>NW_026522030.1:48602500-49952500 GCF_021234435.1 Artibeus jamaicensis
TAGAATAATTTCTGCCACAAAGATTAGAAACATACTTTGAAATCTTTTTTTTCTTTCTAGTACTGAATAGTTGCTATTAAAGTAAGCCTGAATATAATATAGAATATATAAATTTTGGTTTTGGAGTGGACATCTCTTACACTTAGATCACTATCAGACTAATTTGACTTTTATGAAATTTGAACCAAGACGATAGTAATACTAATAAAAATTTTAAAGATGAAAACAAATGATAAAATAAATATCAAAACACAATTCATTGGTATTAATAGGTGGTTATGACACACAACAAGTTGATTGTGAACATTTTCACATCAACTGTACACATCTGTGTAGTTAGATTTGGATGTCGTGAGTTAAAAATGCTTATGTAAAACATGTGATATGGAGCATAATGTTTGAAAGAATTCATTCGGGCCAGATCAAAACAATATAATGCATATAATGCAATATAATGCATATATCACACTATGTCAGAAATAAGTGACTTTTTTCTTCCTAAAATAAAGCATACTTCAACACACCCATTTTGCGGTGAGCTGTCTCTCCCAATTAAGATGTGATATGTCAGTTCCAATTCAGGCCATTCACAGTCAGGCCACATAATCCCCTGCAGGTTTTCTTGTGTACAGTAAAGAAGAGGGGAAAATAAACAAGGAGTAGAAGGACAAAGGGAAAAGTAAAGGAAAGAAGAATATTAATAAAAAAGACGGAAAGACAACTCCACCTATTCCCTTCACCCCTTTTTTTCTCTTAGAAGTGTGAGGACAATATGTGAAAGTTTGTAAGAATGATAAGATATCTTTACTGATTTTGATTGATTATATTTTCAAGATTTTTTGGCATACTTTCAGATGTTGTGCTAAGGAGCATGGCAATGGCACCAATTAAGAGTTCATATAGTTTTTCAAAACTCACTATCAGGAGATTGTTTATATCTTTCAAGAAAAAAAAACATGGAACAGTTTTGTGTTTGCTTAAGGTAGATTATGCTCATGTAGATAAACTCCTAGATACAGTAAAAGTAATGAGCTGAAATGGTCCAGGCAATTATTTTTGGTGGGATAAGAATGTCAGTACTTTTCTCAATTTAGGCTCTGAAATCTTTTTGTCCTCACACAGACTAAAATGAAAAAAAAATGACATCTTATTGGCACTGGGGACCCTTTTGTTCTGTGATGGATGTTCTCCTTCTAGGAAGAGGAGGACGCTATTGGGCCTCATTCATTAAGTTGATGTAATGGTGGCATGAACCCTCATCCACAGGGATTTCCAATTGAATGTTATCCCACCAATCACTTTCTCCCGGCCTAATGGAGTGTCCCTGACATCAGAGCCTGATAAATTGCCCGGTGCCAATTAAAAGAGACACTTTCCCTGTCAGTCATTTAGCTGCAATATTCTCCTTTACTAGATTAGGTTCCATAAAAATGACAGAAATGATGAAAGTTTATTTGTGAAATTCTTCACTTTAATTTTAGAAGCTACATAGTCTTCTGGGTTTCCACCCTGCATCCAAAGTCAGGAAGGGCATTTATTGATGTCATTAGAAAACCTCTCTGGGTACATATTATTGTAACAGAAATACTAAAGGGCACAAACTTTTAGAGTAAAAATAAAATAATTGTGAAGAAATGTATACTCATCCTTTTATCAACTTGATAACTTTCAAACACCACATCACCCTTATTTTCTTAACAAATGAGTGAGCAGCATAAACCTTAAGTTTTCCCTCTACTCTCCACATCCTGCCTTTCCCAACCCATCTCAAATTGTTGTTGGGTTTACAAAATTGCTCTGTTGCCTATAGAAACACTTTCTACTTTAGGAAGCAGATTCACTGATAAGGTAATACCTCTGAACATACATCAGCCTCTGCTTTTTGATAGCTGTGTTGCCAAAATAATAGATAGCAGATGTTAATGTTCTATATATACCCCCATTAAAATATCCTTTAGTATCTATCAGCATTCAACACAGAAGATGCAATATTTTAGTGAACTTTTACAATGGGAGTTTTTATTTTTTAATGGATATATCCTGTTTTCTCGTGTCAGAAGTAGCATATCATACTGGTTAAGAGCTTTGTGTCAGTACATTAAGGGCTGAATCTCCACTGTTCACTAGCCAATGACCTTGGGTAAATCACTTAACTATTCTATGCTCCTGTGATTTGCTCACTTACTAAAATCATGATAAGGTTTAAATAGAAAAGTGACAGGCAAACTTTTAGCATTTACTGTATGTTAGCCATTATTATATATTAACCCCAAATACAAAATTAACATCTCCCTTGAAACAACATTTAAAATGCATTTGCTATACCAGGTCATGGACTAGTTATCAGAAATATTTAGATGAATTATGTGAATGTTCCCCAAGGGTTTATGGGATGGCTAGAGACATACAAGCATACATGGCCTAAAGTAGGTCAGTCATAAAAATATTAATGTGTTAGTGTTATAGGGTAAAAATTCATAATTATGTTGCTTACTCCTTTAAGGCTGAGTCTATCTCACTTCAAAATTTTAGATTAAAACACCAGTCTCTAAAATTTGTTTCTTTCTGTGGATCCTGTTACCTAGGTCAATGGTATATTCATCCAAGTAATGTAATTAAAATATACACTTGGTTAAACCATTC
Source organism: Artibeus jamaicensis (assembly GCF_021234435.1). Classification (NCBI taxonomy): domain Eukaryota; kingdom Metazoa; phylum Chordata; class Mammalia; order Chiroptera; family Phyllostomidae; genus Artibeus; species Artibeus jamaicensis. The sequence goes on from NW_026522030.1 coordinate 48,605,144, forward strand.
TTTAACATTTTCCAAAAGATGAAGTTCAGTCTAGAGCACTGCACTTTCTTCTTCAGCTACTTAACCTTATTTTAAACCTTGTTTGGGACAATTGTGTTCATTCTGACAATGAGAACTTCATATTGTTTTTTTATTTCCCATTTTCTCTTCTACAAAAATATCAAATTAGCAGTATGTCAAGCGTTTGGAAGGAGTTCTGATATGTGCCCATTAGATACAATTATAAAATTCTATAAAATATTTTTAAAAACACCTATTTTGAGACATTAGACAATAGCTAGCCCAAGGCAGAAAGTTTTAGAAGTATAGGAAACACATGAGAAAAGGTTCATAATTACCTGTTAATCTTTTTCTGTTGCTGATTTTATTTTATTTATTTATTTATTTTTGCCTTGGAGCACTCCACAGACAGCTGTCACCCCACTAGGTGGGGGAGACTAGGATGACAGTGTGGGGCTGTGAGGTGGCAACAGTTTGTATTTTACTGTAACAGAGAGGAGAGAACAAAATGACGAAGAAAGAATTAGAGAGCATGCTGACAGCCGTGGCAGGGGGAATTGGGGGTGCTAAGTGGGAAGAGTAGAGGGATCCAGCAAAAAAATTAAAGAAAGAGAAAGAATTCATGGACATAATTGTGGGGGATGGAGAAGGAGTGGGGGGATGCAGAAGGGTATGGGGGTATTAATGACAATGGAAGAAGACTTGGGGTGGTTAAACACAAAATATAGTGTACAGATGATGTGTTGTAGAATTGTGTACCTAAAACCTGTATAATTTTGTTAACCAGTGTCACCCCAATGAATTCAATGAAAAGGAAAAAGTAAATAAATAAAGAAGGCACTCTTGAAATCTGCATAAGAATCCCTTTGAGTCTTTTACCACATAGGTGTGCATGTTTCCAGCAAGATGCCTTGAGACTCGGGAAGCCAGCTTCTGCAGGGAGAGAGGACTGGAGCTGACAAGGGATGCTGAGGTCGCGAAGTTTGGAAATGGAAGTTCTGGACGGTCAAAGTATAAGAGCAACAGCCCTTGATGAATCTACCAGGAATTTAATTAAGATCTCCCTGCCCCCCTGAAAAACACTATACTATTATACTTTAGCAGTGGGATTACTCTAAATCTACCATAACCAAACCTAGTAACAAACCTCGATAGAGTCCTCAGAAAAGTCCAAGCTGATTCCTCAGAAAACTGAATGCCAGAAAAAGAGGTAAAGAATGACTCATAAATGGAAGAAAACAAATCAACACACACGTAGAAATAGCATTCACGGGGTCCTGTATATAGAAGAAAAAAATTACTGAACATGGGGATAAGCAGGACAAATGACTGGTAACCCAGATAACAAGCAATGAACAGAAACAGAGGCAAAGATGATGGAGGCATCCAAACTATAGAGGAATAAATTCAAAGTAGCTATAAAAACATATGGGGAGGACAAATGGTGAGAGAATAGAATAAAATAAAATAATAAAAGTAAAATAAAATATTCCAACATCCAGAAATTTAAAAAAAAAATGAGTAAGTAAGTGGGGTCACTGTATGGAAATGGAGAGAATAATAACAAACCAAATAGAAATTTAAGATATAGAAAACACAAATCTGGAATGATAAATGTAAGGATGAGAGTAATACAATTAAATAACAGTAAGTAAAACATTATAGAACAAAGGATCTATAATTTTGAAAATAAAGAAAATAAAAATACTTCAAACTGAAGAATAGAAAGTATATGAAGACCAAAAATAATGAAGAGTGATTCAGTAAACTGTGGGATGATGTTTGGAGGTCTGACTCGATAACTTGTGCATGAATGACTTGTCCTGTTCATTTAATGACAATAATATCATTAAATAACCCACTCTTTGTAGGTGCTATAGGGTGTTCCATTTTAAATATGACAATCTAACACAAAATTTACTTACGTTTTCAGTTATTCTGAAGGTGGTTTAAAAAGTTCTTCCTGGTTTGAAAACAGTAAGAGGAAGAATGAACTGTAGCCACTGGCTGAACAATTATTGAGAAAGTTGAATTGCACCATGCAAGGGCTTCCAAATGTGGAATATGTCATTTAACAAGTGTTTATCTGTGTGTCTTAATCTATAAAATTCCTAGTTTTGTCCTGCTACGGGAGATGATTCTACCTGTACTTGTGTGTAGTTTACTACAAATGTGCTTTTTAAATATCAAAAGTAACTAGTCATAAATACTTACCATTGACTTTTTAAAACCTCATTACTGTATGTATTACTCTAGACATCCCACTGCATTTTAGAATAATTTCTATTTTGATATATTATTAAATATTTTTAAAATATCTATTATTTTTGTCAACTCTCTAAACATTACTATAAACTTCAAAAACATTTAAATTCCATAAACTTCAAAAACATTTTTCCTTTCATATCTGTTTTCCTTAGCTAAAGTCCGTCAGAAAAATGTGACACTTCATGTACAACCTTTCAAAATACATTTTCATTTGTTGATATTTGAGAACCAGGTTGCAAATTCACAATTTGTATAATGCTGCAGTTCTGAACACTGTTAGGAAAGAAAGCCAAATGGTATTTATCAAGGCCTACTCTGTGCCAGACATTGTACTTGAATATTGACCTAACCCTGGAGGGTGGTGTTATTATTAGCATTTTGCACAAGAGAAATTTCTGGCTAGAATGATTGAAGAGAGTCAAGCAGCCATTAAGTGACAAGATTAAAATATAAATTCTAAGGATCATATTCTTATCTCTGAAATACTTTTTCAGTAGAAAAGTAGAAAGCCATAGGTGACTTTGCCTCAAGGTTTTACAACTCGGTTACTAAATCATGCTATTTTTGTTACATGCAGTAAAACCATTTTATTGGGTTCTTCTTGTCTACCCTATTATATGAAGAATTACTCTGACTTTATCTTTTTTTCTCAAACTAACTTTTAAATAAATATATACACTGTACTGAATTGTTTGGTATTCATCTTCTCCATGATACCTTTACAATATCTAAGGTCAGAGTCATAGAGAGCTCAGAACCATATAGCACTAGATAGTTGAAAACTTAGAATTAGCTCAAAGTAACCACATCAGTGTTAATTAAAAATCAAAACATAAGTTCAGAAATACAGTTATTTTTCCAAAGGCATAAAGAATATTTTAGGTAAGTTGTATGAAAAACTATTCAGAAAACTTTCTTGCATATTTCTTGCATCTCATGAACCAAAAGAAATTTCCAATGATATATTTCTTTTTCTAAAACTTTTAAGATTGTTGTTCAAGTACAGTTGTCTCCATTTTAATGCACCATTAATCATGGTGAATTTTTATTTGCTGACTATTATCTTACAGTGTGGCAAAATGTACCACCGCCTCAATACCTCCCAAAAGAAAATGTGGGCAAATTCTGAAGCCAAACTAAATGAAAATGTATTCAGCCAATTACAAAGTCTGAACTGGTAGGCACAAACCCCTGGCTGCTAAAAGAACCTTGGCAGCTGGTGATACCAGCTATGCCTAAGAAAAGGTGGAGAAGCAATGAGGTAAGGTGTTCTCGGCCACTAGAAAGGGAGAAGCATTTGTGGCAGTATGAGATTATCCCTGGCAGTGAGCAGTTGGTCCCGGCCTCTGGCTTCTCCCTACCTTTAGTCACTTTATTTATTTATTTTTTTAAAAATATTTCATTTATTTATCTTTAGAGGGGGAGGGAAGGAGAGAGGAAGAGAAATATCAATGTATGGTTGCTTCTCATGGGTTGCCTGCTGGGAAGTGGCCTGCAACCCAGGCATGTGCCCTGACTGGGAATTGAACTGCGATCCTCTGGTTCCCAGGCCCACGCTCAATCCACTGAGCAACACCAGCAAGGGCTCTTTAGTCACTTTAAAGAAAAAGTAATGGCAACCTCTGTATCGTGGCTGTTGTCTTCATCTTCAACCATATTAACTCCCCTTCTCTGTCCGGAATGGTCACCAAATACAAAGAGGCATAGGTGATCCTGGCTGATGTTTAGTTTTCTTCAGAGAAGAAGACTGTTTGTAAACTCTTGTCTTCTAAACAGAACAGGAAATAAATATCTAAATTCATCTGTCATCAACATTTTTTCTTTGCTGCAAAGGACGTAGTTGCGCTAACTCTCTCTATAGGACCTGAAAGGAAAGCCGCCTTGACATACATTGAGAGGCAAACATCTGGTGGTTTCTGCATGGTGTGGGTGGAGCTGGAGGGGCAGCTTCACCCCTCTACCTCATTTTCCCCTTGACTCTGTTTCGATTGCTGACCAGTAAGCAGGGTTTGAGGACTATGCAACACAGCACAAGAGGGAGCTCTGGTCACCCGAGAAGGAAGACAAGTGCCAAGAGCTAGAAGAATTCAAAAAGAGGGTATGGAAGCTGTGGGAGGAAGAGCTCATTTGAGCTGCCCAGCATAGCTCCACAGTCCTCCAAGTGCTTGAATTCTAGCCCCTCCACCCATAAAGTAATAACACACAGTTCTCTTTTTAAAAAATAGTCTGTTTTCTTACTATTGAGTTTTGAGTGTTGTTAATATAGTCTAGGTACAAACTTACAGTCAGAAGTATAGTTTGTAAATATTTTCTTCCAGTCAATGTCTTGTATTTTAATTCCTTTACAGTAATCCTCAAGAACCAGAATGTTTGAATTTAGAAGAATTCCAGTTTATATATTTTAATTTCATGAATTGTGCTTTATGCATGTTTTAAAATATTTGTATGTAGAAATACAAGTGGTTTATATATTCATCTTGCATCCCTCAGACTTGCTTGTTGCTTTCAGTAGCAATTCCAAGATTTTATAGAATTTTCTATACAGATTTGTCTGTGAACATGAGTAGTTTCACTTCTTGCTTTCTAGTGTGAATAGTATCTTTTTTCTTGCCTAATACCACCTGCTATAACCTCCTGAGCAATGTGAAATAGAAGTGTTGGGAGCAGACTTCCATACAATACACACAGTATCAGGAAAATTGCATTCAGTCTTTCACCATTAAGGATGTTCAAACAGATTTTGCTTCATGTAGTACAAAATGTTTAAGATTTCTAAGTCTGCCTTGTAATTATCAAATGAACCTCTCTATTCCAGATAATGTACGCTGATCCGAAATCTTCTTCACCTGATATTAATACAGCCATTCCAACTTTATTTTACTTAGTATTAGTTTGGTATATCATTTTATATTCTTTACATTAACCTGTTCTTAAACGACCTAACAATTTCTGTCATTTTTTTTGGAGTGTTTTGATTTTATACATTGAATTACTTATTGTAGAGTTTAAACCTAATAAATTGTTTTTGAATGTTTGATGTTATCTCTATGTCTTATTCTTTTGATTATTTATAATTTAAATTTTATCTATCATGTTAATTGTAGCTATAAATCTTTTTGTGCTTACTTTACAGTTGAATAGTATAGTCATGTAACTGGCTTTCCTGTGACAGTGCACCACTCCCCAGACAGTCGGCCCTTGACCAGCACAGCCTGAGCTGCACATATCTACTTATGTGTTGATTTAAAAAATAATAATACACAGCTGGCCCTCTGTATCTCTGGGTTTTGCATCCATGGATTTCAACAACTTTGGATAGGAAACAGTATCTTTAATCTGTACTTGGGAATCTGTGAAAAAGAGGGCCTACTGTATGAATTGTTTTATGCTATTTTATGTACGGGCCTTGAGCATCAGCAGATTTTATTTTATTTTGTTTTTATGATTAGTCTTCTTTAGTTTTGTGTCTTTTTTTATTGTTGATCAAGTACAATTGTGTCCATTTTTACCTCACCACTTACCTGCAGAGTTTAATATTCACGGTGGTCCTGGAACCAATCCTCTGCAGATAGCAAGGGGTGACTGTAGTTAAGTTTGGGGTAAGACAAAAGGTATCCATGGATATTTAACTGCATGGGGTTTGGTGATCCTAAGCCTTGCAATGCTCAAGGGTCAACTATATAGTATAAGAACCATAAAGTATGTACGATTCCAATCCCTCCTCATTATAATTCTTCAATTGTTACCATACATTTTAATGCTAAATGTTATGGAAATCATACATTTTTTATTATTTTCTTCTTTAAATTCAGTTCCTTTGTAAAGACATTTAAATACAAATATCCCTTTATGCTATGCACATGATTATTATTTCCCCTGCTTTCCATTTCTTTGTGCAGATTCAAATGTTTACCAGGTATTATTTTCCTTCCGCCTGGAGGACTTCCTTTATCATTTCTCCTGGTATAGATTTATTGCTGATAAATTTCTTTTATTATTATATGTGTAAAAATATTTTTTAACTTTAAATCATATTTGAAATAGTTATAATATTCTAGTTTGACAGATTTGTCAATGTCAGTCCTCACACTGTCTTTGAAGAGATGTCTGCAGACATCTTTTTTTCTCGTATGCAATGTATCTTTTGTTTCCTAGCTATTTTTTAGGATTTTTCTCTTTAATCAATCACTTTAGCTATTTGTTTGTGAAGCAACTTGATTTACTTTCTTTGGTATATTGTATTGGGGTTTATTGACTTCCTTGGGTTTGTTAAATTTACAAAAGTATTCTACTATTATTTCATGTAATCTTTGACCCTCTCTGGTTCTTCACCTCTTCCTTCTTTTATGACTAATTTAAAAAAGTCAAATCAGTTTTTTTTTTTCTTACATGGGGGCTCTCTTCCTGGGTAGGAAAGAGATTCCTAGATACTTCCTACAGAGTATCTTCTAGAGAGCAAGACTGATTTTTGATGTATAGCATAAAAAATAATGACTAATCAGTATAAGTTTCTAGAATAGTTCACCTTTTCTATTATATCATTAATTTCACAGCCATGCAATTTAGTAATTTACAAGTAGAGTTTCTAAACCATATTAGCAAAGTTTTGTCACAATTTAAATTACTAAATAAGGAAAATATTTTCAGCAGTGTCTTTCTTTTATTCCTTTTTTGCTTCAGTTAGCTTCACTTAATAAAATAACATTCTAGCAATTATTAAATACATGTGTTTTAAAGCATTTAGATAGCCAAAGTAAACTAAACATAGAAACTATTTCATATTCTTTCCATTATATAAGATTATTTTCTTATTTAAATGAACTAGCTACATAATAATCTTCACATGCAGGGCATGCACACTGCAACAATTTTAAATGTGTATTCAATAAAATTTAACAAATGCTTATACTTTGTATAAATGCCCAATTTCCTATACTTTTTCAAGGAACACAGTTCAAGCTTCCTATTTTAGTAAATCACTTTAATTTATTTAAACAAATGAATATACAATGTAAATATCATAATGAAATAACTAATTAAGAACAGGACTTTTAGCTTAAATTAATTCAATATATATAATTTTTATATTAAATTTGAAAATGTTTCTAAATGGGGTTGGTACTCCACACACAATTACTTCTGAATGCACACACATACACCTTGAATATCAGGACACGGAAACTAAATTGAAGTGGTTAGAAAGAAATATTTAAACACAAATTGATGATCTACAATAATTACAGAGAATGGAAACCATTAAAAGCTACCTACAGGGCAGTAACTGCATTAAATTACAGTGTTGGGGAATGTTTAGCAATTTAGAACTTAATCGCTTCCCTCTAAGGTGTATAGTAATTTAATTTTCTTTGATTTATGTAATCATCTCAAATAGAAAAAAAATACAGTAGGAAACAATTCAAAACCAAAATAATATATTCACATTAAAGGGATAAGGATCTATATGCATTCTTCATGTGTTTAGACTAATACATGTAATATTTATTTTTGTTCATTCAGTATTGCTAGACACTCCCTAAATACTTGGAATACTGCAACTGTTAAAGAAACAATTTCTGCTTTCCTGGATCATGCAATCTGGTGAAGGAAAGATGGCAGTAAATAAATAAACAAGTTCATTAAAATTATATTTTAGAGATAATAAATGCTAAATTTAATATGAACAATTGACTACTCCAAACCAGTAGTAGTTACTGAATATTTAAGTTATGTAAATACATATATATGTTATAATTCTCCAGCACCACCCTAGTTTAGCACTTTTTGACAAATTCTTCTTAATTCAAGAAATTTTGGTATAAGCTATTCAATGCATAAAGTACATTTTCAATTAAATTAAGCACACACATATATATCCTTTTTCTTACAATATAGTTCACTATGAAAGGAAAACAAACTGTGTCAGAACAGCTCAATATTTTTCATCAAATTATTTTTCTAAAGGTTCAGAAAGGATAGTTTGCTAAAGTGTATCATCTTTCATAGAGGAAGGTTTTCTTTGCAACTGACATGCAATTCTGACAAATATTAATGTTGAAATGAGTGATTGCATGTGGACGTCGCTAAATCAAGTCTTTTGTGTTCCACACGTAGGTGAACTGTGAGTGCTCCGCTTTGCCACGTGACCCACACATTTGGTCACAGAGCTACAGACAGGGACTCGGTTTCTTAACCATTGATGTGAAGATATCTTTTCTCCTGCATGCTCTGAATTTATTGGAGTTACTTAATTTACCTGTTTTAAAATGCATTATTAATGAAGTCAAGTCATAGGATCAATCCTGTTTTATTCAGTTAGGTTTAATTAATGAGAAAAATATCCGGCTGTAGATTGTATACCATACCCGGGGAATCTTCTAAGCAGGCAGATGTTGACTAGCATCCAGGGAGGAAAGCATCAGGCAAATCATTCATAACACCAGACAGACTCTCAGGCAGGTGGGTGCTTCCTTCTGCTGTGGGTGTAATATCAACTTCCTACAACAGGGATAATATATTTCCCAGAATTTCTGAAAATAAGATCAATTTTGCCAGTGCTGGGAAAACAAGTTTCCTCTGAAGGGCATCACTTAAAAGCAGATGTTATACTTAAGAAACCTTCTTTCCCCTTAGGTAGACATATTTCTGCTAAACCGCATGGGAAGAGTGACACCAGGCCCTTTTTTCATTAGATCAGTAGCAAACCACTGATATATAGTTTCCTCTCTCAGAGAGCCAATATTCCTACTGGCTACTGAAATACGCCTTTAATCTTTACTCCTCCACATGATCAGTCTTTTCTCTCATCACTTATCATGTAATTAGGCTATAAATTCGTTTATTATCTTTATATACATATTTGTTCTGCTAAGTGTATTACACATCGATATAATTTGGATTTTTCTTACCCCTTTTGTTGATTTTCTTACTTGTTAATTGATTTACTGAGATCTGCTTATATTATTGTCTCTGAAGTCTATATTTAAGTTTTAAGTAAAATATACTATTTTTATTTTTATTTGTCAATTACAGTTGACATTCAATATTATTTTATATGGAGTTTCAGGTGTACTGTATAGTGGTTAAATAATTTTATGATTTACAAAGTGATTCAAGTACCCATCTGGCACCATTCATAGTTATCACAATTTATTGACTATATTCCCTGTGCTGAACTGCACATTCCCATAACTATTTTGTAACTACCAATTTGTACTTCTTAATCCTTTCATTTTTTTCCTCCAGTCCCCCAATCTCCCTCCTTCTGGCAACCATCTGTTGGGAACCACCCTGTCTGGTTTTAGGAGTTGTAACTGCCCCCCCCCCCCCAAAGGCTAAGGCTGATTGAGCAACCTCCCAACCATAAACCACTAAGGAGACAGAGCTTATCTCCCTGGCAGGACCACTGCTTCTGCTCCTCTTTTCATAACTGGACCCCAATGCTTGATCAGTTAGCCAATGACCGGTAAGATTCCCCAAGGGGGGAATGACCTAAGATAGGCATGATTACCTAGAGGCCCCAGGGAAGGACTTGGGGGACTATGGAGAAAGGGGTTAATGGATCCTTGCCCCCTGGCTTTGATGAAGCCTGACTCCCCTGAGTCCACAAGAATTATCCGAAAATTCCTTGCCTATCTGCCTCCTCCGCCTGACTTAAGCCTGAAACAATGACAGAGGGTGGTGCAGCCCTGTGCTGGAAAGAGCGGGCTTCCTGGGTGATCAGGCCTGAGAAAGGATATGTAAAATCCTGTGAAGCCTGCTTTGCTAAGAATGCTCTTAGTTAAATGATAAAGGCCTGAGCAGGAAATGAGTTTGTGTCCCAAAGTTTTATAGCCTTTTAACTTATAGACCCTGACTCAGAAGGAGCCCTAATAGTTCTTTGTATGCTATCTACTGTTTGATTGTTACTGTCTGACAATGATTAATGAGCTGTACCTGTACTTCCTATGCAAATTAAACCCAATAAAATCCTGTGGAGACGAGGGTCAGCACCCTCCCCCCTTGAGGGAGTAGCTACCTGGTACCTTTTCCTCCACAGGACTTGGTAGCCTGTGTGAATTTGTCTCATATCTCATCCATGATGCCTCAGACACTGCAGGCCGGTGACCACATCAACCGTCAATTTATTCTCTGCATCTATGATTCTATTTCTGTTTTATTTATTCATGTATTTTGTTCTTTAGATTCCACATATGAATGAAAGCATATGGTATCATATGGTATTTGTCTTTCTTTGTCTGACTTATTTCATTTAACATAATACCATCTAGGTCCTTTGATGTTGTCACAAATGGTAAGACTTCATTCTTTTTATGGATGAGTAATATTATATGTATATGTATATGACTCAAGTACAAGAATTCAGAATCACTTAGACTTTATTTTTTAGAACACATTTAGATTCACAGCAAAATTAAGGGGGAGGTACAGATATTTACCTTTTACTCCTGTTCCTGCACATACAGAACCTCCTCTATTAGCAGCAACCCCCACCAATTTTACATTTGTTATGATTGATGGATATACATTGACGCATTATTATCACCCAAAGTCTATAATTTACATAAGGGTTTACTCCTGGTTTTGCACCAATACATCCTACCAGGTTGAAGAAATATAACATATATCCATCATTATAATACCATATAGCATTGCTCCTCTGCCCTAAAAACACCTCTGTGCTCTGCCTGTTCATCCCTTACTTCCCACTAAGCCCTGCCAACCACTTATCTCTTCACTGTCTCCATAGTTTGGCATCTTTCAGAGTGTCATATTAGTTTTGTAAGAAACCACTTAACTCTCCTCTAAAGTAAATGTGTTATTTTTCATTCCCACCAGCAATAAATGAGAGTTCCTGTTGCTTCACATCCTTGCCAACATTTGATGTTGTCCTTGTTCGGGGTTTTGGCCATTCTGCTAGGTGTGGTGTGGTATCTTGTTATTTAATTTGCATTTTCCTGGTATTATATAATGTAGAGCATCTTGTTACATGCCGTTTTCTATCTGTACATCTTCTTTATGAGGTTCTAATTATGTGTTTAGTCCACTTTTTAATTTGGTTCTTAATTTTCTTATTGTTGAGTTTTAAAAGTTATTTTGTATATTTGGACTTTTTACCTTTTCCAAAACAAAATTCATTAAATAAGATAATGTAGATGCAAGGTATTTATAATTTAAAAAATATTATATGAATGCACCAAACTATATAGAAATATAAATTAACAAAAGATAATTCAGAGGCAATTATATTCTTTACAAAATTATTAGTATTACAAAGTAGTATTTACTATAGGATTCCAGTAAATGGTGATCACCTACATTGTTTTTGGAGAATCATGTTATATACATAATCTAATAAATTTTTTAGAAGACAAATTTCCATTATATAAACTGATGACAAAATGTATCTTTTATATAAAATGATATAGGAACTTAACTTTAACTATTCTTATATGATTTTTTGTTATCATACCATCTGAATAGTTATCTCATTCTTTTCTTATGTATTGTAAAGCTTTGTGTAATGAAAACTCTCTCATAACCTATTAAATTTAATTTTCTTAGTAACAAAGACAATTGATTAACTCTAGAGATGGTAGATAAAAGGTTCTTTTGTATTTACGGGATCTATTTAATTAAATCACAGTCTTAGTGCTAAGAAGTTTGGTCATTTTCTCCACTATTTTAATGATCCACCCTTACATAATAGGTCAGACTGAATTTTCAGTTGATCTAGTTCTGTCACTAACTTTGCCAAAATCACTGACTCAGCCATTTGTCATTCCAGTGCTTGTGATCACACATGCAGTTTTAGAGTGCTTAAACTTTCCCGAGTCTTGGGTTGTAGGGGAGGACTATTACTGTCTCTAGTCATAACCTAATTCCTCCTGTTCATGACAGGGTCTGTTGCCTGTTTTAGACCTTGTCTTTTCATCTGGGCCTGTAGGTGTTTCTTATTTGGGTTCTATTTCTGACACTTCTTTTTTCCTTTAGGGTATGATTTTAAATGAAAGTGATGATTTTTCAAACTTACCTGCTAAGTGGTGCCTGTCATGTAGACGCCTAGTGCCATCCACTTTGTGGTTTGTGACATTTCTGGAGAAAATAAAAATTATAATTTATACAGTTCTTAACTTAGCCTTTTTCCAGTGTTTTTTACTTGGGGCACAATATGACCATTAGAGATGGCAAATACTATGGGAGGCAATTATTATTTATTGAGAATCCAATATGTGCTCGGTGTTATAGAAGGTACTTAGACACATTATCACGTTTAACTGGGGCTTGTTTTAATGCCAGTTTTATTTGATTCTCTTATAATAAGCTCTTTGGCCTATCTTCATCCACAGAAAATCTTAAAATTTTCTAATGCTTTTAATTATAATTGACATACAATAAATTGGTTATATGTAAAGGGTGCAAGCCGATAAGTCAATAACATAAATAGATCTTTGAAATCACCACTATACATTAAAAAATAGACATGTCCATCGCCTACTCAAAGTCCAATAGATCTGTAGTGGTAACTTATTGTGGCATTAATGTGCATAATAATGCCACAGTAATTTCCCTAATGATGAATGATGTTGAAAATCTTTTCATGTGCTGATTTCCATCCAACCCTGCATCTTCTCTGGTAAAGTGTTAGTTCAAATCTTGCTTGGTTTTTTATACTTTTTTTCTTATTATTGAGTTTGAAAACTGTCTACGCATTTGAGCTATTAAGACCCTTTAAAGATATGTAATTTGTAAGTATTTTCTCCTAATCTATGGCTTGACTTTTCATTACCTGGCCAGTGTGCTTTATATAGTAGAAGTTTTTAATTGGGCTAAAGTACAATTCATTGTTTGATCTGTTAGTCTGTCTTCCTATCAATAGCAAATTGTCTGGATCACTATAGCCGTATAGTGTTACAAAACAAAGTAGTAACTATCTTTCAACATTGTTCTTCTTTATCAAATTTGTTTTGAAATATGAAGTAATGATCATGGTGAGCCCAAAGAGCTACCATAGGAAGTGAATCTCATTAAAAAAATGTGTGCAAATTAGAAGGGTTTTTTATTTGTGAAAATTGTTTAGAAGTTCAAATCTAACTAAATTATCCCCTAGTTTCAGATCTTGGAGAAGTAAAATTCCATAAATTTTGTTTATTCAAAGGAAAACACCCAAATCTAAAATCACCCTAGCTTTCCCCAAAGTGACTAGTAAAATTTAAGTCAGCTCAAGAAAACCAGATGACTCAGGGCTTATATTTAAGGTAAGTGATCTCACACCATACTAGGCCAGCTACTCAAGTGAGCTTGACATTTAAATAAAATAAACAAAACTTTCAGAAGCTGAAGCATTCAATGGCAGAAAAATTATCTTTGAGCCAAAAAGCATTTGTGAAGTTTACACCAACTCTCTGGTTTCCAGTCTTCTGAAACAGATTGTTCACAGGTCTACCACATTAATTAAATGAATCCTGGTGAGGTGTTTCTGAAGAACTATTGTAAATTTCAGATGGTCCTAAATGAGGCACAGGAGAATTCAATTCTTAGGTTTGTGGAGAACTATCAGATCTATAATTATTAAATAGTCATAATGTCTATTCCAAATAAGGAAAAAAAACAATAAAATAATGACCCAGTTCATTATACTTCAGTTTTGAGAATATTGGCAAACCCTTGGGTAAACATTTTATTTATGTTTCCTGAGACTAGAGCCATGTGATTAAAATTAAGAATGAAATAAATCATATGTTGAAACCTCTTAATTTCACATAGAAAATAGCCTCCTCAGTATTACTTTAATGGAGATTAAATTATGAGTAAGTTATTACAGGGTAGCTGAGCGGCTATGATCGATCATTCCTTGCTTCTAGAATTTAGCAAAGGGTAAATGTTCTATAATAGAATATTTCAAGTACAAATGTCTTTGCCATATTATTTTTAGGCCATAGTAACCTAAAATAATTTTTGATGAGAAGTAGTTTTCCAGAGGAGACAATTGGGCTAAAATTTTATTGAATCTTCCAGTGCCTTCTTTGTTCATTAATTTAGATTTAGATTTGTTCTCCAAAAAATATGTGTAGGCTATGAACTGTTTTTTAAATATCTGTTCAACATTTTATATAGAAATGTAGATTTAAGGAGCCAGTATTTTATATTTACTACATATAATCCACACATCAGTTATACTGTTATCCTTTTAATGCTGGACAGGAACGAAAAAAAATCACAGTATTAATTTAATCTCAAATATCCATGTTAACTAGTTAAGCTGCAATTCAAACTTTGCTAAAATGCCTGGAAACACATAGGCTTAGTTGTAGATGTTGCTTCTGACCTCTTTCTCCTCTTTCCACTGGAAAAAAATAATTTGTTAGGAATATAGACTTTAGAAGATGACACTGCTGCTTACTTTAATATTCCTCTCTGAAATTATAAGAACTTGTGAACCTTATGTGAGAACTCTTACAAGAATGAAATGAAATCTGCTAACACAGAAATAGCTATCATTGCCAATTTTTGATAGTGTTTATAATTTTGTGCAAAGCTGGCGACTATAGCAATATCTTGGCAAGGACATAGATATGGCAGCATGCCTACAACTACTGAATATAATTATCTGCCCATTGACTTTCAGTGGGGAATGTCAAGTTTAAGAGAAAAAAGACCCTAGGAGGAAACTTATAGTACCCATGGGAACTGAGCAACAGGACTGTTGCAAGCATAAGGGTATCTATTCTAACTTACTTGATTATTTATACTCGTAAATACATAATAGTTATGCTCAGATGTTGAGGTGCATATAATACATAGCATGTTCTTTAAAATGTGTGGCTAAGACAGTACATGGGTAAGTACATTCCCCTACATATACCACAAATTATTTTCATATAAATCCAAGCATTCACATCTAAGATAATCTAGATTTACAATTGGAGAAGAAAAGTTGCCTTAAGCAAGTTACAGACTTCTCAATTTGCTGCAGTGTGAGCAACTTTTCAGAGAACGTGCCCTAAGGCATTAAAGATTTGGCATATAAATTTGAGAGAAGTGATATGTTCTTATCAACCTGAGCAACATGAGAAACTTAAGTCTCACCTTTCTCTAATGAAACATTTTGTTGATTTGTTATAGTTGGTAACACTAGTCATGGACCAATGACAGTAGTGATGAACAAGAACTCATAGGACTTTGAATTAGGATCACCAGTCTATGGCCACACCACTCTGAATGCACCTGATCTCTTCTGAATTAGGATCACTAAAGATAAACCAATATTTTAAAAGATAATTTCTTAGATTTTTAACGTGTATGTGTAGTTGAAAGAGACATTGCTATATTTTAGAAGAAAATGATCATTTGAAACAATCTGTTTTACTTATTTCACCTTGAATTACCAAATCAAGAGTATAGAACTTGATACTAAAATTAATAAAGCCAACATGTTACTTTTTTGTGCCCCTCCTATACCTTTAGTTGCTTTTTCCTAGACATTCTAATTATAAAATCCTTGTTTCCGTTATTCAAGTCAACTGTGAATAAATGGACCTGCTTTAAGTTTCATTTCACCACCTGTATTAATTTCAGACCACATGTCTCCTTTCTTTGGTTTCCTCTATTGATTCTGGGAAAAGAGAATGGTATTTGATTAGAATGAAAGTGTATGCTCCAGCCAATTTTGATATTTCATTTGCAAGTGACTTCATGTACTGTCCTTTTCCTTTGATTTAATAATGAAAATGTGTCAATATATTCTTATTACAGCAGCCAGGTAAAGCAGCCCAGGCCTCACAGGGCCAGAAGGAGTACACTTTGTGAATTCAAAATGGGAAAGCTATACTCCCAGAGCTTGGCAAAGAGTATGCTATGGACCAATTTTCTCCCTTCAGCAACTGAACCAACAGAGAGTGCAAAAACAGGTGCCGTGGAGTTCTAATACTGAGAAAGAAAATGAGAATACAGGTACATATTAATAATGGCTGCCTTGGTATTTTCTGCTCATTGAAGAATTGTGTTAACTAAAATAATTTTAAAACAAAACCCCAGAATTTTTGGTTGTATACTCCAATTATAGTCATTGCCATTCTTGAAATAAGGATTATTGTTTTTATTTTGGTTTTAAGTGTATTCTGAATAGCAAAGGCTGACATGGATTTGACAAACAGATATAGTGCTCAAAACTTTCCCTCTAAAAATCACATAATGTTAAATTTGAAAACTATTCACTTCTAAAAAGCTGACAAGATATGGATATATCTGAACAGCACCAAAATTCAGTTCAGTGGCTGACCGAATTTGATAATTGCATGCATCTAACAGGAAATGTACATGCTAAATTTATTTCAGTTCTGAAATTCCAACTTCATTTGCAATTCATGCATTTATCACATACAAATGTAAAGGTGGTTAATGTCTTTAAAGTTAGATGAACATTTAAATTCTTTCAAAAAATAACAGACATTTTATTTCAGCTTTGCTTTAAAAGAAAGGCTTGAAAAACATGCATAAGATAAATAATTAACATAGTTATCATATTTATGGTAAATAACATACACATGCCGATCTTAGACTTACATCTTTAGAATGTAGTGATTTTAGTGGACTAAAAGTGTTCTTCTAAAAAAATGTCCCAATCCTAATCCCAAGTATCTATGAATGTGAAGTCACTGAATACTGAAATGATGTCATCCTGTATTTAGGGTGGGCCGTAAATGCATGATGAATGTCCCTAAACAAGAAAAGAGAGCAACATCGGAGACACAGAGGCATGAGGAAGTAAGCCATATGAAGACAAAGGTAGGGATTAGAATGGTCCATCTGCAAACCAAGGAATATCCGATACTGTCAGAGCTCCAGCAGAGGAGTGAGACAGTGAACAGATTCTCCCTCAAATCCTTCCCAAAGAAAGCAACCCTGCTGACAGCTTGGTTTCAGATTTCTGGCCTCCAGACTCTGCGAGAGACTGAATTTATGTTGTTTAAGTCACCAAGTTTGTGGTTTTTGCTACTCCAGCCATGGGAAACTATTACAGTGATCTAGCACTAAGTGAAAAAAACTGAACACAATTTTAAATAGCATCATCTGAAACATCAAGGTTAAAATGTATACTGCAATCCAAATAATCCAACAACAATCATCTCCTAAATCTGCATACATTGACTACAGAGGTGATTACAGGAAATGTTTCCAGAGAATTTTCCATGCTGCATTCATTGTCATGTTTCATTAAAAAAAAAGACATCACAAATACCATATGATCTCACCTATCAGTAGAACCCAATTAACAAAACAAACTGGCAAGCAAAAGATAGTCCAAGAGACTGAAATCTACAACAAACTGACAGTAACTAGAGTGGAGGGGGGAGGGCAATACCGTGGGAAAGAAGGTAAAGGGGCATAAATGAACATGTATGAGGGACCCATGGACTGAGCCAAACGGGGGTGGGATTGAGAGTGGGAGGTGGGCTTGGGTAGGGGAGAGGAAAATGGTGGTGAGAAAATGGAGACAATTGTATTTGGACATCAATAAAAAAGTAAAAAAAAAAAAAAGACCACAGGTAAATAGGGGAAGGGTTAACATAATGCTTAGAAGGCAAGGTAATAGTTTAACAGTTGATGCTATGATTCTGACGTTGATCTTTTATGAAGAAAAAACTCATTTCAAAGAATTCTCAGTTCTTTAAAATTATGTAGAATCTTCCATTTGACCAGACTTCTGATTTTTATTCTCCCACATCTGTCAATCTAAAAACACTTGCTTAAACATAGATTCCTCACTTCTTCCCCAGAGACTCTCATTCACTAGCCCTGGGGAGATGTGAGTTTGTTGCATTTTTAGCAATCCTATAGGTGATTGTGACAAAGAAGGTACTGGACAGCATTCTGAAGTGTATTGTTTATAAAAATATGTTCTAACCTTACTCCATCATAAAAAATATCTCATGACACTTCTTTAAAATATAGATTCTCTAATTCTCTCCCCTGACCCACTGAATTAGAATCTGAGGTTTGTAAGACCTGATGCTATTATTATGATTAGGCAATTTTGCAAGACACTGACTTGAAATCTGACCTTGACTGACTTTGATACATGCATTGGCATTGATATGAGAAAACAGGGACTTAAAAAGAATGGATACCTATTTAATATCATATAAGACAGGATGTGAGTTTTGGAAAACACAGCAACATAACCTTCTAGTAGAAAATTCAAGTTTTGTTCACAAGTACCTTTGAGGTCAATTTTTATCCCAGTATCTTTCTCAGCATCTGCAGATTAGCTCAGCCTGCTGCTTGAACAGTTGCTAATGAATGAAGATCACCCTAGCCAGCTCCCCTGCTGTTGCTCATTTGCCCATTAGCATCTGCTTAAGCAGCAGGCTGGGAGAAGCTCTGATGCCCAATCAATGCAGCTGATGAGGGCTGGTGTAGGGAAACCTCTGTTGCCAACCTATCCAGAGCATAAATCAACTCCAATCTTGGCAAAGGTTATTAATCTTAGAAAGGATGACTTATATATCACAGTGTAGGGATGGAGTAAAACTATCCTTGACATCTATGGGAAACAGGACAAAACTAAAACACTGTCTGTAGGCTAACTTCAGCAAATCCATTGAACGCCAACAATCTCAGGCTCCTTACATGAAAAATGATTTACAATAATGTCTATGGAAGAGGGGATAGATGCAGCAGTGTAGTCGGGAACAGAGGGCTGGCACCAATTTGGGTGAAGTGAAGGTACACTATAGCTAACAAAACAAAATAGGGTATAAGTTACACAAATATATAAAATATTAAACAATAATACAGTGTTTAAAGTCTTTTGCGTATAGGAAAGTGCTAAGTATAAAAAGTGTGTGGATTAACTGTTAGTACTTTCTGGTGCGAGAGATTTCTAAATGGCATGACAAGTAATATTCCAAGACACCCACTGAGGATTGAGTGTTAAGTATTTTACAAATAAAAGGCACTTATAGAAAAATCGCTACATTTTCTACAGCCATTGTAGACCGAGTACAGTGCTCAGAATTCAATCTTGGGTTTATTAGAGAAATAACAAACAAGATTCTTCTCTCAGGAAGTGTACAGGTTGTTAGGAAAATGTCATCCACACAGAAAAAATAAACAACTACATACTGATATAGGGAAAAATGTGCTAGAATTGGAGAAAGAGAGAGCAGTTTTATTTAAAACAACATTGTGAATAAAATCATCTTCCAGGACCTCACTATGTTCTTTCAAAGATGGTATATAGTTTTTACATAAATTTTACATAATTTTTAATTTACATAATTTCTCTCTAGAACATCATAATTTACTTTGAGTGTTGCTTCTGGAAGAAAATTCCTATAATTGAACATGAGTCTCTATCATATTTAATGTAATGTTGCCAATTCTACTATTAATATCCAAGTAATAAAATCAATGGTGTGCCTCTGTAATAATATAAAGTGGGTAACATTTTATCTTGCCATTAACCTAATAAAGTGCCAACATTCCCAAAGCAAGCAGGATTTTGAGAATTATAGCATCTGGACATTAATGTTTACATTTATTCAACTGCCTGCCAGGAAATTAGCACAAACCAGCACTAACATTAAGTGACTTTGGGAATCACTTTCATGTATAAAAAGTTTGATAGAACACAAAATAAAAAACATGGGAGCACACCAAGCATTGTTTTTTATAATACCATGTTTTTTGCAGTAATTAAAATCCCATATGAGACCGAGACTAAAAGTAAGTCTAATAATTTCCAGAAATACATATACTATTTATATATATATAAAAAGATTCACCTCAATAAAACAAAATAATGTTTCAGACATTTATAAGTATATTAATACTTTCAAAAGGGTCTTTAAAAGCTATATAACAAATATTAAACTAAAGAAAGTGGTCTAGGTTTGAACAAGATCATAGATAAAGTTTTAATTGCTATTGATTTAAAAAAACAACATTTTATTTATGCATTTGGTATGCAGTGATAAACATAATTAAAGTGTAGAGCATTGAAAGAGAATGCCCATTAAGTTAATCAAATTGTCCAATAACTAAATCACAAAGCAAATCTATCACATGTAGCAATACCAAAATTAATGTTTCACATCTGGTCTGAAGCTGGACATTCTAAACTAAAAGATCTGAAACCGGTGTTTAAGTCCCTTACTTGTGATTCTGAGGTACACCGACCTGGAGCAGCTAAAATCTATCCAAGCCAGGAGCAGGGAGCTGGGCCTGTGCTGCTGAGCCCACTGTCGAATCCAGGCACATGTGAGCCATTACCTGTC
The DNA here is from genome assembly GCF_021234435.1 of Artibeus jamaicensis. Lineage (NCBI taxonomy): Eukaryota > Metazoa > Chordata > Mammalia > Chiroptera > Phyllostomidae > Artibeus > Artibeus jamaicensis. The sequence goes on from NW_026522030.1 coordinate 48,625,690, forward strand.
CCAGGAATTCCCTCATAGACCCAGGGTGGACCCTGGTTCCTCCTTATTTAACTACCATGTTCTGGAATCAGCTATTCCTCATTTGAGTGCCTCTACAAGAAAATCTTTACTGGGTCTTTACATTGATAACTGGCTAGAGTGTACAATTAATACCTACTACCTATAACAGGTCAATTTGAAAACATTGAAGTTCTAGGTAGGCTGTATGGGCTTGGTCTGGGGCAAACTTGCTTGGAATTGAGAGGCATCAGTCTTTCCCATGAAGGTGGAAGTTGTGATGGCCTCTGTAAATATTGTTTTGGTTGTTTTAGTCAGAAAAGTACTGAGTGAGGAGCTGTCTCTATGAGGATTAGTCAGTAAGAGGTTTCCGGTGAGGTCAGCCCCTTTCCTCTAACCAGGAAGTTTAAAATCTCTGGAATGCTCCTAGCCTCACCAATGCATCTGCTGCACTCTGGGCTCAGTCATTCCTTTTCTTGACCAGTTCTAGCATCAGTTCTCTCAGCAGCTCCAAGGGACCTGCTGCAAACCCTGGAGGCCCCTGAGACCTAGAAACCCATGCTCCTATTTCAGTGTCCCCGTAGGTGAAGAATTTCTGTTCCTAGCTCACTCCCAGTTCTCTCTGGAGTGAAAAGCCTTTTCTACTTGGCTTCCATGTCAGGGATCATCTCCCAATACCCAACAGGAATATTTACCTTCATCCTTGACATACCCCTCACAATGAAAACATCTGTTCCTTGCTCCCCCCCAACAACTGCTATAGGTTTGGAGAAATATTCAGTAGCATTTGAATTACTCTTGGCACGCTGTGTTTTCTAGAAATTCAGAAGGTCTCTTAATTATATAAAGAAGGGAACTTAGACTTTTTTAAACTTTATTCGTTAACTTACATAGAGTGAAGAAAAATGAATGAGCTTGGTTTAAGGTCAGAGCTGAATGTAGCAAATAGGCGTGCCATTCTTTAGGTCAAGAATCTTAGTTCATATGATCACTGTGTTATAGATTGAATTATGTTCTATCAAAATTCCTATTTTGAAGTCTTAAATCCTTGTACCTAAGAAATGCCACCTTATTTGGAATTAGGGTCATAGTATAGATAATTAATTAAGTTGAGGTCATACTGGACCCCTAATCCAATATAATTAGCATCTATAAAAAAGGAGCATTTGGATACAGACACGTATACAGAGTTAGCGCCATATCAAGATGACAGTGGAGATCAAGATTATATAAGTAGCAGCCAATGAAGACCAACTATTCTAGCAAACCACAGAGTATGGAAGTGAGGCAGGGAATGGATTCTCCCTCCTGGTCCTCTGGTAAAAAAATTCTGACAATACTTTTACCTTAGATTTCCAAGTTCCAAAACTGTGAGACAATTAATTTTTGATGTTGAATACTCCCAGTTTGTGGTACTCTATTATGGCAGCATAGGAAACTAACATGTTTTGACTTTTCAGTCTCAGGATACATCTTGAAATAACAACAAAACTAACCATTATTTCATGTAATAAACAGAAAATTTAGCCCATCATACAGACTGCAAGCTGTTTGCTTTTTTTATTATTTTTTTATTTATTTATTTTTAGAGAGAGGGGAAGGGAAGGAGAAAGAGTGGGAGAGAAACATCAATGTGTGGTTGCCTCTCGTGAGTCCCCTGCTGGGAACTGGCCTGCAACCCAGGCATGTGCCCTGATTGGAAATCGAACCGCGATACTCTGGTTCACAGGCCTGCGCTCAATCCACTGAGCTACACCAGCCAGGGCCTGTTTGCATTTATCCAAACCCAAAATCAGATCCAGTGTCTGGTGAGAACTCTCTTCCTGGTTCATAAGTGACTGTCTTTTCAATGAGTCCCCAAATGTCAGAAGGCCAAAGGCACTCTCTGCTTCTCTTTTATAAGTATGTGAACCTCATTCATGTAGACACTCATGACCTAATCACCACCTCCAAATACCCCCATATTGGGAATTAGGTCTCACCATATGAATATTAGGGAGAGGCAAACATTTTGTCTATAGTAGGCAATAATCCAATAGGATTCGTGTCCTCACAAGAAGAGACACCAGGACTATGCCTGTACAGAGGAAAGGTGTGTAAGAACACAGTGAGGAGGAGACTGTCTGCAAGGTAGGAAGAGAGGTCCCACCAGAAATTAACCCTGCCAACATCTTCATCATGAACTTCCAGCTTCCAGAAGTGTGAAAAAATAAATTTCTGTTGTTTAAGCCACTCAGTCTTTAGTATTTTGTTACAACAGCCTTAGCTAATTACAACCACTTATTTACATAACATGCCTTTCAGTAATGATGTATAAGATATAGAAAATAGAATCACATAAGAAATGATATCATATGTACAAATTAACCAGGTGTTGACTAGATGCAGAGAACATATAATCACACAAACACAATTTAAATGTCAATGTTATCTGAATGCTAAATTGTGAAGAAATTTTAGTGAAAATGAAAGAACTTTAGATACAGTGCATAGGTGAGAGACTATAACTTGAATATATGATATATGCTAATAATTTTAAAAATTTTCTTACTCTGCTTTTCTGCACTATATCTTTCTGCTGTTATTTTTCTTTGCCCTATGAAATAGAAAATATTTTTACGAATATTTTCTACTATGAATAAATAAATTTTATTTTCTCTGACAACATCCCATCAAAAAAAAGGATCTCAATGAAGAGATTTTGAAATAGATGCTTTGTCCAAGGATAAGAAATAACACCCAGAAAAGCAAAAGTGAATACTCAAGAATAAAATTGTAGTTAATAATTTTATAGAACTCACAGAAATGGACCTAACATAATAGTAAAGGTGATGTAATTGTTGTTTTGGAGGACCAGCAGAAGCTAAGTTTAGACACAGAAACTGTCGCACATGCAAACCAAAGGCCAAAGCATTCAGTAGAATGTTTTTCTATTTGAAATCTGCTGATAGGTGATTTCTTTATAAATTATAAGTCTATAGTTACCATAATTGCTAAAAATATTATAACAATTTTAGAAATAAAAACGTTCAGAAAGTCATATCTAGAAGAACTGTAACATATTTATATGCATTAGAAAACATCATGGAATTATTAATTAGGGCCAATATTGGGTATTTTTTTGTATTAATACTATGAACTTCAGTAGAAAACATAGTCTCCTTACATATCAGTATCTATATTTCTTGTACAATACACAAATGGCTAGTGAATTGGTTTTCTAAGTTAAAATGTTGATGATTTCTTAAGCAGAGAGTCACAGTCTGAGACAACTTTTATGTTCAGAAGTAAGTTAAGAAATACTGCAAAGCCTCTTGTGGGAGGAGGTTTCCATGGAAATGATACAATTGATTGGGGGTATGGAATAGCCTTTATTACTCTGCTTCAACTCCTGGTTTCCATGGTTTTAAGGATTAAGATCACACAGGCCATGAACATGTCAACCAGAGATGAACTAGTATTGAGGGACTGGTGGTTGTGATATAAGGCCAGAGATGGGGGAGAAGGTTCTTTTGAGGAGCAAGAGTTAAAATCCTCCAGAGTTTTGAGGTAGTGGAGAATTAAAAAATTTGGGGAATTTCAAAGACTGGTTATAGTTTTACCCTTGGATTATTTTAAATTGGGGGGAGATAATTGTAAAGATTAGAGTCCCTATTTGGAATCTTTCTTTGGCTAGGACAGAGCTCCATGACTGAATTATATGGAGCATTCTATATATAGGCTTTTCCTGGATTTAAGAAAAAGATCAGCTCCGGCTGGTGTGGCTCAGTCAGTGGATTGAGTGCTGGCCTGGAAATCAAAGGGTAGCCAGTTTGATTTCCCATCTAGGTCACATGTCTGGGTTGCCGGCTAGGTCCCTGTAGGGGCGCAGGAAAGTCAAGGGCACATCGATGTGCCAAGGTCTCTTTCTCTTTCCCCGTCCCTTACCCTCTGTCTAAAAATAAATAAATAAAATATTTTTTAAAATTTTTATTTAAAACTCATTTCAAAGAATCTGACTTTTACTAAGGAAATTGAAGACCATAGAAAATGATGCTAGGCCTGTAGAACTATAGTTGAAGTTAAATGAGATATACATGCCAATTTTATACATATATATTAATAAACATATACACACATATTGGTATGTTTACAGATGCCAATTTTTGGCAAATGGCAGACACATCATAGTTAGCTCCCTATACTCTGCTAGGAAATATAATAATACTGAGTGCCCTTCTGGGAATCAGCACACCAGACAGATAACATTAGGTAGATAACTATAATAATTATCAACCAAAAGTACAGAGCTTTTCAATAAATAAATAATAAATAATTTAAAAAGAAATACATAATAAAAAACACAAGAATTTAGCAAGTGATCAAGACAAACGTGTTAAACAGAACAGAACCTCGCTGAAGAAAATGCGAGGTAGACATATCAAGTCACTAAGTGTAAATTGTCTGATAAAATGGAACAAAGTAAGTTTCTTCCTTAATGGCACAAGTTGCTCAAAAGAACATACATATGTGAAATCAGAATCCATTATAGTGTACTTTAATTACTTTAGATAGCGGTAAATTAAGCATTGTACATATCCACCCCTGTCATTGCAATCACTCACTTCAACAAGTCCTAAACATAACCATGACAAAGATTTGACATACATTTTTCCCATTACAACCTTAGTCCTGAATTGCTCTTTTAATATATTCCTTACATTTGATTTTGGGCCAACTTTAGCACTCTCCCTACTCATAAGTTGATAGATTTTCAGCTCCACTTTGAGATATTTATGATTATATTTTCCAATATGTTTACTTCAGTGATCTCCAGTAAATATTCTCCCTGGGCATCCTGGCACCGCACTGAACAATCCTTTTCTAAACCACACTGTACTCACGCTTTTTTTAAAAACGGAGTCTCCATTGCCTTTGCACCAATCCTGCAAAGAGAGCAGGAAAACACATTTTTATCTTTGATCTCCCATGTGGTTCTCAGTCAAATGACTCTTTTCTGTTAGAAATGGTATTTATAAGCAGAAAGAGATTTTCATCCATTAAAAAAATTGATACTTCTCAGGAGTTGAAGTTCTTTAAAAAATGATTTTTTGATGTTTATAGTAAGAAAATATGCAAAATTATGGTAAAAAGTGACAGATAGAAATAGCAGCAGTATCTTTGCTCCTATACTTAGTAGGATAGGCAATAGATTTGGGAGCAATCTATTAAATCACAAATCTTATTATCTGACTATAATGGAATAAGTAATAGAAGCCATCATTTCTACCATTTTCTTCTGAATAAATTTGTAAATATTCTTATTAACATGTAACTAACAAAATTTTATTTTATTTAGAAAAAAACATTAAAAATCTGTTCTAGTTAAAATTGTTTCAATATTTGTTTACAAACAATGGTTTAATTGTCCCAATTAAAGTGTTCATCACAGGAAAGGCAAAGACATAGGTTTGTGTGTCTATTGGAAATCCAGCCAGATCTGTCAAGTGTCGATAGATCTACTATAGACTCAAACTCAGCTGAAGATAGATAAGGAAGACAGGTGTATTTGTTCTGTCCGTACTGTCATAGTAGGATTTTTTTGATAAGTTACTTTAAGTTATTATCTGTCTCTTTGAGAAGAGATAAATGGGTTATATACATTGTCAGAATCTTGTTATTTGCATAGTTGTAAAGTATGACAATTACTAATTTAAAATGTCTCAGAGCTTGAGACAGATATAATCTTTCCTTCTATAAATTTTCCACATGTAACTTTGAAGAGAGGCATGAGTCACATCCTTCATGTGTCTTATATATTTTTTAAGTGGGATAAACTCCAAAGTTTATTTGACATGGAGATATACATCTTGAATGTGATATTTTGAGGTTTAAGTAGAGTACTGATACATTTCTTGAATTTTTAAAGACCACAGTGTAGAAGTTCTCAAAATAGAATCTAGAAGTGTATTTCTATGATCATCTTACCATCTAGAGCCAGCATTTACTTCAGCTTTATTTTAGTTAATCCTTGATGCCTATTGTATTTTAGTCTTGTATCTAAACCACTTGTATCTAAAATTATTGAATTGACATTCAAATTTTAAAAGTTATACTTTCAAAACTTGGGCTTTTCCAAAAAATAATTTCATAATCACATAATCAAAAAGTTTAAGGGGATTTAAGAATTTAAACTATCTCATCTTGTTTATCCACCTAAACAGAATCTTTTTTTCCACCATGTCTGTCACTAAATTTTACCAAAATGCTGCTTATTGTGGTAATTTATTTTGCTTTTGAACAATTCCAGTTCATATGTGTATCCTCTAATCACCAAATTGTCTTTCTAGTTCTGTATATTGGATCAAAGAAAAACAATTTTATACCTTTCTTTGCATGACAGCTCTTTAAACATGTGCATTAATTCATTCGTAAACATACAATGAGCACATACTATGCCCAATGGACAATATTATTTGAATAATGCATGTTCTCTACATGCAGGTATTTATGTTCTATGGAAACTAAATATGTATTATAATATTTGAAGTGTTTACTTATGTAAATTGCCTCATGAGAATACAATGATGTCTCATGAATTTGCTGGGCAAGTAGTATACAAATTCTTAAACTTGCATGTGTAGTGCTAAAAATTTATAGCACACACACTAATAATTTATTTACATTTACTATGTAAGCACAGTATCTTGATATTATAAGATTAAAATTTTACCATGTAATAACATATTATAAAAACAACAAAAAACAGATATGGAATTTTTATATTCTCTTACCAAACCCAAAATGACTGATCACCTTCCTAAGCAGAAAAATGACATTTCCCAAACTTCAAGATATTGAAGGTATCGATTTAGTTATTTTTGCAATTCTTTTAGCAGATTTGCATGTCAGAAATGAGCTGGAGGGCTTTTCTCCTTCTTATGTTGGCAGACTCATTGTGGGAGTGCATGGTTTCCTGTGGGGGCATCCTGATCACTAACGTTAACTGATTACAATGATTCTATGAGCGTGCTGGTTTCCATAGAAGTAGCTTCTTTGATGGCTTGGTTCTACAGCATAGCTCTGGGAGTCTTTTTCTGAAAGATTAAATTAAAGCCAACTTCTTCAACTTCCAAATAATGTTGTATGCTATTTAGTACCCAGTAGAATATCCTTTGGTAAGCAAACAAAAAACAAACAAACAAAAAAACTAGCTAGAACAGTTTCAGAGATTTGGATTTTATTCTCTATTACTTAAACCCAAACAATTAATTCATACGTTAATATTATTGTTCCCAAGTCAACACATCTTAAACTCATCAAGTCATTAAACATGGCACTACCGTTGACACTGGGAATGTATCTAAGGTCAAAACTAATAGAAATAACCTGGATAATAAATTTTAGTGAGAATTTTGTTTTATATGATGTCACATACTAACCAGAACCTAGATTACTCATTCACACAATCATGAAATTTTAAAGACTATTTTAATTATCCAGCAAATAGATAGTTTCTCCACATATCTCTTAGCTTTTATTGTATTGGGATTCACTCTTACTCTTTACTGCTAGTTTGAAACTCATCTATTAAGAAATACAATAAAAATAAACTATCAAAAAAGAATCTCCTCTAACTTTCTAAAATTATGAAGTTTGAGAAAAATATAATGTCTACAATAAATAATAAACATACTTTAATACTCTAAGTGTGTTAAGGGACTCATTAATGACATTTTAACAGAATAAAATAACATTTTGGACTTATATAACATCCAATAAAATATAAAACACCTTAAATACAACATTCTAACTACAAAATTCTGCAATCCTTTAAAAATGTATTGGCAATCTAAGATTTGTCAAAGACATATAAAATTGGCTAATGCTGGTGCTTATTTCCTTTGCTTGATAAACTTTACATATTTGCAAAATGCTTCCTTCTAATTTCATGCCATTTTATAATGAGAAGATAAAAATTAAAAATTAAATGATGTGTAAAATGTATTACATGATAGTAAAAATGTTAAGAGTTAAAAAATATTTTCCTTCTGAAAAATGGCAGAGCAAGACATTAATCAGTTCCCAGACTCTGGGATTTTGAAAACTCAATTTTAAAAGACATAAACTATGAGGAAAATGCAATTATATAACCAGAACATTTAAGGTCTTCCAACAAAATAACCCTTTTTAGATATATGGGCCCAGATTTGAAGTGAAGCTACACATTCATCAGACTCCAAGATTAAGTTTTTACGTAATTTTGAATCAAGTCATTCGGATTAGTTCCAAAGCACTCTTTTTTGTTCTGAAGACTGGTTTTCTCTTTATTCTTTTGTAGATGTTCTGCTGGCCAGTACATAATTGAAATTATGGTAATTCTTATCCAAAGTCAATGGATTAGAAGTGGGTTTCTGGAAAAAAGCAGCTTTGGCCATACAATCTAAAAAATTAAAATTCCAGGGTTTAAACAGTTTCTTCACCAGTTGGGGCTTATGTTTTACATAAAATTTCATTTCACAAATAGTCTGATGGTACCTGAGATAGCCGTGTACATAAATCTCTAACATAAAACTGTTACCCATTTGATGATAAATTTTCAGAAAATATTAAATAACCCTCTATTTATATCCACAGAATTATAATTTTATAAAATATAATAATATACATCATTTTTCATGAGTGACATAGGCAAAGGCTGTATTATAAATTGACCTGAAATTTTGCTAATGTTGACCTTATTTGAAATGAAAAGATCATAGGGAGGTTAAATCCTGAGTAAGAATTCCACTCACAGTTCAATGCTAGGCAGCTAAATATGCTGAAAATGTAATATAATTACACCTAGACTCTAAAGGTGTCAATAAAAAATATTAAATTTGAATAAATTTTATACAGTTTTTAACATTCGACAAATCTCAAAAATAAATCATAAGAATGAAGACCTTGAAAATAGTATTGCCATTTCTCATGAATATAAAAAAATATTTGACTTCACTACGCACCCCTCAGTTTACTTCTATTTCCTATAGAGAAGTTATTCTGTAAAAAGACCTGAACTCTAACAATTTGATGTTTTCCTATTCTGTTTAATAAATACTTTTATTAGATAAGCTACATATTTTTAAAAATAGTACTTTATTTCCTTCTGTATCACCAATAAAAGTAAAATTTCTAGTTGAGACCATTTTCATAAAGAATTATTATTTCACCTTCTTCCTTTGTGTTTTTGTTCTCATTACTTCTCCAAAATTACTATTATAAAATGTGGATAGGAAAGTGATGAAATACCTGGCTGGTGTGTCTCAGTGGATTCAGTGCCAGATGGTGTACCAGAATGTCACAGGTTTGATTCCCAGTTAGGGCATACGCCTGGGTTGTGGGCCAGGTAGCCAGTAGGGGGCTCACGAGAGGCAACCACAAATTGACATTTCTCTCCCTCTGTTACTCCTTCCCTCTCCCTCTCTCTAAAAATAAATAAAATATGTAAAAATATATTAAAACAAAAAGAAAATGATGAATTAAAGCCAATATGTCAATGACGTGTCAATGACTTTGCAGTGAACACATATTAAATAGATATTTTAGTAAAGTAGAAGTATCAGACATTTCATGGTATTAGGAAGCTACTGTGCATACAGAATATTTACTCTACAGCTTTTGTTTGTTGATCTTATATTTCCCATGAGGCATAAAGTGTCCTGAGAACTGGCTCTTCTTGTGATGCATCTTCATGGTATCTTTAAGCCTCATTTTTTCCCTTTGTAGGATCATTTGTCACAGATAACAATAAGCATTGACATCTCTGGTGCTATGGTTAATGTTTGTGTCTCCCCAGTATCATACATTGGTACTTAATTCCCACTGTGACAGTGTTAGAAGAGGGATCTTTGGAAAGTGAATGGCATTTGTGTCCTTATAAAGGAAGTCCCAGAACAATTGTTCTGTTTTGGTCACAGCATCTTTATATCTCTTGCCTGTCTCTCCTGATATCTGGCCAAAAGGGCTTTTTAGAGCACCTCACCTTCAGTTGTGTAAAAGCTAACTGCCTAGTACTCTTACATGACTACCAGGATCCTCACCCACCCCCATAAGGATTTAAGTACACAATCGATTGCCTATTTCCTTTTTCCATACAATCAAGTTAAAAATGAATCAACTACTCTTTGTGTGTGTGTGTATTATACCTCTCTTAGAATCTTTATTTTGGAAATTATGTATAAATGGTTGGTTGAATACAATCTCTACTTCTACTTCAAAATAACTTAAAATCATAAAAATGTAACTGAGATTTTTAGTAGAGAAAACCAGAAGAGGCACCATAAATTACAATTGATGAGACATCTCTGGAAAGATAATTGGATGGACTCACACTGACAGAATCAAACTAAATCACAACCAAGCACATATAAAGGAAAGAACAAAAAAAATGGGACAACTGTAATAGCATAATCCATAATACACTTAAAAATAGGAAAAATATCTAAGTGGTCCCAAGAAACTCTAATTCCAAGTAAAAAATTGACAAATTAAAGGAAAACTTTGGAACAACTACTGGGGTAATTTATGAAGAAATTACATTTTTATGAGCTTGGATCATTTTGTTCTTCATCTATTATTTTGATGGATCCAAGAACACCAATAATCAAAAGCATGAACTGTGCTCTAAAAGAAAGTGAACTACCACTCCGAAGGAAGGATCCTCCTTTTGGGGGAGGGGGTTAGTATAAAACCCTGAGAGTGAAGCAAAACTTGAGATTGAAATCCCTGCCTCGCTGAGGAGCTGGATGCAATGACCAGAGCTGAGAAGGCTGCTGAAAGGTTATTGGGGGAATCACACTGAAGATCCCTCCCCTGAGGCATAGCACAGTCAACTTATGCACTGAAAGCTATAAATTGCCTTTAAAAACATTCATACATATTAAAAATTCCCTGATAATATCAAATGTGTCAAATAAATTGTCAATAAAATATTTTGACCATGAATTGGCCAAACTAGTGACTATCCATAGCAAAATCAGTGGTTAAGTGCACATTGTTTTAATCAAAAATTTCTAAAACTAACACAGCAATTCATCTTCTGGGCATCTATTCTTTAAAAAAAAGTCGTATGTTTCTAAAATGGCAGGCTCGTGTCTCTTAATCACATTATTGCAAAATAATCAGAAAATACATTTAAAATGGGTCAATGAAAGAATGGTTGAATAAGTGATGTCTCCATAAATTTATTAAATGTACTGAAATAGAAGTATATATATACAAACATAGAAAACATTCCAAATATCATTAACAAAGTAACCTGATATCATAACAACATATATGGTAAGGTAAAATACCATTTATTAAGGGTTTTACTTTTATTAATATATGTCACTATTTCTTACATACTTTTTAGTGACAATGTTCTCATACATTGTTCCCATTAACACTGAATATAAAGTGAAAAAACTTGCATTCTTTCGGGACTTTGAAAATGAGGCAGAACATAATTATCTAGATGAGATTTTGATTGGTAACATTCTGATGTACATAATTGTTTCTGTTTAAGTTGCAATGATTTTATAATATAGAAGTGGTTGTTCCTCAGACTGATTTTGAGTATTATTATTTATTTATTTTATTACTTTTCAATAAATATTTCACATCCTCTTTGTATCAGGCACTGTCATAATTCCTGGAAGCAGGGGTAATCAAAACAGACCTCATGTACCCTACAGTATAATGTCTGAGAAGTTCATAACCAAGAAATGCCCCAGGTCAGCACTACACCTGGTCTTATCCTATTGATGGATTTGGTTTGAAAAAATTGAAAATGTCTGGCTCAGCTCTCCAAACTCCAGTTTTTCACACTCTACTCTCACCTTTGGGATCATACATTCAGGTAATTATGTAGTAAGCCTAGTTTGCCAGGCACACCTATAGGATCAGCCTCCTTGTCTTGGGAATAATTTTATTTCAAGGCATAGGGAACATATGGGTTCCACTGGATTAATGTAGCTACATCTGTTATAAGAGGAATGGTTTGATATCCATCTGTCTTTTTACTCTTTGTACTCTTCACTTGGTCCTAAATGTAGGTGAAGAAAATAAAGAATTGATACATTGATACTATTGAGAAAAATGATAAAATATGTTGCTTTATTAAGTGGATAATGACTTAAGAATTTTTCAACTTTCATATGAATTATTCGATTTTCATATTGCCTTTTCACAGATTTATATAATAAAGTTTAATTAAAATAACAGGTCAACAAATACTCAGAGTATTCTTTCCTCCCTCCCTCCCTCCCTCCCTCCCTCCCTCCCTCCCTCCTTCCTTCCTTCCTTCCTTCCTTCCTTCCTTCCTTCCTTCCTTCCTTCCTTCTTTCCTTCTTTCCTTCTTTCCTTCCTTTCTTCCTTCCTTCTTCTTTCCCAGATATAATGATCCTGGGTTTTCTCTATAAAATGTTTTAAAAATATCACCTAACAGAAAGAATTTGCTAGCTGTTTCTCTTTTTACATTTCTAGTCCACAAATTACCACATAATCCTCACATCCTGACTGCCCTTTGGATTGTCTAACCAATTCTTATAACCTCTTAGAAAACTTAAAAAATTACTTAGAATGGGGGAAGGGATACAATATTCATTTTTTAAAAATTTCCATGAATGAGGAGTACCAAAAAATAAACCTTCTCAGCCAGCTAGCTTAGTTTACATGCCTAGAAAATACATTGATTAAAAAAATAGAGTACAGTTTGAATAAGTACAGTCGACGACTGAGTATAGTTGTCAGTACTGATTTATAGAAAATGAATTATGATGGATTAATTTAATATCTGTAAGAAATGAACATGGGATATAGACAAAAGTAGAATTCTTACTAGGGCATAACTAAAATGTTACAGATTAAATCTTTGTAGGAAGAAGAAATTAACTCGAGCTCTTTTATTGTATATTAGAAACTTGGGAAATCAATTGATGTAAACAGTCATACACTCTGCATAATGGCCTGATAATCTATAATTACATAAGTATAACACATTCTGTTTGTGATTTAGAAAAAATACAAAAATGGATTGTGTTTGTGTGGGGTGTTTTGCACATGCAAATCTGTGGATTTTAGTTAGGTTACAAATAATTTGTCTCATAGTAAAGCCAAAAATAAAAACATTCGCTGGTGGATTTTACTGCCTCATGCTCATAAGAATGGTGACATTGTTTATTCTAGATATGTACTTGGTAAATTGAATTTCCTCCCCACAGATTTAATGACAGAATAAATACTTAGGTGTTTAACAGTGATTTTGTAAAAGCTGACTCAGTAGTTTTTGTTTCTGTGCAGGTTACAGTAAAACTGCAGGCTTTGGAGAATGGAGAACATAGAAATAAATCCCAGCTTTCTTCTTTCTACCACATGGCATCTTGTGTTTTAGCTTTCTTATGTAATAAAAATTGCTAATGATGGTGCCAGTTTGCACATTTTATTCTTCACAATGTTGTGTGAATTAGAGATAAGTATATGCACTAACTAATTACATACTGTTACATGGAGATTCAGTAAGTCCAACAGATTATATCTGTGGTTATCATTGTCTTCTGTCCCCAAGCATGTTTGGGAAATATATTTAAGGTAACATTAAATGTCAATTGCATAAATCCAGCCTGTATGATGTGGCAGTGGTTTTTCTCGACATTATACTCAAATGAAGTCTTTATCACTAGTAGTAAACTGGATGGACAAATTACTGTCTGGTGACAGCCGAAAATTTTTCTATACTTTACCAAAGGAAGAAGCACAGGAATGAGATTAAGTGGGAAGTGGAAAATGTAAGAAATGCGGAACTAATTTCTTTTCACCTTCTTATATTACCAAGTTTATGTAAAGAAAAGTAATTTCAGCCCTGGCTGGTGCAGTTCAGTGGACTGAGCATGGGACTGCCATCCAAAGGATGACGGTTCGATTCCCAGTCAGGGCACATGCCTTGTTTGCAGGCCAGTTCCTAGCAGGGGATGCACGAGAGGCAACAGTACATAGATATTTCTCTCCCTCTCTCCTTCCCTTCCCCTCTAAAGACAAATAAATAAAATCTTCTTAAAAAGTGATTTTGTAAAGGATGTAAAGACACATAAAATTAAATATTCCACTGTGAAGTCGCCTTGCTCCTCACACTTTCCACAGTGTGACAAACACTTGGTTGTTTGAATGCTGAGTAGATGGTAAGGCATTTAATAAAAAGAACATGAACTAATGGACATAGCTTTGATTTGTAAGAAAGATGCTACAAAATTTAGCAACAGGCGCACTGGACCGCCAGGATTAAAAGAATGGATAACTCACCTCACCTCCTGTGTTTTCTTATTTTTTAAAAGATTTTACTTATTTATTTTTAGACAGAGGGGAAGGGAGAGAGAAAAAGGCAGAGAAACATCAGTGTGTGGTTGCCTCCCACACACCCCCTTACTGGGGATCTGGTAACCCAGCCATGTGCCCTGACTGGGAATCAAACTGGGAATACTCACATATGGGGATTAGTTATTGATGAATTAGAATCTGATGCCATCAGGCTTCCTAACAACACTAGACAGTGATAACAAATTGGAGCAAAACACAAAGGAAATTTATTTTTTCTGAAATTATACTTCCCAAGCATTTTATACAAAGTTAACCTCAAATCAGTTGTGAAGAGGGAATAAAGGCATTTTCAGCTCTTCAATAACTCAACCAATTTAAATTTCATTTATTTTATTTTGTATTTTTTAAATCTTTATACTACATTTTTTTAATTTGAGTTTTATTTTTATTTTTTTAATTTTAATTAATTTTATTTAGTTATTTTTCAAGTACAGTTTTTTGTCTATTTTTCCCATCCCAGCCTCCCCCACCCCTTGCTCCCCACCTCTCTCCCATTTCCACCCCCCTTAGTTCTTGTCCCTGTGTCCTTCCTATTTGTTCCTCCAAATCCCTCCCCCTTTTTCCCCTTAACTTCCCTTCCTTCTCCCCTCTGGTCACTGTCCCTGTGTTCTCTATTTCAGTGTCTTTGGTTTTTTTTTTCTGCTTGCTTGTTTGTTTTGTTGTTTAGCTTCCTGTTAAAGGTGAGATCATATGGTATTTGTCTTTCAGCACCTGGCCTATTTCACTCAGCATAATGCTTTCCAGTTCCATCCATGTTGTTGCAAAGGGTAGTAGCTCCTTCTTTCTCTCTGCTGCATAGAATTCCATTGTGTATATGTAGCACAATTTTTTGATCCATTCATTTACCAATGGGCACCTAGGTTGCTTCCAACTGTTGGCTATTGTAAATTGTGCTGCTATGAACATTGTTGTGCATAGGTTCTTTGATATTGATGTTTTAGGATTCTTTATACTACATTTTAATTGAATTTATAGGGGTGAAACTGTTTAACAAAATTATACAGGTTTCAGTTGCACAACTTTACAACACGTCAGCCACGCACTGCATTGTGTGTTCACCACCCCAAGTGAAGTCTCCTTCCATCACCATTTAGTCAAATTTGTATTTGCCTGCTAATTTACCTTAGGAGTTATTACAGTGCATGAAGAAGCATAGCAGAAAGAGGATTACACAAAATGTAGCGATCAGGAGATTCAAATTAGGAAAATAAAGACAGGGTTTTCCTGGTTACAGCTGCACACACACTTAGCTTAAAGACCAATATATCTAGATCATAGTCATATGACAAATGTGAAAGTGAAATTTTTCCAAAAAATAATAAAACATAACAACACATTTAGAACAATGTTTATTTTTAAATATTATTTATGAGTATGCAGAAATTCTCTTTGAGTTTTTAAACAGTACAGAAATAGGTATATAAAAAAACTAAACAAATTTTAAAAAACAATAAAATAATTTATAACTGTAGGAAATTAGAATTTAGTGCAAGAAAGGAAATGTAATCGTACTATACTTTTAATCTCAACAGTAAAATTATTTTACATAACTCTAATGTAAATATTGACTAGTAAGATGGGGCAAAATTGGAATTAAAGATAGGGTAAATGACATTAAAAATGTGAAGGATATGAGGAAGTTGAGCTAAGAAATGAGAAGAGTTACAACCTCAACTCTAAGGGAACCACAAACACCTGCATTCAGCTTCTAAGATTTCTTTCAAGCATTAATAACCCCAGGTTTAAATAGCAGGTGTTTAAAGGCTCTAAAACAAATTAATAAAAGGTTGTCAGTGGTGTATGTCACTTCACGATTACAGGATCCTTGCCAGAACTATCCTATACGCTCTTGTGCTCTACCTGGAGGCGAGACAAGAAACGTCCGGGGTGAATACAGAGTTCAGAACTGGGCTGAACTCTCCCTTCATCTACTAATGAGAAGACGGAATATTTTCTAATCCCTGACCTAACCAGACACTGCACCTGAATTTTCATCCACAGCAGAGAAGCATTACTTGTAATGAAAAAAATAGATTAAATTTGTATGTTATTCTTGTTTTGATGAATTAAGATATTTTATATAAATGCAGCGAATGTAAATGGATTTTTTTAGGACAAGGGCAATACCTTGGAGTTTTTACCAAAAGAGAATAGTGTGGTAGTGGCCTGAGGAGAGGAGATGCAAGGACTAGGTGAAGGTGGGAAAGAGGGTGAACAGGACGTCTGTAATAGTGTAAAAATAAAATAAAGTTAAAGTATTTATACACCCTAGATTACACTTAATAAATAAACTTAGACACCCCCAAAATTAATAAAATACAGAGGAAATTCTAATTAGAAACTGAGAAATAATGAAAAGTTTAAGAGAAACTGTTTTTTTTTGCATATCACATAAAACATGGTTGGAAAACCTTGCTTTTAAAAAGTTACTTTATTATAATTAATAAAATGTAATTAATAAAATTCATAAAATATGTGTTGGTATGAATACTAAAATATTATAAATTAATTCATCATAATGATAGCTCTATATTCAGTAAATTTTCATTAGTCTGTATATGTCAGCTAAATAATTTGCATACTTAAAAGTCCCTGAGTACTCATAAACATGATCAATTTTAATACCCGGAATAATTCTAATAGCAAAATTATATTAAGAGAACCTTATAAACCTAGCCCAAAATCTACAAGAGGAGCTCCTTCCCATACTATTGCAGAGCCTTGTTCTTTGAGTTTGCACTCTAAGGTTCTGAATGAAAAACATTATTTAATTGAAACCAGGCTAATTCAA
The DNA here is from genome assembly GCF_021234435.1 of Artibeus jamaicensis. Lineage (NCBI taxonomy): Eukaryota > Metazoa > Chordata > Mammalia > Chiroptera > Phyllostomidae > Artibeus > Artibeus jamaicensis. The sequence continues at coordinate 48,642,851 of NW_026522030.1, forward strand.
TATGGATTTCAGTTTGTAGAGATGGTGGGTTTCTCACATTTTGACACAATTCCATGTGTTAACAGAGGATGAGGGAAAGAAACAGCGAAGGAAGCAGAGTGATGTGTCAAAAATTTCTCATAAGTTTTTAAAATAGAGATTCCTTTATTTTTTTGTAGGTACAGTTTAATATGCCATTAGATGAATTTCCAAGACTTGGAATAAAATAGGAAGGTTCAAGTACATGTAATTCCATAAATCAGAAACCTAAAGGAAATCAGCTAATCAAGGCTGTTGTCAATGACTTGGTGCTTAACATTTCTTGTTTTTTTTTAAAGACTTTATTTATTTATTTTCAGAGAGAGGGGAAGGGAGGGAGAAAGAAAAGGAGAGAAACATCAGTTTGTGGTTGCCTCTTGTGTATCCCCTACTGGAGACCTGGCCCACAACCCAGACTTGTGCCCTGACTGGGAATCAAACCAACAACCCTTTGCTTCCCAGCCTGGCACTCAATCTACTGAGCCACACCAGCCAGGGTACATTTCTTAAAATTGTTAGAAAGTCATTAGTAATGCATTTCTGTTTGATAAAGAGCTTGTAACTGAATGGAAAATTTGGAGTTTAAAATAACACACTGCAGCTCAACTGTATGACTATTTCCACATTTACAATGTTTATTGAACATTTACTATGTGTCCCGAGTGGTTATTGGCACTTTGGTTAGGGAAGTGAGCAAAATCAGAACAGTCCTGAACTTGTAGTCTACTGGACAACTGGTCTGCAGTGTCTGCAGTTGCTGACAGATTTGGGAACAGTAATCAGTGATAAACATTTTGAGTCTAAATCAGTAAAACTGAGGCACAACACAGGTTGTCCTTGCTGATTTAGGTACTTTTCCAAGTTACCTAAACTGACTGGTGTATTGATATGAAATATTAATATCTTATTTTACACGAGTTTTAATCTTAACTATCTGATGCTTAATCAACTTAAAGACTCTTGGGAAAATTGTAAATACCCTTTGCTCCTTTGTTAAAATAATGAGATTTATGTAACTAATTACATTCAGATTTTCTACTTTCATTGTCATGCTGGATGATCAGAAATAATGTATTTAGTTTCAGAAAACATAATAGTCAATCATCTGAGTAAAATTCTCTTTTCACTGATGATTTGAGTAATTATTGATACCAAACTGGACAAGAGAAACAATAGAATGCAATAATAGTTCAATAAAAATTACTGAATATTACTATATTTAAATATAGTAGATAAAGAAAAAATGAACTTGAGGACTGCTTTATTTTACATAACTTAGTTTTCTAATCACAAGGGACAGTTGTTAAATGATACCTGAAAATCAGTGGTTCTTAGAGAAGTGGCTTCTCTGGAGACATTTAGCATTATTTGGAAACTTTTTTAGTTGTCAAAACAGGGACAGAAGAGAGATATGATTGACTCCTGGTGGTGGAGGATGCTGAGATCTCCTATAACATACAGACTACTCCCTGAATAGAGAATTACCTATCTCAAATTTTTAGTAGAGTCGAAATTGAGAAGACCTACACTAAGGCCATGGTGCAGCAAACATGATCCTTGGTGTTTACTGAAGTGTGGAAACATGTATCCACATAAAAAGCTACACATGGGTGATTATGGCAGCTTTATTTATTTATAATTGCTCAAATGTGGATGCCACCAAGATAACCTTCAGTAGGTGAATGGATAAATACACTGTGGCACAAGCAGACAAAGGAGTATTATTCAGTGCTGAAAAAGAAATGAGCAAATAATACAGATGTGAATATACATGGAAGAAACTTAATGCCTGTTACTAAGTGAAAGAAGCCTACCAGCCAATAGGCTGAAGACGACATGCTTTCAATTATGTGCCATTCTGAGAAAGTAAAAACTCTGGAGACATTAGAAAGATAAGTAGTTGCTAGTGTTCAGGGAGAGGAAAGAATGAATAGGTAGAAGGCAGAAGATTTTTTAGGATGGTGGCAGAAGATTTTTTAGCTATTCTGCATACCATAATGGTAGATACATGTCATTATACATGTGTCCAGACACATAATAGAATGTAAAACACCAACAGTGAACTCCTCAGTAAACTGTGGACTTTGGGTGGTTATAATGTATCAATGTGCATTCATCAATTACGGCAAATGTACCACTCTGGCAGGGGTGTGATAATGGGGGAAGTTACGCATGTGTAGGAGCAAGGAAATAGAAAATATGGTCACCTTTTCCTAAGTTTTGCTGTGACCCTAGAATTGTTCTAATAAAAAAGGGAAAATAATTCTAGGTAATATCCTAAACACGGAATAAACTAACGTAATCTGAATTGAAGGTTTATTTAGGATTTTTCAAGCCAACTATAATTATACTTTAATAGTATGTATACTTATTGATGGTGTAATATTGGGAAACTGTAACCCACCCCACCATTCTTTTGACATTGTTTCCGTTAAGTGCAGACTCTGAATAAAATGTAGCTTGTAGATGAACAGCATGTTTGTATAAGAATCCTAGGAACTACTTGCAAAAGATATGGACTCTGACATCCAGGCATCTCACCTCTAGGAGATTTGCTGAACTTCAACCATGAAACCAGAATGATGTGAAGCCGGGATGAGTAAACAGGATGATGCTCACTGGACCATCATTTGCCTTATTGGAATGGACCATGCTCGTCTGCACGTAGAGAACTTTTCAACCTCCTCCCTTGATCTCTTTTTCTGTTCCCCTCTCCATCTTTATAAAAAGCTCTGTGTCCACAGAAAAGTGTAGATGGGTTTTGAGATGAAAGTCCCCCATCTTTCCTGAACGATGGGCTTTGTGACATAAGTCTCTCATTTTCCAGGTGGCTGGCACCTGAGAATAAACCACTTTACAACAGAACCTGCTTCTTAACTACTGGCTTTTGTAGTGGCACGACCTGCTTTCAGTTACAATGGTGTAACATGTTTCACGAATCCTATTTCAAGTCCTAGTAACTGTGCGTAAGTGGCCATATATGTCTATTTGTGTTTATGTGTCCATTAAAGCCAAAGATGAATATATTTGTAGCAAAAACTTTTAATTTATTTTACTATAGGACTAGCCCAAAGCAACAACTAAATACTGGTGGAAATCGGAGTCACTGGTTCCTCAACCAAATTGACATGGAATCGTTAATTATTTGGTATTGAAACCGTGTTCCTTTTTTCTTCCCTTCTTCTTTTCTCCTTACCTCCTTCTCTTCCTCCCTCCCTCACCCCTCCCTCCTTCCCTCTCTTTCTCCTTCTTTCTCTCTATCTTTCAGCATCCATGTCTTGAATTGCTGAGGTATTGACTCAGCAGTTTCTTGTATTACACAGATCTTGAGAGCGTTTTTTGATATTTTGTCATGTTAAATATCATAATAAATGCATTATTTGCAATCCTTCTTTAATATACCAAAATTAAAAAAAACAAACAAAGGCCATACATTTAAGTTGTTATTAAATGGAAAGATTTCTATTATTTGCAGTCAGAGGAATATTTGAGGCAAACGTGACAAGATGATAAGTGATTTCTATTTTATTATGCTGTGTGTATACATAAATAACACAAAATTATATTCCAATTGATTCTCAAATTAATCAATAATAATACAATTTTTCTGTTTAACAATGCAATAATCTTATTCTAAGCAAGATAAATTATATGGAGAAATGTAATAAACTGTGGTCCAAATAAAGTCCTGTGAAAATATAATTTCCTTATTATGTTATGAGTAAGTTATACAAAGTAATTCTATACAAATGTTGGAAAACACTTGTATTTGCTAAACATAAAAAGATGCCAGCTAATATGTTTAAGCACGTATGTCTCCACAAAAGAATAGGAAAAAAAGAAAAATAACCAGAAAGAATAAAGAGTTGGATGTATCATTATCTCTAGCTTAATTTTCTAAAAATTAGAAAATTTTCGGGTTTTGTCCAGATGGAATTATAGTAGTAGAGTGACTTTAAGATAATGTAATTGCAAGTACAAAGGTTATGAATGTTTGTGGATATTTTAATACTTTATATAGTCATATGGACTAGCACTGACTAAAATCTTTAGTCTTTAAAACAGGGAAAGAAAAAAAACAGAAGTTAGAATAATACCACATGAAAATATGGCATTTGCAAAAGTGAATGGAGAATTTATTGTAATTTCTAAAAACTGCTAAAAATGATTTCTAAAAATGATTACAGATATTTATAAGAGGGCACTATAACATATGAATAAGAACTTTAGAGGTTAATATACATTTTCTCAAAAATTGAATTTATTTTCTTATAAAGAAAGACTGAGTGCAAAGGAGATGGTGAAAAGAATATACTAATTTCTCAGTGGACAAGAATGTACTGTTGGGAGCTCCAGCAGCAACCGGTGGGAGCGTGGTAGTTACACGGCCAGCGTGTGCCGAGTGCCTCCTCTGTAAAGGGTGGGAGAATAGGCGCAAGGCAGAGTACTTCGTTCTGAGAGTCACCAGGACTGAGCAGTTATTATTTATCATTGCAATTCTAAGTTATCAAAAGTTAACAAGTGATAAACAATCAAACATATTTATTGAATGGTTAGATGGATTGGTGGTTGATAGGGATGAATTAGTGGTGAACACACTAGACTTTGGTTTTTCTACTACTAAATTGTTTCCAAGTCTTCAAAGCCTTCCAAGTACAGGTTACTATACATATTTTGCCTCAATTTCCACTTAAAAATGTATTGACTACACAAGTTATAGTTTAGGATTTACAAAACTTAGATTCCATTAGGTTAAACCATAAGCCATTACTGTTTTTGTCATTCAAGTAAATTAGTAAGATAAATTAATAAAAAATAATAATAAAAGTGGAAAAATATTTAAATATGGAAGATAATTTCTTAGGTTTCATGTAATACTTAGAAAGTAATTTATTCTGCCCAATAAAAATTCCAGCAGGCTATTCTGTAGATACTGACAAATCAATTCCAACGTTTACAAAGTAAGACAAAGGCCAAAGTTAGCCAACATAATACCTTTTATTAAGAAAAATAAAACTTTCACATATATACATGTACATGTTTATGCTTATGAACTCTTAGGAGAACTGTGGATTTTCTTTGTGTTTATTTTGCACATACACACATATATGTTTATAGTTTATATTGTAAGGCAGCAGTACAACAACTGCTAAAGATAACTGAATACAAGGTGGCTCTGAGTTCAAAAGAACTCATGTGTTCTCCTTTGAGTGCTATCACGGTGTGGAATGTTACGGTGATACACAAACAGTATGCCAGATTCGGTGGTGCTAAGTCACCTTCAAGGAATGTTTAGGGATTGCTTGGAGTTATCTACACAACTTCTGCCTCCACCCCAACACACACACACACACACACACACACTCTCTCTCTCTCTCTCTCTCTTCACTAGTAGGAGATTAAGTTTGGGCTCTGAGTCAAAAGAAAAAGTCTATCCTGTTTTTTTAATTTTTAAACTTTTTCTTCTCAGTCACATTGCCTTAAAATCTGATAATATAAAAGAGGAGAGACCAACCAAACCGAACCTGCAGCTCTGTCCTCCTCCTCCCACTTTACGGTATACGTGCGTGAAGGTAGGACGTTTGAAGCCATGCAACCATGTGCCTAATGATTATTTACTGCATGAAAGGCCTTGCCCTGCCACAGTCCTACTACGGACACGGAAGACTGGCATTTCTGAGAAGAACAGGGTGGGAGAAACCATCCACAGAATTAAGTAGCTATTTCCCCTCTGGCACACTCATGGTTTGGCTCTTTTCCTTCTTTCCTGACTCGCCATCCAACACATTCTCAGTACACCACTGATCCTCACTGTCACCTCACTATGCAGTTTCAGTGTGACCCAGTGATTTCCAATTTAATGCCCCATGGAAATTTGTAACAGCCCTTGGAACAACATAAGCATGATTTAAGTCTCCTTTACTGAAAAAGTATCTGTAATCAGGATTTGTTTCTAGCTTAATCTTTTCTATATTGCCTACATGTTCACAGTAGGAATATTTTATTTTAAAAACCTAAATGATTAGAAAGAAAATAGTAATTTGGCCATGTTTATAATTTTAATTATTCTGCAATGTAGGCCCCAGATGATGATTTGCAAGTCATTTAACCTCCTTGAATAGCCAAACTCACAAATGGGAATTTACAGTACCGGGCATGCTTGACAAGGAAAGGTTTGGGTGCCAAGCGAGGAATCTATTTTCCAGACAGATGCCAAAGCATTGTGTGTTCTACTCATATTCATAATTGCAAGCAGCCTTTCTAAATGACTTATTCTAATTCCTCTGCAAATTATGCTTCAAATTTTAAAGAAATTAACTGAATGGTTATGGATCTCCCTCCAAGTTTCCATTTTTTTAAGCATGAAAATTATGGAGAGATTATTTTGTATGGTTCTGAGAGCCTTCTCTTGTCTTTCACCATATCATGAGAACCATTGTGTTCATTTTCTAACCACACTAATCGGTCACCAGGTAATGTGGAGGTAAAGGAGCAGTTAACACTCACAAAAAGCCTTAAAATTACTAACTTTGAATGTGCTGTGTCTCTTCTCATTTTGTTATCATGGAATACACAATGTTGTTTTCAAGCATTACATAAAAACAGGTTTAAGTCTTTTGTTGCTATATATAGGCAGCATCTTCCAAGGATTCACATAAATACATGAAAAAAAAAAGTTACAGGTTGTCACAGGGACAGGCAGGCATACTTTTTCCCCTCTAGAATGTGAATGAGTATTAAAAGGAGAAAAATTCAGGCCACATCAAGCTGCGTGATCTGGGGGCGAGCACTCTTGAATTGAATGTTTAAAATCAGAATGTTTCTAATGTACATATTTTGTCAAATAAAAACCCTGAAATGAAAAGCAGATAAAGTTTAATATTTTATATAAGGTTAAGGGATATACCAAAGGCTGATGTGCTAAGTGCTAGTATGTAAGAATTATCTATACATAAAATGTATACCAGTTTACATTCTGTAATCTAATTTGGATACATTATTATCCACTACTTTTGACAGAGTCCAGTTTATCTATTATTTTCTTTTCTTTCATTGTCTGCGCTATTGAGCCATATTTAAAAAAACATTGCCAAATCTAAGGTTGTGAGTATTTGCTTCTATGTTTTCTTCTAAGAGTTTAATAACTTCATCTTTTACATTTATGTGATCCATTTTGAATTAATTTTCTTTATGGCATAAGGGGAAATCCAAACTTAATTTTTAATGTATATATCCATTTTTCCAAGGATCATGTTTTTGAAGGGACTCTTATTTTTACATTATATAATTTGGCAACACTGTGGAAATCTGATTTAGCATAGATTTGAGGGTTTATTTCTGAGCGTTTATTTCTGAGCATTCTTTTCTATTCCATTGAACAACATGTCAAGCTAATTTTCACCAAAACATATTATAATGAAACCATCAACATCAAACACAAGTCCTAGCTTGTGTGGCTCAGTGGATTAAGCACCAGCTTGTGAACTAAAGGGTGGCAGGTTCCGTTTTCAGTCAAGGCACATGCCTGGGTTGTGGGCCAGGTCCCCAGTAGGGGGCGCATGAGAGGCAACCACACATTGATGTTTCTCTCTCCCTTCCCTTCTGCCTACAAATAAAAAGAAATAAAATAATTAAAAATCAGACACAATAAGAGTCCTAAAAATAGCAAAAACCAAAACTATTGTAACTAACAAAGCAAGCCTCTGAGAAAGGGACAGGATGCAGAGTTCTCAGCAGAAACCTTGCAGACCAGGAGACAGTGGAGCAAAACATTTAAAGTGTTAAAAGAAAAAAAACGACAATTAAATGAGAGTACTATATCCACAAAATTATCCTCCAGAAATGAAGGATAATGAATATTTTCCCAGAAAAACAAAAAATGAGGAAGTTCTCGACCAGACCTGCTTGATAAGAAATGCTGAAAGGGTATAATGGGGAGTGAAAAGACGCTCAACAAAGCAACCCAGGTGTCCATGGGAAGATGAATGCATGATGTGAGATGCATAATGTAAATAATATATAACAAAATATGACGCATTAATAAGAAAGAGTAAAATCTTGCCATTTGTGACATGGATGGGTTTTCAGAGGACATTAAGCTAAGTGGCACTAGTGAGGCAGAGAAAGACAAATTTATATGGTTTTATTTATATGTGGAATCTAAAACAAACAAACAAACAAAGAAAAAAACAAAAACAAACACCAGAAGGATGGTTACCAGAATGAAGGGAATGGGGGCAACAAATGAAAAGAGGAAGGGAAATACGGTCAATAATATTGTGATAAGTTTACATATAACACATGACTAGAATTAGTAGGGTCACCACATTGTAAAATGTAAAAATGTCTAATCACCTGCAACTAACATACCGAATATAAGATTGTATATTAACTAAACTTAAATAAAAACTACATCACAAAAATAAGGTAATTGGTAACATAAAACATACCCAATATAAGATTGTATATTAACTAAACTTAAATTAAAACTGTTACATCCCGTCCTCGCAAGCAAGAGGAGTCGGAGACTGCGGGGTGGTTAGAGAAGTTTTATTGGCCAAAGCTTCAAAGTTTTACCTGCGCAGGGGCGAACTCTCGGGTGCCTCCGGAGACACACGAGTGCCAAAAGGCTGCAAATGAGAGTCGCGCCTAACGCTTAAAGCTGGGATTCTTATAGAGGCCAGCAAGCAAGCAACTTCCAGAAGCAGAAGGTGGCAGTTAGCTATTGGCTCAGGGGTTATACTAAGGTGTGTGATCTGACCAAGGACTGGTTACTAGAGCTCGTGGACAGCTTGTGATAGTATGGCTGATTGGCTCTTAAACCTCATGCTGTGGTTGTGGTCTTTTTACCACCCCCCTTTGACGTTCCAGGAGCTGACTTAACACAATCAGCTCTGTACCTCCTTTAAGTGCACCCTGTCCTTATGGTTGAGCAAGCAACTAAAATTGAGAACAATCACTTCCTCATTTCCCTGGCTCCTTCAAAAACTACATCACAAAAATAAGGTAATTGGTAACATAAAGCATAGAATACTATACAGCACACTAATAAAGGTAAATATACAGTCAGATTTAGAATACTCTAATTGTGCCATATAATGGTGTGTTCACTTTTTAACTATAGTTAAAGGAAAAACATAACAAAGTAACTATAGCTCCTATCATTACTTAATGAATACACAGTATAAGAACATGTACATTGTGACATTAGAAATATGTAAGGATGAGTAAAATGGTCGAGTACTTATGTTCTTCTTACTAGAAAGAAGTTGTAATTATTGGTACAAATTCTATGAAATAACATAGTCTATATTCTCTTCAGGTGTATCTTCGAGATCTTGTTTTCATTTTTTTTTAGATGTACAAGTATACCTAGAATTGAAACTCTTGGATCATATGGTAGTTCTGATTATAATTTTTGAGGTACCTTTATATGTTTTAACACACTGACTGTAAAAATTCACACTACCACTAATAGTGCAAAAATATTCCTTTTTTTTCCTGATAGTCACCAACACTTGTTTAATTGATGACCATTCTAACAGATGTGAGCTGATATTTCATTGTGATTTTAATTTGTATTTTCATGATAATTGAAAATATTATATTTTTCATGTATCTTTTAGTTACCTGTATATCATCTGAAAAAAATGTCTATTGAGTTCTGCCCAATTTTCAATGTCTGATTTCTGTTATTGAATTCTATGAGTTCATTGTATATTTTGGATATTAACCTAACATTTGCCAAATAGATGGTTTGAAAGTAATTTATTTGATTCTGCCAGGATGCTTTTTTTTTTTTCCTGATCATTTGCTGTGCATAAGCTTTTTAGTTTGATGTATTTTCCCTGACTGATTTTTGCTTTTGGTGTCATTTAAAAATACTGTTGCCAAAAACAATGTCAAGTAGTTGTTCCCCTATGTTTTCTTCTAGAATTTTGATTGTTTCAGGCTGTATGTTAAGTCTTTAACCCATTTCCACTTCCCTTTACTTGTAAATAGTCCTCATAGGAAAAGGAACAACCTAATATGTCTTTAAGATTTTGGAACATATTGCTCTTGAATGCACATCAAAGTTTTGCTCACTGTTTTGCACTCTGATTTTACAAGAAAGAGGTCCTAAGAAGTAAAACATCAAGTTGAATCCTAAGTGTTTCATGCAGAAGTACTTGTGTCCTTTTTATTTTTTAAACACAAAACCATCAACTCTCTTGAGTAGATTGGGTGCCATGTTATATGGGTTGTGGAACCAGAATTTCAAACAAGGACCTTACAACTAACTATGTCACAAATGATTTATCTTTGTATTTTATGAATAATTTACTGCTATGTATTCTGTCACGCATAGGCATTTTTATCAAAAGTTGTGGCTCTACAAAAGCCAGGATTTGTATTACTGACATCACAGGATTTTTATTAATGGCTCATACTGATGAGCTCTGTATTTTCTGGGTTTTATTCTCATTTGTTTTTTAGTTTTTTTCTGGGTTGGTATTAGATAGATAACCAAGAAACATAATGGTGAAATGGTGAGCAAAATTAACCTTATGGTCTTACATATAGAAATTGAGGTATTGGAGTACTGACTCCACCTGATATTTCTCTGCAATGTCTGGTTCAGAGAATAGGCGGAGATAGATATATATATATATATATATATATATATATATATATATATATAAATTCTTTCACATATTCATAGCGAAGAATGGAAACATAATTTTAGGTAGATAAATATCTATATCTAACATAAAATATTATGTCATATATACATATATAAGCACACAAATATACATTTGAGAAAGGGATAAGATGCAGATTTTACAATGATAGAAACCAGTTAATTTTTTATATGTAGAATATATGGTGACTTGTGAAAAGTGAACATGGGGATGTCGAATGGGGAGTTGGATGTACAGATCTTTGAGAAGTAAGGTCTGGGTCGTAACTGTAAATTATGAAGTTGCTAAGTGGTTGAGACCACATTTTAAAAAAGAATATTGAACAAGACATTTGAATCCAGGCAGAGAAGGTATGGACTTACTCAGAGGTAACTGTGTGAGGAACTGTTTCCAGATAGAAGGCAGGCATACTGGGGCGGACACTGTTGAGTGCTCACATAAGGCTAGGACTCACTGTTCCTTCTGCATTAAGTGGCAAAGAGTATATGTTGAGTGTTGATACTTGTCTACCTAAAGTATTATCCCATTTTCCACTATGAATATGTGAGAGATAAAAATATGCAAATTATTTTTAAAATATTTATTTAAAAAGAGACATATTTAACATACCATTGTATTAATTTAATAAGTACAATATAATGACTTGATGTGTGTATATCTATATTGCAAAAATAATTATAACAATACATTTGATGAATGCATCCATCACCTCTCATAGGTACATTTTTCTTATACTGAGACCTTTTAAGATCTACTCTGGTAACTCTGTTGTTAAATACACAATAGAGTATTGTTAATTACAGTCCCCAAGCTGTGCATTACATCTCCAGAACATTTTTTTTAAACTGGAAGTTAATACCTTTTGTCCACATTCACCTATGTACCTCTCTCCTCCACCTCTCACTTCTGGCAACTACCAACCTGTTCTTTCTTTCTATGGGAATAGCTGAAGCAGGCTATTTTGCAATAAAAAATAACCTTGAACATGGAAATAACCCAATAACAAATATAGAGCAGAATATAAGAGTTTAAAATGTCACTGTCTTCAAGCTGAAACCTGGTGCACTCTTTTTCGTGCTTCTTTGATTTGAAAGAAATATAACCTGTTAGCAAGCTAACCCTACTGTTACTTTGGTTATAATTTACCAGAATTTGAACACAGGTTATATCTGATGCAAAGTAATTAGTGCAGCTAGTAAGGACTATTTCTATTAAGTTGAGATAAGACTGAAAGGAAAACAATGGATAGGTTAAGAAAATCAATTTACTTAACAATTACTAAAATCAGAATATAAACCTAGAGTTAGTTTAGTCATTTGCATTAGTCATTGGTGAAAATCCAGATATGATATTTGTCACTGCAGAGTTTATTGCCGAGTCACTGGTTATATTTCAGCCCAGAATATTTACTCCTTTCAATGAACCATCTTTCCTAAAAAGTGACATCCATGTACATGACTTCGACTACAACTTTTGTCTTAAAGATTTTCAGAATTAGTATCCTCTGGTCAAGATCTTGATTTTGATATTCCTTATTATTTAATATGCCTTGCCATTGTTGTTATTTCAAGCTAGTTGGCTTACAAATAACTCAAATGCAAACCAACATATCTGTATCTACATATGAAGATATCTCCCATTTTTCTATAGCTTTTCTCCCTTTTCCCATTCCTCTAACAAGGGTGAACATATTTTTTCTTTTTTTCTACCCAATTTCCTACATAAGTAAACGACATAACCATCTGCAACTTTTTCGAGTTGAGCATATCATAATTACTTAAGATTTAGTCTTCTCTTTTCATAACTTCTCAGCACCCAATTGGTTAGCAATATTCTACAATCTGCTCATAAATAAATTTGGAATCTATTATATCTTTTTTCCAAAATCTTTTTCATTATCCTAGCCCATGAGCTTTCAAATATTCAAAATAGATTTTAATAGGTGTGTCTGCTCCTAAATACATACTTATATACACATTTATATGTGAATATCTCCTAATATCTCCTAATTATGTATACCTATATATAGCTACACATAACTATACCTAATTATGTATTGCTTTAAAATTCATATTTTTTGTAGCTAGAAGTCTCTATATATTATTCACTTTGTTCGTTTACCCATTTTAAAGGTATTCTCTGCACAAAAACAAATTATTCATTTTTTTTTTCTTATGGAACACTTCTTGTCTGTTTTCCCTTTGAACTTTAGGTTAAGTTACTCATCCAGTAACCCTGACCTAAGAAGTGACTACTGACATGGGAGTTTTCTGGAAAAGCAGTCATTCTGCTGTTGTGGAACCAAATGTTACATTCTTCTTCATGTTTATGGCTTTAGACTAAGAACCTGGGCTAGAGAAGTTGAGCATTTTTCACCATACGCTCTATTTTTCATGGAGTCACAGGCAATGTTGAACTTCTTAAATTCCAGATTCATAGTATTTACCAAAATATTGACAAATATATTAAATAATTATGTGTTAATCGAATACAGTATGTTGTCTTCCTGCACTTTTTTTCCCATTCCTAGGTGAAGGTGAATGAGAAGAAGTCATAGTGGCAGATTTGTTACATTGTCACACATTGAACAGACTGCTAACAAGGAGTCTGTAATATTAATTAAATAAAGGTCATTAGAATAGGAGTAGACATACTATTTTTCAACAAGAGGACTTTTTCTGTTATTTTTTCAGAATAAAGTGCATTGCTAAATTAAAGAGTTAAAATTTAACCCCTATTTTTAAGTAAATATGTTAAGTGAACCTTTTTTGATTTTCTCTGATACCTGTGGCCAACACTGTTGTACTCAAATCAGAATATATGTGAAGCATACAGTATTCTACAAACAGCAATTGTTTTAAGGAATAGAAGACAATGTAATCTAAAGAGATGGTCTTGCTCTGCTGGTGTGAAAAACATTACACTTTCTATTCCAAAAATCAAAGAAAATGTTTTATAGATTTATCATGATATTCCCAGATATAAAAGATTAAACACTTAATGCTAAGGTATATATTTGTTATCTGTTGGAGTAACACTGCATAAAGTATCTGTGAAATATTTAGGCTGCAGTTTAGTCTTTGATATACTTTTATCAATTGGGTTTCCAGAGAAAGATAAATTTCATCTGTTTTATTATTCTGATTGGATCGCACACTGATCTAGTGAGTGTTTCACTGAGTTAACCATACAACACAGTTTTTGAAACACTAATAAAATGGAACTATGGGCAGGTACAGATCAAGGAGAAGGGAAATGAAGAATATGCTAGTATTTGCAGATTTCTCTATTGCACTGAAAATTTTCTCTGATGAACCTGTAAAACAAGAGTCAAGATAAAGAAGATGATTTATGCAGCTGTTACAACAGTACCTTGCCCATATTTATTTGTGATTTTACAAAAATTCCCAAGTAAATAGCATTGAAATGTACATGCTGAACTGTCAGTTTTTCCATAGTTTTTCACCTTATGAATATATAATATGAATCAAAAACCTTTCAAAAATGTAATTACTTTTTCTGCCAAATGATACATGAAGTAAACAATATGATTTCACAAATTTCACATGACAGTTCAAATAGTAATTTAAAACCACCTTAATGTAGTTGTCTTGCTTCTCAGCAATGCTTGGCACATTGTTATCTTAAAAGTTAAGTATGATGAAGAAAATTTCTAAATATTAAATGCTTAGCATTGCTTATTGTACACCAACTTAAATAGGTTATAGAACATTTCTGAATTTAAATACGTTATTTTGAATATAAATATAAACTAACATTAGATAGATTAAGATAATTATTATTTGAAAAATCACACTTCCCGTTACTGAAATGAATATTGGTAAATTAAATTTTTATTAGAATTACGCTTTTCAAGAAAGTTTAAAGCATAGTTTAAACATAATTGATTAATGTTCAGGCCAGTAATTATTCAGAATTTTGAAAATATTTTTTTTTAAGATTTTATTTATTTATCTTTAGAGGGAAAGGGAAGGAGAGAGGGAGAATGTATGGTTGCCTTTCGTGCATCCCCTGCTGGGAATTGGCCTGCAGGGAACTGGCCTGCAACCCAGGAATGTGCCCTGACCGGGAATCGAATGAAAATATTTTTAAAATCTATCCATCTTACCCTCTTGAGAGGCAATAGTGGACTCAGCATAAAATTAATACTGTATATTTGGTGCAGCTAAATTAATCATTTGTACATTTGTTTTGAAATTTGTACTTAAATTCACTCTCAAACTTCATTTAACCATAGACCTTGTAGTGTTAATATTTACCCCTTTCCCTTGACACCAAATCTAGTCTTTATTGGCTCGGATGCTAGGCAAGCACTTTTAGTTTGAACAGACAGCAACTACCTGAATTTATGGTAGAGGTTTTGTGAATTGAAAAGTCTAAAAAAGAAAAGAAACATTTGAATTTGCTTGAGGGTCAGGCTTGCTCCAAAAGAGAAATATAAAATCTAATGCAGCTTTAGTGACACATTATCTATTTGCTGGTCCGGCAGTAGATACGTGTTTGTCCTTATTCTATTGTGCCATTTAGTGATTCAAGTCCCCTGAATTCAGCTGCTCCCTGATGCTCCCCATGGACCACACATTTCTGCTTACAGGGGAATTTTTGGTACTGTGTTCTCTGTGGATGATATTTATTTGTTGCTTCCATTACCAATTACTGACTCATCCTCATTTTCTGTTCAAACTACTCCTAAACAGTATTTCTTCATTTAATTTTTTATTACCCAGCTCCAAGAGAATCATGTAGGTAGTACCATCATTCTAGGTTACTTCATAGTCCACTGAGCACTCTAAAGAGAGCTGCCTGTGACTAAATAGCCCAGCCTGGTCCCTGTCCCCTATGACCAAATGAGATCAAGTGTTCTGCTTTTCCAGGAGGAGCTGTGGGGAGGCGGTTTTCTAGATGAGTGTACGTTCATTCAGCCACTCTGGTATCACACAGTTCTTGGAGGCCCCTTTCAGTAGCATGACTTGGAAAATGCTCCAAACCCAAAGACAAAGATTACTGTGTGCTGTTCCTGTCACTCCCTGTCTGACCCAGCCTCTGAGGTGAGACATGCCTGCTTCTCTTTATTGCAGAATTTACAGCACTTGCACCACAAATAAGAAAGCCAAAAGAGTTAAAAACTTAAAAATTCAGATTAAAAACTTAGACCCTCTGTATATAAAAGCTACATCATTCTGCAAAGCAACTAAAGGTATGCAATTTTAATTTTTTGAAGAAAAGGAAAATTTCAAGGCAGAACTTATTTTAAAATATACCTAAATGCTAAGACAAAGGAAAGATACTAAGCCTATAAGGAAGAAATATGATCTTATCAATGAAATGTGGAGTTTAAATTGCCAAAGGAGAAGTGGGAAGTAAATTCTAGGTATAATCCAAATCATGGCTATAAATTTATATTTGTTTTTGTATAGAAGAGATTACTGACCAGAATTATTAGAGCAAAGATATATATTGGGGATTTTTTAAAATAAAACTAGATAATTAAAAATGTGATACTGGGGTTTTAAATACAAGAAACGGGTATTGTAAAGTAAGTATTACCTGGAGCAGGCTTAAGGAAGAGAAAATATGAGATTCCTGACAAATGAAAACAAACTTTTTTCCCCTCTTAGAAAATCAGGCAGAGTGGCTTATCGGGCAATGAAGTCGAGTGATTAAGAGCTTAAACTTTGACATCCGACAGACTTGCATGTTCGTTACAAAGATTTTTTTATATATTAGCTTCGTTGAATGTGTGTGCTGTCATTGGGTCAGCTTGACCTCCTGTCACCCCTAAGACTGACTGATGTCCACCAAGTCCTGTCCCTAATAACCCTGTTCAGCTCCTGTGGACTCATGCCTGTGGCTTCTTTCATGGAGTCAACCCATCTCTTATTTGATCTTTCTTCTTTACTGCTGCCTTCTATTTTTTTCAACACTGTTGCCTTTTCCAAAGAACCCTGTCCTCTCATGATATGACTGAAATAGGACAGTTTCAGTTTTGTCATTTTTGCCTCCAGCAATATTTCAGGCTTAATTTGCTCTGGCACCCACTCGTTAAATAACTTCACTGAGTATAGTTTTTCTTTATTTGTGAATTCAGGATAATGCTATTCAACCATATGGTTGCTGTGATAGATAAAATTATAAAGATAAGAAACCAAGCAAAGGATATAGCACAATATATGCCAATGAGTTGATAACTATTTCCATAGTTTCCTAAGAATAACACTAAAGTGGATTAGAATGTAGGGCTCTGGAACCTACTTTGTAAAAACCAACACTTCTGCCCTGGCTGGTGTAGCTCAGTGGATTGAGCATGGGCTGCAAATCCAAAGGGTCGCCAGTTTGATACCCAGTCAGGGCACATCCCTGGTTTGCAGGCCAGGTCCCCAGTGGGGGCCACATGAGAGGCAACCACACACTGCTGTTTCTCTCCCTCTCTTTCTCCCTCTCCCTAAAAATAAATAAATAAAATCTTTTAAAAATTTAAATAAAATAAATAAAAACTGACACTCCTTATAACCACTTTGAGCTTCACTACCCAAATATAATTAATGAGAACTACATAAAATACCTGAATATCTACATGGAGATAATGTCTTATGTGTCTTTGGGAATATAAAAGTATACATGGTGCCTCTAAATTATAGCAATATTAAATTTACATAATCACATACAAAATTAATTTTCCTTACCACCTCTAAAGCTGAGAAGCAATGCCCTCACTTGACCTACACCTCTCTATAACTATTCACAAATAAGCTGGCAGACTCTACAATTTCACCAGCTCAGAATCCGAACCTGCTCTTCCAATCCATTACTAAAGACCTTGCTACCACCTTGTCTAGCTCTTTCCCAGTTTTAAGTCAAGAGCAAGTATAGGTTTTGGTCCACTGTGGTTCTTAAGTTAGTATTAAGTGAATAGTATTATAAATAAATTAATTACTTCTTAAACTTCACTTAAGCCACATTTTTAAAAAACAGGCCCCTTTGTGAATTTGTCAGAAACCCAAACCATATTTTATATTAAATCTTCTTTGTTGAAATGCGTTTCCATTTTCAAACAACTAACATACTAGAAGCATAACTTATCTCTAACTGTAGTGAAGTTGTGTCTACATAAGGGAATCAAATTCATAGTTTGCCAACTGGTAATGTTTTAACATCTAAATAATGAAATTTATTATTAATTTAGCTTTTAATTAGAGCCAATTAAAAAAGAAAATGTCATTTTTATTTTGAATGTTTGCAGTTATATAGTCTGTTTGTAATTATGCCAATTGGAAAAATTGACATAAAAAATTAAAATATCATATTTTAAATTATTCGATGAAGAAAATACTTGTGAAAATTGTGTTAAGTTCAGTCATACTTCCAGCCAAGATGATGGAGGAGGTAAACACTGCTTGATTCATTTTAAGACTACATCAAAATTACCGCTAAATTATAGAACAACCATCCTTGGAAAATATCTGAAGACTAGCAAAACAGACTTGCAAATATAACTAAGGATATAAAGAAGAACCATTTGGATACTGGTGGGATGGACAGAAACATAAAATAAGCAGGTCCTGTATCCACCTGTGGCAGTTAAGAATTCAGAGAGATACCTTGCCTGGCTATAGAGGTCCCCACTGAGGAGCAAGGGGTCCCAGCAGTAGGTCTACTAGAAGTCTTCACAACAACTGCCTGTGAAAATCAGCAGGGACTCAGTATGGGGGAAAGCAAGAGCTGATGAAATGCCAGGCATTCTCTCTCTCTCTTTTATTTTTTATTGAATTTACTGGTGTGACATTGGTTAATAAAGTTATATAGGTTCTAGTGTACAATTCTATAACATGTCATCTGTACATTGTATCATGTGCTCACCATCCAAATTCAAGTCTCTTTATATCACTATTTATCCCCACTTTACCTTTTTCTACTGACCCCAAACCCCTTTTCCCTCTGGTAATGACCATACTGTTGTCTGTGTCTGTGTGGTTTTTATTGTTTTGCTTAATCCCTTCACCTTTTTTTGCCTCCCCATCCTTTTTCTCTTTGACAGCTGTCTGTCTGTTTCCCATATCATGAATCCTTTTCTATTTTGCTAGTCAGTTTATTTTGTTCATTAGACTCCAATATAAATGAAGTTTTATGTGTTCCCTTAAAGGGTCAGAGCGCAGACTTACACACTCAGAAACACTCACTCTAACCTCCAGAGAAGAGGCAGCAGCTGGAAAAATGCCAGGGACTTACAAGGAGGAACTGAATTGTCTGGCTTCAGGGTGAGGCCTGGAGGGACAGCCAGCAAGCACGATTGTCCTTTCTTTGAGCTCTGCTTCAACTCAGCCCGCAGGCATAGGTAGGCACAAAGTCTCAATTTCCATTTACCCAGCTAACACTACTCTCAGCCCATCCTGGAGATTTTCTGAGACCCTGTCCTACTCAATTAACACATCTGGCCCAAACCTCTTGAGGTTAACCCACACAAGGGGCCAGCTTGGGCCTGCCCTGCAGATTTTCCTACAATCTTTCAGAAGTCCACAAACTCCCAACAAGCATCAACTGGTCCTGCACCTTTTGCAGAATGACTCAAGCCCTGCGCTATTGGCATCTAGCATGAGGTAATAGCAAACCATACACAGGTGTCTCCAAGTCCTACATAGATCAACCACAGATCACTCTATAGCTCCTACAAGGTAGCCCCAGGCTAGAACAAACCTGTCTCTTCCTGTGAAGAGACAGCTTCAGACTACAGCTTGCACAATAAATTCACAGGTAGGTGAGGTCATCTTGCTTTGATGGTTTGTTACCAGCAAAAAAATGACTGAAAGCAGGTGTATCTGTATGTGAGTGTGTGCACATGTGTATGTGCAAGCATGTCCTTATGCATGCACATAAGTGGTTTCTTTTTACTGATCTGCATATGAATGGCATGTATTACAAATTTACAAAACTCAAGTAAAAGAGTTGTCTTCATGACTTAGACTCAAATATATCTTTTTCCAAGAGTGGAATTAAAAATAACGTTTACTTTTATAATTGCATACATTTTATACTATGCTATTAAGATACATAGGAAATAAATTCTTTGGATTTCATATATAAAGAAATACTGAGCTTTCGTATAATACAATGCTGAATGCCCACATATTTTGTTTCAATATATGAAACTGAAAAATGTTCAGCAATGTGATGTGTTATTTTTGAAGACATTTATCAATTGAATGAGTAAATAAAATATTCAACAGAAAAACATAAGAAGTATATTTAATATTGTCAGCTGGTGAATAAATATTTTCTTTTTTTCAAAGATAATTTTAAGAAACTGTATATAAGATAGTGTACATAGGAAAGCAGAGGGGTTGAAGAAAGAAAAACTCCAAAAAAACATTATCTTTACTGAACATATTTCAGTTGGAGGTCACCACTATAGCAAAACTCAGTATGCGAGTCAATACCAGTGGCAGAATAATGCTGAATGCATGAAGCCAAAACAAAACACAAGAGATTAGAAAAGCAGATATATATATTTTTTGTTTTAGAGCTTGATGATTTTTTCTCTGTTTGTAGTTCTGATCTTAATAAGATCTGTGTTGCTTTCAGCTCAGGGTAAAAACAGAGGCATTGCAGTATAAGTTATCACCATTCACCTTGGAAAAGTCAGAAACTTTAGAAGGGTGCTGGCTTTCAAATTCTATTAATTTAGCAGCTATATGGTGAGCTAAATCAATAGTGGAAAAGTGAGAAATACGTATGTCCCTTGTTGCAGAGTTTTCTGGGAAAACTCACTATGTGGATAATGGCATATGTTATCAATACGACCTGTATTTGTCTTATCATAAATTAGATTTCTGTCAGATGTATGTGAAATATAGCCTGTTATCAAGAACAAAGAACTTAAAGTAATGAACTATTCACTACTATTAGATCTAATTATAAGAAGTAAGCTTGTTAGACTACAACCCCTTACATACATTTTTCCTACAATGAAGTATCATAACTATTTTATGACATTGTCTATCAAAATTAAATTATATTAATATTATTAAAACACCTGGGTAACTACAAAAATTATAGTAACACTACTGTTGCCATTATTCCTGTTACTGACTCCAAGAAAGTGTTTACATTATTGCTTACCATCCTGGAAACAAACCTAAGAAGCAGCTATAATTGTTCCCATTTTATGGAAGAAAAACCAAGTCTTAGTAAGATAAAACAATTTGCAGCCTCACTTGCATGGTGACAGATCTCAATTCGAAACCACAAGATCAATTTGAAATCACATACTTAATTTTTTAATTACACTAAGTGCTAAATATTCTCTGAATTCAGTGATTCTTGTAGGCCATTATTTATGCCTATAAAAGAAATATAAATATATCCTACTTGTTTAGTAGTTGCAACAAAGTGATATCGCCACATAAATGGAATGTGAAAGTCAGTAAAATACAGAATCTAAGACATTTAAATAAAATTGAAGTAGCACAATATTCTAAAGTAAAATTGTACATGGAAAAGATCAAAGGAGGCATTCTTGAAATTGTTTCACATAGCAGACAACCAGAAAAAAACTTCCCATGACAACACTGTGAGATCTTATGATGTGAAATTTGTTTTTTTATTCTTTATTTTTTAAATAATTTTTATTGATTATGTTATTACATTTATCCTATTCCCCCCCTTTATTCTCCTCTACCCTGTATCCCTTTCTCACCCACATTGACCCTCTTAGTTCATGTCCATGGGTCCTACATATAAGTTGTTTGGCTTCTCCACTTATTATACTATTCTTAACTTCCCACTGTCTATTTTGCACCTACTATTTATACTTCTTATTCCCTGTATGCTTTTCTTCATTCTCCCCCTCCCCCTCCCCGCTGATAACCCTCTATGTGATCTCCATTTCTATTATTTTGTTCCTGTTCTACTTTTGCTTAGTTTGTTCTTCTTTTTATTTTTTTGTTAAGTTTGGCTATTGACAGTTGTTAGTTTGTTGCCATCTTACTGTTCATAGATTTGATCTTTTTTTTTTTTAGATGTGGCCCTTTAACACTTCATATAATAAGGTCTTGGTGATGATGAAGTCCTTTAACTTGACCTATCTGGGAATTACTTTATTTGCCCTTCCATTCTAAATGATAGCATTGCTAAATAATTTTGGATATAGGTCCTTGCCTTTCATGACCTTAAATACTTCTTTCCAGACCCTTCTTGCCTGCAAAATTTCTTTTCAGAAATCAGCTGATAGTCCACAGGAACTCCTTTGTATGTAACTTTTTTCCTTTTCTCTTGCTGCTTTTAAGATTTTCTCCTTATCTAATCATTATTGGAAAACATTTATTCCAAGTCTAAAGGAATGGCTGAGTGAAGAGGCCAATCCCACCGTTTTCATAGCAATCCACTGTAACTGTGCCCTAAACAAGAGTGCAGTCTCTGAGATGGAGAGGTGAGAGATGATGATGAGGGGTTAATTGATTTTGTACTTGGATCATTGTATCTCTTGCTTAAAACTACACACTAGAAATGCTTAATTTAATTAGCCTCATGTGGTTTAGCAATTAAAACAAATAACATTCACTAGTGTTTATTCACTTATTCAACATGTTTATTGAGCATCTCTTCTGTCCCAGGCATTATTCTAGCTCTAGACATAGAGCAATGAACTGAATAAAGATAAGGTGAAGGGATGAAAAATATCATCAAATTGGAAGAACACATTAAAGAGAGAAAAAAGGTGAAGAGATTAAGAAAAATTATATAAGGAAAAATTATGTATATATACATATATATAAATGTGTGTATAAATATATACACATACATATATATGTATGTGTGTGTCACACACACACAAAATTTGATGCATGCTTGTTGTTCTACATGCTCAACCATTTTGAATGCTATAGCCACACAGTACACATGCTCACTCAAAGGTGTCTACCACGCCCAGTAACTAGTACGGTGAGGTCATCATTGTTCACAAATGTGCATTCCAGTCAACCCTCCTTGGCTGATATTGTACAAACAGTTCCTGTTTTATTAACAATGGCTGGACTTTTTCTGGACTGCTCTCATTCATATACACACATTTTGTAGTAAGTCTATATATATGAGAAACTACAAATCACTTTATAAATTCTTACACTTTGAAATTTAAATCTTAAATATAGAGTCCTAAGGTAGAAAGCTATGTTCCTGATTTGAGACCTTTATTCTCTTCTGATATAACCATATAATGCTGTAACTTTTCTTATTAGCATTACTTTAGTTGCGCATCACAAATTTTGATATGATATGTTTTTGTCAATTCAATATATTTTCTAACTTCATTCATGCCTGTTTGTTCAAAACACTGTTTGCAGGCCAGTTGTGTATTTTCCATATATATATATATATATATTTATTTTCTAGATGTTATTATCTTACTTGTTTCTAGTTTACTTAGACAACATATTTTGTATGCTTTCAATATTTTAAGTTTGTTTTGTGTGACTTTTTTCTAGATAGTTGAATTGCTTTTGAATATCTACATGTCAGCTTATATTAGGAAATATTAAAATGAGCTTGGAACTCAGAAGAGAGGTCATAAGATACATTAAACTTTTGGAGAAGAGGAGAGTTAAATAATTTCAAAATACTTGCTCAAGTGAATCCAGCATAGGATCAAGAAAAGAAGAAGGAATGCTACCTTTGAATATGTTGGAATAACAGGGACATGAGTTATCCATCAACTTGAAATAATTCAAAAACTGGTAAAAAAAAAAACAGTTGTTTTTAAGATATTGGGTGTCATGAATCAAAATGCCGTGATTCTGAGAGATGATGCACAAATAAGAAACACCTTATTATTGTCACGGTTTATAGCCAACAGCCTTGCAAGCGTTTTCAAGCTATGATGTAATGAGAGGGAGCCTGGACAGGTCAAGCAGACCTCTTGAATTAGGAAGGGACATCTGAGAGCCTATGAAAGAGAAAGGAGTTAGAGTTTATAGGACAGAGTACTGGAAAAGAGAGTTGCACACACAGAGAGAACTCTGGAGATCTGCAGGTTTCCCTAACATAGGGATGAGAACACTGATGCTCATGAGGAACCTACCTGAAGGCCCAAGAGAAAAGGATACTACTAAAAAATAAGAGGGAAAAGTACCTGATATTCACACAAAATGACTCCTTTAAAAAAATCTTCTTCGTGTGCTTTTTTAATTTTCATTTCTCTTTGTTTATTTCTACCAACCATACTAGAAAAACTAGTGATTCACAAGATACTGGGATGTGTACTCACAAGAAAATAATTAGACTTAGCTCCAGACTTAACTTAGCTCTTGTCCTGCTTTAAGAATTGCAAAGCGAGGTTCTAAAGAGTCAAGGTGATTCCTAGTAATGAGACTGTATTCTAGGACAAAGTTAAGAGATAAGTATGGGAATAAGAATTATCCCACACCCAACAAGGTTAAAATGTATGTTTTGTAACTGATCAAAAACTATGAGGCATGCAAAAATTAAGACTGTATGATCTATTATGGCAAGAAAAATCATTCAACAGACACTCACTGATGACATAGATATTATAATAAGCAAAGATATTGAGAGTTAACTTGAAAAAATGTGTATATATATATATATATATATATGTTTCAAACTTCTAGGGGTGAACAGTACAATGTCTGAGAAGAAAGAAACACATTAGGCAGAATGAATAACAAACTCAATATTACTGTAATGCAGAAGCACCAAACCAGAGAGTTGCTTAGTGTTCCTGTTATTCTGAAAAAACCCACCCAGAGCTGATGTAGATATGCTGTTTACTACTCACATTACAGGGGAGCACACCAATGGTGGTGGGTCTGTACCAGAGAGACCATACCTCCTCCAGTCTGAGGTTCTGTCATGAGTGCCTGTTTGTGATACAGACTTTCCTACAAGTCAGCCTGGCAACTGCTCAGCTAGCTGCCCGCTGAACAACCCAGCACCAAGGAACAGACAAGAGTCACACACAGTAACTATGCTATCCACTCAGTTTTTATTGAATGCAGGTTCACTCAAAATAGAACAACCACATACATTAATATCCTACTCACAATCTAACAATCTACCAGAAATATAATACACACACAACAATCAATGGGAAATAATGAATCGGAGACCCAGAGTCTCAGTTTGCAGGTCCGGGAGACAGCATGGTGGGCAAGGAAGCTGTCAGCGTCTTGCAAGGAAGGATCTCCAGAGACAAGTGGGCAGGATGCAGGTGAAGTCCTCTGCCTAGCAGGGCAAAGCCTCCAGTAGCCAATGACAAGGAACATCAGTGTGGTGTGGAGCAACACTCTAGTGTGTGGAGCTTGGCTGTCTCAGCAGTGCCCTGAAGCCTGCTTCAGTTATACCTCAAAAGTGAAGTACTCCACCCTTCTGGATCTTTTCACTGATGTCAAGTGTGGAATTTTTACAGGAGACTTTGGGTGGTGCATGGCTGCTCTGTTTGACACCCTGCTAGCAAATGTGGAATTTCCCCAGGAACCTATCTGCAGGTGGTCCTGCTCTGCAGACACGGCTGCTCTAACCACGTGTGCAGACATCTTAAGTGTGTCTCCTTGCCAGATGTGTCTGCTCTGAGCATATGGGCAGATATGTCTCCTTACAGGATGTGTTCACTCTAACTTAGGTTGTTTTCCTCTTGGATCAAAGTGTCATGGCTGACCAACAGCCATTTGAAGTTGATGTAAGTGACTTCACTTTTTAAAAATATGTTTTATGCTATCTTAACTAGACAATGCCATTTTACTGGTCCTGCTCTCCACAGACTTGTTATAAGGGATACCAGAAAAAGGAGGTACTTGTCCTGTGTGTGACTCTAAACTACATAACCTTGGTGTGTACGTGCAGGAAAACAAAGTCAAGAAGGAGTCACAGGACAAGAAGCCACACCCAAAAAGAGATAAAGAGGAAGTTACAATCCTTTCTCAAAACAACACTCATCATTCCTTCTGGCCAGGGGCTCCCAGGCCAGCCCCTCAACCCAGGTGGTGGGAGAGCTGTCAGCAACCACCACAAAATAAAAGATTAATGAACTTGAAATCATAGAAATATAAGCCATCCAAAACAAAAGACAGAAAGACTATATTAACTTTATATATAATAAAACTACAATAAAGTACATACACATTCACAGATAAAGCACCAGTAAACCATGAGACAATTTCAGCCAACTTAATGTACCTATAATTAGATTCTCAAATTAGGAGGAAGGGAAGAAAAATTCTTGAAGATATAGTGGCTAAAATTTTTTCAGGTCCAAGAAATTTTAAAAACCGAAAGCATAAGAATAATGAAGAAACTACACAAAGGTGCCCTATAAACAAATTGCTGAAAGCTGGTAATGAAGAGACCATTTTAAAGCATCCAGAGAAGAAAGGCATTCTACAGAGAGAAACAAAGATAAATATGCCAGCACATTTATTTTCTTAAGCAGCGCGAGTGGTAAGGCAGAAGAGGAAAGTCTTTAATGTATGAAATAGGATGTCGGCCTAGAGTTCCATGCTCAGGAAAAATATCTATCCAAAGCTAAGGTAAGATAAAGTCTTGTATAGATACAATAGCTGAAGAAACTGATTGGGAAAGGGGCTAAACTGAAATAAGTGCTGGAGGAAGCCATTCGGATCCATGGTAAATGACACCAGGCAGACGTGTGGAACTGCACAAAGAGTGAAGACCGCTAGAAATGATAACTATATGGGTAAATAATAAGCATATTCCCTTTCATGTGAAACTCTTTTAGAACATATTCTTTTAAAGACTTTTTCTACATCAGTTTTGGGTTTACAACAAAATCAAGAGAAATGTACAGAGGTTTTTCACGTATGCTCTTCCTCCCATGTATATAGAACGTCTCTCATTATCTACGTTGCTCATCCGAATGGGACATGTTTTACCAAGGATGAACCTACACTGATACACTATAGTCACCCAAAGTCCACAGTTTACCTGAGGGTCCACTCTTGGTTTGTTCACCCCATGGGTTTTGACAAATATCTAATGATGTACAGCCATTATGATGACCTTATTGAGAGTATTTTCACTGCCCCAAAATTCCTCTGCACTCTGACGCTTCATTTCTACCCTCCCGCCTCTGGGTACCATTGATCTTTTTTTTTTTCCCCAAAAAAAAGTTTTGTGATATAATTGTCACACAACATTGTGATTCAATGTGAGGTAAATCATTTTCAAAACTTAGTTGACTATTTAAATGGAATTAATATCGACATGGAGTAGGTCTTAAAACATTTGTAATAGTAAAATGTAGGACCTCAGTAGGCCAAAGAATAGGACAGGGAAAACAATCATTTTAAGGAAATTATATTTTCACTTAAATTTAGGCTGTGGTAGTTCAAAAGCAACATGATATCCTCAATTTTATGTTGGAAAAGAAAGAAGAAAAACTAGGGGAATGTATATGTAAATTGCAAAATTCATGTATTCAAAATGTATAGTTCAGTTAGAAATATTGCACCAATAGCAATATCTTAGGCTGATAAATGTGCCATGGTTAAGTAAATATTATCATCAGAGAAGCTGGGTGAAGCGGGTGTGAATAGAATCTGTATTATCTTTGCAACTTTTCTTAAAATCCAAATTTATTTCAAAGCATAAAGTTAAAAAGATACTTTTCTCAACACTCATTTAAGTATATTTAAAACCAGATTAACTATAATTTTAGAATGTCCTGGAACACAAAAGTCTTCACAGTTAAGTTTTGCCTTGAAGACAATCTTGAGTTATGAGCTGAGAATATTTCAGTTAGAAGTTGCTTGTCTTCAAAATAGCACAGCAGACAAAAAGCAGGTTACCTTGAGGTTTTTGAATAAGGAATATATCTTCAAACAACATGGCACCATCCTCTCAAGGGTAGTGAAAGTCACCATTTGTAGGGCTGGCAGGTGCACCTCTTATTTCAGTGAGAGAAGCAGGGGACTTTTTAGGTTTTGACATTTTTAAAGGGATCATTCGATATTCTTTTTTATGCAAATGTGAATGTAAATGTGAGTAATACTATATCTTTACCATTCTAGGTATACTTTAATGCAGTAGAAAAGAGAAACACTACATTTTAAAAATTTATTTAATTATTGTTCAAGTACAGTTTTCTGTCTTTTACTCCCATCCCAGCCCCCCCCCCCCGATACAGGGTGCAGCCAGGGGGACCCCCCAAAAAAAAGATTTGGAAAGGTGTCCAGAATTCAAAGTGTATAGAAATATTGGAGAGACATATAAGATGTCCTCACCCCCCCCCCCCAGGGGGAAGGGATGAATGGAGCTAGGCCATTGAGAGCTATTTTGCATAGCAACAGTTTTGGAGCTAACCTCTGGAGGAATGGTTATTTAACATATCTATAACCTTTAACTGGTTTCATAGATATGTTAAATAGCAGTGGCCAAGTTTGGAGCCAAGGGAGAAGGGAGAAGGAACTAGCAGGGACTCGGGATGGAACTGGGAGGACTCAAGATGGAACTAGGAGCTGCGCTCCTGAGTGAGAAGGGACTCGAGATGGTAATGAGGGGCTGCTTTCCTGAGTGAGAAGGGTTTGGACTCAGAATGTAACTAGGGGCTGCGCTCCTGAGTGAGAAGGGCTTGGACTCAGAATGTAACTAGGGGCTGCGCTCCTGAGTGAGAAGGCCTGGGTGAGAGCTTGGAAAAGACTGGCTCCGAGACATGAAGGGCCCCCGCTTGGCCAGATGGAGAGAGAGCCACACGGTTTCAGCAGAGTGAGGACCCCCTCTTGGTGAGGTGAAAGAGGGAGCCACGTGGTTTTGGCAGGGTGTGGACCCCCTCTTTCCCAAGTGAAAGGGAAAAACCACGCAGCTTTGCCGGAATGGAGATCCCTGCAGCCAGGTGAAGAAGAAAGCCACATGCTTTTGGTGGAGTGCAGACTCCTGCAGCTTTGGTAGAAGAGGCCCACGAGGCTTTGGGGTGCCCCCTTTGGCTGCGGGGCCTGAAAAGCAAGAGAGACTTTGACTGGAACTGGGTACAAAGGACTCTTGCCAGTGGACCATGAGAGGATACCACAGTACTTTGGATTAACTCGAGATCCTGCACAGTGACACAGCTGACGGTGCCAGCGGCCTGCAACACAGACGTGTGTTCTTTTCCTGATTTACGGTACCCGGAGTTGGGACAGTGGGAGAAGGGAGCGCTGTGTGGGTGTAGGTGTACAACCTAAAGGACTTGATATTTTAGTGGTGGCATTAGGCCTGAATAACATTAAATAAACATTTTGTTTCCTTTTCACAAATCTCTGGCATTGAGAGATGTCTTTCCAATTGGCGGCGGACAGAAGGGCCCAGTAGATTTTAGTATTTTGGTTTTTTGGGAGGGGCCCCTGTTGTAGAGCAGTTTTGGGCATCCCTAGGTGGGCCAAATATTGTATTGCCCCTCCCTCGGACCTCCTCTTGTTCGGTAACACCCCCAGTGCTCCCCACCTCCCTCCCATTTCCACCCCCCCTAGTTGTTGTCCATGTGTCCTTTATACTAGTTCCTGCAACAGACTACATTTTTAAAGAAAAATCAAGATGCTGGTAGTAAGAAGTAGGAATGACTTTTTTATTATTATTAATTGTTCAAGTATAGTTTTCTGACTTCCCTCCACCCCAGTCCAACACCCCAGCCCTTTCCAAGTCCCTCCTGTTTCCATCCCCCGCCCCCTTTATAATTGTTCCTGGTGACCGTTTTTCTAAGTCTTTTTCTCAGCTCTGCCTGGGAAGTCTGAAACTGTGTTTAGCATAAAAACAAAAGCAATGAGGCACTGTCTAGGAGGACAGCTTCTCACTCAGCAAATGTAGTAAGACACTCCTTCCTGTCAAGGCACCATGTTTAATTGCCTCTCTAGCAGACAAATTGAGTTTTCTGATAACCCATTTTGAATTTTTATGAAGCCCTCTTACATTTAGCATTTTTAGCATTACCAGATTTTCTGCTGTTTTGTAGTTTACCAGTCTGTTGTATTTTCAAAAGGATTGCCTGAGGCAATTAGCCTTCAAGTGAAGAGAAAGATATGAACCTCCTCTCAAGTCGTGGTTGGCGCTGAATAAGTATTTTTAGTGCTATGTAATCCTTTTGCTGTGTTAAAAAATTTGTAAGGAAATCTTCACAATGGCACAGTGGGCCCACTTTTAAATTTTGCCACACTCCTGAGGCACAGTCTCAGAAAGGGACAGGAGAAACTGAACTATATTTACACAAAAATAATGTCTAGATGAGAGGGATTTGAATAGCCCTTCAATGTCTGCAGTTAGAATGACCTTAATCGTGCCTATTGCCTTATTGGAGAACCATGGAGTCACTATTTTGGCTACCACACAAATCTGAGCCTGGGAATTATCAGCAAGACACTATTGTTTTCATTTTTACTCCCCCCCCCCCCAAATAATTCTTGATTTGTACTTTGGGGAAATCACATAATCAATTGTCATAGAGTCCTTAAATATACTATGGTGATTCTGCTCAGTGAAATCCTGCTTTAAAGGTCCATCCCCAAAGGTGCACAAGGGGTACAGTTCCGAACGTCTTGAAAAGATTGGCAGCTCCCCCTGCTGTTTCTCTGGGGGAGGTGCGAGAAATCAAGGCTCTCCTCCTCGTGAAATTTCCTGTCCTGTGACGGTAGGCTTTCACAGGTTGTCAATTAATGGCCTTCAAGCTGGCAAGCTTTCAAATACTGGCTGATTTTCAGCAGTGTGATGGCACCTTTAGGATACCTGCCTAGAAGACCAATCTACTTCAAAAGAAAGCTTGATTACCGCTATTAAAGCCAGGCATGTGAATCATACCCTTTCTTTGAAGCTTTCTATTTCTGTGTATATCTGTCTGGTCTGTTTATAACAGATGCATCTCTTCTGAAAAGCAGTCCTGCCTGGCAATAAAAAATTGTGGCTTCAGAATCTGATTCCTTTTACTTTCTTTTCTTTTTTGCAGGAACATATATTTTTTTTACGAAGCACAAATTAGTTGGTACTATTCTTCTAGACCTCATTCACATGTGCACAAACCACCTTTTTATTTATTCATCCTACTAGATGTATTTCTCGCAACTCCTCATCTCTTTTAAACATGCTTTTGTTTTTGTGACTACAGAGAACAGGAAAGAAACAGGTGCTACCGTGTCTCTAAAAAAAAAATTCCAGAAATTTGCCTGCATTAACAATTCCCTTTTTGTAAAGTGAGAGGATCTTTTAAATAGCATGCAATAAAAGTATTCATTATATTATAGTGGTTAAACTATTTTAGCTTAAGAGATAGTTAAAACAACCTTCTTCATCTGTTAAAACATGTAGAAACACAATTATTTAGTTTCTCCCTTAAACAAAACTTAGCACAAATACAGAGTTCTCTATTATAAATCAATTCAAATATTAAAAAATGGACCTAAATGACCTCTTTCCAGTATTTCTTACAAATATTACTATTTATTAAAAAGTTACACACTTATTTTGACACAGTTGTTTTTATATTCAACTAATCATGAATACTATTACTTTTCAAATGGACCACATTACAACTTTATTTTTTCCATCAAGTACCTCTTTTTACTTTTAATATAAAAAAAGACAAAACATTCTTTGTATGTTTAAAAAAAACATTCTTTGTATGTTTAAAGAATTACTCTGTATATAGTGGTGATAGAAGTGTGTACCTCCTTTGAGGTCAGATGATAGTTTTCACTACAATGAGATTAAAAGTAGAAAGATTTCCATGTATTGACAAATGTATAATAAAATGACTCTCCATCTACCCTCTCCTTTTTTTCAAGGAACCACAAGGCAGTGAAAAGAATAAAATAATAAAACACACCATGGATGCTACATTGAAATTCTTAAAAATTTGAGAGGAAGCTATGTACATAGATAAATAGAAGTTCGAATGATAAGATCCTTACATAAACAAGTAATGCGTGAAGAATTTGAAGCAAATATCATCTAAGTAAATAGGAAGAATTAAAACTGAAACAGTATACCATGAGAAAATATGTCTATTTCTTCATGGTGATGAAGTAATTATGTTAGTTAAGTAAAAACTGTGCAATTTTATCAGGTAAACAGATTGCGGAAGTTCTCATACTGTTGTTCCTTAAAAGCTAGGTAGATCACTATCTACTGAGAATAAGCCACAGATTGTAAAGCACAGCACCTTGAAGATGGAATGAATAACCCAAAGATACATAAACATCTATCATTTATTTGATCATTTGACTGTTATTCATTCAATGAAATTATAAAACAAAGTATTTATTGACATATTTTGACAAGAAAAGGTGCAAATGCATAAATCTACATTGAATAAAAGCTACAATGAGTAAAATGCATGAAGCTACATTGAAAAAAATGAACATAACTATAATTGGAATTTTACAAAAAAACTTGAGCTAGTGTGGGCCAATTGTGTAGTATGCTTATCAGGACAACTAATAAGAATCAGTTATGGGATTTTATATGAAAAATATCTCTAGGGCTTGTAACATACACTATGTTGTTCTCTGGAAGTTTATTTTATGTAATATGTTCAGCATTCATTACCTCTACCATCTCATGTTATTATAGAATTCACTGGAGCATTGTCCAAAGCCACATTGTATAACAGCTGAACTGTGACAGAACATTGAAATATTTTCTTGTCAGGCATCTAGCTCTTGATTTGCTGTATTGAAATCCAATAAGTATTTCCATTTCGACCATGGATTCATAAAATTGAAAACTAGGTCATGGTAGATGTATACCTGTTGATCCTCAGACTGTGGGTGAAAAACTACCTGATGCTATTTATTATTAGATACCTAATAATGACCTATTAAAATAGTTTTGCTGTGCAATAAAACACAAAGTGTCATTCAAGTATGAATTTAATCCTGAAAACCACTGATTCGGGTGATAAAAAATAGCTTGTGTCTGGTTTTTTAGACAAACAGCTTTAGTACATTTTCTTGACTCTCTCTTTGCAAAGTATCTTTACAACAAAATCCACCTCTTATTTGAATTAGAATGTCTACAAAAGAAGGAAAAAACATAGCATTTGACATTGTTAAATATGAAAAATAAAATGCACAGTTCTCACTAAATGTTGTAAAATATCTTTAGTATAAATAGATCGTTTTTAGTTTCCACCATATCTTTTTTCTTTTTTTATTGATTATGCCATTACAATTGTTCTATTCCCCCCTTCATTCCCCTCCACCCTGCACCCCCAATCCCCACCATTCCCCCCTTTAGTTTATGACCATGTGTCTCAAGTTCTTTAGATTCTATATTTCCCATACTATTCTTGCCCCCCTATTTATTATCTGCCTACCGTCTATGCTACTTATTTTCTGTACCTTCTCCCTCCTTCTCTTCCTCTCACTCCCCTGTTGCTAACCCTCCATGAGATCTTCATTTCTATGGTTCTGCTCCTGATCTAGCTGTCCTCTTAGTTTGCTTTTGTTTTAGGTGTGGTTCTTAATAACTGTGAGTTTGCTGTCCTTTCACTGTTCATCTTTTTTATCTTCTTTTTCTTAGGTAAGTCCCTTTAACATTTCATATAATAAAGGCTTGGTGATGATGAATTCCTTGAATTTGACCTTATCTGAGAAGCACTTTATCTGCCCTTCCATTCTAAATAAAAGCTTTGCTGGATAGGTCAATCTTGGATATAGGTCTTTGGATTTCATGACTTGGAATACCTCTTTCCAGCCCCTTCTTGCCTGTAAGGTCTCTTTTGAGAAATCAGCTGACAGGCTGATGGGAACTCCTTTGTAGGTAACTGTCCCCTTATCTCTTGCTGCTTCTAGGATTCTTTCTTTCATTTTAATCTTGGGTAATGTAATGATGATGTGCCTTGGTGTGTTTCTTCTTGGATCCAACTTCTTTGGGACTGTCTGAGCTTCCTGGATTTCCTAGAAGTCTATTTCCTTTGCCAGATTGGGAAAATTCTCCTTTATTATTTGTTCAAATAAGTTCTCCACTGGTGGCTGTTCCTTTCCCCCTTCTGGTACCCCTATAATTCGGATGTTGGAGCATTTAAAGATGTCCTGGAGTTTCCTAAGTCTCTCCTCATTTTTTTGAATTCTTGCTTCTTCACTCTTTTCTGTTTGGCCATTATTTGCTTTCTTCTGGTTCACTCCCTTGATCTGAGTCCCAGTTTTCTTTTCATCACTATTGGTTTCCTGTGTAATTCCCTTCATTTCAATTAGTTTAGCCTTCATATGTTCCTCTAATTTGTGACTAAAATCAACCAGTTCTGTGAGCATCCTGATCACCAGTGTTTTAAACTTTGCATCTGAAAGTTTGGCCACTTCTTCGTCACTTAGATTTATTGGCTCTGGGGCTTTGAGATCTTCTTGAGCCATTTTTAGTCTGTTCATGCCCATTAAGATTGAGGAGAGGATCCTTAGGTGTTCACCAGGGTAGGGCCGCCCAGGTTGCTGGGTTGTGACCCTGTATGTGAGGGCTGGGTCAGAGCGGGGAAATAGCGGCCCCGTCTGCTGCTTCTTGCTGCTGCTTGGTCCTGTGTCACCGCCTACTCCTTTGCTGGTCTATCTGCACATGAATGCGCAATCACAGTCAACCTGCCACCCCGAGCCCTCGCAGGACCCGCCGGTCGGTCGCTCACTGGGTCCACCCTTTGCAACCCCACGCCTGGGATCCGCGTGCCTGAGTCTGTCTGACCGAGTTTTCCTGTGCAACCTTCCTCTGCCAGCTGCTAGCTTCGCCCCTCTTACTGGTCAGGCTAAAGAATTCATTATTATCAGACTTCTGAAAAGTTCAATTTTCTGTGTTCTGGCTATGTTTTCTATTGCTAATATTTTGTTGTCTCTAAACTTGGTTGTGTGAGAAAGTACGGTGTCTCTACCTATGCTTCCATCTTGGCGGAAGTCTCCACCATATCTTCTTATTAATATAAACAATAGATGCATTCTTAACAATAGTTTAAATGGACACTTTTTTCTTCTGCAGATGCTAAAAAATTAATTAACTTCTGCAGATGTTAAAAAATTAATTAACTGTCTTTTTAGCTGCCTTCCCCCCAAAAAATGGCCACTATGGTACCATGTAAGAGTTGATAGTTTCATAAAATATCCCCTTTGGAGGAATTTTTGTCAATACAACCATGTGCTTGGAAAGCCACTGCTATACACTACTCTCTATGAATTGTGGTGTTGCACCAATTGTCGTTTATAGTTCCATCTAGATGAGGTACACTGGAGAGCATGTCAGGGAGTAATACACACACCTGTGTGTGCTGGCTCATGGGAAGCCAATTCCCAATGCAATGAAAACAACATGTTACATTTCTGAGGAAAATGATCACAACTAGTGTCCAGACTGTCCAGTGCATCTACTATTCTCTGAATCAATGTCCCCCAGTCGTAAATAATGACTAAGTATTTACTGTACACATCAACATGTTCCTCACTGGTTTTTCATCTTCCTGCCTTGGTAGCCCAATTTTGAACTTCCTATCTTCTCCAAGTGAAAATGTGTTCTATGAATTACAAATTTTATACCACTTGACTCAAATGCCTGTTAAGGTTTTATGTTACATTTCCAAACATCAAAATAATATGTCTATGTTATACCAAAAGACAAGTATATTTTCAGCTACTTACTGATGTTATTAGTAGAAATACACTAGTCATTAATAATCACAGAAAAAAGGTGAATTTAAAATGCCTGCCATTCTGTTCATGTTTGTGACCAAAAAAGTTGTATAGTGCTAAGGGTAACTTTTATAACTCTTCCTCTACTGTAGTTTAGATACATTTAAGCTCCTTTCTTAGGAAGCATATTTCTAATTAATGTGTTTTATCTATCAAACATTTTGTATCTGATCTCTGAACAAACAGTGAAGAAAATTTTAGATGCTTTGGCCAAGCTCTCTACTGGTTAGGGCTTGGAACTATAGCACTAAGTGGATGAAATCAAATGACTTACTTTATTAATATGGTCACTCACATAACGTAATATTAAATTGAACACCAATAAAAATAATAAAAAGAAGTAAAAAAGAAACAAAGGAGTTAGCTGTAGAGGTAAAAGGCACTAAACACTGATCTGGCTTATAGACATTTATCATGTTAGATTGTGAGTGCAGCACTGTATAATTGCTGTGGCAAATGGGCTAAAATAAAATACAATACCACTACAGTACTAGGGACTTGAAAATGTTATCAAATTGAGCTTTTCTCTCTGAAACAATGTTCTCAATAAGTAAACTGCTAATAAATCAATACATTCAAATGTAACCATGGATACTAGAACAGTCAGTTCATAGTAATTAGCCAATAAAGGCTGATTTTTTTTAAGGAGATAGTTTTTGATTTGTGCTACCAACCATACATGTGAAGGAGAAAAAACACACTTTTGTGATTCATCAGGTCCTAGCATCTCATCACTGTTTATATCCCTTTTGCAACAGAGTACTTATTTCTATTCTATATTGAATTACTGTTAAAGCTTGGAGTCAGGAGAACAAATATGAATTAACATACATAGGAAAGTCAAACGGAATATCTTAAATCTACATTTATACTACACAGATATTAAGTGAGTATGGTCTAAATATGATTTTTATTATTTCACATTTTTTGGACTATCCTTTCTTAAAGGGCCTCATACATACAGCCTTCTCCAGAGAGTGTCATGTGCCCACCATGAAGCTTTTTGGTTGGAGTATAAGTGCCTGACATTACAGTTTTGATTGCCAGAACATCCATTCAGAAAACATCCATCTTGAATCAAGAACTGCCGGCCATATGACTCAGCCACTAGCAAAAAATCAAATAGGAAATTAGGCCTCTCCCACCAGGGTCAACTAGATAACCGAACTTTAAGTGACCCCTCTTCTCCTTCTCTAATTTCCATGAAGCCCTAGACAACATATCTTGAGGTCCTAATAAAGGCAAAGTTTCAAGTCCTCTCTCTCTACTGTTGACATCATTGTGTGACCCTTAGCCATGCCATATGTCCTCCAGGAACTGTGAGTAATAAATCTGATTTCTCAAAGTTCCGTGAAGGGTTTTTCCAAAATGAATCCTGCAACCCTACTAAGAACCACAAGGTCTAGTAGAGAAACAACAAGGCCTTCTGGGAAATCTCTGTGGGGGCTCGCTACAGGTAGCGGGCCCTTGGCCCATACTGTTACTGTTAAGAATCTAGGTTTGAGCAATAACAACAAAGTGGGTAAGCTCCTTGATACTGGCCTCATTTCTGAAACTAACACCAGAAGAAAATACAAAAATAAATGTAAACAAGTGGGGGTAAATCAACCTAAAAAGCTCTGCACAACAAAG
Organism: Artibeus jamaicensis; assembly: GCF_021234435.1. Classification (NCBI taxonomy): domain Eukaryota; kingdom Metazoa; phylum Chordata; class Mammalia; order Chiroptera; family Phyllostomidae; genus Artibeus; species Artibeus jamaicensis. The sequence continues at coordinate 48,679,848 of NW_026522030.1, forward strand.
GAAACCATCAACAAAATGAAAAGACAATTTCTAAAATGGCAGATTAATTGCAAACCACCTAGTCAATAGAGATTAATATCTAAAATACAACTCAACAGCAAAACCCCACAAATAATCCAATTAAAAATGCAAAATAATAGCCAATTATTACATAATCCAAGCTATATAAGCCCCCATTATAATTTACAGTGCAAAGTGCCTTTTTTGGTCTCTGCATACAAGTGTCAGACATGAGACAACTTTTGACTCTTCCAAAAATGCTTCCAAGAATATCTCTGAATGTGAGTCCTTGTGTAAATATATTTTTTCCACTTTTTTTGCATAAACATCTAAATGTGGATTTGCTTGGTCACATTATAAAATTAGATTGAACTTTTGAAGAAGCTGCCAAGCTGTATTCTAAACTGGCTAAAATATTTTGTGTCCTCACTAGCAATGCACAAATGTTCCTGTTCTTCCCCATTGTTACCACAGCAGAGTTTCTTCATAAAAGTAAAAATTAAAAATAAAGCTACAATAAAAGTAAGGTTTCAAGTGGTTCATTTGGCAATGAAAGGCATTCAATCATGGGTAGTTAATTAAAAATTGTTTCATTCAAGCAGTCAAACATAAAGAAATCCAGAAAAAAATAAACTTATTTAAGAATATGAGACTTTCAGTGAGAAAAACTTCTTGAAGAGTTAAAATATTGAGAAAATATCAACAGTTAATTAGGAAAAAACTACCTATTATAGTGTTTTTCATATTTCTAAAATAATCTGAATCAATAAAAATTTTCCCATATAGAAAATAAACTATTCTATATGCAACAATCTTACATTTAGTAGTTATTAAATATTTGTGAAAACTATAAAAAGATAATAAGGAAATTGATTTTGTGGTTTTTTTGCACTGGATTTTGAAAAATAGAAAGATGATATTGATTCTGCTTCGTTACTTATTCAAGGAGTCAATACCAAAGTGATATGATTAAAAAATTGGAGACCTTCTAGGAACAGTCTTGCATGAACAAGTACAGGCAAACATTTCAGAAATTGAGAAAATGCTAATTTAGTAAAACCTGGAGTGAAATCTGCTAAGCGTTAACACTCATGATAGTAAAAATATGTGGATCAGAAAATAAAAAGGCTTCTTTGAACAAACTTCCAAAGATTGTGAAAAAATGAAGGTGTTTAAAGCCCATAGTATTCATTTTAGCATTCTTCAGCAGGTACTTTGAGGACAAAAATATGTGAGTCTAGCATACTATTTAGCCAGTAGTGTCAATGATGGTTGTCATTCACAGCTGTCAACTCAGTCATTGTTAATTCCATGAGTTATTATCATAAAGGAAGCTTAATATCCTGATTTTTCCTACAACACAGCAGCTTTACATTTTAGCAATGGTGAAGTTCTACTTCAATTTATTGAGCCCAGACCAAGATTACAGTACTTCTGAACTGGAAGAACTATTTTAAAACCACTGTTGAGCACTGAATGGTTTTCTAAATAAATTTTTGCTATATGCTTGAATATATTTCTTAGGGAATGCAATTTAAAATTATGAGGTTGAAAAAGGACTCATGGGCATGGACAACAGTGTGGTGATTGCTGAGGGGAGTGAGTTATAGAGGACTGACTTTTAATGGAAACAAATACAATAAAGATTATATTCAAAATAAATGAATAAATAAAATAGTGTTTACATGTGAAACTTAAGTCATGGCAATGTCATTGTGATAGAGACTAATGTTGGAGTCACAAGTAATGCCAACCTACTTAATACACTTCTCATTCTGTCAAAAGTTAAAACAAAGTGCATGATCTCTATTTCCACAAAAATTTGAAGCAAATATATTTTCTAAGTTCAAATTACATGCCACCAGACTTTGTCAGACCTCAGTATGCACAAAGGAACTTTTCATATTTCACAATCCATTTCACTGTGTAATTGAAGAGCTTCCATTGCACCTTCATTTGGAAATGATTGATTTGCAAAGTGATGGCGTGCTATAAGGTACATATCAAGAGAATATTTTAATATAAGTCTGTAAATACCCTCCAAGTAATAAATATGCTCACTTAAAACCATATGCTTATAGATTGATAACACAATTTTGCAGTATTTTTCAGAGAAGAGACATTTAAAGATGACATGTAAAATCTGATTATGCATCAGAATTAACATGAAATTTTACAATTGATTTTGCCAATAGAGAATGCTTCTTTTGAACACTAATTAAGAAAATATTTCTTTAAAATAATTTCATTCTTGTAGTTAGTATGCATTGTAAAAATTATACAAAATTTTAATTTTATGTTAAAGTATTAAAATAGTGGATATTTTCTCTCATTAAAGAATCATCTACATAATATCCTTCATTTGCCTCTTAGCCCAACAAACTTAATCTGTTTATTATCTGGCCTTTACAGAAACTTTGATGATCCCAAATCTATACTATGCCATACTTTATGTAAAGAAAAACAATCATAAAATATATGTGTCCACAGTTTTGAACAAAAAACACAGGAAAGATGGTAGAGATATTAATGAAATGGCCTCAGTATGATATTGGCAGAAATGAGACAGCAAGGATTTGGGGAATTAGGAAAACTAACATTCCTTTGAACATATCATTTTGTACTTTCCTGTCATTTAAAACTAATTTATTCTTTCACATACTCAAGTAAATAAACAAATGAGTAGATAGACAAATACAAGCTATAAAGAAGAAATAAAAATCTTAAAAATTTAAGACTCAAAAGATGCATACTTTTTTTATCCTTAAAAAGTGTGCATAAAAAGTGAAGCAATCAGTATTTTTAATTTCTTTGGATAAATGCCCAGAAATAGAATCTCTGGGTCATAAGGCAATTCTATTTTTAATTTTGGAGGAATCTCCATACGCCAGTCTGCATTCTCACCAGTAGTGCAAGGGTTCACTTTGCTCCATATCCTCACCAACAAAAACATGAATTGGAAATGATAGTGCTTTGTAGTTTTCAGTTTTCCCTCATACCCTTTATTAAGTTTATTCCCAGATAGTTTATTATTTTTGTTGCAGTCACAAAATGAATTTTTTTACTTCTTTTTCTGAAACACCATGGTTTGTAGTAAATACAAACAAAGATGTCTTTAAACATCTTTGGATATAGATCTGTTAGGCAAGTATGAATCATATTTATGGGCTGTAGGCTTCTTAAGGATAACATTCTTCTGTATTGTTAAATTCCCAATAAGGAGTAGATGTCTACAGTGATAACTACTTCTTGGCTTTCTGAAAAATTGAATTGTGATAGGTAGTAAGCCAGACATGAGCAGAGCCAAGAGGATGGGCAGAGAAGGTCACCAGAGCAGAGAGACCTGAGTGCCTAGCAATGGGCAAACCCCAGGGTAACCTTTCCTCCTCTAGCATGGAGCTGGTTATGTGGTTTAGACCTCCTGACCAGTCATATCACTGGTCAGTTGGTTCGGACCCTCTCCTGACCTTTCCTCCCCTGGCATGTTGCTAGTCATGCTGGTTAGACCCCTCTTAGTGGGGGAACTACAAGGCGGGGCAGAGAACAGCCTTTAAGCATTAAGCCCCCAAGACAATGAGGTTTGGCTCAGTATCAAGTACATGTAAGCTTCAGATGTGTTTCAGTTCCAGGCCCAGAAAAGCAGCCAAACCAGACAAGGGACACCATGGCTGACCTCAGGACCAGCTACATTGACTAATGACTCCCTTCTCTGGCACTGACCAATCATTGGAAACCACACTTTGAAAGGACACACTAGGAAAGGTGGTGAATATTCTACTGAAAGCCTGGCCCTGGGATCTCCCCTAAAATCTCCATCCTTAAAAGCCTTCGGGACACAGGAGGCCCCTCCCTCCCACTCCTCCCACCCCAGGGCTCTTTACCCTTACTTTCCTTTCCCCTAAGCTCCAAGGGCCCTTCTTTGCCTCTGTAATTTGTTTCCTATGGTAATTTTTTCATGCTCACTCCTTCTACCTGTGTAACTTTCTAAATACACCTTGTCTTAGAGCTTGAGTCTCGACTGAATTCTTTCCTAGCCAGAACTCAAGTATCGAGGTTGCTGAATCAAGGTCCAGTCTGACCCCATTGCCAACAGGATCATAAAAATAGATTCAAAATATTTGTGTAAATTTAATCAAATAGATTATAGAGCAATCATGAGATTTTTAAACATTGTACTAGGCTAGGGGTAACAATAAAATCAAATGTGGTACTTCCACTTTCTGACCTCATAAAGCAAGTTCAAGAGATTACAACATTTCTTTACATAATAATTCTCAAAGTCATTAGTACTTTAGCATCTATCCTCCCTGGGATTAATTAGAATAAAAAGTAGTAATCAAATACTACATTTTAAATACATTTTTGAGAAACACCTATCTATGAGTAGGTTATTATGTCAGTTTTCCATATCTGAGTAACACAGTATGACAAACTTGATGACGTAAAAGAGCACAAACTTACCAACAAGCTCTGTAGGTCAGAAACCCAGGAGGACTGTACTGAGTTCTCTGCTTAGGGTCTCACTAGGTATTGATCAAGGTGACATCTGGCCTGGGCTCTTTCTGGAGGCTCAGAAGATGAAATGCTCACAAGTGTATTGAGATTTTTTTCAGAACTCAGTTCTTTGCCTTTAGATGTCTGAAATTCCCATTTCCTTGCTAAATGTTAGCTCGGGGCTGCTTTCTGCTGCTAGAAGCCACCCACTTCTTTTCTTCTAAAGTGGCCTTTTCGCATTTGAACCATCAAGGACAGGTTGAGTGCTAGAGCTCCTGACTCCTCTGACTTCCTCTTTCACCAGTACTAAAAGTCCATCCACTTTTGATTATCGAAAAGTCATCTGATTAATAACTTTGAAAACATTTGCAAATCTTTCTCTGGTATATCAAAAGCATGTTACAAGGGACTGATCTCTCATTATATCACCAGTCCCCCAACTGGGGTGGAAGATATTGGGAGTGGGGCATTTTAAAATTCTGCCTACCACAGTCATAAACCTGTTATATTCAGTATTGTAATCAGGGTTATCCTCAGGAGATCTTTGCCTTACCTGATTACCTAATCTGTAAGTAATAGTCTGATTAAATCTAGCTGTTAAACCTATTAACACTCAACACATAAGCTTACCCTTAATTACATTTACAAATCTACATAAAGATTTACATTGAAGACCAATGAAAATGAAAAAAAAAAACCTCATTTAAATGAGATTAAATTAGAAAGAGAAGGCAGGGCTTTGCTTGAGAACAGGAAAAGGTGAAGATTCCATTTTAATAAGGTGATTTTAATAGATCATGCAGTTTTAATATTAGTTACATTCACATGTTGACATTATATGCCCTGTTTGCTACAGAGAGCAAATGAGGTTAAAACCTAGGTGGCAAGCTCAATTGGTTAAAACTGAAAGCTGGAAAATGACCTACATCGTTATAGCACTCACAATAGCACTAATATTGATCTCAGAATGTTTTGGAGCTCCACACCTCAGTCAGCAATATTGGTAGTTGAGAAGTAAATGGGAAAACTTCAGAGAAAAGATGAACTTGTGGTCTGCCATCTTGGTGTTACCGAACAAGTGGAGGTGGTCCGAGGGAGGAGCAATACAATATTTGGCCCACCTAGGGATGCCCAAAACTGCTATACAACAGGGGCCCCTCCCGAAAACCAAAATACTAAAATCTACTGGGCCCTTCTGTCCGCCGCCAATTGGAAACACATCTCTTAATGCCAGAGATTTGTGAAAAGGAAACAAAATGTTTATTTAATGCTATTCAGGCCTAATGCCACCACTAAAATATCAAAGTCCTTTATATATACACCTACACCCACACAGCTCTCCCTTCTCCCACTGTCCCAACTCCGGGTACCGTAAAACAGGAAAAGAGCACACGTCTGTGTTGCAGGCCACTGGCACCGTCAGCTGTGTCACTGTGCAGGCAGGATCTCGAGTTAATCCAAAGTACTGTGGTACCCTCTCATAGTCCACTGGCAAGAGTCCTTTGTACCCAGTTCCAGTCAAAGTCTCTGTTGCTTTTCAGGCCCCTCGGCCAAAGGGGGCACCCCAAAGCCGCGTGGGCCTCTTCTACCAAAGCTGCAGGAGTCCGCACTCCACCAAAAGCATGTGGCTGTCTTCTTCACCTGGCTGCAGGGATCTCCATTCTGGCCAAGCTGCGTGGTTTTTCCCTTTCACCTGGGAAAGAGGGGGTCCACACTCCGCCAAAACCACGTGGCTCCCTCTTTCACCCCACCAACAGGGGGGTCCTCACTCTGCTGAAACTGCGTGGCTCTCTCTCAATGGCTGCCGTGCCTGGCTCTTAAATCCCAGCACCCATCTTCCTCTGTACCCCTATTTCCGACTCCTCCCAAGATCAGTTACACCTGCCAGTATTCTCTATTATTACAAGTTTACTGGGCTGCCATCGTTAGTCTGGGCAGTAATCATCCCATGTCCTCGAGCCAATCTTCTCCAAGCCCCTACGCAGGCGCTGTAACTTGGGGGGACCTGCCCCCAGTTACATCTTGGGGGAAGTGACTTCATCCCCCTAGCTCCAAGCCTGGCCACAGCCATTTAACATATCCAAGTGACTGCCAGAGGCTATAGATATGTTAAAAGACAATGCCATGGATTAGCTGCAAGGCTGTGGCTGTACAAAACTGTCCCTTCCCCCCAACTCACACCTGTGGGGGTGGGGTGAGGACATCTTATATGTCTCTCCATTATTCCCATACACTTTGAATTCTGGACACCATTCCAAATCTTTTTTTTGGGGGGCCCCCTTTGGCTGCACCCTGTATCATTGGGACATATAATATCAATCTGGACCTACTGGCTGCTCTGATTTCCCTCAGACCTTTTTGATCTGGAAAATTTGGGTTTATTCATCAAATATTAGCTTTGGTGTTACCTTATGGGAGAAACCTACTCCGGAGTTACCAAATAGATCTAAAGCCTTCTTTCTATCCTTATTGCTACTGCATTATGTACATGTTTACATTAAACTGATAATCACCTTGAATTACTACTTTTTACTTATATATTTTGATTGCCTCAATTTTTTTTAATTTAAAATTTTATTTTTAAATTACAGTTTGCAATTTATTATTTTGTATTAGTTCCAGGGGTATAGGACAGTGGTTAGCAAAGCACATACTTTACAAAATGGTCCCTTGATATTTCAAGTACCCACCTGGCTCTATACATAACTATTAACATAGTATCTATTTTATTTCCTAAGCTATACTTTAAATCCCCTTGACTATGTTGTAACTACCAATTTGATTGTTTCTTAATCCCTTCTCTTTTTTATCCAGTTTCTTATCCCTCCTTTTCTGGCAACTGTTGGTCTATTCTCTGTATCTATGAGTCTATGTCTATGGTGTTTGTGTATTTGTTTAGTTCTTTAGATTTCTCATATAAGTGAAATTTATGATATTTGTCTTTCTCTGTCTGACTTATTTCACTTAGAATAATACCCTCTAGTTCTATCCATGTTGTCCCTAATGGTAACATTTTATTCTTTTTAAAGGCTAAGCAATACTTCATTGTATATGTGTGGAACATTTTTATCCACTCATCTACTTGTGGGTACTTGGGTTGCTTCCACATCTTGGCTGTTGTAAATAATGCTGCAGTAAACACATAAATATTTTTACACAAAAATAGAGCTGTTAGTAGTCAATAATCAATATTTTGCAGTTTAATGTAAGTTCTAAAAAGAGAGTCACTTGTGTATTAGCGAAATGATGAGGTGAGGCAAATGCCAGTGAAATAATATTGTGATACATATTGGCTAGAGGATTGCCACAATAGAGCCATTTTTTAGCTGGATTACTAGAGTATGCCCACAAAAAGAGAAAGTAGAGTCACAGGAGTTATGAGAGTTCTCAATTGCCAGTGTAATACTGCCAGTAAGGCAGGAGAAATTTAGGGATTCAAAGTATTATGGAGTGGTTCTTTTTTCCAGCAGTAGTCAGTCATTGATATATTTAAGATGAGTATTTAATACTAATAAACTCTAAAAATCTGTAGTTTAAAAGAGAAGATGCTAAAACCCACAGAATAAGAAATCTATTATTAAAAAATGACTGCGTAGAAATAATACACTCTAATATTTTTTTTCTCTCTCTCTCTCTTTTTTTTTGTCTGTACCAAATCTGAGAGCAGCCCACATAGGTCCTCTTAGTCTACTAGGTGTTGGATTCATACCTCTCAGTGTCATTGACGTATAGAGAATAGTGCGTGTCACTGCAACCAAATTCTTGACCAGTCTAAGATCCCTACTTGACATCATCTTTCCTGGGCAGGTTATTCTAGTGGTGTTGGTGAGGCCGGAGAGATAGCAGTGGCCTGTCTACATGCAACCAAAATGAAAGCCTAAGACAAGTCCTAGGTCAAGAATTGGCCAAAGTAAATCAGTATAATACAAATGAAGAATAAATCACCAAAGAATGGTGAATACAAGGTATGGAAGTCAGCAAGATATGCTATCATTGTCAAGGTAAAGCAAAGGTAGTAAACTAGTAGTACTAACCTCAGTGCTAAGTGTGTATATATTGTGTTACTAAACATTTACAATGCAAGTATATATGATAGAGTAATATTTGGAAATATTAAGCAATTATCCTCTGGTATTTTCTCTTTCTATTTGTCATCAGTTATTCTCTAAGATATTCATTCCCTCTAGAAATTGATATGAAGGTGGTTGAGTATAAGACCAAAAAAATAACAAAAAACCACAACTTTGATTTTAAGGGTTTAGTCCACAATATTACTGAGTAGTAGAAAATAATAGATAACAATGCTTCTAAAATAGACCAACCACACTCGCAATAGGAGAGAACTGATAGGGTAGGAAGTTAGAAAGACAGAGAACAGGAATGATAAGCTAGGTACAGAAGGTCACCAGGGTAGAAATCCCTGGGTGTCTAGCAAGGGACAAGCGTAGGGTGGTATCTCACCGCCAGGGTGACCTTTTCCTCCCTAGCATATAGTTTAAATCCCCTCACATTTTATATTGTGGTCATGTGGTTCAAACTCTCTCCAGGCATGTTGTCAACTATGCAGTAGACTCTCGGAGGAGGAACAAGTGGTGTGGAGGTTCAGAATGGCCTCATAGGACTCCTATATGAGCTCTCGCACAACCATTCCCTTAAGCATTAGGTCTTTAGGACAATGATCTTCTAACATACATCAAATAATCTTAGGAACAAAGATTGGAGTCTACTCACCACAGAGATAGAGTTTTGGCCAAACTAGAGATAACATCTAGGCCCCAGCTGTATTTCAGCTTCAGGCCCAGAAAAGCAGCAAGACCAGGCAGAGAGAAGCCATGGCTGACATCAGCCTAACTTCAGTGACTAATGACCCCTCTGGCACCAACCAATCAGTGGAGACCACAACCTTAAGGAAACACACCTGGAAAACTAATGAATATCTTATCAAGATCCTCCCTTAAGACGCCCAGATATAAGTCCTTACGAGTTAGGACTCAGTGGGAGTTCCTTTTTCTCTTGAGCGCTTCTGGGCCTTTCTCCATCCCCTTCTGCCCTCAGGTGAATTTCCTCTGGAGCGTGATTGTGTCTTTCTCTCTCACCTTCCCCCAGGCACATCATCTATGCTGTCTTTCTCCTAAGCCCCAAGGGCTCTTCTGGTTGCTTTTGTAACTTGCTTCCTGAGTTCAAGCAGCCCAGCTGGCTCACTGCCACAGCTCACTTCTTCTACCCACTTCTACCTCTGTGACTTTCTAAATAAACTTTATCTCGTATTTGAGCCCGCGGCTCTGAATTCTTTACTTAACCAAACTGGAGAACTGAGGTTGCTGAACTCAGGTCCAACATCTGGAGCCATCTGCCTTCAAGAGTATGCAGTGGGAATGATGATTCAGGAAGGAAGCAAAAAAAATGATTAGGTATGAGTCCTCAGAGAGAGCAGAGACTTAGTTTATACTCTTCTTCATGGAACTCTTCAAAAGTCATCCTTGAAAAGGTAGTGGTAGAATATTGCCTATACTACATAGAAATATCCCTGTCTTCCCAGTAGTTATAGCATTAAAGTGAGATTCAAAAAGGGCTTTGCCAAAGCACTCAAATGGGCTAAAACTGGAATGCCAGAGGTGATAATGTCCAAGCCAGCATGGATAAATGAGGATCAGAGTACAGATATACCTACTCACCTATGGGTCCTCACCCCACCCACAACCTGTATTCATTTCAGAGCAAAAACCAAAAATAAAGTTATTTTTTAGTTGTTTCAGGGATTCAAAACAAAAATGTAGATAAAGTATAAAAAGCTAAATTTTTAATTTTACATTTTCTGTCCCTGAGTTTATAGTTTTAGAGGAAATTAAAAACTGCAAATACAAGTTGTGTTGGAGAATCCCTTTAGTCCACTGGGGAAAAAAATATATTTTGAAACAAAGAAATACATGATGCAGGCTAGGGAATAGGAATAAAAGAAAAAACAGAACTGCTATTCGATTTGCCTATTAGTAAATAAAAGTTTGCTTTGGCTATGTTGTGAGAATGTATTAATGATCAAATAAGGATTTACATGATTATCTTCAAGTTACTAGTTATATATGAAACTAATTAATTGTACATGCACCTGTTATAAATTTGGCAATCTCTCAGATAGTTCACAGATGGTCTTGTCTAGGTCTTCTCAGATAACTTTTTCAGTTTCTTCAATATTTATTTCAAAACATTACTATGAGTTAAATACTGTGTGAGATTTTAAGCAAGATAGAAAAGAGAACTGATCTTTTCTCATTGGAATTATAGCCTACATTGTGGAAAATAGTAAACAAAAATGTGCATGAGTAAGTTTTAAATTTCGGCCATGCTTAAGTGTTAATAGAGAAAATAAAGTAAACAAGTAGACAAAGTTTGTGTAAGAAAAGAAAATGTTCTTTAAAATTAAGTGAGATCATAGGTAACTGAGCTCACCAATGGGTACCAATAATTTATTTTGGAATCCAATATTCTTCTAGAAGAAAAATGCAGAAACTGAAAAATAATTTGAATTTTATTTAATAATCATGTTATTAAACTCTCCAAATTATAATAAAAATGTTGGTTGCTACATCATATATAGTTTATTTTTTTATGTTTTAGTTAATAGTGCATATATATTAAAGAATGAAATAAATAGTGCAGTATTCCAGTACTCTGAGAAGTTCCATTCTTCTTTTAGATCAACACTAATTTTGAAGTGTTCTGAAAAATTTATACATTTTAAAAATATATTGTTCTTTTTGTTCTGTTGTCATTTTAATCAACGTTTGTTTTGTTCTTTCTTCTAATTCCTCTCTCTTTCCCAGTTCTTGCTCTATCCTAGTAGTTGGCTACTGTAGCTTCAAATACATGGTAATATTTTTTTCTACTTCAACCAGAAGAGTATCCATGGCTTTTTCATAACAATACATATACAATTCATTAGTATTTAAAAAGCTTTGCAACAGAGCATCAACAATGTTTTTCTCTTGTTAACAGACCTTTTCACTCATGGAAATCTGTTATAAATAATTTGCATCACCATCTTACCACAGACAACCTTGCTCTGAAGGGCGAGAAATAGTGAAGAAGGTGGTGGAAATGGGCTAAGAGAAAACATAAAACCCTTTCCTGCTACATTTAACTTTAGATTTCTCAGGTATCATTTTAATTCTTAAGAGAGCAAGGTGTTTTAGATGGTAAGCTGGCTGTCAGCAAATGATGTCATGGATTTTGCGATCTTGGGCATCTCTCCTCTTTAGACTCTGCTTCCTCTGCTTCTCCTGAGATTTCACCTTTTCCATCCTGGGATCTCCAGGGCAGGTTGTACATGGATACTAGTCTCTGCTAAAGTGTTAACTGTTAATTAAGATGATAGCTGAGACCTCAGGTGTTATCTGACAAAGTTTAAGGTATCAACCCTCCTGGTGAATTTATACTTTAATGAGGGAGTTTGAAAAACCAAATCTTCATTTGTCCTTTTCATTTTCAAGGCTCAGTCTTTAATATATTTTTCTTTATTCTGGACATTCACAAAGAATATTTCAGTTCATGAAATTAGGCTAAAAATTATTTGTATTTAGATTTATCAGTTTCCATCATCTGTCCTTTTCTGCACCTTTTCTCTTCGGCACCTGTTCTATTTATCAACAACATTGAAAATACAGTAGTATATTGCAAATAGATTTATGGATCACATCACACAGAGATACTTATAATTGCCTTTATTTACCTCAGCCAATTCTTTTAGCCACTAAATGACAATTAATAACCTTAATTGATCTTGTAAATAAAGAATGACTGACTATAGGATTCTTAGCCTCTACCCATATAAGTAAAATTTTGGTGATTCCTTGATCAAATAAAAATTTCACAAATTCTCAAGACAAGGATTCTATTAATTGTCATAATAGCATTCATATGTTTTCTAATTAATTACTTGCAGGGAAGTGAGTAAAATTGTTAGTGGTGAAATGACAACACATGTTTGATCTTAATTCAGCAACCTTGATTCTTGAGTTTGGCTGAAAAAGACTTCAGAGACAAGAACTCAAATTATATGAGAAAGTTTATTTAGAAAGTCGCTGGGGTAGAAGTGAGTTGTGGAAGAAATGAGCCAGCAGAGCTGTGTGAACTCAGGAAGCAAGTTGCAGTGGCAAAAGAAGGACCCTTGGATCTTAGGAGAAAGAAAGGTAAAGAGAATGCACCTGAGGAAAGAAGTCAGTGGGGAAATAGAGAGTGGCCTAAGGGAAGAAGGGAGGAAGGCACTGGAGTTCTCAGGAGAAAGAGTTGGGTTGGGTCCTTCATCTTAAGAGGTTTTACTGAAGGTCTCAGTGGAGGACGTTAATAGAATATTCATTAGCTTTCTAGATGTGTGTCCCCTCAGGGTCATTGTCTTTACTGATTGATTGGAGGCTGAAGGGCAGAGTGTCATTAGTCATCACAACTTGTCCTGATGTCAACCTGCTCCTTTGTTCCAGCTTTACCACTTGACTATAGATATGCAAAGAGTGAAAAGGTCAGGGGGTAAAAATGTATGACCAGCAATATGCTAGTGGAAGAAAGGTCAGTGTATGGTAAATGGAGGCAGTCAGACTTCCTCACCCAGGTGTCTGGATAGCTAAGGGAGGCAGTGTTCCCATAGCCTTGGAGGAGCCTGATAACCAGTGTTCTCATAGCCTGGACACTGGGTCTGATAAATGCTCCCATAACATGAACTGAGCTCACATGTGCAGAACTAGTATGTTATGTAAGGGTTTGGCAGTTTTCCAGCTTTGTTCCCCTTTAGTACTTAAACAGGTAGGGACTCCCTGCTGCAGGTGATGTTGATGAGACACACACAAGGGAACAGGTGCCATGATGGGTGCCATGACGGGGAGCAGAGGCCATGACATGAGACATGCAGAGAGACATGCAGCTTGCAGCATGTGTGGCCTGCCCACTGGTGAATAAAGGCATGCCAGACATCCCAACGGTTATGTGTTGCAGACCCTGTCCAGAAGAAGATGACCACCATATGGAATTCTGTTGGGTCTGCAAGGATGGTGGGGAGCTGCTCTGCTGGACAGAGTCTAAAACAGTTACGTGAATATTTTTCCATTTGGATGAATACCATAAACCTGCCTGGCCTTGAAAGGGTGGCAATGCAGTCACCCTGGGGGCGTGGTCCCATCCTACAGTTGTCCATTACTAGACATCCGGGTCTCATGCCTGTCTAACTGACTACTGTATGAGAATAACTTTAGAAGTTGACATTACTTTTGATCATTTAAGAAGTCTGCATCAAGAACCATCCTCCCATGATTTTTAAACTAGATTTTTAAAATAGTAATATGTCTGCATAGTACCCTTTTAGTAAATGTACACTTTCTCAAGAACTATATGTAATAAGTTGTTATAAAACCTATGACTTTTTCTACCCAGGTAAAGCATTCCTAAGACCTTCATATCTAAGGATTTTTGGACAATTCCTCATCCCATGCCTTTTCATGTAAAATAATGTCATATTTTTCTGCTTTTGACTTATTTCTAGTTATCAATATTGAGGGTCAATTTTTATGATGAGATAAATAGGACTGAATCATGACTATTCTTGTATGTTAGTTAATAATTGGAAAGCAAATACATCCTTGGATGGTGTATAGGTAGGTTTAATCTGACATCAGTACAAAGGAGGTAGGAGAGCCTGAGTGGAACAGGGTGAGAATACATGGGTGTGAGTGGGATAATACTGAAGGTAGAATTAAGGTTATTAGGAAACTAACTAACTGTGAAAAATTACAGCAGATTCAAAAGTAAGAGTGACTATGAGTGTAGAAGTAGCACTTACTGAAATTTTAGAATAATTATAAGGATTGTAGTTAGGAACCATATTAATTCACACTGAATTATATGGATATTGAGCTATGAGAAAGACACTTAGAAACATTTTGAGGAAAATATGAAATTTAAGAGGTGATCTTAAGAAAGCAGGTACCCTTAGAGACCTGTATCTCAGAATTTAAATGATTATAAGTGAGAAGTGTTTTTTTATTCCAAGATTGTCTTAGTTCAGGCTGTCACTAAAATACCATAGGTTGGTTGGCTGAAAAAACTAAACATTTATTTCTCATAGTTCTGAAAGCTGCAAAGTCCAAGATTAAGGTATGGCATGTCTGTTGAGAGGTTGCCTCCTGGTTGGCAGATGGTCCGCGGTATCCATATGTGACAGAGAGAGGATGCAAACTCACCCATTTTCTATTGGTAAGGTCACTAATCCCATCACAAGGGCTCCAAACCCATCTTCAAAAACCTTCACCTGGTGATTAAGGTTTCAATATGTGAGATTTAGGGGAAAACAAAAATGCTGTCCACAGCAAAGAGGGAGGATAAGGATACCCAAGGGAGCCTGTGGACAGGGAAACACTGTGAGGAATAGAAAAATAACAAATTTAAATGAAGGAATAATGACCAAAGACATTAGAAGAAGTATTCAGAGAAATAGGGTGAAAACTGGCATCATATATTTCACAGAAAATGACAGATCAAGAATATTGAGAAGTCATGTCTAGTGCTAATAGTCATCATTAATATATACCAGATCTCATATGAAGTGCTTTGTATACCTTATCTCACTTAAAGAAACTCTTTAGAACAGTAGTTTTAGCCACATAAAGTAAAAAAGGATTAGACAGTTTGAGTAACTTGTTTGAAGGTGTGCACGGAATTTAAATTTCAGGCTTATGTTGAATATGGCATAACCACTAAAATATTTTATCTTCAATAATGACTACAAGCTAAGACTGAGCATGAAAAAAGGCCAAAGGTATTAGTTGACTAAACAGTGATCTTTGAAAGATTCGTTTTGAGAATATTTATCAGGATTGAAGCTGAACGACAATGAATTGAGACGTGATTGACAGTAGAAATTATGGAGCGACAAGAAATTTGGCACTAAAATAGTTTAGTTCATAGGCTTCTTCAAAGAATGAAGAATGTCCACATTAAATGCCCTTTTTCTAACGATTAGGGAAACTTGAAAACTGCTGTGTTTTCATGGAATCATTTGACATTTGTGACGTAAGTGGTTCTACGGGTCGTGGACTCTGAGTAGAAAGCTGACACAGTGGAATACAATTTACGCTCCCTGAGGCATCAGCGGGAAATGACCTAAATTAACTCTTGTTAAAAGTAATTGTATAATATTAAAGAAAGTGAAATGTTAAAGTGCTAAATAGAAATCAAAAAGAGTTACATTAATCTCATAGAAAATAATTCTTGTTTTGTTTGATAAATATTAGTATCCATAAAACTTTGAATGTACTGGTTCCTCATGCCAAAACATAATTTACAAATACATGAAAATATACACATTCTTTTAAAGAGGCCAAGGGTGACACCTTTTAAAATTTAGAAGAAAATGGCTAGAGCTTTGGTTTTATTTTTCTCATTTCAGGGCATTAGGAATTTTCTGACAAACTGAGTATGTTATTATAATGGCATTCAGTAATATTGCTCACAGTATTTCTGGCTAACAACCATTTTAGGGGTACTTGTGAGTAGATTTGTATAATTGCTATTATGAATAAAGGTTTTAATTAATGTGATACGTGAAATTTAAAGAAATGATGATCAGAAGACACCAGTGTGATCTGCAACATTTAATTGATGTGATCAATAAAGGTGGAGGGAAATTTATTATTGATTAATATTTATAACCTCACTTTTCTAAGGGACAAAAGACAGCACTTTTTGTGCTGTGGTAGTTGGCATCTACTTAAAGCTTAGAGTCATCCACTCCAATGCATTAAGAAATCCTGGCACAAAATTCTGGGCCCAGGCAGCCTGGCCAGCGAGCACACTCACCCACACCCCGGACCACAGTGATGACCCCCAGGGAAAGAGCACTCCGAAGAAGACCTGGATCCCCCACCTAAGGCGCTGCTGCACAGAGGCACCAGACTAGCTCTTGGGAGAGTGCTTGCAAGACTATCTGAGTACACAAGAAAGGTCACACTAATTGCCCCTCAGCCTGCTGCAGCCAGCAAGACCAGAAAAACTGGTTTGGCCAGTTTGAAACCAACAAGGGGTGTTTGTTTTTTGTTATTTTTAAAGTAACCTTCTATTTTTTAAATTTTACTATTGTTTTATCTTTCAATACCCTTTTCCTCTCTTTCCTTCTTTCTTGTTTTATTCCTTCTTCTTTTCTTTAATATCTTATCTCTTTTTTTCTCCCTTCTCCTGAGTGTTTTTTTTACCCACAAATGAGACAAAAAAAAACTTTTTGAGTTCAACTCTGGTGAAAGGACCAGAGTTGGACTCAAAAAGGGGGCATCCCAACAGTTGAGGCAGTGAGACAAATTTCACTTTGCTACTGTAGAGAAACTACAAGTTACTGTGTATTTGTATTATTTTTATTATTCTTATATCTTTTATTTTAATAGTATTTTCCTATTCCTCTTCTTTCTGTATAGTCTTTGTTTGGCTGGTTATATTGTATTATTTGACAGGTTTCCCCTCTTCTCTCTTCCACAGTATTGCTCATTTAATATATTTCATGTCACTTGTGTTCCTTTAGCACACTACTCAAAGTTCTATACCCCATTCATGTTATCCAGATCACATAGATTCTGTCATATGATTGTTGCTCTAATATTACTGTAAATAATAGCTATTCCATACCATTGTAAATACTTCACAACACCCCTCCCAGATCTTAGCCCACTTCGCAGTTTCTATTACTATATTGGTTAACTCTATTCTCTTGGACACTACACCTATTTACTATCCTTTACTCTCACCTTACCTCAGAATCTGACCTCCCACAACTTTACTGCTTTCTAGATCCAACTCACTATCCTTCTCTCCCCAACAAGAGTCTTATCTTCTTTCCATCCTTCCTTAAAAGTAGCTAGTTGGGTTGAAGATCATGGTTAACACTATACATAGCCAAAGGATCTCCTATCTCTTCTCTACCAGCTGCTACTGTAAATATCATAAAATAGTCTCCTGCTGTCATAAACCATTTTGCCTTCTCCTACAACTGATCACAAAAAAAGAGTAATTGAAGAGGTGAACACCGGGATACCTACTGGAAGAGGAAACCCAACAACAAAGGAACCACCAACAGATAAGAACAGAAGAAGGTGAAGGAGGGAGTGGAAACCACACCAACCTCAATCCAAGACCTATCTGGAAATAAAACTAAATAGTGGAGAAACTACCCAGTACAAACAACTGAACAAGAGCAAAAGAGAATCTTCAAAATTTTGTACACTCAGAAGAACTAGCTTCAACACAACCTGCCCTCACCAGCACAAAAAAAAAATTACAACAGGTGGTGGACAGAGGGACCATCAGTTATCTACCTGGTGGGAAGAAACCACAAAAGAAAGACCCCAAAGCAACCAAAACCCAAAGACAAACACAGACCCAACATAAAGGACAGCCCAAGACCAGTGAGTTTGGGAGATCAAGGAGACTACACCACTGAATCTCACAGGTATTATACCACAGAAGTTCACACCATAAGCCCAGGAAGCCAGAAAAAAATCAATTTAAGAAGCTGGAGCTAACAAGAAGAGTCTCAGAAACAATAGAAAGACAAAGAACCAATCCCCAAATGAAAGAAAAGGAAGAAGTCTCTGAAAGAATGCTAGATGAAATAGAGGCAAGTCAGCTATCAGATACTGAGTTCAAAGCAATGGTTAACAGAAAGTTTAATGAGCTCACAAAAAGCTACCAGAAACTACAGGGGAACTACAATGAACTCACTACAAAATATATCAATATGAAAAAGAAAATAGAACTATCAGCAAGGGCCAAGAGGAAATGAAAATGACAATTTCTGAACTGAAGAACACAGTAGAAGGAATCAAAATCAGGATCAATGAAACAGAAGATTGGATCAGTGAGCTGGAATACAAAGTAGAAGAAAGCACCCAGAAAGAGCAAGACAAGGAAAAGAGGCTCAGAAAGAATGGAGAGGGTTTAAGAGAAATACAAGACAATATGAAACGTAACAATATTCGAATAATAGGGCTACCAGAAGGAGAAGAGAAAGGTATAGAAAACCTATTTGACAAACTAATGATATAAAACATCCCTAATTTTATGAGAGAAAAAATCAAAGAAATTCAGGAAACACAGAGAGTCCCAATCAAGAGGAATCCAAAGAGGCCCACTTCAAGACACATCATTATTAAAATGGCAAAATTGCAAGACAAAGAGAGACTTATAAAGGCAGCAAGGAAGAAAAAAGAAGTAATATACAAGGGAGCCCCAAAAAGGTTAGCAACTGACTTCTCAATGGAAACACTCCAAGCCAAAAGAGAATGGCAAGAAATATTCCAAGTAACGAGAACCAGAGGCTTGCAACCAGCAAGGCCCTCAATCAAGATAGAAGGCCAAATAAAGAGCTTCCAAGACAAAAGAAGTCTAAAAGAATACATCTCCACAAAACCAGTTCTGCAAGACATGCTAACGGAACTGCTCTAAGGAAAAGAAGGAAAAGAGAGAGACAGAGAGGAACACAAATAAAAAAGGCAATTAATAAGTACCTATTAATAATAACCTTAAACACAAATTGATTAAATGCTCCAATCAAAAGACATTGAATAGCTGAATGGATAAGAAAGCATGAACCACACACATACTGCCTACAAGAGACCCACCTCAGGACAAAAGACCTACATAGACTGAAAGTGAAGGGCTAGAAACAAAACAAACTGACAGGAAAAAAAACCGAGGTAGCCATACTCATATCAGACAAAACAGATTTCAAAAAAAGGGCCATAAAGAAAGACCCAGGAAGTCACTTCATGATACTTAAGGGAAGAATCCACCAAGAAGGCATAAACATTGTAAATATATATACACCCCAAACAGGAGCACCCAAATACATAAGACAAACTTTAGAGGACTTCAAGAAAGATATTGACAGCAACGCAATTATAGTAGGGGATTTTAATACCCCACTGTCAAAAATGGACAGATCTTCCAAACAAAATATCAACAAAGATATTGTGTCATTGAACAATGCCCCAGATGAAATGAACTTAACTGATATATATAGAGAGTCCTTCATCCCAAAGAAGCTAAATACACATCATTTTCACATTCACATGGAATATTTTCAAAGACAGACCACATGATAGGACACAAAACAAGCCTCAACAAATTCAAGAAAATTGAAATCTTACCAAGCATTTTCTCTGACCACAAGGGACTGACACTGGAAACCAACCCCAAAGGAAAAAAAAAAAACCAAAACACTCAAAATCATGGAGATTGAATGGCATGCTATTAAACAAAGAATGTGTCAAGGATGAAATTAGAAAAGAAATAAAAAAGTTTCTGGAGACAAATGAAAATGAACTCACAACAACCCAAAACTTATGAGACACAGTGAAGGCAGTCCTGAGAGGGACGTTCATAGCAATACAGGCATACTTAAAAAAGATACAAATATTTAAAACAAACAACCTAACCCTATGCCTACAAGAACTCGAGGAACAACAAAGACAGCTCAGAGCAAGTAGAAGGAAGGAAATAACCAAGATCAGAGCAGAATTAAATGACATAAAGATGAAAAGCACAATTCTAAGGATCAGTGAATTCAGAAGCCGTACTTTGAAAAGATAAACAAAATGGACAAACCTTTAAGCAGGCTCATCAAGCAACAAAGAGAGGACCCAAATAAACACAATCAGAAATGAAAGAGAAAAGATTACAACTGATACCACAGAAATACAAAGGACTGTAAGAAATTACTATGAAGAACTGTATGCCAAGAAATTTGAAAACCTAGGTAAAACTGACAAATTTCTAGAAAAGTATGATCTTCCAAAACTCAATGAAGAAGAACCAGAAAGGTGGAATAGACCAATAACAGCAGATGAAATTGAAGTAATTAAAAAATGGACCTGCCTTTTGACCCAGCAATTCCACTGTTAGGATTGTATCCTAAGAACTCTGAAACACCAATCCAAAAGAACCTATGCACCCCAATGTTCACAGCAGCACTATTTACAATAGCCAAGTGTTGGAAGCAACCTAGGTGAGCATCAGTAAATAAATGGATCAAAAAACTATGGTACATTTACACAATGGAATTCTATGCAGCAGAAAGAAGGAGCTCCTACCCTTTGCAACAACATGGATGGAACTGGAAAGCATTATGCTGAGTGAAATAAGCCAGGTAGTGGAAGACAAATACCATATGATCTCACCTTTAACAAGAACCTAAACAACAAAACAAACAAGCAAGCTAAATATAACCAGATACACTGAAATAGAGAACAGGTTGAGAATGACCAAAGGAGAGAGAATTTCAGGGTAAAGGGGAAGGGTTTACAGGAACAAGTATAAAGGACACATGGATAAAAACTAAGAGGGTTGCAAATTGGAGCAAGGTGGGGAACACAGGGTGGGTGGGTTGGGATGGAGGTAAAAGACAGAAAACTGCTTGAACAACAATTAAAATAAATAAAGATAAATAAATAAATAATGTATTGCCAATGTCATGTTATTATAACTTACATTTCAATAAATTACATATAGAGGTATATATATATATGTATATAGATAGATGATAGATAGATAGATAGATAGATAGATAGATATACTTAGGAATTCATTCTAAGTTTTCTGTACCTAGAGTTCTGGAACTATTATTATCCTATCATGAAATACTAATTCATTTTAAAATATTACCTCCAAAATATTGGCACCAAATTCTAACCACATAAATAATATATTTGAATGCTTTCCTTCGCACTCTTACCACGAAATATTAGAACTTTACCTTCAGAGTGTAGTTAACTAATTAGTTTTTTAAAATGTGCAAGATCTGATACATACATATAGTATCCATATGTTAAAACACATAAATATAATAATTTAAATACATAAATTCACTGACATAAAGTAGCATTATTTTCATTAGTGTATGCTGTTACATATTCATTTATTAGATATGTACTTAATGTCCCATGAAAAAGCAAACAATAATTACTTTTCCCTTTTTAACCTTTCAAAAATATTTGGTGCAATTTTTTTCTTTTGTTGACATTGTTACCTCTGAAGTATCAGATGGTATAGAGTTATACCACCACAGTAATTAAAATAAGATTATACCCAAAATGTTCTCATAATTACTAAGGCTTGAGTTAAATTGTCTGGTTAACAAGAGTGAGGAACAATCACAAAAATAAATAGTACATTCCAGGCTATTTATGGTGCTGAACAAATACTATATGGAGATGAAGCTAATACAAAGGACGCTGACTCTCACAGACTTCCATTTGAAATTTTGTAGTATAGAAATTAACATATAATAAAGTTGATCTTGACTTAAAATGACATCATATTTCTCTGAGATATTTCCATTTTCTTTTTGTATTTTATGTCTATTTGTGGGTGTGGTGAGTTAAGTGGCTCTTTTAAAAAAGAATAAAAGAGAAATGCTTAAATTATGTCATTTAGTGCAATTGAGAAACCTGAAGTGATATAAAGCTAACAAGGATTTATAAGAAAACACTTAGCAAGTCTGATTTTTCCAGGATCTGACTTATCTTAGGGAAAACCTATATGAAAGACAGACTATTGAAAATGCATGCAGTAAAAATGAAATAGATAGAATGATGTCAGCATCATGGTGGCATGAGTTATTCCCTCTGTGTCTTCAAGTTATAACCAGTAGTAGTGCATCTATTGTCCAAAATAGGATACTCTGCACAGCACAGAAGAACATCTTAGAGATTTACATACCACCAAATGTGTGTGTATATGTGTGTGTGTGTGTGTATGAAGGTGGGTGGATTGTACCTCATGGAGGTGGTGAAAAAAGAGTAGCAGTGGTGATACCTGTGACCTGAGGCTGCAATAATTGCAGTGTCACCTTAGGCCAAAGTCACCATAAGTAATGGTACCATGAGTAACTGAGATCTGAGTTCCCACCAATAGTAACAGTGACTTTGGTCTCTGCCATCTCAATATAAGGGCTACACATAAAATGATGGTGCCCACAGCAGCTTGCAGCAGCACCCAAGACTGGAGGCTCCAGGAGTTGCTGTGGTAGTTGGTTCCAGAGGTTTCAGGAACAATGGCAGCACCCACAACACAGCAAAACCACCAACAGCAAAGGCACAAGCAGCAACAACAAGGGCACTGATGATGCCACTGGCAAAGTCAATGAAAGGTGGAAAGCACCAGCATAGGTGAATATAACTGTAGGCCACTCAGAAAAGTGGTTGCTACTTCAAATGCACCAGCAGAGGAACAATTTATCTAAACACTATACAAAGTTACAGTAATAGGATATCACAAGAAAAATGGCATTTCTCCAAAAAATGAACTTAAAGTCACAGAAGATTGGAATCTAACAGATAGAGAATTCAAAATAGCTTTCATAAAAAAAAAAAACCTGAACAACCTACATAAAATTTAGAAATTCAATGAGCTCAAAAATAAAATTAATGCACAGAAGGAGTACTTTACCAAACAGACTGATACTCTAAAATAGAACCAAACTGAAATTATGGAGCGAAGGAACTCAATAAATAAGGTGAAAAATTCATTATTGCTTTCAATAGAAGCAGTGGAAATAGAGCAGACCATATGAAAGAGAGAATTAGCATGCTTGAAGATAGAAATCTAGAAATGTTTAATGTGTTAAAGGAGAAAAAATGAAGTTCAAAAAAACTGATAAAAGAACTCTCTGACTCCAACAGAAATAGCAAAATAAGAATAGGTATCCCAGAAGAAGAGAAGAAGAAGGGAGAAGAGAGTTTTTTTTAAAGAAATAATAGCTGAGAACTTTCCAAACCTTAGAAAAGAACTGAATATACAAATCAATGAAGCTTACATAATACCTAATTATCTCAGTGCAAGAAGACCTTCTTCAAGATATACTATATTAAAACTGTCAAAAGTCAATGATAAAGAGAATTTTAAAGGCACCCCCCAAAAAAGACTAGTTTGTATAGATACACCCATTAGGCTATCAGCAGAATTCTGAGCCAAAACTCTATAGAAAAAGAAAGAAATAAAATGACATCTTTAAAATACAAATATTTAAAGATAAAAATATTAGTCATGAATACTCTATCCAACAAAGTTAGACATTTAGATAAGCAGAAACAAATATTTTCTCTGACAAATATAATAAGGGAGGTTATTACCATTAATCTACCTCATAAGAAATGTTCAAAGGAACTCATTTACAAGAAATAAAAAAGCAAGTGAACACAAAATTTTGAGTAATATTATGAATAGATAAAAAATTAAATAATTACAAAGTTATTTCAGAATAAAGTATTAATCATTAAAGTTTAACATAAAGGTAAAAAGGAAAAAAACATTAAAATAACTATTGCTATTTGGTAATGGACACAGAAAAACAAGGACAATTTGTGACAACATAAACATATAAGGGGGAAAAGAAAAGAACAGAACCTTTATAGGCAAATGGATATAAGATTC
Source organism: Artibeus jamaicensis (assembly GCF_021234435.1). Classification (NCBI taxonomy): domain Eukaryota; kingdom Metazoa; phylum Chordata; class Mammalia; order Chiroptera; family Phyllostomidae; genus Artibeus; species Artibeus jamaicensis. The sequence continues at coordinate 48,703,797 of NW_026522030.1, forward strand.
TCTCAGCAGAAAAATACCATTTTATCTGTGATACATTTTATACAAATCACATGGTAACCACAAAATAATAAGCTAGAGCCAAGATGTGAAACATAAAAAAGAAAAAACAATAAAAGCTTCATAAGGATGGCTGGTCCCTGTGGTACTCCAAGTACCACTTCCCCCAAATCCAGACTTTCATGAGCTGTACCCTCACCACTGGAATGTTCCAGTGCTTCGACAAGCTGAAAAAGAATGCCTTTGGCAGTGTCATCCTCTTTTGTACCAACAATAGGAGCTCCATTTCCGCAGTCTGGGTCTTATGAGGCCAGGAATTTACCTCTTCACTGAGTCCAGATTGGCAGGTAAACTCTTCGTCATAATATGCATGGCGGAAATTGGAACCTGGCAGGAAGAGACACAGATGCTGGTTCCAGAGTACTTTTGCTGAAAGGGGGCCTTCCAGCATGTGGGCAGAGCCTTCAATCATGACAAGATCTTCAAGTGAGCATCTTTTGTCATCACCTAGCTGCCCTCACCTGTCACTCAGGGAGATAGGGGTCATTAAAGGAAACTGAACATTGAAAAAAATAATAAAAGCCACCAAACTAAAATAATGGACATAATCACAAGGGAAAAGAAACAATGGAGTTACAGAGCAGAGTTAGAATCTCCCATATCAATAATTACCCCAAATGCAAACCAGAATGAACTCACCAACAAAAATACATAGAGTGGTGGGATGATTGAAAAATGACACCCAACTGCGTGCTGCAAAAGACTCAGCTTTAAAAAGAAACATGCTCCAAGTAAAGGAGTGGGAGATGACATTCTAAGAAAATGTCAGCCAACACACGCACACAGCCATATCTACATCAGACAAAGCAGACTTAAAGCCAATGAAAGGTAACAAGAGACAATGATGAATATTATTTAATGATAATGAAGATAATACATCAAGAACATATACCATTTATAAATATACATATATATATATACACATACATACACCATTTGTAAATAAATATATATACATATATATACACATATACACACATACACACACACACACACACCCAACATAGAAACACCAAAATATATAAAGCAAGTATGAACAGACCTAAAGAATAAAACTGACAGCAACACAATGCTAGCAGGGGAGTTTATACATGTCAACTACATTAATGGGTAGATCATCTAGGGAAAAAGTCAACAAGAAAACTTTGGCCAGAAATGGCATATTGAAACAAATGAACACATATGAAACATCCTATTCAAAAGCAACAGAATACACATTTTTATGTGCATATAGAATATTCATATGTTTGGAAAAAATAAGTCTTAATAAATTCAAGCATCTTTTTCTGACCACCACAGTATATAACTAGAAATCACTACAAGGAGAAAACTGGACGAACTATAAATAAGAGGAGATCAAACAACTTGTTACTGAACAACTACTGGGTCAATGAGAAAATTTTTAAAAATTATATGTAAAATACATGGAGACAAATACAACTAAAAATCCAACATCAAAATCTATGGGATGCACAAAAAAGTATCACTAATAGGAAAGTTTGTAATACAAAACCCTACCTTAAGAAACAAGAAAAATCTCAAATAAACTCTCTAATTATACATCTAAAGAAGATGGATAAAGAAAAACCAGTGAAGCCTAAAACTATTAGAAGAAAGAGAACAATAAACATCAGGGCAGAAATAATTGAAATACAGACTAAACAAGACAATAGAAATGATCAATGAAACAAAGAGCTTGCTATTTGAAAAGATAAAATTGACAAAACCTCATCTATCCTCAATAACAAAGAGAAAAGGCTCAAATAACAAAAATCAAAAGCAAGAAAAAAAGATAAAATGATACCACCAAAAAAGATTATAAAAGATACTATAAATAGCTGTACTAATAAAAATTGGAAAATCTAGAGGAAATGAATAAATTCTTACAATCATACAACCTTGCAAGACTAAATCATGAAGAAATAGAAAATCTGAACACACTGATCAATAGTAAAGAAATTGAATCAGTAATGTAAATCTCCTGACAAACAAAAAATCAGCACCAGATAGCTTCACTGGTGAATTATACAAATACTCAATAATTTAATAACCTATCCTTCTAAAACTCTTCCAAAAAACTGAAGAATATGCTTTCTAATTCATTTTATGAGGCCAACATGTCCCTGATTCTAAAACCAAACACGAAAAACACATACACACACACAAACACACAAATATTACAGGCCAATATCTCTAAAGAAAATTGCTGCAAAATTTCAACAAAGTACTAATAAACTAAATACAACAATACAAATTTAAAAGATCATACACCATGACCAAGTGGGATATATTCCAGGGATGCAATGCTGGTTCAACACCTGCAAATCAACCAATTTAATATACCAAATCAACAAAATGAGAAATAAAAATCATAATATCAATAGACACAGAGAAAAATCATTTGACAAAATTGAACATCAATTTATCATTAATATTTTCAATAAAATATGTACAGAAGGAAAGCACCTTAACATAACAAAGGTCGTGCATGACAAACCCACAGCAATTGCTATACTTAACAGTGAAAAAATGAAAGCTTTTCCTTTAAGATTAATAACAAGACAGAAGGCCTACTCTCCAGACTATTATCCAACATAGTATTAGATGTTCTAGCTAGAGCAAATAGGCAAGAAAAAATAAATAAAAGGCATCTGAACTGCAAAGAGAAGTTAAGCTGCCACTATTTATGGAATATATAACTTCATATATAGAAAATTCTAAAGACTCCACCAAAAATAATATTAACAGTAATGGACAAATATAGTAAAGTTTGAGAGTATAAAATCAATGTATAAAAATCTGTTATATACACTAACAACAAAAGACCCAAAAGAGAAATAAAAAAATCAGTATACAAAATTCCGCTGTAAAATAAAAATAAATAAGTAAAAATAAAGTAAAATACCTAAAATTAAATTTAACCAAAGAGGGAAAAGACCTGTGCACTGAAAACTATAAGTCATTGTTGAAAGAAATTGAAGACACAAGAAATAAAAATATATTTTGTGTTCATGGGCTGGAGGAATTAATATTGTTAAAATGTCCATAGTATTTAAAGCAATCTAACTATTAATGAAATATCAAAATACCAATGGAATTTTTTATAGAAATGACACACACACACACACACACACACAAAAAAAAAAAACAAAACCCTAAAATTACAGTGGAACCAATACTGAAAGCAACCCTGAGAAAGAACAAAGCTGGTAGTATTACTCTCCAAAATTTCAAACTATTCTACAAAGTTAAAGTACCCAAAACAGCATAGCACTGGCAGATGATCAGACATATGGATCAATGAAACAGAATCAAGAGTCCAAAAATAAACACACATATGTATGTGCATAATTTATCATAGACACCAAGAACACAGAACAAAGAAGAAAAGCCTGCAATAAATGATCTTGGGAAAATAGAGAGACACATGGAAAACAATGAAACTAGACCACTCTCTTATACCATACACAAAAATTAACTCAAAATGGATTAAAGATTTGAATTTAAGCCCTGAAACCATAAAACTCATGGAAGAAAGTATAGAAAGTAGCTCCTTAATACTGGTCTTTGTGGTGTTTTGTGGATTCAACTCTAATGGCGGAAGAAACAAAAGCAAAAACAAGCCCATGGAAGTACATCAAACTAAAAGATTTCTGCACAGCAAAGAAAAATATCAACAAAATAAAAAGGCAACCCACAGATTGGGAAAAGATATTTGAAATCATATATCCAATAATGAGTTAATTTACAAAATATATAAAGAACTCATCTATCTCACCACCACCACCAACAACAACACCAAAACAAAACACATAACTCAATTAAAAATGGGTAGAGAATCAGATTAAACAGTTTTCCAAAAAAGACATAGAGATGTCAAACAGGCACATGAAAAAAATGTTCAACATTGCTAATTATTAGGTAAGTACAAATCAAAACCACAAAATCATCTCACACCTGTTAGAATAATTATCATCAAAAAGCAAAACAAAACAAAAACACATGTCAGAAAGGATATCAACCTGCCTTTTGACCCAGCAATTCCACTGCTAGGATTATATCCTAAGAACCCTAAAACACCAATCCAAAAGAACGCATGCACCACAATGTTCATAGCAGCACAATTTACGATAGCCAAGAGTTGGAAGCAACCTAGGTGCCCGTCGGTAAATGAATGGACCAAAAAATTGTGGTACATTTACACAATGGAATTCTATGATGCAGAGAGAAAGAAGGAGCTCCTACCCTGTGCAACGACATGGATGGAAATGGAAAGCATTATGCTGAGTGAAATAGGCCAGGTGCTGAAAGACAAATACCATATGATCTCACCTTTAACAAGAAGCTAAACAACAAAACAAACAAGCAAGCAGAATAAAAACAAAGACACTGAAATAGAGAACAGGGGGACAGTGACCAGAGGGGAGAGGGTAGGGAATTTAAGGGGATAAAGGGGGAGGGGTTTAGAGGAACAAGTATGAAGGACACAGGGATGAGAATGGGGGGGTGGAAATGGGAGGGAGGTGGGGAGCACAGGGTGGGGTGGGCTGGGATGGGAGAAATAGACAGAAAACTGTACTTGAAAAATAACTAAATAAAATTTAAGAAATCAAAAAAATAAAAGGGAACTCACATACATTGTTGGTGAGAATGTGTGTTATTAGTACAGTTGCTATGGAAAAAGTATGGAGAATCCTCAAAAATTAATAATAGTGTTACCACATGATATACCTATTTACTTGTATATTGATCAAAAGAATATAAAAACACTAACTTAAAAAGATATAAGCACAAGCACACCTATGTTCATTGCAGCATTATTTACAGTAACCAAGATATAGAAACAACTTATGTCATTTTATGAATGAATGGATGAAAAAAATCGTGTGTGTATGTGTACACATGCATATACATAGAATACTACTCAGCCATTACATGTGACAAATGCAGCAACATAAATGACATTTAGCATATTATGCTAAGTGAAATAAGTCAGAATCAAAAGACAAGTACAATACAAATTCACTAATATGTATAGCATAAAAAATACAAGCAAAACAGATGAAGAAACCAAAAAAACAAAGCAGACAAAAGAGAGAAAGAAGAAATTGGTGATTGCCTGAGGGGAATGGAGTCGGAAGTAGGGCAAAAACAGGAAAATAGGGTCAGCTGTATGGAGGTAAATGGAAAGTAAACTTTTGGTGATAAGCATGGGGTACATACAGATGTCGGATTATAATGTAGTACGCCTAAAATCATATAGTGTTCTAAACCAAAGTTACCTTAATTTCAAAAAAAACACACATACAAAGGCCCTCCTCTGCTTGAAATTTTACGTAAGACATTTATTTGGCATTATTGCATGTTTCATAGAAATACTAACTTGGCACATAGTTTTGTACTCCTTATTTTTGTACTCTTTATTTTTGTATCCTCATAAATTGTGTATTTGTACCAAGTGGCAAATATTTAAAAAAATAGGAAAAAAAGAACAAATAGAAGGTATTGTTCAATTTTAAAAATGTATGATTTGTGATTCCTCACACAATGGTAATAACAGCACAGATCACCACTAAGTCACCATCCCGCCCTCTTGCCATGACTGAGGAGTATATTATGGGTAGGGAGGCAGGCTTCAAATGATATCAGAGAGACATATAGAGCAAACGTGCGCACGAAATTTCCAGTTGTACTTCTTTAATTAGATGCCAGTAACAGCAGTAAACAATAGTAAAGAAGGCATGGAAACAGTGTGTTGGAGAGATTCAGATAAATCAGGTATCATTTTTGGACTGCAGATAAAAGATACACTTCAGGATAGGTGTATTTTTACCAGCCTAATCAAAGTTTTGATGATTGTGCTAAAGGGACTGTTCTTTGCTTTGTTTTCATGATGAGTGAAAGGCAGCAAAAGGAAAGGTTCTAATTCTCACACTTCCTGACAGATGAGTCATATGGGATTAATGTTGGAGTTCATTAAAGCAAGACTTAGAGCAAAATATCTATTTCACATGTTATATGCATTACCATTTTATAATGTGATAATATCCTGGTGAGCTAATTAACTGATTTTGGCAATTGGGCAGAACCTCAGTGTGTGTGTGTGTGTGTGTGTGATGTATAAATACATATGCACACATGAACACACAAGTAACAACACACATGACATTTTTTCAAGGAAAATATTCTGAACCATACACACAAAAAACATCAATTTTGTTGCCATTGAATAAAAGATAAAGCTCCAAATTACAGAGCTGTTTGCATCATCTAACCACGCATTAGCCATCTCTAGGATTAGACAGTTCTTTCAAAAATTGCTATATTTGTCAAATATTTACTGATTAACTAACTACTTAAAATAAGTCTCTAATTAAATGCTCCCCGTTTAACATTAAAATTCATTCCAGTCGGGTGTTGCCTGTCAATCTTAAACTGAATCTTAGAAGTAGAGAGCATCTGACATTATAGTGCAAATATAATAGAAAATGAGAGCAACTTTAAATTGTGGAGCTTGCGAAAGATGTAAGGTTTCATGAAGTGCTGAAATTATTGTTGGAGACCTGCGGAAGTCCTCGACCCGTGTTCAAAGTCTCCATCCTTGTTCAGCATAAGGACAGCAAGGCATGTAGGACTCAAGAGCACACAAACAGATCAGCTTATTTACTCACAGCCTTCCTTTCCATACTGGTCTAGAATAAATACTGTAAAACGTCTTGGTTTCAGCACTGCTTTATATTCTTACCGACAATGTTCTTTAAAAAGCTCTTAAAAGAGATTTTGTTTTCTGTGGGTTATATCTTTATAAATTACTCCTTAATAATTTAAACTGAGATGATTTTAAATACAAATTAGTGCATGGAAACTAACCAAAGTACATTATATGTTAGCAAAAATAACATTTTATAAAAAATGAATATATTTTTCAAAACAAAGATGATAATCCTGTTTACCACTACAAGCCATAGAGAGTTGGAGAGAGTGTCACTCACACAGTTACAGAAACAACAGGAACAATATTAAAAATATTTTTTTATCAACCAATTACAAAGCAGAGCAACCAACTGGCCTCAAATTTAAGAGGAGACAAGTGCATGCAAGGAGAAAGGTGACATGATTATTCACTAGGATATATATCGTTACATATTACTCTTTATGTAACCAGTAAGAAACTTTCATACTGCAAGTTCCAGAAAATTCTAGGAAGGTCTTTGGGACTGTAGAAACTGAAGTGATTGTCCCCCACTTGTAGGCTTTGACTCTGGGCACACATAAATAATTAAGGGAGACTCCTACACACATTTTTGCATTGGTGACCAGGTGTAGAGGAAGAGAAGCTGTGAGGGATGGGCACGAATCCATTCCTAAACCCATTCCTTCTCTCTATTAAGGCCCAGAAGAATTAGTGAGCTGGGAGAAGGGCTCCAAACATGTTTGCCCTAAGGGTACTGGTGAAAATTTAGTGCCACTGAGGAAAATAAAGTTTCCCGGGGAAGAGGCCAGAAAATAAACTGGGCTGAAAACCACAGTGTGGGACTGGGCAATAGAATGGTAAAAGCCACATTCAGAAGGCACCGGACATTGTGCCTGCTGAAGGCTGACACTTATTCAGGAAAACAAAAACAAAAACAAAAATGGAGAACATCCCATCTTTTCCCCAACTCAATGCCGTCCTGTGGGGAGAGGGGTCAGAGGGAAACAAAGACAAAGAGGTTTAACTCCACTGTCTGAACAAAAACTGAGAGTCCCACAGGCATTATTCTGGCAATCCAACCCCCACAATAAACCTCAGATACTGCAGCAATTTGAAGTATAGGATCTATGTCGGGTAGACGCAACAGCAAATTTCAACTTTAGCAGCCCAATTCTAGGTTAACTGAAACACCAGCATGAAGACCTAGGAAATGGGAAAGTCATGCCCATTTCAGACAGAAAATATCTTTACTTCAGTTTCTACTGGCTACTAAAGTTTCACCTTTCAATAAAAAATTGTGAAACATATTAGAGCAAGAACAAAACATCTAAGTTGCAAAAAGATGATGCCGCATTCAGATTATGAGAGGCGTTGTAACTACCTAAATAACAAATTAAAAGAACTATAATTAACTTGTTAAAAATAACAGAAAATGTTGGCAACATGAAAAACTCAAATGTGATAAAACTATAAGAAAACAGAAAATATAAATGATAAAAAGAAAGCCAAAGTAATAGAAACAATTAATACCCTTCGGTAGACTATTTAGAAGACTAAAATGATCTGAAGAATTAGTAAATGTGGAAATTAGTAATTTACAATAAATGCAAACTGGAACAATTAGTATAAATGAGTAAAAAAAAAAAAAAAGAAAAGAAAAGAAAAACAGCCCTGGCTGGTGTAGCTCAATGGATTGAGTGCAGTTCTGCAAACCAAAGGGTCGCAGTTTGATTCCCAGTCAGGGCACATGCCTGGGTTGCAGGGCAGTTCCCAGCAGGGAATACACAAAAGGCAATCATATATTGATATTGTTCTCCCTCTCTTCTTCCCTTCCCCTCTAAAGATAAATAAATAAAATCTTAAAACAACAACAACAGAGAACAGAGCACCCAGGAGCTGTGGCACCACAGCAAACAGTTGGGCCCATTTGGAATTTCAGAAGAAAAAGGACTGTGGGAGAGACCATGGCAGAAAATGAAGATTTGGAGAAATATCAGTCATGCATTTTCCGAAATTTATGACAGACACGAAATTAAGAATCCAAAAAGCTCATAAAACTCCCAACAGCATAAATATCAACACTCCCTCCAAAACAAACATATAAATTAAATTATAGCTGTCCAAATATTGAATAGAAAATCATGGGAAAATTTAAAAGAGACATATTACACACACCAAAACAAAAATAGGAATTGTAACAAATTCTCATGAAAAAAAAACATGAGACAGAAAATAACTTTCATCTTAATATACTGAGAGAACAACAAACAAATTTAAATAAAATTACACACACACAAAGCAACTAAACCCAGAATTTTATATACAATAAGAATTGTAAAAAATGGGGGGAAAATTCTTAGACCAAAACCAAACAAGCAAACAAAAAATAACCGAGGGAATTCAGTACTAGTTATATTAATTTTCTACAACTACGTAACAAATTATCACAAATTTAGTGGCTTAAAACAACACAAAATTGTTATTTTACAGTATCTATGGCTCTCTAGTCTGGTTCAATATGTCTGAGTTCCCGGTTCAGGGTGTCACAAAGCCGAAATCTGCTTTTTTTTTTTTTTAAGATTTTATTTATTTATTTATTTATAATTTTATTGATTATGCCATTACAGTTGTTCTATCCCCCTTCACTCCCCTCCACCCTGCACCCCCGCCCCCACCATTCCCCCTTTAGTTTATGACCATGTGTCTCAAGTTCTTTAGATTCTATATTTCCCCTACTATTCTTGCTCCCCTATCTATTTTCTACCTACCATCTATGCTACTTATTTTCTGTACCTTCTCCCCCCTTCTCCTCCTCCCACTCCCCTATTGCTAACCCTCCTTGAGATCTCCATTTCTATGTTTCTGCTCCTGATCTAGCTGTCCTTTCAGTTTGCTTTTGTTTTAGGTGTGGTTGTTAATAACTGTGAGTTTGCTGTCCTTTCACTGTTCATCTTTTTTATCTTCTTTTTCTTAGGTAAGTCCCTTTAACATTTCATATAATAAGGGCTTGGTGACAATGAACTCCTTGAATTTGACCTTATCTGAGAAGCACTTTATCTTCCCTTCCATTCTAAATGACTGTTTCTTTACCACGGCTGCTATCTACCCCATTGGAGATCATTGTCCTCTTTCACATTCATTCTGCCAATTAAGTCAGGAGCTGCCGTTAATTATCAGACAGCTCATCTTCATTTAGAGATGTTAAAAAGTGAAAAAAAATCCTCAAATTGTCCAAATGAAGTATAATATTGCTACTCTGAATAACAAATTAATAAAATGACATTGCTGAATCTCAAGGTTATTTAGTTTTTATAAATATATTTACATTTACTAAATGGAGATAATTGTAAATGCATTAACAATAAATTTTTTAAAAATAAGTATATAAATATATTTACATTTTATTGAATGTTTATCAGTATATCTATTGTCTTGTGGAGATCATCATCACTTCTAAGAGATTATATTTAAGAAGATGTGATGTTGTGCAATACCTTTCAAAATTTTATTATTTTTGATCATATATGTTTACATGTATAGTAATTTTTGTTTTATTCATCTACTCTTATCTTACTGATTTATAGTGAAAATGTTATGGCACCAGACCTCTTACCAAAGAAAATATTCACTTCATTTTATGAATAGTTATTTAATATTCACTTAGGGTTATAGTCACAATAATTGCAATATTTATAGAATTAATGATATTAAAGAAAGTATATTTTAATACTTCAGCACATTTTCTTTTTTCTATAACAAAATTTTTTCAAGTATAATTGACATACAATATTGTATTAGTTTCATATGATGTGTACAACATAGTGATTAGACATTTATATAACTTAGGAAGTAGTCACTTCTCAGTTCCTTTTTGAAATTATAAGGCAGACAGTTGCTCCCAAGCCATATGTTAACATTTACTTTAAAACATATATAAGGAGGGACCCCCTAACAAAAAACAAAATTATATTTTGGAAGGCAGTACAGATTTCCCCTCGAGGTGACTGTTCTAAGAACCCACCTATATCAATGTACCAGCTGGCATTGTTGTGAGAGGCTGTGGTCGGCCAGAGAAATTTTTTTTTAAGACTCTTTTGATGGGTTTGCCCATTTCATGATGGGTGACTCAGGAGTACACCTGTCCACACCGCACTGAGTGATCAGTAGTTTTTGACTAAAAATGTCATGACCTCCATGCCCCACCCAATCTACTCACCTGACCTTGCCATGAGCAACACTGTTTTTTTTTAAATTAATTTTATTTAGTTATTTTTCAAGTACAGTTTTTTGTCTATTTTTCCCATCCCGGCCTCCCCCGCCCCTTGCTCCCCACCTCCCTCCCATTTCCTCCCCCCCAGTCCTCGTCCCCGTGTCATTCATACTTGTTCCTCCAAATCCCTCCCCTTTTTTCCCCTTAAATTCCCTTCCCTCTCCCCTTTGGTCACTGTCCCCTTGTTCTCTATTTCAGTGTCTTTGTTTTTTTTTTTTTCTGCTTGCTTGTTTTTTTTGTTGTTTAGCTTCCTGTTAAAGGTGAGATCATATGGTATTTTTCTTTCAGCACCTGGCCTATTTCACTCAGCATAATGCTTTCCAGTTCCATCCATGTTGTTGCAAAAGGTAGTAGCCCCTTCTTTCTCTCTGCAGCATAGAATTCCATTGTGTATATGTACCACAATTTTTGGATCCATTCATTTACTGATGGGCACCTAGGTTGCTTCCAACTCTTGGCTATTGTAAATTGTGCTGCTATGAACATTGTGGTGCATAGGTTCTTTGATATTGATGTTTTCCCAGATTAAAAATGTCCTCAAAGGGAAACATTTTGCCAGTGCGGAAGAGATGGAACCAAAAAATGGCAGGAGCACTAAATAACATCAGAATGGATGAGTTCAAAAACTGTTTTGAGCAGTGGAAGAAAACCTCTTGATAGGTGTAGTGCATCAAATGGAGAGCACTTTGAAGGTAGCTGAAATTTAAGTATGTAAGAATAAATACACCATTTTTTATAAATTCTATTTTGGCGGGTTCCTCCTCATATATATAAAAAAGTCTTTAATGAGTCTTTACTGAATTTTTGGCCAAGATGCTTAACTATATCATTCCCGACTAAAGAATGCTCTTTCTTATATGAAATATCAAAGTGAACACATTTGTCTAATTTTCCTTTGGTTGGGCGGGCAGCATCACAACATTTTCTGCAGGGCTTGGCCACCCGATCCAGTAACCACATGCAATATGGCACAAAGGCTGCCTCCTTGGAGGTCTCCTGTCCACCAAGAGCTGGGCCGTGAAACCTTGAATAAGGAGATTTACTTCCCCACTACCAGTAGGGGTCCCAACATTTTTATTTTGCACTGAGACCTACAAATTACATACCCTGCCTTGGGAACTTATGTTAACTTGGAATATGCTGAGTATCTTGACTGTGTCATTGTTTTCACCAGTGACACAGGTGAAACCTGGGTCAAACCTACCAAATCACACACTTTTAAAATGTGTTCAGCATGACAAATATTGTTCAAAGTTCAGTAAAGTTATTAAATAATATCCAAAAGCAGTGAAAAAAACAGATCGGTTTAATGCCAACTGATATACCTAAATGTAAGCATCTGGTTTTTCACGTAATTTGGATAAAAGAAGGATATTGTCTTCACACCATTGGAATGAACAAAAACTAGTGCTACTTTTATCAATAAGGACAGGCCCTGTGTGTGCTAAACACAGAACCCAGGAAAGATGACTGTCCAAATATTATTCACATTTTCATACAAAATGGTGAATTTATTGAACTAGTTAGTATAGTTCTTTGACAAGGCAACATTATTAAGACACATACAGAGCAGAGCTGCAATCACTGAAAGGGATTTTGTGTCTGGAATCTTAGTTAGATTAAAAGGAGGAAACTGATGTGAGGTGTTTGTAGTTTCTTTTAAATAAGTAATTTTGAGAGTGTTTCAGAAGGTCTAAACCACTACTGTGTAAACCACTATTATTCCTTCCACTGAACTATTTGCCAGTCAGAATAAATAAATCAATGTTATCAGAATTGAATTTTTCTAAGTCCTCTATCTCCTGCTGTGGACTTGTGGTCTTTAAGCTGGGAGACCAGGAAGCTCATGTAATTTACAAGATGTTGTTGTTGACTGTAGAAGCGTCCTGCTGGCTCCAAAATACTCCTCCTTTCATTATGGCCACCAAAAAAAAAGAGACAGATTACCCAATTTAAAAAATAAAGAAGAGGAGCTGTCAATATCTATTATAGAATGTTGTGCATCAGTTTAAAGAATAAGATGATTCACTTGACGTAGTAGTATTACCAAGACATAACAATCAAGATATTCTTTTATAAAAATGTATGTAATAATAAAAGAAATAGACAATCAAAAGATTTATGACACATTTAGATAATCACTCTAATATGCACTAAAATAAATAATACATAATAAAATTATTTTTATATATGCTAATTATGTGTATAAATATATAAAAATAGTCACACACAAAACTAACAAAGAAATCATTCTTTAGGGAGTGCCTTGCACTGGGGAAAGAACCAGGGTAACTGTTATATTGTTTGTTTGAATTATTGTACAATGAGAATGTTAACATTTATTCTGTTTATTTAAATAGATGATGTGTTTTATAAAAACTGAAACAATAACAACCACAAATGGCAAACATCACAGTCTTCTACAAATTAGAGTCCTTACTTGTCAGTACAGGATGAATGTAAGAGAACCTACCGGGGCTAGAACATGAGAAAACTAATGGAAGATTTACCAGGGATGCTGGTTCAGTGTCTTAACCAATAGGAGGAAAAAAGTGCACCATAAATTCAGAGCCACTTACTATGAAGATGATGTGTTTTGTAAAGAGGATATTACCTATAGACCAAGAATCTGTCCAAGCATAGCATAGTAATAGTACATGTAAAATAAAATTTTTAAAAACCATCCTGCATGGTAAAGGAGAATTTATTGACTCAAATTACTTATTGTCTAAAAGTTATCACCCTATATATTTTTAAGACAATTTCACTGATGTTTAGAAGTAAACTACACATAGGAAAACAAAAAAGACTTGTTACTATAATAATACATTCCAAGATTTTGTGTTAAATATCCATTTAATACATTTTCCCACTAAATGATGACACACAGATATATCATTTTGTTCCTTCTTTCTTCACTCAAACAAGGGTAGTATAAAGCTTTTTTAGAACTCTGACAGAATTGAGGCAAAGTCTCTGAGCAAAATTACTTTGGCCTCTGTGCTTTGCATTTACTTCTTTAAAATTGTACTTGATCTAAATAAAAGATCAAAGTGGTAATCAGTAAAGCTCACCCAAGTGTCAGAATTGGTTGTACTTATAGTTAGTGTGTAAAATTAACAGACTTGTGTGATATTATCATGGATGGTAATTTAAATGCTTTTAACTGCATACATAATCAAATAAGATGAGTTATATTAACAATAATATTTAGTCTGAATACCTTTAATATATGTATATCAATATACACAGAGCACACATATATAAAGACTCAGAAATGTCAGTTTTTTGTGTATGTTTGTGTTAAATGTGACTATCACAGTATACAAATTAGAAATTAAATTTATATAGAATAGAGGTTCCTACATGGAAAAGAAAGCAGCAACAAGATTGATTTTCTCTGTGCTTTAAGTTGCCTAAAGTGTATAGTTAACTTTTTACATGTCAAGTAAATAACACAGTTCATAAAAGGAGGATAAAATACATAGCAAAAATCTCAGAGTGCTATTTTTATAGCTTAATTAACAAAACTGAAAAGAAACAATTACTGTTTCCCAAACAAGATGATTAAAGGCATATTTACTTTTTATACCAAGAACTCTCTCAATTTTAGATTTTTTAATTTGTCATAATCCAAAATTAGGGTGGGATTTGAAGAATATTATAATATAGATTAAAATAAAATTAAGGCACCTAAATCAGAAAGGAAGAAGTAAAAGTGTCTCATTTGTAAATGACATAATAGTTTACATATAAACCCTGAGGTTCCACCATAAACCTGTCAGAACTAATAAAGACATTCAGTAAGTTGCAGGACACAAAATCCATGTACAAACATCAGTTGCATTTCTATACAATAACAATAAAAATTCACTTATAATTACATCAAAAATAATAAAATACCTAGGAATAAATTTAACCAAGAAAGAGAAAATTTTGTACATTGTAAAGTATAGGACATTGATAAGAGAAATTAAAGTTGAAAATAATACCAGCCAAAGTGATTACAGATTCAGTGCAACCCCTATAAAAATTCCAGTGATGGTTTTTACAGACATTTTTAAAAGTCTAAAATTAGTAAAGAATGACAAAAGACAGCAAAAAGCCAAAGCAATCTTGAGAAAGAAGAACAATGAAGAACATATCATGTTTCCTGATTGCAAAGTACATTACAAAACTATAGTAATCAGAGCAGTATAATACTGGCAAAAAAGCAATTACAAGGATCAATGAAAAAGAATGAGAGCTCAGAAATGAACCCACTTATATGGTCAATTGGCTTAGAATAGAGAAGCCAATAATATACAGTGAGGAAAGGATAGTTTTTTCAGTAAATAGCACTGGCAAAATTTGACAGATATATGCAAAATGTTGAAACCAGTCCTCGATTTCACAGTATACACAATTATTAGTTTTAATCTCAAAATCAAATAAAAAGACTTCTGTAGAGCATAGGAAGCCATCGAAAAATGAAAAGGTGGTTAATATCCAAACTATAAAACAAACTGATACAACTCAATGACAAAAAATATAATTAAAAATAGACAGTGGGACTAAGTAGACTTTTTGTTCCCCAAAGAAGATATCTAAATGACCAACAGGTATGTGAGAAGATGCTCAACAACACTAATCATCAAAAAATCAAAACCACAAAGGAATATCATAAACAGTATGATACACACAAAGTGTGTGCCCTGTGTACTGTTGTTAATAGTTTAAATTGGTACAACCACTGTGGAAAACAATATGGAGGTTCCTCAAAAATTTTAAAGTAGAACTGCCATACAATCTAGTAATTCCATTCCTAGGTATATATCCAAAGAAAATGAAATCACTTTTCAGAAAATACTTGCACTCCTATGTTCATTGCACCATTATTTATAATAGCCAAGGCATGGAGTCAACCTAAATTTCAGCAATGATGAATGGATAAAAAAGGAGGGGTGCATACAAGGTCTGTCTGGAAAAAGTCCAGCCATGGTTAAAATAAAGAGAACAGTTTGCATGCCATTGATGTAACCTAGCAGCCAAGGAGAGTGGACTGTATAGCGCATGAATGAACAATAACAACTTCACTGTACAATGGGGACAGTAGATACCATTGTATGAACATGCATACCGTGTGGCCATCGCATTCAAAATGACTGAGCAAGGTGCAACAAATCTGCTTCAAATTTTGTCTTAAGTTTGAATACTCCTTCAGGGAAACTGTGTGGATGATACAGAAGGCTTCCAGGGACAATGAAATGAGTGCAGCACAAATAAAATTGTGGTACAAATGCTTCAAAAATGGTTAAGAATTTGTTGAAAGTGATCCATGTTTTGGAAGGCCCGCAACAAGCAGAATACCTGAGAATGTTGAACGTGTATGGGCTGCAATCAAGAAGGATCAGTAACTAACTCCGAGAGAAATAGAAGTTGATTTGGGGATTCAAAAATGAATGTATCTGAGATTTTTCACACAGGATCTTGTCATGAAATGTGTCATGGCAAAATTCACTCATAGTTTCTGCTACCAGAGTAGAAGGAACATTGTGCTGCAATTGCTAACTACTTGAGTCAAACCACTACCAGTGAACCTGATTTCCTCAAGATCGTAACTGGAGATGAAATGTGTGTCTACTGGTACAGCTATGATCCAGAAAGGAAGGCCCACTCATCACAGTGGAATTCACTTGGTTCTCCGAGCCCAAAAAAGATGCAGTAAAGTCATAGTAAGATTAAGGCCATGTGACCTGTGTTTTTGGATTGGGAAGGTGTCGTCAATCATGAGTTTGCCACTCCAGACCAAATAATTAATACAGAGTACTACCTCAATGTTATTCATTGGCTGAAGATGCAATACGATGAAAATGGCCCAGCTATGGGCAACTGGTGATTGGCAGCTTCATCACAACAATGTGCCCACTGAACATCACTTCTCATGCAGAAACTTTTGTCAAAACGTCAAATCACGCAGGTGACTCAGCCCCCCACAGCCCAGATTTTATGCCCTGTGACTCTGGCTTTTCCCCCAACTAAACTCATCTATGAAAGGGAAGAGATTTTAGACCATCCATGAGATTCAGAAAAACACAATGAGGTAGCCGATGGTGACTCCAACAAAAAATTTTGCACAATGGTTTGAACAGTGGAATAGATACTGGGAGAACTGTGTGAGATCCCAAGGTGCCTACTTTGAAGGGGAGTTAGTGTCTAATGTACAATGTTTCTTGTATCTTCTTCCATAAATGCCTCTTTTTTTTATCACAAAGCAGGATACTTTCTGGATAATGCTTTCTGCCACAAATAAGACAACGGTGACATTTGTGACAACATGAATGAAACGAGGTCATTATGCAAGTGGAATATATATTCCAGAAAGAGAAATACAAATACTGTATAATCTCGTTTATATGTAGAATCTAAAAACAAATGAAATCATGTGTAGTATTTCAATGTGTAAATGTACCACAGCTTTTTTAAAAATTATATTTTATTGCTTGTGTTCTTACAGTTGTCCCATTTTTTTTTCTCTTTTGCCCCCTCTATCCCGCTCTCCCCACTCCTTCAGGCAATTCCCCCACCAGTGTTCATGTCCATGGGTCATGAGTATATGTTCTTTGGCTACTCCATTTCCTATACTGTACTTTACATCCCCATGGCTGTTCTATAACTACCTATTTGTACTTCTTAATCCCCTCATCTCTTCACCCATTCCCCAACAGCCACCTCCCATCTAGCAACCATCAAAATGCTCTCTGTACCCATGATTTGGTCTCTATTCTTGTTTGCTTAGTTTTTTATTCAATTGTTGATAGATATATTTATCACCATTTTATTGTTCATAATTTTGATCATCTTCTATTTTTTAAATAAGTCCCTTTAACATTTTATGTAATAATGGTTTGATGATGGTGAACACCTTTAGTTTTTTCCACTCCAAGGCACATAATAATTAAAATACCAAAGGTTAAAGATAAAGAGAAAATCTTCAAATCAACAAGAGAAGAGCAGTTAGTTACCTACAGAGGAGTCCCTAGAAGACTATCAGTGGAATTCTCAAAAGAAATTTTGCAGGCTAGATGGGATGGGCAAGAAATATTAAAATTCATGAAAAGCAGAGGCCTACAGCCAAGACTGTTCTATCCAGCAAAGATACCATTTAGAATTGAAGGGTAAATAATGGGTATCACAAGATTTTTACCCACTCATCTACTGATGGGCACTTGGGCTGTTCCCAGATCTTGGTTATTGTAAATAATGCTTCTATGAATATAGCGGTGCATATATTCTTTTGATTTTGTGTTTCAGGATTCTTAGGATATATTCCCAGAAGTGGGATCACTAGATCATAAAGAAGTTCTACTTTTAATTTTCTAAGGTAATTACTTAAAATAAACACTTACCTTAAGGTAACTGGGATATATACTGCTTTCCACAGTGGCTGCACCAATGTGCATTCCCATCAACAGTGCAAAAAGATTCCCCTTTCTCTACATCCTTGCCAGCACTTGTTTGTCGATTTATCAACTGTAGCTATTCTGACCCATGTAAGGCAATATCTCATTGTGGTTTCAATTTGCACTTCTCTGGTGATGAGTATTAATGAGCATTTTTTCATATGTCTTTTGTCTACATGTATGTCCTCTTTGGAAATGTGTCTATTCAGGTCATGTGCCCATTTTTAATTGGATTGTTTGTCTTCTTTGCATTGAGTTATATAAGTTATTTATATATTTTGGAGAATAATCCTTTATCAAATATCATTGCTGAATATGTTCTCCCAGAGAGTGGCTTCCCTTTCCATTTTGTTTGTTTTTCTTGTTTATTCATTTATTTATTTATCTGGGTATACATATTTTAAGTGCTTATTATTTTTGGTCATTAGATATCTTTCAACAATTAACTTCATACCAGCAATTTAAATGATACCTTGAGGAGTGGCCATGAATAATATACCTTTAGAATATTAGCAATTCTCTTTTTTCTCAACAAAAGCATTTTGAAAATCACTGTGTTTTTGTGTGTGTGGAAAGCACTTTACACAGATTAGGTAATTAATAAAACTATTCCTATGAAAAAGTTAAGTGGAAATTTAAAAAATGTATTTGATCACTTCTTATAAACACACACATCTATGACATGGTGAAGTAGATACACATTAAAATTTTTAGAAATTATTATTATTTGCAAATTCATTTGTTGCATTATTTGGAGTAGCATTTGTGTCTATAGGGATTACTCTAATAATGGCAAATAAATGGTTTCATTCAAAGCGCAACTTGGAAAATCAGAAACTCAGATGAGACTTTTGTAGCTAGAGTGTTAATTAAGAGCATGTTCTAAATAGGCTGCTATTATATTTAATACAGAGTTCAATTGCATAATTTTTGAGGTTTCAATGCATTTACTGAAAACATTATCTTCATATTTTCTATGGATTCTTTAATATGTGTATGTTGTTGATAGAAACATAATAAGAAATTACTTTTTAGAGCAGGCATTCTTTGACCCTGTTATAAGCAATAAGGGCAGCGAGATCTGAGAATTCCACTGAACAGTTTTATAGCAATAGACAAAGTAGTTTCATTACCACAGGCTCAGTTTTCTCCTGTGAGTCTTAGGCTACTCTTTTACTGTCCTTATTGCAGACAATTCATTATTTTAACTGTTTTTCTCTGAAGTCACATAGTTTCATTGAGATCCTTGGTCTGTTTTGAGTCTCAGGGCTCTCTTTAACGTAAAGGCCATTCGGATGGTTCTATGAGATAGGAATTACAAAATCAATTTGAAAACTAAAAAAAAAAATTTAGTGTGGTATGTGGAATAAATATTACTTTGAGTTGAAATACCCTTCCCCAAAGGGCAAGAAGTAATATAATCCAAATAATATATTGTTGGTGGATCTTAAATAAGTTTTATCCTCTCATGGGTTGAGAGGCAAATTGCTTATGCTTGATGAGAGCCAAGCTTCTTGTCCCAGTGTCATCAAGGATGAACTTTTGTCCAGAAGGACCATTTTTACAAATATTGGTATTTTCACAGAGTATCTTGTTTATTTTTTTTTTAATGAAACATATTTGTTTTTTCAGTGTTTCACAAGTTTGACATTGTGGCCAGATTTTCTCTAGCTCAAGCATCTTGCCCAAGGTAAATAGCATCATTTGGGGTGACATCTTGTTTTACATTATGAATTTCATCCAAAAGCTGAGAAAGGTAAACATTTTGTGGCAAGCAGTCTGAGAACAGATTCTTCCTGGAAGATGAATTACCCTTAATGTACTTTGTGCCCCTTTAGTAATTTACTCACTCTGTTCTGGAATTGTTTTCAAATTTCAATTTCCTCTGATATGAATTTCAACAAAATGTTATTTAGTATACAACAGACTCTAAATGTAAACTGAAATTCACCTGTTCCTTAGTAGAAATGTTGAAAAAATAGGTTATGGGTCATTTTACTCATTTTAAAACCTGTGGGTTTTAATCTTTTTACTAAAAACATAATCAGATTGACTTACTTCATCAGCAATATGACTGATACTATTTCTGATGATCTGTGACTCTCTGATTACATTACCAAGAAAGTATATCTGCTTTTTATAAAACATTCACTACAGTTTTCTTTCTTTCATTTTTATTGTTGTTTAAGTACAGTTGTCTTCTTTTTCTCCCCACCACTTCCCTACCTCTCCCCCACAAACCACCCACCCCCATATCCCACCCTCAATCCTATGGCACTTTGGCTTTGTCCATGTGTCTTTTATACATGTTCCTTGATAACCCTTCCTCTTCTTTCCCCTGCTGTCTTCCTCCCCGCTCCCTTCCAGTTACTGTAAGTTTGTTCTTTATTTCAATGTCTCTGGTTATATTTTGCTTCTTTGTTTTGGTAATTAGGTTCCACTTATAAGTGAGATAATATGGTATTTATCTTTTACCACCTGGCTTATTTCACTTAGCATATGGTCTCCAGATCCATCCATGCTGTCACAAAGGGTAGGAGCTCCTTTTTTCTTTCTGCTGCATAGTATTCCATTATGTAAATGTTCCGTGTTTTTTTGATCAACTAATTTACCGATGGGCACTTAGGTTGCTTCCAACAGTTAGTTTTAGTAAATTGTGCTGCCGTGGACATTGGGATGTATAGGTTCTTTTGAATCAGTGCTTCAGGATTCTTAGGTTATAATCCCAGCAGTTTTTTTAAGAAATGTTAGAAAGTAGGAAATTTTGTTTCCTACACAGAATGGTTTTGTCTCTTTTTTACTTACTTATTTTTTAGTCTGAAAAAATTTTTAAATGGAAATGACTATAAAGAAAAATATGACAAACAATAATGTTTCCACCACTGCAGGGTTTATCTTACATATTTTGTCAAATTGCTTCCTGCCATTTTGAAAACAGAAAATAAAAATAAATTCAGCAGGTGGAGTTGTTGAAATTTATTTCACTCACTCTCTTTAGTTTTGCCTTCCCTCCAAAAGGAAAGTGCATCAATTTCACATATATGTCTCTAGCCAACAATTCCTATGTTTAGAAACAGATACAACTTCTATTAATAAATGTATATATATTTATATTTAATTTTATAAACTTAGCTATTATTTTAAATAAATTTGCGTCTTCTCTTTACATTCCTTTATTTTGGAGAACTATTCACATTAATATGTAAGAAATGTAGTTCATTTTTATGAATCTTTCTGTGACATTATTTTATTTGAATATTATTGGTGACAAATATTTAGACTCATTCCTGGCTCTTACAGTAAAAATAGTGGTGCAGCAAATACCCTTGTAATTGTCTTTTTACAATGCTTGCAAAAGGTTTTGAGATATAAGTCAGGTAAAGTTTTAATTTTACTACCATGAGTTTAGTTTCTTTCAAGTTTTACAGTTTAAAACCTTTTGCTCAATCAAGAATTGCTTTTATTTAATTAAATATACTGCATACAATTGTTTCTTCAGTTTCTTAAGGATGTTAAGGTTACTTAACAATTTATTTATTTATTTATTTATATTTTGCTAAAATGGAGGTTTATTTTTTCCTTATTAAAGAATGTAATGGAATCTATGTTTGCTAACAATGTCAATATTTTCTTTATTTTTAAGGACGGTAGAAAAGTATGTATGCCATTTAATTATTGATTTTTAATCTAATACAAAACAAAATCTAAAAATAGCCCAGGCCCTCCCTGGCTGGTATAGCTCAGTGGATTGAGCGAGGGCCTACAAACCACACAATCACGGTTCGATTCCCAGTCAGGGCACATGCCTGGGTTGCAGGCCAGTTCCCAGCAGGGAATGCACGAGAGGCAACCATACATTGATATTTCTCTCCTTCTCTCCTTCCCTTCCCCTCTAAACAAATAAAATATTTAAAAAAATAAAAATAGCACAGGCCCCATGATATTTCTTCTACTGAAAGTTTCAAACAATGAAGTTTTTATTCTAAGCAAAACAGTAACATATTCCTATATCTTAATAATTTTAGGAACTGTTTTTAATAAATTAAATAAGCAGTATTTCACAAAAATGTATAAGACCTTTGACTCAAAAGATTGTTTTTCATGCCTCATTAATGTCGAGATGGCAGATGTAGATGAGCATCTGAGCTTTATGCTGGTGTCAGAAGAAAAGCAGTCGACAGTCTGCAGACGACGCCAGCTCCCTTCCACAAATGGTGATACCGGCCCCAGTTTGCACACGCATGTGTGCTCATGTCCAAATAAGTGCACACATACACACACAGACAAAAAAAAGCACATAGGAACTAATCAGGAAACACATCGCTTAGAATTCTTTTGTTTTTTAAAGTATGGTCATATCAAATCTGTAAAAGAATTGTACTGAAATACAAACCTACAATTCATATAATACTGAAAGTTTTATTGAACGGGGCCCCCATTCCATTCACAATTGAAGAGTTAGAAAATAACAGAAATTGTTTCACTGACTGTCTTGCCCTCTTCACAAAATACCTAACAGATTATTATTTTTCTCTATGGAATACAGACCTATAAATCTTGTGGGAAAGTTCTGAGTGAAAATGCAATCTGGATTATTAACCAATCCAGGATATTTGAATCAATTATTTTTAAGAAAAAAATTATGCAATGTTCAGAAAATATTCATAAATTTCTTAAATGTATTTAAATCAAGATGATATACAAAATTTGTAGATTTGAATAGAGTTTGTGTGTCTGTGTTCCCAAAAAATATTTCATCAGTGGGTCACTCAAACAAGTGTGAAAAGTGGACAACTCAATCATTAGGTTTCCTGGAATAATGTAAATATACCTCAATTGGATTCTGCAGACTACTAAAGTTCGAAGGGATGGCTGCAATGAATAACATTATATGGAATATGTTTTGACTCTAACACATAATACCTCAGGTTAAGGTGTTGAAGTAGACTAATACAAATTCTCAGATGGTCAATCAGAAAAATAATATGGATTATTATTTTTCTTCCATACTAAAAACCATAAAAATTTGTTTCAGCGGGAAGTGGTCTTTAAAGCTGAAGTTGCTGGCAGGAAAGCTGCTCGAAAGAAAGGTGGTGGAGAGAGAAATCTTTAAAAAACATAAAAACTCTGCTTTAACAATATTTTATGTAATTTCAAAACAAAAGTGTCTTACATTTGTAGTAGTTGGCGAAGGCTGCCAAAAAAATGACACTGACTGAAAGATTTAAACCAATGAAATTTTCCCACACAATTCTCATGTCCAGAATTATGAAATTAATGTGTCTGTAGGTTTAGTTTCTCCTGAGGCATCTTTTCTAGGCTTATAGATGTTTGTCTTGCTGTCTTTACATGAACAGTTTCCGGTGTGTTTCCATCCCTATGTCTTTTTTTTCTATGTTTTAATCTCTTCTTAAGACAACACCAATAATATTTGAATAAAGACCAAATGTCTTTTCCCTACAACGATGGTATAAAACTAGAAAGCAGTACTAGGAGAAAAAAACACACATAAAAATAAGGAAATTACACAATACATTTCTGAACAACCAATGTATCAGTGAAGAAATCAAAAGGGAAATCAATAAATATCTCAACACACCAAAATGGAAACACAACAAACCTAAACTTATGGAATGCGGCAGTTTTAAGAGAGAAATTTTCAGTGATAAAGGCTTACATAAAACCACATAAACTAACTTGACACTTCAAGGAACTACCTAAAGAAAAAAACAGCTCAAAGTTATCAAAAGAGAGGAAATACAAAGATCATGGGTGAAATGAATGAAATAGAGACAGAGAAACAGTATAAACAACAATCAAAACTAAGAACTAGTTTCCTGAAAATATAAACAGACTGGACAAATCATGTTTTGTTTCGAAGAAACAAAAAATTTGAACAGATCCATAAGGAGTGAAGAGTTGAAATCAGTTCTCAAAATCCTTCCAACAGAGAAAAGCCCAAGACTAGATAGTTTCACTGGTGAATTCTACCAACTATTGCAGCAGCAGTGGATTGTGTAGCTGTCCCAAAAGTGGATTGAGCAGCACTTTCATGTGGAATATAAAAAGGCCAAACTTATGAAAACAGCAGAATGGTGGTGCCAGGGACTGGAGTGTGGAGTCAGTAAAAGAGTACAAAGTACCAGCTCTAGGACCAGTAGGCTCTGGGGATCTACCGTATGGCATGAGGACTATAGTTAACAATAGTGAATTATACATGTAAATGAAAATTGCTAAGAGAGTAAATCTTAAATGTTGTCAACACACACAATAAAGGTAATTATGTGAGTTTATGGAGATATTAACCGACCTTACTGTGGTAATCATTTCACAGTATATAAGTGGATCGAATCGTCGTGTGTGCACCTCATACTTACACAGCGTTGAATGTCAATTTTAACCCAATAATGCTGAAAAAGCAATCAACGGCTCTTCTTAGAGATGGCAGTGAAGTGAGGTCGCGAGGAAAACTGATGTCTCTAATATTGGAGAAACATACACACGATTCTGGAGAATCATAACTTAACCGTAACATACACCCAGCAACAGAAGCCTCTCTGCAGGAACCAGTGCTTGGGTAAGAGAACCTGAACTGTAAGTGGACAAACTGATGGAGGCTCAGTGTGGACAAATCCAAGGGTCTGAATTCCAAAGGTACTGCTTTGGTCATGGTGAGCGATCACACTTCTGTGAGATGGATATCCAGGAGCTCTGTCAGGCTCTCAATATCAAAGAGCTATTCCCTCCTGCTTCAGGCGCAAAAAGGAAAAGTAAACATTTAAAAAATACCACAGATTCATAAGGCCTGCCCTTGGGAAAATTCATTTACCAGAGCCCAGCCTGCAGGGGTTTTATCAAACCTTAACTACCCAGGGGAAGGGATTTCCCAACTACGTTCCCTTCTCGGCATCCAGATCTGCCTAAGGGGAGAGGAACTGAGGAGCAGCAGTGAAGTTTACAGTCCCGGGCACAGCCTTACCAGGAGACTGAGACTTGGTCCTGGGAGTACAGTCTTTGCCTCCCCTCAGTTCTTGTCACTTCATCAGTACAGGCCTCTTTACCACAGCTCCACTTTCTCAATGTCCAACTTTCAACAGAAAAATGACAAGGCATACGAAAAATATCATAGTTCGAAGAGACTGAACAAATGTCAGAATGAGAGTTAAACATGGCAGGAATGTTGGAATAATTCGTTTTTTTTTTTTAAAGATTTTATTTATTTATCTTTAGAGGGGAAGGGGAGGAGGGAAATGTCCATGTATGGTTGCCTCTTGTGCATCCCCTGCTGGGAATCGGCCTGCAACTCAGGCACCTGCCCTGACTAGGAATTGAACCGTGAGCCTTTGGTTCGCAGGCCTGTGCTCACTCCACTGAGCTACACTAGCCAGGCAGGAATAATCAGTTATTTGAAAAAAATATGATTAATAAGCTAAGGGCTTACTGAAAGATATGGAAATGTCCTCAAAACAAAGAAAAAAACAAAACTGAAATGCAAAGGAAAACAAAGACTGAAATAAAACCAGAATAAAATATTCAAGAACTGCGGGACAACTATAAAATATGGAACATCTGCATAATGAGAATACCTGAAGGAAGAGAGAAGTGAACAGAAGCAATATTTAAAGGAGAAATGACTGTAAATTTCCATTAAATTAATGCTAGACACAAAACCATAGATCGTAGAGATCAGAAAACATTGACCTGAATAAATGCAAAAAAAAAACTACACCAAGTCATATCAAGCATCTTGAAATTTCAGAGTTAAGTAACAGTTTAGTTAAGGTTCTATGATGATAACAACTGTACCACTGTGGTGTCTGGATGCTGACATTGGGGAGAACTGTGCATACCGACCATATGTACACAAAGGATGTTTTCTATACTTTCCACTCGATTTTTCCGTGAACCTGTAACTGAGTTAAAAACAAGGCTTATTAAGCTGAGAAAAACATGTTGAGGAGGTTGTCAGATAAATAAAAGCAATCTGATCAGAAAAAGAAGATTAAGTTTGAGTAGAGACCTGAAGGATGAGTGAAAGTTAAACAGCAGCAAGCTGGACACAGAATTAAAATGAGTACCATATTTTTCAGACTATAAGACACACCTGCCCCCAAATTTGAGAGGGATAATGGTTGTTAGTGCTGCTGTTGAGTTCTGTTTACATTTACATTGGTGAAATATTATGTTATTTATGTTATTAAATATTTTACATTTTTTGCTTCAAATATTTTTTTCTGACCCTGGCTGGTGTAGCTCAGTGGATTGAGTACAGGCCTGAGAATCAAAGGATCGTGGTTCAATTCCCAGTCAGGGCACATGCCTGGGTTGCAGGCCAGTTCCCAGCAAAGGATGCATGAGAGGCAACCATACATTGATATTTCTCTCCTTCCCTTCCCCTCTAAAGATAAATAGATTTTAAAAATCTTTAAAAATTGTTTTTCTGTTTCCCTCCTCTAAAACATAGGTGCATCCTATGGTCCAAAATATATGGTACTAGAATAATTTATTAAAAACTCATTGTTAATGCACTATTTTGTTTTTAAAAAGAAAGTTCTAAATTTCTGTCCCTGCAACTGCTTCACAAAGATGTCTAGTTTTTTTATTATTAATGTTGTCACATCTATTTAAATACAAGAGCTGTAACCCAGTAAAATACAAAGTCTCAGACTGATTTACCTGCTTTCCCACCTCATGTGACCAATAGATCCCCAAATCTAAGAGTCCTAAATTTATAATACAGGGGAAAACCAAACAGGTTAAGAGGTGATAAATTTGAAAACATTGAAGTGGGTGTGTGAGTTCATAACAACCAAATATTTATTTACTTCTCATCATGATTAGGACGAGAGGTAAATAATACTTTGAAATAATAATACTTTGAAATTATTTCCAAAGTATTTGGAATAATAATAATAATAATAATACCTGAATTTCTGTACTATCACCATGGACTTGAGCACTGTTTATAAGGATGTAAATTTAGCTTTTAGATGGCTGCTATTATCTAGTCTGAATTGTCTTGATAGTGTGTGTACAACTCACTACAGTCTGGTTACTAAGTGATTTATCCCTACAGCCCTCTGCTCTGACAGCTCTGGGAAGGTTGAAATCCCTGCAGTGAGTGATAATACCTGCTCCACTTAGCAGAAATGCACAAATGCAACGTCTGTCAAGCAGGGTAGGCTCGCTAAAAAGATTCAGAACTGTAATTAATCCAATATATTTTTCTTTATGCATTAACAAAACATTATTTATTCCTGAATTTTAGTATTGGGAGCACCTTGATGCATGTCAAAAACCTTAGCAGAACCCCCAATTTGCAGACAGTCATCTAGAAGAAACATGAGTCATTTGACTATATTCTCAAGAAAAGAGGCAAGAGTATGTTGATGTATACAACATAAAAATTGGGAAATGACATTGATTTTTAATTAATATTTTGCATTGTTTCTTGCATTAATAAAATTAATGAAACTATTCTATAATCAGTTCTAGCATATAGTTGTCAGTGTTTTAAGGGACATATTTAAAACTGATAGCTAAAAATATTCCTTATTCTAAACTTATAATATTAATGAATTAAAATTATCACCAGTGAAATATGCAGAAGGGAGTTTGGACAATGGAGTTATCCATTCATTAATGCATTCATCAGTGAATTTAATGAACAACCCCTTGTTGAACACCCGCTGGAGCCTCATACTTGGCTAAATTTTGATGATGTAAGGATGAAAATGCATGTTTCTCCACTGGACATCAACCAATCTCTTACTGTAGATATACTGCAGCAAAAAGGAACTCCTTAAATAGGTAAGAGACATTTTCTATGTATGCAAAGTCATAAACAATAAAGGATCTATAATGTTATTAGTTTGGGAGTTTTCAAATTTTGGACTGATGTTATCACTGTAGGAAAAAATGAAATAAATCTTACACACAACCACATATATAAAATAAATAAAAGACTATTCTGGTTGGGGAGGTGTTTGGTGGACAACCAGGACAGGGAAGAGAGGGGACTAAAGGAATGTGAAGTCCTACCTCATCAATTTCTGCCCTTAGTCCTTCCCACAGCCCAGCAAGATAGTTCCTGAAGAAAATGTTGAACTCTAAGAGCTCTAGGAGCACAATCTGAAATCATCTTTTTGAGATCAACACCCTTATTTTTCAAAGAAGGAAAATGCATAGTGGAGAGGTTAGATAGCTTGCCAAGAATTAATGCTCGTTAACTAGCACGAGAAGTAGGATAATCCTGTAACAAGCTTCTTTTCCATGTTGTAGTTTAAAAATTATTAAAATGTCATATATTAAGGAGGGCACCACTTTAGTCAGGGTGTCAAACTCATTTTAACCAGGGGCCACATCAGCCTTGCAGTTGCCTTCAAAGAGCCGAATATAATTTTATGACTGTATAAAAGTTAGCTACTCCTTAACTAGGAGCAAGGAGCTCGGTACTGCCACCAGGTAGAAACAAGGTGCTGGGAGGATAAAACAAGGTGGAGGGCCAGACTGGCCCACTGGCCTTGTGTTTGCCACCTGTGACTTAAGTCAACAGAAAATGCCATGGTAATCTCTGATTTCTCCAAATTTAAACTCGGTTTCTTGATGTAATCATAGAATTCAAATTATTTAGGAATTGTAAAGCAATTACAATCAAATAGCCTTTACAAAAATGTTGAGCACATGACGTAAAAGCGTAAAACAGCACATGTCATTTGCTCTTGGGGAACACTTAAGAGAGAAAACATTTTTTTCATCCATTTAAAACAAATAACATTACAATATGGTCATGGAAGTTGACTTTATACCTAGTGAAAGAAACTAAATGATATACACTTTTATCCAGTTTAAATTAAATCAATATTTTCAGTCAAGTAAAATGAAAATATGAATAAATGACCATTAGTGCCTCAACACACCAAAAGCTGGACATCTTCCCAGTACTCCAGCTAGCTTCATTTCTCAAGTGAGGTTTAATAGAGCATTGCAAAATAATAGTGTCAACATTACACCCTAGAAGCATGGGAAAAGTTATATTATTACATTTTGCCATTTCTTTTATTTTACAAATTACTATCTATGAATTAGTCATGTCATAGCTTTTTTTGTCTTGTTCTTCTCTTTTTTCTTTTAATTAAATTTATTGGGGTGACAGTGTTTAATAAAACTATGTAGGTGTGTAACCCTATAATGCATCATCTCTATATTGTCTTGTGTGGTCACAACTTGACAGCACTCCTTTTAGGAAGTTTTGCTGGGCCATATAAAACTTTAAAAGTGATTTATAAAAAAAATTTAGCATTGGGCATGACTCTCTTTTATTATGAAGATTTTTTATAATAAACAATTAACCCGAAGGTGTATTCATAGAAGAACATGGAAGTTGAGTGAAGTTCTGTATTTTTTTCAATTAAAATAAATTATACTTATTCAATAAATACTTATATGAGTCTATCAATTTTCTAAGTACTAGAGATATTGTGAAAAAATTTACAAAATCTTTATTAATATAAGAGCTTGTATTTTTGTGAATAGAAGTGATAAAATACTATATATTTATTGAATTATAAAATGCTTATATGACATAAAGCTGTCTACTTTATAATAATTTTATTATAATATTATAAAATAAATCAGAAAATATATTTACATTACATATCCTCTATCATTTGAATTTTGAATATGAATTTCTTTTGTGAAAATACATATTTATTTAGGGTACCATGCCTCTGACTATATATTTATATATCATAGCTGAATGTTCAATATAAGAAAATATATTAATATAATCACACATAAATCGGTCAATTTTCTAATCTGATATTTTATTTCATTTTTTAAGATTTTATTTTATTTTATTTTTGGACAGAGGGGAAAGGAGGGAGAAAGATGGAGAGAAACATTAGTGTGTGGCTGCCCCTCATAAGTCCCCCACTGGGGATCTGGCCCGCAACCAGGCATGTGCTCTGACTGGGAATTGAACCAGCAAACGCTCAGTTCTCAAGCAGGCACTCAATCCACTGAGCCACACTAGCCAGGGGTAATTTAATATTTTATATTGCAATAAATAAATGTCTAAAAGTTGCCTTTATAGATAAAGTTGCACATATTTTCTCAGTTCCCAAGTGCAGTACTATCATCTCTAATAGCTGCATGATTTTTCCTCAGTAAAAAAAATGTTTAGAAAAAAAATAATGGTGGAAAGGAGAATGCTGTTTAATATATAGTAATTGAATTTCTTCTGTCCAAATTAAGATTTATTTATTCCACAAATTAATAATTTTCTTATCACAATTAGGTAAAGCTGCGGCTTAATAATTCATTAAAAATATAACTACTTTAGTTCAAGTCGAAAAACACCCAGAAAGCATGTTTACAGATTACCTTATTGACAGTTATACTTTGTCAGTGGGAAAAATTAGGTGCCAAATTCCTGAAAAGATCTGGATCTCTCTTTTGTGAAGCAAGCAAATTCTAAGAGCAGACATTTAAACCTTATATTCTGTCTCACTTCATTTTATGAGTAACTAGCAGTCAAATTAAAACAAAATTTAATATGATATTGAATTAATTGATTATAAAAGAATAGTTACAATGTAATTAAAACTACTTTATAGAATTCAAATATTATCAATCTTTTAAAATATTTAATTATTTTTAAGAACTAAAACAAAAGAGGGGTAAGAGAACTGGTATAGATTTAAAATAACTAGTAAAGAGACATTTTATTTACAATACATGAACTTAGTTGGCTATTCATTCAGGGAGAAAAAACAAATTATTTAGTTCTATTTCTCATGTAGTATTAGCTAGGGTTCTCTTAAAAATACTTCTCAAGTGTTTTTTCTCCCCCTTATAATTAGTAAGTATTTTGTGGGGGAAGTATTTTGAAACCATGTAAATATTCTATTTTTATCATATTTTTAGTTTATTCATTATTTATCTTGATAATAAAAATGTCCCCAATTTAGCCAGTAGAAGCCCCTTCAAGTTGGCTTTCTTTGTCTTTTAATATAAACTAGATATTTTTTTAAAGGTGAGACAAGTGGGAGAAATCTGAATATGAACTAGATATTAAATGAAATGTTAATAGTTACAGTGATACTACATGTATTAGAAAATTATTTTTATCACTGGAATATGTTGAAATACCAGGATGTTTATAGCTTCCTTTAAAAGTGTATGTGTGTGTATGTGTATATATATATATACAGATATATATGTACTTAATTGTTTTATTTTGTGCACTCTCTCTAGAGAGAGCATGCAAGATAAAAAATAAGGGAAAATATTAACAAATGTTGAATCTGGTAGATGATATACAAGTTTTTATCTTAGTTACGATTCTTTTCACTTTTCTATATGTTAAAATTTTTTCATGATAAAAAATTGGAAAAGGAAATAAATGTGTCATAGAAATGATTCCTTTTTTATTATTTATTTTTTCTCAATAATTTTATTTAGTTATTTTTCAAGTACAGTTTTTTGCCTATTTCTCCCATCCCAGCCCCCCCACCCCATGCTCCCCACCTCCCTCCCATTTCCAACCCCCCCCCCCAGTTATCATCCCTGTGTCCTTCATATTTGCTTCTCCAACTCCCTCTCCTTTTTCCCCCTTAAATTCCTCTCCGTCTCCCCTTTGGTCACTCTCAATCTGTTCTCTATTTCAGTGTATCTGGTTATATTTAGCTTGCTTGTTGGTTTGTTGTTTAGGTTCCTGTTAAAGGTGAGATCATATGGTATTTGTCTTTCACTACCTGGCTTATTTCACTCAGCATAATGCTTTCCAGTTCCATCCATGTTGTTGCAAAGGGTAGGAGGTCTGATTCCTTTATTAAAAATATTTATGAGACAAAAAAAGAAACACAAAATCATAAATAATAGAGAACAAATTGATGGTTGCCAGATGGCAGGTGGTTTGGGGGGTGGGATGGGTGAAAAAGGTAAAGGAGACTAAGTACAAATTGCCAGTTATTAAAATAGTCACTACAATGTAAAGTACTGTTAGATCTAGGCAGACCTAAGAGGGATGGAAATCACCAAGGTAGAAAATAGCAGTGTGGGAAGCTGCCTGCAGACCCTACCCAGCTTCCTAGAGTCTGGGGTCAGCTTATCTGGCATAACAGGATGCAACTTTCACCCAGCAACCAGCTCTTGCTAGTCAGACTCTAATACCCCAACTTAGGTTTTGTGTTTAAAAGCCCTGATTCAAGAACAACCAAGTGAGTCCCAACTTCCCTTGGTTGGCTCCACTTTCCCTCCTATTCCCTGCAAATAAACCCTGCTCTCCTTAGTTTGGTGCATCTGTCCGGTTTCTTGAGTGACTCTGACCTAACAAGTACAACATAAGGAATCTAGCCAATAATATTGTAAAAACTATGTATGGTGTCAGATGGGTGCAAGACTTATTGGGGAGATCACTTTAGTCACTAATATTATACACCTGAAGCTATTATAATATTGTTTGTCAACCGTAATTAAAAATAAGTTTAAAAATCATGATCAAATCAAAGTACTCAATAAATTTAAAGCAGAAATAAATAAATTTGAAAACAAAAAAAAATAGAATTGATCAATTACCCCTGGAGATAATTTCTTTAAGTGACAAACAGAATGGTGAATGTTTTGTGTGAATCTAAACAACAAATAAAAAGAGGGCAAAATGAAGAACAACTCTGCCCATGTAGGGCTTCATCTCAGATATTCAGAATTAGCACCACTCTCTACCTAATGTATTTCAAATTTTTCTGATATTGGGTAGTTTTCTAGAAATATAAACATTAAAGTATATCAATGAGTTATAAAATATAAAGATTGCTATAAATTAATGAAGACATTGGCTAAATTTTGTTCCTCAAAATATGCTGTGGGCTTGATAGATACTGTTGCAAGAGGTTGTAGCCGTATCTGGTGGATTCAGTTGCAGATAATGGAATCTGTGCAAGTGATCCCCATGGAAATAATAAATCTTAATGTATTATAGAATTGCCTAATCGATTTATAGAGTTATAGAATTCTTTCAAAAACTAAAGAACTAGAAGCTTGCTTAGCTTCTGGAAACAACTTCCAGAGCTGCACTTCACACATTAGAATTTGCTACCAACACATTGTCACGAATGTGTTCAATCAAGCATCTACTTCTGCTTGACCCTTCCCTTTCTTTCCCCCCATTACCTCCCTTCCTCCCATTAAAGGTGGGCAGTGGGAGTGGGTAGAGCAGGGGAGAGGAATGGCGTGAAAGTGGGGACAACTGTAATTGAACAACAATTAAAAAATCTACCACTGAAGTATTGATTCTATTAAGATTATACCTCTTTCTCCATGGTCTGCACTGTCAATGGGCATGTGAATGTCATTGTTATGCACCATGAAGTCTCCACAGAAAATATTATACATTTTAAATTTTATTTAATATTATGATGCTATATTCTGTGACTTTCTTGCATTTGCTCCTATCAAGCAATAAAGACAATGGTGTCCATAGATTTGGGGAAAAGCAATAATAGGGGGACTAATTATGGTTTCAACTGGATGTATAATGGCCTATCCTATGCCATGCTAATTACACGAGAGAAGACAAGAGAAGTCATTTAAGAAACAACTAATAAGTTAAAACTGCTAAGGTTTCTGTTTTAAGTATTTATGGAAAGAAATAAAATGGAAAAATTTCTACTTTAAGAAAAAGTCATTATTTTTTATACATATCACATAAATTATCTTGGTATCCTCAGTAGCATTCTTTCTTCTTTGAGAAGGGAGGAGAGTTTATTAGACCACGTTGATTATTAATTTT
This sequence comes from Artibeus jamaicensis, assembly GCF_021234435.1. Classification (NCBI taxonomy): domain Eukaryota; kingdom Metazoa; phylum Chordata; class Mammalia; order Chiroptera; family Phyllostomidae; genus Artibeus; species Artibeus jamaicensis. Next base: position 48,738,053 of record NW_026522030.1, read on the forward strand.
TCCCTGAAGTAGTAAAGCAGAATAGCTTGTGCCTTTAGCCACCTAATTTTATCCAGTTTATGCACCACTTTAGTCACTTGACTTTCCTGTTTGCTTCCATGGTAAGTGGAGAAAGATCTGCAACACTCTTTTCTGAAGAACTGAGATGCCTTCAGAGACCCTGCTTAAGAGACAAGCACTTAATGTGAGAAGAGTTTTGTTCTATGCCACTTGAACTTGGCCTTTCCACCAGAGTTTTGACAAGAGTCCTAAATCTGGAAGTAGCCTCTGGTTTATCCTATTATGGGTATTTGTGTCCCTTAAGCATAGAACTGAAACCTCTAATTCATTTCCAAGAGACCTTAGACACTGACCAGATGGTAGTTCTTTTAGTTAAAATAAAACTGAATTTAGACTTGTACCTAGATGTGAATTATTCCATAACACATTTCGTCATGGCAAATGGTTCTCCTTTATTAATGTTCTTAATATTGTGCCCAAAGAAAACCTTTGAATATGAATTCTAATTTAGGAGTAATTACAATATGTTACTGATGACAATATATCCTGTTTCTTTGTTACTTTGGCATTATTTATAAAGTATTTGTTCAGGCTCATTCACACTTTGCCTGCAAATGGACCAAGCTCTTTACATCCATCATCTCTTGACAGTCAAAGTACTCCACTGAAGTATTTTAATCATCATTTTATGGGTGAGAAATTAAAGTTCAAAGAGAAATTAAAGGTCCTCAAATTAATGTTTTGAGGACTTACAGCTAGTAAGAAATAGATTCTCAATTTATATGAAGACTGAAATACCTTCAAAGTCTACGTTCCATTGCACTGAATCTCAGAGCTCTTTATAATGTAGCGAAATACCTCAGTCAAGCCGACGTAACAAAGATAATCTCAAATAGCTCTCTATGAGTTTCAGATTTTATGGAAGTCTTATTATAACCATACAGAAACTTCATTTCTTTAATATGACTTTCCTTTTTTCTGCCCTTTTCATTCAGACTGACCTCATCCAGCACCTGGACTCCCCTACCTGCCTCTCCCTTGTGTGTTCAGTCACTAAGCCCGAAGGACAAGCAGGTTCTGGTCAAGTTCAGCATCAGCCTTGCGAACAAAGCCTCAGATCTGTTGACCTCAAAGACAAAGCTTTGCTAAATCAAAGTTAACATCTAGGCCTAAGCTGTCTTTCAGCTCTGACTTAGAAAAGCTGAATGAGCCCACCAGCCATACCCTTGCAAAACCAGACAAAGTGAATTATAGATATCATAGATTATGGTAATTCTTTTAAATTATCAGCCAATCTATTGGGAAGACAGTAGAAAGCATCTATTCTGTAAAAGTAATTCAGTGCAATGGAACACACATGTTATTAAGTGATTAATAAAATCACAAGCATTGTGCTACATGCTAGCATGGTATAAACATTCATAAAACGTAATTCTTGCTTTCAAAAATCTAATGACCTGGGAGAAGAGACAGACACAAAAAATTATAATTACATATAATGTGACAAGTATCATAATAGAAGTATTCAGAGAATAGAACAGGAACTCTAGAAAAAAGTATTGTATCAGGGGTGCCATATTACCTGAGTTTTTAAGAATTTGGTATGGCATAAGAGTGGAGAAGAAACACAATTATGAAATAGCAGGACATGCTTTGTGAATGTTAAAATAGATTAGCAGGCCTGATTGCAAAGGAAAGCTCATGAAGGGAAAAATGTACAGGAAGAAACAGTATGTAGAATGTAATAAAAATAATAAGAACTTTTTAAATGCTCATGTGGCTTGCTTTATTTTTCCTTTATAAAACGCAAATGTCCTTGTAATTACTTGTTCAGTGGCTGCCTTACCTACTAGACTGTAAAATCAAAAATCACAGGGGCTGCATCTTGTTCTCTCCTGGTTAACATAGTTCTCAACAAATAGCATGCATAAGGTTTTGGGGAAAAAGAAAAGAGGATATGTACTTGATATTGTGCATGAGACAGCCAGTGATTAAAGAGTCATGGTGAGAAGAGAAGCTAGCATACATGACTGGAAATAATAGGACCATAGCTGAGGTAGATGGTGAATGAGGTATTAGTTCACACTCAGGACTGACCTCTGGGATATTGAAAGGACTGGAGAGAATAGTAGCAGACCACAAAGGAAAGAAAAGAATAAACTAGAGACATGTTTGAGATATAACTGTTCAGAATTTTGAAAATAGTATTAAATGGTGAAGAAAAAACAAAATAAAATATATTCATTTTTTAAATTTAATTAATTAATTAATTAATTAATTAATTATTTTTAAAGAGGAGAAGGGAGGGGGAGAGAGAGAAATATCAGTGTGTGGCTGTCTGTCACATGGCCCCCATTGGGGACCTGGCCTGCAACCCAGCCATGTGCCCTGACTGGTAACTGAACCAGCAACTCTTTGGTTTGCAGCCTATACTCAATCCACTGAGCTATGCTAGCTATGGCAAAGATGTTAATTTCTAATCTGAAGGATAGGAAGAAAAAGGATGATTGAAGGAAAAGAAGCTGGTTTGGAGGCAGAAATTAGTAAGACTGGGTAAGGAATGTAATTTGAGTACTACAGTTTGTTATTAAAGTATCATATTCATAGGATAATTTGTTGATGAGTTTTACTGTTTGATATGTTATAGTTGAAGAGTATAGATAATGTTATTATTAAGCTTGCTTTACTGATTTATACATTTGTTTTTTAAGCTACACTTTGAATGGCCAATTTAAAAATGCATCACTTTTTAAAAATGCATTATCATTTTGCTTAAAAATATGAATTCATAAATTCAGACCTCTATTTTTCACACTGATTTCAGTGAGCAAGGATTTACTTCCACGGGAAACAGCTTATATTTTGATTAGAGTACTATGGCATCCTTGAAAATCTCTTTCTAAACTTACCAGTTATAAGTCATAAGGAAACTTTGGACTTTTCCATAACAATATCTACTTTTTTCTTCTTTCTTCAAGAGAATATTTTAAAACCTTTCTTCAGGTTTTAAAAAAAAATTTAAGAGGAGAAAACCCTGTCTGGTATATTATATTTGAAGAACTTTTTTTCAGACATCGAGGTCATGGGACTGCAGGTCCGAATCAATAGAGAAGTACATCAGGTTTTCTCAAGCCCTGCATGAGATGCAGAAGGAGACTGTTTCAAGGGCTCAATCTTTTCAAAAGTTTTGCTTCCCAATGACCATAGGAGGATTACAATAGCATTTATTTTACTCCCTCCTATGACAAGAATTTTCCAGGTTGATTTTTAGACTGTAGTGGACCAAGTTTCATCTTTACTTACAAAATTAATTTTCAGCATGATAAGAAGATGGATAATTTTTAAGGTGCTAAAGAATAATAAAAGCTAAGTAAAACTAAAATGTTATGGAATTTTGAAAATGAGGTAAGCATGACAGACAAACCTAGAAAATATGTTTTTAGAAATCCTTTGTTTTAAAGAAAAAGAAAATTAAGAATAAATAAGTAATATTTGAAACTGTGATGGAACTGTGACGAGAAAAATGAAGAAAACCATAACAAAGATATTTGATTCTAAAAGCTCAAGTAGCATACTTTGCACAAAATGGATTTGGGAAATGATATAGAGGCTCTGAAAAGTGCCACCAAGAAACATTGTTATTTTTTTTTGCTTTTCCATAAAACAGTAGTAAATATTGGGATGGTAAATAATAAACATATGATTACAGTAAACTCATATTTCTCTGGATTAAAGTTTGTGCTTTGGAACACAGGTCTCTGTATTATAAATGTAAAGAAATTCAAAGTCTAGTATGTCTAACTTGAGACAATCAAACATTTATAGTACAGGATATATATGTATAGTTCTTAATATGGAAAAAATCATTTCTGATTCTAAATTTAGATGACTACACAGTCTAACCCAGTTTTTATACTCTAATTTTTAAAATACACTATAGCACATTAATAAATGATGCTGAGCAATACTTCTAAGATTTTCTATATGTTTTAAACAAAAATGCTTCCTTGCCCTATTTTAAATTAAATCAGCCAGAATGAATTAAATGTATACACACAAGATGTTGCACACTATTCAGGCATGATGGACAGGGAAGTATGATATAGCCCTTACCCTCAAGGCACTTAGAATCAAAGCAAAACTTCCATAGGGGCAACGACTGCGGCCCTGGAGACAGAACACTGGAGTTCAAGGTCCAGTAAGGACGTGTAGAGTTTAAAGTGGTTAAAGGAATTTGTTATTTGTGCCTGAGGATATTTTGCTTTTTTAAAAATGAGTGCCTTAACTAAATATATTGTGAGACAATTAAATGAGAAAGAGAAAATAAAAGTAAAATAGACCCCTATGATATTATACAAAATAACATGTATCCTTTGATTCTATCCTGATCATGTGAGCTTTCTAAAAAAGAGAAAGATAATGGGAGAGAGTTTCATTTTATTATGCATGCATACCTGGTCTTGCCCCTAAAGTGATAATGAAAGTTGATTCTCTTAACTTTCAATATTAGTGCCTGAGTATCTGCTTTGAATCCTGGTCTGATAATCACAGCCTTGGTAGGATATAGCCAGGCCTCCTGTTAATACCTGCCCAGCTTAGCCCATCCTGCAGTGTTGACTAAACCTGTTTAGTTTTCTGGCAAAGGGTCTGTCATTCATATTTTCAGTCATGGAATTAGGGAGGAAGTATAATTTTTATTTCTTAATTTCTTGGTTGAGGCTTAGTAGTGCATTTAAGAAATATCCTTAGAATTAAGAAGTAGTAAAATGATGGGCAAAATAAAAGAACTGGAAGGGAGAGTGGTTCAGAATTGGTGGTTGTTTACTTGATCTCCAAAGACAAAGGAGTCATTTAACACACCTAGTTTGTAAACACATGTATCATGTTAAGAAGCAGAACAGAACATATTCCTCCCCTAAACCAGCCTTACTATAGTGGTATTTGACTTTATATATTCTTTTATAAGGCCTTATTAAGCTCCATAATCTTCACGATGTGATAGGTGTAATCCAGCAGTTGCTTTCCTGTTTGGATCTGTTCCAGGTGCTAGAGAATGAAATAAGCACAGGATGAATATGGGAACTTTTCATTAGCACACTTAAAACATTTACCCTTAGTCCGAGGCAAACATGGGCAGCCAGAAGCATCTACACAGACTGCATAAGACAAAAATATAGAAATAAGAAAAATGTGCGCAAAGAAGGATAGGCTTGGAGTTACTGGAAGTGATGACAAAGGTCAGAGTTCTAAGGAGAAGGAAAGAGCCAGGTTGACAGTGTCATCTCTGGGAAGGAGTCCAGTCCCTATTTCTCTATTTTTTCACTGTATGAGAACACATTAGAACTTGAGAAAAACTACATTCCCTATTTGAGAACATCTTCCTGTGCTTCTTCCCACTGGCTACCATTTTTCTTATGCTGATGTATATACAAAAGAGTATTCTGCATATTCTCTCAGGGGTTCTGCAATTCTCTAGAATGCTGACTGGCTGCCAGAATATTGGCAGGATCAAGAAGAATGTGAACTATGAAACCAGAGGTGTATCAATAACAGTTTATATGCCACTGTTGTTCTGAAAAGAAAAAGGGTGTTTCATGCAGATAGGAGAAAAATTCTTTTGAAAAAAAAAGATGTCATTTATTTATTTTTGAGAGAGGGGAAGGGAGGAAGAAAGAAAGGGAGAAAAACATCAATACGTAGTTGTCTCTCATACGCCCCCTACTAGGGGCTTGGCCCGTAACACAGGCATGTGCCTTGACTGGGAATCAAACCAGCAATTCTTTGGTTTGCAGGCTGGCACTCAATCCACTGAAACATACCAGTCAGGGCAGGAGAGAATTTATAAGAATTTATAAGAATTTTACAAATTCTTATAAAAAATTTACCATAGGTGGTTTTGTAAGTGTATTTCCTGACTGAAAGGCTGACACATTTGTTGTAGGTATTCAGGAGATAGAAAAAAACATGGAGACTTCAAGGTCTTTTACACACTAACTGAGGCCTGAATGGTAGCCCAAGAAGGTGAAAAATCAGCTTAACATATCACAGAGCTGTAGCTGGTATTAGTTGTAGGTTGATTCTGGGAAAGAATAGCACCATTTTTATAGGTATGTCCTCTAATACTGCCATCAGTTAGTTATTGGCCTTGAAATAAATGATTTGTGATGATGTTTAATAAACATTCTAAGACTAAAATTTAAGCAGATATAAAAATCTGTCCAAATTTTCAAAGCTATAGTAAATGTTAACAGATGTTAAAATACCAGAAAAATTGGGTGTTTAAGAAAACCTGTAGAAAACCTATGCAAATGAAATCAGACTTCAATGCCTGCCACGTACAATAGAATAGTGACCCAGTTATGCCATTTGGTGAAGGTGTTCTGCAAGAATATAGCACTTCCTTTATTTATAATAAATAATAACCTTAATATTCTAGGACAAACTTCACATCGATTAATACATCAATGTGGATTTTTTTCTTACCCTAGTCTGTGGATTTGTCACAGCAAGCCACTCCTTTGAGTGGAGGACTAGACATGTGGCTGTGAAGAATTTCCTCAAGTAAAATGATCTTTACCATAGGAAAGCAAATTCACTATCATACATGTTCAAAGTTCATATTTAAAGAAGACATATATAAATTAACAATGAGTACTGTGTGAGAAGTTAAACAGCAATAGACAATCAAAAGGAGGACAAAACTGGATGTGAAGTTGATGTGAAGACAGTGATTGAAAGGAGATTCTGGAGGCAGATGCCTTGGGTTTGAAGCTCAGTTAACCACTCACTCAATTAACCACTTAGACACACTCTTTATCTTCCCTGTGCCTCTTAAACACAAGACAACCCTCCCCAAATGGAGTTGCTTATGCTAAACCCAACATTACCGAACCAAGACTGAACTTTACTACAGTTTCAGCTCGTCCAGAAATGGTATCTTGCACCAGCCCATCAGGAATCAATCAGAGCTGGTTAGGTCATCTGCCTGATGGATCCCCACAGTTCCCAGAAGTAAAGGGGCCTTGCAATAGCCAACCTGATTTTTGACTAGTATAACTTCCTTGTCCCTGTTCCTTTCTACCTATAAAAGTCTCCATTTTATACAGCTCCCCCAAGCTCCTTTTTCATTTGATAAATTGGATGCTGCCTGGTTCATAAATTCTTGAATAAGGCCAATGAGATCTTTAATATTACTCAGTTGAATTCTGATTTTTAACATACCTTAATTTTCTTAACTGTAAAATTGGATCATAGAATGTCTTTTTCTTAAGGTTTCTGTGAGGATTAAATTATTAATATTTGTAAAGTACTTAGAAAAAGTTTCTTACATAAGAATCATGTATGTGTGATTAATGAAAAATATTTATAAAATTTGGACAAAATTATTTGCTTAAATATGAATATTAAAAATCTCTTATAAAAAGTAAAAAATATATATAAAAATATGAAAAAACTGTCACTGTCTAGGTGGTAATAGCAAGCTTTTATAAACTGCTCTGTGTACCTAGGACACGTGTGGTCACAAAGTGCAGTGATGAGTAGATCAGGATCACTTCAGCTCAGCCATCCCCTTGGAGTCCTTTCAGCTTTCATACCTCACTGGTTACATGGCTCGTGCTGAAGGCTCCGTGTAGGTTAACTTACAACACATGAGATTGCCATTGGTTACATGTGACATGGATGCAATCTGAGTACATTGCATTCACCTGCAAACCGTAGTCTCCTTAGGGAAAGTCTTGGTTGAGCCTTTTCAACCCCTGATGCAGTTCAGCTAAGAAGGCATGAAGCTTATCATATATAGCCTTTCTGAAGTTCTAGGGGGAAATCATCAGCGATACTATGTGGCAAAATCATTAGCATTATTGTGAATGATACTAATATGCACCCTCTTGGGCACTGTTCTGATTCATGTATGACAGCTTATAGAGTTTTCCAGTTAAATTCATATCTGCTTTAATCAAAAGAGCAAAGTAGACTTGTGGAAGTAAGGGCAATGTATTTTCCTTTATAGAAGTTGTCTCAAAGAACTTATTTTTTTGTTGAAAGCACTCACTGTATTAGTTGCTGGTTGTGTCCCAAATGTACATCCTGTATAGTTTAAAATAGGATTATGAACAAACAAGAAAAACAAAAACTCATAGACACAGACAACAGTACGGTGGTTACCAGAGAGAGTAGCGGGTAGTAAAGGCAAAGGAGGTCGAATATATGATGTCAGAAGAATATTTGACTTTGGGTCATAGGCACACAATAAAATATAGCAATGATGTATAATAGAATTGTACACTTGAAACCTGTATAATCTTATTAACAAATGTCACGCCAATAAATTCAATTAAAAGAAGAAGTACAAATCCATAGTTCCAAAATAATCACAGGGATGTACAATACAGAGTAGGGAATATAGTCAATAATATTACAATAACTATGCATGATGCCAGTGGGTACTGGAAGTATCAGGGGACATTTTGAAAGTATATGCTTGTCTAACCAAATGCTATACACCTGAAACTAACACAAATTAATATTAAATATAAACTGTAATTGAAAAATAAAAATTTAAAAATAGGATTTTTCTCAATCATATAGAAGAATAAATATGATAAACATAACCAGCAACAAGACTTAAATAATAAATCCATTTATTATGAAGGCAGTTCACCAAGAGATGCTGTTTATTATTCTTTTTTCCCTCCAAAATATTCAGGTAAGATACTTTTGCAAAACTTGTGTTTTAACATCAATCCAATTTACTTTCTTAGAGGGCAGGGTAACTAGATGCCCTCCTAGTATTGACATCCCATCTAGGAGAAATAGCTAAAAGCATTATTTCCTTGAATCAAAATACTGTTTATTATTTATTGATGTGACTTCCCTTATTTGTCACAATTCTTCTTTTGCTTCATGCGTTACTTTTCTTCACCAGACTTTGGGCCCAAGGGTAAGGACTCCCGGGTTTAACCACACTGTCCCTGGACACAGCTGGTAGGAGAAATGGATTTGTTGATGTTTTCCTTACTTTTATTCTCAGAAAGAGACACAAGGGCTTCTAAAGTAAACAAAAATGGGAATATTAACTACTAGGTAGTGTAGCAATAATTATGCTCAGTTTATTCAAAACATATGACATCACTTTTCAGTTCAACATTTCTCTAAGAATGTGTCCAATCAAATTTAAAGTCATTGAAATAATGTATTGAGTAGTAATGTCACCCCTACAGAGCATACAGATATTAGACACATGTAAAAAATGCACAAAATGGGGTGGGATTGCCTGAGGGAGTGGGAAGTGCTGGGTGGAAAGGGGCAAAGGGGGAAAATTGGGACAACTGAAATAGTACAATCAATACAATGTAATTTAAAAAATAAAAAATGCACATAAGAAACAATAAACATAATTTTATGCTCATTAGTAGTAAAGTAATGTAAATTAATGAACGTCTTTTTTTAGCCTATCAAAGTGATTCCCATTTTGGTAGTAATGTTTTCTAATTAGTCAAATACATACTACTGATAAAAATATAAACACTACTATTTCTGACAGAACTTCTTGATGGACAGTCTCTTTTATAATTTGATACAATAATTTCACTTGTACTAATTTCTCTTAAGGAAGATTTTTGTGTTTATAAAATAATTTTTCCTAAGTTATTCTGTGAAAATAAATATTATTAAGTAAATAGCTAACTCTGTCTATATTTGTTTTCTCGATGATATTATTAATCTCTCCAGTAAAATAAATCATTCTTTCAATGAAACAAAACAAAACACCGTACTTTAATGAGCAGTTTGGTTAATAAAGACAAGGACTTCTGGGCATGATGGCAAATGCATATTGTTTAATTGTCCCGTGTAATAAAATGGGAAGTATTCAAAGTGCCAGGCATATTTGAAGAGGAAAAATATAAATACCTTTAAAAAACTGAAAGAGTGGAAGAGTAAAAGGCTGGAAAGCAGAGGAGGGGGCAAGAGAGAGAGAGAGAGAGTATATTCAGTGCTATCATGGGGTACCAGGGAGCCCGGTAAAAACTGTTGACAAGTTGAGAAGTTCCTCTCATGTGAGTTTCTGAGAAATTTTATCTCGGCAGGATATGATGTTCAATTTCAAACACGTATGGTTGGTAATCCATGTATTAGGAATTCCGACTTATTTTATACGCCCATTTTTGACTGCCTGATGGTTGGATGCCCCTAACTCCCCCCATACCCCCATGTTGTCAAGGGTTAACTGTAATTTTCTCTGTCATTATGTAATCCTCCCCATTTCTCTACTCCTGCGACAAAAATAACTGAAGTAAAACAATCTTGTGCTGGTTAGTGACGGTCTGAAAAATGAGACTTCTTCTTCAGGTTTGGATATACATGTGCAAGAGAAAATATTAGTCACCAAAGGCCAGGTATCAATAATGTTGAGAGACTAGAAGGAAAAAGAAGTAGAGAGTAAGATTTAAATATCCAGGATTATGAAATAATTCTGTGGGCATCGTAATTCTCATGGTATTTAAGATAGAGACATAGGGCATCGTTATATAATTTCACTATGAGTTCATTTGTTTTAATATTAATGTGGAATATGGATTTATCTCTATTTCTTTTCTGCTAATAACAGTTTGAAAAACTACCTAAATATAAAAATATCTGAACATGATAAAATCAATTATAAGTCTTTCATATGATGCAGTAATAGCCATTCATGGATTTGTATCTAGTTAATAACAAGAGAATCTCAAAAAATAATTGCTGGGAAAAAGTTACAAATAAAATCTTACCAAATAGTAAGTTTCACAAACAGTATATTATTTATTTCTAAAAGGATATTAAAATGTGCAAAGGTGTTCATAAGAGGCATGGTAGAATTGTTAATGCCTTCCCAAATTGTTCATTTTTTTCTATAGATGATGTATTCTTGATGTAACCAGAAATTTTTTAAAAATCAAGTAAAAATACATTTTCATACTGTGCCAAAGGGGAAAAAACACTAATATTTGATTTAAAACATTTTTATAAAAAAATTCAGTGTTACTTAAGCTGTATAAGACCTTTTTTAAAAGTAGGAAAAGGGTGATTTCAGGTGGGCAAAGAAATGATTTTTTTGTCTGTCAGATATGGTAGAAGCCAGAGGGTGCTTGGGATCTGTTAACAGCAGAGATGGAGGTACTGGAATGTTGCACAGTAATGATTTTTTTTTTTGCAAAATACCTGCTAATATTACTGTATCAAATAACCTAAAAAATCTGATTATTTTCTAATGTTTGTAACTTATTGGGCATTTTAAAAAGGAAATAAGGTTTGATTTAAAAATAAAAGTCACCATACTGTTGTCTTCATCTATGAGGTTCATTGTTTTTTTTATTTTTTAATTTAATTTTAATTATTTTTTTACCAGTAGGAAAGGAGGGGGGCAACTAGAAGAGGCTAAAGTGGAGATAAATGGTGAAGGAAGGAGACAGCTTTAGATGGTGAGCACGCAATACAATATACAGATGATGTTTTAAAGAATTGTATACTTGAAACCTATACACTTTTATTAACTAATGTCACCAAAAAATTTAATAAAAATAAAAGTAAGTCATTGAAAAATTACCTTCATTTCATCAATTTCACTGTAGAGACAATTTTTCTAAATCATATTGACAAAAATAAAATGCGTCCTTAATTCTCTGTTCTTAATGCCATGGCACTTGTCATAGAAAATTATTGAGGCTCAGATTTGCAAAACTGTTTCTATTGTCTGCTCAAAAACCCACAGTGAGAAATAGCATCGCTTTTTATTTATTTCACTCTAAAAGTGGAAAAGTATGTTATCTATCCAATTTTCAAGGTTCCTTGCTGTAGGGATAATGCTTTTGTTTTCCAATCACTGCTTCTCCAACTGGTGGGTAGTAGAAACAGAAAACATGCAAACTCAAAATTGACATGCTTTGCAGAATCTGAGATGGAATGTTTCTCTGCCTATCAGTTCAGGCAGAACATATAATTATTTCCTCATCTCACAAGAATAGTCCTTTCTATGTTAGATTTTTCTTAATGCTTTGAGTTGGCAATGACAGGGGGAAAAAGAAGAAGGGAAAAACATTTGGGGACTGTCATTTGCAGTCACTTCTTTGAAACTAATTTTCGAATGACTTAAATTCTGCAAAACATTTATCAGGCAATTCTCTAGATGGAGAAAACAGTTCTTTCTTGGTTAAATTGGCCATAAAGTTTCTCAACTCTTTGTCTTATTTTTGACAGGCTATTTTCAGGAATGTCATCACGCAGGGAAGGTAGTAGGAGTGTGGCTACTGTCCTGTGAAGACTTTCATCAATGCATTCCCCTCGTCCAACTCTGATAGCATCAGTGTTCATTACAGGTACTCACTGGGGTAAAAATCACAATGACATCATCATTGCAATCTTTGGGATGCAAACCATAAAATGACTGCCATTTAGATCTATGAAAATTGTTTTCTGTTAGCAACATGGTTTGTGGTTAGATCCTGTAGGAAATATTATATAAAATTCCCTGTTTAAGAGAAGACTACAACAGTTAATACCATAGTACTGAAACTCTGCTAGTTATTAGCGAGTGTAATGAAATATAGGTTAATTAAATAGAGCTGTAGTAAAACTACATATCCTGATGACACATCTATCTCTAATCTATTTATTTAACATTTGTTGCAAATTAAAAATTTACCAAAAAATTTTTTTACTGTAGATCATACAGCAGGGAGAAAGCAAGGTTATTTCTTTCTGTCCTGAAAGGACAACATACTGAATAAGGATCTGAAATGTAAAAGAGAATCTTACAAATAATGATGCAGGCTCTTAATATTCTATATCCTTTTTTCCCTTAGATTTATATAGCTGTTAAACAAAGAATGAACCTGGACCCTGAAGGCGCATTTTGCAACAAATTCTACCAGCTGTGATAACTGCTGAATAGTGATCTCAACAGCAGTTATCCTCAAAAGATCTCCAGGGTTTAAATTAAAAGCAATCACAAAGAACCTCAAATTTATCATTTGAAAACTATTTCTATGTTGTTTCCACTGGTATTAGAAAGAATAAGCTTAACTATTATTGAGTTCTTACCACTATGACTAAAATCAAGTCCTAAAACATTAGCGCTGGACACAGTCTTTACAATATCTGTACCCTGGATCGATTTCCTACCACCTTCCTCCTCTTCTTGCCTAGCCATTCACCAAAGCGTCCATTCAGAACCAACTAACACTAAGCAGTTCAATAACTGCATGTACTTTATTTGTATGTGTTGTCTCTACCTGCACATTCTAACCTTAAAAATCATGAATTGTTGTTTATTCTTTAAACCTAGTCTGAGAAATCTTTCCTGACAGCACAAGATAGGCATCCCTTCATTATTTGAACTAGAGTATTTTGCAGTGTTCTCTCAGGATGGGAGCTGTTTTAAATGTCTTTTATATGGCAGCTGACATTTTCCTCTCAGTCATACATCTAGGATGATAAATTCCTTCTATTAAAGTAGTCACCCACTTCACCTGCACTCCTAAGGCATTGAGACGTCTCTGTCCCATTATGTTCTATATATCCTTGATGACACAATAGAGAAAGCGAGTAAAATTAAATCCTTTTACATATTTTTTTTGTCAAAATGTTTGTATTGACCTTCTCCAACCCATGCTACTACTACCCCTCACTTCCAACCACTAGCAAGAAAGAAGTTCAGGGGTAAGATAGACAATGTGATACACTGAAGATGAACTTAGCATATGTAGGTTACATTATAAAACCTAAATATTGGGAATAAGGTGCCTAATTTGACAGCTTTAATACAGCTGCAAGACTTCTGGAAAGGAAATATGGTGTAACCAAAATGCCTTTAAGCAGCCATGCATAAAATCAAAACCCAGACTAAACAATTGCATGACTTATGTCCATCATACCTACACAGAATTCAGTGATAAGAGGAAGCACCAAATAGCAGGCCACTGAAAAAAGATGGCATTTTGGAGAGAGAACGCCTCCTTGAAACTGGGTTTCTTGCATCCTCTGGTGTCCTACAGTATGCTACAGTGTAATTACTTCCGAGTAACCTTTCAAAAACAAGTCTAACTTTCTGAGATTATACTTATACTCTATTTTTAATCTCAAAGCACTAACACATTAAATCATAATTGATAAACACTTTTTGTAAAATTTGGAATAATTAAAGTGAGAACACAGTAGGATTTTTAAAAATAGCTATCAGCTATTATTTAATGAGGAATTAATTATGTTCCAGATTACACTTCATCATGAGGTGAAAATTAAAATAAAATGAAGTCCCTAAAACCAATTTTACATCAATTATTTTGGAGTGCTATTGAAAGAGGAAATATTAAGACAGAACTTGAAATTAATATAGAAACCCAACTAAAAGTCCAATATTCTGGCATTCATTGGTTTAACAAATATTCTTTATGAATCTACTTTTATTTATTTTCTTTTTTAAATTTAATTATTGTTCAAGTACAGTTTTCTGTCTTTTACTCCCATCCCAGCCCATCCCCCCAGTGCTCCCCACCTCCCTCCCATTTCCACCCCCCTTAGTTGTTGTCCGTGTGTCCTTTATACTTGTTCCTGTAAATCCTTCCCCTTTTCCCCTGAAATTCCCTCCCTTCTCTCCTCTGGTCGCTGTCCCCTGTCCTCTATTTCAGTGTATTTGTTTTTATTTTGATTGTTTGTTTGTTTTATTGTTTAGCTTCCTGTTAAAGGTGAGATCATATGGTATTTGTCTTTCAACACCTGACTTATTTCACTCAGCATGAATCTACTTTTAACTTAAAAAGTGGTCATTTATTTTTTTTAATTTAATCTTTATCGTGTTATTTTTGCCATTACAATTTAGTCCCCTTATATCCTGGCCCAGCAATCACCACAGTGTTGTCCATGTCCATGACATGCTCAGTGTCCCTTTTTTGCTCAGTCTTTCTACCTCTTAACTGCCCTCCACTGTAAGCTGTCATCTACTCTCCATCTGTAAGTCTGTCCCCATTTTCTTCGTTAGTTCAGTTTGTTCATTAGATTCCACCTATGAGCGAAAACATATGGCATCTATTTTTCTCTGACTGACTTATTTCACTTAGCATAATTTTCTTCAGGTCTATCCATACCGTTGCAAAGAGTAAAATTTTCTTCTTTTTATGGCAAAGTAGTATTCCCTTGTATAAATGTCTAATATTTATTTTATTCACCCATCTACATATGGACACTTGAGTTGCTTCCATATCTTGGTGACCATAAATAGCACTGCAATGAACACAGGGGTACTTAGGTTCTTTTATATTAGTGTTTGGAGTTCCTTCAGATATATTCTCAGAACTGGGATCATTGGGACAAAAGGCAGATCCATTTTTAATTTTTGGAGGTATCTGCATACTGCTTTCCACATGGCTACACCCAACTGCATTCCCACCTACAGTGGGAAAAGGTCCCCCTTTCTCCACGTCTTTGCCAGCACTTGTTGTTTGTTGATTTATTGATGATGGTCATTCTGAGAGGTGTGAGGTAACATGTCTCAGTGAGGTTTTAATTTGCATTTCTCAGATGATTAGTAACATTGAGCAGCTTTTCTTATGTCTATTGGCAATCTCATGTCCATTTTGGAGAAGTATCTTTTCAGGTCCTTCCCCCCTTTTTTAATTGAGATGTTTGTTTTACGGTGTTGAGTTTTGTAAGTACACTATAAATGTTGGATCTTAACACTTTATCAGATGTATTGGTGAATATTTCTCCCATTCTCTGGACTTTTATCTTATTGATAATTTCCTTTGCTGTGCAAAAACTTTTTAGTTTGATGTAGTCCCATTTGTTCATTTTGCCTATTTTGTTCCCTGCCTGGGGAGACAGATCTGATAAAATATTGCTGCAAGAAATGCCCAAGAGGTTGCTGCCTATGTTTTCTTCTACAGTTTTTATGGTTTCAGGTCTAACATTTAAGTCTTTAATCCACTTTGAATTTATTCTTGGCTGTGGTATTAGAAGGTGGTCTAGTTTCATTTTTCTACACATATCAATCTAATTTCCCCAACACCATTTATTGAATAAACTATGTTTAGCCCATTGTATATGCTAGCTTCCTCTGTCGAATATTAATATTGTGTGGGTTTATAATATTAACATTATGTGGGCTTATTTATGGTCTGTCTATTCTGTTCCATTGATCTATGTGTCTGTTTTTATTCCAGTACTATGCTATTTTGACTATTGTGACCTTAGTTTACAGTTTCGTATTAGGTAGCATTATTCCTCCAACTTTGTTTTTCTTTGTCAGGGTTGCTGTTGCTATGTGGGGCCTTTTTGGTCCCATATTAATTTTTGAAATATTCATTCTATCTCTGTGAAATACATCATTGGAATCTTGATAGGAATTGTGTTAAATCCATAGATTGCTTTTGGTAGTATGAAGATTTTCATTATGTTAATTCTTCCTCTGCATAAACACCGTATGTGTTTCCACTTATTTGGATCTTCTGTTTATTTCTTCAGTGTCTAATAATTTTATGAGTACAGATCTTTTACTACCTTGGTTAGGCTTATTCCCAGGTATTTTATTCTTTTTGTAGCAATTGTAAAAAGGATTGTTTTCTTAATTTTGCTTTCTGTTACTTCATTATATGCATATAGTAATGTAGTTTATTTCAGGATATTAATTTTGTATCCTCCTACATTGCTGAGATCATTGATCATTTCTAATAGCTTCTTGGTGGAATCTTTGGGGTTCTCTATGTACAATGTTAGGTCATCTGCAAACACTGGTAGTCCTACTTCTTCCTTTCTGATTGGATGACTTTTATTTCCTATACTTACCTGATTGTTGTGGCTCAGATATGCTAAGTTGAATAAGAGAGGTGAAAGACAGCCCTGTCTTATTCCCTATAGTGAGGGAAACCCTTGTAGTTTTTGCTCATTGAATACAGTGAGTTTGACATATATGGCCTTTATTATTTTTAGGTATGTTCCTTCTATTCCCACTTTGCTGAGCAGTTTTGTCATAAATGGTTGCTGGATTTTATGAAATGCTTTTCTGCATCTATCGATATATGATCATGTGTCTTTTATCTTAATTTTGTTTAAGTGATGAATCACTCTTATTAATTTGTGAATGTTATACCAACCTTGCATTCCTGGAAAAAGTCCTGCTTGATCATGGTGTATGATCTTTTTGATGCATTGCTTATTCAGTTTACTAATATTTTGTTGAGGATTTTATTATCTATGTTCATCAGGAATATTGGCTTATAATTTTCTTCCTTTGTAGTGTCTTTATCTGATTTTGTAATTAGGACAATTCTGGCCTCTTAAAATGAGTTTGGGAACCTTCCCTTATCTTGAATTTTATGAATTAGTTTGAGTAGAGGTGTTAATTCTTCTCAGAATGATTGGTCAAGGCTTTTGTTTGTGGAGATTTTTTTTATTGCTGTTTCAATTTCACTAGCTGTAATCTGTCTATTCAGATTTTCTGATTCTTTGTGATTCAGTTTTGGAAGATTGATGTTTCTAAGAATTAATTTTATCCAAGTTGTCCAGTTTTTTCGCATATAGTTATTCATACTATTTTCTTACAATCCTTTGTATTTCTTTGGTGTCAGTTGTTATTTCTCTTTTTTCATTTCTGATCTTATTCATGTGGATCATTTATCTTTTTTTCTTAATGAGTCTGGTTAAAGATTTGGCAATCTTCTTTGTCTTTTCAAAGAACCAGCTCTTGGATTCATTAATATTTTTAAATTATTTTTGAGACTCTATTTTGTGTGTTTCTGCTCTGATCTTTATTATTTCCTACCTTCTATTCATTTTGAACTTGATTTGTTATTTTTTTTCAAGGTCCTTTATGCGTGAAGTTAGGTCACTTATTTGAGGTTTTTATTTTTTTTGTTTTGTTTTCTTTTGTTTTGCTTTTGAGATAGGCCTATAATGCTATAAATTTCCTTCTCAGGGTTGCTATCTCAGTGTCTCACAGGTTTTGGATCACTTCTTTTATTTTCATTTGATTTAACGTATCTTGTGATGATCTCATTGTTGACCCATTCATTGTTTAATAACATGTTATTTAGCTTCCATAACTTTGCGAGTTTTTGAGTGTTCTTCTTGTGGTTGACTTCTAGTTTCATAGCATTGTGGTCAGATGCTTGATGTGATTGATTTCAGTCTTCTTAAATTTATTGAGACTTGTTTCATGTCCTAATGTGTGTTCTATCTTAGAAAACATTTCATGTACACTTAAAATGTATATATATTCTGCTGCTTTGGGACAAAAATGCAAAAAAAAATTATCAACTAAATCCATTTGATCTCCTGTGTCATTTAAGGCCACTGATTCCTTGTTGATGTTCTGTCTAGAAGATCTATCCATTTAACTCAGATGTAAAATCCTTGACTATGACACTATTTCTGTCAATCTCTCCCTTTATGTCCATCAAGATTTGCTTCACATATTTAGGTCTCTCTATATTGAGTGAGTGTTTACTAGGGTTATATCTTTTTGTTGATTGTTCCTTTTATCATTATGTAGTGTCCTTTGTCTCTTAACTATAGCCTTGGTTTTAAAGTTTATTTTGTCAGATATAAGTATTGCTACCCCATTTTTTTTCACTTTCTATGAAATATTTTTCTACCCCTTTACTTTTAGTCTATGTTTGTCTTTTGATCTGAAATGGGTCTCTTAGAGGGAGCATATAAATGGGTGCTGTTTTCTTATCCATACAGCTACCCTATGTCAGTTTGTTGGAACATTTAAGCCACTTACATTTAAGGTGATTATTGATAGATATGTATTTAGTATGATTTTATTCTTAGAGTCTTTTCTTCTGCTGTTATCATCTTCTTCTCCTCCTTCTCTTCCTCATTCTTCTTCTTCAGGCAGCCCTTTAATATTTTTTGCAGTAATGGTTTGTGTTAACAAACTCCTTAAGCTTTTTGTTGTCCGGGAAGCTTCTTATTTCTCCTTCAATTTAAAATAATAATCTTGCTGTGCAAAATAGCCTTGGTTGTAGGTCCTTGCTTTTTCTCACCTTGAATACTTTATTTCAATCACTTCTGTCCTGAAATTTTTCTATTGAGAAGTCAAGTTCTAATCTGAAGACTAGAATCAAATCTTGTCTAATTGGTGCTCTTTCATGTGTAACTACCTGCTTGTCTCCTGTGGCTTTTAGGATTCTCTCCCTGTCTTATGCCTTGACATTTTAATTATAATTTGTCTTCATATAGGCCTTTTTGGGTACAACTTGCTTGGGACTCTGAGTTTTCTGGTCTTCTGTGTCTTTTTCCTTCACCA
Organism: Artibeus jamaicensis; assembly: GCF_021234435.1. Lineage (NCBI taxonomy): Eukaryota > Metazoa > Chordata > Mammalia > Chiroptera > Phyllostomidae > Artibeus > Artibeus jamaicensis. Next base: position 48,757,335 of record NW_026522030.1, read on the forward strand.
GATTAGGGAAGATTTTGGTCATTATTTCTTCAAATACATTCTCAATTCTTTGCTTGCTTGCTTCACTTTCTGGTGTCTCCATGAGGTGGATGTTGTTATGATTCATATTGACCAAAATGTTTCTTAAGATTTCCTCATTTTTTATTTTTTTTTTGCTGCTCTGCTTGAGTGTTTTTTTCCATCTTATCTTCCAAATCATTGATTCATTCCTCTGCTTAACCTAACCTAGTGTTTATTCCAGTCCCACTTCCAGTGTATTATTAATTTCAGATACTTCATTCTTTTTTTTTTGACTGGTCCTTTTTTATGATTTCTATACCTTTTTTTCATGCTGTTGAGTATCCTTATAATCACCACTCTAATCTCTCTACCTGATAAATTGCTTGCCTCCATTTATTTCATCTAGCTCTTCAGGAAAATTCTTTTGTTCTTTCATTTGGGATCTGTTTCTTTGTTTTCCCATTTTGGTTGTTCCTTTGTATTTCTGCCTTAGTTGTTAAACTAATCAATGATATATCTTCAAGCTGTAATCAGCAGCCTGGCTTAAGCACCAAAGTGTGGAGCAGAATAATCCCTATGGACAGAGCTATTGCTTCCCCTCAGGGCAAACTCCCAGTTTGCCATTTGGAGTGCTCTGCATGGGAAAGATAGCTTCTGTAGTATGGGGAATGACTCTGCACAGGGATCCTGGTGGCTGTTCCTTTAGTTCTCTCCCCAAAGCCACCAACCCCAGACTCTCCTCAAGCATCTCCAGTCCACTCCATCCTCTCTTTGCTGGAGCCCAAGGTAAGTGGCTTCAAACAAAACTTTGTGCATTGGTCCTTTAAGAGTCTTTCTGTGTAGACAGCCATCTCTCCGTGGCAGACAGAAACTCTTCTGCTTTTCACATCTGGATGTTATCCGGGTTCCTCTCTGACTCTGGTGCTGTAGCCAGCCTTGGGGAATCCAGCTTGGAGTTTAGATCCCACAATTTTCAGGGGGAACCCCTAACTGCTGCATATCCTTATGGTAATTCAGCTGGCACCCATGGGAGTCCCGGAAGCCCTCTCATGCCTCCTCTACACTCCCTACCAATCACATTGTGGTGAAGTGGATCATTCTGTTTGTCCTTGGTTATATATAAGGTTTCTCTCCAGCTATTGTTTAGTTGGTTATTCAGGCTGATTTCCCTATAATTTAGTTGTAATTATAGATTGTCCTGGAAGGAAGTTAGTGTAGCTTCCACTTACTCTTCTTCCATCTTGGATCCCCCCAAAATAGGCATTTATAAAAGAGTATTTTCTATTTTTCAAATAAGTACTATATGTTATACATTGATTTATATTTCTTATAGAAAATGATAAAATATTGTTAATTAAACATTGAAATGCAAGTTATGTATTATAGTATTATTTTATAAATGTTTATACATATATAACATATTATCTCACTTTTAAATCTACATTTAAAATATATAGCAATGATAAATAAGTTTATTTTATAGACATATATTCTAAATATATGCATACAATTTCTGAAATATAATTTGGCATTTATTTTCCTTTTTAGCCCATTTTTATCACCTCTTTTCATTGCTTTCATAGCAGTAATATGTCAATGTACTAAGACACAAAGAAAGTTTTCTAATTTCAGATTCTGAAATAAGATATCACAAGGCAATTTTTATTTAGTCAAAAGATTTGAAGTCTTAGAAAGAAAAGGTTTAGTTTTTCTTTCCCTATCTCAAAACTAGTAAAGATTTTACCAGGATTATAGAAGGTAAGAGAACTAAAAGCAAATTGATGAAAAGGTAGATGTCAGTGAATATAGCCTAGAGTTCTTGTTCTTTGCATTATTTTTCAAGCTCCAAGGACAGAGTATCTAGTAACAGAGATTTTAGTGAGTCAGAACAGTAAAGAAAGAAGTTGAGTCATTTAATTTTCTTCAAACATCACACAGTAATGTCTAAAGAAAATGTCAAACACAGAATGGTCCTAGTTGATCAATCCTTAAGACTAGAGTGGGTGGCAAGTAGCTTAACCCACACATGCATGGACACGAGATAATCGGATTAGTGCGACCAACACATATGCCTTGGCACTATGCAGCTGCTCCAACATTTACCTTTCACTCCAAGGTAAACGGAGTTGGACTAAGTTAAGTTTCAGACATCCTTGCAGAATAGGGTTTTAAATCTATGAGAAGTCCTTGTTTATCCCCTACAACAGAAACTAAGACAGTTTCTGAAACTGTATAGAATGCAGTTTCTATAACTGAAATTGTATTCTCTCATTTCTCTTGCTCGTTGTACATGAGTAATCATTTCTCTTCCATACTTTTATTCCGTATCTTTGGTAGCTGGAAAAAGGTAAGTTAATTTTGGTGATTCAATAAATAACAGAAAATTTGTCCTGCCTACATAGGTTATAAATGGGCTAATGTCTGCTCCTCCAGATTGCACAATCTTCTCTGAATGTCTGCATAGATGTCCTGATTCATTACTTTTATGAAAGGTGACTTTGCTGTCACCTTTCTTTTAACCTTAATGAGGATGTTAAAAATAAACAAACAAGAAACCTGATTTTTCTTTTGATTTATTTACTGACTCACTGTTTTTTATTGCATTTTTCCATTATCATTTATTCCCCTTAAACCGCCATCCTTCCTGCAATTACCACACTGTTGTCCACGTCCATGAGCCTTTTTTTCCTTTTTGTCTAATTGTTCTACCCCCTTACTCTCCCCCCATAAGTATCATCCTCAATCTATCTATGAGTCTGTCTCTGTTTTGCTTTTTGGTTCATTTTGTTCATTAGATTCTACATACCAGTGAAATTATATGGTATTTGTTTTTCTCTGACTAGCTTATTTCACTTAGCATAATTTTCTTTGGGTTAATCCATACTGTCACAAAGGCTAAAATTTTCTTCTTTTTTTACATCACTGAGTAGTATTCCTTTGTGTAAATTTTTCATAGTTGTTTTATCTACTCATCTACTGATGGACACTTGATCTGCTTCCATATCTTGCTGAATTTAAATAACTCTGCAGTGAACAGAGGGTTGTTTACATTCTTTTGAATTAGTGTTTGGGATTCTTCTGGATAAATTCTCAGAAGTGGGATCACTGAGACAAAAAGCAGGTCCATTTTTAATATTTTGAACTGTCTCGATACTGCTTTCCACAGTGGCTGCACCAATCTGCATTCCCACCAACAGTACAAAAGGTTTTCCATTTCTTCACATCCTCTCCAGGACTTGTTGTTTGTCAACTTATTGATGATTGCTATTCTGACAGGTGTGAGGTGATATCTCATTGTGGTTTTAATGTGCATTTCTCTGATGACAAGTGATGCTGAGCATCTTTTTCTATGTCTATTGGCCCTCTGTATATCTTCTCATTTCTTTAATTGGATTTTTTGTTGTTGTTGTGGTTGTTAGTGTTGAGTTTTGTAGGTCTTTATAAATTTTGGATATTAACCATTAATCAGATGTATCATTAAAGAATATGTTCTCCCATTCAGTGTGTTCCTTTTTTCTCGTTGTATTTATGGTTTCCTTTGCTGTGTAAAAGCTTTTTAGTTTGATGTAGTTTCATTTGTTTGTTTGTTTTTTTTTGTGTTTCCCTTGCCCACGAGATACACATAAAAATATTTTGCATAAGCAATATCCTAGGTTTTACTGTTATGTTTTCCTCTTAGATTTTTTTATAGTTTTGAGTCTTACATTTACATCTTTAATCCATTTTGAGTTTTATTCTTGTGTGTGGTGTAAGAAGGTTGTCTAGTTCCATTTTTTTGCACATGTCTATCTGTCCTAATTTACCAACACCATGTATTTAAAACTTTCTTTATCCAATTTTATGTTCTTGCCACTTTTGTCAAATATTAAGCTACTATAAAGACATTCATCTATATATGTTCTCTCTATTCTGTTTCATTCATCTATGTGTCTGTTTTGATGACAATACCATGCTGCTTTGATTACTTTGATAGCCTTATAGCATAGTTTCATATTAGGTAATGTGATTCTTCCACCTCTGCTCTTTCTCAGGATTACTGTTGCTGTGTGGGGCCCTTTGTAGTTCCATATACATTTTTAAAATATTTCTTCTAGTTCTGTAAAATACAACACTGAATGCTTGATAGGAATTGCTTTGAATCTATAAATTGATTTGGGTAAGACAGACATTTTAATAATATTAATTCTTCCTATTTGTAAACATGGTATGTACTTCCACTTTCTACAGTATCTTACAATTTCCAAGTGCTGGCACTTTACATGTTTGATGAACGATATTCTGAGGCATTTTATTTTTATTTTTTAATTCATTTGTAAATGGGATACTTTTTTTAGTTTCTCTTTCTGATCGTTCTTTATTGGTGTATAAAAATGTAGCCCATTTTTGGATATTTATTTTGTATCCTGGTACTTTGCAGAATTAATTTATCAGTTCTAGTAGTTTCTGGTGGAATCTTTAGTTAAGGTTCACTATATAAAGTATAATATCATTTGCAATTAATGACAGTTTTACTTCTTCCTTTCCAAATTGGATGCTTCTTATTTCTTCTTTTTTTCTAAATGCTGTGGGTAGGACTTCCAGTACTATGTTGAAAAGAGAAGTGAAAACAAAGATCCCTGTCTTGTTCTGATGTTAAGGAGAATGATTTTAGTTTTTCCTTACTGAGTGTAATATCGATTGTGGTTTTCTCATATGTGGCCTTTAGTATTTCAAGGTAGGTTTCATCTATTTCCATTTTGCTGAGTTTTTATAATAAGAGTGTGCTAGATTTTGTCAAATGTTCTTTCTGCATCTATTGATATGGTCATATAATTTTTATCTTTCATTTTGTTTAAGTACTGAATCATGTTAATTGATTTGCAGATATTGTACCAACTTTGTATCCCAGGAATAAATCTCTCTTGATTGTGGTATATGATTTTTGTAATGTATTGCTGGATCCAATTTGCTAACATTTTGTTGAGGATTTTTTACCTCTATGTTCATCAGGGATAATGGACTATAATTTTCTTTCTTTGTAGTGTCTTTATCTGGTTTTAGTAATTGGATAATTCTGGTCTGGTAAAATGAGCTTCGGTGTCTTCTCTCTTCTTTAAATTTTTTCCAGTAATCCTGACTAGCTTCTGACTTGGGGTCACACTTAGCACAGTGGGTTTCTACCCCAAAATTATAAAGGGCTTATTTTTCTTTGTTTAACCTATGATCTCTGGTCTATCTGGAATTTCCTTTTGATAGAATTAAAATGCTATTTCAGATAATAACAAACAAAAATATGTGAGTGGACACAAAAAGACACCTTTTCTAAGATTCCATTTATAGGAAAAATCCAGAAGAGGTAAAAGAACAGAGGCAAAAAGCAGATCAAGGGTTGCCAGGGGCAGGAGGAGAGGAGAGTGCATCCTTACGGTGCAGGATTTCCTCGCCGGGAGATGGAGCTTCCTGCAGTTAGAAGGTGGTGGTGATGCTCTCGGGGCACTGTGACTGTAGGTCACGGTCAGGAAAGACGCAATTCAAAACACAAACAATAACTTCTACTCATTGCTCAGAATAATTATACCACAGAAAAAATGTAAGGATGAAAAGAGAAAAAAAGAAAAGAATACTCCGAATAATAAAAATAAAAGTAAAACACTGAATCACACTATGGAAAAATGAGAAACATAAAATAAAGAAAATAAAATTGTCAAAGAATAAAGGTAAAACTAATTGTTATGGTAGAGGGAGAGCAGCAGGTTCAAAAGGCAGTTCTAGAGCTGGCCCCAATGCATCTTCCAGAAGCAGCACCTCCTCTGTGTCAAGAAACAGAGCAGGTTCAAGGGAGGGCTGGTCAGGCAGGGGTGGTGGGGCCTCAGTCAGGTCAGGAGATGCTGCACGGGCCAGTGCCGGCTCCAAAGCTGCAGCTGGAGGGGCTGCTAGAGGTGCCAGAACCGCTGAAGGTGGCACAACCACTGGGGTTGGACACTGCTCCAAGTCTGGAGCAGCCTCCTGGCCTGCCCCTATACTGAGCCCCTTGGGATATTGAAGTGGGAGCCATCTCTGCCATGTAGGCTGGTGCTGGAGTTTTTAGAGGAGAAAAGATTACTCACATGCCTGCATTTCTATGTGCTCCCCAAATACAAGACACAGTGAAAGTTCAGAACCCCCCACCCCAGGACATTGTCTCTGAGAGCAGTCCAGCACACGGGTGGTCTGAGGCTGGTGTTTGATCCTGGCCATCTTCTTGGGTGCTGCTTGTGTGTCTGGCGCCAACCTCTCCCCATAAATTTGCATGCACTTCCACCCCCATCCCAGCCCCAGGTACTCTACTTTCTAACCCTTGAGCTCTGCCTCCCTGGGCTCCAGATTCTCCAGCCTGATTTGTTCACTGTGGGCACCATGCTGCAGGTTGGAGACAGAAATTATGATCTGGTCACGGAGCCCGGGTGGGTTCAGGGCTGGTGTTCTTCTCTGGGCATCCATGGGAATCGTGACTCCAAACCCGGAGGTGGCCACAGTCACCTCTGTCCTTCTCTGGCCCTCAATATTGTGGCATATCTGCCTCTCATTAGTGGTGATGGGGCAGGGATCTTTGTCCACCACCTATTGTTCTTCCAGTACCTGGGCTGAGCTCTGCAATGACAGTGGTCATCAGCTGGTCCAGAGGCCTCAAGTCCTGCCTGGTCCTGGTTGCTGCTGTTTCTGCACACTGGTCCTTCTGTTCCCAAATCAGGCCCAACCCTGTGTCCGCACAGACCTCCACCCAGGAGACTATTACCTCCAGTGCTCGGGATAAACCTCAGACAGAAGGTACCTCCCACACTCCAGTTCCACCCAGCCAGCTTTGACCAGCCCACAAGGTTCTGGCACCAACTCGGCCTGTTTCTGCTTGCAGAGGCCCTCCCCACATGAACCCCCTTACACACACACACCACATAGACACCTGGGGAAGACATAGGGCTGCTCAGGTGGGATGGGAGTGGTGACCTGGCCTGAACAAACACCGCCCCCCTGGGCCACCCTGTGTTACCTGTGGATCCCACTATGAAAACAGCCACAACATCTGGGGTGAGTGTGTACCCATCAGTAACCACAGTGAAATACATTATCATTGCTGCCTTTTTCGAGGCCTCAAACCCAGGACTCTAGCAGACAGTAAGTAAATATCCTGTTGGGTGTGAATTTCTTTAACCAAATGTGTAGGGTAAGGGCATTTTTAGAATGTGCCTGGCCAGTTACCAGGGTTCCAAATTATGTTGGACTCTATCATCAGGAAGTGAAGTCACCACTCATTGTAGTAAGGTCACTGCCTAAGTCCCTACCCGAGCACCTGCTCAGGCAAGAGCAGTGACTACACTCCTTTTTGCACCATATTGTTTTTAGTGTATTTTTCTGTTACTATTTACCATCCTTATACCCTCCTTCCCTCACAGTCAGCACACTATTTTCCAAGCCCATGAGTCCTTTTCTCTTATTTACAGCCAAGTTGTACTCCACGTGCTTTCCAAAGACAGAACATGGCCATAGCCTCCCCGAGAAACCTTAGCCCAGGATCCACCCTACCCCATCCTCCTCACTGAGAGTCCAGCAAAAGGTTGGTTTGAGTCCAGTCTTTACTTTTGGGCTAAGCTCTGTGGGTGCTCCCTATGTGTCCATACTACCCAGAGGAACCTGTACACTCAACACAATTCTTTTCATATTACCAATGATATATTTTATAGAACTAAAACAAATGTTCCTAAAATTTATATAGGAATACAAAAGGCTATAGCAATCAAAACAGCATTGTGCTGGTATAAAAGCAGATATAAAAATAAATGGAACAGCGCCCTGGCTGGTGTAGATCAGTGGATTGAGAGCGAGCCTGTGAACCAAAGTATCGCAGTTCGATTCCCAGTCAGGGCACATGCCTGGATTGCAGGCCAGTTCCCTGCAGGGGACACATGAGAGGCAACCATACATTGATATTTCTCTCCCTCTCTCCTTCCCTTCCCCTCTAAAGATAAAGAAATGAAATCTTTAAAAAAAATAATAAATAAATAAAAATAAATGGAACAAAATAGAGAGCCCAGAAATCATTCCCTGCCTTCATGATCTATCAATAGTTGACAAAAGGAGGCAATGGGTTAAAGAAAGTCTATTCAATAAATGGTCTTGGGGAAACCTGACAGATATGTGCAATGAAGACACTTTCAATCACCTGTAGCAAAGACCAAGGAGAATATAACAATGGAGCAGAAGCAGGAGAGGTAGAATGCATGGTAGACTATAGGAGATGGGATGAGGAACATAGCAATTTTTGCTTTCACCTTTGGTCCTGTAAAGCAAGGCAATGTATGCTACAGCTTATTCCCTGTATCCAAAATAAAATGTCAGAGGTGTTTACATTGAAGAGCAAACTTTTCTAATGCAGAGAACTAGAATCACTGGGTAAGGCTTTCTAGGAATGCACAGGGCATGAGTGGAGACTAAATTTAAACAACAAATTCCTTTTACTAACTGAAAACCATGACCTGGGTGAAGAACACACTGGGAAATTTTCAATGATAGCAAATGGTGTAACAGTTCTCATCAGTGCTCTGTCTGGGACACCTAGTGAAGATACTGTGTTGAATATTTTTTGTTTGACTTCCAGAGGTACTCTTCACCCATGCCCACTCTCCTTTGTACCCAGGAAGCTGATCCATGGAGACAATATCAATTTGCTTCCATTGATTTCTTACTTTGTGTTTAGCCAATGGAGTCATTGTCAGGAGACTGGAGAGTTGAAAGAGAGTGGTTGGGTGTTAATTTATTTTGCTTCTTCTTTGTAAGGTCATTTGAGATCTGCTGCTTCCTCTAGCAAAGGAAACAACTCATCTTATTAAGAAGATCACTCCAACAGCCATTTTCTCCAGTAATCAATCAAGCCCTTTTACTTCTTGTCCTTTCAGGCCTGGAGATGGTATGAGCTTCCTACGACCTTGACCATTAGACATGCTATCCACACATTGTGATCTTTTCATTGTACATGAATAAATACCGTGAATATCCAGGCCCTGGCACATGTCTGTACCAAAAATAAGTGATCGCCGTTGTCTAACTCCACAATTTTTTCTTTTCTTTCTCTTTCCAGAGAGCAGAAGACTTCTGTTGGGTGATGGGAACCACAGGCCAAGTGGAATACAATATCTTCAGGATCTCCTTGGTTATTCAGAGTTAGGGTAAATAAGAGCCTAAACTTCAGAACTGAGTAGGTGATCAAATTGGCTAATTAATACACCGACCGAACTCTGAGTATGAGGGAATATATTAAATCAGAAATAAACCCTATTGGCCAATGCATCTGTGTATATGTAGATCACCTTTAGAGAATGCATCATATGTAAAACAATGGGAAATATTTAGAATCTAATTGAATGACTACAAATAAATTAACCTGATAGCCCAAAAACATGGATGCATCAATGAACGGTTCTTTGAATACTCTGGATGATAATATGAACGAAAACATCTAAAACTGTATCACTTCTGTCAAGGGGCCCTGAAGTGGAGCCAGAAGACAATGGGGAAGTTGATATTATGAATGTCCACACTTGGAAGGAACATGAACTTTTCATCTGTGCTAACCACAAATCTGTACAATCTATTTCAGTTCTTGGAATAAGGATTATTGTGCTGAACTCTAACCTAGCAACCAGCATAGTAATCTATCTTATATGAACTAATATTATCATTTTTGCCTACACCAATCATATTTTTTTCAAAAAAACTTATGTAAGCTTATGACTTTGGGTTTAAAAAACCCTGTAATTCCTATCCTCAACTCAGAGAACTTTTCAAGTTTTTCCTGAATCTGTGTTTCTAAAATTCCTGAGACCACCCCCACGAATAAACTTTTAATTTTCTTTAAGGCCTCAATTCTTTTTCTTTTTCTTTTCTTTTTTGACAATAATGAAGGAAAGAGTGTACAGTTTTGACAATATAGCTACAAAACAATTAAGGAAGACAGAGATGACGTTTAAGAGTTGCTTGTGCAGAGTACAATGAAAAAGTGTTTCATTCTAGGATAAAAAGAAATACACTGTATATGAAACTTGCAACCAGAGGAAACAAATCTCTCATTTACTGAACTGTGTATTTTTGGAAGAACCAAGTAAAGCAAACTTTGGAGATAATGGGGTCATTCTACTGAATTATTTGAACTGACTTGTGTTACTAGTGATTTTTAAGCAAATTACTTCTCTCCGTGTTCTTTGCCATCATTAGCTGGTTAGAGCTCACTCAGAGGGTAGAATTTTGAGGTAATATCCAATCCCGTACTGAGAAGGGGAATAGGCTAGAAAACTTTTGGGAAGGACAAACAAAAAAAAATTATGCTCGAAAGATTCTAACATATAAGAGATGGAAATGGTCAAATGGTGAAGAAAAGATAATTAGACCCCTAAATAGCATTAACTCAAGGAAAGAAGGAAGTTAATTACTTCCCAACATATCTATGACTCAGAATGTGGAATGGAGCTGATTCTGGCTTGGTGTACATTCCATGTACATCTCAAACTTCATACATACCTAGACACTCTGGCACAGCGACATGCTTTGAGAAACAGTGGTGAATCTAAGTAAGCAAAATAGTGATATATTATTCTTAAAACCTAAGTATGGATTTCCTTTGAGCCTCTAAATGGATTTGAGCCTGACATCAACTAGGGTTTAACAATGTTCACTGCCTGCCTAATGCTAAGCTTAAGTAGTGAATCCACGAGATTTCAAGAAACAGCACCGGCATAAACTGTATTCCATGACCAGCTTCAGAAATGAATTGAAATGCCAATCCTCTTGTTTGAAAGGTATATGACTTTCAGTCATTTTTTAGAGAGCTAACAGTCTTAATTAAGAGTTACCAGATCTTATTCTAATATGGTAGGTGAGAAATACAAGGTAACAACTAAGGTTTTCATAATGTTTGGGGGAACAATGCATATCACTTACCTGGGGGTTTAGAAGCAAATATCTATACAGAGAAAGATGGAAGGTCAAAAAGGAAGGGCGCAGCCCAAAAATATGTTGGGGTGCTGAAACCTTTATAAAAATGTGACAAACTTTAATTCTAGCACCAGAAATAAGTAGAAAACTATTAAAAACAATATGTTTAATTTTATCATTAAAGTTTTAGGCAACAGTATCATATCCTTCTTATTCCAAAATCTTCAAAACTAGCTTTGACTTGAGTCTTAAATTGAGGCATGAAGGAATCAGAATGGTATCCAGCAGGCTGTCATGATACAGAAAAAAAGAATATACCTAAGGTAAAAGGAAAGTGAACATTTATAATCTCATCATGAATTTAGAGAGAAAATTCTTACAAGAACCACTGTTTTGTGAGTACAGCCTGGAGTATCCCCTAGAGATGCCATGATCAGTGAGTGCTGTGTTTTCCATAGTGTGAAGAGCAAGGTTTGAGCCAGTTTTAATCAATCTTCTGTTATTGGATGGTCTTAAGAAGATGGAGAGTTTGGGGTTATTTGGGAGGAACATACATATCACTTAGATGTGTATTACCCTCATTAGAATTATTTTTCTATGAAGAATGTTTTAAATGGTAAGAGGGAAATAACATTTCACAAGTTGAGTAGTTCAAAATTGCAGAAAAAGCTTATTTGCTACTCTCTGAGGAAACAGCCTATTAAGAGCTTACAGAGGTGAAATTCAAGTACAAGTACCTTCAGGTCAATCAAATTAAACATTCACATTAAAAAGAAGTTAAATGATTAATCTGTAGGTCCTCTATTCATTTAAATAGGCAACATTAACTTATCTTTTCAATATGACTTGGATATAGAGATGACTATGGAACGGTTTTCATTCTTAAACAATTCATTGTACAGAATGAAAAATAGATGCATTAACAAAGTTCTGAGAGTTGTAGCTGTGGTATACATGCGGGACTTCCGGTGGTGCCTAGTACCACCAAAAGAGTTATTCATGCTGAGCTGAGGTGCCAATGAACCACCCGCATTAGAGCAGGGTCTTGAAGGAGAAGTGGGAATTTCTTAAGCAAGCACAGAGGAAGACCTTTAATTCAGAGGGAACAGTGTGTGCCCAGAGCAAAGAAGCTTATACAACCATGACATTTTCAAGGAATAGAAAATAGGTGAGTATCAGGAGGGAACAGTGGGTGAGAGATGATATCGGAAAGACAGGCTGAAACTAGTTTGTGGAGGCCTTTGGTGATCAGGCCAAGAAGCTTGGACTTCACTCTGGGACCACTGAAGTTTTAAGTGGCAAGTTGAAAGTGCCATATTATAGAATTATATTTTAGCCAAAAGCATGCTTGAAAATTACTTTGGTCAGCTAATGCAAAAACAATGAATAGCTCTCAAAAATCCAGTGGACAAGAGCCCTGTAATTTTATTTCCTGCTCACACAACATGCCCGATGGAAATGCAGGAGAGCAGGGCAGCTCTCCTCCAAGCTTTGGTGTGGAGGCTGAGGCTCTTTGCCTTGGAGCTCTGGCACGTTCAGAAGCCCCACTGTCTTCTGCATCCAGCTGACACATGCAGAAAAAGAACATGAAGGAGACTGATTTACCCTCCTAAAATGTCCAACCAGAAATCAGCACAGATCATTCCCAATAATTGACATATAGTCATGATATCATACTAAAGTCAAAGTAGATTAGAGGATGTACTCTTTATGCATCCCCAGAGTAAAAACGTATGGAATGCAGCTCTAACCCAAATGTCTTATAGACTTATAGCTTCCTGCTAAAGATATGGCAGGATAGATGTGCTAATTGTTGAGAATCCTAAAACAAAGACTATTGAAGATATATAGGTGAATTTTGTAGCAATAAACTGGAAAAAATTGGTATTTTAACCTTGCTGTACTTAAAAAAAGAAGCATTTTCAGTCAAGTATTTGCTTAAAATGCAGTGTGTGTGTGTGTGTGTGTGTGTGTGTGTTTCTCTGAAGGCTCCTTTCCTCTAGTGACCTCTAAAGAGGCTTTTGGATCTCAGTGGGAAGTTAAAACAAGTAGGGTGCACTTTCAGCCTGGGGATGACTCAGGATAAACAATGGTAAAACCACACAGATTTCACAAGCAGTGGATATAATGGATGTATCTTATTTGTGAGAAATCAGTGATTTTTACCTGAACTTGAACACTTTTGCAAAAAAAAAAAAAAGAATCACTTGATATTTCAGACAAAGTATGTGAAATGATGAGAAGAGTTCAAAAGGATAAGGAAGAGTGATATTTGAAAGAATTTCAAAGATAATCTGGATGACAGGGGACACAAAATCCTCCTGACCTGAGCAGACACAGGGAAAAAAGAAGTTTCCCTGCGGAGTCTTCTAGCCATGAAAATATTTATGAAACAACTCAGATGCATTTGGTTATGGGAAACAGACTCGACAGAAGTGAGCAGAGCAAAACCAGCTCTCTTCTCCTTTTCATCTTCATTCACTCACAGTCATGATGTAATTAGCTACCTGTGCTTAACATCTGTAGCAACATTTCCTGAGGCATTAGTACTTTGGGGGATATGCAGAAGTCCCATAATGCATGCTATTTAACCTTAAAGTAAAACAAAGCAAAACAAAACTCAATTCTACTGTAGAGTTAAAAAATGTGCCATTTCTTTAAATCTCCGTTTCTCTCCCTTGTCTAACTAAACTTCTACCTTGACTCACTTCACCACATGTCACTCTACATATGGTTGCTAGAGTAAATATCCTAAGGTGTAATTCTGATCTTTTCACTTCACAGAATAAAACTGTTCTGTGGCTCTGTATTGCCCACAGGCTACACTCCTTTGATACCATGCATGCTCTTTTATTATGCAAATAGTGCCTATTTTTTCAGTCTTACCTCCTACTACTTTCTCATTGTTATATTATGCTTCAATTGTGTGAAGTTTTTTCTCATACATACCAGATTCTTTTACACTTCTACACATTACACATTTGCTTGAATTTTCTTCCCAATTCCTATTTTTGTTAATACCTACTTCAATATGTATTTCAAAGATTTCATTTTTTGGAAAATTCCATTGATTTTCATGGTTTGAGTGAGATGGCCATTTTTGATATTTCCACATGACCAAGGCATATTTCTTTAGACACTGTGATGAGCACTGATTTGCATATTAGTCTCCCACATTAACAGGTAAGATCTTTGGAAGTGGGCCTTACATCTGGTTTCTTCCTGTTTTTTGTAACCTCTGTGTCTAGTACAGTAAGTGACACCTAGTATATACTTGGTAAGTATTTATTGAGAGATTTATGTGCAGTGCAGTAGACACAGACAGAGATCGGCCTTCATGAAAGTAATTGCTGCCCAGCCAAATGCAAGTAGCCTGCTGCTAACACCTCCTTCAGGGTTTGCCTTCACCACAGAGAGCTGCGTCACCCAAGGGTATACTCTTTTGAGTGTAGCCTTTATACAATGACTCATGAAGCAGTTGCTATAAAGATCTGGCCAATGGCCTAATGTGTGATACATGATGGACCATGTATGTTCCTCCACGGTGATGGCTGGTGCTTGTTGTAGGGCCAGGAGTCTATGGGGCCTTCCAATCTACCCAATGCTTCTGTCCCCTCCTTGACACAGATGTTGAGCCCTAATTACAGCCTGTATATCAAATTTCAGCTTGCCTTTTCTCATGGACACCAGGACTGCCACAGTTGTTACCAGAAGTGTCTGAGAAATTAGGCAATAGCGAGATTTTGAAAATGTTACTGCTTGTTTACCTGGCTGGAAATGAAGGTGTTATCATTAATAACAGGTGAACTTCAGAAAGCCCCTGACACGAGTTCCAATTGTTAAAATCCTCACCAGTGGTACTCTGTGATAGCAAGCAGGAGGGTCTTTTTTATTCAGTGCTGTTTATCAGATCTTTGAGACATATAGGAAAAATCACAACTGTTTGGTGGATAACACTATTTATATTCTCCAAAAAAGAAGGCACAAAATTTCTTCCCGTTAACAGACAATTGGAAGTCAGTTCTGAAACTCAAAAGACTTCCCTGACAGACTACAAAGAGGCTTTTATCTTCTATAGCTGAAAAACAGAGAAAACTGAGGACTAGCACATGAAATAATAGAGAGGATGAACTCCCAAGAAGGGTAGGCATACAACCAAGTCATTGTCTATTTGGGCATTGTGAGGAATCCAAATAGAATAAATAGGGGCCCTAGCATTTATTAGGTAGACATCCTGGAGGATTTCTCACAATATCTTCAAATACCTGACTTCTCTGCTCATTTTATAACTCTTTATTCAGCACTAGCTCTCTACTAAAGCTGAAGACGATAGAGAGAACTCTCCCATACAAGACGGGCATCCAGTTAAGATGTTATACCACCTCTGCTTCTGGCTACTTGACCTACAACTAATATTAGTTCTATCATAGCCCAGATGGGGACATGCTGGGCCTGATAAGAGGGGATATCACTATACACTAATGGAGCTGCAAGTCCTAATTAGCATGTGCAGACTAGATTTTGAGAAGCCTGATCCAAAGAGTTGCCACATAAAATAAGGATAAAGAAGATGATTGATTTTGAGGCAGTATTCCAAGTTACAAGATGTAACACCCTGGCAAGAGCCCTAAGAAAACAAGGAGAAGCGTGGATGAAGGGCTGTCCATTCTATCTGGAGTTGGAACACCAGAATTTCCTAGGGTGATAGTTTAAGAAAAGATTAAAAAGCTCAGTGCAAGGCACAGCACGGATTTGTGTCTATGAGCTGGTCTGTGATGCTTCAGTTACTGAGACCTTGGAAAATGTGATGGTGAAAAGGGCACAGGCAAAACTGAAAAGTCAGTGGTGGGTGTCCTTCCTCAGTGGGAAAGGTCACTTCGGAATTAGGCCAGCTGATCAGAATGGGCAGAATAGGATCCCCAAAACGATGAAGAAAATGTACAATGCTTAACTTCCACAAGACATTCAGACTAAAATTTTATAGTGAGCAACAGGTTTACATGGCAAACAAGGAAGATTTACCACCAAAGAATGATAGAGGTTGTTAATAGAACTTAATGCCCCTAGATAAAAATAAAATAAAATAAAATAAAGTAAAATAAAATAAAATAAAAGTGGCCAACCGATGAGGACATTACTCAGCTTGTACCATCAGAAAAAAAAAATCAGGGTTAGATGATTAGTTAGCTGAAGGAAGTGAAGCCCCGGTTTCTCCCTTTGCCTCAGAAAAGAGCACGGACACTTGCCACTTTTTTGTTTGTTTGTTTGTTTGTTTGTTTGTTTTTTAATCTTCACAACAAAAGAAAAAGAAAAAGAGAGAGAAAAAGAGAGAGAGAATCATCTCTATGAGAAACATAGGTCAGTTCTTCCCATATGTGCCCCAAATAGGGATCCAACTTGCAACTTAACATATATGCCTTGACTGGGAATTGAACCTGCAACCTTTTGACATATGGGACAACATTCCAACCAACTGAGCCATCCAACTACGGCACACTTGCCAGTATTTAGACACAGAAACCATTACATAAAGAGACACCTAGACCCCTTAAGAAAGTACCCTGCAATATGGCAGAAAGTAATTTGATAATAATTTTATGAGGTGCTTCCCAAAAGGTCCCCATAGTCATCTACTTAGATAAAGGTACACAGGTAAATAGGGAATATTTAAGCATATTGAAAAAAATTTAGATTGAGGTAGACATGGATACCCCTATAATTTGACCTATCATTATGTCTTTCTCCTTACCCCTGCCTGACCAGTTATGAAAGTAGGAATATGTGATGGTCAGGTAAAAGAAGTCCTTTTTAGGATTGAGATTATTCTGGTTATTCTGCATTGAGTCTGAAGACCTATCTAATTTTAGTTTTCCTGTTCCCTAAATGTATCATTGGGATTGTCACGTGTAATTGTTTGTGCAAGGACCCACCCACACATTGGGTCCTAGACATGCAGGCCAACAGCTTGCCACATGGGAATCATTAAAACTGTCTCTTATCCCAGTCAACATAATAATTCAAATATGATATCACATACCAGGGGGATGGGGAAATTAACTCCATTCTTAAGGATATAAAGTATATAGGAACAGTTATTTCCATTTAATTCGGCAGTCAAACTGATCTACATGAGAAAAAAGTGGCTGGTTCCTGCCATATATTTTGACAGACCTTATAGTCTAGAGGTGTAGCAGTGGTGGAACAAAATGTTTCATGGGCTTTATGGGGAGTGCTGGTGGGAAGATGACAATAACGGACTCTGGGGTGCTGGGTCAAGGTCATACAATCTGTGACATGAATTATAGGCCTTTTGATAAAAATTCCTGGCATGATTCTAATAGGGAAGGGGTACCCGATGATGGGAAAGCAAGTGGCCCTGAGACAGAAAAATCTCCGAGAGTTTGGTCCTTTCAGATGTGCCAAGTCTTAAGATTTTCAGGCCCATCCATCAGCAACTGATCGAGTTCTATCTCTGAGGATTAGTGCTAGAGATCACAAGCAACCTGCACGAACAAATAGCTCAAATGCAGGTGTCATCCACCACGGTCGCACCGATACTCCACTCTCAGGTCGCACCTCTGGCATTTAAAGAATCCTTTAAACAGGGACTTAGTAAGTGAATACTGAAGCTTTCTTTATGAATGTGCCAAATATGGGTGTCATCCTCACTGTAGCCTTTTGGGGAGTAGACTTAAAAATAAGATGAAGAATATTTCTCCCAATAAACAGCTTCATGCTGCCACCCTGACCATGTATTGTGTTGTAAAGTGGCCTCAAGTTAGAATATATATGATCTTATAAGATGTGGCAAATGGCTTGCCTGGCTGGGCAGGACCTCAGGAGAAAATGTCTGAAATGGGTCCATGGTATGTATATTTATGTGTATGTGTGTGTACACACACATGGCAGACATAAAGGAGTGGGCACAAAGTGTGAAGACTTTTGTACTGATGCACATTATAAAGCATGCATTAACTGTGGCTGGTGTGGCTCAGTGGATTGAATGCTGGCCCATGAACCAAAGGGCCACTGGTTCCATTACTGGTCTAGGGCACTGCCTGGGTTGTGGACCAGATCCCCAGTGGGTGGAGCATGAGAGGCAACCACATACTGATTTTTCTCTCCTGCTCTTTCTCCCTCCTTCCCCTCTCTTAAAATAAATAAAATATTTTAAAAATAAAGGATGCTTTATAGAAAGACTTAGCTAGTTGCTGTCAGGGAGCCTCAATCACCAGACGCACTATGCATCAGCCATGCCAGTGCTGGCATGGTGGTGCATAAATAGAACGGTTACCCTGGGAGAGATAGCGACTACTCATGGGTCCAACAACATGAGCTTCCACTTAGTGAGGATCATTAATACACTTGTGATACTGTTTAATCTGCCAAAAATAGAGGCTAATGCCTAGTCCCTGATATGACACTATTCCTCAGGAAGAACAACTGGTCATGTCTTGAAAAATTATACATTGGAATCTTTTGATCTTGAAAAGGACACATATTTAGTTGAACAGGAAGAGGAAAATACTGAGGGTTTGGATTTTCTCATATGCTGAGCCTCAGCCAGCACCATGATCTGAGGGCTTGTGGACTGACTTGTTGATTTATTATTGGCTTGAAATCCCATGCAATACAAGGCAGGAAAAATTAAGTTTACAGTTGTTTATCTAGAAAATAATGCAACAATTAATAAATGCCAATACAAGAATAAACTCTGTTTTGCATGCTCAGAACTGTAAACCTACCTTCCCTCCACCCTTTATTATATCAGACCAAAGGAACAAATTCATATCAAAGGAGGTTAAAGAACTGAGCAAAATTACATGGGATCTGCTGGTTGCATGTATCACATAATGTACCCCCCTCTTTTGTCAGTCTGAAACAGCACTGGGATCATTTCTTAAATATGAATTGAAGTGTCAGCTTGAATTAGACCCATCCTTAGGATGCAGTATATATATTCAGTGAAAACCTTTGTGTGCTGTTGTGTCTCTGAGAGGAGGAATCCTTAGATCCCTACAATTCTGTGTCTGCCGTGCTAGAGGCCCAGGTCTCCACATGTGGCATTCTTTCATCAGAGAATTCAACAAAAGGCTTGTTGGCTGCTCAGATGAGCTGTTACATTCCAGAGTTCCTTGCAGGGTTATCCTGTAATGTAGTTGCAGGCTAGAGATGTTGATCTCTTATAAGTATCTTACAAGCCAAATTACATCCCAACCTCTGTTGCTGGAAAACTCAGCTGGCAACAAATAGTGTTAAAATATAATTGCTATACCACATGTAGAATGCGTATCAAAGCTTTCTTTACAGATGCACTTTATGGAGATGCACATTTGGTATCTCTTTAATTTTTACAATAACTCCCAGTTTGCTGGTTTCCTGGCCTAATAAGAAGTACAGAAGTGGCAATTTAGTGCATCTTAAAAGAATAGTGAATTGAAGTACCCGCTGAGCTAAAGCCAGCCCGAAAAGGGGAAGGATTTACAGGAACTAGTATAAAGGACACACGGACAACAACTAAGGGGGGTGGAAATGGGAAGGAGGTGAGGATCACTGGGGGGATGAGCTGAGATGGGAGTAAAAGACAGAAAAATTACTTGAACTATAATTAAATTTTAAAAATTAAAAAAAAGAAAATTATAGGTACAGACAACAGTATGGTAATTAGGAGAAGGAAAGTGGCTGGGAGAAGGTAGAAAGGGTACACGGGGAAAAATGGTGATGGAAGGAGACTTGACATGGGGTGGTGAACACACAGTACAATATACAGTGATGTGTTGCAGAACTGTACACCTGAAACCTATATAGTTTTATTAACCAATGTCACCCCAAGAAATTTAATAAAAATTTTAAAAAGAAAAAAAAGAATAGTGATAAAAATTACAAATTTCTAAAGAAGACACATAACTAGCTTCTACTAAGTTGTCACTTGACTATCCTTGAAAATCTCATTTATACTATTTATGTATTATTTACTGCTTAATACATTAATAACATATCAGAAAGGTAAGAAATGTTGGAACACCATTTCATTAAAATTACTCTATGGGAGGATGAAAGAGAGGAAAAGAGGACAAAACATAATGTATACATGGAAATAGATTTGGATGAAAAAATCAAACATTCATGTACTCTATGTGCCATTTATTTTTAAAATATATTTTATTAATTACACTATTACAACTATTCCATTTTCCCCCTTTATTCCCCTCCACCCTGCACACTCCCTCCCACTCACATCCCCCCTCTTTAGTTCATGTTGATGGGTCCATACATATATGTTCTTTGGCTTCTACATTTCCTATACTATTCTTAACCTCCCCTATTTTCTACCTACCATTTGTGCTACTTATTTTCTCTACCTTTCCCCCTCTCTCTTCTTCCCACTCCCCCACTAACAACCCTCCAAGTGATCTCTATTTCTATGATTCTCTTTTTGTTCCAGTTGTTTGCATAGTTTTTTTGTTTTGTTTTGTTTTGTTTTGTTTTGTTTTAGGTTCCGTTGTTAATAGCTGTGAGTTTGTTGTCATTTTACTGTTCATATTTTTTATCTTCCTTTTCTGAGTTAAGTTCCTTTAACATTTCATATACTAAGGGCTTGGTGGTGATGAACTCCTTTAACTTGACCTTATTGAGAAGCACTTTATCTGCTCTTCCATTCTAAAGGAAAGCTTTGCTGGATAGAGTAATCTTGGGTATATGTGCTTGCCTTTCATGACGTAAAATATTTCTTTCTAGCCCCTTCTTGCCTGTAAAGTTTCTTTTGAGAAATCAGCTGACAGTCTTATGGGCACTCCTTTGTAGGTAACTGTCTTGTTTTTACTTGCTGCTTTTAAGATTCTCTCCTTATCTTTAATCTTGGGTAATGTAATTATGTTTGCCTTGGTGTGTTCCTGGTTGGATCCAAATTCTTTGGAACTCTCTGAGTTTCCTGGACTTCCTGGAAGTCTATTTCCTTTGCCAGATTGGGGAAGTTCTCCTTCATTATTTGTTCAAATAAGTTTTCAATTTTTTTGTTCTTCCTCTTCTCTTTCTGGCACCCCTATGACTCAGATGTTGGAACCTTTAAAAATGTCCTGGAGGTTTCTAAGCCTCTATTTATTTATTTATTTATTTATTTATTTATTTATTTATTTATTTAATTTGAATTCTTGATTCTTTATTCTATTCTGGTTGAATGTTTCTTTCTTCCTTCTGGTCCACACTGTTGATCTGAGTCCTGGTTTCCTTCCCATCACTGTTGTTACATTTTCCTTTATTTCACTTAGCATAGCCTTCATTTTTTTCATCTAATTTGTGACTATATTCAACCAATTCTGTGAACATCCTGATAACCAGTGTTTTGTACTATGCATCTGATAGGTTGGCTATTGCTTTGTCACTTAGTTGTATTTTTTTTTGAAGCTCTGATCTGTTCTTTTGCTGGGACCTTTTTTTTTTTTCCCTTGACATGACTGTTACATAGTAAGGGGCAGATCCTTAGTTGTTCACTAGGGTGGGGCAAATCACATAGCTTTGTTGTAGCACTGTATGTGGGGAAGAGTTCTGAGAGGGAACAATGCCACTTGCTCGGCTCTCTGCTGGTTTTCAGTCAGTTCCCCAACTACCCACAATCAAATTGGGCCCTTCTGGTGCTGATTCCTCAGTGGGTGAGTTTGTGTACATTCTGGGACCCTGTAGGTCTCTCCAAGGAACTCTCCTGTGAGTTTTGGAGTTTCTCCCACTGCCATATTACCCCCCACAGGTGTTTTCAATCAGAGGTCTGAGGCTTTATTTCCCTGACTGGAACCCTGGTCTGCATGGTCTGTCTCACTCCCCAGGTGTTTCTCCCAGTTTATCTGCATGCGAATGTGGGACCTCCCAGTCTAAAATCTTCCAACCTCGCCAGGTCTACCAGCTGCCGCCTTGCCTGGATTCCTCTCTGCCTGGCTGTCTGTCTCTGCCCCTCCTACAGGTCTGGATGAAGGTTTCTTTTTTAAATTCTTGGTTGTCAGATTTACATACAGTTTGGTTTTGTCAGTTCTGGTTCTTTCTTGTTTTTAAATTTGTTGTTGTCCTTCTTTTGGTTGTGTGAGGAGGCACAGTGTGTCTATCTATGCCTCCATCTTGGCCAGAATTCTCAAAATATCTATGTGTCATTTATTGATGTTTACTATCTTGTGTAGTTCTGTTGATGAAGAATGCATTTTGAAATTTCTGGATAAAATGACAATTCTTACATTCCAAGTTATGCTTCCAGTTCAGTTTAACATTAATTATTTGCTAAACTTAGCATGTCATGATTCTTTATCGAAACTTATAACTATGCAAAACCTAGTACCTACTCTAACACAGTTGTGTTTGCTATTTGAGGGGTTTTCACCCACAGGGCCCCTCCACCCTGGCCACCACAGATAAGAATAAGTCTACCAAGACATGATCTGCTTGGGAAGGAAAGGTAGCCAATTTCTCAAAGGAGAAGGGCCAAGAGCCTTTTCCTCAATGGGCTTTTATTGGGTTCATTTTGCACAGGAACACAGGTAAAGCTCATCAGTCATCATCAGGCAATAAGGATCAAACAATAGAAGGCAAAAAAAGAACTCTGAGGGCCTATTCTGAGTCAGGGTCAGATGGCTAAAGAGCCATAAAACTTTGAGGAATAAACTCACTTCCTTCTTGGACTCATTATTTAATTGAGAGCATTCTAAACAAAGCAGGTTTCACAAGATTTTACATATTCTTTCTTAGGCCTAATCGCCCTAGGGAACCTGCCTGTTCCAGTACAGGGCTGCACTCACCACTGGCATTGTTTCAGGCTCAAGGCATTGTTTCATGCTTAAGTCAGTCAGGGGGAGTAAGGAAGCCAAGAGATTGTGAGACTTCTTGCAGACAGAATGAGGATTTAGGCTGTGCCAAAGTCAAGGGGCAAGGGTCTATCACCCCTATTTTCTATAGCCCCCCAAGTTGTTTCCTGGGACCTCCCCATGATCATGCCTGTCTTAAGTCATTCTCTGCTTGGGGAATCTTACCCATCATTGGCTAACCGATCAAGCATTGGGGGCCAGGCAGGGTAAAGAAAAGGGAGCAGAAGCAGTATACCTGCCAGAGAGATAAGCTTGGTCTCCTTAGTGGCTTCTGGTCTGAAGGTCACTCACTCAGCCTTAGCCATGGGGGATTACAGCTCCTGCAACCAGGCAGTGCGGTTCCCAACAGTCCTTTAAAACTGCTATCATTTCAGCAATGAACTCTATAATACATATGCTAAAAGCTAGAGTTTAAAAGCTGAGTATTACAACCACAAAACTTGAACTAAAAAGTATTAGGTTTCATAAGGTGTCTTTCTGTGAAAATATAGACTCATCTATAAAACATGTAAATTAAGCAGTAAATTCACAAAATACCTATGACGCAGTAGTCTCTTTAAGCCCAGTTTTTGCACATGTGGTATGATTTTAATAGTAGGAATGTAACAAAAACAATTGCTACCATAAATTTTTGAAATGGTCCCATGTGGGGTTTAAATATAATTTATTCTCAATTAATTATTGATAATTACATGTTTAAAAGGTTAGAAAAATAAAGCTAAGAGAATTTAGATAACTTATCCAGGTTCTCAGAGCTAGACAGTAAAAAAGCTGAAAGTAAATATTTCACCTGTGGCTCCAATTAACATATAAATACATCCCTGAATGAAGCTAGTTCTTCCAAAGGGCTGGAAAATAGAGAAGACCTCCTCAATAATTAGCAGAAGCAAGTTCAGAATCTCTATGCCAACATCTATGTCAATTTTACTTTACATCACATCACCTCAGATACATGTCAAGTCATGTTATGTCCAATCTACAATACATCACACCACGGCGCATCTCGTTTATGTCATGGCGGAGCTGTGTCACATTACATCAAGTCTACCTCACGTCTGGCACAAGTGACATGTAAGTTTCTCTTTAGATTCCGTTTATTGGGATCTCTCTTTCTATGTAGGCACACCTCAGTTTTACTATGCTTCACTTTATTGAGCTTCATAGATGTTTCTTTTCCCTTTTTTAAATTAAGATAATGCCCTTCACCAGCACATTGTGAGTCACATTATTGTGATACACGCTTTATTGTAAGGGTCTGGAACCAGACCTTTAGTATCTTAGGGGTAGGGCCATAAGATATAGACATAAATATCTTATCAATTCTCAGGGACATATTTTATTTGAGACAATTGGTAGAAATCATTGTCAGGGAAAATTTATTGTTAGGAGAATAGTGTCTTGTAACTATATGGCATATACTTGGATTTTTCTAACATTAAGTAGAAAAAGAAAGAGCTAGAAAATATGATATAAAGATTGAAAATCACAGTGCTGAAGGAGACTGAACTTGAATCAACTGGCAAGTTTGAGGGTCTTTGTTGTCAGTAAGTATAAACACCATAATACCATCTAAGAGAATGATTGCTTGTCACTGTGAGAAATGAAAACAAACTTCACTGCAGAGGTCAAACAGCCCAGCTAGTGAGAGGATGAAAGCTGGGTGGAATTGGTGTGATCTATTCTCTGGCTGTTTGACCAATGCACTTATGCAGGAAGACTGCTTTGCAAGCACCGCAGAGAGACTGTCCTGGGAACTTCCATAATTTGCCCTGTGTGTGTGCTTTTACTTTAGTAAACCAAGATTTATAAAGGAAAATGCTGATTTGTCTTTATAATCCTTATTTTTACTTATAACATCTACTATTACAAGAATCCACTCTGTGTTGTGTTAAATAACTAAAAAATCTTGAATAAACCAGAGCTTACATCATTTACCTACTTAGGACTTATCCTGAATATACAAAATCTTCCAACAAAATAATGTCTGAAAATGCCTTCATTGTTGCTGTGATTGGTTCAAAAGTGACTAAACAAAAGATGATGATAATGATAAATAATATTCTATTAGTTAAAATACCTTAGTTATTTACTTAATATAGGTATTTTATTAAATAAAGGCATAATGAGATCTTAAAATAATTTCATAAAGTATATGATATTACCTCATGCTTGAAGATGAGGAAATAGATTCAGAAAGGATAAGTGATTTTCTCAGAAGACTTACAGATTCTATTGCATTCTGCCCTTCTATTTTTGAAGAAAAAAATTAACTAGCAGAAAATGTACTCTTATTATGAAACAATAAGAAAGAAAGAAAGAAAGAAAGAAAGAAAGAAAGAAAGAAAGAAAGAAAGAAAGAAAGAAAGAAAGAAAGAAAGAAAGAAAGAAAGAAAGAGGAAGGAAGAAAAAGGAAGGAAGGAAGGAAGGAAGGAAGGAAGGAAGGAAGGAAGGAAGGAAGGAAGAAAAAAATACTTCTCATAGTACAAGACTCACTTCTTTGTGAAGGTGAGCCATTTTAAATTAAAACAAACATAACTGCAGTTCACTTTGGAGACAGCTGGTATGAAGGACCATGTGGTAAAGATACCAAGTCCTGAAATGCCCTGGACACTGCTCAACTGACCTGTAATGTGTCTTGCAGCTCAGGCTGCTCTTGGAAACCGTGGATGGTGCAGTGCTGCTGCCCCTGCACTTCTTTTACGCTCACATAATGCCCATTCACACTGATCAATGTTCAGGGGACCAGAAAACTAAGGGTAATTTTTCTCT
Organism: Artibeus jamaicensis; assembly: GCF_021234435.1. NCBI lineage: Eukaryota > Metazoa > Chordata > Mammalia > Chiroptera > Phyllostomidae > Artibeus > Artibeus jamaicensis. The sequence goes on from NW_026522030.1 coordinate 48,782,888, forward strand.
GTTTCCTCAATTTTCAGTACCTTTGTAGTCATAGACTTTTAGCAGCACTTTCACAATAAGAAGGAGACATTTTACACAGAGATAGGACAGTTACAGGAAACTGTATTCCCCACATGTTGCGGGGAATCTCTGTATGGGGAACCATGTGACTCATGGACCTGGAAGGGCACCTGCTGCTTGGAACCACCTCAGGGCTGTAGGCCATAGGAAGACAAGTACCACTGGCTGTGTGTACACGACATTGGCTGTATGACAGCAATGCCTTCCAGCTGAGCAGTTTCTTTTCCATCATTCACAAGATACAATTAGCAGAGTTATAAGGAAGCAACTTAAAATCCACTGAAATAGGTCAGTAACCTCCTTTTTGTGGAGTAATACTCACAAGATATATCTTCAGAGCAACAAACTAACATGAAACTTACACAAATGTATTCCTTCACCGCAAAGTTTTGCCATCATTCTGTAAAATGTCATTATATAAAAATAGGTCTCAGATAAAACAGGAATGATTTCTGATTGAGATATGTTTCCACATACAGTTTCCTAAAGTGATATATTTCCTTGTCAAACCAATGATTGGGAGAAGCCCATGGTATTACTACAAACTACAGGTTTTAGGTTATAATATGTCTATGCCTTCCCTATTTCCTCAACTTGCACTTTACCATAATATTTTTTCTATGAATAATAACACATAGGTTAAATTTCTTAGGTCAACTAAGTCATATATAAAATACTTAGTGTTAATCTTTAAAAGGATGCAAGCAAAGCATTGCCCCTTAACAAATAAAAACAAAGCTTCACCCCTAATGCAAAACATAACCACTTCACTTATTTTTTGATCTCTCTCCTGTCTTTGATATTTGAACTGATTCCTGAAATCAAAAATTTTTACCCTGAATTTTTGGCTTGAAAATGTCAAAATCTTACTGGCTAACATGCAAGTTCTGTTTTGAAGCAGAAGCATTGAATCTCTCTTCAAACCTTGACACACAAATTAAGAGACGAGCAAGAAGCTAGAGTAAAAGAGACAAATGGTGAGAGTACAGGTGTGCTTTTCATCATGTCTCCAGGAAAACTGCAATTTTTCTTCACTTATCCTTCCTTCGTTTAACTTTTCATTTTTAAGTAGTGCAACATATGTTACAGCTAATCATATTTAAACCACTGGGAGAGTAAATGCTGTCAAAATAATTAACGATTTAACTCACTCTGAGTATTTTCAACATTAATAACCAAAATGAGACTTTTGTGTTAGTGTGAAGAGGAACATATGTTGTTTATTGTATTTTGTCTCTAAAAAATGAAAACAAGGTGCCTGCTCATTCTCCCTACGTTCGGGTCAGTACGTGATCAGAAGCAGGAGAGCAGGTGCCCTGGAGCCCCTGTGCTCCGGGGAGGACGGGCGCAATGCGCTGCTAGTCCAGGAGCTTCCGCACCACACCTGGTCTGCCTCAATTCGCAAGGTTGTTTGGGGTAGTATAAGGGATTTCAGATATAAGTAATAATGTTCTCGATCAAACAACCGAAGAGACTTGAACAATCAAAGCATCCTTTGACCATGTTTCCAGGTTTGTATCCTCTTCTAAAAGATTCAACATAAAATTGTAAAATGATTTTTATTATTTAAATCTCCTTTTAGATAGCCTCCATAGAATGACTATCTAACATTATAAAAGTGTTTTTACTCTCCACATATGTGTAAACTGTAGTTTACTCATTATGGTCATTTTTTTTTGTTAATTTTGTCTGTTTAGGGTTTTGTTGGTGCCGTTGTTGCTCCATATTAAAGCAGGACTCTAGTATTTCCATTTAGCCTCATGGGTGCATTTTTTTTGAACACCTTAAATACCAGGATTGGAAAAGGCACTACTCAGTTTTACTGAGCATTTTTATTCCTTTCTGGAATACAAATTAGTGTATAAAATTAAGAGTATAAGAGTATTCAGTCAAAAATTTGTCTATTCTGACTTCAAGGCTGACACTCTCTGAGTTTTTACTTATCATATGATACTATAAAATGTAAAACAGTGTCAAATGTTTACCTAAACATTTTCAATTAAAAATATTGTTTAATATCTTCACCCTAATACTGACACCATGTTGACTCTAAGGCCACTTATCTATGACTAATAATAAATATTTTTTCTATAACTCAAACAAGAACCAATAGCTAGCTGTAAGTTTACAATGAAAGGCATATTTAATTTGATTTAATTTATTAGTATTATTTTATTGTTCAAGTACAGTCATCTGCATTTTCCCTGACCACTCCCCTCCCACCTTAGCCATTCCCACCTCCCTCCTCTGATTCCCCTCCCCCCATTTTTGTCCATGTGTCCTTTCTAGTTGTTCCTGAAAACCCTTCCCCCCTTCCCCCCATTATCCCCTCCCACCTCATCTCTCGTTACTGTCAGATTATTCTTAATTTCACAAACTCTATATTGTTTTAAACCAAATATTGATATCATACACATGAAAAAGGCTATTTATCTGTTACATTTGTTTGTTCTTTTTATGTGCTGATGATGCTATTGATGATGAACGATAGATACAATCACCATCATAATAATAGTATAATTAAGTAGTTTCTATATGGTACTTGTGCTTGAAATACTGTCACAATGTGTTTAGGTAAAAGGTTAATACATAGGAAGGAAGTTTTCTTAAAAATGACTCTAGAATGTGCAGTGTCTGTTAAAAAAGGCTTATACAAATAAAATATGCCTCCTGGACATACATGATGGTGATTGTATCTCTCATACATCATCAACAGTATCATCAGCAAATAAAGAGAACAAATAAATATAATAGATAAATACTCTTTTTCATGTGTACAATATCAATATTTGATTTATAATACTATAAAGTTTATATACACATATACTCTACATGTGTGACTACTATGTGCCAGGCTTTTGCTTCATGACCATTTGCCACCTTACTGAAGCCATTTCTTAGATGGATTCATTGTCTTCTCTATGTGTAGATGAGATAATAAGGACTCATACAGCAAATGACTTGCTGAGTGCCTCACATCCGAACTGCATTGGCTGGAATTGTTATCCTTATCCAAGTCCCTACTAACTGCAAACTTCTACACTCTTCATCCTACTGTTTTTGTACTGCTTTCAATTTTTATTTTGAAGAAAGAAGCAATATTTTAAAACATTTGAAATATTCTAACAATAAACCCAGGCTATGAGACTGTCACTTCTATACATATACATGATTAGCCATAAATAAGTTACACTGCTTAAGCATCATATATATCACTGTTTTTACATGTTTTTCATAATAGGTGCACATTATCTATAGTCAGTGAAAAAGTAAAAGGTGGGAGAAAGATTTCGAGAAAAAGATAAACAAAAGAGGATTTAAACTAGCACACATTATTCAACTAACAAAATAAAATTGTCCCCAGCTAAAAATACCTCCCATTGTAGGAATAGGACCAGAGCTGAACAATGTGTAATAAATCCTAGTTAACTTTACTGTTATTGTTTATTAGGAAGGTAATATAAAATGAAAAATGATGAAAGGAGCAAAAAAGAAACCCAACAATAACAACAACAGCAACAAAAAGAGCCCTGAAAGAAAATATTAGTACATTGAAGAAAAAATCACTGAGCTATCACTGCAATTAGTATAACAACCTTGAAACCTTAAAGTCATCTATTTAGAATAATCACATAAAAGCAGGACCTATGTTCACTGCAGTTACACCTTGAGTGTAGTGAGTGTAGTTGAGTCTCAGAAAAATAGGATCACAACCAAACAATGTCTACTTTATAACAATATCAATAGCATGCCACATAGATGGCTAGATTGCATGTAAATGCAGGCATAATAACATTATTACACTCATGTTAAATGATCACAATCTATTTAGTGAGCTATTCTAAATGAATATGTTATTTGAAAGTTTGATTTAAAGTTCTCAATCATTGCTGCCAGGTGTTGGCACAGAAACTTGCCCCAGTATCAGAGGAGGGCCAGTGTTACTTGAAGTTAGTCATGTAAGAATCTTTTACAAAATGACACCCAAAGGTAAAATATTCCTACTTATTTAAATAAAGTTTTAAATGCTGTTATTTTTGTATATTAAAAAATCATATCATCTAATTTATTAACCCCTTCATACTTTTTAAATACTTAATAAATATATGTTTCACTTGAATGTTTGAGTCAAGTACTCCTACCACATGATTGCCTAAGATTTTTTGCTTCATTATATGCCAGATGGTACTGGATTAATAATGACATTTTCTGGAGATTGACACCAAGAACTGAATGTGCACTCTAGAGAAGCCAGTAGCACTTTAAAGTTATTGAAGAGTGGTATACACTGTTCTGATACAGTTTTTTCCACTTAGCTTGGTTAATTTCTCAAATTCTTGTGTCACTCTGAGGTCAGGAACCTTCCTTCAATATTTATCTGCACACCTAGAAGCACAGAAAGAACAAAATGCGACTCTAGGACCTGAAGTCATATACAACTACAATGAACTCCATTCTTATTTGAAAATTTAAGTCCAGAGGTTTTATTTGTTTAAGTATGGTATCTTCAATGTATAATTTTACTTTTGCTTAAATGTATTCATATCTTTGGAATTACTATCTCAATTTTATGAATGGTTTCTGGAACCTCAGAAAGGGACTCATCTCATAAAACTATCAAGTGATATATTCCACTAAAAGTTAAAAAAACAAAACAAAACAAAAATTGGTAATAAATGCCTTAATTCACAAGTAAAATGACCCATTAATTTCTGAGAGATCAGGAGATAGGAGATTCAACATTTGCTCAATAGTTCATTGATATTACAAAATTAATATTCTATTTTGATCTTTTTGCTCAACCATTATTTTGTTGGCATTGGTTATTTTTTTTTAATAATGATTTTAGACAGAAAGAGAGACAGAAAAACTTCGATTTGTTGTTCCACTTATTTATGCATTCTTTGGTTGATTCTTGCATGTGCCCTGACCAGGGATCAAACCACAACCATGGTGTATCTGAATGATGCTCTAACCAACTGAGCTACCTGGCCAGAGCTGTTGGTTTCACTTCCTTGTACTTATTGTGTATATGGATACAACGTGACTTCAATAGCTCTAAACATTATATCACCATACAATGAAGAAAGAATGGGAAAAGGAACTTTCAGTGATATATCCCATTACATTTTCTTTTTTTTTAAGATTTTGTTTATTTATCTTTAGAGGGGAAGGGAAGGAGAGAAGGAGAGAAATATCAATGTATGGTTGCCTCTCATGAGTCCCCTGCTGGGAACTGGCCTGCAACCCAGGCATGTGCCCTGACTGGAAATCGAACCACGATCCTCTGGTTCGCAGGCCCACACTCAAACCACTGAGCTACACCAGCCAGGACCCATACGTTTTCTTAAAGTAAAAAATATGAGTTTACATATGTTCCCTAGCAAATGTGCTGAGTTGTCCTTCTGCCTCATTGATAAAACCTGAGCCAAATGGCCATTTTATTCTCAAGGGACTTTGAGAAATTAGTTATTTGTCTTTCCCACTTCTAAAGGGCAAGGCAAGGGCAAAAATGGAGTTAGAATAGTCTTTGAATACCTCAGATTTTATAACATTAAATTTAATTTGAAGATTATTAAATGTAAAATTCTTAAGATATGAAGTTCTCTAACACATGTTAGAATAATTTCCTAATTATAAATTGAGAGTCACAGAATACTTGCTTCATTTTGTTATCTAGTGATTCAGTGAGAGATTCAAAGGTGTGTTTGTTTTCTTTCCACTAAAAAAAAAAGAAGAAGACTTACTTTAGACTTAGTCATATAATGACACATTTATACTATCAAGGTTTCTTGCTGTAATTTGTAAGGGTTTAGTATAGATATTTTAACCAAAAAAAAATAGGCTAGTAAATAGATTCATGTTCTTAAAACCTTTTTTGAAGAGTCTGGAGGATTGTAAATTAGTAAAGTTAAACTACAGAATAGATTTCAACAACTAAAACTGTAACTAGCCATGAAAGGCAAGTAATTGTTGCTTTTCTCATTGCTAGTATCTTCACTGTTACTTTTCGTATCCACAAAACTTGTAACTAATAAAAATAAGGACAACAAACACTATCTTACCACTATGCTACCCGTCTCTTGAGCAGACTGCAGAATGTAGCTATAGAACCATTTCCATAACCTCACTCACTATCGCCAACAGCAGCTGTAGTAGGGTGTACTGTGCTTTAATATCTCAGGACTCAATATCTTGTCGAATTGGGATGCCAACTCAAGGGAGTTTGGGGAATTATTTTTTCTCTTAGGTCTGAGATAGTGAAAGGTACATAGAAGTGGTTAAGCTGTGTGCCAAAGTCCAGAGTAAGCAGAATCAGCTTTAGAATCAAGATAAGCACAATTCATTAAGGAAAAATTGGTGAAGGAATAAAACTATTTCCCCTTAATATGTATATCTCTCAAGGAATCTTATAATATATGAGCTGACCAAAACAAACTGGTAATGAAGATTATTTCTTGTCCTTCTCTGGTTTATTATAAGGATATTACAAAGTCAGTATGCATTTTGACAATGATATAAACAATTTAACAATAGTTGTTTAGTATTTTTTTATGTGGGATATGAATATTCTAAAGGTCTATTAAAATAACCAGTCACTTATTAAACTGATATTTAGCATATAATAAAAAATTTCATTTATACAAAATGAATTTCATCTAATTTCAACTCAGTTATTACATTATACCTCTACTTGTTTCTATATATGATGTTGAAAGATACTTCTGTTCATTGTTATGTGATTAGGTAACAAATGTTTGTTCTTTTGCCTTGATGATCCAGCATTACTTTTGCATTTTTAGAGATTCAGAACTCCCTTCACCACTAATGCAAAGAACATCTTTAAAATCAGACAGCCATATAAAATTTCAAATATTCCCCAGGATTTTATAAAATTTGATGAAAGGAACAGATCTGTCAGTGTACATTACTGTACATTTTTCTCTTGAAGAAATGAGAGTGGAAACATACAAAAGAAAACATGATTAAAAGAGGAAGACAGAAATGTATCAATAGAAATGCCTGAAAAATTTCCCCTGTACTTAATATGGCATATAATTTTGATGAATCCATTTTATTAGTTATAATTCTTTTTTCCACTTTTTAAAGATTTGTATTGTCTTTTAGTAAAGTTTTTATATACAAGAATAAGCATCTACCTACAATCTTTTAAAATTTGTATAAAATTCATTTAAAATCCAGCTGCACAAATATGTTGTATTATTAATGTTTTTAAGTGTATCACTCCAGGAACAGTGTGTCATTAATAGAGAATTTAATGCCATTCCAAAACAAAATATAAGGATATTTGAACTGAGGTAGTGAACATACAAGACAATATACAGATGATGTACTATAGAATTGTGCACCTGAAACCTATATAATTATATTAATCAATGTCACTCCAATAAATTTAAGTAAAAAGAATTCAAGTGAAATAAGCCAGGCAGTGAAAGACAAATACCATATGATCTCATCTATAAGTGGAACCTAATCAACAAAACAAACAAGCAAGCAAAAAATAACCAGAGACAGTGAAATTAAGAACACACTGATAATAACCAGAGGGGAGATGGGAGGGGATAATAGGAGTGAAATGGGGAAGGGTTTTCAGAATCATGTATAAAGGACACATGGACAAAACCAAAGAGGGGTAGGGTCAAGGCTAAGGAGTGGGGGTGGCTGGTATGGGGGGAGCAATGGGGATAAAATGGAGACAACTGTACTTAGACAACAATAAAAAATAATTCAGCTTCAGGTAAAAATACAAAACAAGAAAAACAAAACAAAGTATGTAGAATAAATTTCAGATATTTTTATAAATATTTGTTGTATTCTAAAGTTGCATAAGTCCAGAATACATAATAACTTCTGTTACAGAAGACTTAGTGATTCTACACAATATTTTCTTAATATAAGTTTGAGAACTTTTACTCAAAATTATAACTGTTAGTTGAATTCCAAAAATATCATTGAAAACAATATTTTTTATTTAGCTTTTAAAATATTAACAATTTACTGAAAATGTCAGAATCTATTGGAAAGAAACACTATGCAAAATTGCATGGGACAATATTTAAAGGCTAATATAAATAAATGACCAAATTATTAATATAATTGTGTACATGTGTTTATATATATACATAGGAATAAAAAAATTAATTTTTCTGTAATAACTGGAGGGAAATTTGGACATATCCTAGACACAATAATTTTGGATACTTTTGGTAATTGACAATATTTTTATTATTACATTCATGATTTTAAAAATGTATAATTGCTCTAGTGCTTTAAAATATCTATTTTACATTTGAATTGAAAAATAAAAGTGTAAGTAAAAGAAAGGACTTGAGTTTTTGTTCTGATTCTGCTTCTATTTAAGAGAAGTCCATACATTTTTTTAAACACTAACATTCTAATATATAAAATAAACTAATTCATTTGGCAAACTGTAACAGTTCCCCCTAACCCCATATATAGGAAGAAAGATTTTGATTTGGAAATTTTTAAGTAAAAGAATACTGTAGCCCTGGCTGGTGTGGCTCAGTGGATTGAGCACCGGGAACCAATGGGTCACTTGTCTGATTCTCTGTGAGGGCAAAATGCCTGGGCTGTGGGCCTGGTACCCAGTAGGGGGCACGTGAGAGGCAACTACACACTGATGTTTCTCTCACTTTCTTTCTCCCTCCCTTCCCCGGTCTCTAAAAATAAATAAACAAAATCTTTTTAAAAATGCTCTAATTATGCTGTTTCTATGTTCCATATCAAAAATAGCTGTGTGTAGTTAAATTATTTCAAATCTTAGACTTAGCTACAGTGTAGGCAAGTCTTCAAATCTAAGTTACATTTAGAATCTGTACTATGATATTATACAAAATGCAAATAAAACACAAAACATTGACATTACTCTCCTTAGTTACTAAATATAATAATGTTATTTGGAAAGTGTGCTAAATGTGCCTATTTTCCATGTTATCTTCTTGCTGTTCATAGGTATGATTTATCATCACATCTTGGAGATACTTTAGAACACTTTTAAGAAATAACCTTTTTATTTCAAGAGTGTACTTTAAGTATCTATTCACGTCCAATGGTTTGTTTAAGAACATTTTAACATAAGACATCTTTTATTGATTTATTGACCAGACTTTTAAATACAACTGTATGAAATGTATCTGCATTGTGTCTATAATCCAAAGTAGATAACAGTGTTTTTAGAATAAAAGAGTGAGACATGCTCCTATTATGTCTCATTTTTTATTATTGTTCCATTGGATGAAACACGTTTAAATTTTAGAAATACATGATAGATGCCATATTTAGGATATGCTTCTTTCTCCTTGCAGGTGTTTCTTCAACCATCCATAAAATATTTTGCTGACTTAATTCTTCTTAGTGCAGAGAGTTAGGCATTATCTTAAATCAGTTTTTTAACCTGATTTGGGGTATTAGAATATAGATTCTTCAAAGAAGAGGCATTTTTTCTTCCTTTTCTAGTATGTTATTTTGTATAAATAGCATTTATTTGAAGCTTTTATGCATAGGTGAATTCCAAATAATTTACAAGAAGTTGTTAATGACTGAATGTAGATCCTTTATGTTGTGTTATTTAATTTTTAGATTAAAACATTCACACAAAGGGTTTTTTATTTCTTATATAAAGCCATTTTTATAATTTTAATGGTCCAGCAAATTGTTTAAAAGTTGATGCTTAGTAACTTTGCAATAATAAGCCACCAAATATTTTGGATTCTCCCACAGATAGCAAAACAATGTGAGCAACAAAATAAATTCTGTGGTATTGGATGATAACCCAATATATAAAATAAATAACTTTGGCTTCATGAGTGATTGGATTCATTTGAAAATGGAGGAGACCAAACAAATGTCTCAAGGAGCATTTTAAATAATTCTTGTAGATGCTCTGTCCTCAAGGAGAGGAATCCTAATCCATCACTTCTAAGTGTGGGTTGTGCTTACTGCAGGAGCAGAAGAAGAAGGCGGAGGAGCAGTAAACAAAGGAGAAGTAAGAAGTCCTGTTTGAATCCTATCTCTTGGCTTGTACAAAAATCAATTTGAGATGACCCATAGGCCATCTCAATTTTTTTAATTTAAAAATCAATAAAAAATAACATAAGGAAACAGGTATATTTTTCATAATTTTGAGTGAGGCTAGATTTTTTAGAGAAGACAGAATATATGAACCATAAGTTGAAACATTGGGTTTTATAAAATTCAACAATTCCTCATTAAAAAAATCTATATCTAGTACAAAATACTTGTAAGTCATATACATGACTGAGAAATTATATCCACAATATATTTTTAAAGGTAAAATTCCAAACCTTAGTAATGATAGGTTAATAAAACAATAAGAATTGACAAACATACATGGACACTCCTTAAAAGAAGAAAATAAAAACTCCAATAAATATGTAAAAATTATCAACATCATTAGCCAACAAGTAAATAATATATCTATATATAAGATATAATTACAAAGCACTAAAAGAGCTGAAATGAAGACAACTTAAAAGACAAATATTCTACAGCATATGAAACAAATGGAACAAAAATTAAGAGTAAAATCGTGTACTCATTTGAAATAGTTTTGCTCTTCATCTCAGTTTTCCATTTGAGATCATTTTCTTCATGGTTGAAAAATACCCTGTATTACATAAGGTACTTCCAATAGATATGAATTAATTTAAAAAATTATGATAATGTCACCATCTCATGGTCATTCTTTAAGGGTACTTTTATCTCAGGACAAATTATCCTTTGAGTTCTGATTTCAAGGTTAATTTTCATCAATACTTTGAAGATATAATTAGGTTCATTACTATTATTTTCAAGTTAGTTGTCATTACAATTTTTTTTATTTTTAAGCTAATATGTATCCAAACCTGTTATTAGATTCTTCTCTTTAACTTTGTTTTTCTGCAAAATAATTATTCATACAAAATTGTGGACTTCTTTTTGTTTATGGTTTTCTGTTGTTTGTTTTAATTGTTCTTTAAGTACAGTTTTCTGTCTTTTACTCCCATCCCACCCACCCACCCAGCCCTCCACACTCCCTCCCATTTCCACCCCCCTAGTTCTTGTCCATGTGTCTTTTATACTTGTTCCTGTAACCCCTTCCCCTTTTCCCCTGAAATTCCCTCCCCTCTCCCCTCTGAACACTGTCAGCACATTCTCTATTTCAGTGTCTTTGCTTATATTTTACTTGTTTGATTGTTTTGTTGTTTATGTTCCTGTTAAAAGTGAAATCATGTAGTATTTGTCTTTTACCACCCAGCTTATTTTGCTTAGCATAATGCTTTCCAGTTCCATCCATGCTGTTGCAAAGGGTAGGAGCTCCTTCTTTCTTTCTGCTGCATAGAATTCCATTGTGTAAATGTACCATACTTTTTTGATCCATTTATTTACTGATGGTCACCTACCTAGGTGACCAGCACTTGGCTATTGAAATTGTACTGCTATGAACATTGGAGTGCATAGGTTTTTGGGGGGAATTGGTGTTTCAGGGTTCTTAGGATATAATCCTAACAGTGGAATTGCTGGGTCAAAAGGCAGATCCATTTTTAGTTTTCTGAGAAAAGTCCATACTGTTTTCCATAGTGGTTGTCCTAGTCTGTAATCCCACCAACAGTGCACTAGGGTCCCCTCTTCTCCACAACCTCTCCAAAACTTGTTGTTTGTTGCTGTGTTTATGATAGCCATCCTGACTGGTGGGAAATAGTATCTCATTCTGGCTTTAAATTGCATCTCTATGATAGACAGCGATATTGAGTATCTTTTCATGTGTCTCTGGATTTTCGGTAATTGTCCTTGGAGAAATGTCTGTTCAAGTCCTTTGCCCACTTTTTAATTGGGTTGCTTGTCTTCTTAGAGTGGAGTCATGTAAGTTCCTTATGTATTTTTTAGATTAAACCCTTGTCTGAGGTATCATCGGCAAAGATGTTTTTCCAAACAGTTGGTTCTCTTTTTATTTTAATACTGTTTTCTTTAGCTGTGCAAAAGCTATTAATTTTGATGAGATCCCATTTTTTTATTCTTTCCTTTATGTCCCTTGCTCTAGGGGACATATCAGTGAAAATATTACTACATGAAATATCTGAGATTTTCCTGCCTATGTTCTTCTCTAGGTCTTTAATGGTTTCATGGCTTATATTTAAGTCTTTTATCCACCTTGAATTTATTTGGTGTATGGTGTAAGTTGATGCTCAAGTTTCATTTTTTTTTTTTTTTGCACCTAGCTGTCCAGTTCTCCAAACACCATTTATTGAAGAGGCTATCTTTACTCCATTTATGTTGGTAACCCATTTGTCCAATATTAATTGACCGTAGAGACTTGGTTTTATTTCTGAGCTCTCTGTTCTATTCCAGTGGGCCATGTGTCTGTTTTTATGCAAATACTAGTCTATTTTGATTATAGTGGCCTTGTAATACAGTTTGGTATCAGGTATTGTGATCCCTCCTACTTTGCTCTTCTTTCTCAAAATTGCAGCAGCTTTTTGGGGTCATTTATGGTTCCATGTACATTTTTGAAGTGTTTGTTCTATGTCTGTAAAATATGTTATTGGTCCTTTAATAGGCATCGCATTGAATCTGTAAATTGCCTTGGATAGTATGGACATTTTGATGATGTTATTTTTTCCGATCCATGAACACGGCATATGTTTTCATTTGTTTGTGTCTTCCTTGATTTCTTTCTTCAGTGTTCTGTAGTTTTCTACATACAGGTCTTTTACCTCTTTGGTTAGGTTAATTATTAGGTATTTTATTTTTCTTTTGCTATATTGAATGGAATTTTTTCTTGATTTCTGCTTCTGCTATTTTATGGTTGTATAGCAAAAATGCCTTTGATTTCTGGATATTGACTTTGTATCCCGCTGTTTTGCCAAATTCATTAATTAGGTCAAGCAGTTTTTGGGTGGAGTCTCTAGGATTTTCTAGGTATACCATCATGGCATCTGCAAACAATGACAGTTTTGTTTCCTCCTTTCTGATTTGGACCCCTTTTATTTCCTTTTCTTGTCTGATTGCTGTGGCTAGGACTTCCAATATTATATTGAATAGAAGTGGTGAAAGTGGACAACCTGTCTTGTTCCTAATCTTAGTAGAAAAGCTTTTAATTTTTGCCCACTGAGGATGATGTTGGCTGTAGATCTCTCCTATATGGCCTTTATTATATTAAGGAACGTTCCCTCTATTCCTACTTATCTGAGTGATTTTATCATAAATGAGTGCTGTACATTGTCAAATGCTTTTTTTGCATCTATTGATATGATCTGATGTTTTTGTCTTTGCTTTTGTTTATGCGGTGTATTACATTTACTGATTTGCAAATGTTGAACCATCCTTGCATCCCTGGGGTGAATACCCCTTGGTCATGGTGTATGATCTTTTTAATGCATTGTTGGATGCAGTTCGCCAATATTTTGTTGAAGATTTTAGCTTCTATGTTCATCAATAATACTGGCCTGAAGTTTTGTTTCTTTGTTGTGTCTTTATCTGGTTTGGGGTTTAGTATAATGCTGGCCTCATAAAAAGAGTTTGGGTATCTTCCATCATTTTGAATATTTTGGAATAGTCTGTAAAGGATAGAGATTAGCTCCTCCTTAAATGCTTTGTAGAATTTTCCTGTGAAACCATCTGGTCGTGGGCTTTTATGTGTCAGGAATTTTTTGATTACTGCTCCAATTTCATCTGCTGTTATTGGTCTGTTCAGCCTTTCTGCTTCTTCTTCACTGAGTTTTGGAAGATTTTTTTTTCTAGAAATTTGTCAGTTTCACCTAGGTTTTCAAATTTCTTGGCATACAGTTCTTCACAGTAATTTCTTACAATCCCTTGTATTTCTGTGGTGTCAGTTGTAATCTCTCTTCTTTCATTTCTGATTGCATTTATTTGGGTCCTCTTTTTTTAATTGAAGAGCCTGCTTAAAGGCTTGTTGATTTTGTTTATCTTTTCAAAGAACCAGGTCCTGGATTCACTGGTCATTAGGATTGTGCTTTTTGTGTTTATGTCATTTAATTCTGCTCTGATCTTGGTTATTTCCTTGCTTCTACTTGCTCTGGGTTGTGTTTGTTGTTGTTCCTCAAGTTCTTATAGGTGTAGGGTTAGGTTGTTTGTTTGAAATGTTTCTATCTTTTTTAGGGAGGCCTCTGTCACTATGGACTTTCCTCTTAGGGCTTGCTTCACTGTGACCCATAAATTTTGAGTTATTGTTAGTTCATGTTCATTTGCTTCCAGAAACTTTTTTGATTTCTTCTCTAATTTCATTCTTGACCCATTCGTTGTTTAACAGCATGCTATTCAATCTCCATGATTTTGAGAGTTTGGAGTTTTTTGGGGGTTGTTTTCTCATTTCAGTCCCTTGTGGTCAGAGAAAATGCTTGGTATGATTTCAATTTTCTTCAATTTGTTGATGCTTGTTTTGTGTCCTATCATGTCATCTGTCTTTGAAAACATTCTATGTGCATTTGAAAAGAATGTGTATTTAGCTTCTTTGGGATGAAGGGCTCTTTATATATCAGTTAAGTGCATTTCATCAATGGCTTTTTTTCAATGCCAAAATATTTTTGTTGATATTTTGTTTAGTAGATCTGTCCATTTTTGAGAGTTGGGTGTTAAAATTCCCTACTATAATTGTGTTGTTGTCAATATCTTTCTCGAAGTCTTCTAAGATTTTTTTTGATGTATGTGGGTGTTCCTATGTTGGGTGCATATATATTTACAATGGTTATGTCTCCTTGGTGGATTCTTCCCATGAGTATTATGAAGCGACCTCCTGGGTCTTTTTTTATGGCTTTTTTTTTTAGTCTATTTTGTCTGACATGAGTATTGCTCCCCCGGCTTTTTTTCCCTGTCCTTTTTCTTGGAAAATTTGTTTCCAGCCTTTCACTTTTAGTCTATGTAGGTCTTTTATTCTGAGGTGTGTCTCTTGTAGGCAGCATATGTGTGAATCATGCTTTCTTATCCATTCAGCTATTTTTTTGTCTTGTAATTATAGCATTTAATCCATTTATGTTTAAAGTTATTATTGATAAGTACTTATTCATTGTCATTTTCATACCTGCATTCCTCTTTCTCTCTTTTCCTTTCTTTCCTTGAAGCAGTCCTTTTAGCATCTCTTGCATAGCTGGTTTGGTGGACATGTATTCTTTTAGACTTCTTTTGTCTGGAAAATTTCTTATTTGGCCTTCTATCTTGATTGAGAGCCTTGTTGGGTTTTAGCCTTCTGGTTCTCATTACTTGGAATATTTCTTGCCATTTTCTCCTGGCTTGGAGCATTTCCTTCAGGAAGTCAGTTGCTAACCTTGTCATGGCTCCCTTGTATGTTATTTCCTTTGTCTCCCTTGCTGCTTTTAAGATTCTCTCTTTGTCTTGGAATTTTGCCATCTTAATAATGATGTGTCTTGAATTGGTCCTCTTTGGGTTCCTCTTGATTGGGACTCTCTGTGTTTCCTGGATTTGTGTGACTTTTTCTCTTTCAAACTCGGAAAGTTTTCTATCATTACCTTTTTTTTGAATAGGTTTTCTATCGCTTTGTCTTCTTCTTCTTCTTCTTCTTCTTCTTCTTCTTCTTCTTCTTCTTCTTCTGGTATCCTTATTATTTGGATATTATTACGTTTCATATTGTCTTGTATTTCTCTTAAACCCTCTTCATTCTTTCTGAGCCTCTTTTTCTTTTCTTGCTCTTTCTGGGTGTTTTTTTCTACTTCGTCCTCCAGCTTGCTGATCCGATCTTCTGCTTTATCTATCTTGTTTTTGATTCCTTCTACTGTGTTCTTCACTTCAGATATTGTATTCTTTATTTCCTCTTGGCCCTTTTGATAATTTCTATACCTTTTCATGTTGATATAGTTTTCAGTGAGTTTTTTGTAGTTCCCCTGTAGTTTCTGATAATTCAGTGTGAGCTCATGGAGCTTCCTAATAACCATTGTTTAAACTCATTATCTGATAGTTGAATTGCTTCTATTTCATTTACCATGCTTTCTGAGCCTTCCTCTTTTTTTTTTTTCATTTGGGGATTGTTTCTTTGTCTTCTCATTGTTTGTGAGACTCTTCTTGTTAGCCTCAGCTTCTTAAATTGATCTGTTCTGACTCCCTGGGTTTATGGTGTGTTCTTCTGTGGTAGAATACATGTGAGATTCAGTGGTGTAGTCTCCTTCAGGTATCCTGGTGTTTACTGCTTCTACCTACTCTTTTTTATGATCAGTTGGAGGAGTAAGGCAAAAGGGTTTAAGAGAGCAAGAGAGTATTCTATACTATTTACAGTACCAGCCAGTAAGAAAGAGATAGGAGATCCTTTGGTTATGTATAGTGTTAACCATTATATTCTATCCAACTAGCCAGTTTTTTAGAAAGGATGGAAAGAAGATAAGACTCTTGTTTGGGAGGGAAGGATTGTGAGTTGAATCTAGAAAGCAGTGAGGATGTGGGAGGTCAGATTCTGAGGTAAGATGAAAATAAAGGATAGTAAGTAGGTGTTGTGTGTGAGAGAATAGTTAACCACTACCGTAATAGTGTTCAGGAAACTGCGAAGTAAGCTGAGATCTGGGAGGGGTATTGTGTAGTATTTACAATAGTATGGAACAGATATTATTTAAAATAATATTAAAGCAACAATCATATGACAGAATCTATGAGATCTAGATACCGAGAATATGTTGTATAGGACCTTCGGTAGTGTGCTAATAGAACACAGGTGAAGAAAAGGACAGTAAGTTAGCAAAACACTATGAATGAAAGGACAGGGGAAACCTGTCATATGATACAATATAACCAGCCAAGCAAAGAGGAAAAAACAGAAAGAAGGGGAATACAAAAATATTTATCAGATAAAAGATGTAATAATAATGAAAAGATAATAATGCAAATATGCAATATCTTACAGCTTCTCTGTAATAACAAAGTGAACTTTGTCTGTCTCATCTGTTGGGATGCCCCCTCTTTGGGTCTAACTCTGGTCTTTTCCCAATTCCAGTGTTTTTTTTTTTTTTGGTCTCATTTGTGGGTATTTCAAAGAAAAAAAAAGCAGGCTAAGGAAGGTAGAAGAGGTAAAATTAGAAAGAAAGAAAGAAAGAAAGAAAGAAAGAAAGAAAGAAAGAGAAAGAAAGAAAGAAAGAAAGAAAGAAAGAAAGAAAGAAAGAAAGAAAGAAAGAAAGAAAGAAAGAAAGAAAGAAAGAAAGAGAAAGGAGGAAAGAGAAGCAAAAGGAACTGAGAGATTAAAATAATAAAAATTAAAAAATACTTAAAAAAAATCAAACAAACAAAAAAACCTCTTGCTGGTTTCAAACCAGCCGAACCAGTTTTTCTGTTCTGGCTGTCTGCAGCAGGCTGAGGGACAGGTTTACAGATGTGGGCTCCAGGTCCCCCGAGGGGCGAGCTCTTTCTTGGTCCCTGGGTGTGGTCTCTGGGTTTGGTCCCCAGGCGTTCCACAAAGCTCTCTCTCCTTGTTTTTCGGGCACACGTGCCTGGCCAGGCCACCTCCAGTCACTGGGGCTCCAGCGCACACTCTTCCCAGGGCTATGTGTGGGTGCTCACAGCCCCCTTGTGTTTGCAGCTTCATTTTTAATCTCCTATCTCTGACTTTAAGCAACCAGGTCTCTTCCAGTGCTGCCCAAACCCTGCTTGGCTGTGGAGGGAGCGCTGACCCAGCTCTCTCCCAAGAGCCCTGTGGCCAGCCCATGGGACCTGGGCCTGGGGCTGCAGCCTCCCTAGTCCCAGAGCTGATCCCTGGGCCCTTATTGTCCTGAAGCACTGTCCTTACCATCTGGTTTTTCAATCTCTGCTGTAATTTTTGATCTCCTATTTTCATATATGCTGGAGTACTGCCTGCTCTGTTCCTCCATAGGTTGGCCAGGTTTCTCTTTCGTGTGTAGAGGAAAGTGGAACCCACTCCCTCTTACCTAACCGCTATCTTCTCTCTGTATACTGCGTATGATTTTTCAAATATAGTCTATTTCTTAACTTTTTTAAAGCTTAGATAGTTCATTCTTTATTTTTAATCTTTTAAAATTTTTATTTATTTATCTTTAGAGGGGAAGAGAAGGAGAAAGGGAGAGAAATATCAATGTATGGTTGCCTCTCATGTGTCCCCTGCTGGGAACTGGCCTGCAACCCAGGCATGTGCCCTGACTGGGAATCGAACCACAGTCCTCTCGGTCGCAGGCCCGTGCTCAATTCACTGAGCTACACCAGCCAGGTAGTTCTTTCTTTTTTAAGTATGGATTCTAAATCTTGTTTTGGGGTTGCATTAAAATACATAATCCATTTTCATTATTTACTTTATGTTTCTTTTTTTGTGATTTTTAAAAAAATATTTTCCTTCTCTATACTTCATTCTATTTATATATTGCAAGTACACTAATTTTTTTCTTTGCTCATTCTAATCTCTTGTCAAAGTCACCTATTGATTTTTAAAAACTTTTTCATTTTGTAATTTACATAAATTCCAATTATCTATTAAAGTTTTCAATTTTGCCATTTCTATCATGTCACAAATTCATTTTTATCTGTGTCTATTAGCAAGAACAGATTTAAACATTTGTGGGTTTTTACTGTCTGTTCTCTACGTTGATTTTGTGTTATCTTTTCTCCTCACATTCATAATTAATTTTTTCTCTCAGACAATATGTTTATAAATTCAATAGTGAAAAAAATCTGAAGCCAGAAACAATGTTATTTTCTTACATGAATATTTCCATGTTCTTCTGCCAGGTGAATGGGGATGCTAGTAATTTGGAACAACCTGGTTCAAACTTCAATTAATGAGATAAATTTCTAGTGAGCAATTCTTTAAAGGTGTGTTCCTCCATGGTACCTCTTCATGTTCCCTTATGCATGTCTTAGAATGATAATAATAATAAAATACTTTTGACCATTCTTATCACAGCCTAAGCACACTTTTCAGTGCTTTAAAAATAATAATTTATTTAACCCGAAGAACAATCCTATGAGGTAGGTATATTTGTGTTAACATTTTACAAAGAATTAACTGAGACAAAAGAAAATCAAATAATTTGTGCAAGATTAATAGTAATTATTAGAAGCTACTATTCAACTGCAAATCCCCTTTTCTTAACATTATTTATACGAATGAGCCTTCCCATGAAAGACAGTTCTCCTCTTTAGCAACTAATAACTTTGTGAGAATCAATTCAAGAAATTACTGCTTTCTAGAGTACTTACATTTTTAGATAAGATTATGGGAGGAACACAGAATCATTTATCTATAACTACTAGTGATCTTATGAAAGCTGTATAACTTACTAAGTCAAGCAGTGCCCATCTGACTTCTCATACCCCTTTCAACTCACAAACTTATGATTTTTAAATTTAAGACACTTGAAGGGAAATAATTATGTGGCAAATATTTTTCAGGTACTTAATAATCATTCATTATATACATAACTAATACTTCTCATGTAATATACTTTGCGACAGCAAATCTGAGGAATCATTTATATACATTTTTTGCATTTAATTATTTAAGAAAATCTATAGTCAATATTATTCCCATTTAGATAAATGTTAAACCTAAAAATAAACATTGTCTGATTTATCCACAATCCATAAAAAAGATATGCAGCATTAAAAATTTTGACTTTAGAAACAGCATTTTATCCACAACACTGTACTGCTACAAGATCCAGACAGGTAGGTTGCTAAGTATTCTGACTGCACAGATGACAGTTACTGGTAACAGCATTTTGGTAAGTAATTGGTATGAAATAAAGCAATCTTTTCATCTTAACAGATTTATTTTTCTTTTAGTACTATGGACCTAGTATTCAATTAACTAGGATACTTTCTTGGCAATTAGGCATTAAAAACAGAATATAGGCTGTAATGGAGATGCCTCTCTCTAGGTTAAAAAACAAGCAGCTCAAAATTTGACAAATACTGTGTTCTGGCCAAGATGGAAGCACAGGTAGGTATACTTTAATCCCTTGCTCAACCAAAAGAAAGATAACAACCAATTAAAAGTGAAACAAAACAAAACAAAACAACCAGAACTGCCAGAAAATCAAACGTGTGTGGGTCTGACAACAAATGAATTAAAGACGAAACATTCATCCAGACTGATGTACCCAGACAAAGAAATACAGCTCAAATAAAAGAACAGATCAAAACTCCAAAAACAGAACCAAGCGATGAAATGATAGCCAACCTATCAGATGCAAAGTTCAAAACACTGGTAATCAGGATGCTCATAGAAATTATTGAGTATGGTCACAAAATAGAGGAAGAAGTGAACTTTACCCAAAGTGAAGTAAAGAAAAATATACAGGGAACCAACACTGAAGGGAAGGGAAATTGGAATCAAATCAATGATTTGAAATGACAGGTAGAAGTAAACATCCAACCAGCAAAGAATAAAGAAACAAGAATTTTTAAAAAAAGAGAGAGAGAGAGAGAAGAGTCTGAGAGACCTCTGGGAAAATTTTCAGCATTCCAACATCCAAATCAAAGGGCTGCCAGAAGGAGAAGAGGAAGAAGAAATTGAAAACTTGTGTGAAGAAATAATGAAGGAAAACTTTCCCAATCTGATGAAGTAAATAGAATTCCAGGAAGTCCAGGAAGCTCAGAGAGTCCCAAAGAAGTTGGACCCAAGGAGGAACACACAAAGACACATCAAAATTATATTACCCAAGATTAAAATTAAAGAGAGAATCCTAGATGCAGTGAGAAAAAGAGTTATCTTCAAAAGAATGCCCATAAGATTGTCATTTAATATCTCAAAAGAAACCTTGCAGACAAGAAGTGGCTGGAAAGAAGTATTGAAAGTCATGAAAGGCAGGAACCTACATCCAAGATTGCTCTATCCAGCAAAGCTATCATTTAGAATGGACGAGCAGAAGTGCTTTCCAGATAAGGTAAAATTAAAGGACTTCATCATCACCAAACTCTTATTATATGAAAGGTTAAAGGGATTTATCTAAAAAAAGATTAAAATATGAACAGTAAAATGACAACAAACCCACAACTACCAGCAACTAAACCTAAAAAACAAAAACAAAGACTAAGCAAACAACTAGAATAGGAACAAAATCATAGAAATGGAGATCACATGTAGGTTTATCAGTGGGGAGTGGGAGGGGAGAATGGGGGAAAAAGTCACAGGGAAAAAGAAGCATAATCAGTAGGTACAAAATAGACAGGAGGAGGTTAAAACCAGTATAAGAAATGGAAAAGCCAAAGAAATATATGTATTACCCATGGGTATGAGCTAAAGCAGGGAGAAATGCTGGCGGGAAGGGATGTGCAGGGTGGAGTGGGATAAAGGGGAGAAAAAAATGGGACAACTGTTACAGCATAATTAATAAAACATAGTTACAAATTAACAAATTTCTATGTTTCTTTGAAATGAGGAAGCAATATTTCTTTCATAATCTGTTACCACCTCAATTTTTATATATCAGAAGCATTTTAAAAATCTTGTAAAGGTGTTTCTAACAAAGCCATAAATATATACATGATTAAATTTAATATTTAAATTTTGTCATGCAATAACTGAGAAAGAATGACTATTAGCACTTATGCTTTGGTTTATTTTTCATGAGTAGATATTTTTAAAATATTTATTTATTTATTTTTAGAGAGAGGGGAAGGGAGGAAGAAATGAGGGAGAGGATTAGCAATGTGTGGTTGCCTCTCTGGTGGCCCCCACTGGGGACCCAACCTGCAACCCAGGCATGTGCTCTGACTAGGATTTGAACCAGCAACCCTTTGGTTCTCACCCCCGCTCAATCCACTGATCTACACCAGCCAGGGCATGAGTAGATTTTTTTTTTAAATGTGAAGTCCTGACATGGACTTGAATATTTATTAATTATCATATTCCCAAATAAGGATTTTGTACTGTAAGTATTAGAACAGTTATACAAATGGAAATAGTTTCATTTAGTAATCCTTATAAATCATATCTTAAATATTCCTGATTATAGTATAATATAGGTAGATTCATTTATGTATATCCATATTTTTTCCAGTGAACACTTAATAATAATGCATTGTGTGTATTCAATAATTGTTACCCATTTTCTTTATGAATAGAAATAACCTTTATTCATGTCAAATAGTCACTAGTGCATGTTCTGTAAGATGACACCTATGACAAAGAAAAAAAAACTGAGAAGTAATATTCAGTCTGTAAATGTGAAAAAGAGATGAGAAAAACAAAACTTGCTGGATATTATGATTATGTACCTTCCTAAAATATTCTATTAAAGATCTGCCATTTTGGTGTCTGCTTTCTATGTCATTCAGTGGAAATTATTGCTATTTAACTTCTCAGAACCAGTATATTAGGGTATGGGACAATAAATGAGAGGTTAGAAATTTCTAGAAATCAGATTAAAATGAAATCACTGACTTGCTCTTAAGAGTTGACCATTGACAATCTTTTAGAAAACTTATAGTAAAGCCATGTAAAAAAAAGAGCATCTTTTGCATATGACTTCCCAATAATCCCAGCAACATTTAAATAAATCCTCTTAAATAAGAGGATTTTTTTCAATATAGTTTTTGGCTTCTTTGTTAAAAATTACTTGCCCATTTACATGTGGGTTTATTTCTGGACACTCAGTTCTGTTCCATTTTTCTGTGTGTCTGATTTTTTGTTGTTGTTGTTTTTCCCAATACCATGTTTTGATTATCATCACTTTGTAGCATAATTTGAAGTCTGGGAGTGTGATACCTCCAGCTTTGTTCTTTTTTCTCAGGATTGCTTTGGTTTTTCATAGTCTTTTTTTGTACGATACAAATTTGATGAACTTTTGTTTTATTTCTTTAAAAATGTCATTGAGATTTTTTTATTCTCCTTGCATACGTTTTATTTTATTGTTACAACAATAACTATTAATTATATGATGAATACTTACTATATGGTAGATTCTGTACTACATATCTTTTTTTACCAGTTTTTAAAATTTTATCCCCACCACTCCCCACTAGCCCTGGTATCCCCACTCCACATCCTCAATCCTTCCCCTCTTTGGTTTTGTCCATGTATCCTTTGTACATGTTCATGAGAACCCTTCTCCCTTTCCCCCCAATTATCCCCTCTCCTAACCCCTCTGGTTACTGTCAATTTGTTCTTAGTTTCAATGTTTCTGGTTATATTTTACTTGCTTGTGTGTTTTGTTGATTAGGTTCCACTTATAGGTGATTTTGATGGGGATTACATTAAATCTATCTATTGTTTTGGATAACGTGGATATTTTAACTATGTTGATTCTTTTAATCCATGAACACAGAAGATCTTTGCATTTAATTGTATCTTTTTCAATTTCCAAAATGATGCTTTGTAACTTTCAGTATATAAACCCTTCACATTCTTTGTTAAGTTTATTCCTAAGTATTTTATTCTTTTTGTCAAAATTGCAAAATGGACCTCAAGTGAAATAAATCAGATAAAGAAGGCTAAGAACTATATAATTACATTTATGTTTGAGACATAAAACTGAAAGGAACAAGTTAACAAAAAACAAACAAAAACTCATAGACAAAGATAACAGCATGGTGGTTACCAGAGGTAAATGGGGCAAAGAGGGTCAACTATATGGTGGCAGAAATTGATTTGACTTTGGGTGCTGTGCACACAATGCAACATGCAAATTATATGTCATAGAAATGAACACTTGAAACTTACATGATCTATTTGCCCATGTCACCCCAGGAAATTTAATAAAAAAAGAACTTCAGTGGAACAGCAATAAACCTTCTAAGCTCAAACATTTATTTAATAAATAATTTAAGTGTCTGATGAAAAGATATTTTTGCACTAATGAAAAAATTGTATAATGATGAAAAATAAAATAGAGATGACTTGCATTTTTTAAGAATGCATTTTGTAAGAAGCTATCATAATTCTGACACTTTAATTGTTATTCATTAGTTATCATCAAAAACTTTGGTAATTTAGTTTTCTTTATTAATTTTTCAAACACAGTTATAAGAATGACTTTAAAACATTTGAAATAATTACTTTTTGCATTTTAGGAAAGTGAAGGTTTAAAGTAATAATTTCTCTGGGATGATTTAGTTACATCAATACAAATCTGCTAGTACAAGTCTTTTTTTATAATAATAGAAAAATAAACTACCAACATCAGAACAAAAATTTTTAATATGCATCTGAGTTACAATACTATTACTTCTTTTAAGTGTGTTCATATTAAGTAGTTCTTTTTCATTAGTGCATAATGCCTCTCAGCTATGTCTAATCCTCTGTAATTAAATAGGCCAATAGCCAGATAAAATCCAAAGACAATTTACCCTATATTTTATAGATTCAATTTAAAGCAAAAGATTTAACTCTAATAACAATAACTACACAATAAACATATATAAAAATTACAGGAATATTTGAAAAATTTTAACATCATGATGGTTTTTATTTTATGCCATAGGAATTTTGTTAATTTCTGTGAAATAGTAAACATCTGATTAAAATATAAAATTCAGGCAATAGATACTTGATGGAGCAATGATAAGAATCAATATTATACTAATCAAGGATACATTACATACATTTTCAATTTTTAATATAAAATATATATTTAAAGATTTTGTTTATTTCTTTTTAGAGAGAGAGTAAGGGAGGGAGAAAGAGAGGGAGAGAAACATCAACGTGTGGTTGCCTCTTGCTCTCCCCCTACTGAGGACCTGGCCCAGAACCCTGGCATGTGCCCTAGACTGAGAATTGAACTGGCACGCAATCCACTGAGCCACACCAGCCAGGGCAATTTTTTTTGCATAAAATCTTGATATTGACTTAAGTGCTGATACAATTAATAATAACCAAAAAGTGAAAATTTTATTGTAATTATTATAATGGCTCCATAAAATAGTTACTTTATCTTGAGTAGACCCTATAAACCATATTTTTAATATTCTTATTCATGATCTCATAACAGTAATTTATTTTTGTCTCCCCATAAAGCCTTTCCATGAATTCTGAATTACAATGCATCATATTATATTATATATATGATGTTATATGTATATATATATATTTATATAATGAATAGAAAATCATTATAAACATAATAAATATTAATCCAACTATCCCAGTAATCACTCCAAATATGAGTGGTTTAAATACACCAGAGATCTTTGAAAAGTACACAATAGCAATTACATATTGTCTATAAAAGACTGACTTTAAATATCATGACACAGGATGAAAGTAAGTGTATGGAGAAAAATATACCGTGATAAGATAAATGAAAAGAAAGCTGGAAGTGCATATTAATTTGAAAAAAAATAGTATAAATAAATAATTCTCAGAAATTTAAAAAAAGGGTTATTATGTAACAAAAAAAGAGTTAAGTCTTCAAGAATATGTAAAAATTCTAATTCTGTATGCTTTTATACACAGAACTTCAAAATACATGTAGGAAAAAAACAATGAAACTGAAAGAAAATATAGATATGTACTCTTAAATCCACTAGTTACATATATAGTCCTTTTGTTAATCAAACAGAAGTAATATTTTCAAATAAGTATAAAATGCAACCAATACATTTTACAAAGCAGTAATTCCATTTAAATGTGTATTACTTGAATATTTCTATTATGAAACAATGTAGATTTGCCTTTTAATTATTAGTATTTAATAACGTCATAAAATGACCATAACAGTTGCTAAAACAAAATATTTTACCAATCAATCAATTCTCTAGTTTTACAAGTTTTGACCCTAAGCTTTATTTTCCTAAAATTATGGAGAACCTCAAAGAAATTTTGGTATGTAGTCATATTTATCCATATTTACCATATTAATATTAAAACTAAGAGATTTGTTTTTTCTTATAAGTATATTTTATTAATCGTGCTGTTACAATTGTCTCATTTTTTCTCCCCTTTATCCCTGTCTACCCCATATTCTCCCTCCCCACCCCCTAGATCATATCTATAGATCTTACAAATAAGTTCTTTGGCTTTTCCATGTCCTATATTATTTTTAACCTCTCCTTGTCTATTTTGTACCTGCCAATTGTGCTTCTTATTCCCTGTGACTTTTCTCCCATCCTCCCCCTTCACCCTTCTCGCTGAGAACCCTCCATGTGATCTCCATTTCCATGATTCTGTTCCTGTTCTAGTTGTTTGCTTAGTTTTTGTTTTTTAAGATCAGTTATTGCCATTTTACTATTCATAGTTTTCAATGTTCTTTTTCTTAGATAAGTCCCTTAAACATTTCATATAATAAGAGCTTGGTGATGAAGAACTCCTTTAACTTTACCTTACCTGGGAAGCACTTTATCTGCCCTTGCATTCTAAATGATAGCTTTGCTGGATAGAGCAATCTTGGATGTAGGTCCTTGCCTTTCATGACTTTCAATACTTCTTTTCAGCCCCTTCTTTTCTGCAAGGTTTGTTTTGAGATATAAGCTGAGAGTCTAATGGGAATTCCTTTGTTGGTATCTGTCTCCTTTTATCTTGCTGCCTTTAAGATTCCTTATCTTTAATGTTGGGTAATGTAATTAGAATAGGTCTTGGTTTATTTTTTTGGGGGTTGAGCATCTTTGGGACTCTCTGAGCTTCCTGGACTTCTATTTACTTCATCAGACTGGGGAAGTTTTCCTTCATTATTTCTTCACATAAGTTTTCAATTGCTTTTTCTTCTTCTGACAGCCCTTTGATTCAGATGTTGGAATGTTGAAAGTTTTCCCAGAGGTCTCTCAGACTCTTTTTTTTTTTTAATTCTTGTTTCTTCATTCTGTGCTGGTTGAATGTTTATTTCTTCCTGTTGTTTCAAATCATTGATTTGAGTCCCAGTTCCTGTCCCTTCAGTGTTAGTTCTGTATATCTTTTCCTTTATTTCACTTTGGGTAAACTTCACTTCTTCCTCTATTTTGTGACCATACTCAATAATTTCTATGAGCATCCTGATTACCAGTGTTTTGAACTTTGCATCTGATAGGTTGGCTCTCATTTCATCACTTGGTTCTGTTTTGGGAGGTTTTTTTATTCTTTCATTTGGGCCATATATTTTTTTGTCTCAAGGTGCCTGTTACATTCTAAAGGGTCAGAGTACTAGGTATTCACCAGGGCAGGGCCACCCAGGTCTTTGCACTGTGGTGCTGTATGTGGTGAAGGGGTCTGAGAGGGAACAATGCTTCTTGCTCAGCTCTCACCCTGCTTTCAGTCACTTTTCCTGCTCCCCACAAGCAAATTATGTTCTTCTGGTGCTAATTCTTGGGTGGGTGGGCTGTGTACATTGTACAACCTCCTGGGTCTCTCCAATGAACCCTCCTGTGAGGCTGGGAGTTTTTCCCACCACCAACCCCCATAGGCTTTATAGCCAGAGGTTTTGAGGCTTTAGTTTGCTGCTTTGGAAACCTAGGTTGCATGGTCTGTCTTGATCCCCAGTTGTTTCTCCCGGCATATTCCCCACACACGAATGTAGTACCGCTTGGTCCACCAGCCGCTTCCTTGCCTGCCAGGTCCACCACCTAGCTGTGCATACTCTCTGTACTGGCTCTCTGTCTCCACCCCTCCTACTAGTTTGGATGAATATTTCTTCTTTAACTCCTTGGTTGTCAGACTTCCATACAGTTTGATTTTCTGTCACCTCTGGTTGTTTTTTGTTTTTAAATGTCTTGTTGTCATTCTTTTGGTTATGGTAGGATGCAAAATGTATCTACACATGCCTCCACTTTGTCTGAAAGTCCTAAAATTAAGTGATTTAAACATATGCATTTATTTATAAATGACAATAGTAAACCTTTTATACTTTACATTAGTAAAATATTTATGAGATATAACTGCATTTTCCTCCTTTCCACAAAATTAATGATTATGGTGATTTAAAAATGTTTTAATCTCTTTAAACTATGGGATAATGGAAGATAGCTGGGTTTCCAAGATGCTTCTGCAATTTTTTTGTTACTTTGTTGATTTAGTTGAAGTATATGAAGAAATTATAGCTTCACAAACATATATATTTGAAAAGGAATAATAATATGACAGGCTTTGAAATAAGTATATCTTCTAAAAGTTTAGTTGTAGTGTATAACTGGACATAGAAACAATGATTATCAATAAATATCTTTATCACTAAATTATTTTTCTCCCTGAGGATTATTTTTACCTATTCAAGACTCCTTTACATCATGTTTTTGTTTTATTTGCAAAATACTGATTTATTGAATTATGTGGATATCCCAAGGGTTGCTACATTTCATTATAAAAGATACTTAAAAAACTAATATTCATTATTATCACTGTTGTAGTTAACTATCAGCTTCCTGGAAGCACATAGAAATTTTCCAGATTTTTATTTTGGCTTGAAATCTTCAATTTTATTATTTGTAACAAATGATATGACATGGTTTTTTAAAGGTCATGTGACTTCATTTTCAAGAATATATCATCCAAATATACAAGTGTAGATAACCATAATTATATGATAAAAGCAAATAAAAGCAAAAATGTAGTTTATAAAATAATTTTAGTTATGTATATAATTAATACAATTGCACAGGCATTTTCCTCAATTAACTGTAATACTTTAAAATGCAGCAAAAATATTTATGAACACATCTCTTTTGATGACTCAGAATATTGCAAAAAGGTAATCTTGAGAGTTAATCATTACTAAAATTAATATTTTTAATGTTCTATCAAGGATATTCATGTTTTATCTTTTGTCTTACTCCAAACAGATAGAAGTGAATAATACACTAATGTTGAACAGTTTGTTGTCAATGTCTTGACTATGCTGATATAGTAATAGTTTATACACTATTTCTTTTTGACCCTCAGCAAAAATGTCAAGGAAGCTAAAATGATACAGTCTCAGTATTAGTGTGTTAGACAGAATAATATCACCCAAACATATCTATGTTGTCATTCTCAAAATCAGTGAACATGTAACCTTATGTGACAACAGAGACTTTGCAAAAATGATTAAGTTATGGATAATAATCTGGAGAGATTATTCTAGGTTATTGGTTTGGACCAAATAATCACCTGAATGCTTAAAAGCAGAGAATCTTACCTAGTTGTAGTGAGAGAAAAAGGGGGAAAAAATGACGGAAAGAGAGGAAGTGTAGGGGGACTCCACCCGCAGGGTCCCCCCAACCCCCACCAGCCACCACAGATGAGAATAAGTCTACTAAGACATGATTTCTGTGGGGAGGAAAGGTGGCAGATCTCTCAAAGGAGAAGGACCAGGGGCCTGTTCCTCAGTGGACTTTTATTGGGTTTTATTTGCATAGGAATACATGGTGTATATGTAAAGCTCATCAATCATTATCAGGCAGTAAGGATCAAACAATAGATAACATTCAAAGAACTCTGAGGGCTTATTTTGAGTCAGGGTCAGATAGCTAAAGGGCCATAAATGTTTGAGGAAACAAACTCACTTCATGCTTTGACTCTTATTTAAATTGAGGGTGTTGGCAAAGTAGGTTTCATAAGATTTTATGCATTCTTTCTTAGGCCTAATTGCCCCCAGGGAGCCCACCCTTTCAGCACAGGGCCACACCCACCTCCAGCATTGTTTCAGGCTTAAGTCAGGCAAGGGAAGTAAGGCAGCCAAGAGGTTAGGAGACTTTTTGCAGACAAAATGAGGACTATGTCAAAGCTGAGGGGTGAGGGTCCATCACTCCCTTTGTCCATAGCCCCCCAAGTCTTTCCCTGAGGACTCCCTCATGACCATGCCTATTTTAGGTCATCCCTCCCTTGAGGAATCTTACCCATCATTGACTAACTGGTCATGCACTGGGGGCCAGGCAGTGTGAAGTAAAGTGGACAGAGGTGGTTATCCTGCCAGGGAGATAAGCTTTGTCTCCTTAGTGGTTTAGGGTCTCAAGGTCTTTTTACTCTGGCTTAGTCATGGGGGGTTATGGCTTCTGAAACCAGGCAGGGCGGTTCCCAACAAGGAAGAAGAGATTTGCATTGTAAGACATACGCTGAAAATTTCTGTTACTAACTTTGAATATTGAGTGAGAGGGACATGAGCCAAGGAATGTGCTTATTCTCTGGAAGCTATAAAATGGAACCACAGTGCTACAACGGTCAGAAATTAAATTCTGCCAACAGCCTAAACTGATAAGAAAAAAGATTTTCCCATAGAGCCTCCAAAAAACATCACAGTCATGCCAATCTCTTTTATTTTAGTGTGGTGAGATCTGTGTCAGACTTCTGACCCACAGAATTGTTAGTTAATTTGTGTTTCAAACTGCAAAGTTTGTGGTTATTTGTTAGGGAAGCAAGAAAAATGATATATTCATTGTAAAATCTGTTTGAACTTCACATTCCCCTAGATAGTGTCTCAGGAACCAAAAAGTATTCAATAGTTCAAACATTGGAAATTGCTATTCTAAACCTACAAACATCCCCCCCCCCATGGTAGAATTGGTTGATGTATACAAATTGTTTCTTATGCCCTTACTATGTTATCTAATTTGTGTGTTTTTGACAATTTTATGTTTTCTATGTAAAAATAAGATTTGTATTATTGAAACCAATTAAATTTGCTCTGTTTTGTCACTTCAAACTAAAATAAATCAAAATAAAAACAACAGATCTGACTTAAATGGAAAAATTTGCTCCCCACTTTATATAAATCTAAAGAAACTTAAACTTCCTGCAGAATATTGCTTACATACCACTCAATTAATAATCATGTCAGTATTTATTAAACTAATAAACAGTTAAATATCTTCTCAACATTGAAAAGAAAGCATAAGCTCAAGAGCATACTTTCCAGTTCCAGGAAAACACGCTTGTTTTTAGATGCTTAAATCTTCAGAGAAAAAAATCAATTCTACCAACAAATTATAAACCACTTGACTTTACTTATTTCCCAGTACCATATTGATGGATGTTCTGTTGTTGTAAAGTTGAAACAATAATTTGAGAGGAGATTCTCTATCTGATGATACAGAGAAAATGAACAAGAAATATATTTATTCTTGGGAAAATAATTTATTTCAAGTAACATAGATTTAATATATGAATATATGGGAATATTAGAAAAATACAATACAACAGAACCACAATGAATGCAGCATTATTATTTTACTTAATTTTCTTAAAATTATAATACTGAGCATTGTAAAATGAATTTAAATGTAGATAAATGTTTAGCTTTGAGCCACATAAAGTGTATTTTCTTAAATCAATAGTCTTGTTCATATATTCTTTATAGGAAAACATAGATATCATAAAAATAAATTAGTAATGAACATTTTTGATAGAAAAATTTCTACCACTTTTTAAAGGGTAGTTGCTCTACCTATCAACCAACGATATAGCTACAAACTGTTTAGAACTTCATGCTGGTCCTACAGAACAACTTCCCTCTAGGTCTTTGCTGAGTTATACTTTTTTCATTGTTCAAGTTTCAGGGTTAGTATAATATCCTCAGGAAGCCCTTTTTTAATCACTCCTGATCCCCAGGTGTTATTGCTCTAAGAACTCTAATTATATTTTTAATTGTTTATCCTCAGTATCCAGACTTGAATAAAGTATGCAAGACTTCTTCTTTTTTTGCTATTAACATCATTTCTTATTCATTTGCTTATTTATTTATTTTTATTGCTGTTCAAATACAGTCCTCTCCATTTTCACACCACAATGTACCCCCCCCCACCCCGCCTCATCCTTCTCCACCTCCTACCTGTGAATCTATCCCCTTTGGCTTTGTCCAGGTGTCCTTTATAACTGTTTCTTGATGGTCCTTCCCCTATTATCCTTCTCCCCCCGCCCCTCTGGTTACTGTCAGTTTGTTCTTTATTTCAATGTCTCTGGTTATATTTTGCATGCTTGCTTGTTTTGTGGATTAGGTTCCACTCATAGGTGAGATCATATAGTATTTGTCTTTCACCACCTGGCTTATTTCACTTAGCATAATGCTCTCCAGTTCCATACATGCTATCACAAAGAGCCTTCTCTTATCAAACATTATGTCCTAAGTGCTTAGAACTATCTTTGCAAATAGGAAATACTCCCCAAATATTCATTAGAAGAATGAATAAATAGACAATGCTCAGCTCACTTAGGAAACCTGAAGCCAGCTTTCATGTATGCTTGGCCTGTTAGGTTTACAGTTTTGTTAAGGAATCTTAGAATAGCAGCCTAAAAAGTATGCTCCCACCAACTGGAAATAGAATTTATTCCAGTAGGAGCAAGATTATATTTGATGTTCTAAAATGTTTTCTAGAAATAGAATGAAATATGTACATGAAAATGTCATATATATTTACTTTTATGTAATTACAAGTCAGGCCCTAACACATGAAGACATGCGTGGCCAGGTCCCACAGGGGATTTTCTATGCCGAGCCCAAAAATGTGCATAAGGACCTCTTGGGCCTGAAGGGTCACAGGATGATCAAGTGCACCTTGGTAAGACATGTTAGAGGAGTTTGGAGGCACAAACATGGCCTCTTCAACTCAAAATTAATGTGGTGACAGGGAGAGAAATGGGGATAATTTTAATCTGCTAATGCTTTTGATGTTCCTAACATATTACTAGAGAATTAGTTTTCACACCATCTTGTGAAACAATATTAAGGATCCATTTTATAGGTGAAGACATTGTAAATTATTCAGAATTTCTCCCAGGTTATAGTCAGAAAATTTAAAAATAGGGTATGTGCCCAGGACGTAGCTACCTAGTTTATCCTGTTTCTCTCAGTGTGTTTACAAGAAATGTTCCTGGTATTTGAGCAGTTTAAACTTATATTCATTGACACAATGTTGAACAGAGGAAATTTCAGGTGATAGTACATGTATGACTATTTGTGTTATCCTTTTACTTAGCATCAAATAATCATGTGCCAACTTAAAAACTAAAAAGTATAAAAAAATAAAAGTTTTAACACAGTACAAGTCTATCTTAATTTATGATTTAAAAAGCTTTAATCTGGTGAGCAAGTGTTCTTGAGTACCCCATCAAGAGAAACATGGGTAAATTTATGAATGACCATTGACAAAAGTAATGACTGAGGGTCATTGGGCAACTGAACCACACACCAGAATTAGCATGAGAAGCCCCAGTGTATGAAAAGGATCCAAGGACCCCTTGAGGACTCACACTGCCGACAGGTAAAGGCTTAAAACCAGGAGGTAAGAGTGAGCAAAAGAGGGCAAGGGAGATAAGCATGCTTTTCAGATAAATTGATTTGCTTTTCTCTGGCACAATACACATATGCCCGTTAATGCTGTTTGCTGATGTGGGTGAGAACATAACTTGGGCTTTATTAATGGGATCATAATCTATTAATAGGGATCTATAGTTAATTTGTCTCCAGGATTATCTAGTGGTGTGAAAAATACACTCTTGCCATGATAAGCTAGCTTCAGTAACATTTTGGTAAAACATGGCTGGAAAGAATAACTAACCTAGTGGTTCTCAATCCTTTTTTTAAATATAACATTTTCCCAACATAATTGTATTTTAATCTCCAAATTATTGATTCCAATTTGAAGTGGTCTTCTAGGTTATTCAAATGACAATAGACCTCCTTTACTGGTGGTACCATGTCAGGGGACTTGAGGCCAAGACTGTGTTCTCTATTTGACACTCTCTGTGGCTCTTAAAGCCTATAAATGTAAAGTAAAAAAAGTCTGGTCTAATTCAGTCTTCCATTTGAAACACCCAAAAGCTGAGTCCTAGAGAGATGATGTTCCCTGCCCAGAGAGTCACACAAATGGTTAGGATAGTGCTGGGATCCTGGGCTCATGCTTTCTGTAGAAATAAGCTACCTGTGATCAGCCCCAGATTTTCCTGTCACATCTTTCTCCTCCTGACCAGGTTTCCACTGCCATTCCCACCAGAATGAACAGTAACCCTGAAGTCCTGAGTAAGCTCTGAGCTTTGAGGAAATGCAGAAGCTTCCACTTTAACCCCAACATATACACATTTGCCATTTTAACACCAATATACTAAATTTAATGATGAATTTGTCCAAAACTTTCACACAAGGTCATATCCAAAACTGCTTTCTGTTGTTATTTAAACATTTCAGACGTGTGTGTGGGGGGGGAAGGGTGCCTTGTTTCTACACTGAGTGAGAATGATCCCTGAGGTCAGAGCTACATATTAAAGTCAGATTAAGGAAAACATAGGAAATAAATAAATGTCTGTCTATCTATAGGGCTTTTGAGGGCAAGAGGAATTATAGACTAAGGAATTTTAATGTCAGCAAACCCATAATACCATGTCATAGAAAAGATGGAGGTTTGCTTATTTTGCTTTCTTCTTATTCCAAAGGTGTTTTCTTATAGTAAATATGGTTTCCATTATTTTTGTATGTTGTCACAATATTTGTGATTTTTAGCACTTCTTTATCATTTTGTTGTGGAATTTAAGGTTATAGATAATTATTGCCTCTCAAATGATATTAAAATATATATTCTAATATTTATCTGGCTTTTCGAAATATCTTTCTGATTCCCTATGTGAATATACCTCTGATGATCTAGAAGACAAGCTTAAACTCTTTATTCTGGAGAAAAACAGAGACTTTTGATGTTCACATTTAAAGTAGAGAGTTTTGAGAATTTGTCATGATTTTTATTTCTTAACATATAGTTTCACTGTTATTTATTGTACATAACAGCAGTTTTGCATTTTAAATGGAAGCATATGTCATTGATAGTGATATGAGAAAACCATCACTGGAAGATCCAAATTACTTCTCGGACCTTGGGTTTTTATAGCTCTAGTTCATGTGATTTTGCTAGTCTACAGAAATTCTTTGTGTATTACATACATTCTCCATACTTACAAATACTAAATTCTATGATTTTAAAATTTATTAGAAACATTCTAATCTAAAGAGAGCTCATCTTTCAGTATAAAAAATAGTTGAAATTATGGAGGTGAAATATTGTTAGTTTCTCTCAGAACTGACTACTAATACATCCTGAACTAGTAGTTAAGTGGATAACACATTCAAAAAAGCTAATATTTATTTCACAACTCTAATTTATATCCTTGATATGTTTCTGGTTTCGCACTTGTGTATAATACTTGACTCTCAAACACCCCAAAGTAGCCTCATCTCTTTTAATTTAAATGCTTTAAAAAGTGGTTTATAAATTACTATAAGTACACAATGTTAAAAACTAATCCTAAGTTGAAAAATCAATGTTTAAATAATATTATGGGCTGAACTGTGTACACCTCCAAATTCATATAAAAAGTCAGAACCTCCAATACATCAAAATGTGACTGACTTTGGAGATATGGCCTTTGAAAAAGTAATTAAGATAAAATGAGTTCACATGACTGGGCCCTAAATAAGTATAACTGGCCCTCAGTGTTTGTTTTGAACTAGACAACACATTTCTATTTTGTTCAAGCAATTATTTTAATAAATTCTAGAGATATTTAAGTAAACATATTTACCCTATGACTTCTGACACATTATTCATTTATTTATATTGAAATTCCTATCTGACATAATTTTCCTCTGTCTAAAGAGGTTTCTTTTTTAAATATATTTTATTGATTATTCCATTACAGTTGTTCTATTTCCCCCTTCATTCCCCTCCCCCTGCACATCCCCTCCCCCACAATCCCCCCTTTAGTTTATGACCACGTGTCTCAAGGTCTTTAGATTCTATATTTCCCATACTAATCTTGCCTTCCCCCCTATCTATTTTCTACCTACCATCTATGCTACTTATTTTCTGTACCTTCTCCCCCCTTCTCTTTCTCCCAGTCCCCTGTTGCTAACCCTCCATGTGATCTTCATTTCTATGGTTCTGCTCCTGATCTAGCTGTCCACTTAGTTTGTTTTTGTTTTAGGTGTGGTTGTTAATAACTGTGAGTTTGCTGTCCTTTCACTGTTCATATTTTTTATCTTCTTTTTCTTAGATAAGCCCCTTTAACATTTCATATAATAAGGGATTGGTGATGATGAACTCCATGAATTTGACATTATCTGAGAAGCACTTTATCTCTCCTTCCATTCTAAATGAAAGCTTTGCTGAATAGATTAATCTTGGATATAGGTCTTTGGATTTCATGACTTGGAATACTTCTTTCCAGCCCCTTCTTGCCTGGAAGGTCTCTTTTGAGAAATCAGCTGACAGTCTGATGGGAACTCCTTTGTAGGTGACTGTCCCCTTATCTCTTGCTGCTTCTAGAATTCTCTCCTTCATTTTAATCTTGGGTAATGTAATGATGATGTGCCTTGGTGTGTTTCTTCTTGGGTCCAACTTTTTTGGGACTCTTTGAGCT
Source organism: Artibeus jamaicensis (assembly GCF_021234435.1). Taxonomy (NCBI): domain Eukaryota; kingdom Metazoa; phylum Chordata; class Mammalia; order Chiroptera; family Phyllostomidae; genus Artibeus; species Artibeus jamaicensis. Next base: position 48,819,171 of record NW_026522030.1, read on the forward strand.
TCTGGGATTTCCTAGAGGTCTATTTCCTTTGCCAGATTGGGGAAATTCTCTTTTATTATTTGTTCGAATAAGTTTTCCACTCATGGCTGTTCCTCTTCCCCTTCTGGTACCCCTATAATTCAAATGTTGGAAAGTTTAAAGATGTCCTGAAGGTTCCTAAGCCTCTCCTCATTTTTTTGAATTCTTGTTTCTTCATCCTTTTCTGTTTGGTCATTTTTTTCCTTCTTCTTGTCCACTCCTTTGATTTGAGTCCCAGTTTCCTTTCCATTACTCTTGGTTTCCTGTACATTTCCCTTCATTTCAATTAGTTTAGCCTTCATACGTTCCTCTAATTTGTGACTAAAATCAACCAGTTCTGTGAGCATTCTGATCACCAGTGTTTTGAATTGTGCATCTGAAAGTTTGGCTATTTCTTCATCACTTAGATTTATCGGCTCTGGGGCTCTGAGTTGTTCTTGAGCCATGTTTTGATCTGTTTGTGCCTGTTACATATGAGGAGCGGAGCCTTAGGTGTTCACCAGGGTGGGGCCACCCAGGTCGCTGGTTTGTGATGCTATATGTGGGGGCGTGGTGAGACAGGGGCCACCCAGGTTGCTGTTTTGTGATGCTGTATATGGGGGCAGGGTCAGAGAGGGACAATGGCGGTTCCCTCTCCGCTTCCTGTCACTGGGGCCTGCATGGTCTGTCTCCCCACTCGCTCCTTCACCAGTTTATCTGCGCTCAAATGTGTGACCGCAATCAGCCCTCAGTGGATCCAACACCTTGCGCCCTCAGTGGGTCCACCCGCTACTCCACACCTGGGATCCACCCATGGCTACTGGTGTACCTGGGTCTCACGCCCTGGTTGGTCCGGTGGATCTTTCCTGCCGGACCCCGCTCTGTTGCTGGCTCTGCCCTTCTTACTGGTTTGGCTGAAGGGTTTGTTGTTGTCAGACTTCCGTATAGTTCAATTTTCTGTGGTTTGGCTGCGTTTTTGTTGCTAAAACTTTGTTGTTTTTAAACTTGGTTGTGCAAGGAGGTACAGTGCTTCCACTTATGCCTCCATCTTGGCAGAGGTCCTCCAAGAGGTTTCTAACATTTCTTGAATTTTTAACTTGTTGCACTAAAATCTCTCAGGTTTTATTTGTTTGAATAAATTTTTTCCTTTCGCTCCCATTTTGAAAGATCATATAATACATATAAATATATTTATTATATATTAATGTATAAATAATATAAACATATAAAATGTATTGTATATTATAACTCATATTAAATATAATAAAATGTAATACTTATATATTATATAATAACATACATTATAATATAAACATGTATTTGTATGGTTATGTAATATAATATTTGTATAAATACCTTATATAGCATAGATTTATTACATAATAAACAATTATAAGAAAAAACAATGATAAGGCATTATTATAATTATAATGATATGTATTTATTGTAATAGTATAATTAGGATAATTATTATAATGATAAAATATTATAATTATGAAATGTTACAATGTAATATATGCTATATATTTATTATATTATGAATAATGTATGTTGAATAAATTTACATATAAATGATATATTAAATATTTTATATATATATTTATACCTATCTTTTCCAGGTAAAAAAAGCCAGGTTAACAGTTTTAGAGATTTTCCCCCTGCAAGTTCTTTAAAGCTGTCACTACATTTTCTTCTGGTTTGCATACATTTTGACAAGAAAACTTTGTTGTTTTTAACTTTGTTTTCTGTACATTTAGGTTTTTTTTTAAAATTGGCTTCTTCATAGATTTTTCTTTGTGTTGCTGGTTTTAAAAGGTTTGGTATGATATGCCCCAGTGATGTTTCTTCATATTTTGGTTATTGGTGTTTATTTTGTTTCTTGGTTGTATGGGTTTACAGTTTTCACAAATTTTTCAAACTTCTTTATTTGTCTTTTCTCAACTAATGCCCCCCCCCCACTCCTTCTGGTGCCAACAGCACATATTACAGTAGTACATTGTGCCTTATTTTTACATAGTCTTTTTTCCCATTTCATTGCTATGCCATAATGTTCAGTAGTCTCTTTGCCTGTAGTGTCTAATTTGCTGTGATTCTATTCAGTGTGCATTATTTATATATATAAATAAAACAAATATATATATATATAAAACAAAATGGACATATATAGAGAAGAAAAATACACTACATATACATTATATATATATGTGTGTGTGTGTGTGTGTGTATATATCTCAACCTTTCCAAGACCATAAAGAAGTTTACATATTATAAATATTAAAGAAATTATATATATATATATATATATGAACTTCTTAAATCTATGGTGGTTTATCCAAATGAAATGGGTGCTGAGGCAGCAATATCATAGAATAGCTTCTTAGTTCTTAATTCTTAATTTTCAACACTGTGACATTTACCAACATTATTGGTAGTAGTCTGAGTATATACCATACTCTGGCCAAGTTATGTACTGGGCATTTATCATTTCTTTATGCCTTTGTTTATACCTTTTCCTCTCCATGTAATGTTCTTGGTTTTTAGGATATTTGGATTCAATAAAAAAAATAGTTCCTATCTTTCTGTCAGAACTTTTCTTGCTCCCTTAGAAATTAAAGCTACTTCCCCCCTAAGTATAACACACAGCATATTGTATTATGTTTCTATTATTTATTTATCCATCTGTGTTCATTAAACTGTGAGTTTCTTGAAGAGAAAAGTTTGTTTTTGGCATCGTTGTATTACAGATGTAGCAAAATTGTTTGATCTACTAAGGGATTAATCTACGTCTATTCATTTTCACATTTTATTAACAGAAGAAATTTAGCCATGAATAAATATCTATTATTTTATTAATAATTTATAAAAATACACTTATGTATTCTCAAGTAAGCTTATTTGTGGGTATAACATAATAATCAACTAAGTTTATAAAAATCTGAATGAAAACAGAACTTTATTTTATCACACGATTACATCTTTCAAGTATTTTTTCAATATTATGTTTCACAAATAAATTAGTACTTACTATTGCTTCTTCCAATATTATTTTATACTTTTATTAAAAATTTTAGGTATTTGCCTCTGATATAAAGCCTTCTAGTTTAGTTTGGGATAATAAATATTACTTCCTAAAGTAAATAAATCTTGATATTATAATAGTTTTCACATATAATTTAGGAAACATTAATATATTACTTCAGATAAAAGAAAAATGTATGCATCTTTCAATCTACTTAATAATCACTTTTCCAAATTTATCTATAGCCCTAAACCAGTTGTTACTAAAAAGGAGGCAGATTAACTTCTTGCTATAAGTTGACTTTGAATAATTTGATATTCAATTTAAATTGAATTTGGGAAGGTGCCAGATGAAATGAGATGACCAACACACCATATGGTCTTGGAAAGGTTGCTAATGCCCAAATACCAAGGAAGAAATCCAGGAAGTTTTGTCTTTTATTGGAAGAATTGTATTCAACTCCTATTGCAGAAGACTTAATTGTGAAGAGCATAAGTGTCTTAAGCAATAGTACCAGAACCAGGATCTAAAACATCTTGGAAAAACTAAACATGTAAAGCTGCAGAAATGACTCTTTCTCTAGGCAAATAGTAGGAAAAATAAGGACAAATAACCATAATTACAATAAGGTGCTTGGGTAAAAGTGTCAAGATATGCCACACAATATTATAGGCAGTGGCCATAGAAATGAATTATTATCAAAATTGCTGGGATAATTGCTACTTTAAAAAAGTATTTTTTTAATTCAAATCTTGTCTCAAGGGTAGTTTTGTGAAAACTAGCCATCTATTTTTTTAAAGATTTTATTTATTTATCTTTAGAGGGGAAGGGAAGGAGAGAGGGAGAGAAATATCAACGTATGGTTGCCTCTTGTGTGTCCCCTGCGGGGAACTGGCCTGCAGCCCAGGCATGTGCCCTGACTGGGAATCGAACCATGATCATCTGATTCACAGGCCCACACTCAATCCACTGGGCTACACCAGCCAGGGCTAGCAATCTATTTTATTCATATGTAGCATAAACACCAAAATATTACCTTCTGATGAGAACAAAGAGCATTGTTGCTTGTGTTCCAAAGATTGATTTTTTTGTGATATTTTCATTTAATTTTATTTTAAATTATATTTTATTGATTATGCTATTACAGTTGTTCCATTTTTTTCTCCCCTTCATTCCCTTCTTCCCTGCACTCCCCTCCCACCAACATTCACCCACCCTTAGTTCATGTCTATGGGTAGTGTGTGTAAGTTCTTTATCTAGCTTTATTGTATTGTCAATTACAATGTAAAAATTCTAATAGTTTATTTTTTTTGCCTTTGATGATTTTAGGTTTCTTCCCTTGTTCTTTTTGTGTAGTTTGGGTCGCCATATAAATAGATATCATACCTAATGACTCCTTATACGTTTTCACGTGGATCATTTTACAAAATGGATCATATTGGTATTAACTCTCCTCTATAAAGCAAAATATATGAATGGCGTACATATAATACAGATAAAAGAAAATAGACATTTGTTGACTGCAGCCCAATAATTTAAGAAGTACTATGTCAGCAACTACTTTTAGCACAACTACTTTTTAGCAAATTTTACCAGTATATGACTTAAACTTATGATATATTAATAATTATATAATTAATCTTAACCCATGTAGATTTCTCTCACTTATCTCCCTCCCCCACCCCTACTTTAATATCTAGGACTTGTCATTGATAAAGGTTATTTTCCATCATCAGAATTAAAAGATAGATCAGAACTAGAAACAAAATGAAGAATAGATAAGATGGGAGCATATCAGTTAACCTGGAAATTAACTGAAATTTTTCTACTTGAAGAACAGAGAAAGAAAACTTAACAGTCTTATGGAACTGTGAAATGATGTAAAATATCCCAAAAGGCATATAGCAGGGTTTTAGGAAAGGAGTGAAAGAATGGGGCCAAAATAGCATTTGAAAAATTACAGAATTTTATTGAGTCTGTTGAAAGAAATAGAGTATAAATAAGCTCAGTGAAATCAAAGCAAGAGATGCATAAAACTGCAAGTAAATGCATCATAGGTCAATTGATGAAATTCAAAGGTAAAGAGAAAATCCTGAGAGCAGTGAGAGAACAGAAACACATCACATGGAGGGGAAGAGCCATTTGGTTGACCATGGTTCCTCGTTAGAGACCCCGTAGAGACTGTTAATGGTGAATCATCATTAGAGTGCTTGAAGGACACAGAAACAAACACACAAGTATTGCCTCCAAGAATTCTATATTCAAACAGAAATATCATTCAAGAATGACAGAGAAATAAAGACATTTCCAGTAGAAGAAAACTAAGAAATATTTCAATAGTATACTGGCACTGCAAGAAATATTAAGGAGGTTCATGATGCTAAGAAGAAATGGTAACATATGGAAATTTGGGTCTTCAGTAAGAGGTGGAAACAAATAAAATAATGCTGGTTTTTCTTTCCAGAAATAGTGTTTGTAGTGGGCTGGTGATGGGCTACCCTAGTTCTCCTTCAAGATAGATTTGTTATCCACAAACAGCCTGCAGTTGATAACATCTTCCAGGGCACTTCAGAAACATGTATTTTTTTAACATGCAATGATCCTCAAGACAGAGATATGAAGGTCTAGGTATTTGTCAACACAAAATATCTAATGGTCATTTCAGCTTTGGATCTCCATAAAGGGTGATCTGGTGTTGTTGGATCTGTACTGTGGGTAAAGGTCTCCCTCTACACAATAGTGTCTTCTCCCCATCCTTCCAAAAGGGTTATATCAAAGAACACTACCTAAAAATATAAATTACACTGAAATAATAATAAAAATAACAGAAAATATGGACTTTAAATTACAATTCATTGAGGAGGCTAAAAAACCTTTGGGCCATGATAATGTACATAATTTATAAGGAAAACAATAGTTACCAAATTATAGACACCAAATAAAAAAATCAGTAAAGGACATGTCAAAAAAAGCCAGTCAGAGAAAGACAAATGCCCTACGATTTCACTTAGATATGGGGGCAACTTTGCCAGCAAATCCCCCTGTCCGCCATGGATGAAAGTGAAACTACCAAGATATGATCTGCTTCCAGAGGAGAGGTGGTCAGTCTCTCAGAGGAGAAAGACCAAGAACCTCTTCTTCAATGGCTTTTACTAGGTTGTACTACACAGGAATACAGGTAAAGCTCATCAATCAATGTCAAGTGGCAAGGATCAAACAATAGATAACATTTCAAAGAAATCTGAGGGCTTAGTCTGAGTCAATGTCTGTCAGGTAAGGGGGTTGCAAAAACTTTGGGAGATATACTTATTTCCTGCTTGGACCTTTATCATATGAATTAAAACACTCTTAGCAAAGCAGGTTTCACAGGACTTTAGAAATTCTTTCTTATGCCCAATCATCATGGATCCTTCTCTCGCAGGCAAAGGGCTGCACCGCCTCCCCCATCATAGGTTTTTAGGCTTAAATGGATTAGAGCCAGGAAACCCTTCTCCCAGAGGACAAGAGAACTCAGGCTTCATCAAAATAGCCAGGGAGCGAGGGCCCATCACTCCCTCTTTGCTGCAGCCGCCCAAGTCCTTCTTTGGGGGCCTCCCAAGTGATGATGTCTGGCTTAGGTTGCCCCTCCTCTGAGGGGTCTTACCCATCATCACTGACTAACCAACCAAGCATTGGAATCAGGGGATGAAGCAGAAGCAGCACTGCTGCCAGAAATAAGCTATATCTCCTTAGTGGCTCACAGTCTAGAGGTTGCTCACTCAGCCTGATCCATGGGGGGGCAATTACAACTCCTGAAACCAGGCAGAATGGTTCCCAACACTTAGATGTGGAAACTATTAACAAACTGAACTAACAAGCAAAATAGAGACAGAGTAATAAATGGAGAGCTGGATGACAGCTACCAGGGTTAGTGGGGGGAGTGTTAGGGAGTAGAGGGATTTAGCAAAAATGAAAAGGACTCATGGACATGGACAACACTGTGCAGCTTGCAGAGAGGAGTGAGATACAAGGGGGTTAAATGGTAATGGAAAAATACAATGAAATAATATTTTAAAATAACTTAAAAGTATTTAAATTTCATTGACAGACTTCCATAAGCCTCATTCATAATTAGATTAAAGTGTGTCTAGAGATATTAGAAATTTATGTGTATAAGAGAATGTATATACATTTTATTGCATATGCCTATATATCTTCAACTGGGAACATGAATAAGTGATTAAATAGAAAGTTCAATACTTATGCTTGCAATCAAGGAAGACTCAGAATAATGGTGATTTACAACTGAAAGATATTTTCTCTGAAGCTCTCCAGATTTAATTTGACTTTCAAAAATTCTAGAAACTAATGTTAAAAAAAATCAATCTAACACAAAATACATCTAGTATTTAGATATTTATTTAAATACAACTTTATTATTGCTTGAATGCAAATGAACTTAATTTGACAGTGTACCAGTAGGCCCTTTTGTCTTCAGCATCATCCAGTCCCGGTATTACATTTCCCTTAGTAACAACAAATTAATTGTGCTGCTTCCTTCCAGGTTTCAAGAAGTCGCTTGCCTGCTGTGAACATCGTTTGGCATTAATTAAGCCAATCTACCCCATTAGAGGTCTGGCAGTTCTAAAAAACTTTAGTTCATAGCTGTCTTATGGAATAAGCTCCAAGTCAAAACCACTTCTATTTAAAATATCACTAACATTAAACTCGTTCAGTTTAATCATCATAAATGCATGATTTTTATATAATGAAGATAAACAGTTACATTGCAAAAACTGACAATTTCAAATAATGAATAAAATAGGGACATGGAAGGTTATGACTCATGGACATAATTCTATTCACAAAAAGTAAATCAACGCATTGAAGTAAACTAAAAATGCAATAGGAAATGAATAAATAATGTTTTGCTTACTTGAATGTTTTAACTTTAAGTAGAAGGACCATCATCATGCAATCCTTTGATAGGATTGCAAAGGACTGTAAGCTCTGAATGTCATTATGATATGTGGCTATTCACTTAATTGTCTAACATGCTGTCACTGCATTTTATGTAGTGAGTAAAGTATTTGGACTACAAATAATGGCAAGATATTGTTTTGATTTCAATGAACCCACAGTTCAACTTAACCAGTGGTTCTGAACCCAGGTAGGGGTGTGGGAAGTGTCTATAAAAATACAAATGCTAACATTTCAATTAGACCAATCAAGTAACATTTAGTATGAAGATAATATATCATTTAATATGAAGCATATGAGAATGCTATGATCTAAAATATCGCAAGATGATTCTATTATGAAATAAGATTTGAGAAACACATTTATGCAACCCATAAAAAAACATAATTCATAAAAATTTCTTTCAAATACAAAATAAAATTTTAATTTAAGATAGCTTATAATCATTTATATGACTAAATATTTTAAACTTTCTAAAAATATCTAACCCTTATCTGATGATAATACAAAACAATTGGAATTCCAAAGCTACAGAATGCATCACATATTTGACAATAAAAATTTAAAACAAATAAAATTAAAATTATATAACTTTGGAGGGGGAAATATAAAATGCTTTAAAATTTGGTATCATTTGAGAATTATTAAAATATAAATTAATTTAGAATTTTAAAAAAGGACTACTCAAAGTAAAGTGTTGAACTAAAATATTTTAAAATATTTAAGTAAATCAAAATTGGTACCAAAAAATAAAATGGCATAAGTAAGAGTAATTTTAATCAGTTGATAATATGGTGATAAAAGGGAACATTACAAGGGAAGAAAAATAAATGTGATTTGGAAGAACACTATATATAGAAATAAGTGAAAAACATCAGTAACAAGGCCATATGCAAACAAATTAAGCATGCTAGATTACAAATAAAAACAATAATCATCAGTCTGGATTAAAATATAAACTCAAACTATAGGCTTTGTATGGGATGGACGTCAAAAAGTTTAAATGTTGAATTCTTGAAAGTCAATAAATAGGGGAAACCCATTATAAATAAACTCCAAATAAAGCAAAGTAAATTTGCTACACAACAGATTTTAATACAAAATCATCATGTGGAAATCACTAGTAGTGATGAAGAATCCAATTACTCAGAAATCATTAACAGTTTTATATGTGTCGGCATAATAAGACAGGCTCAGTATACATGAAACAAAAATTGATGGAAGTTTAAAAACAAACGAAAATATCTTTACTTTATGGGAGCTGTCAGGATAAATATCCCAATTGTGGATCCTTAAACTATAATATATTTTTAAATGCACAATTAACAAGCATGCATATACGATTCTGCACCAGACAATTGTAGAATACATATTCCTCTGAGAGAACACTTGAAATGTTCGCAAAAAACTCACAATATATTAGATCCTGAAACAAATACCAACAAATTTTAAATAACTGTACAGAAAGGCAGCATTCTCTGAGTAAAATGTAATTATAATAAAAAGTAACCAAAATAAATCTTAAAATCCCAAACATTTAGAAATATAAATATCTAAAAAATAAAATTTTAAACTCTACTGAAAATACAATGAAACTAACAATATTACATGTATTAAGACATATTTCTAATGTGGTATTTTAAATATAGTAATATAGAAGAGAAGAGAGACTGATAGTTAATACTTTATATACAAAGGTAAAAATTCAGAAAAGAAATAAAAAATGAAAGCAAAGTGAATGAAGAAAATAAAATGACAATACATAAAAGATTAGCAAAGGCATACTTTATTTTTAAAAGCATATTAAAAAACAACTTAATGACTTAGCAAAAGGCACAGCACACAAATAAACAATATACTGCAATGTAATAAAAGTAAATATTAAAAGTATAAATTACAGTACTTTGTATGAATAAATTAGAACAAATATTAAAATTTTAATAAAATCACTTAACAAATCGCAGAAAGATAATTCTTTAGTAGTCTTACAATTATTCTGTATTTGATACTTTTGTACTTAAATCTCAGATATCAATGAACAGACTGTTTTTAATCCAAAAATATTTCTTTAACTTTACAAATTTTATAAAGATAATTTGTCAAAGTAACAAATTAGAGCACACATTGCGTACAAATTTGAAGTAAGGAAATAACTTTGTTAACCCAAGAAAAGGTAGGTTTTCTCAAATTACAGATCTATTATGCAATAAATTTTTGTTTTAATAATTTATAGATAAATTATTCAATAGAATGAAATTGTCCATATCTTGACAGAATAATTCTAACACTCACACTGATAGTTTTAAATAATTTTTATAATGGAATGTAGGATAGGTATAAGAAAGTTTGTAGAACAGAAACATACAGCAAAGAAAATAATTGCAAATCAAATAATGCTGCAACACAATTACCCACATCAATAATATTTCCATCACAGCAAAAGCCCAATATTCCCCTGACCCTTTATCCTTAGGGTAAATATTATTTACCTTAAGGAAAACATTTATAGTAATCACTGTCTTGCTTTTCTTTTCAGTTTCATGATCTCTAAATGATGCTATGGACAAAATGGAGGTAGCCCAGAAGCTCAAAAGAGGGACCTAACGGGTCTGGGGCTAAGACCACTGTGGTTTTAATGCTGATGCTATGAGGAGTCACAAGGGGGGAGGTTCTTGGACCTTTGAAAAAACTACAAACTGGTATCAATTACTGCTCTGGAACTATTACTAAACTGCTGGAGTCCCATCTGAAGGGGCAAGAAGCAAAAAGGAAAGAGAGTGTCACTCCTTTCTCCATCAGCTTCCAGGCTTCCTTACATGTCCTTATTTGCACAACTAATTAGAAACTAGCAGGTTTAGAGGGTCCTAGTTACAGATCACAAGTCATTACATAGAAGAATGGGTTCAAGCTGAGAGGGAATATCATTTTTTCCCCTAATATTTTATTTATTTATTTTTAAAGAGGAGAGAAACATCAATGTGTGGTTGCCTTTCACACCCTCCCAACTGAACCACACCAGCCAGGGCAGAAATAGCCTTTTAACCATCTTTCCTCCTTGGTAGTCTCCCTGCTTCCAAGCTTCTAAAACTATTCTGAACAAAGCTGCCAAAAAGAGTTGATCAAAAACAGAGGTCAGATTGTATAATTCTTCCCCAATGTCTCTCTAGGCCTCTAAGCACAAAAGAGTATTTAAAAAAAAAATAAAATGGCTTCCATAGACCTTATGATCTGACCACCCTCCTACTAGCTCTTCTTTCTTCCACATTGGTCTCTGTGCTCCAGACTGAGTCAGGAATTCCCTCTCTTGGAACCATCCTGATTTCTGATCAACTTTCCTGGAATTCTCTTCACAGATACCCACAAAGCTCACCCTTCACTTCATCCTTACCTTTCCTCAAATGCCTCTCTTCTCATAGGCCTTCTCTGACTATCTTGTTTAACTTGCTTGTCATCTTTTCTGCCACATATATATATCCATCTGGCTCTGCCTTCTAACTCTTTCCCTTGCTTATATTTTGGACAGTGTTTCTCCATTTAGTAGAATGAAAGCTCCACAGGAATAGATATTTTTTACCTTTCTGTTAGCTGATGAATCCCTAGTGCTTAAAAGAGTGCCTGGTACATAACTGGTGCTTAATTTAATTCCAACCTTGGTTCTAACATTTATGGCAACTCAATAACTTCATCTCGATTTAATGATCTGTACTATTTCTTATACCATGAGATTTTATGAGAAATGAAATATATGCATAATAAAATGTTTTATATGTTGTCCAGTGCATACTAGGCACCCAGTTCATATTATCTATAAAGCTATTATACTATTTATGATTTTAATTATTTCATTATTTATTAATTGTTTAATCATTTTATATATTATCACACTAGCAATAATTAATTATGATATGTGCAAAGAAACAATAAAATAAGCACATTTTTTGTTTTTGGTTTTGGGAGCCTGACAGTGTTTCTTTTCTTATCTAAACTTCAAAAACTAGAAAAATGTGAATTTTAGTCTGCTTTCTTTTTAAAGCTTTGTTTTTTTTAAATACAGTGGATATACAATATTATTAGTTTTAGTTGTGCAACATAACAATTAGACATTTATATAACTTAAGGGTTCATTCCATTAAATTGAGTACCTATTCGATACCATGCATAAATATTATATTATATTATTGATTATATTCCCTATATTGTATTGTACAGCCCCATGATTGTTTTTATAACTGGTAATCTTTACATCTAGTCTGTCTCCCTTTGCACCTATCTTTCAAGCCCTTCCATCCAGCAATCATCAGTTTGTGCTTTATGAGTTTTTTTCTGTTTTTTTTTTGTTCATTTATTTTGTTTTTTCAGATTTCACATATAAATGAAGTCATGTGGCATTTGTCATTCTCTGTCTGACACATTTTGCTTAGTATAATATCATCTAGGTCCATCTATATTGTCACAAAAAGCAAGATTTCAATCTGTGTTTATGGTTGAGTGACATTATATCATATATAGAATATATATAGTGATTATATATATATGTACATATGTATATATGTATATATGTCTCATAAGTCCTTTATCCACTCATCTATCAATGGGCACTTAGGTTGCTTCCATATCTTGCCTTTGTAAATAATACCTCAGAGAACATAAAGATACAAGGTGCTTTCAATCTCTATGGATAAATACCCAGAAATGGAATTGCTGTGTCATAAGGTAGTTCTATTTTTAACTTTTTGAGGAACCTCCATACTGTTTTCCATAGCTGCTGTATCAACTTACAATTGCCACAACAAGGTTCAAGGGTTCCCTTCTTTTCATCTTCACCAATGCTTATTTGATAATTTATCGATGATAGCCATTCTGGCAAGTGTGAGGTGATATATCATTGCGGTTTTAATCTGCATTTCCCTGATAATTAGTGATGTTGATCATCATTTCATGTCTATTGGCTCTCTGTATGTCTTCTTTGGAAAAATTTCTATTAAGAAAGTCCTCTGCTTATATTTAGATTGGGTTATTTTTGTTGTCATTATTTCTTTTGTTTGTTTTATTTATCTTTAGAGGAGAAGGGAAGAAGAAAGGGAGAGAAATATCAATGTATGGTTGCATCTTGTGCATCCCCTCCTGGGAACTGACCTGCAACCCAGGCATGTGCCCTGACTGGGAATCGAACCATGATCATTTGGTTCACAGGCTTGTGCTCAATCCACTGAGCTATACCAGCCAAGGCTGTTGTCATTATTTTTTATGTTAAGGTGCATGAGTTTCTTATTTATTTTTTAATATTAACCCTTTATTAGAGGTATTATTGGTGAATATGTTCTCCTATTCAGTAGGGTATTTTTAGTTGTATTGATTTTTCCTTTATTGTACAAAACCCCTTTAGTTTGATGTAGCCTCATTTGTTTATTTTTTCCTTTGTTTTCCTGGCCCAAGGAGATATATCCAAAAATATTACTAAGACAAATGTCAAATAGTTTACTGCCTTTGTTTTCTTCTAAGAGTTTTGTGGTTTGGGGTCTTACATTTAAGTCTTTAATCTGCTTTGAGTTTATTCTTATATTTGGTATAAGAAAGATTCAGTTTCATTATTTTGCATGTGTCTTTCCAGTTTTTCCTATACCATTTATTGAAGAGAATGTATTTACCCTATTATATACTTTTGTTTCCTTTGTCATATATTAATTAACTAAATAAGTGTGGGTTTATTTCTATGTTCTCTATTCTATTCCAGTGATCTGTGTTTTCGGTTTTTTATCCAAGTACATTGTTTTGATTACTATGGCTTTGTAGCATATTTTAATATCATGTAATGTGATCCTTCTATCTTGATTCTTGTTTGTCAAGATTACTTTGGCTATTCAGTATCTTTTGTGGTTCCACTTATATTTTTGGATTATTAGTTCTAGTTCTGTGAAAAATGTCATCGGTGTTTTGATATGGATTGCATCGTATTCCCTTTGCTTTTGGTAGTATGTACACTTTAACAATATTGATTCTTCTTTTCCATGAGCATTGTGTATCCTTCCTCTTATTTTTTTCTTCTTAATTTTTTCTTCAATATCTTATAGTTGTTGAATATAGGTCCTTTACCTCCTCGGTTAATTTATTACTAGGTGTTTTATTATTTCTGACTCAACTATATATAGAACTGTTATCTTAATTTTGCTTCTAGTAGTTGTGTTTAAAAATGCAACTGATACCCCACAGACCCTACCAAAATACTACTCAACCTAAAAAGTGAATTTGGGAAAACAATGGAATACACAATCAATATGCAGAAATTGAAGGCATTTTTTTTTACATCAGCAATGAAATATCAGGAACAGAAATCAGGAAGAAAATCTCATTGTTTTCTTAATAACAATAACAATAAGGCACATGGGAATAAACCTAACCAAGGAGGTAAAAGACCTGTACTCAGAAAACTACAGAATGCCAAAGGAAAAAAATAAGGAAGATACAAAGAAATGGAAGCATGTACCATATTCATGGATTAAAAGAATTAATATCAGCAAAATATTCACATTCCCCAAAGGAATTTACAGATTCAAAGCAATCTGTTTCAAGATACTAATAACATATTTCACAGATAAGGAACAAACATTTCAAACATTTATATGGAGCCATAAACAATCTGAAAAAGCTTCTGCATGGCAATTTTGAGAAAGAAGAACAAAGTAGGAGGGATCATTATACCTGACATGAAACTATATCACAAGGCCAGAGTAATAAAAACAGTCTGGTACTGGTATAAGAACAAACACATACATCACAGTAGAGAGCCCAGAAATAAACCCATGTATGTATGATCAATTAATATTCAACAAAGGGAACAGGAGCATAAAATGGAGTAAAAATAGCCTCTTAAACAAATGGTATTAGGAGATCTGGACAAGTACATGCAAAAAAATGAAATGAGACAACCAACTTACACCATACAAAAAAATAAATTCAAGATGGATAAAAACTTAAATAAAACTGTGACACCATAAAAGTCATACAGGAAAACATAAGCAAGAATATTTCAGATATTCTATACAGCAGTACTTTCATAGACATATCCCCTAGAATAGGGGATTCAAACTTATCATCACCAGGGGCCACATCGGCCTAGTGGTTGCCTTCATAGGGCCGAGTATAATTTTAGGATTCTAAAGATGTGACTACTTCTTAACTGAGAGCAAGGAGCTCTACATTCAGCCCTTTGAAGGCAACCACAAGGCTGATGTGGCCACCAGTAAAAATGAGTTTGACACTCCTGTCCTAGAGCAAGGGACATAAAAGAAAGAATAAACAAATAGGACTCTATCAAATTAAAAAGCTTCTGCACAGCTACAAAAAATAGCAACAAAATGACAAGGGAACCAACCATATGGGAAAACGTATTTGCCAATGCTACCTCGGATAAGGGTTTGATCTCTAAAATATATAAAGAACTCACATGTAACCCCACTTCAGAAAGACAAGCAATCCAATTGAAAAATGGGCAAAGGCCCTGAACAGACACTTCTCCAAGGCGGATATACAGAGGATGCAGAGGCATATGAAAGGATGCTTGGCATCACTAGACTCAGAAAGCTGAAAATTAAAACCACAATGAGATACCACTTCACACTGGTCAGAATGACCATTATAAACAAATCAACAAACAGCAACTGCTGGAAAGGTTGTGAAAAAAAGGAAACCCTAGTATACTGTTGGTGGGAATGCAGACTGGTACAGCCACTGTAGAAAACAGTATGGAATTCCCTCAAAAAATAAAAATGGAACTGCCTTTTAACCCAGTGATTCCACTGCTAAAATTATACCCTAAGAATCCTGAATCACCAGTTCCTGAAACTATGCACCCCAAAATTCATAGCAATGCTATTTACAATAACCAAGTACAGGAAGCAGCCTCAGCACCCATCAGTAAATGAGTGAATAAAAAAAAACTATGGTACATTTACACAATGGAAAACCATGCTGCAGAAAGAAAGAAGGAGCTCCTACCATTCATGGCAGCATGGTTGGAACTGGAGAGCATTATGCTAATTAAAATAAGCCAGGCAGTGAAAGACAAATACCATATGATGTCATCTATAAGTGGACCCTAATCAACAAAAAAAAAATCAATTGAACAAAATAGAACCAGAGACATTTAAATAAAGAACAAACTGACAGTAATCTTATGAGAGGGAAGAGGGAGATAATGGGGGAAAGAAGGGAAGGGTCCAGTGAAGGAACTTGTATAAAGGACCTATGGACAAAGACGACAGAGGGGAGGATTGAATATGGGAAGTCAGAGGTGGGTAGGGCAGGGGAGAGTAATGGGGGGGAATGAGAACAACTGTAATTGAACAACAATAAACGATTTTAAGAATTCAACTGATTTCTGAATATTAATTATATATCTTGTTATTTTACTGGACTCACCAGTTCTAATAGTGTTTTTGTGGAATTTTTAGTGTTGTATGTATTCAGTATCATGTAATTGGCAAAGAATGACAGTTTTACTTCTTTCTTTCCAATTTGGATGCCTTTTATTTCTTCTTTTTGGTGTGGACACTGAGGTTAGGACTTCCAATACTTTGTAGAACAAATGTGGTGATCATGGACGCCCCTTCCTTGTTCCTGGTCTTAAGGGAAACAGTTTTAGATTTTGCCCACTGAATGTCATGCTGGCTCTGGCTTTGTCATATGGGCTCTTTATTATGGTGAGGTTTGGTTCCTCCGTTCCCATTTTTCTGAGAGCTTTTATAATAAATAGATGGGGAGTTTTTCAATGCTTTTTTTGCATCTATTGATGTGGTCATAAAATTGTTATCTTTCATGTTAATTGATTTACACATTTTGAATCAGTTTTGCATACTAAGAATAAATCCCACTTGAACAAGATATATGATCTTTTTAACGTATTGCTAAATTCAGCTTACTAATATTTTACTGAGGATTTTTACAGCTATCTATATCAGGAATATTGGCCTGTAATATCCTTTTTCTTCTCTTTTTCTTTTTGTCTTTGTCTTGTTCTAGTGCTGGGATGATGCCAGCTTTCTAAAACAAGATTGCCAACCTTCTCTCCACTTCACTTTTTTGGAATAGTTTGAGAAGGGTCACTTAATCTTTGAAAGTTTGGTAAAATTTACTTGTGAAGCCATCTGGCCAGAAATTCTGTTTGTTGGGATTTTTTAATTACTGATTCATTTTTTTTTTAGTATTATTAGTCTGTTTAGATTTTTTGTTGTTGTTTCTTCTTTATTCTGTCTTGGAAGGTTGTATGCTTTTAGCAATGTATCCATTTTTTCCAGTTTGTCCAGTTTGTTGGTATGTAATTGTTGGTAGTATTTTCTCATATTTTTTTTTGTATTTCTGTGGTGTTAATCTTCACTTCTTTGTTTTTATTTCTAATTGTATTAATTTTGGTCTGTTCTATTTTTATGAGTCTTTTTAGAGGTTTGTCAATTTTGCTTTTTTTTTCCAAAAACTATGTCTTAGTTTTATTGATCTGTTATATTTTTAGACTCTGTTATATTTATTTTGCTCTTATCTTTATTATTCCCTATCTTTTACTCACTTTGGGCTAGAAAAAAGCACATTTTTAAAAAGAGCCTTTTTCACATATTTTGAAAAATAATGTTGTGACACCACATGACATTTATTATTGCAATAAATTGCATAGATTAACTTTTACTAAAGAGCCATCTTTTTGGTAAACTTTTTTGTGGGAGCTTTGGCATTCCTGATATATCATTAGTTGACAGCCAAGGCTGCCTCATTTCCATATTCTAAGACCTCTGATTCAGGAAGGACATACTCCCTTGAGGTCTCAGGAACTTCGTAATCAGGGCTCCCCGAGTTCATGACAATGAGATAAATTCCAGGTTGCCAGGTTGCACTCCCGCTTTTTTTGTTTTTGTTTATGTGTTTTTTATTGGCTTCCCAAATGCTGAGTTGCTTTGCCTTCTATGAATGATAATGTCTACACTATTAGGAACATTATCAATGAGTGTTCATATATAAAAATTATTTTCCTTGGTAAAAATCCTCCATGCTGTTAACCACTTACCTCTTTGTTTGCTCTTCTCCCAAGATGATACATCCCTCATTTGTTGCAGACTACCATTTTCCAGGCAGGTTACTAAGTGGCAGTTAAGAAGATTCTTGTGACTCTCCTCATAATGAAGACAGTAAATTTCTAACTATACTGAAATTGCCTTCAGTAGGATGTGACCAAGTCTTCAGTATCCAAAACTCTTTCTCAGCAACCAAAAAATGAACATGAGATTTTTATAATGAACTATGTTACTGCCTCCCAAATTGGCCTTTGTAACTATTATCAAGCTTTCTCCCTATTCTGCATAAGTGACGTGGACAGTCGTCAGTGTCCTAGAAACAGCACCTTTGACACTAGGCCCTGTCAGTTGCAAGCAGACACCACAACATACGGTAAGCAGGTTATGAAATTTACATTCTATTATCAATTGATACAGATAGCTTTTTCTCAACATCTTGCCAAGAGCCTCTGTATTACCTAAAAGTCTAGAGGTCTTGTCTTGTGGAAGAGACCCAGAGAAACGTAGCCCTTGAAAGTAAATAATACCCCCATATCAAGTTCACATAGGTTTTAGTTTGGAAATAAAATCTAACATCTAGCTTTTGAGGGACATATTGTGCTCCTCTCTTAAAAGTGAAGTACCAGCTGTGGTCATAATCCCTCTGTTAATGTTTGTCTGTGTTGTAGTGTTCATTGATCTAATTTCCAGTCTCAAATGTTGCTGTGCATTTTTGGGAACATTAAAATATTGATAAGTGGTCATTAAATAATAGTTCAAGGAAACCTGACATTAAAAAAAATCCAAGGAAATCTGACATATGTAGCAGTTAAACTTCATCAGAATCTGAATGCCCCACCACAGTGTGTCAAAAAGAGGTGCATATCTGGACTTAGCATGTTCTGAGATTTTTGTCCTGACTTCAGCTGAAAAAATGACTTAAAGAGAAGACTCAGAAAACAAAGATTTTCTACATTACTGATGGAGGTATAAATTTTTATTAAGACTTGGTTAAACAACTTGGTGTCATTGTTAAAGGTAACAGTCTCTTCTACCCTGTAACTCAAAAATTCAACTTCTTATATCTGAGAACTTTGCTGTGCTTCATGTATATTTGAAGGTATCAAAACAAAGGTAAGTAGCATTTTAGTTCATAATAGCAGAAACCTGGAAGTAAAGCAAAGCCTATTCAAAGAAAAAAACACAAATGAATTGTGTTATAAAATAAAGTCAGATTTCGCAGTATAATTTAGTGACCAATAGTTTCATGTAACCAGCTATATAAAATCATTGACAAAATTTCAAATGAAAAAATATATATATTCTTATATAAAGTTCATAAACAAGCAGAATTTTAAAAAACATGTTAATATCAGAGCAGGGTATAAGGTTTTGAGAGATCTGTGAAACTGCAATTTTGGTAGATTGGCCATAGACTCACTGAGTTAAATGTGCATGAAATCTTCAAAAATATAAAGCCAACCATTAATTCACCCAAGAGACTAGTGCTTTGGGAAAACTAGAAGCAGATTTGGGAAATCTTCAAAAATATAAAGCCAACCATTAATTCACCTAAGAGACTAGTGCTTTGAGCTCAAAGTCCTAAACATATGTCTACTACTGTCCATTTCAAATTTTTATCTGAAATATTTTATTATTCCATCACTCTATGTGCTGCAGTCTTTCTGGAAGTGGCAGATTTCTCCTTAAAATTTAATGCATCATCTCCTTTGAAGAGCCTAATTTGAATTAATTTAACTGATATACATTTTCCTCCTTTTTTGTTTACCTCTATCATAATAATTAATGTATATTGATGGCTAGGTTTTGTTTTCTCCACTTTCTTCATACCTGAATCTGATATATTTTTAAATATATTTTATTGATTGTGCCATTACAGTTGTTCTATTTCTCCCTTCCATTCCCCTCCACCCTGCACACCCCTCCCCCACCATTCCCCCCTTTAGTTTATGACCATGTGTCTCAAGTTCTTTAGATTCTATATTTCCCATACTATTCTTGCCCTCCCCCCTATCTATTTTCTATCTACCGTCTATGCTACTTATTTTCTGTACCTTCTCCCCCACTCTCCTTCTTCCACTCCCCTGTTGCTAACCCTCCATGTGATCTTCATTTCTATGGTTCTGCTCCTGATCTAGCTGTCCTCTTAGTTTGCTTTTGTTTTAGGCGTGGTTCTTAATAACTGTGAGTTTGCTGTCCTTTCACTGTTCATCTTTTTTATCTTCTTTTTTTTAGGTAAGTCCCTTTAACATTTCATATAATAAGGGCTTGGTGATGATGAACTCCTTGAATTTGATGTTATCTGAGAAGCACTTCATCTGTCCTTCCATTCTAAATCAAAGCTTTGCTGGATAGATCAGTCTTGGATGTAGGTCCTTGCACTTCATGATTTGGAATACTTCTTTCCAGCCCCTTCTTGCCTGTAAGGTCTCTTTTGAGAAATCAGCTGACAGTCTGATGGGAACTCCTTTGTAGGTGACTGTCCCCTTATCTCTTGCTGCTTCTAGAATTCTCTCCTTCATTTTAATCTTGGGTAATGTAATGATGATGTGCCTTGGTGTGTTTCTTCTTGGGTCCAACTTCTTTGGGACTGTCTGAGCTTTCTGGATTTCCTGGAAGTCTATTTCCTTTGCCAGATTGGGGACATTCTCCTTTATTATTTGTTCAAATAAGTTTTCCACTCATGGTTGTTCCTCTTCCCCTTCTGGTACCCCTAAAATTCAGATGTTGGAATGTTTAAAGATGTCCTGGAGCTTCCTAAGCCTCTTCTCATTTTTTTGAATTCTTGTTTCTTCATTCTTTTCTGTTTGGTCACTTTTTTTCCTCTTTCTGATCCACTCCTTTGATTTGAGTCCCAGTTTCCTTTCCATTACTATTGATTTCCTGTGCATTTCTATTCATTTCAATTAATTTAGCCTTCATATGTTTCTCTAATTTGTGACTAAAATCAAACAGTTCTGTGAGTATCCTGATCACCAGTGTTTTGAACTGTGCATCTGAAAGTTTGGCTATTTCTTCATCACTTAGATTTATTGGCTCTGGGGCTCTGAGTTGTTCTTGAGCCATGTTTTGATCTGTTTGTGCCTGTTACATATGAGGAGCGGAGCCTTAGGTGTTCACCAGGGTGGGGCCACCCAGGTCGCTGGTTTGTGACACTGTATGTGGGGGCAGGGTCAGAGAGGGACAATGAAGGTCCTCTCTGCTGCTTCTTGCCAATGGGGCCTGCATGGTCTGTCTCACCACTCACTCCTTCACCAGTTTATCTGCGCGTGAATGTGTGACTGTGGTCAGCCCTCAGTGGGCCTACCGCCTTGGGCCCTCAGTGGGTCTGCCCACTTCTTCACACTTGGGATCACCCACGGCTGCTGGAGCACCTGGGTTGTACCCCACGGGTAGGTCCGGTGGATCTATCCTGCCTGACCCAGCTCTGCTGCTGGCTCTGCCCCTTTTACTGGTTTGGCTGAAGGGTTCGTTGTTGTCAGACTTCTGTGTAGTTCAATTTTCTGTGGTTTGGCTGCGTTTTTGTTGCTAAAACTTTGTTGTTTTTAAACTTGGTTGTGCAAGGAGGTACAGTGCTTCCACCTACGCCTCCATCTTGGCGGAAGTCCCCTGGATCTGATATATTTTAAGTATTGATTTATATCTCATACACTCAGCTTCTTTTACTCAACATCATATCTAGCCCATAGTAGATGTTCAGCATTTAACCAAGGAAACAAATAAAAGACTAAACAGATAATGAAAGATAAATTGAATATATCCAGGAGACAAACAGCTGACTAGGCTAGGAAATCTTAAACTGTGAAGTGTTCACATTTAATGTTTAAAACAACAGAACACAGAAACTCAGACACAAACACACACACATAAACTCAGGCTTCACTGAACAGTCTCTGCCATTATGCATGTACTTAAGAGTAGTTGAGGAAAATATTTAAAATAATCATGCTAAGAGAGTAAATGAGTGAGCTATGAGGGAATAACAGATCTAATGTAGGTTCGGGTCAAGGGGAGGCGTTTAGTTCAGATAAAACAGTGAGAATGAACAGTAAGTAGGACTTAGGTGACGAATGGGAGAAACTGTGTTCCAAGGAATAAAAATAGCTTGTGCAAAAAACCCAGGATCAATTTTTATGAAATGTAATAGGCATAAAAGAGTTCAAACCTGCTAAGTAAATTAAAAGGAAAATATTTATATATAAATGTAAAATTGTGCATAAAATTTTATTTTGATTCTTTGTACTTTTTTAATATATATATATATATATATTTTAATTTTATGATTAAATGAGTGAGGTCTCTAATGTAAACCAGAGACAATTAAATATACTAGCTCCAGGTTTATATATTTAATTTTTAATTTTTGCCTTTAACCCAAACAGTAAAACTCTAACTGGAACAAGTAAATTGTATTTTAATAAACACGTGTGCTAAAGTGAAAAATAGTTATTCAAAATAAAAAGCCTTTGAGGATAGCAACTACTATTAAGAATTTATTAATAAAACATGCATAGTTTTATGGCTAATGTTTTTTTTAGAAACGTATATTGTTTTCAGATAAAATGATCTTAAATCATTGACAAACAGTGATAAGATATAACAGGAACTTCACAGCATTAACACTTCTCAGCTAAGAAGCATAAATAGTTCATTTTCAACATTCAGAGTGAAAATTGTCAGTGATGCCCATTGTATTTGTAGAAGTGGAATGAAAGAAGAAAAGCTGACAGCCAGTCGGAAGGAAAAGAAGGCATTGTACCTTCAAATAATAACTGGCGTAATAGAGATCCGCAGTAATGTTTATGGAAAAGCACCCTCTCACTGATGTGGTGTCTGTCAGATATGTCGGCCTGTGAAATGTTTAACTTGCCCAGGCAAGCAAAGATGCTAAAAAAAAAAAAAAAAAAAAACAATCTCCCCTGAACCTCCTCATAGGGAGGATTAAAGTTACCTGGAAAAAAAGCTATAAGAGTTTTTTTTTTTTCTCTCATGCTATGTGGTAAAATGTTCTAAAACAAGAAAGTAAATCATCACACATTCTCAGCACACTTTCTTTTCCAAGTCTGTGTCAAATTAGATGATGTCAACTAATAGTACAAATTGATTTTTAGAGTTCTAAAAGTAGGTTTACTTGGTTTGGAAAGCTATGACTTTATTTAAACAGCGGGTGTATGCTCCCATCTCAGTCAATGGCAGAGAAGGAATAACCACAATAGGTAACCCCTCTTGGAAAGGAAAAAAAGGGACACTAATATTGGTTCTTTAGGAATTCTGATGTACATATGAGCAGATATTTTGAGGAATTCTCTGTCTGTTTTGGGAGGCAGAATTTTTCATTTGGCTTCTTCTCTCATTGATAGTCCCTGCCCATTATTTTTCCCAGCTCGGTCACTGATAACTGGTTAACTTTTCCTTTTACATTAAATTCAAGTAGATAGTGACAAAATTTTCCTTATTGAAAGCTCAACTGTACTTGAACAACAATTTTTTAAAAAGCTCAACTGATTTTATAGTCTACGTACTGCACAAATAGTTGGGAGTCCAGTAATCATTTTTAGCCATAACATAATTTTAAGTCCAGACTAATGTGTCTTTTAGAGTAATACATCTTTCCAAAGTTCAGTGAACTTCTTATCTAATTCCCACAGGTCCATGTGCCAACATGCACAAAGTATCCTCTCAGTTACAATTCTCATATTTTTTTTCTTTCCTTCCTTCCTTCCTTCCTTCCTTCCTTCCTTCCTTCCTTCCTTCCTTCCTTCCTTCCTTCCTTCCTTCCTTCTTTTCTTTCTTTCAACTCACACATTTCTTTCATATGATGGTGAAAAACATTATCTTCAATTAATTTTCTATTAGTCATATTTGCCATTTGCTATTTGCCATGGTAGTGTTTCACTCACAGTGTACCCTCAATTGGACATTTACTCTTACTAACTTTAATTTATTCAGAGTTTTTCACAATGGAGTGATGAACTTTGGTGACAGACTTAATAAATCTTTGTTGTGTCAAGACTTTTTTAAAGTGATAAGTTTACTGTGCAAAATTAAGAATTGTTTTCTCTTTCAAACTCAAATGCTTCCAATATTAAATTCTCTCTAATTTCTTTCATTCCTGCTTTCAAACTGACCACTTGTTTCCTGAAGTCATGTCCTTCCTGTAATTCCTGACTAATTACAGTTACCAATAAATAATACACACACTAATATTTTGTTGTATGACTTCTTCACACACAGTTCATATTTAATAAACAAAAGCAACAGTATTCCCACAAATTTTGCTACCATGTGAGTTGGATGGCCATCTTCCAAACCCTGGAAATAGTTCCCTTGCTGGTAGCCACCTAACCATTAAGCCTCTGAAACATATCTTCTGATTTTTTGGGGGGACAACACTCAGTTTCTGGTTCCAGTTTCTTAATCACCTAGGAGAGTTTAATGCTGCAATTAAAAATAGCCTTACTATATGACAAACTCAGAAAGAACCTGTATTTTTTATTCACACAAGACCACTGTGTGTAAAACTGGAAACTTTATTTTACATGTTCCTTACTCATATATAGCAGGAGGGAGAAAGAACCTCAAATTTACTGTCAACTTTAAAGGGTTTTGCCTAAAAGTAATATATGTCATTTTCATTCATATCCCATTAGCCAGCTAACTCAAATGATCACACTTAACTTCAAGGTTCCAGGCAGTGAAAACCTATCATGAGTCAAGATAGAGAAATGTGAACAATTAGTAGAAGGCACTAAGGACTGCTAGATAAGTCAAAGTAATAAGTTATTTAGAATTTTACATGTTTAGATTAGGAGAGAACGATGATGCCATTTTTGCTGATTAATCAAAATTGAATTTGAATATCGACTACATTTTTTAATCTCAAAAAATTGGCTAGTAAGTGTTTCAAATAATCAGGCAAAATTAATTACTGCTAACTAGTGTTAAATTGTAATGATAGTCCCTTTCCTACGTTGCCTTTGTTTCTGAGTTCTAAATGAGTCTCTTCCAAATTATAATTATCTAAAATGTCCTTAAGTTTACACCTGCCTTAAATGTAGCCTTCTTCTAACATCATCACTGTGCCTGCTTCTACAATTCCATAACTAATTCCATATGTTTTCTTAGTATTCTTTGCTTACTGACACTAACACAAGAATAGGCATATTGTGGTCAGAAAGAATCATATTTCTTTGTCCTTTAAGACACTGCAGGACATGCCACTCCATTTCTCATTTAACGTTATAAAAACTGGGACTTAGGTGGCATGCCAAGTAGTTGCCTCAAGTTGTACATGTAGTATTGGCCTGTCCATGAAATACTAAAATATCAATAAGAAATATTCTAGTCAATCTTTGCTTTTCTTATTGCAATGCTAGGGAAATAAGTTTTAGAAGAATTAAAATCCCTTTTATTTCTCAGATGTGTGCTATATCTACAAGTTTGTATCAGAGCTGACCCAAGGTGGATATGTATTTTCAAAGTCCTAAATTATTCTCTTTTGCTTTATTTGAGCTATTTTAGGCTAGACAATAAAAAGGAATTAACATTAGTTGAAAATTGTGTTTTGTATTGCAATAAACTTCTTTAAATGCTATAATTCATTTCACGTACTATTATAGCAAATTTCAGAGAATCTAAATTTTTTCTAAGTGTCATAGTTTGAATTTTTCTTATTTCACTTTTACTGTTTACACTATTACAGATGTTCCAATACCCCCTTTGCCCACCTGTTTCCCAAAGTCCACAATCTATGTTTTTTTTTCACCATTTTAATTGTACATGTCATCTTGAAGTCCATAAAGAATACTCAATTTTTTAAATTCAAAATACTGTGCTAGACCCAGGAAGGGGGCGGGGGGAGGCTCACATTTTTACCCTAAGAGATGCATGATCTTATAAGGACTGAAGAACAAAGAGGTAACATTTGAGATGAATTTTCAAGAGTGGTGTTTTTTTTTTTCCTTGAGCATTGGAACTTTGCACACAATTCTAAGAAGAGCATGAGGAAAGTTGCAAAAGGGAGTGAAGAATAACTTTATATAACTGGTGGCTAAGTGAGAAATACGTCTGATGAAGAAGGAGGCTGTGGATCAGAGGCAACCTCAAAAACAATGCTAGAGAATTTGCACTTTGATCTCCGCATACTCTTGCTTGAATATCTGTTTCAAAACAGAAAACTTATCCCCTGCTTTTCCACCATTCTGGTGGAATGCTCCCTTAACACAAAACAAACTACAAATGCCGTGTGCAGCAGCCTTATAATTTTGCTAAACTGTTCCTAGGAATACAACATAACTTTTGCTCTGAAGATCTGCTATGGATCCTGATATTTTAGCATGAATTCTACTCCCAGCCATTAGCACAATGACCTCTCTAATGTCCTTGTTTACTCCAAACCCAATATTCTGAAAAGAGAAACAGGATGATGTATACGGTTGAAGCTGGACTGTGACTGAGTGATGACATTTAAGTACATTGTGACTTAGAACTAGTGCAGTACAAAGAGCAATTCTGGCTGAGGAGTAAGGAGGATGGGCAATTATCCTTCTAGTGGGCTATTTTTCATGTCCATAACTGGACGTAAACATAGGCAATTCAGAGCAGGAAGAAATATGACTGGATCTCAGCTTGGCTGACTTAGTTGCAAACAAAAAAAGGATCCTGGAAAGGTCTGGGAGTTGGTTCATTTTTGCCTCATTTGTTTTCGAGAGGAGTCTTTTCTGCCTCATTGATTTCTACTCCTCCTTGAGACATGCCCCCATGCTTGTTAAATATTGCTTCATTGTTTCAATTTCATCCTTCTTAGTCAGCACCTCTCAAGTAAGCCACTGCATAGTAATACCCAATTTCAGCCCCCAATCAAGTGCCCTGTGGCCCTATTTTTTTCAACTGTGTACATTCACCACCCTGATCTGAGCCATGAAGTATTCTCTCCATGTCAACCACTCTATTACATTATATTAAAGGCCTTGTCACCACCGGGAGCGAGGACATATTTGAAACAATGGGAATAATTGTCACCTTGTAGTCGTTCACTAGCAATGATGGTGAGACACAGATGACAGGAAAGAAAATGGTATTCCCACTGCCTTCTGTAAGGATCTTTCTTTCTTTTCCCCTCACAGCCATATCTTCAACAACATCAATAGGGAGAAATTACAGTGAGCTCCCCATGCTACAGGACCACAACCTGAACTGACTGAGCTGCGGGCTTGAAATGAATCAGGGCTTATATCAGCACCTCCTTTATTCCTGTTTCTCAGGCCATAAATTACGCAAACACTCATCACCATACCAGTCCATTCATCTTCTCGTAAATTTAATACCCTACTCCCGTCAACCCACACGACTCTTTAGACATGCGATTTTAAAAAGCCCTCTCTAACCTCCTGATGTTTTCTGCATCTTACTATCAGTAAAAACCGGAGTTCTCCTGCTTCTTGATAAAGCAATTTTCCCCGTAGGATTCTCTAGTGGGAAAAATTGTATTTCTTTTATTCCTTGTAACTAGATAACACAAGTAGTGTGGTGCTTTTCTATATTCCACTCTAAATGCCAACTATTTTAGTTACTCCTTCAAAGTGGCAACTTATTTGAACCTCTTGCCATTTGGCTAAAAATGGCAATGACTTTTAAACTGGCATTTACCAACCCCTTAGGTATCTACATCACTCTTCTCAGTCATTGAATATTTTGTATTTTACTTCACTTTTTAAAAAAAGTATCTCTATTCTGTCACCATCTTGATGACTTCGGTACCCATATGGCAATCAATAACACTTCGATTTGTCGGCTTCTTGAACTACCCACTTTTAGGTATGCTTTTCTCCACCTTGTCTTTCTCTCATGTAAATGTTAATGTTACTAATAAAAATATTCACATTCAAAATAAATTCTTATTTTCTTCCAGAATAATCTGGGGATAAATGTTCCTTAAAAGGAAAGTTGGACTGGCACTCTGTGACCTTGAAAGCCCATTCCAAAACTCAGATTTTACGTCTCTGTGAATCACTGTGGTCCAACACATTACAGCTTAGACATACAACCAACTTATTATTTTTTTTAGTACTACTTGTATATGCAGGCTTTTCTTTATGTAGGTTTGAGCTATTCATACGTAAAATAAAAGCTATTGGTTTCTGCAAGGGCTCATTTAGTAAGTTTGATCTTCACACCATGTTCTTGTTCCACACACCTTGGACTGGCAAATACAAAAGTTATTTAAAAGTTATTCCGAGTGTGTGTGTCCAATAACTGGATACTAAAGGGCATTTAAAGGATCAATTTTCTTTTTTTAGGTAATGAAAATATACCGCTTGGGTAGAGACTTCTGCACTGGGAGAAAAGGGAAGAGCAAGAGATTATCATTTTTTTTTTAAAGTTTGAGAGCCAGAGTAGCTAATGAAAGTCTACTGCCAGAGGATATTTTTTTATTAACTTCATTTCACTTTTGGAATCAGTGATGGGGTTATTTTGGGATTTGGCAGTTTGTACATGCATATATACTGCCTCTGAATTTTGGATTGGCTTCTCGTAGCCTAATTTGGCTCTTTGGTAAACATCTGAAATGTGCTGGAAAAGCCTAGATATTCAGATAGAGAATCTAACATTTTCTCTCCAAGGGGGTTTCTATGACATCTCAGATTACTATGTATGTACCTCCTATGTATAGAGGAAACATTTCTGTGGCTCCTTCTTATGTTCCCAGAACAATAAATTCCCTAAAGAAACAAGACTAATGAAAGGACAAAATGTGTTCATTTCCGCATGGTGCCTTCCCAAACTATCCAAAATATTTAACTTTGAATTTCTGATTCTGAGAACAACAACCAAAAAGGAAAAAAGTTCATTTAATGACAAAAAAAATTCTAAAAGTTATATAATCTAGAAATTTGTGCTTGAATCTAGTTCATAAAAGCAAAACTTCTTTTTTATTTAGACACTTAACAATACAACTTTGAACATTTATTTATTTTACTTAGATTGCTTATTATAAAAACAATATGTATCACTTTCATATTACAAAATCTTTAAAAAGACTTCTTTCCCATTGACTTAAACTCTTCTCCTGAGGTTAAATTGCTTGAAAATGCTGTCTCAAAAATTCTCTGGCCATATACTAATTTTCAAATGGGATCATCATATATATTTTTTCAATTTTATTTGTTTATTTTTTAATTGATTCAATTTATTGGGGTGACACTGGTTAAAAGACTATATAGGTTTAAGTGTACATTTCAGTCACATAGGATTTGTACATTGTATTGTGTGCATAGATTTAAATTTTATTCATTTTTTCCATATTTTTGAGATTCATACCATCAATAATTAATATTCACTTACTTTTTAAATTTTAACCACTTTTACTAGTTGTGGCTTGCCCCTCCATTACTTTTTATTTTATTTTATTATTTTATTAATGTTTAACTTTATTTTTATTGTTGAGACTATTAGCAAAGTCTCCATTTTCCTCGCCTTTGTTTACCTCTAGTCAGCCCCTTGCCCACTTCCCTCAGGCCATCAGCAGACTGTTGTCTGTGTCTATGAGTTCAGCACTTATGTTCTTTGGTTAATCCCTTCACTTTCTTTCGCCCAGTTCCCCACACCCTCTGCCAAGCTCTCAGCCTGCCCCATGTATCCAGGCTGCTGTTTCTAAACGGTTAAGTACTATGTTCCATTGTATAGATACATTGTAATTTACATAGCAGTCCTAAATAAATATATTGATTCTTTTCCATTTTTGGTACTTGAAAAATAAGTTATAACAAGTATTATTGCCCATGTATTTTTGCACAGCTATAAGATTATATTTTATGGCTTTTTAAAATAAAAAAAATGTATTTCAATTTAAGCTTACTTTTCAATGTAAAGTAAATTTGTAAAACAATTTCAAGGTAGTTTACTTTCAGTATCACTTTGTATTAGTTTTAGGTGTGCAACATAGTGGTTAGACAACCATATATTTTACAAACTGATCCTCAATATTTCAAGTGCTCACATGGTACCATGCATAGTTATTACAATATTGACTCTATTCTTTATGCTGTACTTTTTACATTCCCATGATTATTTTGTAACTACCATTCTGTACTTCTCAATCCCTCTACCATTTTCACCTAATTTCCCAACCTCCGTCCCTTCTAACAACCACAACAGTCTGATTTTCAAAAGTGGACCTTCTGAGTTAAAAGAGTATATGCATGTAACATTTTTTAGATATAACCAGGTTCTTATTTCTTATGTTTAATTTCAGTTTCTGTTATTTTAAACTTTTAGCCAGTGCTATAGTTTTTAAGGATCTAGTAAATATAAGTTTGTGAACTGAAAATCAGAAGTCCAAAGTATAGAACAGTCAATCAAAAAAGAACAACTTCATAATATACTATAACATTACATTTTATGATCCATTTCTGTTAAGTACAAATGAAAATTGATCTGATGTTTTATTCAGAAAGCAGATTCAATGTGACATACAAATGAGGGCCAACTTGTAGGTCTTATTTGTTAAGTAAAAATAATTTATTAATTCAGAGATTTTAAAAAAATATTTCTAAGAGCAATATTTTTATTTACTTGAATTTTGCCCCAAAAGCTATTGTGGGGGAAAAAAACCTAGTTACACAACTATGGTGTTTTTCAATTAGGACAGAGAGCATTAAGTATTACTGTGTTCATATGAATATGTCTAAGAAAAAATACTATGAATATTTTCATACATGCTGAGAAGACTTTCATCAAATTTCAATACCTATTTTGGATTAAAACACAAATACAGAGTGATATATATTAAATGAGGGATCTTTTTTACAGGAGAATACCTTCTCTTATCAAAAAGCAAGGAAATGCTAAAAACTGATTTGGGGGCATGTCAAAAGATACAGGACTGGAACTGGAAAGCATTATGCTGAGTGAAATAAGCCAGGTGTTGAAAGACAAATACCATATGATCTCACCTTTAACAGGAAGCTAAACAACAAAACAAGCAAGCAAGCAAAATAAAAATAAAGACACTGAAATAGAGAACAAGGGGACAGTGACCAGAGGGGGGAGGGGAGGGAATTTAAGGGGAAAAAAAGAGGAGGGATTTAGAGGGACAAGTATAAAGGACACAGGGACAATAACTAAGGGGGGGTGGAAATGGAAGGGAGGTGGGGAGCACAGGGCAGAGTGGGCTGGGATGAGAGAAATACACAGAAAACTGTACTTGAAAATAACTAAATAAAATTTTAAAAAAAATTTAAAGATACAGATACCAGATTCTGTATCTTTAAAGAAGCAGATTCCTGGCCAAATGTGGAATAATTTAAACATTAAAAAATTGCTGTAATTGATTACAGTATACTTACTATATAAATATAAATAAGTACATGTGTACATGCTTACAAAGAAATAAAATAAAAATAAATGATTCATACAAATTCTTATTAAAGAAAGTTAAAGACAATCACACTTATATCTTTGAAAAGAAGCATTTTTATTTACCATAGTTAATGAGATTAGCTCTGTGAGATTAGTTTTCATCTATGTAAAGAGCACCCACCAATAAATAAAAGGAAAATTAGAGAAATTTTAAAAAATGTTATGATTTAATTTACAAAAAAATGATATCTAGGCACATATCTTATTAATGTGTTTAGAAGAATTCTAAATTTTACTTAGTAACATTAGAGGTAATGAAAAGATCTGCTTTTAACTAAATCAAGAGATCCAATTTACTATGATTAGTGGTAGAACAACTTAAGAGTGAATGACTCTGCATCGAGTTCAATTAACTAATAATTCAACTATGATGTACATTTTGCCCCAAAACGTATAGTGTGAATTCTGATCCAGCACTTAGACTTATGTTCCAGTTGACAAAGAAAACAGGGCAAGGAGAAACAAATTGAACAACCCTAGTAAGATATAAACTGAAAAATTCAGACTTTAGACTTCAGAACGCCCTGCAAAACAATGATCCAATTTTTTTCAAAAATCAATAGCACAAAAATGCTTATGTTATTTTTAAAGAAACTAAAGGGATTTATGAGCCAAATGTAATGTATGACTCTTGAGTGAATAATGTTCAACAAATTTCAATATGAAGTCCTTACTTGCAAATGGTCCATAAAAACCAAAAAGATAGTTGGGTGAATAAATATAAATATATAAGTAGATTAGATCGACCATGAAGGAAGTGTTACAGATGGGTGGCAAAATAAATGTTAAAAATATTGATAGATAAGTCTAGATTATCATTGTATTATTTTAACTTGTTCGGTATTTTTAGAAACTTTCAGAATAAAAAGAAGCAAGATAATAATTTCCAAAGGAAGTTCATTTCTCAGATTTAATTTGGATAAAAAAATGATAAGTATGAAAACTTTGCTCCCAGTTACCAACAAATTATGTAGCTAATCTAAATAAGCTGTTTTGAATGAAAATTCAATTATACGTAATAAATATCTGTGGGGGCAACTTTGCCCGTAAAGTCCCCCCTCCGCCATGGATAAAAGTGAAACTACCAAGACCTGATCTGCATGGGGAGGAAAGGTGGCCGATCCCTCAAAGGGGAAGGGCCCAGAGCCCCCTGCTCAAGGGGCTTTTATTGGGTTCGTTTGCACAAGAATACAAATAAGGATCACACAATAGATAGCATTCAAAGAACTATGAGGGCTTATTCTCAGTCAGGGTCAGGTAACTAACAAGCCATAAAACTTTGAGAAACAAACTTCTTGTTTGGACCCTTATCATTTAAAAGAGAGCATTCTGAACAAAGCAGGTTTCACCGGATTTTTACATATTCTTTCTTAGGCCTGATCCTGCCCCCCCCATCCTGCTCTAGCAGGGAAAGGGCTGCACCGCCTCCCCCATCATAGGTTTTTAGGCTTAAGTGAATTAGAGCTAGAAAGTGCTTCTCTCAGATGGAAATGGGAACTTGGGCTATGTCAGAATAGCTGGGGGGCGAGGGTCCATCACTCCCTCTTTGTTGCAGCCCCTGAGTCCTTCCATGATGGCCTCCCAAGTGATTGTGTCTGGCTTAGGTTGCCCCTCCCTGAGGGGTCTTACCCATCTCTGACTAACTGACCATGCATTGGGGGCGGGGGATGAAGCAGAGACAAGCTTTGTCTCCTTAATGGCTCGGATTCCAGAGGTCTCTCACTCAGCCTTAGCCATGGGGGGCAGTTACAACTCCTGAAACCAGGCACAGCAGTTCCCAACAAATATTGTCTTAATTCATTATCACAATCCTATGTGTTCTTGACACATAATAGATCCTCAATAAATAATAACTGAATTGAATGAAAATAACATAAACATGTTCACAAATGGCCTTTGGCTTAAATTTGGTCACATTCAATGTTTATGATTTTTTACTCAAAGCTATTAGAGATTTTAGATCAAGCTCAAATATTTTTAAAAATGTTACCTTCCAATACATTGAGATGAAAATATATTTGAACAAGAGTTAACTAATGCTTGGATATATGTAGAAGAAGGGGTAAGAAATGACCCAATGCTGTTCCTACAATTCATGTCATCTTATAGGTTAGAAAACCTCAAAAAAGCAATTTTAGTAGTTGTTAATCATATTTAAAAAATTCAACGAGCTTCTTACAATAAATGCTTCACAGATTTGTTTTTTAAAAACTGGCATTCTAGCAGAGTAGATGTAGTTTACAAATTGATGTACTTTGTCATGCCAGGTTTTCTTGGAGAAGATCCAGCTTTTATGCTGAACTTTGTAAATTTTAGTAATTTTATTTTATTATGTGAAGAGTCCTTGTCCTTTTTTAAAATGCATTTTAATGTTGCCTTAATTAAGGTATTTAGCCATAATTTTAAGAAGAGCTTTTATGATTTAAAAAAATAAACACATTTATAAGTTTTCTAAGTCTTTTGGTCTACATTCAGAATTTCTTTTATTCCTGTTATTTTTTCTATCTTAGTTTCTAGTTATATGAGCTAAAGAATTTATTATTTCCACCATTTTTAGTAACTTTAGGGTTTTGATTTTAGAATCTTTCAGATTTTCTGTTTCTGCTCTTTGCTATATTGTTTTTATTCTACTGTTACTTCACAATAAAAAAAAATCTGTTGGTGTTCACTAAAATGTGTCCTAATGATGAAATTAACTCCCTGCCTTCATTGCTCCTTCAGAACAATCCTTTTCCCTTTTCCATCTCATTCTTCTGTGAACACACACAAATATTAAATATATTGTTGGATCTTACCTTTCTTTAACTTTGCTTTGATTGCTGTACTTCCATTGTCTAGTAAGATATTTAGATGGATTTTTATCATCTATTGTCAAGCTAGTGAATCACATGGGAAGAGCATTTTCCCACACCCTAATGCAGTTATAGATTTCCAAACGTTAGCAAGAGGCGATGAAGCAAGAACCAAAATGCTTCTGCTGTAGCAGTTTAAAGCAAATACATGTTCTACAATCTGCAGACAATCACACCAGGTATCAATGTCAAATTCCACATCTCACATGGAGTTCTTGACAACCCAGCACACTCTGAAATAAAAACATTCTGTTAATAGGATGGTGGTTAAGAAGAAAAACAACATTATTTCTTGTTTTAAGAAAAAATTTTAAATTGTTTTTCAAGTAAGGTCATCTCCATTTTCACCTCACTGCAGCCGACTGCCCCCCCATTCCCAACTCCCACCTCAAACCTACCCCCTTTGGCTTTGTCCATGGGTCTTTTTATACATATTCCCTGATGAACCTTCCCCCATTTTCCCCCATTATCCCTCTACCCCCTCCTCTCTGGTTACTGCCAGTTTGTTCTTTAATTCAGTGTTTCTGATTATATTTTGCTTGCTTGTGAAACAAACAAACAAAAAAGAACCCATGGACAAAGACAACAGTGTGGGGGAGGATGGAATGTGGGAGGTGGGTGGGTAGGGTGCGGGGGAGTCATGAGGGGAAAGGGGGACAACTGTAACTGAACAACAATACAAATAAATAAATACATAAATAAATTAAAAATAAATAAATACATACATACATACATAAAAAGATGAAAGGTAAAAAGAGAAAAGAAATCTTTCTAAGGGCATAAGCAAATTAAACTCCTGTGTTGTAGGACTCTCTGATATACCTCAAATCTTGTCTCTGGGATTTGGAGACAGGCTTTGTGTCTGCCTACAGCTGTCAGATGACCTGGTATTCAATAATAACATTGTGGAAACTTCCATCAAGATATAACTGCAAGCTATCACCTGTAGTTGTATAAAACCTCCATATATCAACTTTTAATTTACTCTCTCCAAAATATAAATCACATTTTCATTAATTTTTGAATCTATATGTTTTATTTTCTAAACACTTGTTTAGATATATGTTGATGACCTTCCAGTACCCCTGTAAGTAATATTTATAAGACCTGGATATTTTAATCTAGTCTTTAATGTAGTGACTCATTAAACAGCATCACTCTCAGCTCTTTTAATTCATTCAAGTAATATTTATTGAACATTTTAATAGCAATATTTTACCCTAGTTTTTTTCATCCTTTCTAAGCAACTCTTTCTCAGAGTAATGATCTGCTTAAACAGCTAAAATCTTAGACTGTTAAACATTGGTTCACTCTTACTATCTGCACAAATTTGAGACAGCGAGGTTGCTGTTCTGAGTCTTAGTTTTCTGTAACATAGGGTGTGTTTGTGGGTAGGGGTGCTTCTACTTCATAAGGTAAATTTGGAGAAAAAACAACACAAGGAAAGGCAATAACTAAAATCTCACTTTTTGAAACTTTATTAAATTCTTTCTTCATTACTATGTTGCTTTCAAATATAGACTCCTATCTCTTAGATCTGTATTTCTGATCCGGATGCCACTTCACCACCTTACATCTAACATTAATTTTATATTAGTTGTACTCATGTTTACTCAGGAAAAATCTTCTATTCAGTTTCATGTAATTCAGTCAATGATCACTCTATCCTTGCAATTATTCAGAAAAAAGCTCTATGAGTCATGGTTTATCTGGCCATCTTTCTTTTTAATGTCATGCTTGGTACAACATAGTTTCTTTTTATGTTTACTAGAATATTCTTCCTCTCTTTTTACTATATATTCACTTACCTTATTTGCAAATATATATTATAAGTTTTTAAAACATTTTTAAAAACTTTTGAAAGCTTATGTTTATTTTATTTTTTATGATTTGCTTACTATATTTTTATTTTTTATGTATTTTTATTTTTTTTTAATTAAATTATTTTTCAAGTACAGTTTTCTATTTCTCCCATCCCAGCCCACCCTGCCCTGTGCTCCCCACCTCCCTCCCATTTCCACCCCCCTTAGTTATTTTCCCTGTGTCCTTTATAATAGTTCCTCTAAATCCCTTCCATTTTTTCCCTTAAATTCCCTCCCCTCTCCCCTCTGGTCGCTGTCCCCTTGTTCTCTGTTTCAGTGTCTTTGTTTTTATTTTGCTTGCTTGTTTGTTTTGTTGTTTAGCTTCCTGTTAAAGGTGAGATCATATGGTATTTGTCTTTCAACACCTGGCTTATTTCACTCAGCATAATGCTTTCCAGTTCCATCCATGCTGTTGCAAAGGGTAGGAGTTCCTTCTTTCTTTCTGCCACATAGAATTCCATTGTGTATATGTACCATAGTTTTTGGATCGATTCATTTACTGATGGGCACCTAGGTTGCTTCCAACTCTTGGCTATTGTAAATTGTGCTGCTATGAACATTGTGGTGCATAGGTTCTTTGAAATTGGTGTTTTAGGGTTCTTAGGATATAATCCTAGCAGTGGAATTGCTGGTCATGTTTATTTATATTTAGGAAAAGTGGGTTTTTTTTTATTTGCTTATTTGTTTAAATAACACTCCTTAGATATTTTAACTTCTGTAGGAATGGAGCCATGAAACTCTCACTTAATTTTAATCATGATGGCATAAAACTATGAATATAACTGGAAATATACTGTGTCTTTGTTTTGTTAAATAAGAACAATGACACTATGTTTTTTCTTACCCTAGGAAAGATGAACTTGTCTGTATTTATTCAAGTTATTTTTTCTACTGCAATTAAATACTAACAAAACAAAGTTTTATTATTGGAAATGGTAGGCTTGTATTAATCATGACTGCAAAGAAGTTGATTTAATTAATATTTGTCCATGACCTAGCCATTACTTCAAACTAAGAGATTTTCATAATTTGTTTTTAAACAAATTCTGATCAGAATCTGATACACTATGTTTCCGATATTAGTGCACATATTAATTACTGTGGAAAAATAAACATCAGTCTATATTTCTGAATACTTAGATTCAGGTACTTAAATCGAGATAAAGATTACTTACTTAAAAATATCTGAGACTAGACAACATTATTTTATTTATTACCTGTTAGTATTTTAATAAAGACATTGGTTTTAAAGAGTGATCTAAACTTTTACTTTGATCTATTAGCTTCATTGCTTGTTAATCTGAAATAAAGTCATTGTTGAACAAATATATCTCACGTCATCACCTTGTTTGTGTCCTTATAGATATGCCAATTTTCTCCTCTTCTTATGTCATGTAAATCCAAAGAATTGTTCTGATCTCTCTAGAAAATGATGCTTTATAATACACAGTATGTTAGCACTAATAATTGGCATTGACCACTTCCCTTTATTAAAATGTGCCTTTGAGACACTGTGGCCACAGTCACGAAGCTAGGGAACATGCAACTGTATTTTGTTTCACCTAATCAATTGCAAAAATGTTACATCCACAATAATTTTGAAATGTTTTCTTTTTTTAAAAAACAAATTTCACACAAAAACAGCAAAGAAAGTGATATCTCAAATATTGTTATATGGAACTAAATTAATTTCCTCAGTAAGTATCCCTAATTTTCCTGTGATACAGAAAACATTATAAACCTAGAAAATCAAGTGTTTTCAAAAGTCTGTATTTTTTAACAGTCATACAGAATAGTTTAAAACATTTTATCAGTGAATTTTATGCTTTTGTCTTAACATAAATTTCTGTTTTTAGAGAAAAGATATTTTAAATATTATTAAAATTATATTTTTTTCAAAATCATTGAAGACTTACTGTGTAGCTTAGGACAACAATGATAGTTTTAAAATATCAAAAATAATAAGTTAAAAAGGATATAGATACATACATGCAAAATTAAGTTAAAATGATATAGAATACATACATGGAAAAAGATTGTGATGAATATTGGTATGCTGAGAGATGTAAGTAAAAAACTTTATGGACATCATTTAAAATTTACTACTATAAGTATATAGACTCTACATTGTTTGGAGTCCAATTTTAGTCTATGTGGTGGTTTGTTCCTTGCTTTATATTTTAAGCAATATAAATTAGTTTGGGAAGAAAAATATAAAATTTAGTAGGAAGAAATAAGCAGAGAGACTTTTAAAAATCTAGCTAAGAGTAAAGAGAAGAGATGAATAATTAAAAGATAGTAGAGAGAAAAAGTAAGCTTGGTTTTTATAGA
Organism: Artibeus jamaicensis; assembly: GCF_021234435.1. NCBI lineage: Eukaryota > Metazoa > Chordata > Mammalia > Chiroptera > Phyllostomidae > Artibeus > Artibeus jamaicensis. The sequence continues at coordinate 48,857,668 of NW_026522030.1, forward strand.
CAGCATTTTCAGTTCTAATCTTTAAACATGTGTCTTATTTTTTTAATTTTGACTATATGTCTGTATCTATCTATCATATATCATATGGCTTACCTAAGAAGCATCTTGTATTCTTTATTGGCCTGAATTTCAAGGTCTAAATTTCAAAAATTATAGCATGTTAAAATGGAATAAGTGTGGACTTCCCAGCAGAGACAGCCGCCATTTTCTGGCTCTGACCCGGCCCCCACATACAGCATCACAACCCAGCGACCTGAGCGACCCTGCCCTAGTGAACACCTATGGCTTTGCTCCTCACCCAGCAGAGGGAAGCAGGAGAGGGGGACGCCGTTTCCCCACTCTGACCCCACCACCACATACAGCATCACAACCCAGTGACCCCACCCTGGGGGCTCCACCCTGCCCCTAAGGCTCCGCTCCTCATACATAATGGGCATGAACAGACTAAAAATGGCTCAAGAAGATCTCAAAGCCCCAGAGCCCATAAATCTAAGTGACGAAGAAATAGCAAAACTTTCAGATGCACAGTTCAAAACACTGGTGATCAGGATGCTCACAGAACTGGTCGATTTTAGTGACAAATTAGAGGAACATATGAAGGCTAAACTAATTGAAATGAATGGAAATGCACAGGAAACCAATAGTAATGGAAAGGAAACTGGGACTCAAATCAAGGGAATAGACCAGAAGGAGGATAAAAATGACCAAACAGAAAAGAATGAAGAAACAAGAATTCAAAAAAATGAGGAGAGACTTAGGAACGCTCCAACATCTGAATTATAGGGGTACCAGAAGGGGGAAAGAAACAGCCACCAGTGGAAAACTTATTTGAACAAATAATAAAGGAAAATTTCCCCAATCTGGCAAAGGAAATAGACTTCCAGGAAATCCAGGAAGCTCAGACAGTCCCAAAGAAGTTGGACCCAAGAAGGAACACACCAAGGCACATCATCATTACATTACCCAAGATTAGCCAAAATGAAGGAGAGAATCCTAGAAGCAGCAAGAGAGAAAGGGACAGTCACCTACAAAGGAGTTCCCATCAGACTGTCAGCTGATTTTTCAGAAGAGACCTTATAGGCAAGAAGGGGCTGGAAAGAGGTATTCCAAGTCATGAAATCCAAAGACCTACAACCAAGATTGCTCTATCCAGCAAAGCTTTCATTTAGAATGGAAGGACAGATAAAGTGCTTCTCAGATAAGATCAAATTCAAGGAGTTCATCATCACCAAGCCCTTATTATATGAAATGTTAAAGGGACTTACCTAAGAAAAAGAAGATAAAAAAGATGAACAGTGAAAGGACAGCAAACTCACAGTTATTAACAACCACACCTAAAACAAAAGCAACCTAAAAGGACAGCTAGATCAGGAGCAGAACCATAGAAATGAAGATCTCAGGGAGGGTTAGCAACAGGGGAGTGGGAGGAGAAGGGGGAGAAGGTACAGAAAATAAGTAGCATAGACGGTAGGTAGAAAATAGATAAGGGGGAGGGCAAGAATAGTATGGGAAATATAGAACCTAAAGAACTTGAGACACATGGTCATAAACTAAGGGGGGGAATGGTAGGGGTAGGGGGTGCAGGGTGAAGGGAAATGAAGGGGGGAATATAACAACTGTAATGGCATAATCAATAAAATAAAAATTTTTAAAAAATGGAATAAGTGTGTTACTCATCTGAATTAGTATATAGAAACATAGGTTATTTATGAAGTGTTAATGGTATTGATTTATATTTAGTGTCTGCCCATGTAGTGATATAGAGCCAAAGTTAAGGTCATTTTGTATTCATTTAACATCAGTAAATATTAAAGAAACTAGCAATTAATTATCCATCATTATATAATATAATGTATATAGCATATAATATTAAAGAGTATAAATTTTAATATTTTGAATTTTGACATGATTTTTAGAAATGGTACTTTAAATTCATTATTGAAATATTAGATGATATCATAATAAATTATGAAAAATGATCCTCAGACTAAATGCACCCACCTTGGTTTGGATGGTTGATTCTAACTAACGAAGTGTCATTGTCATTTATTTAGGTCTTGTTATCCTGATGAAGAACATCATATGTACTTCCTGAGATTGTCTTATAAAAGATAATTTCAGTAGTTTTATACTTGAATTTTTACTTAAAAATATACATTATTTTCCACTTATGTGAAGCTTTTTCTTACCAGTCACAAAAAACTGGGGAAATTGTACATTTAAATAAAAGTCATATATGTAATACCTGATTTTTATTTTTACTTTACAATGTATTTTAGTATTATAGCCTGGAGAAATTACATAAACTCAGTAAAATTTTCTAATTTTAAGATTATTTACAATTGGTTCTCAAGAACTCTTAAATCACATTACATTTTATGACATTACATTTACTTCCTCTAAGAAAATATATGTTCCTCTTTTTTGAATTTAAAAACCATGGAAAACCCTAATCTTTTGGGTTTATTCAGGTTTTACCCACTATTTTATATCCTTCTTTATCCCTAGAAAACTTTAAAACCTGATAGCACTATATGAATCTTGAAAATCCTGACTGATGTGCCTGACCATCCAGTAGAGACTAAGTGACTTCTAGCTTTACTGTGGCAAACAAAACTAAATATCTAATCAGAGAGAATATTGTTTTTTAGCTAAAAATACTGAAAAAATGAGTTGATCTTCAAATAATTCTAAAGATAAGCTTTGTTACTTTGCTTTGACATTCCAGCACTGCATAATGATTTATATATTTTTCACATTTATTTATTGTTGTTCAAGTACAGTTATCTCCATTTTGGGATGGCTTGGGTGGGAGGGAGTGGTGGGAGAAAATGGTTTATATCTTTAATTTATTGTTGGCAATATACTGAATGTATCTCTTTATGGGATGCATCACTACTAATTTCAGGATGATATAAAGGAAATAAGATACAGTCTCAGTGCTTCATAATATGAAATGTAAAAGATTGTGGTCTCTATTAGATAATATGAGATAATTGTTGAACCCATGATTAAGACATTTGTATATGATTTTATAGGCATTTTGGGGAGTGGGTGGATTTTTAAAAGGTTTGATGTCAATAAATAAACCTTATGTCTCATATGTATAAGATCCTGAGATAAAGCATACCTGGTTGAAGGCCGTGTCCCCAGCAGAGGGCGTGCAAGAGGCAACCACACATTGATGTTTCACTTCTTTCTCCCTCCCTTCCTCTCTCTCTAAAAATAAACAAAAAAATCTTTAAACATAAAGACTTACAGAAATAAAATTTTAAAAAAATTCTGAAATATTTTAATAGGGTTATGTATACTTAGATGTATACATTAGTTTGATTTGAAGTGGATTGTATGAGATAATAAATCAATGTCTTTAGCAGAGTAGTGGGCACATAGAAGATATTTGGCAAATGTTAGCTAAATCAGTCTCATTACTATAATATCTTGATCTTTGCACTAAAGAAATATTCAGTTAGATTATTTTTGTGATATTGATTGATAAGTATTTTGGGTAAGTCAGTATGCATGTTTTTTTCTCTTGTTATTTCTTAACTATCCACTTTTTTCTATTATTTTTTATTTATCTATCTCTTTACCTATTTATTTACTTATTTTAATTGTTGCTCAAGTACAGTTTTCTGTCTTTTACTCCCATCCCAGCCCACACCCCCCAGTGCTCCCCACCTCCCTCCAATTTCTACCCCCCTTAGTTGTTGTCCACGTGTTCTTTATACTTATTCCTGCAAATCCTTCCTCTTTTCCCCTGAAATTTCCTTCCCTCTCCCTTCTGGTCACCATCAGCCTGTTCTCTATTTCAGTATCTTTGGTTATATTTCGCTTGCTTGTTTGTTTTATTGTTTATGTTCTTGCTAAAGGTGAGATCATACGGCATTTGTTTTTCACCTCCTAGCTTATTTCACTCAGCATAATGCTTTCCAGTTCCATGAATGCTTTTGCAAAGGGTAGGAGCTCCTTCTTTCTTTCTGCTGCATAGAATTCCATCCTGTAAATGTACCATAGTTTTTGGATCTATTCATTTACTGATGGGCACGTAGGTTGCTTCCAAAACTTGGCTATTGTAAATTGTGCTGCTTTTCACACTGGGGTGCATAGGTTCTTTCGGATTGGTATTTCAGCATTCTTAGGATATAATCCTAGCAGTGGAATTGTTGGGTCAAAAGGCAAATCCATTTTTAGTTTTCTGAGAAAATTTCATACTGTTTTCCATAGTGGTTGTATCAGTCTGCAATTCCACCAACACTGAACTAGGGTTCCCTTTTCTCCACAACCTCTCCAACATTTATTGTTTGTTGCTTTATGATAGCCATTCTGACTGGTATAAAGTGGTATCTCATTGTGGTTTTAATTTGCATCTCTCTGATAGACATAGAATAAACAAACACTTCAAAAACAAACACTTCTTTTTTTCTCTTGATTCAATCTCTTAAATATGCAGACTCAAACCTTAATGTTTTCTATTCTTGACTATTGGTCACAGTGAAACTTTGTATCTGATTTAAACAAAGGCATCTAAATGTGTAATGTGATATAACTTTTATATCCAAGGCTTCCTATTTAATTTAAAAATAAAATGTCAGTCATATCCACTGTTGGAAATCAATATGATAAAAGCAGGTCAGTAGTTTTTGTAATGTGAGCCATTGTGCCAATCAGCAATTCAGAGTGTTATGTATGCATCTTAGAGGGAGAAGTGACATACGGGCTAATCTATGCTACTGGAAGCTGTTGTCAGGTACAAGACACTGAAATTATTAGGCTACCCACATAATTAGCCACTGTGGTAGGTTTTACTAGGCTATGGTGTGTAAAAGATTAAAAACTGTTTGTGAACAGAACTGAGTCTGCAGCTAGTCTGAGCATCCCATACAAAATTCACTCACTACCCTGAAAGATTAAGATGGGAAATATTTCTCTAGGGTGAAAGTTTCTGAAAAATTATTCACATTCATAGTCCGTCCAAAATCCAGGGAGCCTGATTTCTCACATCAGTCCTTCCAGTGGCCATTCTGGAACTTTCCATTCTAATAGTAACAATTCCTGTGTAAGAGTTATGCAGTTAAATATTTTATTTTTCCCTCCCTGAGGCTCCTCGGATCCTGATTTTAGTAACTGATTTAACATATAAATTGGCTCAAACTTGGCAAAAATTAAGAATATTTAACAGGGCACAGATGGTGCAGCAAAAAGCAATATCTAGAGATTTGGTGACTCGAGTGCTCTCTAACCCTCTACCAGCTGCTTTAGCTCAAGTGTGAATAAAGACCTTTTTAGAATCAATGAGAATGTCTCATGTTGTGCCTAAGCATTGCCCACACAGCCAAACTGACACCAAAAACAGAAACAACCATATGGTTTTAAGTGTATTAGAGGAAAGTAGGTTGCAGCTTGATACTTAAGATTAAGTGTATGTTAAAGTATTAATGCTGATTGCTTGCACACTGAACTCAGTTCCATCACATTGGCTGTCTCCTTAGATTTTTGCTTTAAATATACAAGAAAGCAAAACAGACAACCATCACCCAAAGTCAGAGCATAATGCAGAAGACCCCGCAGGTTCCTTTAAAAATTAAAACAAAATCACAATCAATATAATTTGAATGTATTAGAGTCCTAATACAAGATAAAGTGAACAATTAATTTTTTTCAATGTCTAGAGGTGCTCTGCACGCTTCAACTTGCAGGAGATAAGGACTGATTGTACGTACTAATTACACCTGACACATGAACTCAGACCTCTTCATGGAGCTGAAGACCTCCAGCAACAGCCGTCATTTTCAGCAGATAATGTTAAGTAAATAGATTATATTTAAAAATTCAAATGGTCCTGGTTAATACAGAATGTGTTTCCAGCCTTGAATGTAAAAGATATTTAGTCTAAGCCAGGGCTTTATATTTTTATGTGACTTTTTATTAATCACAGGGTTGAACAGGAGGAAAGAACTTGTTAAAGAAGTAGAAAATAAAAGTAGCATTATTCAAGTGATGCAGAAAAAATTAATGTATGTGAACTTAATACATAAATATATATATTTCTCTTTATATATTTATATATTACATATAATATATAAATTATATTAGTATATTGTAATATATAATGATAATTACTTAAATATCTAAACCACATACTAATATATTTCACTAAAAGAATACACTTACCCTAAAAACTAAGTGTTTTAAATTACCTGCTTGCTATATAATTGTGTATATATGATGATTGATGACAATCATGTACTTAAAATGAGTTATCATTTTGATATATTTAAGACAAAATATCTTTATCTAGATTCTCCCACTTTTGAATTTTCTATGTATGACATGTCTATCTAGGTAAAATATAGACATATGTCAATTGATTATCTGATATCCCAAATAAAATTTTAGTTTTTTCAAATGAATGTTTTATTTGAATATTATTCTGTGGCAGTAGAATGAGCCTTATCTTTAAGCAGAATAATGTAAGATTCAGTTTATGATAAAAGGGCAGAAAATTGGTAAAGGTGTCAATGACAAATGTGTGTTTCTTGGGGACTTGTAACCGAATCCTTTTTAAGTACCTGAAAAGATTGCTTGATGAAATATCTGGGGCCAGAGTGGATAAGAGAACAGGAAAAACAAAATAGGAGTGTTCCTTCTTAATTTTTTGAAATGTATCCGAGGAAATTAAATGTTATTTAGGATGTCAAAGAACAGGGCTAGAGGCACAATAGACTGTCATTTAAAAATGTGCTTCATTTGTGTGATTATGAAAATGAAGATGATGCAAAGTAGTCTGAGCCACCTGCCATGAAGAAACAATTGCTACCTTTCATCCACTTTTTTTATTCCAATACTGTTATCGCATCCCAAGCACACTAATTGAATTGGGATTTAATTCAATTCAATCTAATTGGGATTAGATTTCTTGAGAAAGATCATTTCAAAGTCCTACAATCCTTCCTCAAGAAGCCATTGAGAAAAAAAGGAATAGCAAGTATTTTAAGTCTATTATACTCAGAGTCCTCGCTAACACCAATATCAAAAGTCTTTACTTGCCTTTATTGCCTCCTGGTTGCAGGAGGTTTTATGGAATGGTCCAATATATGGATTGCTGGCACAGACATCTCATATTAGACGCAATTGGCACACAGACCCAGTTTGCACTTATTTACTTGGTACTTTATGCATAATGAGAATGGATGCATTTAGATATTAGAAGAGTTCTAACAGCGGTTTCCTGATCTGAGATGTGCAAAGAGGATGTAAGAAATGGCCAAATTGTGCCCATTTTCTTTATACAATCATCTACTGAAGAATACTGAACATAGTGGTACATATGTCTTTATAAATAAATATTTTCAATTTGGGGGGGGTAGATAGCCAGAAGAAGGGCTGCTGAGGCATATGGTAACTTTACTTATAATTTTTTGAGGAACCTCCATACTCTTTACCTTAGAGACTGTACCAGCTTATTTTCCCACCAACGTTGAATAAGGGTTCCTTTTCATCCACAATCTCTTTCGACACTGGTTACTACTTGTCTTATTGATGATAGCCATTCTAACAGGTGTGAGATGATTTCTTATTATAATTCTCATTAGCAGGTCAACTTTTCAGATATCTGTTGGCCATTGGATACCTTCTAGGAGAAAAAGTCTGTTCAGGTCCTCTGCCCATTTTTTAAATGGGATTTTTGTTTTTTATTGTTATTATTCTTGAGTTTTATGAGTTCTTTATATATTTTTAATATTAACCCATTATTGGAAATACTGTTTGTAAATGTATTTTCCCATTTGTTTGATTGCCTTTTTTTTTTGTTTGTTTTGTGATGGTTTATTTTGCTGTGCAGATGCTCTTTAGTCTGATATAGTCACAATCATTTATGTTTGCTTTTACTTCCTTTGTCTTTGAGGTCAAATTCATAAAATCTTATCTAAGACCTAGGTTTATAAGTTTACTAGCTATACATATATACAATGAATTAGTACTCAGCCATAAGAGAATATGAAATATTGCCCTTTTTGACTACATGGATAGATCTTGTGAATATCATGCTAAGTGAAATAAGTCAGATGGAAAAAGTCAAAACACTTGATTTTACTCATGTGGAATATAAAACTGAAAGCAACAAATGAACAATAAGATAAATCAACCAACAGAAATTCATAGACACAGATGACAGTATGGTAATTACAAGAGACAAAGGAGGGTCAGAGGTGGTAAAGGGTAATGGGGTCAATATATGGTGACTGAAGAGGATTAGACTGTGAGTGGTAAATACACAGTGCAAAGTACAGATGATGTATTAAAGAATTGCACTCTTGAAACCTATATAATTTTATTAATGATGTCACCTCAATAAATTTTGTAAAAAATAAAAAGAAAGACCAAGTTGAAAAAAATGCCCCCCATTTCTTCCTATCATGTGAGTAAATCAAAATTAATACTTCATTCTGGAGGAAATTGTTGGAATTTTCAATTCACACGTGACTTTAAAAAATGCACAGGTTTGTGGTTCCCCGTTATTTTTTTCTTTTATTTTACCTTTTTTTTCACCCCGCCCCTCAAAATGGAACACTGTAAACCTGGTCAAGTGGTATTTCTTCTTGCTTTGTTATATACGGTATCCTTACTGGAAGAGATTTGTACAAATTCTTGATTTGAAACATTCTTCCAGGTGATCACTTAGTCGACTTCAATTTGATACGATTGTATTCCTTTCACTTTGGCAGAAACAGCAATTTGTATCACCAGAATTGATCCAAGTACGTTTGTCCCTTTCCTGCCTGAAATGTCTTTGCCAATAGCAGTGGCTAAGGGCTTACAAGAAAATTTCACTTACTGACACAGAAGGTCATATAATATTGTCTCAGAACAAGATGCTTATTTAATGGCAAAGGAAGTATCACAACTGGCTCATGGGTATGGATGAGTATTCCTAACATATAAAACATCATTAAAAGTAACCAGATTTAAAGAATGGCAAAATGGCCTATTGAAAGCTTAAATAAGTTGCCTGCTCAGGGTAAACACCTCAAGAAATGGGAGTTCTGTCTCAGAATTGTAGTAAATGTACCTATTAAATGAAGATATGTATTATTTTAACTCTAATTGATATGTTTTAGAAACAATGTGGTAGTAGATTAAACCTCCTTCTCACTCATTCATCTTAAAGACATGCTTCTCTCTTTTGTGTACTAAGTTCTGGTGGATTAGATGTTCTGCTTCCTATGCAGAGCCCTTTCTCTAAGAAATACAGAGAAGATTAAACCTAAAGTAATGACATTTTTAATGGTCACTTTGAGTATTGATACCTGGTGTACTAGAAAGAAAATGAATTAGTTAAAATAGTGACATGGATAATATGTACATATTATTATGAAGAGCTAGGTATGGTATTATAGCAACAGGATCCACAAACACATCTAGAAATCAGGTTTCACTGGGAAACCCTTTGGAGTTTTCATGTTACATGATACTCTTGAATGTGTACCTGATGGAACCATCACCTCACAAAGATCAAGTAAAACGAAGTCACACTCTTCTGGGATGAAAGTCTGAATCACTCTATCAAGCAAGCATACCACAGGAGCTAAAGAATTGACAAAAAATTAGGGGAACCTAGAAAGTGTTATAGAGTAGGGAGATAATAAAAATCAATCCATAAAATCAATTATAAACTCAGTATCTCAAAGAATAATTAGACCACATTATGCACAGAACATTATACAATTATATGAAAACAAACAGCTGCAGTTTTCAGAGTATTATATTAATGTGAAACAGTCTGACCTGCTATACAGGTTGATGGGCATACCAATAAGGGTATGAGCTAACTATAATGAAGAAACATTGACCTTGAGCAAGTAAAGTAGCAGAAACCGCACGCCAGGGAAGGAAACTTTTATATAATCTTAGAGGTGAATTAGAGTTAAAAGGAAATAGAAAAAGTTGTGAGAATGATTCGGCTAATACCGCTGAGAAGCAGCTTTCTCATTTGAAAAGAGGACTGGGTGTACTTAAGCTATTTATACCTTAGTCGCCAATATTGACAAATACATTAAGCTTAAATATTAGACCTGTAACTCATAAATTTTAGTTTTACATTGAAAGACAAGTTAAGACCTTTAAGCATATTCAGTATGTTTACAGGTTAAAGAAAAAATAACCAATATAATTAAGAAATGTATTCAAAGGCAATTAAACTATTAAGTATTGGTGGGGATATATTCAAGATAATAGTCTCGCATTTTTTCTTGATTTTTTTGTGTGCGAATGTTCGTCCATATGAGCAGTAAGAGTTTAGTTAAACAAACAGATTTCTTTTCTCAAGCAGTGGTTCCTCACTGCTTGACATGAAACCAGGTTTGGGTGGATGAATTAGATAAGATAACCTCCAGAATTCCTTTCTGCCTTCTATTTCTAAAATTACCTAGGAGAAACACTTATTTTATTGATCAGTACGTCACAGAAAATAGCTTCAGGAACAGTCAAATATATTTCCCTTAAGAGAGATTAATTTTGTTAACTATATTTTCAAATATATTTCTGTTTTTAATTGGTTTAAAAAAATCACCCCACAAGCTGGTCGAAAGAAGACACTTTCAAAGTCAGTAATATATATTGTAGATGATGAATTCTACTATTAGGTTTTCCTTACAATAAAGTTGAAGAATCTGTAGCTATATTTGTGTATTCAATTTTACTGTCTGAAGAATCACTTAAGTTCACAACTTGAAGGTCAACAGCACTGATTTATTTGCCCTGACTTGTAAATGTAAATGTAATAGTTACTTAATTTTCTACTGAAAATGTATAACTACCTAATCATATCCATATATTATATAAATCTTTTTCTAAAAATGGAAACTGCAATATTACATTCTACTTAAAGGCATTAATAACAGCAGCACAATTGTATTTAACCAAAGAGATCAATTTTAAATGATAACATTATTAACATATTTTTTGGACTATAGGATATACCTTTTCCCCCCAAATTTGGGAGGAATAATGGTTGTTAATGCTGCTGTTGAGTTCTGTTTACACTTACATTGGTGAAATATTATATTATTTATGTTATTAAATATTTTACCACATTTTTCACTTCAATTTTTTTTCCTATTTTTCTCCTCTAAAACCTAGGTGTGTCTTATGGTACAGAAATGTGGTATTTGGGATTAACAGTAAATTCAAAACCATCCTTTCTATTATTTTTTTCTAAAAACTTTAGGGAAACTAATAAAAAGTGTATTTAAATAAGATGATATATTACTTTAAACTAAAAGTATGAAATTATGTGTCAGATGAAGAAAAGATCTTAAGCCTTGGTCACAGTGGATCACCAGTCTCTGAGGATTCTCTATTCACCTCCCACAACCCAGTTTTTATGGAACAATAATCAGGCCTGAACAATGTGCCGTAAGAAAAGAAAGATCAGATGGATTTTCAACTGGTGGGGTTCATTGCTTTGTAAAATTTTACAGTATTTATAGATGCAGAAGATTCCAAAATATAATCCCAAGGCTACTGACTGACTACTAAGCTATATTCAATCCTTTGGAATTAAATAAGCGAGAAGGGGTGACAAAATAAGCTGTCACTTGAACATTGGGGGCAAGTGCTTCCAGACCAAATGCTCTAACCTCAGCTACGGCTGAAATCATCAACTGCAAAGAAAGTTATGATCAAATTTATTTAAGAGCAAAACATCAGAGACATCGAGAACCTCGTTCTTATAGAAATATCTTTTAAAATTCTTTGGTTTAAAAGCTATGGTTATTTCCATGGTCAAAAAAAAAAAAAACAACTTACATGCAAGACAGTGAAGAGAGAGGATAGAGAACAGAACGGGTAGGTCATAAAAGAAATTCCAAATGACCTTTTGAGGTACTAGAGTAGATATGTATAATTGATTATTTATTTTGACAGTATTTGTTGTATTTGTTTCATTACCATTTAGTAATGGTATCCTTATAGTCTCTCCCCCAAGCAATCACCTCACTGTTGTCCATGTCCATGAGTCCTTTCTCTTTTAGTTCAGTCCCTCCATACCCCACCCCTACCCCACAGCTGTCATCCTGTTCTCCATCTACGAGTCTGCCACCATTTTCCTTGCTGGTTCAGATTGTTCCACATTAGATTCCACATATGATTGAAATCATATGGCATTTATCTTTCTTTGACTGTCTTATTTCACTTAGCATGTCAAAAAGGGTAAACATTTCTCCTCTTTTATGGTCAGTATCCCGTTGTGTAAATGTCCCATAGTTGTTTTAACCACTCACCTAGTGATGGACACCTGGGCTACTCCCATGTCTTGGCTATTATAAATAAAGTGCAATGGGTGCTTATGTTCTTTTGAATTAGTGTTCAGTTTTCTTTGAATATATTCCCAGAAGTGGGATTACTGGGTCAAAAGGCAGACCCATTTTTAATTTTTTTAGTTACCTCCATGTTGCTTTCTGCAGTGGCTATGCCAATCTACATTCCCACTAACAGTGTGCTAAGGTTCCCTTTTTTCTACATCCTCATCAGCACTTGAACTGTGTTGAGTTATTGATGACAGCCATTCTGACAGCTGTGAGATGATATCTTATCATGGTTTTAATTTGGGTTTCTTTGATGATTAGAGATATTGAGCATCTTTTCATATGTCTATTGGCCAACTGTCCAATAGACAGCTGTCCAACATGTCCTCTGGACAAGTGTCTATTTGGGTTCTTTGCCCAGTTTTTAATCAGGTCGTTTGTTTGTTTGGTGTTCACTTATGTAAGATATTTATAAATTTTGGGTATTAACCCCTTATCAGATATATTGGCAAATATGATATCCCTTTCCATAGGTTCTATTTTAAATTTATTTATAATTTTCTTTGCTGTGCAAAGACTTCTTAGTTTGATGTAATCCCATTTGTTTTTTTTCTTTCCCTTGCCTGTTGAGATATATTAGATGAAATATTATATGAGCTGTAGTAGACCGCTCTGCCTACTTTTAGGAATTGTATCTCTACCCCTTGTGGCTAAGGGTGAGACACGACCTTTGGAGTGCCAGCCACAGGATACAAAACCTGTCTCTGGTAGCAAACGCTGCCTCAGTTCCTCTCCCTGCCCCCAAAGCTTGGTCAGAAGTCAATGACGGGTAAGACCCCTCACAGTGGGAGGCAACTTAAGCCAGACTCAATCACTTGGGAGGCCTTCATGGAAGGACTCGGGCGGGGAGGGGACTGCAACAAAGAGCAATGGACTCTCGTGCCCTGGCTTTGACAAAGCCTGAGTACCCATGTTCTCTGGGAGAAGTGCTTCCTGGCTCCAATCCCCTTAAGCCTGAATACCTGTTGGGAAGAGGTGCAGCTCCTTGCCTTGCTAGAGTGTGTCCTGGGGGAAAATCTGGCATCACGAAGACTTGCTGATAAACCTGTGAAATCTGCTCTGCTAAGAGCACTTTCATTCATATAGTAAGGGTCCAAGAGGAAATGAGTATGTCTCCCAAAGTTTCTGCAACTCTCTTCCTGACAGACACTGACTCAGACTCTGAAGCCTTCAGACCTCTTTGAAATGTTATCTACTATTTGATCCTTATCGCCCTGTATTCCTGTGTATTACAACCCAATAAAAGGCTATGGAAGAGGGCGCTCGGGGCCTTTTTCTCCTCAGAGAAACTGGCCGCTGCTGGCCTTTGTCTCCCCTGAGAAACTGGCCACAGCCCACTTCTCCTCCCCAAACAGATCCAGCATCTCTCGGCCATATTTATTAATTCACATGTGTCCGTGGCACCAGGGGGACTCGTGAAGTAGTCACCCCCACAATGAGCAATGTCTGAGATTTTACTGCTTATATTTTCTCCTACAATTTTTATGGTTTTAGTTCTAACATTTAGTCATTGAACCATTTTTAATGTATTATTTTGTGTGATATAAAAAGGTGATCTAGTTTCATTTTTATGTACATATCTGTCCAATTTTCCCAACACCATTTATTGAATAAACTATCATTAGCCCAGTGTATCTGTTTGCCTTCTCTGTTGAATATCAGTTGGCTATAAAGGTGCGGGTTTAATTGCAGTCTCTCTATTCTGTTCTGTTGATCTATGTATATGTTTTTATACCAGTACCATAATGTTTTTATTACTATGGCCGTATAATATAGTTTGATATTAGGTACTGTGATTTCTCAAACTTTGTTCTTCTTTCTCAGGATTGCTGTTGCTATGCAGAACCTCTTGTTGTTCCACATAAATATTTGAAATATTTGCTATAGGTTTGTGAAATACATCATTGGAATCTACATGGGAATTGTGTTGAATCTATAGGTTGCTTTAGATAGTATAGACATTTTAATAATGTTCGTTCTTTCTATCTTTGAACATGGTATATGCTTCCAGTTGTTTGCACCTTCTATTTCTTTCTTCATTGTCTTATAATCTTCCAAGTACAGGTCTTTTGCATCCTTGGTTAGGTTTATTTCTAGACATTTTATTCTTTTTGTAGCAATTGTGAATGGGACTGTTTTCTTAATTTCCATTTCTGTCAGCTTATTATCAGCTTATAAAAATGCAACTGTTTTCTGGGTATTAACTTTGCAGCCTGCTAATTACTGAATTCATTTATCAATTCTAGTAGCTGTTTGGTGGAATCTTTGGGATTTTCTATGTACAGTATTGTGGGAGCAACTTTGCCCACAAGTCCCCCCATCTGCCATGGATGAAAATAAAACTACCAAGACATGATCTGCTTGGGGAGGAGAGGTGGTAAGTCTCTCAGAGGAGAAAGATCAAGAGCCTTTTCCTCAATGGGCTTTTACTGGGTTCATTTTGCACAAGAATATACAGGTAAGGATCAAACAATAGATAGCATTCAAAGAACTATGAGGGTTTATTCTCAGTCAGGGTCAGATAGCTAAAGAGCCATAAAACTTTGAGGAACAAACTTCTTGCTTGGACCCTTATCACTTAAATGAGAACATTCTGAACAAAGCAGGTTTCACAGGATTTTACATATTCTTTCTTATGCCTGATCACCCAGGGAACCTGCCCTTTCTAGCACAGGGCTGCACTGTCTTCCCAGTCATAGGTTTTTAGGCTTAAGTGGATTACAGCCAGAAAGAGCTTCTCCCAGACAGAAATGGGGACTCGGGCTATGTCAGAATAGCTGGGGGGTGAGGGCCCATCACTCCCTCTTGTTGCAGCCCCCCCAAGTCCTTCCTTGAGGGCCTCTCAAGTGACTGGCTTAGGTTGCCCCTCCTCTGAGGGGTCTCACGCGTCACTGACTAACCTACCAAGTGCTGGGTACAGAGATGGATGAAGCAGAAGCAGTGCTGCTGCCAGAGATAAGCTTTGTCTCTTTAGTGGTTCACAGTTCGGAGGTTGCTCACTCAGCCTTATCCATGGGGGGTGGTTACAACTCCTGAAACCAGGCAGAGCAGTTCCCAACACAGTATCATGTAATCTGCAAATAGTGACAGTTTTCCTTTTTCCTTTTTAATTTGGATGCCTTTTATTTCTTCTTGTCTGATGGTTGTGGCTAGGACTTCATTACTATGTTGAATAAGAGAGAAGGAGAAGAAGAAATAGAGAAAGAAAATAGGCTAACAATAAAATGGCACTAAATACATATCTATCAATAATCACCTCGAATGTAAATTGTTTAAATACTCCAACCAAAACACACAGGGTAGCTGAATGGATAAGAAAACCAGACCCATATATATGCTGCCTCCAAGACACTCATTTCAGATCAAAAGATACACACGGGCTAAAAGTAAAGGGATGGAAAAAGATATTTCATCCAAATGAAAAGAAAAAATCTGGGGTAGCAGAATGTATAGCTGACAAAATAGACTTTGAAACAAAATTTTGTAAGAGACAAAGAAGGACACTACATAATGATAAAGGGAACAATCCAAAAAAGGATATAACTCTAGCAAACATTTATGCACCCAACATAGGAACACTTAATTATGGGAGGCAAATTTTGATGGACATAAAGGAATAGACAGAAATACAGTCATAGTTGGGCATTTTAATACCTCATTGACCTTAATAGATAGATTTTTCAGACAGAACATTAAAAAGGAGACAGTGGCCTTAAATGACACACTAGATCAAATGGATTTAACTGGTGTGTTCAGAGCATTTCACCCCCAAGCAGAAGAATATACATACCTTTAAAGTGCACATGGAACATTTCTTATGATAAACCTCATATGAGGACACAAAACAAGTCCCAACAAATTTAAGAAAATTAAAATCAAGTCAAGCATCTTCTCTCATCACAATGCTGTGGAACTAGAAATCAATCACAAGAAGAACACTGAAAAACACACATAGACATGGAACCTAAATAACATGTTATTAAACAATGAATGGGTCAACAAGATCATTGAAACAAATCAAAAGATACCTAGAAACAAATGAAAATGAGGACACAACAATCCAAAATCTGTGGAACACTGGGAAAGCAAACCTAAGAAGGAAATTCATAGCGTTATCAGACTTCTAGAAAAAAAAAAGAAAAAGCTTAAATAAGTGATCTAACTTCACACTTAAAAGGACTTGAAAAAGAACAACAAATAAAACCCAAAGTTAGTAGAATGAAGGAAATGATAAAGATCAGAATAGACATAAATAAAATAGAGCCTAAAAAATGATACAAAAGATCAATGGGTCCAAGAGCTGGTTCTTTGAAAAGATAAACAAGATTGACAAACTTTTAACCATACTCATCAAGAAATAAAGAGAAAAGACCCATATAAATAAAATCAGAAATGAAAGAGAAATAAAAACTGACACCAAATAATCAAAGGATTGTAAGAAAATATTATGAATGACTATATGCCACAAACTGGACAACCTGGGAAATGGATAAATTCCTAGAAACATACAATGTTTCAAAACTAATTCAGGAAGAATCAGAAAATCTAAATAGACAGATTATACTTGCTGAAATTGAAGCAGTAATAAAGAAACTCCCAACAAACAGAGCACTGGACTGAACGGCTTCACAGGTGAATTTTACCAAACACTCTGAGAACTAACACCTTTCCTTCTCAAATTATTTCATCAAATTCAGGAGGAGAGAACAAAACTCACGTTATGAGCCAGCGTTATCCTAATTCCATATTCAAAGTCATGAACATCAGCGACCTACAACCAAGATTGCTCTACTCAGTAAAGATATCATTTTGAATCCAAAGGCACATAAAAAGCTCCCCAGACAAGAAAAAAACTAAAGGAGTTCATCATCATCAAACCATTATTATATGAAATGTTAAAGGGATTTATTTAACAATAAGAAGTTAGATCAAAATTATTACCAATAAAATGGAAAAAATACAAATATATCAACAATTGAATCAAAAAAATTAACTAAACAAACAAGAACAGAGACAGATTCATGGATATAGAGAACGTTTTAATGGTGGCCAGATGGGAGAGGCATGTGGGGGAGTGAGTGAAGAGGTGAGGGGATTAAGAAGTAGAAATAGGTAGTTACAGAATATTCATGGGAACATAAGTTCAGTGTAGGAAATGGAATAGCTAAAGAAATAGTTTATACACATGACCCATGGGCATGAACAATGGTGGGGGGATTGCCTGAGGGTTTAACGGATGCTGAGTGGAGGGGGACAGAGGAGGGAAATCAGGACAGCTGTAATAGCATAATCAATAAAGTATAATTTATAAAAAGATGCTACAAACAAAGAAAATTATAGGTCAATATCTCTGACAAACATAGAGCTAAAATCCTCAACAAAATATTGGTAAACCAAATAAAGCAGTGCATCAAAAAGATCATAGCATACATCATGATCAACTGAGATTTATTGTAGAAACGTAAGGTTGATATAGTATTTGTAAATAAAAAATATGATTCACCACATAAAGGAACTGAAGGATAGAAAATATAAGACCATATCAATAGATGCAGAAAAAGTATTAGATAAAATCCAACATCTATTTATGATAAATACTCTCAGCAAAGTGGGAGTAGAGGGAACATACCTAAATATAATACAGGCCATATTTGACAAACCCACTACCAGCATCATATCAATGGGCAAAAACAATAAGCATTCCCCTAAGATCAGGAGCATGACAGAGATGTCCACTTTCACCTCTCTTGATTAAGTATGTAAAATACACTCTGTACACTACTGTCTAAAAAGTTTTCTCCTTTGAATAATAGAATCTAGAAGAGTGTTAATAAACTGAATTGTTAATTGTACTTTAGTTTTATATTTTTTCACATACATTTCATGTTTATGTTTATTTCATATTTATGCTTCTGCTGTATACTTCTTATTTATATATTTTATATCGTAGTAATATATTTATCAGTTATATTTTAGATTTAATTTCACTGTAAAAAGAATAATTATTAGGAATGAAAAATGAGTGAAATATGGACTATGAAGTTTTATATTATATATGTCTTATGTAATGAAGAATAGTAATCATAAAGATTAATTTATTTACTCAAAATAATAGTACTTCTCTACGGAAGACAATTAAAATTCTGTAAATGGTTCCTTTAAAATATTCCCCTAGCTTCTCCCTTTAGAATGATCTCATGGTAGACATCCACATAGCTCCATTGTCTTGCCTAATTCAATTTTTTCAAATACCACTGTCACTGAGTCATTTTCTTTACTGTATCTAAAAATTTAGTCCTTCCACCCTGACAATGTCTATTCTACATCCTGTAGGAGACTGTTCTGTGTGGCATGGGCCCAGCTCCCACTTGGAGATGCACAGGACCCATGCCCATGGATAGGTTCTCCCATGGGGAATCAGGCCTACAATATGCCTAGGCCACTTTGAGTCTTGCTTTTGCTAAAACTCCCTCACCCTGAATTAAGATAGCAAATGCTTAATGTAACTTCCTAAAATCCATGCTAAAACTCCCCAGTATGGGGTGTAATTGGCTCAACTCTTTCTGCCTTTTCATTTGCAATTATCTCTTTTCTGTGATGTGATTAGTGGCATTAGCTCCTTTGTTTTCTGTAAAAGGTAACCACCTAAAGCAAAAGTAAATGAGAACTGTCATGTAATGTGAGCAGAAACCCAATAAAGGCCTGTCATGGTGGAGGCCACAGCTTTTTGCTCTCCTTGAAAGAAAAAGCCATGCCTGCCCTTTTCCTCCACAGGACCTGGTGGTCCAGTCCGTGTGAATGTCTCTCCCCCATCCACAATGTCACGGACCCCATGAGCTGGGGTCTGAATCAGTATTTCTGATTTCTTTTTACTCTTTGTTGCCATGTACAAATATTTTATTTACTCTTCTTATATATTAACCATTTCTTACAGTAAAATGTTGTCTTTACGGGTTCAAGTATTTTTGTGGGCTTTTACTCAAACTCTAACACTTGAGTGGCACAAATAGGTGGTTAAGTAAATGACTGTGGGGGAAAAAGTGAAATATTATATGATCTATGAGAATTATATAGCTGGAAATATGATATAGCATGACCCTGAAAAAACCAAAATGTAAGGATTGTGTAGAAAAGTAATAGCTTCCAAATTACAGAGACTGAAGCTGGAAATATTAGTTGAAATCTCAGATAATTGTTTTTATTTACCTCTTTTTTTATTGATTATGCCATTACATTTGTTCTATTTTCCCCCCTTTATTCCCCTCCATCCTGCACACTCCTCCCCCACCATTCACCCCCCCTTTAGTTCATGAAACATGTCTCAAGTTCTTTAGATTCTATATTTCCCCTACTATTCTTACCTCCCCTATCTATTTTCTATCTACTGTCTATGCTACTTATTTTCTGGACCTTCTCCCCCCTCTCCTTCTCCCACTCCCCTGTTGCTAACCCTCCACATGATCTTCATTTCTATGGTTCACTCCTGATCTAGCTGTCCTCTTAATTTGCTTTTATTTTAGGTGTGATTGTTAATAACTGTGAGTTTGCTGTCCTTTCACTGTTCATCTTTTTTATCTTCTTTTTCTTAGGTAAGTCCCTTTAACGTTTCATATAATAAGGGCTTGGTGATGATGAACTCCTTGAATTTGATGTTATCTGAGAAGCACTTTATCTGTTCTTCCATTCTAAATGAAAGCTTTGCTGGATAGAGCAATCTTGGTTGCAGGTCTTTGGTTTTCATGACTTGGAATACTTCTTTCCAGCCCCTTCTTGCCTGGAAGGTGTCTTTTGAGAAATCCGCTGACAGTCTGATGGGAATTCCTTTGTAGGTGACTGTCCCTTTCTCTCTTGCTGCTTCTAGGATTCTCTCCTTCATTTGAATCTTGGCTAATGTAATGATGATGTGCCTTAGTTTGTTCCTTCTTGGGTCCAACTTCTTTGGGACTCTCTGAGCTTCCTGGATTTCCTGGAAGTCTATTTCCTTTGCCAGAGCAGGGAAGTTCTCTTTTATTATTTGTTCACATAAGTTTTCCACTCATGATTGTTCCTCTTCCCCTTCTAGTACTCCTATAATTCGGATGTTGGAACGTTTAAAGATGTCCTGGAGGTTCCTAAGCCTCTCCTCCATTTTTTGAATTCTTGTTTCTTCATCCTTTTCTGTTTGGTCATTTTTTCCTTCCTTCTGGTCTGCTCCCTTGATTTGAGTCCCAGTTTCCTTTCCATCACCATTTCTTTCCTGTGCATTTTCATTCATTTCAATTAGTTTAGCCTTCATATGTTCCTCTAATTTGTGACTAAAATCAACCAGTTCTGTGAGCATCCTGATCACCAGTGTTTTGAATTGTGCATCTGAAAGTTTGGCTATTTCTTCATCACTTAGATTTATTGGCTCTGTGGCTCTGAGTTGTTCTTGAGCCACGTTTTGATCTGTTTGTGCCAGTTACATATGAGGAGCAGAGCCTTAAGTGTTCACCAGGGTAGGGCTGCTCGGGTCGCTGGTTTATGAAGCTGTATGTGGGGGCGGGGTCAGAGAGTGAGCAATGGCAGTCCTCTCTGCTCGCCTCGTCCACCTCACTGCTTGCCCCGGCCTGTTTATCTGAGTGCAAATGTGCGAGCCCACCACCCCCGCCGGGGCCTGCGCGGTCTGTCTCAATGTTCGTCTGTTCACTGGTTTATCTGTGGGCAAATGTACAACCGCAGACAGCCAGCCATGCTGTGCCTTCCCTGGGTCCACCCATAGCTACCCCACACCTGGGATTTGGGTCGGAGGGATCTTTTTGGCCTGACCCGCTCAGTTGCTGGCTTCGACCCTCTCACCGGATTAGCTGAGCAGTCCGTTGTTTTCGGACTCTGTATTGTTCAATTTTCTGTGGTGTGGTTGCGTTTATTGTTGTTAAAACTTTATTTTTTTTTTTAGATTTGGTTGTGGGAGGAAGCAAAGTGTTTCCACCTACACCTCCATCTTGGCGAAAATCCAGATAATTGTTTTGTTAAGGGAGCCAAAGGAGGATTATATTTTGCGAACATAGTGGTCAGTAGTTTCAAGAGGTAAGAGTGGTCAAGAAAGAGGATTAATGAAATTTCACATGTGACTTTGACCTGGATATCATTGATAAATTCAGTGGCAACCGCTGCATTAAAAGTGGATGTAAAACATGATTGAATTAGGCTTGTGAGTAAATGAGAGCCAAAGAAATGGAGACTCGAATTCACCAACTTTTTCACGTATATTTAAATGCAACTGGAGGAACAAAAAGTAACTTCAGAAGAGTAAGTGCCTACCTAAGTGAAGAATTTATTTTATACAAATAGGACCAATGTGAGAATATGTAAAAGCAAAGGGAAATTCCAATTAATAGCTGAGGTTTATCTAAGGGAAAAAAGATGCAAACAGTGTACATCCTCTGAGATGTAAAAGGGGGTGGTGTCACAGGTTCTGATCATTGCTTACACAGTACTTATTCTTCCACACAACAGATTCTTCATTATTCATCATGATGAAGTTCCCAGTTAAAAATACTCATCGCCAGTGATTTAATTGCTGTTAGGTATGATCTTGTTATACATTTTAACTGAAGACAAAGAAAATTCCACGTTTAGGATTTTAGAACTGTGTATTAAAAAGTGAAGCATTTCTTCTATCTGGAAAGATCCTCTAGACTAAGGAGATAAATAATGCAACAAGCAGAATATTAGATAGTCATTGATGGGGACATTGAATGCATCCAGGATCAAAACATAGCTTCAAATGAGAACCTAAAGTTGGGTTAAAGTGTAAAAGTCAGATGTGAGGTTTTGATGAATGAGGGTAATCAAGATATTGACAAATAATTTCAAGAAGAAAGAAGCTTGGTAGAACCAAATGGACATCAAAGGAATAGGCAAAGGCATCAAAGGGTAGAAATTATTTTCAAATAAAGGGTGGGAAATAATAAATTATAGAATCAATAAGGAGCAGAGGCACTTCTGTTAACTGTGTGGTAAAGAATGGGATAATAAGAACTGCTATTTAAGAGGAAAACAAACCCCATAGGCAGCTCATGATTTCATGATTTCTGACTCCAACTTGGAGTATGGTGCCTATGTTAATAGAACTGGGCCAGAAGGCCTGGACCCCAAGGCAGAGACCAAGGGTGATAAGATGGGGGAGGTAGGGGTAGATTGGTTGTGGTGGGGGAAATCAGAAATGGCTCATGTTCACAGCAGGGACTCCAGAACTTTAAATGCAGGGACACAGAAAATGCCAAGGAGGAAGAGGGTCAACAGGCAGTATCGACTCCTAAGAAAATGAATGCATCCCACAGCAGGTCCCACACCTCAGAATACTCTCTGCCCAGCACTCCAAATGCACATGTGAACAAGCACAAACGTTCACACCAGCACACATGGCTCTGGGAAGGCAGGTACACATGTGTGCACACACAGGGAAAAGGACCGGAACAGTGAACACTCCCATCAGGGCGCCTCTCCTGGAGATGCTTTGTTCTTTTCTTGATTCTGAATTGCTTTAGAATCCATTATTGTTCTATAATAAACTTTTATCTTTTGCCACAAATTCTTTAAAAATTAAAAACTAAATAATGTACTTTATTAATGAGTGATAAGTGGATAACATTAAACATATCACTTTACTATTTTTGGAACTATGAAAATCATGCATGTATTATAAAAAATGTAGACCTCAGCTCTGGAAGAAGATAAGAGATTTGCAAGTCCTACCCCAGAGTGGCCATCATAGTGGCTTAGTGGGTGTCTCTCAGACTCTGCCTTTCTCATTCTGTTTGTCTGTCTCTGTCCTAGGAAGAATGATTTTCACATATGTATGTCTCCCTATTGAAATTACATGTGTGTCATCTAACAGGTAGGACCCTGGATGCACACAGGGTTTCACATGTCTCACACCACTGGCATCTTTATCTGTCAGCACGTAGAGACACCTGCACCCACTTTAGCAACTGATCAGCATACTTTGTCCATGTGGACCAGGATTGGTGGATCCCACCCCCTCTCCATGGATATTAGTATTAGTGCTTTCTCCAATTCCTAAAAATTTCATCAGTGCTTTGATGGGTAATTTTGAAAATACATCTTTGGAATATTATGCAAGAATTTCTGTAGGGTAATGTGTTATGACCGTTTAAGGCCAGACAGGTTCATTGGGATTCGGGAAGATGGAAGAAAGTGAGTGGAGTTGTGCAGATGCCAGCTATCTCTTTATTCAAGGGTGGGCTTATGTAAGACATGCTTGCACAAGCCGCGTGTTGAGCAGCAGGAATCCCCCAAGTCCCTTATATACTAAATGCACACAAAGCTGGTAGGATGCCAAGACATTATATAACACAGAATAAGCCTGCACATGCAGACCCATTGAAGGCTCTGAGAATGCTCCTTATTGGGTGGGCACACTCTCAGTGTTATAGGAAAATTGCTCCTCTTAGTTGCCCAGACATCTGGGTGAGAGATCCTGACTGACTCCATTTACCCTACAGATAACCTCCTAGAATGAGCAGTGCCAGGTGAGAGTGTGCACCTGTGGAACTTTTAAAAAAATATTTTAATTATTTATTTTTAGACACAAGGGAAGGGAGGGAGAAAGAAAAGGAGAGAAATATTAATGTGTGGTTGCCTCCCACGTGCCCCCGACTGGGAACCTGGCCTGCAACCCAGGCATGTGCCCTGACTGGGAATCAAACCAGGGACCATTTGATTCACAAGCGGGCACTCAGCCCACTGAGCCACACCAGCCGGGGGCCACCTCTGGAACTTTAACAAGCCCTGCACACTATTTTCCCAGAGGAGGGGCATTTCCCCTCTCTCTCCAGGGGAACTGCTGGGGACTCTGCTTCCTCATTTTGCCTGGAGGGCGGGGTGCCACCAGACCAGAAGCCTGCCAGTCTGACACTGACAGTGCCCTGTCCAGTATTTACAGTGTGTGTCCCCGCTGGGGAGGTCGGGCATCTCTGACATGCAGAGCCCTGTGCACCTCCTCTCGATGGAAGTGCCTTGTGTCTCTTTAGAAAACAGATTTTTTAGAGTTTTCTGCAACACAGTGCTGTTAAACCTTTCTCTGGCCTTGGGTTGTGAGGAATGCTCTCCAGCTTATAGTTTGTCTTTCTGGGTTTCTGTATTTTTCTATATTTTGCTTTGGGCAAAGGAACAGCCAGTCATTGCCTGGTTGACTTCTGGCCCTGCGGTCACACTTAGCATAGGGGTCTGTACCCAAGATTATGCACACAGAAGGGGCTTCTATTTTTATATACCTGATATCTATTCCCTCTAGGATTTTCCTTTCAAGTAACAAAACTATGTGAGCAAACACAAAAAGGTTCACATATTTTATAAGGTTCCACTTATAGGCAATGTCCAGAATAGATAAAGGATCAAAGACAAAAAGCACATCAGGGCTTTCCAGGGGCAGGAGGGGTGGGGAGTGAGCACTTTTGGTGCAGGGTTTCCTTTTAGGGAGATGGAGCCTCCTGTGACCAGATGTGGTGATGGTTGCACAGCATCGTGAATATATGTCATACACAGGAATGAATGACACAATTTACAATACAAACAATGACTTCTATGTAATACTTAAAATTAGTTATGCCCTGGAGAAAAGGTAAACATAGTAATTAAAGATAGCAAAAGGATAAAGTCACAAAGGTGCAGTAAAACAACTTCTGGTGGGAGCAGGAAAGCCAGTTAAATAATAATCGGCTCCAGAACTGCCCCTGGTGCATTTTCCAGAGGCAGCTCCTCCTCTATGGCAGTAACGGGCAGGATCTAAGGAGGGGTCTTCAGGCAGGCATGGAAAGGCCTCAGTCAGGTCAGGAGCTGCTGCCCAGGCTGGTACCAGCTCCAGAGCTGCAGCTGGAGGGGATGCTGGAAGTGCCATGACCACTGGAGCCTTGCAACCTTCAGTGTCTGGAACAGCCTCCGGGTTTGCCCCTTCAACAAACTCCTCAAAGTATACTACATACAGGTGTTGAATCTGGAACCAGCTCTGCCTCCTGGGCTTCTGATAAAGTTAAGAAAGGAGACAACATCACTCAAGTGCCTGCATTTCCACGTGCCTCTCAAAGACGGAACACAACCAGAACCTTCCAGAGGAGACACAGTACCGGACAGACCACCAAATGGGTGCTCTGAGGCAGGTCTGTACATCTGGCCAGCCTCTACAAGTCCTCCCTGCGTGTATGGCATGGACTCTTCCCCATAAGCTCAACTGCGATATCTCTCCCACTCCACATCTATCTCCTGCCAATTTGTACCTTTGGGCTCTGACTCCTTGGGCTCCAGGTGATCTGTCCCTGTTCCATTAAAGTGGGTACTGTGCTCCATGTTGCAGTCAGCAATTTTCAGCCTTCCGTGGAGTCTGAGTAGCTTCAGGGGAGGAGTCCTTCTCTGAACATGCATGCATCCTGGTTTCCCAGACTCATGAGTGGTGACAATGACATAGGAACTGCTAAGTCCCTCAGTGGAGAGGAGCACCTGCCCCTTATTCATAAGGGTATCCATCACCAAGCTGCTCCACTTGGGCTTGTGCTGGAGATGGACAAAGAGAAGAGAAGGCATATGTACCTGAATCCATGGTCCCTTCACAGACAGAATACAGTCAAAGTCTTCTAGAGTAGTGGAAGCCCAGAACATGCCCCAGGATGCCTGCCCAGCACAGAGGTTAGCAGATTATTATCTGAGGCGTGTTTTTGCTCCTGGCCAGCCTCTGTTGGTGCTCCATGAGTCTGGTACCAACTATACAACTCAATTGGGAAAAAAGCAGTCCAATTAAAAAATGGGCAAAGGACAAAAGTAGACATTTATCCAAATAGGACATACAGCTGACCAATAGACAAATAAATGCTCAAAGTCACTATTCATCAGAGAGATGCAAATTAAAACTACCACGAGATATCACCTAACACCTGTCAGAATGGCCATCATCAATAAATCAACAAACAATCACTGGAGAGGATGTGAGAAAAAGGGAACCCTCATGCACTGTTGGTGGAAGGAAGTGCAGATTAGTGCTGTCACTGTGGAAAAGCATTGTGAAGTTACCACAAAAAATAAAAAATGGAGCTGCCTATTGACTCAGCGATTCCACTTCTGGGAATAATTGTAAAGAAACATGAACACTAATTCAAAAGAATATAAGCACCCGTACGTTCATTGCAGCATTATTTACAATAGCCATGATTTGAAAGCCGCCCAAGTGCCCATCCGATGATGAGTGGATAAAAAAACTCAAACACTGGATCTCGAAACATGTGAGGGTAACTTCAGGTGCATCTAGAACAACTTGGGTTCTTGGAAAACTAATGGGAAAAGAATACTCTCAAGCCCAAAATGCACAAAACAGATTTAAAGTTCCCCTGGGGATAAAGTTTTCAAAAGTGAAAGCTGTGTCATGTGGAAGAAAGTGACATTCTCCTGATTTGTCCTGCAGTGTTCATTCACCACTCCCTAAACAGCAGTCCCTCCTTTCATACAAAAGTCAACATGACGATGTGCTTCATTAGTATATACCATATACTTTTTAATTGGTGACACTTTAAAAACAATAAATTCATCAAGACCCTTGGCTGACTTAAGAAGGTTTTGTTTTTGTTTTTACCCACAGAACTGGAAACATGCAGACCAAACTAGTTCATTTTCTCAAAGGGCATACCTTGTGCATTGCGGCTTATGGTTAGCCATATTGATTGCCTGTTATATATACATTAACTTGAGCTTAGATATTAAATGTTAGTTGTTATTACCAGCAGTTTTCTTTTTGTGAAATCAATATAAAAACTTGCACTCTTTTTAAAAAAATTTTTATTTATTTATCTTTAGAGGGGAAGGGAAGGAGAGAGGGAGAGAAACATCAATATATGGTTGCCTTTTGTGCATCCCCTGCTGGGAACTGGCCTGCAGGGAACCGGTCTTCAACCCAGACATGTGCCCTGACTGGGAATTGCACCGCGATTGTCTGGTTTGCAAGCCCGCATTCAATCCACTGAGCTACACCAGCCAGGAAACTTGCACTCTTTAACACATCTCTTATAAACTGTATAAGTGCTTAAAAACTAAAGAAATAGGAGTGTTATTTCATGCAGATAATCATAATTTGGAGTTTGCCAAACCAAATTATTTCATTTATTTTTTAAAGTGCCCTTTGATGTTTCAAAACAAAAAGAAACTCATTTTATTGATTGATTTTTATGATCAGCCATAATTAGCAGTCTTTAACAAAGACTTTCAACAAATTGGTCACCTGGGTTCTAAAGGGAAGAGTATGCTCTAGGCAGATTCAAACGAAGCACTGAAACCTTCCCCACATCTTTATTATTCTGCTTAGAATAATCATACTGATGGAATTATAAGTCATTATTCAGTTTCAGGAAAAATATTCATTGTACATAAACCATTTAGAGGTCATTTAAATAACAAAATATTGGAAAATACATGTAAAATTTTAAAACAGTAAAGATTTGAACCTGTAAATCTGTGTTTCTTTTAAGAAGAATACATTTTTGGAGAAGCTCCTCTTCAGGTTCTTTGCCCATATAATGGGCTCACAGACATATAAAAGGATGCTCAGCATCACTAGCCATCAGAAAGATTCAAATTAAAACCACAATAAGATACCACTTCACAGCAGTCAGAATGGCCATCATAAACAAATCAATAAACAGCAAGTGCTGACAAGATTATGGAAAAAAGGGAACCCTAGTGCACTGTTGGTGGGAATGCAGACTGCTGCAGCCACTATGGAAAACAGTATGAAGATACCTCAAAAAATTAGACATGGAACTGCCTTTTGACTCAGTAATTCTACTGCTAGTATTATACCCTGAAACATCTGAAACACCAATTCAAAAGAACCTATTCACACCAATGTTCATAGCAGCACATACAATAACCAAGTGCTGGAAACATCCTCAGTGCCCATCAGTAAATGAGTGAATCAAAAAAACGTGGTACATTTACACAATGGAATACCATGCAACAGAAAGAAAGAAAGAGCTCCTACTTTTCACAACAGCATAAATTTATCTGGAGAGCATTATACTAAGTGAAGTAAGCCATGCATTAAAAGAAAAATACTACATGATCTCACCCATAAGGGTAACCTAATCAAAACTAACGAGGAAGCAAAATATACCCAGAGACACTGAAATAAAGAACGAACTGACAGTAACCACAGGGCAGAGGAGAGAGCATTAACTGGAGGGGAGGGGGAAGGGCTGTCAAGGAACATGTATAAAGGACTAATGGACAAAGCCAAAGAGGAGAAGGATTGAGGGAGGAAAGTGGGGGTGGGTGGGGCCGGCGGAAGGGGTGGCGGGAAAAGGGAGACAACTATACTTGGACAACAGTAAAATACATACAAAAATAAATTAAAAATTTAAAAAGATATATTTTAATACATATTTAAGTAACTGCCGGGAAAATTTGTTCTGTATTGTATAAAAATGTTTGTCACAAAATGTTCTTAAAGTATATATACTATGTAACAGGGTAAAACAGTGTTATGTAGACTACAATAGTGTAAACTAGATCTTTAAACAAATTGCCGTGGAGCAAAAGTATTTAAATTAGTTGAGGTTTGTTGCTAGGGAACAATAAAATGATTTTTCCCAGGAAGTATTTATTTCTTTATAAAATAAGGTAAATATTTTAAATACATATGTCTAATAGTACAGAAAATGGAATAAATACCATAGTGTATAGAAAACTGAATTTGACAACATATTAATGAATAAATGAACAAATGACTTAACTCAGACATTAATGCTATGGAATATTAATAATCCTTGGTCATGAAAAAGAAGGAAATCTTACATATTGCAACAACAGATGGACCTGGAGAATATTATACTAAGTAAAATGAGCCAATCAGAAGAGGACAAATGCCATATAATTTCACATACATGTGGAATCTAATGAGTAACATAAGCAAACTGACAAAATAGAAACTGATTCAGAGATACAGAGAACAGACTGACCACTGTCCGAAGGGAGGGTCATCTGGAGCCCCTTGAAAAATGTAAAAGAATTCAGAAAAACAACCTAATATTTTTATAATTTTCAATAATGGTAACATAAATATTAGGCTTTGGCATTTTATTGTTTTCAATATTTTGACTAATAAAATGTATGAATGCCACAATTAAACATATTACAAAAAAACATTGAAATAATAGGTGTTCCTAAAGATGATAACAAGCATGCTTATTAAAACTGTTCTACAGATGATGAAAACTTTGTAAGATTAGTTATCTTCTATGACCTTAAATATTTTTCATCTTTTTATTTATTTTTCTATTTTTTATAATATTTCATTGTTTATGCTGTTACAGTTCTCCCAATTTGCCCCCTACTCCCCTTTTCGGCCAACCCACCCCTCCTTTCCATAGTCCATCCCCATACTGTTGTCCATTTCCATGGGTCCTTCGTATATGTTCTTTGACTAATTTCTTCACCTTCTTTCAAGCAGTCCACACCTCCCTACTCCTCTCTTACCTCGGTCAGTCTATTCCATGATTCTAGGCCAATGGTTCTTTTGCTCATTGGGTTATTTTCTTCATTAGATTAATTACTCTTGTGAGGAAGTGAGATCATGTGGTATTTGTCTTTCACTGACCAGCTTATTTCACTTAGTATAATAGTCTCCAGTTCTTTTATTTTGTGCTGAGTGGTACACACTTTTAGCTAAGTCTTTGTTAATATTTATATAAGATGTGGAAATTAAATTAAGTTAAGAGATAACTCAAAATAATGTATTTTTGCTTAAATATCTCAATTTTCCACTATAGTTTTTTAAGTCAACTTATTTTTTTTTACTTTCTTGTACTTCCAAATATTATATTTCGAGGCAAATTTAAGAGCTTATTTTAAATTTCTTCAGTCCCTTTTAAAATTTTTGGATTTCAAAATAGTATGATTGGGAACAAAGTTTTAGAGCTTGTCAGGCTGAGCACCTTGCTCATATTTAGGGAATTGGTTTATTTATGTTTTGATTTAATAACCAACTCTTCTAATATTCTTAATTTTTAAAATTTGTTTTTCTTTCCCTTTCTGTTTCTTAATACTGCAATTATTTATGTAAAAAAATGGGCTCTTTGCAGAAAATGTGGCAAGTAGAAAGATATTCACTGGTTTATTCTTGTATGTACCCTGACCAGGCATTGAACCTATAAGATTAGCATATCAGGATGATGCTTTAACCAACTGAGCTACCCAGCCAGGACAAGACAGTATTCTTAAGTTGACTTAAACTCCTCTTTTGCTCCATCTAAACAAATATCTAATGCTTATGTGCATACACATACATATATTTATATATTTATCCAAGAACTGCATTTAATTGCTGCTCTACTGAAAGATCATCGATTTTTAGTTTCATTCATTCTTACTCATATTCAAATATTTAGCCATTTCTGTTTCATGCAACCATTCTATGGATTTTAGGACTCCAATTTTATTTGAAAAGGGAATATTCATGTAGCAAAAGTAGGGTGGGGGGCTTTGCTCATTTCCTATAGATAGTGTAATAAATGACCACAAAGCCAATGGCTTGAAAACAACAGAAATATATTCTCTCACATTTTAGAGGCCAGAAGTCTTAATGAAAGTATCACTAGATTGGCACTCCTTCTAAAGCTCTACAAGATAATCCATTTCTTGTTTTTTTTTTCCATCGTATGTGACAGGATTCTGGGCTTGTGAGCATTCCATCATGTCTCCCTCTACCTTTACATTGCCATCTCCTCTGCATTCGTTTAATCTCCCTCTGCTTTCTCTTATCAATAAACTAGTAAATATACTTGTAAGCATTTAGGGCCACAGGATCATCCAGAATCATCTAAAAATCCATAACATAGTCAAATGGAGAAACATATGTTTCCCAAGTAAGGTAGTCCAGAATTAAAGGATTAGTATGTGAACATAGTTTTGGGTGCATTGGTCAGCCTACCACAGGGTCCTAGTTCAATCTAGGCTACAAACAAGCATCATTCTAGCTGAGCAATACATAACATGTGACTTTTGGCTTTTATCAAAGGGGATCTCATGAGGCCACCTAGACAGAGCACTAATGGTTCTTTGACATACACATTATGATGTGCCCTCAAGTGAGCACTGACTGCTTTGTAGATACTAACGGGTCTTTTGCAGGACCAGGGTGCTGGTGATTGTTACAACCCTCAAGAAGTCAAGAATGTGTGAAAACTAACTATAATCCACTTAGAAAATTAATCTGGCCTTGACTGGTGTAGCTCAGTGTATTGAGCGTGGGCCTGCGAACAAAAAGATCATGGTTTGATTCCTAGTCAGGGCACATGCCTGGGTTGCAGGCTAGTTTCCAGCAGGGGACACATGAGAGGCAACTATACATTGATGTTTCTCTCCCTTTCTCTTCCCTTCTTCTCTAAAGATAAATGAATAAAATCTTTAAAAAAAGAAAAGAAAATTAATCTGTGTTGCACATTAACTTTTTACTCACCGTCTCCAGTTTTACTTTCTGTTTGTTTGAAAATCTGTATTTTTTCTTAAAAATTAGGGTTTTGGAAAAATTTGCTCTTACTCCTCTCATGTTCCTCAATATTTTATGCATCTGACTCCTGTGAGTAAGAATCAAATCCTGGGAATTTCTGGTTAATGTTTAATATTTTACAGAAATTATAAAATACACCCATCCCACTATATAAACAAGACCTACAAAATTTCTATTTGATTGAATGAAAGTGCCCAATGACGCATTTAATTTAAACAAAAAGCAATTGTAAATATTTTTCATGGTGATGAACATGATCACTCTATAATAATAACCCTTCAAATGAAGACTATATTATTTCATATATTATAGTTTGTCAAACAATTTTAGGAAACATGGCCTAATGAACATATTTGAAATTATCTGTGACCACTGAGAATTTTTCAATATTCCAGACATGGTTTTGAATTTAAAACATTGACAGAGATTTAAAAAATATATATGAGGATATGGCATACATATTGACTCTGGAAAACAGTGGCATTCCTTTCATGACTAATATTTTTGGATCAATTTAGTTCAATTTCTCTTATAAATAACTTTATTGATAGCTCTTGTTAACTTTATTATGATTAGGCATGATTATAAAACAGAAAAATGGGCAAGTTATGTTGTATTTTACATCAACTTTCTGGGTTGATCATGGTCTAATTTTTCTGCAATCTTCAGTTTATATTGGACATAGGTTCCATTTAAAGTTTGAATGTGACAGTTATATTTTTATTTTATATGTTGTCCACATAGACATTACTTATTGAAATGAATTGATTTAACAGGACTATCTTCAGTGTAATCAGATATGTTCGATGTGTGCTTCGCCCATTCAAAGTGATTTTATAGACCATATGAAGTGGGGCTATAATTAAGTCATTAATTAACATAAGGGAACACACCCATGTCTTTATAAAAAAAGAGACAGAAAGTATGCAAAGAATGCATTGTTTTGTCTGAGAACTTTTATATTAAGGTTTCCTTTTTCATTGTGGAAGTTCTACTCCCATTGTTGGTAACTAGAGAAATTCAACCTCATTTTGCTTAAGAAAGGGAGAGGAATTTATTACAAATATACAGATGTATCTTGAAGAACCTATAAGAACCTGCTTACAGATGGATTCCTCCGGTGTCACCTCTGCTGGGCTCTCCAGGCCACCCAGGGCTCCTTGGCCTCCCCTTTCTGTCAGAGCCTGTTTGTAATGACATGTGTTCTTACCATCAGTCATAATGTCTCTACTTTTCTTGTGAATCCACTTTTTTCATTTTAAATAGACAAAACAACAAAAATGGGTTTCATCTTTTAATATAGACACCCAAAGGGGAAAATAGCTATACATCTAGATTATTATAATCTACAGGGATTTCTTGATGGCAGTTGATTGAGTTTCCTATCCTTGAACATATCCAATGTGTTCATATAGATAAGATCTCATCACTTAGATATGGTAGCTCCATAATGATTTTATGGGTCAAGTGAGAGACTGGTTGTCCTAGAAGGAAGGTTGCTAGACATTCTCATATGTTCCCACCACTCTAATGATCAGCACTACTCCTGTTGGTCTCTAAGGTCTTGTCTTATAAACAGCCCAACCATATCACACTTACTCTCATTCTTCCTCGGGACTTTCCCCATGTGTGAGAAGGACTAGGTGAAGAAGAAGGAGCACAATAATTCTAGTACACACACTTAAATCAACTCCAATTCTTCTCTGTCACTGCTATATGCTTTACTCATTTACTTGTTTCCTCCTCATAGCCTCTTAACTGGGATTCCTCTTTCGGATTGAAATCTTCCTCAGTACAGATGCCTGTGTAAGCTCACACAGACCATTGTGAGTATTTCAAGTTCTTACTCTTAAACCTCTAGGTCTCCATGCCCTAGTAAATCTGAGCACTAATGTCTAGAATTCTTTGTACAAATACTTGAGCTTAATAAATCAAATAGTTCAGTAAACAGGGATTCAGAATTTATGATTTAAAAGGTTGGAAGAGCCAGTGGTTTTATGTGGGAAAATTTTTATCAGTAATTTCTCATGGCATTTATCACTTATAATGTGTATTCTATTTTATTTATGTGTACATCATCTGTCTTACCAGACAGTAAGTACCTCAAGGGCATAAGCCATATAAATTGACATTGGAACATCTCATATTTTAACAGTACTTGCACTAAATAGTTTGTAAACATATAGTGGCAAAAGAAAATAAAAAATAAAGGTCAAAGGAAAGGGAATGACCAACAGACAAAAAAAAGAGAGAAAGAGAAACAAAAGAAAAAGAAAAGAAAAAGAGGAAAAACAGTGGATAAACATTTTTGAAAGCATAAGAAAAAAATAGCTGAGTAAAATGGTTACCATTTTCTTGCAGCACTTGTATTTAACAACTATGAGAGAGGCAGCATGTTAAGTCAGAAGATAAAAACCGTGAGCAGTAATGGAGAAAGGATTATGTGTGCAGAATGCTATCTGGAAGCTTTTAGTTGGAACTTTCATGTAATCCATGGAGATGGTCATTCAGATATTTTAATCTAACACTAACCACAAAATTAGAGGCACACCTTTTTTTTTTCTTTTTCATTTTCTGGACAAATACCTAGCAGCTAGTAGAGAAAGTAGGAAAAGGAAGTGCCTTTTCTCTACACTTGGTCCTTTTGAAGGTGGAATATAAGCTCTGTGCCTTAAATTCAATGATGAGAAGTTAATCACAGTATGTCAGGGTTTCTTATGTGGTGACAGCATAGATGTCTACAATCTTGCCAGGGGATTTTTCTATCTGTGCTTTGTGATTCATTAAGTATGAAATTTCTTGTTATTAGCATACTATTGACGCATCTGGTTGAGGTATGAAATGCTTTACTTCCATAGATATTTAACAGACAATCAGTAAATTATTCAAGGGTTTTCTTGATTATATGAGAAGACAGAAAGAAATATGTAACATATCCTATTTTCCTAGAAGTTTAATATATATTTGGAAATGAGATGGAAATTAATGAGGCTCTAGAATACATAAACAAAGGCAATATACTATAATTAGTAAGGAAGTTAAAAGAATAGTCTTGGATATATGATGCTTAGAAAATGTCCTGGATAGAGGAGAAATTCGTCAAAAAGTAGATTATAAAACCAGGTCTTACAATAATTTGTATGGCTTGGATAGGTGATTTGAATTTTAGAAGAAAGTTAATAATTTTCCAGCAACTGAAACAACAAAAGAACAAGCATAAGGTACAATAAGAAGACTGCTTGTCCAATTATTAAAAATTTGGCCTTACTGCATTACAGATACTAGCTCAAAGAGTACTAAGTCAAACTAGTACCTAAGGAAAAAAAAAACAAATAGCAGAATACAAAGATTTTTAAAGACTTTAGAAGACAAATAAAAGAATCACCCTTGTAAGATTTAAGACTTTCCAGGGTCAGTCATAATTTAGACTTTAATAAAAGTTAAGCAGAATGAACATTTAGGACATAATGTCTCTCTCTCTCTCCAGACATTTGTAGTTGGGGGGGAGGTGGCTATGTAGTCATTGTATGCATTTTAAATTGATCTCTTTTTATAATCTGCCAAGCAACCAGGATAATAATTATTGTTTAAGAATGAAATCGCCCTGGCTGTTGTAGCTCAGTGGATTGAGCACAGGCCTGTGAAGCAAAGGGTCACAGGTTTGATTCCCAGTCAGGGCACATGCCTGGGTTGTGGGCGGGGTCCCCAGTAGGGGACACGTGAGGGGCAATCACACATTGATGTTTCTCTCCCAGTCTTTCTCTTTCTCTTCCCCTCTCTCTAAAAATAAATAAATAAATAATTTAAAAAAAGAATGAAATTGATGGTTTCTTTTTGGCTTCATGTGAAGCTGTTCTCTGCAATATATTCAGAAGTCATCACACCTCTTACCATGTTTCTTTCCTTAACTGCTCTAAGTTAAAAATAAAAGCAGTAAAACTCATCAGATTTTAGTGTATCAGATGAAATCAGCCTACTCAGAAGTAACTCATCATCTGAAGATACCATCGAAAATGAATTCTTGGGAAGTAGACTATCAGCAGCCTTACTTAAAACATTTTGACCTACTAATCAGAATCTACACTTCAATTTACTACATAACAGGAGAGTTTGTATCACCTTTTCTTGTGGTTTTGATTTGTTTTATATGCCTGGGTCAGTCAATATAATCAGTTCTAGAAGTTATTTCTGTGTTCCAGAATGTATCAGATAATAATTAGATAATGCACGTAAAGGATATTTTTAACCAAGCCCTGGCTGGTGTAGCTCAGTGGACTGAGCGCGGGCCTGCAAACCAAAAGATCGCAATTCGATTCCCAGTCAGAGCACATCCCTGCATTGCAGGCCAGTTCCCAGCAGGGGATGCATAAGAGGCAACCATACATTGATATTTCTCTCCATTTTTCCTTCCCTTCTCCTCTACAGATAAATAAATAAAATATTTTTTAAAAAGATATTTTTAACCAATTAGTCTATATATTATTTCAAAACCCTCATAATCTTATTTATTCAATGTTTGGTTGGATGGATCTCACTTTTTTTCATAAAATTAGACATTTGGAAAATAATCATTACTCCCATATTAAAATGCCACAATAGTTTACTTTATTTAATATTTTACATAATAAATATTTATATAATATCTTCTTTAAGATGTCATGATCAGTAGGTAATCTTAACTAAGTGGGCACTATTATTTAACAGATTTCTTGGTGCTTTCTCTGTTGAAACTATAAAATCAATTACACGAGTTTTTAAATCCCATTATCTTCATCTCTTTTCATAATTTAACAGCATTTTACATATTAAATGTCAAACACATATTCAGCAGCACCTGTTGAATAGTTTGAGCACAGATGCCTGACACCTGTTGGCAATAGGTCACTGTGAAGCCGAGAAGGTCAGAGGCCCAGAGACCTAGCACAAAAAATGCAGGAGCCAAGGCACATATTAAGGATTATGGATTGTTGATGTCAGTTGACTTTTAAACTTTGGACACTTAATAAAACTATAGAAAACTAACTCTAATCACTGAATAAAAACAGAAAACAATACTGAAAAACAAAATTATACTTACTGTTTTTAAAAGGACAGAAAGTTTAATCAATGATTAATCCAGTTGGATCCTAAGCAGACAGGCCATAGAGAAGCATATGTTTATTAATATATAGAAAGGAGGATAAAATTGTTCCTAAGAACCAGGAGAAGTAATAAATACCAAAATTAACAAATAGAAACAAATAAAAGACAAACAAATAAGAATTTGCAGGAAGGATTCAAATGTATTGGTATTAGAAATGATACCAGCATCTTATAAATCTGAAGATTAAGAGAAAAGAGACAAGTATGTCTCTAATCTTCCTGAAAATATATATTTGTATATGGATGTGTATATTTTCCATTGTAACTCATAATGTAGATTTTTATTAACAAGCCTATAAAATGATACTTCTGTCATTTTTCTTGGAAATCCTATACTTGCCTGTTTGTAGCTTCATAGTATTTTATTCCTAGGTGATCCATCTCTAGCTAAAATGCTCAAAAACCGTCAAAATGAGCATTTCCAGTGAAATGAGAAATAGTGGAACTGGAACTGGACATCACTGGCGTGGAAACATCCACACCACTTAAAGAACTAAAAACATTCAGGTATGAACCACCCAGATGACAATACAAATGTTTGACCAGGATGGTTTCAGTCACATGTGGAAACAAACCATTTTCCCTGGGAGCTGGCAGAGAAGGCTACAACACAGGCCTCTAGCAGAAGCAGCCACCATTGTGAACTGTTTCATAAATTCCAGAATGAACACTTGAAGTCAGCCACCTTGCCAAATTAGTCACAACTACAGCCACTTTCTAGTACAGCCTGAGAGAAAGAGAAGGGATTAGTTTAATCAGAAGCTCCAGGCCTTCCCTTTAAAAGCCTGGCATAGGAAGGTACTGATCAGCTCATGTACCACTAATTTTCATGTCTATTATATATCTCAATACAAGGTAGAGTAGCCAGAATGTTAATCAAAATGATTTATCAGTCATGCAGATAGTAAACATGCTCAGAAAATAACAGAAATATGGATCACACTGGCTGGATTAAGTCCAAAGAAAACCTGCCTTGCATATATATGAATTTCAATTGTATGAGATGTCAAGTTTCTTATTTTTAATTCATTTTGAGTTTTTTTGTAACTATTGACAAAAGCGGTTTAAGAAGTCAGTGATATAAAAATGTAGTGAATAAACATGTAGAAGCCATATAACATATCACTGTGATGTTGAAATGACACAGGCCCAAATAACATTTGAAATAGACTAAAAGTAAGATGATATCCTGGCGAGAGTATTCAATGATATTAATATATGCTCCATTTCACACAGATTATCTTCTCTTCTTTATAAAATAATGCTGTTAGATATTATACAAAGAGAGAATATGGAAAATGTATGGCCTTATCACATTAACACTAAAGCTATAGGTTCTAAACCTATCTTTGTAATGAAGTGCATTAAAAGCCCACTTTTAACTTTTAATCAATATTGTAACAAAAATAATCATGTGTATGTAAATGATAATTATTGGCAAATTAATTTTAATATTTTAATAAGATAACATTTTCAAATATGAAACCTTCCAACACATAAGGATCTGTCTGCAAGTTTTTCTTCAAGTTACAGAGAATATTAATTTACTTACTGATTTTATCCTTCCTATGAAATATTAGTTTTTTAATTAGATTTTTTTACCTAAGAGAGAACATAAAATATGTGTAATAAGTTAAAGAATAAAGAATATGACAGGAAAAAAATTTAGAATTCATATTTCTAAATTGAACGTGGATGATGCATATTATTTTCATTGCTAAAGAATACATTGGAGAAATGTTAACCGATCAATTACCATATGAGCTGTGTTCAGATGGTGTCCAGACATATATTATGAAAAGCAGAGACATTTATTGAAGAAGATATAAGATACAAGACACAATGAACATAGGACAATGTGACACATCAGCCTCCTCCAAGGTAAGCCCCTTGGGACCTCACACAGTTCTCCCAGTGGCCATCAGCTGCCCCTTTGTATTTTCCTGAATCACGTCAATGGTTGGAAATCTCTTCCCTTTCAAAGGCGATTTTAGTTTTGGAAAAAGGCAGAAGTTTCAGGGTGCCAAATCTGGGCTGTACATGGGCTTAATCACCTGGGTAATTTGATGTTTCACCAAAATACTCTGTATCAGATGTGATGCATGAACAGACATGTCATGATAAAGCTGCCAATAGCCAGTTGCCCACAGGTGTGCCCTTCTGGATCATCCAGTAGTTTCCACAGAGCAATGTCCAAGCTTAACACAAAATTTGGTGCAACTTCATTGCTCTACTCATTCAGCTATATTTTTAAATATTTTATTTATTTATTTTTAGAGAGAGGAGAAGGGAAGGAGAAAGAGAGGGAGAGAAACATCAATGTGTGGTTGCACTTCATTCTGGGGACCTGGCCTGCAACTCAGGCATTTGCCCTGACTGGGAATCAAACAGGCAATTCTTTGGTTGGCAGCCATGCTCAATCCACTGAGCTACACCAGTCAGGGCTCATTCAGTTATTTTGAATGCCAGCCACACAGTACACGTGCTTGTACTGCCCCCAGTGATTAGTACAGTTGAAGCCATGCATTCCAGTCCACTCTCCTTGGCTGCCAAGCTGCATGGATATCACTAAACCATTTACAAGACAGGCTTTGTAAATTAGAAGTATATACTTGTGTGGAATACAGAATTTCTAAGCATTTCCAAAACACTCTCCTTAGCTGCCACTATACATTGGTCGCATTGATATCACTCAAACCATTCTTATACCGCTGGGCTTTTCTGGACAGATCTCACAGTATTAGTAATGTGTACTTGACTGAAATACTGAATTCGGAGGCATTTCCAAAACACCTTGTCATCTTTATTAATAGCAACAAATACATGCTGCAACTAAATGATCTAAATTGTTCATTCATAACTATCTATGATATGAGCATAAAATAATGATAATTATAACATATAACAATAAAAATAATGTCTATATGCATTCAATACTAAATGGGGCCATGGGATTTGATAGAATGAGAAAGAGAAACTCAGATGATTCTATGACTTCTTTAATAATATATAATTACCAAATAGTTAAGACTCACTCAATGCTTCTGATGGAATATCATAAGAGTTTTTCTATTTTCAAAATGGAAAATAGTCTATGTTTACAAAACTATATAAAATTTTCTTTTACCATTTGTTAATGCCACATAGATGTCTACATATCATTTATTTAGCCCAACTTAAAAATCATTTTCTGCCACTAGATATTTATAAAGCAATTATAAGTAATTAAAAATTAAATATCTATTTTTAAACTGATGAATCAAGACTGAATGTTCTTAAAATATTTACAAATATTGAAATATATTCTATCCTTTCAAATTTTATTGAGTATGATGTTTACTCAAATTACTTAACTTTAAGATATATTAATTTTAAGATATTTTTTTCTATATGAGTCTTTAAATTATCTTTTTTAATCCCATCACTGAGTTATGATTACATGCATATATATTTTTAAGGGGCAAGCTAGTGAAAATTAATAATTAATTTGATTTTAACCAGCATTTTGAATTATCGTTTTATCAACTGAATATATTGCTAACCCTCACCCTAAATCTCTCTGCCTATTGATCATAAAGAGAGAGTCAAAAAGAAAGTATATGTTTTATGACTTATATCCCTATTAACAGCCTACTGGGCTATAACCAAGCTATGGATGCAAAATTGGAGTGAATGATCTTTGTCTGAAAATGTCTCTAATAGAGACATTTATGTTTAATGGGAGAAAAAAGGATAGGATGAACAGTTTTGTCTGAAGGAGAGATTAATAAAACTATCTGACTGTAAAAAGGTAATTAGACATTATGTAAGCTGATTAGAATGAAAACATAATTTTAAAAAGAAAGAGAGACAGTGCAGATATGCATAATCTAATTATTGAATTAATCATGCCTGTAAGCACCCACTCAGTGTGTAGGACAGTGTGCTGCCCTTCGGGGAATAGAAAACATATATAACACACTGTAAAAGTATTAATGTTCCCTGAATCTCCAAACAAATAAAAGATTTTGTTTTAGTTTTCTACTGAAATATTCCTAGAATGATGATGAATATTGATAGTAATAAAAAGGGACAGGTAGCTTCTGTGCTTTTAGTTTCCTAAGTACAGCACAGACATAAATAATAATAATTCCTTAGTTAAATCCTAATCATCCCCATCACCTTTCTTGCCCTCCTATTTCAGTTTTTGCCTAAATAAATAAGATAATTTTAAGAAAAATAAAGTCTTGCCTAGAATAGTCTAGATTGCCTGTGCAGAAACACCCACATTTCACCAGCAATTTCCAGACCCCATGTACTATGTAGACATGGCAACTAGGTTATTTTGGGTAATTTATTTATTTCATTTGCAATTCATGAGCCATCCTTTTCATGTGGGAAAGAAAATTCAAATAATTGTACTGAAGTGCTCTACAGTAAATCTGAGAGTCAATTTTAGAGACAATTATTATAATACCTTTGAGCTTTAAAATTGTTTACTTTTTAAGAACATTTCTGAAAATGCATATTCTACTCAAAATACACGTATTACTTTACATTCAGAATTATAAAATTTCCACCAAAGTATTTTTTCTTTTTATTTTAATTGTTGTTCAAGTACACTTTTCTGTATTTTACTCCCATCCCATTCCACCCACTCCCTCTCATTTCCACCCCCCTAGTTTTTGTCTGTCCATGTGTCTTTTGTACTTGTTCTGTAACCCCTTCCCCTTTTCCCCTGGAATTTCCTCCCCTCTCCCTCTGGACACTGTCAGCCTGTTCTCTATTTCAGTGTCTTTGGTTATATTTTCCTTGTTCGATTTTTTTGTTCTTTAGGTTCCTGTTAACAGTGAGATAATGTGGTATTTGTCTTTCACCGCCTGGCTTATTTCACTTAGCATAATGCTTTCCAGTTCCATCCATGCTATTGCAAAGGATAGGAGCTCCTTCTTTCTTTCTGTTACATAGAATTCCATTGTATAAATGTGCCATAGTTTTTTAATTCATTTATTTACTGATGGCCACCTAGGTTGCTTCCAGCACTTGGCTATTGTAAATTGTGCTGCTATGAACATTGGGGTGCACAGGTTCTTTTGGATTGGTGTTTTCAGAGTTATTAGGGTATAATTCTACAAGTAAAATTGCTGGTTCAAAAGGCAAATCCATTTTTAGTTTTCTTAGAAAATTCCATACTGTTTTCCATAATGGTTGTACCAGTCTGCAATCCCACCAACAGTGAACTAGGGTCCCTTTTTCCCCACACCCTCTCCAACATTTGTTGTTTGTTGCTTTGTTTATGATGGCCATTCTGACTGGTGTAAAGTGGTATCTCATTGTGAGTTTAATTTGCATCTCTCTGATAGCTAACGATATTGAGCATCTCTACATGTGTCTCTGGATATTCTGTATGTTCTCCATGGAGAAATGTCTGTTCAAGGCCTTTGCCCATTTTTTAATTGGGTTGCTTGTCTTCTTAGAGTGGAGTCATGTAAGTTCTTTGTATATTTTGGAGATTAAACCCTTGTCTGAGGTATCATTGGCAAACATGTTTTCCCATATAGTTGGTTCTCTTTTTATCTTAATGCTGTTTTCTTTAGCTGTGCAAAAGCTTTCAATTTTCATGAGATCCCATTTGTTTATTCTTTCCTTTATGTCCGTTGCTCTAGGGAACATATCAGTAAAAATGTTGCTGCATGAAATATCTGATATTTTCCTGCCTATGTTCTCACTAACCCCTATCCTTCAAAGACTATTTGAAAAAAATCAAAATGATGGAAGACTCCCAAACTCTTTTTATGAAGCCAACATCATCCTAATTCCAAAGCCAGATAAAGACACAACAAAGAAAGAAAACTTCAGGCTGATATTGTTGCTGAACATATACGCTAAAATCCTCAACAAAATATTGGCAAAATGCTTCCAACAATATATGAAGAAGATCACTCACCATTACCAAGTGAGATTCATCCCAGGGATGCAAGGATGGTTCAACATTCACAAATCAGTAAATGTAATACAACCCATAAATAAAAGGAAAGACAAAAAACACATGATCATATCGATAGATGCAGAAAAAGCATTTGATAAGATACAGCACCCATTTATGATGAAAACACTCAGTAAAGTGGGAATAGAGGGAGCATTCCTCAACATAATAAAGGCCATATAGGAGAGACCCAGATCCAACATCATATTCAATGAGCAAAAACTAAAATATTTTCCACTAAGATCAGGAACAAGACAAAATTGTCCACTTTCACCACTTCTATTCAATACAGTATTGGAAGTCCTAGCCACAGCAATTGGACAAGAAAAGAAAGTAAAAAGCATCCAAATTGGAAAGGAGGAAACAAAACTGTCATTGTTTGCAGATGACATGATAGTATACATGGAAAATCCTAGAGACTTCACCCAAAAACTGTTCGACCTAATAAATGAATTTGGCAAAACAGTGGAATACAAAGTCAATATCCAGAAATAAAAGGCATTTTTGTATACCAAGGATGAAACAGCAGAAGCAGAAATCAAGGAAAAAATCCCATTTAATATAGCAAAAAGAAAAATAAAATACCTAAGAATAAACCTAACCAAAGAGGTAAAAGACTTGTATGCAGAAAACTACACAGCACTGAAGAAAGTAATCAGAGAAGACACAAACAAATGGAAACATATACCATGTTCATGGATTGGAGGAATTAACGTCAACAAAATGTCCATATTACCCAAAGCATTTTACAGATTCAATGCAATACCTATTAAAGTAGCAATGACATATTTCACAGACATAGAACAAACACTTCAAAAATTTATAGGGAACCATAAATGACCCCGAATAGCAGCTGCAATTTTGAGAAAGAAGAACAAAGTAGGAGGGATCACAATACCTGATATCAAACTGTATTACAAGGTCACTGGAATCAAAACAGCCTGGTACTGGCATAAAAACAGGCACATAGACCAATGGAACAGAACAGAGAGCTCAGAAATAAACCCAAGTCTCTACAGTCAATTAATATTCCACAAAGGGGGCAGCAACATAAAATGGAGTAAAGCTAGCCTCTTCAACAAGTGGTGTTGGGAGAACTGGACAGATGTGTGCAAAAAATGAAATTTGAGCACCAACTTATACCATGCATGAAAATAAATTCAAGGTGGATAAAAGACTTAAATATAACCTATAACTTCACAGAAGTATTAAGATATAAGAACTGTTTTCTGGCAGCATACCAGGAAGGCTCCTTTTCAGTTATGGAACAAGAAAGCAAATTCAGACAGATTTAAAACACCAAATACAACTTTACTAAAACAAAAAAAATGTTAGTTTAAGCCATACAAAGATAAGCATTCATTGCATTGGTCTATGAAATATTTTATTTTATTTTTTAAAGAATAAAATTTTATTTTATTTATTTAGTTTTAGACAGAGGGGAAGAGAGAGAGAAAGAGCAGGAGAGAAATATCAATATGTGGTTGTTTCTCATGAGCCCCCCACTGGGGACAAGTCCTGAAACCCTGACTAGGAATTGAACCAATGATCCTCTGGTTCCCAGGCCAGTGCTCAATCCACTGAGCCACACTAGCCAGGGCATATAAAATATTTTAAGCCAAATAACATTTTTTCCGGATTTTTTTTTCAAATTTGACACATACCTGGAAAACACATATTTTCATTTTTATGTTAATAAAA
This sequence comes from Artibeus jamaicensis, assembly GCF_021234435.1. Classification (NCBI taxonomy): domain Eukaryota; kingdom Metazoa; phylum Chordata; class Mammalia; order Chiroptera; family Phyllostomidae; genus Artibeus; species Artibeus jamaicensis. Next base: position 48,902,369 of record NW_026522030.1, read on the forward strand.
ATTCTAGGATTAAAATTGTTTTGTAATAGTCAATATATTTTATATCTGGCTCATAAAAGAGATATCTCTAGCAGAACATGGATCTTCTTTCCCTTTACTCAAAAATTATGAAGACATTAATTACCAAATAATTACCGCAAATGAACCCCACCTAGGAAACTTCAGAATTGCTTTATTCTTTCTTCTGTGAAGCAAAAGCTGAATTATCTTTTAAAAAAATACTTTACTTATTTATTTCTAGGGAGAGAAGAATAGAGAAAGAAAGAGAGGGATAGAAACATCAGTCAGTTGCCTCTCTCATGCCCCAACGCAGGGGACCAGGCTCACAACCTAGGCATGTGCCCTGACTGGGAATTGAACCAGTGACTTTTCTGTTTGTAGGATGACACCCAACCCACTGAGCCACACCAGTCAGGGCAGAAAACTGTGAGTCTTCATAAAATAAACAAAATCTTTATAGTTAATCTGAGCTTCAGCTTTTGCGATTAACAACAACAAACTGATAATAATAGAAGTTCTTATAGCCTACGTTTCAAAGAAATGTTAGATGTCAGTAACAATGTCATTTTGAAATTGGATGCCTTTAACCTGAATCAGAAATTTTGTATTACAGGTCAAGGAGTGACCATCTATAATTACCTGATGTGGAAATTTTTAAAGTTTATGTAACGGGACTTTGATAACAGCTCAACAAGTCCATGTTCTAATGCATCTGTTCTGCTACAAATATATACCAACATGGATAAATTTTAAAATATTTGAAACCAAAAAGTCATAGGTGAGCTATAAAACAGTTTCAACACTAAATAAACTGCAACAAACATAAAGTAAAGCAGAGGTGAATTCATAGGTATGCAAGGCGTCTTGTGAGGAATGGGCCACAAGGGCCAGAATACGGACTTTATAAAGGTAACGGAAACTGACGGTGCTCCACAGGTGAGAGAAGAATTAAGCTCAGTGGTTTAAATTTGAGGTTAGAGTGGGGCTTTCCTTTCTGTCCAGCCCCTCCACCCCTCCCCTGCTTAGGAATGGATGTTGAATAAAAGTTCACCCCAATCACAGGCCATGTTTATTGCCTGAATGAAGCTCTATGTTTAGGGAGATAGGAAGATGTAGAAACAGCCTTTCCTCAAGGATAGAAACCAAGTAGTCTATTCAATAGGTTAGTATATCTATAATATCAAAAGAGGACAGGAAGTCAAAGCAACATTACAAAAATATGCTGTTAATTGGGGGCCCTCAGTAATACATTCCAGAAAAATATAAATAAGACAGAATGAGAATAAAGAGAAAGAATGAGTTTGAAGTATTTTTTTTTCAAAAACCCTAATAATAAATCAACAAACAGAAGCTCCAAAACAGATGATAAATTCCAGTGCTAAGACAAAGAAATGAAAATGAAAACTTGGAACATTTTAAGTCAATGTCACAGAACTGTCTAAAAAGAGTCTGATCACATTTATTATGAACAATTTTTAAGAAAAGTTGTATAAAATTTCACAAATAATAAAAAAACAAACATAAGTGAAACAAATGCTGAGCATGGGAAAAATCAATTAGAAAAATTTGAATAAACATAATCATTCTTGAAAAAATTCAATAAATATTATAATTCTATCTCTACAGTGTCAAATCCAAAAGGAGTGATTTTTTTTTTTTTTTTTTTTAAATATAATTTTTTTATTGATTATGCCATTACATTTGCTCTATTCCCCCCTCCCTTCCCCTCCACCCTGCACACCCCTCTCCCACCATTTCCCCCTTTAGTTCATGAACATGTGTCTCAATTTCTTTAGATTCTGTATTTCCCCTACTATTCTTACCCTCCCCCTATGTATTTTCCATCTACTATCTATGCTACTTATTTTCTGTACCTTCTCCCCCCTTTCCCCCTCCTCCCACTCCCCTATTGCTAACCCTCCCTGAGATCTTCATTTCTCTGGTTCTGCTCCTGATCTAGCTATCCTCTTAGTTTGCTTTTGTTTTAGGTGTGGTTCTTAATAACTGTGAGTTTGCTGTCCTTTCACTGTTCGTCTTTTTTATCTTCTTTTTCTTAGGTAAGTCCCTTTAACATTTCATATAATAAGGGTTTGGTGATGATGAACTCCTTGAATTTGGTCTTATCTGAGAAGCACTTTATCTGTCCTTCCATTCTAAATGAAAGTTTTGCTGGATAGAGCAATCTTGGATGTAGGTCTTTGGATTTCATAACTTGGAATACCTCTTTCCAGCCCCTTCTTGCCTGTAAGGTCTCTTTTGAGAAATCAGCTGACAGTCTGATGGGAACTCCTTTGTAGGTGACTGTCCCCTTAGCTCTTGCTGCTTCTAGGATTCTCTCCTTCATTTTAATCTTGGCTAATGTAAATATTGCAAAGGAATTTACTCAGAATACAACACTGATATATAAATAAAAAGCATATATCATTTTCTTTATGAATGATTACTGGATAGGTTAAAGAGATTATAGTACTTCAATTCACATGTAATAGGTGTCACAGAATAAAATAAGTTATATTGAAAAATAATCTTTGAAAACATAAGATCCTACAACTGAAAAGAGTTATGCTTTCATAGATTAAAAACATTATGAAAACAATGTAATATAAAAAGGACTAAACCCATAGATGGACTATATTGCAGGTGCAGTTTGTTTGTTTATTGATTTAATATCCTACAAAAATGTTATTTTTATCATTTTTTTATGGTTGTTCAAGTACAGTTGTCTCCATTTTTCCTCTATCACTCTTCCTCACCCCAGCTATCCTCACATTCCACCCTTAATCCTACCCCCTTTTGGCTTTTTCCATGTGTCCTTTATACATCTTCCTTGACCACCCTTTCCCCTTTTCCCCCACTGTACTCTCCTACCTGCCTCTGGTCACTGTCAGCTTGTTCTTTATTTCAATATCTCTGGTTATATTTTGCTTGCTTGTTTTTTGGTTGATTAAGTTCCACTTACAGGTGAGATCATACTGTACTTCTCTTCCTCTCCATGACTTATTTCACTTAGCATAATGCTCTCCAGTTCCATCCATGCCATTGCAAAGGATAGGAGCTCCTTCTTTCTGCTACATAGTATTCCACTGTGTAAATGTACCACAGTTTTTTGACCCACTCATTTACTGATGGGCACTTAGGCTGGTTCCAGAACTTAGCTATTATAAATTCTGCTGCTATGAACATTGGGGTGCACAGGTTCTTTTGGATTGGTGTTTCGGGATTTTTAGGTTATGATCTGAGCTAAAGGTAGTTCCATTTTTACTTTTTTGAGGAAATTCCATACTGTCTTCCACAGTGGCTGTACCAGTCTGCATTCCCACCAGCAGAGCACTGGGGTTCCCTTTTCTCTTCAACCACACTGGCACTTGTTTGTTGGTTTATGATGGCCAGTCTCACCAGTGTGAACTGGTATCTCATCGTGGTTTTAAATTGCATCTCTTTGATGGCCAGTGATGCTGGGCATTCTTTCATATGTCTCTGGGCCCTTTGTATGTTCTCACTGGAAAAGTGTCTGTTCAGGTCCTTTGCCCATTTTAAATTGGATTGTTTGTCTTCCTGGAGTGGAGTCTGGTGAGTTCTTTAAATATTTTGGAGATTAAACCCTTGTCTGAGGTATCATTTGCAAATACATATTTTTCATATGATTGGTTTCCTTTTCATTTTGCTGACTCAACAACTGCAGTATTTTTTTTACTATAGAATATTCTTTTCTTTAAAAAAATATTTATTATGCCTTGCTTTCGAATATAAGCTTAGTGGATAGACAATCACATACTTTATATAACATTCCCCTCAATATTTCTAGTAGCACAACTGCCAACCTATATAGTTATTATAATATTATTAACTATATTTTCTGTGATTTACTTACTTTCCTGTGGCTATTTTGTAACTACCAATTTCTGTTTCTTAGTCCCTTCACCTTTTTTACTCAGTGCCCCAACCCCAACCACCTCCTCTCTGGTAACAATTAGTTCTCTCTCCATATATATGAGTCTGTATATTTTTAATAATTACTGCATATACAACGATCAGAACGGTTGTATATGCTTAGAGTGGTCAGAAACATTTTTCTTAGAATGATCAGAAAAATGTTTCTTTAAAAACATACTGCCAGAAAAAAATCTAAAACCATTTCTAAACAATTCACAAATCAAATAGGACACTATTAAAAGATAGAAAATATGAACTGAGTAAAACCAAAATAAAAATCTGTGGAATAAAACTAAATGCTTCACATTAAAAGTTAGGACATTGAATACATATATTAGAAAAAAATAGAACACCCTAATCAATTATTTTAAACTTTCATCTTGAGAAAGAAAAAAGATGAGCAAAAAAATAAGAGAAGGAATTAATTAATAAAGATAAGAGCAGAGGCCTTGGCTGGTGTAGCTCAGTGGATGGAGCACAGGCCTGTGAAGCAGAAGGTCACTAGTTCAGTTCTTGGTCAGGGCACATGCCTGGGTTTCAGGCTGGGTCCCTGGTAGGGGACACATGACAGGCAACCACACATTGATGTTTCTCTCCCACTCTTTCTCCTTCCCATTCCCTCTCTCTAAAAATAAATGAAATATATTTTTAAAAAGATAAGAGCAGAGATAAATAAATCAAGTACAGAGAAAAGATGACATCAGTAAAAGCAAAAGCAGGTTGTAAGACTATGGAAGTGGGGGGTCAGCTGCATGGAGGGGGGTGAAAGGGAAGAATGGGTCAACTATAAAAGCATATACAATAATAATAAACAAATAAATAGAGATCTTAAGCAAAATTGATAATCCTAGACCAATAAACAAATAAATAAACAAACACACAGAGGAAGCACAATTACCAATTTCAGGAATTAAAAAGGTGATATTACTATATATATTACAAATACTTAAAGGATAATAAGGAAACATTATGGGCAACTACTTATCAGTAAATATGACAGTTTATATTTAATAGAGTCCTTGTAAGACACAAAGTACCAAAGTACCCTCCTAAACAAATATATAGCATGAATAACCTTATACTTAAGAAAGTCATTGAATTTACATTAAAAGACATTCTCACAATAAGAACTGCAAAGTCAGATGCCTTCATTATTACATTTCTTCAAATATTTAAACAAAAAATAATATCAATTCCACACAAATGCTTTCCTAAAAACAGAAGAATTGCTCCCAAATAGCTATGAGTTTAGTATTACCCTGATACCCAAATCAGAAGATAAGACAAAGACAAATACCCAGTCCTTTAATTCTCATGAATATAAATGCAATTCCTTAATAAAATGTCAGAAAATCAAATTCAGTAACATATGTTAAAAAAAACAAACGTGACAAATTTATGATTAGGTTGTAGAGAAATATGGATGTACGGTGAAAGAAACTTATTTTTTCAACTTTTCTTAAATCTAATATTATTCTAAAAATATATTTTATAAAATGAAATGCACACAGGTTCTACTAATTTTGTTTACTTTCATATCTCTTGGAGACATTTTCTTAAATTCTGACTTAGAAAAAGTAATTAGACAATCATTCACTTCACTTGATAGCTATTTAATTTTATTGAAAGTTACAAAGTACAGATCTTATCTGGCCTCTGAATCTGCTGTTGAAGGATATGTTTTGTTTTTCTTTTCTTTAGAGTATCATTGCATAGAGTGCTCTCTATTCTTACATGTGGTTTTAGTTATCAAATTCATTTAATAGATTCAAAGTAATTGTTGAAGATTCCTTCAGTATCTTTTTTGAAAATGTTTCTCTAACTTCTGCTTTTTTGAAAAATAGTACATTTTAATATATATAAATAATATAGCATTTTGTACTTTTTAGGGCTACATAACCTTTACACTGCAGTCCTCAGATATGTTTATCACTGTTACCTGAGGAGCTCATTTTCCCAGCATGAATCTTTCATAGCTTCTAGAGTAGAGCCATAGCATGAGTCTTTAATAGGGACTCTCTCTTCAGGGAACTGTATGTGAAGATATACTGAGTTACATGGTAAGAACATACTTATCTTTCTATGCCAAAAATTATAATTAAAAGTCAGTATTGAACAAATCAATTAGATAAATTATTAAAATAGAAAAAACAAAGGATAATTTAAATATAAATTCTAAATTTATATGTGGGTTGAGAAATGTGTTTTCTTGAAGCCTGGGTGAAGGCAGCCAAGCTTCAAGGTTATACGGTATTTATAGAACCTAGTTCAGTACCTGACCTCTATTGATTTTTATATCCCACCAACATTGCAAAAGCATTCCCTTTTCTCTATATCCTTGACAACTTTTTTTAATAGTGAGAATTCTAAGGCTTCTTAAAAGATATGGCAGAATATAATTGTTTGGTTAAAATTTTGTTAGTTGGGAAGTATGTATCAAAATGAGTCAGTGTCCCCAAGTTTGTCTTCCAACCCTAACAATTAGAAGGTGCTGTATACAGCACTGATTTTCAAATGCTTTTGCATTTACAAACCCTAAATAAAATTCAAGTTGCAATTTAAGGTTTTTATTATAAATTTTCATATATTTGAAAGAATGAATTTTTTGTGTGTTTTTAACTATTGATATTTAAAATAAAAAATCATATAAAATATAAATTAAATGTAATCAATTAAATTTGTTAAATATATCCAATAAACATAACAATTAAATAATTGATTGTAATGAGTTAGTAACCAATTAAATGTAAATTAAGTATAAAACAAAGTATATAATTAATTTTATCCAGTTGAAACTAAATGTCTTTATATTATCCTATGTAGCATCATCTGTTTAAGTAATTTCATATCAAAACTTTTATTTAATGTATTTTAGTCTTATGTTTTTGTTATACTCTCACTACCGTATTTTACTTTAACACTATATTTTTATACTCACAATTTTATTACGCATTTATCATAATTATTCCCCCACATAACTATGTATATGCCATACAATTATGTAGAAAATATACTTCCTGTGGTCATACATGAATTAAGAAGATGCTGTAGTGTTTGAGGAAATAGCACTATCATCTGATGCAGGTTTATTAAAGCAGACTTTCTCATTGTCATTGCTGTTTCGAGAATCCATGGAAGAAGGATATGATGGAAGAATAGAGAATAATTGGGAGGATATTGAATAACCAGGAAAGACATTTTAGTTATTAGATCAAGATGGTAGCTCTGGAGATGGTGAAAATTGGTTGGGTCCTGGTTAAATTATGAAATTAGAGGCAAGGAATTTGCTAATAGCCAGGAGGTGGAGAATGAGAGAATAAAAGGAGAGGATTGCTGGAGAGAAGGGAGTACTGGGCAGGGGGGAAAAGGGGAGACAAAACTGAAACAACTGTAATAGCATATTCAATAAAATATACTTTAATTAAAAAAATATTTTAAAAGAATTTATGTTTTTCTAATTTTTTTAAAATGTTTATATATCAATAATATTTTCTGGCAGAGAAATGAGAAAATGGTTATTATTTAATAATTGGGGAGCTACATATGAGATATATTAAAAATACCATCTTCCAAGTGACAATGCTGTATAGAAAATTTGACTTTTATGTCTGAAACTCAGAGATTTCCAGGATAGAGACATAAAGCTGGGAACCAACAGCATAGATTGTGTTTAAAGCTGCTTGAGGAGATGATCTGGGAAGTGAGTAAAGAGAGTGAAATTGAGAAGGAGCCATCAAGAAAGATGAAAACATAATGTGTCCAGTGATATTAGAAAAGAAACTGCCTTTAATGCCAAGTGTTACAAATGCCTCCAGAAGGAGGAGATAATTGTCTGTGTAAAGTCCTGGTGAGGTGAAAAACATGGTAGTGGCTAAACCCGACCATTGGCTTTACCATCGTGTAGGTCACAGTTGACCTTGACAAGAAACGTATGGAGGTGTTGTAGCAGCAAAGGCCCGATTGGAGTGGGATTATGAAAATACATGCAAAGAAAATGCACATTTTGAGTTCATAATATTTTATACCTGTGTTTTCAAGAGGAACAGAGAACTGAGAGTATAGCGCTGGACAATGATTTGGTGTCAAAACACATTTTATTTTCCCTCATGGGATAAATAAGAGGATGTTTCTATGCTGATAAGGATGATCCAGTAGAGGTATAGGGAAGCAAATAATAATTCAGAAGAAATTGAGAGGGGAAATTACTGAAGAGACAGCACTGAGTGAGAGATGGAGCTCAGATCTATTGGCCAAGTGGAAGGTGTCCTTGGCTATGAACATAAATTGTTTAACCATAAGACAGGTGGAGGCTGATGTATGAACATAAGATATTAAAAGTTGGTTAGGTGGGCTTGTTGCTAATAGCTAGTCATGACATTTTTCTTCTGGGTTTCTATTATAGAATTAAAATATCAAGGCCCTGATCAACAGGCATTTGGGTGTATTTTTGTTACATTATGCACATATTTTTGCCATTTAAGGGAAAACATTTTAAGCAGAAGCACATGTGTTTTGTAATTGCCAGTAGAAGGTACTCTCTTTTCATATCATGTGGATATATTAATAGGAAAGTGCCATGTGTAGGAAAGAAAAAATATGACCATATGACAAAGTATAGTAAAAACTTCCAGTACTTTTAGTGCTTCCATATAGGAATTCTGAAGTAAATATTAGGAGTCCACATACTACCAGCCAGTACTTATGATGTGACTGGACTTAGAGGAATGTTGTTGTATCATCTTTGTTTGCTATATGATTTAAAATTCATTCATTCAACCTAAGCAATAAAGTTACCCTATCATCACTCAAAAATGCTGACATCAGTTTTTTTTCTAATGTTGTAGAGAACTCTATTCAGTTCAAGACTAGACAATTAATCTCATTTGTATACAGTGCTAATACATAAACTTCTTGCAATGTCTATAAAATGATTCATTAAAAGCCATTAAAATTAATATAATTTGAAAAATATTTTTAAATATTTTAGAAGCCTCTACCATCCATTGAATGACATAGATTTCACATGTGTCTTATGTGTTTCTCAAAACAATAGGATAATGTACACATTGTTATCTTTAATTCATCAGTGAAAAATTTGCGTCTTAAAATAAGTAAGTTGCCAAAAAACATATAGATAAGTGTTTGAGAAAGGTAGGAGTCCAACTGAGATTTCCACAACATTTTCTCTTTAAGCTGAGTCCAAAGGTTCATATCGGTATTAGCTTGCTCAGGCATGTGTTTTTCTCCTGTGGCATCCTAGAGAACGTATCCAGGTTTTGCTGTTCTATTAGGTGACCACAAGAGACTTTTAAGGAAGATTAAGAAGTTTTACTCCAGAGCTAGAATGTATTTAGCTCTCTCATCTTTTTATTTTATTGATCCCCTTCAAGTCTCTGCATCATTGAGTATCCTGGAAAAGCATTTTGCTACCACTGGTCTACCACTGATTTTCTGATGCCCTGAAAGTAGAGGAAAAGCAGTAGAGGGGAGAATGTTTGTCAACATATTTTGACCTTTTTCTGTTACCATATATGCTTTGGGAGACTATGCTCACAGAAAAACCTCAACTGACCTAGTTTCTGATTTCTTGAGTCATTCTATTTTTATACAACCTTGAAAGTAAAATGCTAAAAGGAATATATTATCTACTCCAATTTAAAGTAGTCTCTAGGATTTTGTGTTGCTTCCTATTTTATATGCACTAAATGTTTTCCTTAAATATAAAAAGGCAAAAAAAATTGCACAGCAGTTAACTTACTTTTAAAGTACATTTTTATGAAGGCAAAATCCTGTATAGAGAAGCTAAAAGGCAAAACCCACAGCATTTGGCTCCTGTTCAACATGAGCAAATGTATAAGCAGCCTGTTGAAATGCAGATCCCTTAGCAGGTGGATGATTTTTCTTTTCTTAGGAGCTTAGCTGGAATCCTCATTGATCTACTTTGTAAGACAAGTTCCCAATGGAGTTGGACTAGCTTGTTCATTTTTATTTTATTGATATTTAGAGTTTTTGAAAACATGAAAATGTGCTTCTGAAATATGTGCATTAAAATTTAATAAGAAAAAGTTGAGTAGATTTAGATGCCGATATTTTAGTCCATGAGCATAGCTTTTAAAAAATTATTCTGAAAGCAAATTATTTAAAAGCTAAATGGTGCAGTTTGATGCTAGTTCTCTTAGATAAATTAGTAACAAAATATTTTTGTCTTAGATTTTTCTTCCAAAGGATCATGTTTGTTCTTTGCAATGTAGTCCGTCATCTATATGAAGCTGGGTCTCAAGTGAACAGTCAAATTTGCTTATCAAATCAGATAAAAATGATAATAAAAGAACACAAATGAAGCCCTATTACCAGTTTTTAAGTTATATTTCAGGGTAGCAAATATAAATGGCTTTTTTTGCATTATAAATGACACATTTCTTAATAGATCAAAAAGTTATCTTGTTAGAAATGCAGACAGCTGTAATGGCACAACAATAAAGTAATTGTAAAAAATCAGTTTATTCGATTCCCAGTCAGGGCACATGCCTGGGTTGTGGGCCAGTTCCCAGCAGGGGACTCATGAGAGGCAACCATACATTGATATTTCTCTCCTTCTCCCCTTCCCTTCCTCTCTAAAGATAAATAAATAAAATCTTACAAGAAAAAAAAATCAGTTGTTTATAATGCAAGCCTTGATAAAAATTTTGTTCAGAGATAAAAGGTCCATATATCACAGAAAAAATAGTTTATCATTAGTTATAGTTAGACTAGTCCTCCCTTATATTAATTTAATATTAAATTAAGTATACATTAAAAAGGCCATAATGTAATCACAGTCAGTCAACTTTTTAAAAATATATCAGCAACAATGACCTATGTTCTTTAATATCTACTTGTGCATTTGATAGTCACTTGTATATCTTCTTTGGAGAAATATTTGTCCAATTCCTTTGCTCTTTTAAAAAATGAGTTGTTTCTCATATTGTTGATGAGTTGTAAGATTTATTTATGTATTCTGAATACTAAGCCATTGTGGGCTATATCATTTGCAAAAATTTTCTTCCATTCAGTGGATTGTCTTTCCAGTTTCTTTTATTTATTGTTTTCCAATTACAGTTGTCCCAATTTTCCCCCTGTTGCTCTCTCATACCTCGCCCTGCTCCCTCAGTCATTCCCCACCCTACAGTCCATCACCATGGGTCCTCTGTACATGTTCCTTAACTAGACTATCTCCCTTCTTTTCCCTGTTGTCCCCTTCTCCCCTTCCTTCTCGTCACTGTCAGTTTGTTCTTATTTTCCTGTCTCTGGTTATATTTTGCTCACTCGTTTGTTTGTTGATTAGGTTCCTGTTAGAGGTGAGATCATGTGATATTTGTCTTTCACTGCCTGGCTTATTTCATTTAGCATAATTCTCTCCAGATCCATCCATGCTGCTGTAAAGGGTAAGAGTTCCTTCTTTCTTTCTGCTGCATAGAATTCCATTGTGTAAATGTACCACAGTTTTTTGATCCACTCATTTACTGATGGGCTCTTTGGCAGTTACCAGCACTTGGTTATAGATATTCAAAATCATTGGTCATTAAAGGAAATGAGAATCAAAGCCACAATGAGATACCACATCACACTCATTAGACGAGAATAAATTTAAAAAATAGAAAAATAACAAGCTTTAGCAAGGATATAGAGAAGTAGGAATACTGGTACATTACTAATGGGAATGTAAGATGATACAACCACTGTGGAAACAGTTTGGCAGTTCCTTAAAAAGTTAAATATAGACTAACCATATGATCCATCAATTCTACTGCTAGGTATACACCCAAGAGATGTGAAAGTGTATGTCCAAATAGAAAATGCTTACACAAATGTTCACAAACATACCCATCATAGTTAAAATATTGAAACAACCTAAATGTTTATCAACAAATGAATGGGTAAACAACTGTGGTATACACATACATACCCACCCACATATATGGATTCACTACAGGATCCACTCTAAACTAAGAAAATATTTGTCAACTGAAAAAATTTATATAATTACAAATTACAAACTATGAAATTTAAAATACAGATGTCAGTAAATACTTATATAACTATATAATATGGTATTATTGTAATTATTCAATAACAATTTAACTTATTTAGTTCACAAGTATAATAAAATTAATAAATTAATATAAGAAGAAAATTAGTAAATTATTCTTTTTTAATGACAATTTTTTATTGCTTTTTAAGTACAGTTTTCTGCCTTTTCTCCCCACCCCTCCCCATCATCCCAGCCCTCCCTGCCTCCTTCCCCCATTTTCACTCCCCCTAGTTGTTGTCCATATGTCCTTTATACTTATTTCTGTAAACCTTTCACCCTTTCCCTCCTTTACCCCCTCCCCTCTCCATTCTGATCACTGTCAGCCTGTTCTCAATTTCAATGTCTTTGGCTATACTTTGCTTGCTTGTTCATTTTGTTGATTAGATTCCTGTTAATGGTGAGATCATATGGTATTTGTTTTTCATTGCCTGGCTCATTTCACTTAGCATAATGCTTTCCAGTTCCACCCATGCTGTTGCAGGACAGAAGCTCCTTCATTCCTTCTGCTGCATAAAATTCCATTGTTTTTTTGATCCATTCATTTACTGATGGGCACTTGGGGTGCTTCCAGCAGTTGGCTATTGTAAATTGTGCTGCTGTGAACATTGGGGTGTATAAATTATTTTGGATTGGTGTTTCAGGGTTCTTAGGATATAATCCTAGCAGTGGAATTACTGGATCAAAAGGCAGATCCATTTTTAGTTTTCTGAGGAAATTCCATACTATTTTCCATGGTGGTTGCACAAATCTGCAATCCCACCAACAGTGCACTACACCATCAAAATGTCCATACTACCCAAAGTAATTTATAGATTCAATGCAATCCCTATTAAAATACCAATGGCATATTTCATAGACATAGAACAAACACTTCAAAAATTTATATGGAACCATAAATGACCCCGACTAGCTGCAGCAATTCTGAGAAAGAAGAGCAAGGTAGGAGGAATCACAATACTTCATATCAAAATGTATTACAAGGCCACTGTAATGAAAACAGCCTTGTACTGGTATAAGAACAGACACATAGACCAATGGAACAGAATAGAGAGCCCAGAAACAAATCCAGGTCTCTATGGTCAATTAATATTTGACAAAGAGCAGCATAAAATGGAGCAAAGATAGCCTCTTCAACAAATGGTGTTGGGAAAGCTGGACAGCTATATGCAAGAAAATGAGACTCGACCACCAACTTATACCATACACAAAAATGAATTCAAGTAAATTATTCTTAAAAGTAAAATTTACCTTAAAATTATTTTAATGTGTAATGTAAAAATTCTGATATACTCAGAGCCTTCCAATATTTCAAAATAAAAAATGTGTTATTACCATTTATGTTTTCGTGACAATTTTAATTTTATTTTTCAATTATAGTTTACATTCAATAGTATTTTGTATTATTTTGCAGAGTTATTAGAAATTATATAATTTACAAATTTCCTCCAATAATTCCAGTACTTTACATCCTCATGACTATTTCATAAATGCTAATTTGTATTTCTTAATTTATTCATCTTTTCATTCATTTCCCCAAACCCTCAACTCTGGAAACTGTCTCTTCTCTGTGTCTATGAGTCTGTTTCAATATTTTCTGTTTATTTATTTTTTCTTAAGATTCTACATCTAAGTGAAATCATATAATATTTGCCTTTCTCTGATGGACTTATTTCACTTAGCATAATACCCTCAGTCCATCCAGGCTGTGAAAAAATGGTAAAATTTCATTTTATGTTTTAAAAGAACATATGGATATAATACACTAAACTTTGCTAATTGACACACTTTATACTGTCCTCACAAAAATTTTATTCTGAGAGGAAAATTCATTATAATTTGAGGAAGAAAGTTAGTATGTGTGGAGCAGAGATCAATGTGTGGTATGAGTATTTCTACAATAAATGAGCAATTAAAAAAAAAAAGAAAAAGAAAAATAGGTTTATCCAATTAGGAAACAACCAAGATTAGATTGCTGGTAGGAAAATACAGCATTTAAATACACTTTAAATGAAGTCTAGTCCTATTATTTTTGCCAGCACAGTGGGACACTTCCAAAATAGACACTTTGAAAGTTATTTGTGTCAATTAAAACTGTAGAAGAAGCACAGGTCAAATGGGGGCAGTATAAGGAAGATCTGAAAGTGACTTTAGCTTGCCTGTGCACTTGAAATAAATAATCAGCCATAGGTATCTATGGAAACTCTCTCTCATATCTACCATACATAAAATTTGTGATATTTTTCCAGGCATAGTTTTAATTTTCTCTCTTGTTGTGGAAAAGAAAGTCATCTTGAGATTTAAAGAGCTCAGCAGAATAGAGATCTGTACTACCAGCATAAGTGGGGAGATACTCGCTTTAATTGTTCTGGTTTTTCTCTGTGATGTTGTTTAGCAGAGTTAGACAGAAAGAAGAGCCCTCCCCCATTAAGAATATCCCCACTAATGACAGCTAATCATGGAGCTTTCTTGTGCAACCATTACATACTGGTTACAGTTTATGAGGAGTGGAGCTCGTGAGAAAACACAGAATGAAATCCCCAATATATTTTTGGATTTTTGTAAATGACAAGTTGGTAATGAGGCTGACATAGGCTGAACTGAAATCCTCTTTTTCATGACATAATAACATATAATTATCAATAATTTATGGCATATAATTGTTCATAATATTTTTATAATACTTCAGATTTCTTTTGTGTGAGTTATTTCTCCTCTTTTATTTATAATTTTATTTATTTGGGTCCTCTCTCTTTTTCTTTCTCTCTCTTTCATTCTCTGATACATCTGGTTAAAGGTTTTTTGATCTTGTTTATCTTTTTAAAGAGCCAGCTTTTGTATTCACTGATCTTCTGTATCATTTTTAGACACAATTTTATTTATTTCTGTTCTGATCTTTATTATTTTCTTTGGGCTTATTTCATGTTCTTTTTAGAAAGTTTCTTTAAGTATAAAGTTAGATTGTTTATCTCAGCTTTATTTTTATTTTTTGTTTCTTGAAGTAGACCTGTAATGCTATGAATTTCCCGCTTAGGATTGCTTTCCCAGTGTCCCACAGATTTGGGGTGGTTGTGTTCTCATTTTCATTTGTTTCTTCCAATGAAGTCTTCTCTAGAAATTATTCATTCACTCACTTACTGAATAAATTCTTTGTGGAAAGATATTTCCAAAAAGGAGATAGCTACATGGGGAGGGAAGAGTGGGGTTTAGCTGGTGTGTGTTGTGCACTCGTGTTTGTACAGATCCTCTATGGCCTTTGCTGTGTTGTGTTTATGGAGATGCATCTGGAAGGATGCAGTTCCGGGAAGGTTCTGTCTTTTGATTTCTTCCTTGATCTTATTGTTGACCCATTCATTGTTTAATGACATGTTATTTAGCTTCTATGTCTTTGTGTATTTTTCAGTTTTTTTTCTTGTGACTGATTTCTACTTTCAAACAGTTATGGTCAGAGAAGATGCTTAATATGATTTCAATCTTCTTATGATTGAGACTTATTTTGTGTCCTGACATATCCTAGGAAATGTTCCATGTGCACTTGAAAAGAATGTATGTTATGCTGCTTTGGGTTGAAATGCTTGGTAGATATCAATTAAATCCAGATGATCTAGTGTATCATTTAAGAGTGCTGCCTCCTTGTTGATTTTTTGTTTGAAAGATCTATCCATTACGGTTGATGGGGTGTTAAAACTCCTGACTATGACTGTATTTCTGTCAATCTCTCCATTTATGTCCATTAGAGGTGCTTTGCATATTTAAGTTCTCCTATCCTCTCTCCATGGACATTAGTGTTTTTAAGAATTCCCACTTTATCAGTGCTCTGATGGGTAATCTGGAACATACATCTTTGAAAAATTGTGCAAGAATTCCTGTGGGGCACCTCCCAGGATGAGCACTGCCCAGTGAGGGTTTTCACACAGGGAATGTTGAGGGGTCCTGCCCACTGTTTTCCCAGAGGAAAGGACTTCTCCTTTTCTCTCCAAGGGTATCTGCTGGAGCCTCTGCCTCCTCACTTTATGCCCAGGGTTGGTCACCATCTGACCAGAAGCCTAACAGGAATAGTGCTCTCTCCCCAGGGTTTGCAATGCACCTGTACCCATCACAGAGGTCAGGCATCTCTGACACGTAGAGGTGTGCTCGCTACCTCTTATTGGAAGTGCATGTGCTTGTCCTCTGTCCCTTTAGAAAACAGAACTTTTGTGAGTTTTCTGCACTACAAGGATGTTGAATCTTTTCTGGCTTTGGGTTGCGAGGAATGCTTTTCAGCTTGTGGTTTGTCCTTTCACATTTCTGCATTTTTCCTGTTCTCCTTTTTGGGCACAGAAACAGCCAGCCATCCCCTAGGGTCACAGTTACCACAGTGATCTCTACCTTGAGATTATGTGCACACTGACCAAAATGGCTTCATTTTTTTATATCTAATCTCTAATCCAACTGGGATTTTCCTTTCAAGTAACAAAAATATGTGAGCAAACATGAAAATGTACCTTTTGTAAGATTCCATTTATAGGAAACATTCAAAATAGGTACAGGGGTGACCAGGGGCGGGAAGTGTAGGGATTGAATAGTCTTGGTCCTGGATTTCCTTTTGTGGTGATGGAACATCCTGCAGCTAGATGGTGGTGATGCTTATACAGCATCATATGTGTATGCCATGCTCAGGAATGGCACAATTTACCATATAAATAATAACTTTCATCTAATAATTAAACTTAATTACTTCCTAGAAGAGCAAGCATAACAATTAAAGAAAATAAAAGAAAAAGGTCAAAAAGAGGGGTAAAACAACTTCTGGTGGGCATGGGAGAACCAGTTGAATAATAATCAGCTCTAGAGCTGGCCCTGCTGCATCTTCCAGAGGTGGCTCCTCCTCTGTGGCAGGAACCAGGGCAGGTTCCAGGGAGGGCTCCTCAGCAGTGGTAGACGAACCCCAGTCAAGATAGGAGATGCTGCAAAGGCTGGCACTGGCTCCAGAGCTACAGCTGGTAGGGCTGCTGGAAGTGGCATGACCGCTGGAGGTGGTCACCCCCCCTCCCCAGGTCTGAAGCAGATTCCTGGTCCGCCCCTGCATGGAGCTCTTCAGGATGTACAACAGATATTGAAGCAGGAGCTGGCTCTGCTTCCTGGTCTGGTTGCAAGAGGACAAAAGATCATATATATGCCTGCATTTTCACGTGCTGCCAAAGACAGGACACAGTCAGAGGTCAGGACACAGCATCCCAGGACACCCTCCGAGCAGGCAGTCCAGCACGCGGGTAGTCTGAGGCCAGTCTTTGCTCCTGGCCAGCCTCTCAGGTGCTCCCTTTTAGTCCGGCACCAACCCCTCCCCATAAGCTTGCATGCACATTTCACTCCTGTCCTGCCCCCATATCCTCCTTCTCAGAGCCCTGGGCTCTGTCTCCTTGGGCTCCAGGCTATCTGGCCCAGTTTGTTTAACATGGTCACGATGCTCCTGGTTGCAGCTGAAAATCATAAGGTTCCTGTAGAGTGTAGGTGGCTTCAGGAGAGGTGTCTTTCTCTGGCCATACATGGGCTCTGATCTTCAGGACCCCTGGGTGGCCACAGTGACTTGGGGCCTACTCTGGTCCTCAGTGGTGTGGCATACCTGCCCCTTACTTGTACAGAAGGGCAGGGTCTCCAACAACCAGCTGCTTTTCTTGGGTTGGTGCTGGTGTTTCCAGAGGAGAAAAGATTATCCATGTGTCTTCATTTACGATGCCCTCCCACAGCTAGCTCATGGTTAGCACTTTCCAGAGAAGCCACAGCCCAGGACCCACCCTAGGAGGCAGGAACACGCATGCGGCTTTACCCAAGTTCTCAGATTCAGGGATCCTCACAAGTTTGCATTCAAAGTGTCAACCAGGATGTAATCATATCATTTTTTATATGATACCAACCAAGATCCTCTCAATATTTGACATTGATAGGATCCAAGACCACCCAAGCTGAACTGGCTGGGGGCAGCATTTAATTTCTTACTGGTTCCTGGGTGGGGGCTTCAGTTCCTTGCTGGCTGGTTGGCAGAGGCTGTCCTTGAGTCCTTATAATATAGGCCTCTCCCTAAGGCATCTGAAACACGGCAGCTAGTTTCCTCAATTTGAGCAGGTAGGTACAAATAAGAGAGAGAGAGAGTGAACAAGGAATGTGAACAAAAAAGAAGTTCATGATGAAATGTGAACAAAAAGAAATTCACCTAATTTTGGAAGGACATTCCATCACATTGGATCATCAATTTTCAACCTTTTCATCTCCTGGCACACATAAACTAATTCCTAAAATTCTGTGGAATTGATGGTCTGACAAAAAATTGGAATAATTTTGACTCATATATACTGGTTGATTATTGTGTTGGGTATTGTAATTTTATTATTTGACAATCTAAGGCACAGGCAGCAAACACAAGGCCCATGGGCCAAATCCGGCCCTCTATCTTGTGTTATTGAACCTGGCACCTTGTCTCTCCCTGTTGGCAGTGCTGAGCTCCTTGCCCCTAGGTAAGAAGTAATTACATTCATACAGTCCTAAAATTACAGTCAGCCCTTTGAAGGCAAGTAGGAGGCTGATGTGGCCCCTGGTGAAAATGGGTTTGACACCCGATCCAAGGGAAAAGAGATAGTGTCACTGACTATCACCTTATTTACTTCATTTTTAAAAAATGAACACACTGGAAAACATAGCCCCAGTTGTTTATGCCCATGTTCCAAACCTTTACTCCCTTTTTAATTCACATCACACCACTGAAAATTCCCTTCCAGGTTATCAACAATCTCTGTTTTTATTCATGTTCCCAGAGTGCATGCTTTGGATCTCCTTGTTCTTTCATAAAGACTAAACTCTGTTAATCACTGGTTTCTTTTGAATTATTTTCTCCACACCTTCCTGTTTTCCATCTGAATCTCTATTCATGGTCCAGGTACATCTTCACTTTCCTCTGCTCTAACCTAGCTTAGTGAGTCTATTCTTTCTGCTTCTATTTCACTGGTGAGGATTCATGAAATTGTAATATTCAAGTGTTTTTTTAAGAATCTTTGGCTTTACCTCTACTTATCAACCTGATTTCACTTGCAGACTAAATTTAAAAGAACTTAATTACTTACTAGACTACTGAATGACAATAGGACAGGCCCTTTTCATTTTCCACTTACTAAATATTTCAAAAACCCATTACCAACAAATAAACATTCTGTAAAAACTGCAGCCCCCAATTTCTCATTACCAACTTTGGTGCAAAATCTTTTGGCTACATTTTAAAAGTTTGGGATGATTTCCTCTTTTGTGGAAGAGCCTAGAGGTAAACTATCGGGTAGCAGATTCTTCCCGACTTTATTACAGGCACATGATTTCATTTTCTCAAGCTCGGCATTTCCAAAACTAGGCATTTTCTCTAAGGACATATTCCAAAGAAAACTAGGTATAAATATATATACAAATAGATTCACTGTGGTGTGGAGCTGTATATACAAAATCTGAAACCAAACTAAATACCTAGAAGCTGAAGTATGGCTACATAAATATTTACATTAATGAATTAATGAAATATTTCTGACCATATAAATGATCATTGTGAATACAGATTGGCACAAAAGTAGGTTTACAGTTGTGAATATGGGAAACACAGAGTTTATTCTTGTATTATTATCTATTAATGATTGCATTATTTTCCATATGAACAATTGTATATCTCTTTTTGCTCCACCCTGAATTTATATAAACATTGGCAACTATTTTTAATGTGCTAAGAGAGCTGGATGTAATAATATACTCCATTAACTAGAATAGGAAGATACATAGACATTAACTATAATAGGAGTACCATTAATATCCTATAGTTCTCTATACTTTTGTATATTAAATCACCATTGTAATTGTTATATTGTGCATTAGAACAAAAGTAAAAATAAGATAAACACTGGATATTAGAAAGATTGATTTTGGAGACAAAGCTAAAGTTCTATTAATGGTAGCTCCTTTCCTGTGACCATATGTTTGTTAATGATTACAGCCTCAAAAAGGGCATTAATGATCAGAGAATGACTTTAAACACAGCTACCAAAACAATGAGAGCAAAAAGATTATATTTTGTACTCATGAAAAATTAGGAGTTATGTTATTAATATTTTCTGTTTGGAGCCTTCAGATACGTTGTTACAGAAGGCCAAACGGAATCATAAGAAATACCAATACCAACTTTTCTGTTCAGACCTGACTATTGATTTTTTGCTTTTGGTGGCTGATAGTTAATTAGTAATGAGCAACACAAAGACACAAACCCACAGGGACAAAAAACATTTATGAAATATGTATCATTATTATTTCTGTAGAAGGTGCCTATATAGTTCAATTATTTAACAAGATAACTTAGAACATAAATAATTCCTAACTAAGCTTGACAGTGTTAAATGAGTAATTGGAAAGAGAGAGAAAATTGCAAGGTATCCTGAAGGTAATAAGTGCATAAAACACCAGCCATCTTTGGGGCATGGGACAAAGAAAGCACTTGGGATCACTATGATTTACAGGCTCAGAGAAAGGGTCGCACACGTGCTGAAACCAAAGGCTCTGACGCGGTGGGTCCTGGCCAGCTCCTCCAGGCATCTTTGAGCGCGAAGAGAACCAGACATCTGAAGGCAAGGGGCCAGACCCAGGTGCATGCGTATTTGAGAAGGAACCGTGAGGCTCTGTTTGTGACATTTGTAACAAAAGCTACAAGCTAGACTCGACTGCTGCTGCTGGAAGTAACTGCAGCTGTGTGGTGAAGAAGAAGGTTGTTAAAGGAAGAGGAGGCAAACAGAGAACTACCGCCTCCAACTTCTCAGTCTCTCTGAAGTGGCCAGTATTGTTAGAACCTGCAAATGGCAGAACAAAAGTGTGGTGTGCAGAGTCTCTCCCCCAGCACCGTGAAATAAATTACCAAAGGACATAAACTCGTGAACTGATACCGCAGGAGTTACCAACAGTCAATGACCAGAGTATATGTACCCTGAGTTGTTGTTAATGGACTCATTTGTGTATGCAGGTGCCACAAACATTAATACACGTTAAGTGAAAAACAAACTGCTACTCTGCTCATATGTAACCGAGTATAATACCAGGTCCCCAGACTCCACTTGATTGTTTAGTGGTGAGTTTGTTCTAGGTGCTAAATTACCATTTGGATTTATATCAGCTGGCCTGACATTATTACTAATCGCATTACATTTTACTTTCAAAAGTGTTCCAATGTGGATGACAAGTTATATGGTTACTCAAGGCACACTTTACACATAAATAAACATGTCCAATATAAATTTTTGTGTTTTACTGGCAACATATGCAGAAGTACTACTGATAAAATGGAGAGAACACATAGCTATATTGGTATAGATAGTGTTAGTGATACGAAGAGAAATATTCTCTTTTTTAAGATTTCATTTATTTATTTTTAGAGAGAGGGGAAGGGTGGGAGAGAGAGAGGGAGAGAAACAACAATGTGTGTTTGCCTCTCGGGCACCCTCTCTCTCCTGGGGACCTGGCCTGCAACCCAGGCATGTGCCCTGACTGGGAATTGAACCGGTGACCCTTTGGTTCACAGGCCAGCACTCAATCCACTGAGCCACACCCCGACAGGGCAAAAAGAAACATTGTTTAAGAAGTAAATGTTTGAGTTGGGTGTTGGGAGGTTAGTTGAAGTTCACCCTTGCCTTGAGGAAAATACAGACACCTCAGAGAGCGGAAACAACTTGGTGCATATGGGCGATACATGAAGTTCTAACCAAGACATGGAATGAAACTGAAAATACATGTGAAGAAAAAAGCAACCAATCAAAAGAATCTATTGCTTGCTCTGGATTTACCCAAACATTTCAGTTAAAATTCTACAATGTTGATAATGCTAAGGGCATTGCAGATACTGTCTCATTTAAAATGGAGAGAAATAAAATCAAGATTATTTCTAGTTTTTTTTTACTATGATGCATGAAGCTTCTATAAGCATTTGTGTACAGATTTTTGCTTGAACATAGCTCTTTATTTCTCTTGGATAATTCCCAGGAGTGTAAATGGCAAGTTTAAAAATATATTATTTTCAGTGGAGTATTTTAGCTGTTCTGCTTATATATTCTTATCTTACTCTTCTTTTTAGCACTTGGATCACTGCCATAATCTTGTAAATGCACTTGGCACAGTAGGCAATGGACAAATGTGCATGCATGCATGGGTGTGCACGTGTATGTTTGTGTGTAAGAGTGTCCCTTACGAAGGAAATTCTTGGCCAAAGAGATTAAAGGGATGAAAGAAGAGAAAGAGATAAAACTTCCAACACATACTCAAGAATCTGTCCAGGTCAAAACATTTGGTGAATAGACCCTAATCAGAAACCTGCTATTGAATAAAACATGTGCAACAAAAACTTAGACTTTTCTTCTAGTGGATTTGAGATACTATCTATCTCCCCTTGTTTAGGAATGTGTTTGCTTCTTTCACACTGGTATGAATAAGTACAATGATTTTTTTAGACACATTGAAGATACCCATCTGGGCATGTTCTCAGGGAGATACACTTGGGAGCTGAACAATGCTGCACATCACTGAGCCGTAACATCTAATTATTACTGGTAGGGAAAGCAGTAATGAAGGGGTCAGCTTTCAGATAATGCTGCTTTATGCATTGCTCCTGGCAGGACATCCACTTGCCATTTATTCAGCGGCTGATGGATGCCTCTACTCATCAGATACTTGAAAGCAGTATTCTTTTGGAGGGCAGGGATTAGTGCAGGGGTTTGAAATACAATACTAAGAAAACTGGGCTAGAGAAGAGCTCTAACTCTTGACGGTTTGTAGGAAATAAAACTTGTGGTAAACTGAGTCCTGTGTAACAGTGCTAATGGAGACCAATAAAAGAAGACATGCATAACTACTGATATTGGTCTCAGCTTCCTCAACAATGCTTAAAAAACATAAAAGTTTTCCTCTGATTTCTGAACATTTCTTCTGTTCTTCTGACATTTTCTTCCAGTTTTATTATTTTTAAGGTGTTCTTTCACATCTTTTTTTAGTTTAAAGTGGCATTTTAGTCTTCTTTCATAAAAATTGTGCATGATATAATACATTAAATATCTTTCAGTGAGTCAGAACAACAAAAATAACCATTTTTTCTGAAGAAAAATGATCATTTTTTAAAGGTTTTCTGCTCAAGTGTAAAAAAGTAAATAAAATCCTTTAGTGGATAAGTTAAACAGATATAATGATGAGTCTTTATTGTGGGAGAACCAGACTACTCATTCAATAGAAATAATTTTGCTTTAACCTAAAAACTCCTGTTCTTGATAAAAATAAAACATATACTTACATACCCTCTAGCATAAAAGTATTATTTCTTGATAAGGATACTGTTGGACATGATATCATTGGCATATTTAGATATTCTTTAAACTCTTTTATATAAGTAATTTCCACTTCAACATAAAGTTTTCTAGTAAATTGGTATTTTAAAAATCGACTACATTTTAGGCCCTGGCTGGTGTAGTTCCGTGCATTGAGCACGGGCCTGCAAACCAAAAGATTTGAGTTCGATTCCCCATCAGGGCACATGCCTGGGTTGCAGGCCAGTTCCCAGCAGGGGCCAGTTCCCAGCAGGGGATGCACCAGAAGCAACCATACATTGA
This sequence comes from Artibeus jamaicensis, assembly GCF_021234435.1. Taxonomy (NCBI): domain Eukaryota; kingdom Metazoa; phylum Chordata; class Mammalia; order Chiroptera; family Phyllostomidae; genus Artibeus; species Artibeus jamaicensis. The sequence continues at coordinate 48,926,009 of NW_026522030.1, forward strand.
TGTTTCTCTCCTCTCCTTCCCTTCCCTTCTATAGATAAATAAATAAAAATTTAAAAAAGAAAAAATATATACTACATTTTAAAGATAGGTTTCAATATAACAATTTTTATTTTTATTTAAAAAATATTATTTATTTATTTTAGACAGAGGGGAAGAGAGGGAGAAAGAGAGGTAGAGAAACATCAGTGTGTGGTCGTCTCTCATGCTCCCCCTACTGAGGACCTGGCTGGTAACCCAGGCATGTATCCTGACTGGGAATTGAACCAGCAACCCTTTGGTTCACAGGCTGGTGCTTAATCCACTGCGCCACACCACCTAGGGTCAATATAATGATTTTTTAAGATAATAGAGAAATAATATACTAAAGCTTCATTTTTACTTTTAGCTTTATGCAAAGTTTAGTCTTAAGAGTTTTTTATTCTCTCTTTGCTGACAATCCCTTAAAGGAGTCAGTTACATATATCTCCTAAAGCAGTGTATGTCACTGATGGTCACAGGGCCGTACACCCACCTTACGTACTTATACCACCTCTCATAATAGACTCTACTGACCACAAACTGTGTTGTGCATAATTCTCTCCATGACAGTTATGGCCTTATTCTACTGTTGTTTCATCATGAGACTATGTATTAATTCATTCTAGTGATAATGAGTTAATTATTAGCAAAAGCACAGTGGATATTAGTGCTACAATTAATAATACATAATTTGTAAAATAGCTGATTATTACATGCATACATCATAATACACTAAAAGTACTATTTTTTTTAAAAAGTGTCTACACATATATACAAATAATTATGGTAAATATCAAAGAGCTTGCTTTGCATATAAACATGCATTGGGCAAACTTTGCTTTAAGATTCTTGCCAAACTTTTAAGTTATGTATCCCTGTTTCCTGAGTTGTATTTTTAAACTATAGCTTCATAGGGAATTCACATGAATAGAATACAAAGTCCTTAACTGTACTTTACACTGGATCTCTGATATTCAACGTGGTACAAATTCTCCCCCTTCTTTTCAAGGAAGCATTTCCCTCTCTACCTTCTATGATCCCTTTGTCCCATGAGCACCTACAATGTTTTCCGTATCATCAACGAGGTGATTAGTTAAAATAGCTCTTATATTACTATCATCAACTACCATGTATTCTTTAATTATTTTCACTTTTATTTTTAATTTTAATTTGTTTTGGTTTACTAAAGCTCATTTCTCTTAGGTTCATAAAGTTTTCCAAATCAGAGGCTATTTGTTATACTGTATTGCCCATGAGTGTGTAAACGGGCTGAGTTAAACAGGTCTGGTATGTAATGGTGATAAATTAGAGACAGGTGTGGCCTCAAAGCAACATCAGTGCTACGTGCAATATCATACAAATCATGCCTTATGCCACTGGTCAAGGATGGTCTAATGGGCAAACAATTATACATTTTAAAGCCTCTCTGTTGTCATTAGAAATTTGAGAGCCTTCTTGCATGCATTTGTGGGATCATTATATCTAGATTATTATATTCTTCTGAGCAAAAGTATGGTATATAGATATTATTCTAAGCTTTTCCAGTGGAAAAATCCTGAAATAATACTGTTGGACCTCATCTAATAGTGCATAATTTTCTATATCTATGGAAATACTACCTATTATCTTTAGGTCTGCTTAACTAAATATCTACCCCTTGTCTAGCTTTCATTGTTTTAACACAAAAGAAACATGTGTTCTATTTCTCCAGATAAATTAATTTTTGTAATGATCAACATTCTAAGTCACTGTGTTCAGTGCAATTACATTTTATCCAGATACATTGTTTTAAGTTTTTTAAATTGACTACTTAATTGAAAGAGTTTAACTAGGTTGTTTGTGTGAGATTATAAACATTCCATAAATGAAAATATTATGCACTGTTTGAAGGACAAGATCACATAGTAACATGGTGATTTCAAACCACTGGAAATGAAATACAAAAGTAAATTAAGTGTGTAGAAAAAATAGTGATTCAATTTAAGACTTGGGATTTGTTTCAGAACTACCCCTTACAAACTCATTTTTTATATTTGTGCCAAAAACATTTGACATAATATAAATCCTCTTAATAAATGTTTAACTTCATAATACAGAACTTTTAACTATAGCCCACTAGTACAGCAGACCTCTGAAACTTACCTATCTTGCATAACTGAAGCATTATACCTATGGGTTAGAAACATCTCATATTCTCCTTCCCTCAGCCCCTGGCATCATCATTATATTTCCTGCTTTTACAAGTTGATTATTTTAAATACCTTGTAGAAGTGGAATCATACAGTATTTGCTCTCTGCGACTAAAAATTTCTTCTACCTTTCTTGCAAGGCAGGTCTACTGGCAAAATTTTTTTACAATTTTTGTTTTTCTGAAAAAGTCTTATTTCTCTTTCACTTTTGAAGGACAATTTCACAGGGTACAGAATTATAGGTCAGTGAGGTTTTCTTCTGTCAATACTTTAAATATTTCACTTCACTCTCCTCTTGCTGGCATGGTTTCCAACAAGAAGTCAAATATAATTTTTTCTATAAGTACAGTGCTTTTTCCTTTGGCTTTTTTCCTGAATTCTTTCTTTACCTTTTATTTTCTATATGTAATATGCTTAGGTATATTTGTTTTAATTTTTGTTTGTTTTTATTTTTGTTTTTTACATTTATCTGCTTGGTATTTGTGTTTCCACCCTTTAAGGCCAGGCAGGTTCATGGTATTCGTGCAGATGGAAGAATATTCACAGAGCCATTAGGATGTCTGGCATGCCTTTATTCATGGGTGGGTGAGCCACGCATGCTGCAAGCTGCATGTCAATATACATGTCTCTTGTCATGGCCCCTGTTCCCCAGAGTGGCACCCATAGTGGCACCTGTCCCCTTGTATGTCTCTCATCATCATCGCCCCCAGCAGGGAGTCCCTACCGGTTTAAGTAGGGACCGGGAAAAAAAGGCAGCAAGATGCCAGAAAATTTATAACATAGCATAATTCTGCGCATGTGAGCTCAATTTATGTTATGGGAACAGTTTATCGAACCCAGTCTCAAGGCTATGAGAACACTAGTTATCAGGCCCTTCTCAAGTCTGTGGAAACACTGTTTCTCTTAGTTGCCCAGACACCTGGGTGAGGAAGCCAGACTGCCTCCACTTACCCTACAGTGTTCTCGGAGCTTCCTGGATCTGTGGTTTGGTATAGGTCATTAACTAGGGAAAATTCTTCTTCATTATTGTTTTTACTAATTATTCTCTTCTTTTCTCCACCATCTTGTATTCTCATTACATATATGTTACATCTTTTCTAGTTGTCCCACAGTCATCAGATTTTTTCAGTTCTTTGCTTTTTAGTTTGTGGATGTTTCTACTGGTATATTCTCAAGTTCAGAATCCTTTCTTCAACACGTCCAGTCTGCTGATGAATCCATTATATGCATTCTTTATTTCATTACAGTGTTTTTGATCTATAACACTTTTTTTAAAAGATTTTATTTATTTACCTTTAGAGGGGAAGGGAAGAAGAGAGGGAGAGAAACATCAATGCATGGTTGCCTTTCGTGCGTCCCCTGCTGGGAAGTGGCCTGCAGGGAACTGGCCTGCAACCCAGGCATGTGCCCTGACTGGGAATCGAACCGCGATTGTCTGGTTCGCAGGCCCACACTCAATCCACTGAGCTACACCAGCCAGGGCTATAACACTTTTTAAAAAAGATTTCAATCATTATGCTTACATTATCCATCTGTTTTTGTATGCTGTCTACTCCATCCATTAGAGCCATGAACACATTAATCACAGTTGCCTTAGATTCCTAACTGGTAATTCCAACATCCTGACATACCTGTTTCTGAGCTTGGTCTGTTTTTGGTATGCCTTCTATTCTTCCACTGATAGCCGGACACGAGGTACCAGTGAAAGGAATTGCTGCAAATGATCCTGCAATAATGTGCCGATGAGGTATAAAGGGAGAGAAACTGTTCTATAGCCCTGTGTAAGGTGTTTGCTGAGACTATGCCTCTGGATTTTGAATTTCATAATAGTCTTTCAATTTTCTTTGTCCCTGTTTTTTTTCATTGTTGGGGGGACAGGATGATTATAATGAGGGGGAGTTGGGTATTTCCCTTCTCCTGCATGGAAAACTAGCACCAGCTGAAGTAGGGTTATTTCTCTTCAGCTGTAATAACACCCAGCTGATTAGGCTCCTGTTAACTAGTTTCCCCTGTGGGCAGGCTTCTTAAAGAATAGCAGAGCTCTCTGGGATATTTCAAAAATGGTACCATTTCTCCTCTCTTGATCAGAAAACGAAGAGGATCTTCCTTGGATATCTACTGTGGAAATTTGGTCAACCCCCTAGCAGCAAATCTCACAATATTTTGAGGGCCCCTCCTCAAGTTTGTTCCCCCTGGAGTTTTTAACTCTCAAGTAGCTCACAGGGAGCCCCCAGAAATCAACTACTGCTGTGGTTCCCCATCTCAGTTTCGGTTCCAGGGGCAAGTTTCTACTGTGAGTTTGCTCAGGTAAGCCATTGACTCTTTATTTGCCCATCTCTCCTACCTTGGGAACAGTGGTCTGCCACGTCTCCACCCTGTCTCATAGTTCTAGGAAGAGTTGTTGATGTTTCAGGCCATTTGAGTTTTTACTTGATGTTAGAACAGAGTGACAACTGGAAGTACAGGGTTTCTTTCTGGGGTGATTCAAATGGCCTAAAATTGACTGGAGCAATGGTGTACATATCTGTGAATATAGTAAAATCCATTGAGTTAATTCATCACTTTACATGGGTAAATTTTATGGTATGTTACCAATAATGCTATTTAGAAAAGATACTATAATGCATTTTTGTTTCAAATTCCTTTAAAAAATTCTACAAGCCTTAAAGAGCAACTGCAAAAAAGCTGTAATAATACGTATTTTTGATGGAAACAATATTTAAAGATATAATTTGCGATACAGCATAAAGGAGGATAGGACAGAATGTACAAAATGAAAGTCTTGTGTACTATTTAAATTGTAATTAAAATTAACTAGAATCTTGTCAATTAAATATAAATGGTAATTCTCAAGTAGCCACTTAGATAATAACTGAAAATACAGAGTAAAACAATAAGAAAACTAAAATAAAGGAGCTATAGGACAAAAAACACATAAGATATGTGTTAAAGATAAATTATATGAAGTAATAAAGAAAACAATGTATTGTTGCATTTATAATATATATAAATGTATTATATGTAACAATAATAGCACAGAAAGGAAGACAAGAGGGAATAGGGTTATAAAGAAGTGACAATTATACATTTTACTATAATTAACTTAGTATAAATTAGAAGTAGGTTTTGGTAAAATAAGTTATATGTTATGGGATAACTGGGTCATACAGTAGCTCTATGTTTAATTTTTGAGGGACCTCCATACTGTTTTCCACAGTGGCTGCACCAGTCTGCAATACCACCAACAGTGCATGAGGGTTCCCTTTCTCTGGATCCTTGCCAATGCTAGTTTGTTCTTTAATGATGACGGCTATTCCGACAGGTATGAGGTTATCTTGCTGTGGTTTTGATTTGCACTTCCTGATGATTAGTGGTGTTGAGCATATTTTCATGGATTGCCTCTATCCATTTTTAATCAATGTTTGACATTGAGAAATATGAGATTTTTATGTACTTTTGGATATTAACTCATTATTGCATATATTATTTGCAAATATCTTCTCCCATTCAGTGGATTGTCTTTCTGTTTTGTTGATGGCTTCCTCCATTGAGCAAAGGCTTTTCAGTTTAGTGTAGTCCTATTTGTTTATTTTTGCTTTTACTTTCTTTGCCCTGGGATACATATCGAAAAACAAATTTCGAAAACCAATGACAGTCTATTAACTATGTTTTCTTCTAGGATTATTATGGATTCGGGTCTTACATTTAATTCTATAATTTATTTTTAATTTATTTTTGGTACATAATGTAAAAAAAGTGGTGTGATTAAATTTTTGCATGTATCTATCCAGTTGTACCAACACTATTTATAGAAGAGACTGTTTTCACCCCATTATATATTCTAGCCTTCTTTGTCATAGATTAACCGACCATATAGGTGCAGGTTTATGGCTGGGTTCTCTGTTGTATTCCTGTGATCTATGAGTCTGTTCTGTTTTTATGCCAGTGCCATGCTGTTTTAATTAATAACACCTTGTTGAATAGCTTGATATCAGGCAAATGGTTTCATCTTTGTTCTTTCTCAAGATTGCTTTGGTTACTCAGGTCATTTTTTTGTTCCATATAAATTTGGAGATTTTTTTGTTCTTGTTCTGTGAAATATGTCATTGGTATTTAATAGGGATTTCCTTGAACTGTTTTGTATTGATTGTTTTGGGTAGTATGGACATTGAATAATATTAATTCTTTCCATTCATGAGCATGGCATGTCCTTCAATTTATTTGCATTTCCTGAAATGAAAGACTGAATATTTATTTTTTAACTATAGGATCTTATATGGTAATAAATGCCTGGTGCACTATGGAATTAGACTTGTTACATATTTCCATCTAATGAGAATAATAATAAAACCAGGAAATAATTAGTTAATAACTGCATCTGATCACAGGATGAAATACTGATCAACTCCTTGAATAAAAAGATTCTCAGAAGGTTTGGACTATTAAATCTTTGCAGAGACTCCATAGCTGTGTGTGTGCACACCAGAATTCTTACAATTGAACTATGTGTGCTTATGTGCTTGACGAAAGAAAACATAATATAGCAAAGAAAACATTTTAAAACAATAATAATGTATCTTAAAATGTTGCAGTGATTATATCCAAAATTCCTTCTTACTTGTTTTTAATATTATGGGAATATTTTTACACTGAGTATTCTGCCAGAATTTTTTTCTTTTTTTTGGTCTCAAGTTGCAAACAAATCACTTTACCTGGTCTTTCACTAAAGACAAATTGATACCAGCACTAATAGAAGAAATGCTTCTGGTTAGACTGGTAAAGAACAAGAAATTCAGTATTCATTGTGATGAATTGTTCAGCACACTTCAGGGTTAATTTTGATTATACTTTTTTCTTACTTCATTTTCTCATTTTGAAACTTAGTCAATACTTACCTGAATCATGATTTTAATAAGTCTGTAATTGTGTCATGTCACCTTTTATGTTAAAGCACTTCATATTTATGGAAGAATAAATTATCTGCTATACATTACTGAAAAGTACTGTTTAAGAGTTCCCAAGTTATAATAACTTTCCAAAAACATTTTCATTTTATTTTCACAGTGTCAAAGAAATATGACCCTTAGAGTACCAGTTGGTAGTTGTATAGCACACACACACACACACACACACACACACACACAAGAAATAGCACAGCTGAGAATACAGGAAGAAAGCAGAATTACACAAATTACACTGGCATAATGTTATTTATCATAGAGTTAATAATTTTAATAATCTGAGGACTCCTTGAGGTGTTATTACAAAAAAGCACAATGATATTATTAACAGTAGTTATACCTGTTAGTCACAAAGAAATATATTTTTTTAATTTTAGCCTATTTTTGAGAAACAAAATTAATGTAAATGCAATTATTTCTATATCAATTAATTATTTTGCATGTATTTTATTGTACACCATCTTATACAAGAAAAGATTAAGTAACTAAAAATAGCACAAAAATTTAATCTCCATAAGTTAAAGAAAAACATAGCTGTCAAACTGAATCTAAGAATTAATTCTGTGTCAATTGTTTAGCCATCTATACATGTATTGCTCATCGATATGCAGGTATGCGTAGATTACTGCTAGAATTTCATTTGTACTAAACTGAATCTAAATTTTTTCTATTATAATAATATTTACTTTCACTTGTATACTTTCAAATGATTATATTTTAAGATGGAGTGAATATAGTTCATTCTTCTAAACTCATTGTTTAAATTATGGTATATTCATATATAAAATAAAAATATTGACACTTTCTAATTTATAATATATACCACTCTTTGAAAATGTGCTTCGATATTTAATGCTTGACTAGATTAGGGGGCTACTCAAGGATATTTCTTGTTTATTTTCTAAAAGATAAGCTAAATAGCTAGAAACTAAAGAGCACTCCCAAGCATTTAGAGAACTCCGAATTCATCTCTCTAGCGAACCGCAAAGCTCTTCTTTGAAACTGTCTTTTTTTCTTTTATCAGACAGGGCTTCACATAATAAGTCACACTGGTATAAAATGGTGACCATTCGTGACAGATGTTGCTAGTTCCAGGAATCACATCAGTGATGAAGAGTAGAGAGGACCAGGATAACACAAATGCGCAGGGCAGGTGGAATCTAAAGAGATATTTTCCATTCAGTTTGGAGAATGATTTGAGTCTCAATAAAAGTACAATATCCCCCAGTTATAAAATCCTGAGGGTGAATAGGCATTAAAAAAATCTCTAAATCACATCCGCATGAGCCTTGCATCAAGACCTACAACCCTTCCTTTCCAAATCTCTGAACATTTCCCTCTTTTATAAAAGGCTGCTTTTTAAAACTTTTGTGTATGTGGGCATTATGATACAAAGTGGGTATATAAGGCTTAATTTAATGTAATTTAGTGACATAAAATCACTTTGCCTTTGATTTATGTCTTCACTTTGGCCTTAACATTTATTTATAGTAGCTATAGTTAAGCCTTAAACTTTTAAAAGTTCAGTTCTTAAAAAATGGGGGAAAAAGTCAGTGCTGACCTTCAGTATTTGGGCTAATAAATTCTCTGGCTTAAAATTTCATAAGCTCTCTCACAAGACATCAGTTACTGGCACTTTAGTCAGGTCAGTATAACCAGGAAAAAAAAAGATCTTTCTAATGATAATTTCATTCAGAATCTCAGCTTTCAGTGCAAGAGCAAATGGGAGTGAAAGGGACCCCACTCTTCTTCCTGTTGACTCACTGGCTTCTCCAGAGTCATGCACTTTCTAAAGCAAGAGAAACTTGTCAAAATGATCCATTGTCCATATTTGGCTCACTTTTTCTTCCTCTTCTTCTTTTAATGTGCCATTTATTTATTTAGAGAGGGAGAAGGAAGGGAGAAAGGGAGAGAAACATCAGTGTGAAAGAGATGCATTGATTGGTTGCCTCTCACACATGCCAACACACCAGGACAGGCCACAGCCCAGACATGTGCCCTGACCCAGAATTGAACCTGTGACCTTTCATTTTGTGGGACAATGCTCAACCAACTGAGACATGCTGGTCAGGGAGGCTCACTTCTAAGATACTGTTAGAAAAGGGAAAATTGCTTTCCTACCAGCGACAGACAGGGACTAACACCAGGAATATGAACTAAGTCTACCAAGTATTAAAAGACAACTATGGTTCTAGGTCAATAGCTTTACAGGACAGCAGCAGTCATTCCAGTGGCAGCCAGTTTGGACAAATTGTGGCCAATTTTAGCAGGCATGCAAAAATAATGGGTAGAATATATCAGAAAAAGGCAACTTTTTTTTTTCTGATTTTTATATCAGAAAAAAGAAAAAGAGAAAAAACGGAGACTCATGGATATAAACACTTCTCCATTTGAAATATCATTCAGCTATATTAACTGAGCAGTGCAGAAAAAAAAAAAACTTAAATAGTCCTGACTGGTGTAGCTCAGTGGACTGAGCACGGGCCTGAGAACCACACAATTGTGGTTCAATTCCCAGTCAGAGTACATGCCTGGGTTGCAGGCCAGTTCCCAGCAGGGGACTCATGAGAAGAAACCATACATTGATATTTCTCTCCTTCTCTCCTTCCCTTCCCCTCTAAAGATAAATAAATAAAATCTAAAAAAAAACAAACCTTAAATAATGTTTGCTCCAAGGAAAAAGTATTTCATAACCCCTTACTTTCTGAAGGTAAGTGTAACCACTTTAATTGGTTAGACTATAATAAATAAATATTTAAAAGACATCATTTATGGCACAACATGAGAACAACTTATTTATTTGAGCAAGTAATTTTTAAGATGATGCAATGATTGCAAATGTGTGATTCATTGCTGAAAATGCTATCGAAGGCTTTAAATCATAAAATAATTGAATGGTGTGAGTGTACTTAAAATATGAAAAAAGATTTGGCTTCCTCAGTAATTAAAAATGAAAGAATTATTATTATTATTATTATTATTATTAAAATATCTTATTTATTTGCTTCTTAGAGAGAGGGGAAAGGAGGGAGAAAAAAAGGGAGAGAAACAGCAATGTACTAGAAATACATCAGTTAGTTGTCTCTCACACACCTCTAATTGGGGAACTTTGCCCAAACTGGGAATCAAATCCTGCAACCTTTTAGATCACAGGCCAGAGCTCAATCCACTGAGCCATACTAGCTAGGTCAGAAAAAAATGTTTTTAAATAATGGGGCATTTTATAATGTCCCAAAATTTTGAAAGAAGGAGTTACCCTTCTTCAGGAACAGAGATGGGTGTCGAATCTAGAAACTGGCATATTGTACATAAGGGCCTCCATTGGTCAGTTCTGACAGTGGGGTCACAAGCTCCCAGATAAGAGTCCCCTGAAAGAACCCAAGTGGTGCCTATACTTGTATAAGTGAAATTGTGACTTTTCATGTAAAGTGCAAAAACACATTTCATCTGTCAAAGAGTCTGACAGTGAGAGGGGGACGGAGCCTTGGCGAATATATATACTAAAATGTAATTATTTCTCCTGGGATGCTTTGCTCTCTGGGTTTTGGCAAGAGAAGCATTGCTTTGGAGGTTAAGATGGAGAAGAGCAGTGTCTCAACAATTTTTTTGGAGTAAATTATAAGAATCAGTATCTACGTGGCACTGAAAAGTTATTGGGGGCAATGGCTCTAATTTCTTACTGGCAACACTGTTATCAACTCCATACACACTCCATAAATAAGCCACCAAAATAATCTTGTGATGCCTGAAAAATAAATTCACAAGTTAGTATGTTAAATGAAATAAAATGTGTTAAATCCAAGTTATCTAAAGAAGATTAAATCACTATATGGCGACAAACTGTGCTCAAGTTTCAATCTTTGTTTGTGGCTTTCCAGTTTTCTCAGCATCATTATTGAAGAGGTTTTCTTTCCTTTATTGTATGTTTTGGCTCTTTTGTCAAATATTATCTTCTCATACACATGTGGGTTTATTTCTAGGCTCTCCATTCTGTTTCATTGGTTCATGTCTCTATTTTCCTGTCAATACCATGCTGTTTTGATTGTCATCACTTTATAGTATAATTTGAAGTCAGGGAATGTGATTCCTCTGGTTTTGTTCTTTTTTCTGAGGTTACTTGGATATTTGGGGTCTTTTATGGTTTCATACAAATCTTATGATCTATTTATTTAAAATAATATCATTGGGATTTCAGTGGGGATTGCATTAAATTTTATTTTGGAGGGAAGCATAATATGGATATTTTAACTCTGTTATTTTTTTCCAATCCATGAACATGAAATATCTTTCCATTTCATTTTGTGTATTTTTTTCCTTTTTAAAAATTCTTTGTACTTTTCAGTATATAGGTTCTTCACAACTTTTGTTGTTTATTCCTAGGTATTTTATTATTTTTTAGTGCAATTGCAAAATGGACATCAAGAATATCATACTAAATGAAATAAGTCAGGCAGAAAATGTTAAGAACCCTATGTGAGATATAAAATTAGAAGCAACAAATGAACAAGCAAGAAAAACTCATAAAAACAGCCAACGGTATGGTAGTTACCAGAGGGAAAGAGAGTGGGGGTAGTAAAAGATAAAGGGGGTCAAGTATATGCTGACAGAAGGTGATTTGTCTTTGGATAGTGGGCACAAAATGAAATACACAGATCATGTATCATAGATGTGTACAGTTGGAACCTATGAGATCTCACTATTGTTACCCTCATAAATTTAATAAAAGGAGAAAAAAGGACTTTAGTGCAATACCAATACATTTTCTAAGCTCAAACATTTATCTGGCCAAAAATTACTTTGTCTCTGATGAAAAAATATTTTTGTACTAATGAAAAAAATTATCAAATTATAAAAAATAAAATAGAAATGAATTTGAAAAGAATGCATTCAGTAAGAAGCTGCCATAATACTGATACTGTGAGATTACTGTTAATTACTTCTCATTGAATAGTAACTTGAGTTTCCTTATTAACTTTTCAACAATTATAAGAACACTTTTGAAACAATCGAAATAATTACTTTTTGTTTTATTTAGGAAAATTAAGAGGTAAAGGAATACTTTCTCTGGAATGTTTTAATTATATCAATATTAAAATATGAATACATTTTATTTTATAAGGATTTAAGATGAACAACCTACATTAGAACAAAAATTTTTAATCTGAATATGAGTTTCAATATGATTACTTCTTTTAAGTATGTTTATATGAAGTAGTTTTCCATTAGTGCAGAATGCCTCTCAGCTGTGTCTAATCCTCTGTGACAAACAAAAATAAGAGCCAGATAAAATCTAAGGACACTTTACCCTATGCTTTCATAAATTTAATTTAAGGCAGAAAAGGTAAGTCAAATATGAATAGACACAAAACATATAATTAATTTACAGGTATATTAAACAAAATTTTAATATCATAATGGTTTTCATTTTTGCCATAGAAATTTTGTGAATTTCTATAATATAGTAAATGTCCAATTAGAACAAGATCCATTTAACAGATCTTTGAGCAAAAAGAAGTATCAGCAGTTACTCATCTAAGATCCTTTATCTGAACTTTAAAATTTTAATATAAAATCCTGATATAAAATCAAATATTCACAAAAGTAGTAACAAACAAAAATTGAAATTTTGTATTGTAACTATTGTAATGGCTATACAAAATTCTTTCCTTAGCATAGACTCACCAAGCCATATTTTTATTATGCCCATTTATGATGTTATAGAGGTAAATTAATTTGTATCTTTCCTCTCAAACTTAAATTATATTTTATTGTATTTGTTATAGTTTCATATGTATATATAATTATATAATTTAATAGAAAAGCATTATAAACATGATAAATATTTATTCAACTATCTCAATAATCATTCCAAATATGAATGGTTTCAATACATTGGAGACTTTTGAAAGGTATACAAAAGCAGCTAATTTTAGGTTATCTGTAAAAATTTGACTTTAAATATAATGACACAGGATAAAAGCAAGTACATAAAGAAAAATATACCATGATAAAATTCATGAAAAGGAAAATAGAAAAGTTATATAAATTTGAACAAAACAATCTATACAAAGGATTCCTTGGAATATAGAGGATCATTACCTAATGATAAATGAGTTAAGTCTTCAAGATTACATAAAACTTCTAATTCTATATGCATTTAACTATATACAAGACTTCAGAAATACATGTAATAATTGATATAAATGAAAAGAGGTATGTACCCTTTTAAAAATTATTATTGTTTATGCTATTAAGTTGTTCCCACTTTTTTCTCATTCCCCTCCCTTACCCAGCCTCACCCTCTCCTCACCCTCTCCTCACCCTCAGGCAAATATCCACAGTGTTATCTGTGTCCATGGGTCATGAATAAATGTTTTTTTGGTTAATCCCTTCACCATCTTTCATCCTGCCACCACCCCATCCCTCCTTTCTAGCAGCTGTCAGTCTGTTCTGTGTACCTAAGCTTCTGTTACTATCTAGTTCGTTAGTTGATTGCGTTCATAGATGCACATAAGAAATCTGCAAGTGAGATCATGTGTTGTCTTTCACTGGCTGGCTTAGTGGACGCTTAGGCTATTTTCAAATCTAGGCTATAATAAGTACCACTGCCTGAAAATAGGAACACATGTATTTCTTGTATTGGTGTTTCAGAATCTTTGGTGTATATTTCCAAAAGTGGAATCACCTGGTCAAAAGGGAATTTCATCTTTTATTTTTTAAGGAAACTCCATTCTGTTTTTTACAGTGGCTGCACCAGTCTGCATTCCCACCAACAGTGCACTAGAGTTCCCTTTTCTCCACTTCCTCGCCAACACTTGTAATCTGATGAATTATTGATGGTAGCCATTTTGACCAGCATCAGCTGATATTTCACTGAAGTTTTCATCTGCATTTATCTGATGATTAGTGATGCTGAGCATCTCTTCATATGTCTCTGGGTCCTCTATATGTCCACTTTAGAGAAATGGCTATTGAAGTCTACTGCCCATTTCTTAATTGGGTATTTTGTCTTCCTGGCATTGAGTTGTATTAGTTCTTTTTATATTTTGGAGATTAAACTCTTGTCACATTATTCATTATTGAAAATGTTCTCCTATACAGTGGGTTCACTATTCATCCTATTGATTTTTTTAGCTTTTTATTTTGATGTAGTCCCATTTGTTTATTTTCTGTTTTGTTTCTAGTACCTCAGGAGAATTATTGTTGAAAATATTTCCACATTGAATATTTGATATTTTACTCCTTACGTTTTCTTCTAGGATTCTGATGGTTTCACAATTTACTCTTAATTCACTAGTTACATATATACTCTTTTTGCTAATGAAACAAAAATAATGTGTCCAAGTATGTATAAAATGCAGCCAATACTTTACAAAGCAAACAATTCCTTTTACTCATTTACTAGTTATGCATTACTAATAACTTAATGACACCTTTAGAGCAGTGATATTCAACCTTTTTCATCTCATGGAACTCATAAACTAATCACTAAAATTCTGTGGTGCATCAAAAATATATATTTTTTGCCAATCAGATAAAAAGTACATATAATTTTGATTCATCCACCCCAGACACTATTGTTGTACTGGTTATTAGTTTTTTATGTGAAAATCTAAGGGAAAAGAGGTCAGTGCTCCTGACTAAATAGTTTTGGATTGTATGTTTTAAAAATTCTATTGGTACGCCAGTTGAAAATGACTGGCTTGGACCCAAGAAGAAATTCCCGGGCCTGCTATTTGTCTCCTAAGAGGAAAGGGAGGGCACGTGTGTTGAGTTCCTGGCTTGGCCAGCTGGCCAGCTGTGTGGGACACTGCACATGGGGCTCATTTCCCCTGTCCCTCATTCAGAGAACTAGATCCGGTTCTGTGTTCCTGGGAGCAGGAAGAGTCTGGGGGAGAGGGAGGTAGCAATCTCAGAGGAACTTAAATGGACACGGATCTTAACTGCAGATTCCCTCCCACATACCACCCTGGAAGGAATCAGTTTGTAAGAAAGGATGAGAAAGGAGTAAGATTTTTAAACACTGAGCCAAATTTGAAGGTAATAGAAAAACTACGTCTTATAGTCAATTAAAGTAACTAGCATATTGATATGATTTTCTGAGAAAATCAGGTTACTATAGATTTATCATTTCTCTTTTTCACTTGAAGTTTAAAAGGATTGTAAAATTGTGAGCTGAAAATTAGTTAACAGGCCTCTTGTTTCTCACCGGATTCATGAGAAAGTGAAAAGAAATACTTTCATACTTGTCTTTAGGCAGCTAAAATTACATAGTCAGGAAAAGAAATGCAAATATCGGCTTCCATCGATGCTTAATAATATTTCTTAGTATTTTTCTTATTTATCCCTGGTTCATGTGTTATTTTTTTACTGTGTTGAAAGGAATAAAAATAAATGTTTCTAAGATTTCTTCAAAAGTACCCAATGATTAAGAAATTAATAACGTGCTTTTGAACCTATCACTAACTTTTTATAAGTGCAATAAAATTCTCCCATAAGATAACTTAAGAAAATCTTAACTCTGATAACCTATGTCAAATAATTACACAGAAGCCCAAGTTCAATTAAAATAAGTAGTATACATATTTTAGCAATTTAAAAAAAAATTTAAAGATTTTATTTATCTTTAGAGGGGAAGGGAAAGAGAGAAGGAGAGAAATATCAATGTATGGTTGCCTCTCGTGAGTCCCCCTCTGGAAACTGGCCTGCAATGCAGGCATGTGCCCTGACTGGGAATCGAACTGCGGTCGTGTGGTTTGCAGGCCCATGCTCAATCCACCAAGCTGCACCAGCCAGGGCATATTTTAGCAAATTTGGCATGAAAGTATGCAATGTGTAATTAAGTGATATTAAACATGTTACATTTTACAAAATTTTATTCTTAGAGATTTTACAATTATAACATTGATTTTATTTAGAAACCCAGAGATGACATACAAATATATTTTTTACTAAAGTGTAAACATACTGGTTAACTAATTAGTATACATCCCAGTGTTTAAAATGTGAAAAGTTTTGAAATTATTTTGTAATTCAAGAATAAAACATTGTAAAAATCTTTCATTGTATTCAAATGGCTTATAATATACTATTATAAAACATTTATTTTTTTCAGAACTTGATATGTCCTAGTATATTATAAATGAAAAGAATCACAGAATCATAAAGTAAATCACGACAGATTAAATAAAAAATTCTAAAGTGTAATTAAAGACAAATCTGTATATTGTGCTTTTAGATCAAAATTATTCACCTAACTTGTATTAATGTTAAAAGATTTAATTTATTAAAAAAGATTTAATTAAAACCATAAATAGTTCTGTTAGGTAAAGTGACTCATCTGAATAATACTAGAGAAAGATCCTATTTTTAACACTTGTTCTGGAATATTTAATATTAGCTAGTAACATAAAAATAGCTAATATGTGTCAATCATTTTGTAGATATGTAAACATTTGGCACCATGTAGATTTAAAACATTTCAAAATCTTTCTACACATGGCAAAATATTATATATAAATCTGTTTCCAATGTGCAAAACATGTGCACATGTTTTATAAAAACCAATTTGTTTTTACTAGTGTTTTTTATAGAAGTGAAATATATTAATATTCCTACTAACATTAGTCAATCAAGAGAAATGCTTAACACACATTCACATACACTCAATCATAAAGTTCAAATTTTGTAAGAATATGTTTGATAGGTGTAAAATGTTTGGTCCTCTGATAAGGATTTGTTATATTCTACTTGGACTCAATTAATGCATCCATTTAAAAGCATAGATAGTAATCTGACTTTTTAATGATTTACTGTACCCATGTCAGTACAGTAAAATCTTTATCAAAGAGCAAAAATAAATCTTAAGGACTATTGAAGTAAATTGTAAACATTATAATATTTAAAATATAACATATTTTTCTGTTTATACCTTGTATAAGAAGTCTGATTTACCATATCCTCTTTGCCATTTGTGTTGAAAAACTCCTGCACCCAAGCTCTTGTTTTATTTTTTATATTTTTTAAAATTTATTTAATTGTTGTTCAAGTACAGTTTTCTGTCTTTTACTCCCATCCCAGCCCACCCCCAGTGCTCCTCACCTCCCTCTCATTTCCACGTCTCTTAGTTTTTGTCCATGTGTCCTTTATACTTGTTCCTGTAAACTCTTCTCCCTTTCCCCTGAAATTCCCTCCCCTCTCCCCTCTGGTCACTGTCAGCCTGTTCTCTATCTCAGTGTCTCTGGTTATATATATTGCACTTGCTTGTTTGTTTTATTGTCTAGCTTCCTGTTAAAGGTGAGATCATATGGTATTTGTCTTTCACCACCTGACTTATTTCACTCAGCATAGTGCTTTCCAGTTCCATCCATGCTGTTGCAAAGGGTAGGAGCTCCTTCTTTCTTTCTGCTGCATAGAATTCCATTGTGTATATGTACCACAATTTTTTGGTCCATTCATTTACCGACGGGCACCTAGGTTGCTTCCAACTCTTGGCTATTGTAAATTGTGCTGCTATGGACATTGTGGTGCATGGGTTCTTTGAAATTGATGTTTTAGGATTCTTGGAATATAATCCTAGCAGTAGAATTGCTGGGTCAAAGGCAGGTCGATTGTTATTTTTCTGAGAAAATTCCATACTGTTTTCCATAATGGTTGTACCAGTCTGCAATCCCACCAACAGTAAACTAAGGTCCCCTTTTCCCCATAACCTCTCCAACATTTGTTGTTGGTTGTTTTCTTTTTTTTTATGATAGCCATCCTGACCTGTGTAAAGTGGTATCTCATTGTGGTTTTAATTTGCATCTCTCTGAATGTGTGATCAATAAAGACATTCACAATGTAAGTGCAAAACTAAGAGAGCTAATCTAAACACAGAAATAAAGCAGGTAAACAAACAGATCCAAAGATTATAAGGTAAGAAAAACCAAGTATGGTACCTATATCTTTTGAGTTCCAAAAAGATCACTGGCCTGTTCTGATCTCTCTACCTCTCTCTCTCTCTCCCCTTCCCCCTTCTCTCCCCCCACACACAGTATTCAAGTGAAGCAAGTGTATTTGTACCATTGTAAAGTTTCAAACTGCAGTTTGGTTTTGCCCAGTTAAACTTTGAAAGATATATAACATAATCGTGGGACTTGGGGTTTCAGTAAGAAAATTAAGATGAAAGAGATGGAGAAACAAAGATTAGAAATATGTAAATAGGATAAAACAGGTGAAACCCAGAGAACACTGATAGCTTTTCAATTTTTTAAATTATGCTCCTTCATGGGACCTGACTACTACTACATTTGAGTTCCACTGACACAATTGCAGTGTGAACATTTGATAATCATATATGCTTTATTTAACATAGATCAATCTGATTATATCCAACAAATATATTGAAATTGATATATTCTCACCAGCAAGATTAAAGTAACGCTATTTTTCTCAAAGAATTTTATAATAAAATAAATTAGATTAAGGAATAAAAAGCATAGCTAAAATAAAGATTTATAATAGTACTGTTCCTGCAAATTTGACAACTTTTACCATATTTTTTGTCTTCTCAATTTTATTTGTTGTCCTTAATTCTTATCAATCATGGTCTATACAATAATTTTTAACGTTCTTTGCTTTCTTAACTTTATACACTAAAGTAATTTTAAACTTATGAAACTTTACAAAAATAGCATAAAGACTTCCTGTGTTCCTATATCCCAACCTTATCAAATGTGAAAATTTGAATCATAGTAAATTTAGCAAAAACAGGAAAGTAATTTTTCTACAATATTATTAACCATCGAAGAGACCTTTTCAAATTTTGCCTACTGCCCCACTTACGTCCTTTCTCTGGTTCACTATCTGATCTGGGGTCCCACATGACACTCGAGTGGAATGATTCTTCAGGCTTCTCCACGTGGGAAGGTTGCTTGTTTTTTTTTTTTTTTTTTTTGTCTGACTTTGAGATAGTATTTAAAGAGAACCAGCCAATTATTTTCTATAATTTATTATAATTTAGATTTGTGTGGTGTTTTGACATGATTAAATTCAATTGGTAAACCTTTGGTAAGATAACCATTAATCTTTACTAAATATCTAGTAATCTGTAGTAATTTTATATGTAGTAATAAGTAGTATAAATATTTAATACACGTTATGGAACATACTCGAAGATTCTGCAAATATTTGATACCTTATCATATTTTGCTCCATTAATATTAGCATCCACTCTGATTCTTGACCATAGAAGTTATTTCTATAGTGATTGTCAAAGATAATTATCTATTTTCTCCATATTTCACATTTTAATTGGAATTTTAGTGTAAGAAAAAGGAGTTTCTCCAACCCAATGTATTCATTTACTCATTTATTTATATTGTCATGAAATCACATATATATTTTATGCTGTGGTAACAATTCATTTTTATCGCTAAAATTGTCCTAGATTTGCCCAATGGGAATTTTTCAAATTGGTTTCTGACTGCAGCCAGGCTAGGATCACTTTTTGAAGATATAGGGACTTACTTTCTAGTACAGAAAATATCCCAGTCATATCTTGCTCTAGCACCAGCAGTTTTTCGAAGAGCTCTGACTTATTTGATTGGAACAATGGTAGTTAGTGCAACATCTCAGTACTAGGCATGTTTATTGCTACTGTGTTACCACTATTCTAGGAGGTCATGATAAATAAACTAAGATATACATATATGTAGTACATATATCTTAGGTCTATCTATGACATATATGTATGTGTGTAGGCATGTATATATATGGAGAGACATGTAAAATTACTGAGATAAATTCTTGGCGTGTATAAAGTGGTGGGAATATATTAGTTATGAATTTTTATTGGGAGAAAGTAGGCATACTTGAAGAGTACAAGAGATGTTGAGAAGAAGGTAATGCAAGCAATGTCATTAAGTTTGAATACAAAGGGGGAAAAAAAAACTCTATTTGATTAAGGGAGTGAAGGAAAATAGAATGTGGCCAAAAATACAGGAATGAAAGGTTTTGAAGATTCTGGAAAATATCATAGGTAAAGAGATCCCCTCACCCCACCTTTAGCCTCAAATATTACTTTGAATATAAAATACATTAACAAACCTCAGTAAAAATGCTGTTCCAAAGTAACCTATATAAAGTCTATATATTTGCAGAAAATTATTTGTTGCAAAAGGAAAATGAGTGTCAGCTTTAGCCCCTGAGAAGAGACCTATTTGTTTATTTTTTATTGGTATTGTAGCTACTAGATCATCATGTTGTTTGTCTTATCTGTAATGTCCTTTCTGGCCTTGTATTTCAGAAAAATGTAAATCAAAAGCCTTTAGGGTTATAGATCCTGATGATTCACAAGGTAATCTTGCAAACACAGCAGGGAAATATACATTTTGCAAATTGCTTAACTGACATCGCTGCTATTACCCAAAAATATTGTTGCAGTAGAACTCATTTTATAATATTTCAGCTTGATTATATTTTAAAACTTTACCTTTCTCAAGATAAATATATTACTTCCATTTGCATATTTTTATTTTGTTAAGTTGTACATGTTTTGAAGGGCAAGGTGCTTTATTTCAAGATGACCAAGAGTACTTCTTTTTGTGTCTGGTATTAAGTTTGTTCATCTTCTCTTATTGAACTCATTTAAATGCCTTTTTGCATTAAACTTTCTTACAATTAGAAATTATTATTGAATTTCCCTATAAACACACATTACAACGTTGATAAAGATTTTCAATTTTCTATTATGCTCATTTGATGAAAAAGGTCTATTAAATGTAGAATTCATCTTTGGCACTTTCAAATGATGGCAATCTCTCTAGTGCACTTTTCATCAGCCTAATATACTTCCCTACAGTAAGCACTGAAATGTACTTACCAATATTATACAAAACTCTTTTCACTTAGGTATCTCATGCTGCAAAAATGTAACTGTAGGACAATTTTCTCACAGACTTTTATTAATAAAACCCAGAATTCATAATAACTTTGTCATTGTGATTTCGATGCAGACATATACCCGCTTTATATACACTTACAAAATAAAAGTGAAATTATTTGTGCATGCTAGAAAATATTCCAGCCATTTATATCTAGTCAAGTAGATGTCTAGGATTTAATTGGATAGACACTTCTCAGGACAGAGTACTGGAACACTGGAAGAGGGGTCAATGGCAAATCAGGGAATCTCTTATAAATCATAATAAAGGTTGGTTAGAATTATCACTAACCACTCTAATAATTTTAAGCACTTAGCATGGTATTTTAAACTTTAATTATGGATGAATAAGCAAGTTTTTATATATAAATAATTAAAGAGTAAGCATTTTGTATCTTTATTTAGGTAATATTTTAAGTTTTATAGAACCAAAATTAAATGAGGGGGAAAAGAATGTAAATGTTAATAAGAGAAATGTTTCTGTAGTGTAGAGAAATGTTTTTTATTGAGGAAAAAATTCATTTAGAATTATTCCTCTCCACAGACATTCAACCCAATTAATTCAGATTATGTCAGTGTAACTAAAAGCAACCTCGACCCACTCATTACTTAGAATAAATATCAATGTGAATCAGTATTGGAATCAGGAAGGGAGACAGAGGACATAAGCACATATTCAGAATATACCTGAGTTTTATGTCTTAGCATCGGCGTAGGACTGTCACAGGGAGAAACATAGGAAGGGAAAGCATGTTAGAGAATTTCTACTAACTGTGGTAGAAATGGGTGTTCTCAATTACCTGACATACAAAATCATTCACCAACTAGAAGCATACCAGAGATATTTCTCTAGAAGAACAGGGTGGAGTAGAGGGAAAAAGGGAGAGAGATGAGTTATTTTCAGTGATAATGTTTCATGTTATTACATATTGAAAGATAATTGTCCATTTACTTTTGCCTATACCTTTTGGGAAGTATTATCTTAGAAAGGATATCTGCATGAAAAAGATTACATCAAAGTTTTATATGTTCAACAGTATTTGATATGTTTACAGTGTTTAAAATTCTAAAATACACCTCCTTTTCTCTGCTTGGTTTTATATAATTCATTAATATTTAATTTTTATCTAATATATAAAGAAATTTCTCTGTTCTTTTTTTCTCAGAATTTCTAATCCTTTGTCCTATAACATATTAAAATGAAAACTAATTCTAAAGAAGTTGAAAAAAGTACAAATTATATTTTTACCCCAGGGAAGAGCTTTGATCTCATTTATAAGTAGAACCTAATAAGCAAACCAAGCAGATGAGCAAAATAGAGCAAGAGACATGGAAATAAAGAACAAATTGACAGTGACCAGAGGGGAGGGGGGAGGGGGATAATGGGGAAAAGAAGGGGAAGGGTCAAGCAAAGGAACAGGAATAGAGGATTCACGGGCGCGGACAATGCAGTGGGGGACTGACTGTGGCAGTGGGGAGGATGGGGTTGGCATAAGCACAGGGGAAAGGTGGGGCAGCTGCAAGGGAACATAATACATTTTTTAAAAAGCACCTTGAAGACTTTTTCCATTTTTCAAATATTAATTATACAAGTCATTTTTATTTTTTTAAATCCTAACCTGAGGATTTTTAATTTTTCATTTCATTTAGACACAGAGATGTGCAACCAGTAGCCCAGGATAGCTGTGAATGTGCCCCAACACTAAATCATAAATTTATTTAAAACCATTTTTTTTGCTCAGCATTTTTTTTTTTAGTGTTTGTATATTTAAAGTGTGACCCAAAACAACTCTTCTTCTAGTGTGGCCTAGAGATGCCAAAAATGTGGACACCCCTGAGAGAGAGGAAGGGAAAAGGGAAAGGACAGAGAGAAACATCAGTGCAAGACAAAAACAACAAGGGGCTGCCTCCCACATGTGCCCAGCTGGGGATGGTACCCACACTGGGGCTCAGCATCTGGAAGGGGGTTGTACTCACCTGGACCAAGGATCCAAACCACAACCTGGGCCTGGGCCCTAACTGGGCATTGAACCCACAACCTTTCTGTTTCTGGTTGGCCCTCCAACAGAGTCAGACCAACCAGAGACAAGTCATTTTGTATGTTTGCCTTACTGAGTATATAAATCATTAGCATAGTTTTTACAATTTTTATAAGTGATATATTTGAACACATTCCTTTATATATGTAAAAACAAAGGAGGAATGACCACAATTCAACATTTTAGGGTTAACAAAACTTCTTTTATGAAAATTACAACTTTTCATAATACTATATGACATGTAAGACTTTTAATAACAAAGGTAAGTATAATAAAATTGGTGTCAACAGCAAAATTTAGGCACAGATATTTATGATCTCTAATTAAGGTTTGAAATCAAGGGAACCTAATTATGTATTCTCCCTAAATATAATGAAATCATAACTGTGACATGGCCTACAGTTCTTCAAAATATATATCATTGTCAGAAATAAGAGGACTGTAAGTTGCTCATATAATATCCAAAAGTATGAAAGTGAGTTGTAATAAATGTGCTTTTCTCATGGTGAATAGATAAACAATGGGATATGTGGATGAGAATTCAAATGTATGTCCACATAGAATATTGGATTGCAGTAGTGTATGTTAGTAAGTATGAGCAAAATTTAGCATGGAGGTTGATTTTCTTTATGCTTGCCCAATGGAAAAATAAAACAAATTTTAGTAGGTAGGAGAGAATACATATTGTAATTATAATTCTAGGTTATTGAAATGATTGATATTTTTGTTAATAATTTTATTATCCTATTAAGCAATGCTTCATGTGTTCCTGAAGTAATTTAATTTTATCCAGAATAGCTGATAAACACAATTTCTAAACAAATTATTATGAATGAATTTTGTTTAGGAAATTGTAGGGAGGGAAGTTGTTAGTGCTCATGTCCAATAGCTGATTATAGAGGACAGCCAAAATTACATTATCATCATAAGAGCATCATATTTATTCCCACTTTTTTTCCTCTCAGTGAAGGCTGATAAACTAGAAGTAGTGAAGGTATAAGTGTTCATAAGGACTTACACATACATTGAACTCATGAGTCTTTTAGGTATATTACAAAAAAAGATTCAAATTAACTTATAAGGTCCCAGATAACTTTTTATTTCAGAGGATCCATCACTCAGAGAATTAGCAGTTGATTATATATAAGTAAACAAAATCAAAGCTGAAACAATTATGTACTTATGATAATATCTATTATAAGACAATTTCAAAAAACTCTTCTTGTAATACCCTATCTCTAATAATTCTTTTCTCAGATATCAAAACTTAATTAAAATGGTTGTAATATATGCTTCAATATAATGTTAAAATAAGGGTATTGTGAGAATAAAGACAAAGTTTATAAATCTGATTACTTAAATTGAAGGGAGATTATTTTAAGAGAATTGTGGCCATCATTAGAATATACCGGAAAGATATCAAATGATCACAATATATTTTAAATCCCTAGGAAGACATATATAAACATATAAGGATTGTCTCCCAGATTGACTAGTGTTAAAGTAGTCACTGAAAAAGAAAGCAATATGTTGGTTGCTAGGTTATGAATGTGAGTGGGTGGGGCTGAGATGAACATAACTCAGAAATAAAGATAAAATTAAGAAAGTGCATTATACTAGTTCTGCATAAGAAACTAGAATGAAGGAAAAATTAAGAAGCCTCTCTTATAAAGCCTCAAAGAGAGTCGAAAAGTAATTAGAAAAATGTCCCTTGAAGTTTTAGAAATTCTACCAACCTGTTACTAAATGTCTGTATAGCCTTGAAAAATGAAAATAATATGAAATCTAGAATTTAATATATATTAAATTAATATTAAGTTTATGTGGCATATTTACTATCTCCTATATAATATTACTATTAAATATGTATTTCTATATCCACAGATGGATGGGAGATGGGCAGATGGGTGGCTGAATGGAGGGATGGATGGAGAAATAGATGAAGAAATAGATGATAGATAGATACAAACAGATATTTTAAGATAAAGGAAGCAGTATCTGTGGATTAAGGGTAATGCTTGTAAACATTTATGGAATGTCTACTCTACTGGAAGACAGGGGAATAATGAACCTATCAATGGAAAGCTAGGCAGGCTATTGGTAAAATTCAGCTGAAGAGAATTTGTAGGTTCTGTTAAAGAATTTTCACTGTTGAGATCATCAAATTCAGGGAAGAAAAAATTTTAAAATACTTGTTTAAACTCTGAATACAGTTAGTAAACCTGTAATTAATTATATTACAATTATAGATAGCCAAGTAGACTCTAGCAAAATGTAAAATATATTATACCCCATGATCTAATACTATTTATCCAAGAAATGCAAGGTTAATTAAATTCTTACTTATGTGTAGAACCTAATAAACACTATAAACTAATGAACAAAATAGTAACAGAAGCTTAGATACATGGAAAAGATTGACAGCTGCCAGAAAGGAGGCAGGATGATGGAATGAAAGATGGTGAAGAGATTAACCAAAGAACATCTATGCACAGCCCAGGGACAATATGGGAATTGGTTCAGGTAGGGGAGTGGGTGGGGCTGGGTAGAGGTGGTGAAAAGGAGGAAAGACAGAAATAACTGTAACAGCATAAACAATAAAATACATTTTAAAAGATTGATTTAATTAAAAAATAAGTCTTCAAAATGCATCATATTGATAGAATAAGGATAAAACTATCATACTCTAAAGGTAAATAAAAGACATTTGATGAAATCTACTACTCTTCTTGATAGAGACACCTCACAAATTAAGATTACAATAGAATTTCCTTCACCTAATGAAGAATAGCTGTGTAAAGCCCACAGCTAATGCCATACATGATATGGTGAAAACTGAGATCTCCTGCTGATCACGGGATCGCAACTTTCGTTGGTCATCGCACAAGATAATTTAGCCAGGGCAATATTTAAAAAACAAATAAAAAAGGGCCCAGGCTTTAAAAGAAGCAATAAAATCATAAAAACTTCAAGGGGATCCCCATAAATACTAAACTACTTTTCTAGTGTCATAAATTTTGAGACAGAATCTCAGTATAAAATCACTTCAGCAATTTTGTAGAATGCAAAATCAATAGACAAAAAAATTAATTGTATTTCTATACATTCAAAATGAACAATCCAAAGTAAACTCAATAAAATGAATTCATTTACAATAGAATTAAAATGAATAAAATATGTTTGAATAAATTTAACAAAAGTAGCACAAGGCTTGTGCGCTGAAAATTATGAATTTGCTCATGGAGTGCATCCCTGCAGCCGGTGGTGGGAACGACTTAGTAGCCAGAACCTAAGCTCTCTGGGTTTTGCTCAATTCATTTATTTTTCTGTTGTGTTTCCTCTCTAAATTTTACTGGAAGGCAATTTAGCCTTGGGTTTTACAGGCTACTTAGCCCTTCCTTGGGCCCTTCTAGTGAGTCATTGAACTTAGGGTGATCGTGAGAACCCCGAATCACTGGTAATTGCAGAACAATTAATTCTTAACAGATAACCTCCCGGTAACCGCCATTCTGTTACCTACAAGTTTTTGCTTTTGTTTTGACTGTTTGTCACTTTAATTTTATTCATATGTGGAATATAAAAATAGTGTGGTTTTTGTCTTTTTCATGACTTACTTCACTTAGCCTAATTCCTTCAAGATCCATTCATGATGCCATAAATGGCAATATTTTACTTATTTATGGCCAAATAGTATCCCACTGTATATATTCTACATCTTCTTTATCTGTTTATCAGTGAATGATCATTTAGGCTGTTCCTATATCTTGACTATTTTGAATGGAGCTGAAACTATGAATAATGGCAGAATTGAACAATCATATTATTGCCATAAAATAGTTGATGGCCACAAAAAGATAAATGATATAATACCTCCCTTGGTTATTTATAACAGCACATAACTTACTATTTAGTTTGCATATCACAACATTGCTTCAGCATTTTTTAGACTTGAATAGATTAATTGTACCTCACTCTATTCACAGAATTCAAAAGAGCATGTTTTACATGATTAATGTAAAAATTTGCAAACAGAAATGTATGTTCATAGTGGTTGTGCATTATTCCAGCGTACCCCATGGAAAACCCAAAAGGGTGAAAACTATTAGTAGCATGTATGCTGAACTTGCAGTCACAGTTAGAAAAAATAGTGTTATCAAGCTCTGAATATCTAATGCTCCCATCTCAACTACTGGCATGTGTTTGTCACCAGAGAGTTTCTTTGGGTTAAAACACCCTCTGTCTTGATATAACTTATGTGGACAGTAACATGGTTTGCGCCATTAACTCTATTTATTAGCTTCTTCAAGCAGCAACTCTTTTAAAAATAAATCCCAGAACCCATGGACAAAGATAGTGGGGCGGGGGAGGATTGAAAATGGAATGTGGGGGGTGGGTAGGGCTGGGAAGAGTAATGGGGGGAAATGGGACAACTGTAATCGAACAGTGATTTAAAAAATAAAATATATTAAAAAATCCCCTTTCTCCTTATGCTGATAATTCCAGTCTAGATCTGTACTCTTCAATATTGTGCCCACTAGACATACTTGGCAAGTGAGCACTTATAATGTTGCTAATGCATCTAATGAATTATTAATATTGTTTAACTTAATTCATTTAAATTTAAAAAACAAAAACCTTATTGACATAAAGCTTTATTTTTTTAAATAATTTTATCTTTTCCTTTTTTTGTACTGTATAAGATACTGTCTAGCAGTATTTTGCAGTTGGGTGATGTAAGGTTCCTGTGGTTACATACAAATGCATCTCTCATCTAGTCTGTGTCATTGGACTGATTCAATCTGAATGATTGTTCTAGACACAAATGTAACACTACAGTTTACTTATTTAATTTTTTATGCAGACAAAACAAGAATGGTGATATCGATTTAAATCAAAACAAGCAATTAATTGAAATACTTATGATACCACATAATTAAATTATTTTTGGTTAAAATTAAATTAGGTATGGGCAATTTTTAAAATTTAAAATAAAGACATATTTCTGATGCAGTATCTAGTGGGGATGAAGAACTGCTATTATGACAGGAACAGTGAAGATAAATTTATTGAATTAAGGTATGCAACAGTTGTTTCAATGAGGGACAATTGCATTTTCTGCAGCAGAGCAAAACAGAAAGCTGTTCATTACTTTGAGAAAAAAGTTCTAACCATAATAAAGTGGATAAAATAAAAAGACCTAGTTTCAAAAATACATAACAAATTTGATATTTCCTCTAAATAGTCAGAAGATAATATTTAAAATGTTACTATCATAATTAAATATCCACCAAAAGGTTTTAGACAAAATCAAAGCTACACTATAGGTAAAGAACAAATAAAAGACAAGTAATAATTATTTCTGTTATGGAAATTTTGTGGGAAATTCATGAAATAAAAACTAAAAAGGTGAATTTACTATAAATGAAAAATCTTCCCTTAAGCCATTGAACAATCAGTTATAGAATACAATACTTTTCTTTAAATATCCCAATTCAGAGAAAAATTTTTAACCCTATCAAAATTAAATTTATTGAAGTGTTTAGAAATGTTAAGTACTTTTCTTTCTAAAAATATTTTATTATTTATGCTATTACAGTTGTCCCAATGTTCCTCATTTACCTCACTCCACTTAGCCTACCCCCCACTTCCACAGTCAATCCCCACACAGTTTTCCATGTCCATGGATCATTCATACATGTTTTTTGACTAATCCCTTCATATTATTTCAGTCAGCCTTCACCCCGCTCTTACAGCTGTCAGTCTTTTCTGAGGGTCTGGCAAAATAGTACCTCTGGCTCTATTTTACTCACTAGTTTATTTTGTTCATTACATTCCACCTTTAAATGAGATCATATGGTATTTGTCTTCACAGACTAGCTTATTTCACTTAGCACACTAGTCTCCAGTTATACCTATGCTGTCCCCAAAAGTAAGAATTCCTTCTATTTTCACTGCTGCATAGTATTCCATTGTGTAAATGTACCACAAATTTTTTTGAAGTTAATTAATTTTTTAAATTCATTCATCTACTGATGGGCAAAGGTTGTTTCCAAATCTTGGCTATTATAAATAGTGCTGCTATGAATATAGGGGTGCATACATTCTTTTAAATTGGTGTTTTGTGATTCTTAGTATATATTCCTAACAGTGGAATATCTTGGTCAAAAAGCAGCTCCATTTTTAATTTTTTAAGGAAATTCCATACTGTTTTCTACAGTGACTGTACCAGTCTGCATTCCCACAAACAGTGCCCTCGGGTTCCCTTTGGTTCGCATCCTTGCCAGCACTTGTTGTTTGTTGATTTACTACTTTTGCTTATATTTGGGTGAGTGTTACAATGTAAAAGTTACTGTAAAATTACTACATTCAGTTTATTTTATCTCAGAGGACTTCCAAATTTACTAATAAAAGTTTTATAGAATTAATAGTAATATTGAACTCTTCTTACACAGATTTTTAAAAAATTATCTTCATCACAGAGAAATACCAGCTACATATGAAAAAAAAATAGTTCCTATCTCAAACTACTCCACCTTTGTTAGGTTATAATCTGAATTGCTTGGAATTTTACAACAAAAGACTAATATTTCCCTTACTGATTTGCTCTAGTGTACCGCACATTAAAAATATGTGTGCTATTTTTTGAAGCAGACTCTTTGGAAAATGTCATGGACCATTCAGTACTGAACAATTTATATGATTGTTCAAATAATTAGAAGATAATGAATTTAATGACTTAGTTATTTGCCAATACTTAGTATTTGTATAGTGGGAGACTTTTAATTTTACCAGATTTACTCTATTATTACTCAGAACTCAAGATTATCTTAAAATAAAGGAAATGCTTGATAAAAAGTATTTAATCAAAGACTAGAAGTAGCCTTGTACACTTCTAGTACATATAGATCACGGTTTGAAATGATTATATTTTGGATGTATTAGATTAGCTAGTCACAGGATCTGACAAAAGTGGGTTTATAGTTGTGAGTACATAAAACATAAGAGTTTATTCTTATATTATTACTTATTAATTATTGTATTGTTTCCCACTGTAAACTTACTTTTGCCCCACTCTGTTATATTAAAATTAATTTCACATATGTTATATAAATCTTGTGGAGATAATTAAATGTAAGAAGATGAAAATATTCTTTAGAGTAAAATGAGATGACCATATGTAAACAGTGAGTATTGGCAGCTTCTGGACATATGGGTGGATGCACCATATACATATGAATAGCGGGAAATTTACCAGAGGTAGGAGAAACAGCCAGTCTTGTGGAAGAATTAAGATTTGTGGGATGAATCTGAATGTTACCAGCACCAATGCAAGGACACATGGTTCAATCAATTTCATACACTAATCCTTTCTCACTCAGAGTTTTGTAAGAAATAAATAGAACTGGGAGGTTGGTAACACTGTAAAACATATATATGCTCATGGCAAATGAATTCTAGGATTCCACTGGAGCAGGAATTAAAAGTGAACCAAAACTAAGATTGCTGCTACTAAAGGAAAAGATGTGAGTTGGGATGTTGGGCATTAGAGTATCAAAGATAAATTCAATATGATTAAAATAATGATGTATCTCTAGCTCAGCTGGACTCTAATTTGAAACTGTATGACATTTTCACCCCTATTGCCCTACATTGAAAGGGTTTTTGCACCATTGGAAACAAACATTTACAGTGAAAAAATATGTTCTAAGCTTCACAGTTTATTCTTTAGTCAATACCTGGAATACAGTTTAAAAAATTTTTAAACCATGAAAAAACAAATGCACAAAAAAAAAAAAAAGAGAAAGCAAGTTGAATAGAAGCAAATGAAATCAGGTATTTTAAGCACCAGGGAAGTTCTTAAAAGCAAGTTTTCCAGAGCTTCGATAACTTTTAGGAATAACTTTTATCTCTGATTCTTATATATAAAAAGTTAAAGGTTGATCCAACATTTTTTTTCACTTTAAAAAAGCATATGTAGCTCACCAAAAAGCATATCTAGCTCACCAAAATACTGTAAAGATTAAGGGTTGAGTCTGAATTAACACAGGGAGGTTAGAAAGATCACTGACAATAACAAAGAAGCAGAAATCAAATCCATGACCTCCAGGTATATCTAATTGTTCAGAAAATTGTATTTAGAAACTTTTTGACAGCAAAAGATAATTGAAAGATAATTACAATATTTATTTATATATCTCTCAAATAATTTTAAGAGAAGTTAATCCATAAACTTGCCTGCCTTCCTTCCTTCCTTCTAAATCCCTCTTAATTCCCTGTAGCTGCTTCAGAAGAATTTACTAGAGAAAACTGTTAAACACTACAATTTACATCATCCAGGTTTTCTATGACTTCATCTTATACTTCAGTTTACCACTTATTTCTTTTATAATTTCAACATAATAATTCTGGTTTTCATATGTTTATTATTTGGCCCATTTCCCAAATTCCCCCAAAGAAGGATACCATGGGATTTGTCCAACAAACAAGAATCCTTGCTCCCATTCTTCATTATTTAAAAAAAAAAATCAGGCAAAAGAATCCTGTCCCAATTTTGAGGACAGACCCCAACTTACAATATTTCAACTTAGAGTTTTTCAACTTTACAGTGGTGGAAGGGTGATGTTCTGTCAGTAGAAACTGTGCTTCACATTTTAATTTTGATGGTAGAACACTTGAAAGTGCGCTGCACAAGGACAGAGAGCCCCAGGTCCCAGTCGACGTGCTTTTACCTTGGTAAGCAACTGCTTCTCTGCAGTGCTTTTTCATTGTGTTGAAAGGTAGGCTAGGCTGCGCTGTGACGCTCTGTAGGTTACCTATCTTAAATGCATCTCTGACTTAGTGATATTTTAATTTTACATTGGGTTTATAGGAATATAACCCCATGAACTAAGAAGTGTCTGCATTACCTCCATGAAGATTTCTGTATGATAATCTGTGGAAACATGACTTCAATTTGCTTACTGTTTGATTCTCCCTATAGCTTTCATCTTTTTTCTGCTACCAACTCTTTTTGATAAAAAAAACTTCAAAACTTCTGTGCATATTAACAACTTGGACTATGGAAGCTCAGTCTCAGAATTTCATGTTCTCATAACTCACAACTCTTAGCTGTCCCAACTCTACAACTGCCAGGTCAGCAGACTTACGTTGAAGGTCATTGTCTCACTATCTACACTTCCATATTAACATCTACCTATGCGGCCTTTCGGTAATCACCCAGAGAATAAATTTTCTGTCCACGCAGTGCCTATACAATAAATCCATACACTGGCCATATTTGACCATTGGAATTTCAGCAAATTAGCATAGAGAATAACTTCACACACAATATGTTGCACAGAACATTTTTATATAGAGATAAGTTGATTGGACAATAAAAATAATATTCATTCAGATATTTATATGTGCCATACCCTGTTCAATAATTTTATATGCATTAATTAACTCTCTAATATTTACAATAATCCTATGAAGTTAAACTTATTATTGTCATTTTATACATGAGCTAACTGAGAACAGATACCAAAGTTCATGTAATATGTATGTGGAAGAGCCAAGAGGGAAATCGGGAAGTCTAGCTACTGCGTATTGTAGTCTATAAGTCACTCAGCCCTCAGTAAGTGTTTTGGATTTCAATATTTTTTTTTGCTCATAATAATGTTTACTTCAATAGGAAAAAAAATTCCTAGTGCCTCTTATGAAAAATGAGCAGCTAAAAGGCTGTATAAAAGGTTAAATTGAGAATGATAAAAATAAGTCAAAGAAAACTGGTATAAATACTATTTCTAAAATATTTATAATAAATTACATATCTTTTTAATATAGGGAGAGGTAGTAATAATTATACATTAATCATTTTAACATATACTAAGCAATTTTTATTATTTTATTTTCATACCCACATTCAAATATTTTCTACATTTCTCAGTACAAGGATTTGCTTGCTGTATTCAGGTGTTAAATTGAAGCATTAATTTTTACATTCTTTACATAAATTTCAAGGAAGTTTCATCTAATCTTGTTTGCCCTCTCTTCTCTTCCCACAATCATTTCCTATTTCTTTCCACCTATTTCATTTACTTAGACACTGCAAATGTAAATTGACTTTCTAGCCAAAGGAAATTAGGTCGGAGCTCTCTTTCTATCCAGAGGTTCAACAAACAGTAATTCCTTTCCCTTTATCATGCACAGTTGCTCTGAAATAACAGTTGTTCTGAAATTACTTTTCTAAAGCTATATGTACTGGTGGTTTAAAACATGGACTTTGGAGTTAGAGAAATTCATTGTAAGACACAACTAATCTGCTTTTCAATTAAAAAACCCCCATTTACCATTTCTAACTTTTAAAAATGTGAAATATATTAAACATCAATTATATATAAATTATATGTACACACATATATCAACAAACATCAATATTACATACATATAAGGTATATATTATGCTTAAATGTAGATGGCAAAAGTGAATATGCATGCATTTATATTTCTTAAGAAAAGAGAAGCTTGCCAATACATTTGAAGAATGTGTGCCCCTTATTGTTACTCCCTCAGGATAATTGCCAAATTTTATATTAATAATTTTATTGCTTTATTTAAAAATATGAAGTTTGCCACATTCATATTAATCCCTAAGTATTGTGGTTTTTTGTCATTTTCATTTTTCTATAAGCATAACATTATAAATGTATTCTACAATTAACCTTTTCCCCTCAACTTCATGGTTTTAAGTTTCATCCTTGTAGATACATTACCTATATTCCATTTATTTATTACATTTTTAATAGATTTTTTTGTATGACTATAGTAAATGATAGATCTCACTGTCCATGAAAACTTTGAGTTGTTCCCAGTGTTTTGCTATGTTGAATTATTCTGCAATAATTTTTCTCATTAAATGACTACCATGATTTGGTTATCCATTCTCTTGCTGATATGCATTGCTATTTTTTCAGCTTTATGTATTATGATACATGGGGCTGTGAATATTCATGTAGAAGATTTTAGGGGTCATATATATTTTTTCCTTTGGTAAATACCTAGGGGCAGGATGTTTGCTTCACATGTTAAATGCATATTTATAGGAAACCACCAAACTGCTTTTCAAGGAAACCACTAATTTTGCATTCCAGCTACACTGTGGTAGAGTTCCAGTTGCTCTACTTCCTGGCCAACACTTGGTACAAAACCATTTTTATTTTTTCATCTCTAGCAGGTACACAGTAGCATCATACTGTGGATATCAGTTGCATTTTCCAAGAGAGTAATAATGTTGATCATCTTTTCATGTTCTTACTTACCACTCTCAAATATTCTTTATGCAGTTTCTGTTCAAATATTTTTCATGTTGTGTGGAATTGTCATTGATATTATTTTAACATTTATTTATATATTCTGAGTACAAGTATTTGTCTTATATATGTTTGTCAGTTACTTACTTTTATCTGTGGCTTAGATATAGATTGAAATTTCATTGAACACTTAAATCTATTTAAGGATAATTAATATAAAAATTGACCAGGAATCCTACATTTCATGTATTGCACTATCTGGAAACTATTTTCCCAAAAGACTACTGTAACAGCCAGGTGAAGGTAAAGCTGATGTGCCAGCTTGGAGGCATTCTACAAGAACAAGGTGCCATCCTCCACGATATTGAGTAGATTCTTCAACAAAGATACCCATGTGGTACCGTGTCTCTAATGGGAACAATGTGTGGGTACAGAAAACAAAGAGCAAAGGCTGGAGTAGCCTCACTATCACTCTCAGCAACTCACTGGAAAATTGTGCTTAATTTTTCAGGCATGCTTATAGGAAATTTTAGAAAAGCTTAAATGCTTGAGAACTTTTATAAGCAAAATCCTTCTACAAGTTCACAGGGGAAATATAAATTTAGGGGGGAGATATTAGTTTTATTTAGATACTGAGATTTTTGGATAGTTTGTTATGTGATGTAACTTGTGTTATACTGCATGATACATCTGCACATGATAGGTGCCTACAAATAAACAAATGAATGGATAGGAATGAATGAATAGGATGATTAAACAGTGGGGAAAGTCTTTTTTCTGAGGACATGTATTTATTTTGTTTATGTGTACCTATGGTAAGTATATCATATTGTTCACACAAATTCTTGTCTTTGTTGTATTTTAATATTCATATTATTTTTCTCTTAA
The DNA here is from genome assembly GCF_021234435.1 of Artibeus jamaicensis. Taxonomy (NCBI): domain Eukaryota; kingdom Metazoa; phylum Chordata; class Mammalia; order Chiroptera; family Phyllostomidae; genus Artibeus; species Artibeus jamaicensis. The sequence goes on from NW_026522030.1 coordinate 48,961,316, forward strand.
TATTTCTAAGCTAAAATTTAAAAATGATATGCTAATTAGATATGTTTCAAGAATATGTGCTCAGCTTGTTCCTATATAAATTACTCCATACTTATTAAGGTAATAACATATTATATTTAACCTAGCAATTCAGTCTTAAGATCTATATTTATTTGGAAAAGTTCTGTTAAATATTTATTAACGAGAAAAAAACACAAAACATTCAATATGCCTATTTTTGAAACTCCTTAAGCATTTTTCCTCCTATACACAGAATGTTCAATTCCCAATTGGTATTGTTTATCAAGCAGCAGTTCCTTGAACACAGTTTTAATAGTTTTCTTATAGATTTTCTTATGTCTTATTTGAAACGATTTTATCACAAACAAATGGCTTTATTATCTTACTAAGTTACATCTACAGTAAATATAGATAATTGCATTTCAACTATAATTCTAGCATTTCTAACTCTACAGCTAGAGCTACTGGTTGACTTTTTAACCAAGGGAACTTTTTAAAATCATGGGTACTTCATTTCATTACTTATATTAATATATTCCTTTTAAAGTGGATATATCTATTGAACACTCCTGATTAGTTGAGATTTTTTCTTTTCAATCAACAATTAAAGGCCCTGGCTAGTGTGGCTCAGTGGATTGAGCACTAGCCTGTGAGCCAAAGGGTTGCTGGTTCAATTCCCAGTCAGGGCACATGCCTGGGTTGCAGGACAGGTGCCCAGTAGGGGCTGTGCAAGAGGCAACTACACACTGATGTTTCTCTCCCTCTCTTTCTCCCTCCCTGTCTCTCTGCCTAAAAATAAATAAATAAAACCTTTAAAAAATAACCATTAATGCCCTTAAAAATTATATGAATATTGAAACAAGGCCTCCAGGTGTATTTCTATAACTGAGAAGAAAACCGTGAATTCCCTAATTGAAAAATCAGCAAATGAACCATGCAAATCATTAAAAAGCTCATATTACAAGTAAATTTAGTATACTTGTATATAACAAACATTAAAGATTGTGTACTTTAAATTTATCATAACAGGAATAAAAGGAGATAAATATTAATCCTATAAATTAATATATTTTTATACTATCAGAATGCATTATTTTAAGAGAGCATATATATGACAGAGGACAGAATATTTTTTTTACTTTCAATCAGCAATGCCTATAGGAAAGTAGCCTGAAATAAAAATTTAGGAATAAGATTAAAAACTAAAACAAAGAATTATCACTATCATGATAATATAAGGCAGCTTTCTCTCTCCTGTCCTGGGTCAGAGATAAAAAGTAACTTTTATAAACAAAAGATAAAAAAAGAATCGGTGATGTCAGTAGAGACAAAGTAACCAAGGAACTTCAGCTGTGGAATAGCAGTTTGGCAAGAAGTAATTGGCAAGGAAATAAATGAGGCATTCATTGTTTTACTGCACTTCCATTTACTGGACTTAGCAAGTACTGAGTTTTTCACGTTGAAGGTCTGTAGCAACCCTGCATCACCCACATCTCCTGGTAACATCTTTCCAACAGCATTTGTTCAGTTTTTGTCTGTGTCACCTTTTGGTAATTCTCATAAATATTCCAAACTGCTTACTACAGTGATCTGTGATCATTGACCTTTGATGTTACTATTTCAATTGCTTTGGGGCTCCACACACCATGTCCACACAAAACGGTGAGTTTATCAGCAGATACTGTGTGTGTCTGATTGCTCCTCTGCCCAGCTGTTCCCATCTCTCTTCCTCTCCTTGGACCTCACTATTACCTGAGACACAACAATACTGAAATATGGTCAATATTTTTTCTATGAATAATATTATTGAAACTGAAGAAGTAACACAACAAACTACCTAGATTGGGGGCCTTAATCAGAAGCTTTAAGTCAAAAGCTAGAAATGATTAATTTTAGTTGGGATAATATCAATATATGGAAAGTCAGGATATACGATCAGCTAGGCCTCTTGTGCCAAACAGTTAGCCAAGTTGTGAATAGAAAGGGCACATTTTTTAAGGAAATTAAAAGTGCTATGCCCGTGAACACATGAATGATAAGAAAGCAAAACAGGCTTATTGCTGATACAGAGCAGTTTTAATGACCTGGATGGAAGATCAAACCAGCCACATATTCCCTTAAGCCAAAGCCTAATCAAGTGTAAAGCTCCAGTTCTCTTCAATTTTACAAAAGCTGAGTGAGGTGAAGAATCTGCAGAAGAGATGTTTGAAGCTAGCACAGGTCGGTTCCCAAGGTTTAAGGAAAGAAACCTTCATAACATAAAAGTACAAGGTGGAGCAGAAAAATGCTGGCATAGAAATTATAGCAATTTATCCAGAAGACCTAGCTAAGATAATTAATGACGGTGGCTACATTAAACAGCAGATTTTCAGTGTCGACAGAACAGCCTTATGTTGCAAGAAGATGCCATCTAGGACTTTCATAGCTTGAGAGGAGAAGTCAACTCCTGGCTTCAAATCTTCAAAGAGCAGGCAATATCTGTTCTTAGGAGCTAATGCAGCTGGTGACATTAAGTTGAAGCCAATCCTCATTTACTATTCTGAAAATCCTGGAGCCGTTAGGAATTATGCTAAATCTACTCTGCCCATGCTCTGTAAATAGAACAAAAAGCCTAGATGACAGCGTCTCTGTTGACAAAATAGTTTACTAAATATTTTAAGCCTAGTATTCAGACCTACAGCTCAGAAAAAAGATTTATTTCAAAATATTTTGGCTTATTGACATGCTTCTGGTCACCCAAGAGCTCTGATGAAAATGCACAATGTGATTAAAGTTGTTTGCATGCCTGCTAACATGACATCTGTTCTGCAACCCATAGATCAAGGGGCAATTTCAACTTTCAACTCTTAATATTTAAGAAATAATTCTGTCAGGCTACGGCTGGCATAGATAGTGATTCTTCAGATGGATTTGGGCAGAATCAATTGAAAAGCTTCTGGAAATAAATTACCATTCTAGATGTCATTAAGAACATTTATGATCCCCGAGGAGAGGTCCAAATAAGCAACATTAACAGGAGTTTGGAAAAAGTTGATTCTAACCCTCACGGATGACTTTGAGGGGATTCAAGACTTCAGTGGAGGAAGTAACTGCATGAGTGGTGGAAATAGTGAGGACTCGAACTACAAGTGGAGCCTGAAGAAGTGACTAAACTGCTATAATCTCATGATAAAATTATAATGGATAAGGAGCTGCTTCTTATGGATGTGAGGACCCTTATGCTGTGAGGATTGTTGAAATGACAAAGGATTTATAGTATGACATAAAATGAGTTGATGAAGCAAAGGTAGGCTTTGAGTATATTAACTCCAATTTTAAAAGTTTTTTAAAAGTCTAATATTTGGGAAATTATTAAGATACTTAAATTGCCCTGGCCACACATCAGTGTGACTTTAACAGGTACAATCTTCTGACAAGTGTGAGCATGAATAGAGTAAGATGATCCACCAGTAAATTTATACAGGTAACAGGTTTGGTTGCCTATTATGTGCCAAATGCCTTCCTAGGCTATCACAATTAAAGAGATAGGCATTTTCATTCATTCTGTGAGGACAGATATTTAATGCATGGATTTCACTTTAAGTTTTATGGAGAAAAGGAGTACACAAAAGAAAAATAGAAACTAACATTTGAGGAACATACCTATGTTCTAAGTTTAAAAGCAAAGGAGCTACAGTAATTTTTATTTTTTTACTGGTGAGAAAAATGAGGCAAATAGTTAAATAAACTGTTTAAGATCACACAGATAATGGCAAGGCCAGTATTCAAACCCAGGTAATTTTGGCTTTGACATCATAGGTCCTAACACTATACAACTAAATGTTGAAAAAAAGTGATTTAGAATAATCACAAAGGTTATAAATGCTGTTTCAGGAAAAGCGAACAATAACCTTTGAGTTTCTGGTGCTGTTGTGGATAATGATAAGCTTCAGACTGGTGCTGACAAAGTCCTAATGTGATGTGTGTATCTGTGTGTTTCCAAGTGCATGGGGCAGAGGTCAGGGGAGAGACAAATGTGGAAACTTGGGAAAGAAAATGTCACCTGTGTTATATTAGCACATAAAAAATGATGAAGTTACTTATTAAAAAATAAACTTTTAGAGCTAAAGAGATGGGCTATTTATAATTGCCGATAACATCATATTGTGGCAATTGTTGTAAATAATCTAATAAAACTAGTTTCTTAACTGTCTGCTTAGAAGGAATCATAGTTTGTACCTGTGTTAGGGAGCTCAATTGTGTAGGAGAAGAATGAGTGAAAGTCAAATTATTCACAAATGAAAGTATCCTGAGGACTTTTAGAAAAATAATAGAATTTGTAGAATTTTTTATAGTCATAAAGTGTTGATGAAAAAGAAAGCAGTTACTAAGTAATAACCCACCCCACCTCTACTCCCTATTTGATTGCATGTGAAAATTCACTGAATAAGTGAATTTTCAGACAATTTAAACCAAAATGTGCCCAAATCATAAGAAGACCACCACCTAGCCAAACAGGAAGCTCAGGTGAAACTGTTTCCTACCTTATTATATAAAATTCCAAGTGTGTATTGTTCTAAGTGTGTACTAATTGGCAATTATGTCTTTTAGACCATTTTCCATTTAATAGATTTCAATCAGTCATTTAACTTTCACAGTTCTATATATTCTATCTTTTGGTTACTGCATAAATTAGAAATACATTTTTCAATGTTCTTTCATTAAATGCACTATAATTTTAACAAAATAAAATGAGTAAAACCTTACACCCTGTGTCTAATGTTTGATTGCATGCTATGTAATTTGGCCAACACATTTTTGTTATATATTTAGTACTTTTTCCTTTCTTTAGCAATATACAATTGATACATAACATTGTGTAAGTTGAAGATATATAACATGTTAATTTGCTGCATTTATATATTGCCAAATGAGTACCACAACAGTGTTAAGTAGCACCTCCATCACACCATATAACTGCCACTTCTTTTTTTGTGTGTGTCGAGAACACTTTAGACCTACTCTCTTAGCAACTTTCAATGTAAACTATAGCATTCTACCTATACTCACATGCTATCCATTAGTTCCACCTAATTTATTCATCTTCAAACTGGAAGGTTGTACTTTTTGCTCAATATATCCCTGTTTCTCTCAACCTTCAGCCCAAGGTAATTGCCACTCCAGTCTCTCTTTACTCGACTTTATTGTTTTTGATTCCATACATAATTATTCACATGCAATATTTGTCTTTAGCTGCCTGAGTTATTTTACTCAGTATAATGCCTTCAAAGTCCATGGGTGTTGTTAAAAATGGCAAGATTTCCTTCCTTACTATGAATAAATAATATCCCATTGTATGTATATGTATGTGTGTATTCTAGTTGATAGATGATAGGTAGATACATAGTTCAATGATAGCTATTTTGCATCTTTGAAATGGGATTGGTGGATCATGCAGTGGTTCTTTTTGCATGTGTATGTGTGTGTGTGTGTGAAAAGTTCATACTGTTTTCCATAGTGGCTATACCAATTTACATTTCCATCAACAGTGCACAGAATCCTGCTTTTTCCAATTCTCCCCAACATTTATTCTTGTCTTTTGGATAATAACCATTGTGACAGGTATGAGCTGATAGCTCATTTGTTCTGATTTGCATTTCCTGATAATGAGTGGTGTTGAGTATCTTTTCATCTACCAGTTGGTGATAAATATGTCTTCTTAAAAAGATAGTACTTCCTACCAGTCAGAATGGCCATCATAAACAAATCAACAAACATCAAGTGCTGGCAAGATTTTGGAGAAAAGTGAACCCTAATATATTGTTTGTGGGAATGCAGACTGGAGCAGCCACCATGGAAAACAGTATGAAATTTCCTCAAAAAACTAAAGATGGAACTGACTTTTGACCTGGAATTCCACTGCTGGGATTATACACTAGGAATCCTGAACACTAATTCAAAGGAACCTATGTACCCCAATGTCCATAGCAACAAAATTTATAAAAGCCATGTTCTGGAACCAACCTCAGTGCCCCTCAGTGAGTGGATCAAAAAACCATGGTACATTTACACAATGGAATACTACTCAGTAGAAAGAAAGAAGGAAATTCTACCCTTTGCAACAGCGTGGATAGAGCTGGAGAGCATTATACTAAGTGAAATAAGCTAAACGGGGAAAGACAAATACTGTATAATCTCACCTGTAAGTGGAAGCTAATCAGCAAAACAAACAAGTGAGCAAAATATAACCTGAGGCATGGAAATAAAGAACAAACTGATAATACCAGAGGAGAGTGGGAAGGGGGATAATGGGGGAAAGAAGGGGAAAAATCATCAAGGAACATGTAGAAAGGACCCATGGACAAAGCCAAAGAGGGGAGAATTGAGGGTGGGTAGATGGGGCAGGGGAAAGTGATGGCAAGACAAGGGAGACAACTGTACTTGAACGACAATAAAAAAGGTGTCTGTTTAGTTCTTCTGCCCATTTTAATTATATTTTCATTATTTGGTTTAGTTGTATGATTTCTGTATATATTTTGGATATTAGAGACAATTTTTAAATATTTTGTCATTTTTTCTAATACTTTGTTGTTATAGAAACAACTGATTTCTGTATTTTTGCTTTTACATCCTGCAATACTATTGAATGTATTATTTCCAACAGTCATTTTGATTGACTCTTTAGGATTTTATATATATACAACCATATAATCTACAATCAGAGATTATTTTAGTAATTCTTTTCTGATTCAAATGCTTTTTTTCCCCAATGTATCTTGCTTTATGCTTTAACTAAAATTTCCAGTACAATGTTGAGTAAGAGTGGTGATAGTGGGCAACCTTGTCCTTTGCCTGATCTTGAAGGTGAAGCTTTTAACCTTTTGCCTTTGAGTATTATATTAACTTTGTGTTTATCCTATATGGCATGTTTTTTATGTTCCATCTCAAACAAAGTTATTGAGGGTTTTTAATCATGAAATGATGCTGTATTTGTCAAATGCTTTTTTTTTGCATCGAGATAATTGTATGGTTATATTGTACTCTATTAATGACATTTATCACCTTGGCAATCTGCATATGTTTAATTATCCTTGTTTCCTAGAGGTAAATTACCCTAGATCAGGGCGTCAAACTCGTTTTCACCAGGGACCACATCTGCCTTGTGGCCTTCAGAGGGCTGAATGTAATTTTCAGACTGTATAAATGTAACTGCTCCTTAACTAGGGGCAGAGCTCGGCACTGTCACAGGGTAGAAACAAGCTGCTGGGACAGATCAAACAAGGCGGAGGGCCGGATTCAGGCCCCGGGCCTTGTGTTTGCCACCTGTGTTCCGGATCATGGTGCATGGTCCTTTTAATATTCTTCTTTAAAGATTTTTTTCTTTGTCTTATGTTTTCATCAATTTTACTATTAATCTGTAGCTTGTTTCCTTTTACAAATTTTGAAATGTTTAGTCTAGAACATACCAAGCCATTAAAAAAGGCTTTTTTATTTATCTTAACCTACCAAATACATTCTTTTTTAAATTTTATTTTATTGTTGACACTACTGTAGATGTCCCCGATTTCTCCCCTTTGCTCCCTGCCAGCTGGCACCCTCCTCCCCGCCAGCCTGCACCAGTTGGTTGTCTGTGACACAGGCTGTGCGTATATGCATACATGTTCTTTGGCTAACCGCTTCCAGTCCCCCCACCCTCCTCTCCTCTGTGATTAGTAAATCTGTTCCACATAGCCTCTGGTTTCATTTTGTTTGTCACTGTGTGTTGCTCATTAGATTCCACATATGAGTTACGTTATATGGTATTTGGCTTTTGCTGACTAGGTTATTTCACTTATGATAATACCCAAGTCCATTTATGCTGTCACAAAAGATAAGAATTCCTGTTGTACAGCTGCATAGTATGTTTCATTGTGTAAATGTACCACATCTTTTTTAACTACTCATCTCCTGATGGGCACTGGGGCTCTTTCCAGCTCTTGGCTATTGTAAATAGTGCTGCTTTGAACATAGAACTCCATATATTGTTTCTGATTCATGTTTCAAGATTCTTAGGGTATATTCCTAAAAACAGTATCACTGGGTCAATTGGCTGTTCCATTTTTAATTGTTTAAATAAATTCCATGAGTTTTTTTTAATAGACATTTTTTTTAAAATTGGACCTTCATAATGATACTTAATATTTTTACTTTGCCTTCTTGCTTAGTAATGAATAAATTTATTTCCACAATTACAACACACATAACATTATGGAAATTTGCCACCTTGGAATCATGTGCCAAATCAACGAGAAGCTGCTAAGACCTACCCTGGCCAGATGTCTAGGTTGGTTGGAGCACTGTCCTGTGCATCAAAAGATTGTAGGCTTGATTCCTGGTCAGAGCACAAACCAAGGCTGGTGTTTCAACCTCCATTTGAGGCGCGTGTGGAAGGCAACTGGTCAATATTTCCTCCTTTCTCTCTAAAAACCAATAAACATATTCTTGGGTGAGGATTAAAAAAAAGTGAGAAGACTTTATTGAAAAGATAGAATCTAGCCTGTACTTTAAATGATGGATATATTTTTTCGCAAAAAAATCTATAGATAGGAATATGCAATAATCTCAGAGATAGGAGGAAACATTAAAGTTTTTTAAAGTAGCACATAGTGAGAAAATGAGGAATATTACTGAAATTTTAGTGTATGAGTTAAATGCTAGTAGATTTATAGGACATATAAAGAAATTTTCAGTTTACTATGCATTTAGTAAGGACTTATCACAGAAATTTTAAATAAAAGCAGCATGCTCTTTGTATATATAGTAATTTAAGAATGTATTACTGTAGTTCAAAAGTCAAGTAGTAAAAGACTGAGCTAGAGAAGTGAAATGAAAAGCAAAGCCTTATCACCTCAGAGTCTGAGGACTACTTATTTATTAGAAGAGGAGGTAGGTAGCTGGATGAAATGTTCTATGGTAATTCCAAGTGTTTTGTGTCCAAGTTATAGGTAAAATACTAATATCATTAATTAAATAAGAAACAAAGAAGGAAGAATTGATTTGGGAGGAAAATAAATTTACTTTTTTATTTAGACATGTAGAATTTCGTGTTACTCACTGGAGTAGGTAGTGATTTCAAGCAAATTGCTGAAAAAACAGACCTGCATGTGTTAGAAAAGAAAACTGCTTCATCATGACCAACTAACCACTGAGGCTATGAATGTCTATGTAGAGTTACTGTGGGCAGCAAAATGACTGACATTATTTAGCACATAGGTAAAAATACCATAAAAATTAATTTATATTCTCATAGAAAAAAAGGCTGCAGAAAAGGTAACTTAAAAAATAAATGAGCAAAAAATATTATTGCTGATTTCATTAACACTGCATATGCTCTAATGTATATTCTGTATTATCAATTACTTTGGGACAGGTAGTTTTTAATAGTTTAAAAATAGGTGATGCTGCTTATTGTAAAACTGGTTAATAAGTACATTATTCTAGCAAAAAGCATTTTTAAAAAGCTTATTTTTAAAATTAAAAACAGCAATTTGATTGATGAAAAAGCATTTTCACACCAGAGTAATTGTATGTTTTTGGTATTCACATTATTGTTTATTAAGATAAACTATTATGTAACACTCATGCCAAGGAATGACTTAGCTGCTGCATAAACTATTTTATTTGCCTATTTTATCCTCTCCATTTATACATATACAGTGTCTTTCTTATGAAGAGCAAGAATGTCATGATACATGATTTTTCTAACCAATCATCATTTATCATCATTTAACTTATATTGTCAAACATTAATTAGTATATCACCTAAAACATTTTCTTCATAGTTTTATTTTAATATAGGTGGTGGTATAAAAAACTCAGGCCATGATTTCAAAATTATTGAACCTGTAATTTTGTTACTTGTGAATACTACATTATAAACTGTATATTAAATGTTGCTTCTTTTAACAATCATTCATAAGCTTTTAGGTAAAAATAATTTGTGGTTTTTAAAGTTTTAAAATATGTGATTTTACTACAATGAAAACTTGAAAATTCCACTTGCCTTGTTTCAGGCAAATACTATGACTGTGTCTTTGCATTTTCTATGTATTTTGCAATGCATGTAGTACTTGCTCAGTTATTTCTCTTAGGAAATGTAGAAATTATTTTCTATAGTTATTTCTCAACCTAAATATCAACAAATGACTTTAGCTCTTTTTAAAAATACGCAATATTGTTGAAGAAAAATTTATTTTCACATGTGTTCATTAAATTCATGGCTTTCCTCACAATAGCTACAATATTTAATCCTTTTAACAATTGCGATAAAATAACTATCTCTTAATATTCATATATAACTGATATATATATAAATTATGTAATTAATTGGAATATTATACCCAAATTAAACTGATTTATGTCCAAACCAAATAATTCCTTGATATTTCAGTAATCAGTGCACATGTAATGAAGAAGCCTCTAGCACATGCTCTAGTCAATATTTTTTACAAGTTGAATCAAGGCCATTACTGAATCTATAAATCAGGTTGGTGGAAGCCATTTAATAGAGCTTGTACCTCACTTCTGATTTTATTGCTTTCAGAGAAACAGTAAGAGAAAACCATGTAGTAACATTTGACATGTTAGGAAAGCAATATGCCTAGTGGCAGCAACAAATTAATGCCCCGTACCATCCAGACGCTGAGGATTTCAATTTCCTATGGAGCACACTTTGGGGTGAGCAGAGAAAAGGGAAAATTAATGGTGATGAGGGGACATCTGTTTCCTTAACAAGTTGGCTCAGATAGTGCTTAGTGCATCCTCACTAGGGAAATCAACCATTGCTTGAATGATAAATATCTACACGTGTTTTTGAAGATGGCAGATGTGCCATTGTTCAGCATTTCTGTTTGTTACACTGATGATTATGGGAGGAGTGTATTAGTAAAAGCACTTATTTATTACATTGTTACACTCTGCCAATTATATTCTAGGCACATAGAGAATGAAGTACATTTTTAAAAAAATTTTATTGCATTTATTGGAGCAAAACTGATTCGTAAAATTATATAGGCTTACATGGTACAGCTTTATAATACATAATCTACATATTGTATTGTGCGTTCACCACCCAGAGTCTTCTTCTGTCGATTAATCCCCCTTTACCCTCTTCTACACCTCCCTGCTCCACTTTCCCTCTAGTAGTTACCTTATCACCTTCACATTGTTTGTGTCTGAGGTATTTTTTCCCTTAATCCTTTTATTTTTTTTTTACCCAGCTTCCCAAACCCCCTCTGCTGTGACAGCAATGAGTCTGTTCTCTGTATCTATCAAACTGTTTCTATTTTGTTTGTTAGATTATTTTGTTTGTTATACTTCACATATAAGTGAAATCATGCAGTATTTGCCTTTCTCTGACTGATTTATTTCACTTACTGTAATACCCACCAAGTCCATGCTGTCTTAAAAAGGTAAGATTCTCTTCCTTATCACAGCAAAGTAGAATTCCATTGTGTAAATGCACCGCAGCTTTTTCATCCACTCATCTACGAATGGGTACCTGGGCTCCTTCCCAATCTAGGCTATGGCAAATAATGCTGCAATTAAAATATGGGTACATCTATTCTTTTGAATTATTGTTTTAGGTTTCTTTGGATATATTTCCAAAAATGGAATCACTGGGTCATAAAGCAGTTCCATTTTTAATTTTTGGAGGTATCTCCATGATGTTTTCCACAGTGGCTTCACCAATCTGCATTCGCTCCAAGAGTGCATGAGGGTTCCCTTTTCCCTGCATACTCACCAGTACTTGTTGTTTGTCAATTTATTGATGATAGCCATTCTGAAAGATGTATAGTGATAACTAATCATGGTTATAAGTTGTATATCTGTGATGATTAGTGACATTGACCCTTTTTATATGTCTATTGGCCATCCGTGTATTGTCTTTGGAAAAGTGTCTATTCAGGTCCTTTGCCCATTTATTTTTAGTTGGGTTGTTTGATTTTAGGGGGGGTATCAAGCTTTATAAGTTCTTTACAAATTTTGTATATCAACTCATCAAATGTATTGAGCAAATCTATTCTCCCATTCTGTGAGCTGTCTTTTTATTTTGTTGATGTTTACCTTTGTTGTGCAAAAACTTTTCAGTTTGATGTGGTCCCATTTTTTTTAGTTGTTCTTTTATTTATATTGCCTGGGAGGTACATTGAATAAATTATTGCTATGAACAATGACCAAGATTTTGCTGCCTATGTGTTCTTCTAAGATTTTTTATAGTTTCAGGTCTAACATTTAAGTCTCTAATCCATTTTAAATTTATTTGTGTGTGATATAAGGTGGTCTACTTTCATTTTTTTTGCATTTATCTGTCCAATTTTCCCAACACCATTTATTGAATAAACTATCTTTAGCCCAATGTATGTGCTTGCCTCCTCTGTTGAATATTAATTGACTATAAAGCTATGGGTTTATTTCTGGGCTATTCTGTTCCATTGATCAGTATTTCTGTTTTAATGTAAGTACCATGCTGTTTTGATGACTATGGCCTCATAGTTTGATGCTGGGTAACATGATCCCTCCAAGCTGTTCTTTCTCAGTATCACTTTTGCTTTGCGAGGTCTTTTGTTGTTCTACATTAATTTTTGAAATATTTGTTTTAATTCTGTGAAATACATCATTGAATACCAATTGTGTTTAACCTATAAATGAGGAATGCAAATTAAAACGAGATATCATCTCACACCTGTCAGAATAGCTATCATCCATAAATCAATAAACAGTAAGTGCTGGCGAGGATGAGGAGAAAGGGCTACCCTTTTGCACTGTTGGGAGGAATGAGGACTGGTACAGTCACTGTAGAAAACAATATGGATCTGCCTTTTAAAAATTAAAAATGGATCTGCATTTTAACCCAGCAATCTCACTTCTGGAATATATGTGAAGGAAATTGAAATGTTAATTTGAAAAAACATAGGTACCCCTGTGTACACTGCAGTGTTATTTACAATGGCCAAGATAAGGAAACAGCCTGTGTCCATCAGCAGAGAAGTGGATAGAACAATTATGGGACATTTACACAGTGGGATTCTACTCAGCCATAAAGAGAAAGAAAATTTTACCCTTAACAACAGAATGGACCAACCTGGAGGACATTATGCTAAATGAAATAAACCAGTCAGAAAAAGACAAATACCACATGATTTCACTCATATGTGGAGTCTAATGATCAAACTGAACTAACAAGCAAAACAGAGACAGACTCACAGAGAGATAACAGCATGATAGTTAAGGTGCATGGAGATTAGGGGGTTGGGAGTGTTGTACAAAAAGGAGAAAGGATTCATGGACATGGACACAGTATCATGATTGCTTGGGGGAGGGAGTTATAAAGGGACAACCCGATCATTGAAAAAATATAGTAACATTTAAAAAAAATAAAATGTTTTTGGTTTTTCCTGTTGAGTATGATGTTGGTTGTGGGTTTGTCATATGTGTTTTTATTATGTTGAGACATGTTCACTCTATTCCCACTTTGCTGAGAGTTTTCATCAATGCTTTTTCTGCATCTATTAATATGACCATGGGATTTATTCTTCATTGTGTTTATGTGGTATATCACATTAATGGATTTGCAGATACTATACCGACCTTGCCTCCCAGGGACAGATCCCACTTGATTATGGAATATGATCTTTTTAATGTATTAATGTATTGCTGGATTCAGTTTGTTAGTATTTTGTGGAGGATTTTTTCATCTCTGTTCATCAGGGACATTAACCTATAATTTTCTTTCTTTGTAGTGTCTTTATCTGGTTTTAGAATTAAGATATCACTGCCTTTACTAAATGAGTTTGGGAGTCTTCTCTTCTCTTGAATTTCTTTTGGAATAGTCCTGACTGGCTTCTGGCTCTGGGTTGTACTTCACACAGCAGTCACACCATGAAATTATGCACATATTACTAACAGGGCTTCTCTCCTCCCTCCCTCCTCCTCATTTCCTCCTCCTTTCTTATTCTTTAATCATTCTTATTCTTATTCTTATTCTTATTCTTATTCTTATTCTTATTCTTATTCTTATTATTCTTCCTTTTCCTTCTCCTCCTCTTACTCCTCCTTCTCCTTCCTCTTCTTCCTCTTCCTGTCTTCTTCCTTCTCCTCCTCATTCTTATCTCTTCTCATCTGATCTCAGTTCCTTCTGGTATTTGCCTTTAAAATAACCAAAATATTATTTGAGATAAAAAAAGTGAAAACATGTGGACAGACATAAAAGGGCACTTTCGTAAAATTCCACTTATAGGAAACACCTAGAAAAATGTAAAGAAAGAGATAGAAAGCACATCAGGGCATGAGTAAAAAGTCACTACTTTGAGGGTAATGGAGTGTTCTGCAACTAGACAGTGGTAGTGATGCTTGTACAGCATCATGAATATATTTCATGCTCAGGAATGGCACAATTTAAACATATACACTATTTTTTTACTTATTACTTAAAATAAATCATGCCAAGGAGAAAAAGAAAATACAAAACTTAAAGAAAATCAAAGAAAAAGATAAAAAATGTGGGGGCCATAAAACAACTTCTAGTGGAAATGGAAAAACTGATTAAGTAATAATCAGTTCTAGAGTTGGCTTTAATAAATTTTCCAGATCAGCTCCACATCTCTAGCAAGAAACAGGTGAGGCTGGAGTGAGGGCTCTCTAGGCAGGGGTGGCGGGGCCTCAGGTCAGCAGATCCTGCGCAGGCCAGCCCTGGATCTAAAACTGTGGCTGGAGCAGCAGCTGGTTGTGGCATGACCACTGGAGGCGGGCACCCCTCCAGGTTCGGAATGGCCTCCCGGTCTGCCCTTGCATCTGACTCCTCCGGATGTATGATAGGTGTTGAAGCAAGAGCCAGCTGTGCCTCTTGGGCAGGTGCTGGAATTGTGGGAACAGAGATGGCCATCCAAGTGCCTGCATTTTCATGTGCTCCCCACAGAGAGAACAGACAGAGCCTTCCAGAGAAGCCATTGCCCAGGCCCAGCAGATGGATGGTCTGAAGCTAGCTTTGTTCATGTCCAGCTCCTGCAGGAGCTCCCAGCATGCCTGGCTTTCACCACTCTTACTCATCCGAGCACTGGAAGTCCTAACCACAGCAATCAGACAAGAAGAACATAAAAAAGGCACACAACCTGGAGGAGAAGAAGTAAAACTGTCATTATTTGCAAAATACATACTGTATATAGACAAACCTGAAGATCCCACCAATAAAACTACTAGAAGTGATAAAGCAATCCAGTAAAATAGTGGAGTACAAAATAAATATCCAGAAGTAAGTTGCATTTTTATACACCAATAATGAACTATCAGAAAGGGAAACTAAGAAATCAATTACATTCCCAGTTGCATAAAATATAACTATGAATAAATTTAACCAAGCATGAAAAGACATGTACTCAGTAAGTTATGAGACACTGAAGAAAGAAATTGAGGAAGCTACAAATAAGTGGAAGCATATCATACATGTTCATGGATAGGAAGATTTAATATCATTAAAAGTGTGCATACTGCCCAAAGCAATCTGTATGTTCAAAGCAATTCCTATCAAGATACCAATAGGACCTCTTCTACTGTCAGAATAGAAGTAGTCACTCTTTCAGGAAAAACTACTTTTCATTAAAAATATATATTTTAAAAATATTTCAGTTCCATTTTATTTACATAACTGATAATACTGAGTAAAAACACTTCATTCTTTGTTTCAGAAGAGAGACTAGTTTTGTAACATTGAAGATGTTGAAATCAAAATTGTTACCTTCATTGCACTTTACCATCTTTACCTTGGTCCCCTGCGCCACCTTGCCCTGTAAGAACACTGAACATAAAATACAGGTGGACTCTGAGAGGGCAAAGATGTTTATCACAAACCTCTGATGATTTCCAGGAATAAGGGAGAAGGATAAATGCATCCTTGTTAGAAAATGTTGACAAGATTTAGAGTTACAGAGCACCTAGTAACCTGTTGGAAGGGAATTGGAAGCAGCAATGTAAAATAACTTTGAGGCCTTTTATCTTTGACTTGGTGTTATAAAGAGAATTCAATCTCTTGTTCAAAGAGAAATCATAGTGCTACCATCAGTTCAGGTACTAACAACTGAGTCAGATGGAGGTTTATCACAAAATTTCTGAATGATACTTATGAGCTTATTATAAACCAAGAGTCTGGATGCAACTTTCAGAGAACAAGTAATAACATATGGTTAGATTTATTAAGGAGTTATTTACCTAAAAGGGAATAGAGTTGGACATTGAAAGATAATACTGCTTAAACTGCAACTTCTATAATGAAGCATATTAACAATTAGATATTTCAAATAGCCTGTGTCTATATTAATTCATTTGCTGAAGAATAGAATACAGTATCAAGAGGTCAAAGGGTAATTTAGGTAAACAGGTGTTATTAACAGCAGAAGATGAAATTCACAAAAAGTGGTGATGGGGACATTAAAAGTTCCGAGGGTATACCAGTTGTCCTGGCCCAACTTTGGGTCCCACATATCTCACTTCACAGGCAGGCAGAGATTACAGCAAAAACTGGGAGGTGTTCCCTTTCCTTTCATGTTTACCCTTCCTTTATTCAAGGTCTCAATACTTCACTGTGTTGTTTTGGGAGGATGTCCAGACAAGTTAGCTCATATAACACAAGTTTATATCACTCTCAGTGGGTTATTGACCAGCAACATTTGGGTACCACAGCTATTTGAGCATAACATGAGTAGATAACATGGCAGTCAACACAGGCAAGATACTTTCCTGGTTACAATAACAACTTGTGAGAACTTGGCTCCCACATTTGCCTGGAGCCAAGAAAAGAGCGTTCATTTTCACAGGACCTTAGTGTGGACTCGACTCTTGTTTGTTAGTCCCTCCAGACCCAGTGCTATTATTCTAGCTAACCCCTTCTTCCTTCCCCCATGTTGTATCATCCCCTGTCCTCCCCACCACAGCCCCAGCATTTCTTATCCATTCTTCTAAGAGGATAACAATCTGGATCTTCCTCTATTCTACTGGTAATGTTTCATTCATGGTGCATATAAACCTTAGCTTTGTGTTTTCATGCTCTTCTGATCTCAAATGCTCTTCTTTCTTTTCTCTAAAAAGATATTTGAGATACTGTTACAGAACAAGAGGTCCGAGGGAGGGGCAATACAATATTTGGCCCACCTAAGGGTGCCAAAAACTGCTATACAACAGGGGCCCCTCCCAAGGACAAAATACTAATATCTACTGGGCTCTTCTGTCCACCGCCAATTGGAAAGACATCTCTCAATGCCAGAGATTTGTGAAAAGGAAACAAAATGTTTATTTAATGCTATTTAGGCTTAATGCCTCCACTAAAATATCAAAGTCCTTTAGGGTATACACCTACACCCACACAGCTCCCCTTCTCCCACTGTCCCAACTCCGGGTACCGTAAATCAGGAAAAGAACACACGTCTGTGTTTCAGGCCGCTGGCACCGTCAGCTGTATCACCATGTAGGCAGGATCTCTCGAGTTAATCTAAAAATCATGTGGCACTTTCTCATGGTCCACTGGCAAGAGTTCTTTCTACCAAGTTCTAGTTAAAATCTCTCTTGCTTTCCAGGCCCCAGGCCAAAGGGGGCACCCCAAAGCCACGTGGGCCTCTTCTACCAAAGCTGCAAGGGTCTGCACTCCACCAAAAGCATGTGGCTTTCTTCTTCACCTGGCTGCAGGGATCTTTATTCTGTCAAAGCTGCTTGATTTTCCCTTTCACCTGGGCAGTTATCACCTCATGTCCTGGAGTCCATCTTTTCCAAGCTCTCACACAGGCCTTCTCACTCAGGGGCACCGCCCCTAGTTACATCTTGGGTCCAAGCTACTCCCTCCACCCTGGCTCAAAACTTGGCCACAGCTATTTAACATATCTATGAAACCAGTTAAAGGTTATAGATATGTTAAATAATCATTCCAGAAGTTAGCTGCAAAACTGTTGCTATGCAAAATAGCTCTCAATGGCCCTGGCTCTATTTGTCTCTTCCCCTTGGGGGCAGTGGTGAGGACATCTTATATGTCTCTCCTATACACTTTGAATTCTGGACATCGTTCCAAATCCTTTTTGGGGGTCCCCCCTGGCTGCACCCTGTATCAATACTACTTTATTCTAATTCTAAATAAAAAAGGAGCAGGAATGACAGTAACAACCAAGCTTTTTGCCACTAAATATTGTGGCGTGATTGCAGTGATATACTTGAAACTCAATAAGGAAGTAACTGCATCCCTTATCCCAAAACAGCTAAATATGCAGGTCCAAGAAATTAAGGTATTTTTAAACTATCACATTAATTCTGAAGCCTGTTCATCTCTTTCAGCATCCCAAATATCAAGCACAGGTTTTGCTTAGCTATATAACAAAACAGTAAAAACCTGTACAACATCAAAGGATAGTTGCCTATCAAACTAGACTTCTGCCACTGGGCTTGAGCTTCCCCCTTTCACAGTTCGTCATTCTCATCTGGGAGAGTGGTGGTCTGAGCAACTTCTATGACTCCCCAAAGCTTTTCTTTCAAACATATGGTCTTTACTCCTTGTCTTTAAAACTGAAACTTAAACCAATATTTAAAACTGAGCTATACTTTTCTCTTTTTCTACATCTTTCTGTAATTACAAACTTGCACTTAGGCAATACATATAGACAGCCAATGCTGCTTCTTAAGTGAGGCTAGTGAGTTGGAAGACAGAAAGAATAAAAAATAGGGAAGAAACGTGTTGGGAAACAACACAATTTAATGTGAAAATAGTCCCCTGATACATGCATTATATTTAATCAGTCATCTAGTTTGACTTTCAAGTATAAGTAGAGATATATTGATAGTAACAGCTAACCTGGAATGCTTAAGTGAGGTTATGAAATAAATTCCTCATTAAAAACTAATATTCCATCATGTGACAGATAATGAAGAATTGTTATAAGTTCCTAACACCCAGTCAGTTTCTACTATACACATATTAATGGAGAGGAAAATGTAGGCTTGATTGACAGGAGAGAAAAGCACACTGACCTGTGACAGGTACATTTGCTGCCAGTTATGCCAGCGTGACCATTTCCTTTCACTTTGAAAAAGTCAGCTGACATAAATGATGTGTTCTATATTTTATTTTTTTTACCATCCTTATTAAAGCACTATTAAAATTGATGACATATTTTAAAGAGCTAGAAGTTGGAAGGCAATGTTAAAAACAAATTCAAATAAAATGAATGGTTATTGTAACAGCACTGTGAGGGCTTTCTTATGAATATAAATGTGGCTATTTCCAATTTATATAATACAGAGAGGCAGAACACAGTTCACGTAAGGGTGTCTGTCTGTCTGTGTATGTGTGTTTTCTAATAACTAACATTTCACTTACTGACACAGTAGAATAATTCATTTAAATCAAATTTCTGTTCTATATATTCATCACTGTTCCCTATAATTAATTACAATAACTATTCTTGCCCTATTCACAAATGAAACAATCATTCCTCAAAAAAATTAGAATAAATTTCTTCAGGGAAGATATCTCTGACCTCTTTGCAAATACAATTGATAGTTTCTTTATCTGTACCTGATATATTCTCTGATGATTAAGCTTCTGACATTGTTTGTACAATTTACTTCTTTCTGTATCCCTCATACATGTTAGGCTTCTTGACAGTACAGAATGCTTTTCCATTCCTCCCAGTCTTCCAAGTCCCTGGTAATATGTCTGATCCACATATTTATTGAAATGGTTTCTATATACTAAAATGAATTTTTGAACTTTCATTGTGGGCAGTCAACTGATTGGAAAATAAAATTAAACCTAATTAATGCCGAATCCAAAAAGTTGGAATTATCTATTGTTTTTAGTAGTATGCTTTTCCAAAGTTTCATGTTAAATTAACCATCCAAATATGTGGACTAGTATATTAGCCTGAAAAGTTTTAACTATATTTATGATTAATTTAAAGTACTTGTAAATAATTTAATTAGTTACACAGTCATTTAATTTGCAAAAGTTGCTATATCTATATTATTATTTGTTGAACCAAACAAAGAACCAAGGCCTATATTTTAATAGCAGTTTGCCTAATTCTATAACAGTGTATACTTGCATGGATTGAAACCAAAGTAATTTTAAAATATAAATTTTTAAGCAGCAATTTAAAAAATAAATTATTTTTCCTCAACAATATGATTTTTAGGAGACTTTGTTATACTTGAATCCTGATGTTCTCCATCTGAAATTAAGAGGAAGTACTTTCTCTAGATTTGTAAAATCCATAAC
This sequence comes from Artibeus jamaicensis, assembly GCF_021234435.1. NCBI lineage: Eukaryota > Metazoa > Chordata > Mammalia > Chiroptera > Phyllostomidae > Artibeus > Artibeus jamaicensis. The sequence continues at coordinate 48,981,582 of NW_026522030.1, forward strand.
TTATTGCATAGTATTGTGTTATAAAATATGAAAACTATGAAAATGGGTTTTTCAATTACCTCAGTACATTTTTTAAAATTTCCTAAAGTTACCCTTAACTCTTATAATCTTGATTTTCTACCAAGATTATTTTTTTCTTTGCCTTTATAGTTACTTATAATTTAAGATACATAATTTGACCAATATATTCAATGAGATTTTAGTGAAATTTTAAGGAAAAAAGTGTGTGTAAGAACCATATGCTTTAAAATTATTCTGAAAATGTGAATTAATACTATATTTTACCACCTGTATTTGTAGTATTTTACTTACAGATGTCTTATTTTCAAGTTGTGACCATTAATTTACTTTATTAAATTTTATTTTTCATCAACACATCTCTTAGGATGCCTTACACAGACTAGATGGCCAATGTATCATATATCCATAAAGAATAAATGTTAAATTAATGTGCAGTCTAGGTGGTTTGTTTCTTCAACTCTAAATAACTTCAAAAAATAATCTGGTTCAATTTATAAACTATCTCACTAGAAATTAACACTCAGAAATAATTATTGACTATTTTAGAGAAAGATGTATAGTAGTTTTTCTGAAAGGAAAATTAAGTTATTAAAATTTATAATTTTTTCTTAAGGTAAACAAGAAATATAAAATTTGTAATTAATATCTGCTAAGCTCACTAATTTGCTACTTAGGTTCTATATAATACCACTAGCTATATATTTATTAAATCATCTATGCACAGAAATAGCTATTTTTTTTTGCAAGCATCCTCTCATAACTTTTTAGGAATCCTTATTTGGTGGCAAGTTTATATACTGTTGCTCTTAATATTCTTGGCTATTTTCACTATTGAGTTTAATAGCCAGCACTTGATTATATTCCTTGTGCTGATGACTCTGAACCAGGGTCTACAGATATGGATTGGATTTTTCATCATTTAGAGCAGCATATTTTAATTAATGAAGATGACCAAACTGCAATTTAAATTAATACATTGACATAAAGCATATGCATAACAACATTAAATGGCAGGCGCAGAAATGATTCTGGAGAGACATTTCCTCTGTATACATTTTATTACTACAAATAGATCTAGGTTAAAGATTCTGTTTAAAAGCAATGTTTTAAATGTCTACTGAACATTTATTACAATTTCATGGGGCAACCATTGCCAATGATTCTCAGTAAGTTTTCAAAATGGTTGTTTTTCCAGTTTCAGTGAGAACTGTGATGCAATGAGATAAGAGGTATCTCAAGTTCCGGTCTTTCCTTAGACATATTCTACCTTTCCAAAGATATAGTGCTAATGAGAAAAATAAGGGACCAGTAATGTGTGTTGATTTATGTCCTCCAACAGTGACACTTCTAAGAGAAAGGTGTCTTAGAAAGAAAATACATGTTGCTCAGCAAATTTCTAAGAAACAATGTTCACAAAATTTCTTGGAAGGATAGTAAGTTAATTTTAAGACTACTTATCAGAACTTCACTGAGCAGCATGTGTGGTAGAGATGTTTGGGTTAGGTTAGATCCTTAGCCCAATTTGTGTAAATAAACAATCCCAACTTAATGGCATAAAACAACAATCAATTTATTAAACTCACAGACTGTGTGGCTCAGGAATTCAGGTAGGACCCATCTGGGATGGCTCATCTCTGCTACAAGTGTTTGGGGCCTCAGCTGACAGGATCCAATTAGTTGGGGATGAAGTGAATATTTGGGAACTGAAACATCTTGACAATATTTCATTCATTGTCTGGTAAATGGTCTGTGATGACCCAAGGGCTGGCCCCAACTGGGTCTGTCAAGCAGCATGTCTACACATGTCCCCTTCAAGTGATTGGATGTCTGACATTGTGGAAGCTGGATCCTACAGGGAAGCATCCTGAGAATAAATGTCCTACAAGTATCAGGGAAATGGCATAGCATTGTGTGACCTGTTCTCAGAAGTCACATAGTGAGTGCCAGGCATACACATTAGACTTCCACATTCGAGGGAAATGGTAGGAATCCCACCTCGCATTAGGAAGAGTGTTAGATGTATGACATTTTTATCCATAACTGACACAGAAGGGTGAAGGTCACATTAGGGGAAAAATTAGGCATGGGTTAATCTGGGAACCTGAGTAAAACCCAGGGTCGAGAGTAGGAGGAATGTGAAAAAGCACAGCTCTCAACATTATGTACATAAGGGCAGGACAGGAGTGTTAAGAACCAAGTGCCAGGTAAATTACTTCAGCAATGATTATGTGTTTGTGTTATGTATATGAAGTTAGTGCCCTCAGCCTTATACTTCAAAGACAGTTGTGCAATCATGAAATTAATGCCACATCTGTGACTGTACAAGGTCTACCTGGAAAAAGTCCAGCCATTGTTAATATAATAAGAATGGTTTGCATGACATACATGTAACCTGGCAGCCAAGAATAGTGGACTGGAATGCATATGTGTGAACAATTATGACTTCACTATACTAATCAGTGGGGGTGGTAGACTCTGTTGAGTGAGCAAGTATACTATGTGGCTATCACAATCAAAATGACTGAGCAAGTAGAGCAACAAATCTGCATCACATTTTGCATTAAGCTTGGACATTCCTCTATGGAAACTATTTGGATGATTCAGAAGGTTACAGGTATGGGCAACTAGTGACTGGCAACTTGACAATGTGCCTATTCATCATGACAGTGTACCCACTCATACATGACATCTTGTGCAAAGTTTTTTTGACAAAACATCAAATCACCTAGGTGACTCAGCACCCCCTATACCCCAGCTTTTGTGCCCAGAAATTTCTGGCTTTTCCCAAAATTAAACTCACCTTTGAAAGGGAAAAGATTTCAGACCATCAATGAAATTCAGGAAAATAAGACAGGGCACCTGATGGCAACTGGGAGAACTGTGTGAGGTCCCAAGGTGCCTACTTCGAAGGGGACTGAGATATCATTGTCCCATGTACAAGATTTCTTATATCTTTATTTTCTTCAATAATCATCTCTATTTTTCCTATTATGTGACTGGATACCTTCTGGACAGATATTGTATATTGGGTATTGATAAATTTTTTATTTTATTCAGAAACAATGTTGAGTGCCTGTTAATTCTAAGGCACTATGAAAAAAATCTACCAAGGATAACAAGAAGGTTAAATAAAGCCACATTCAACCACACTCATTCATATTACACACACACAGCTTGCAATTTAGGAAATATAATGAAAATAATGCATTCATACATTTAAAATATATGATGGATTCTTACAACAACATCATTTTTAGGCTATGTGCTATTTTTAAATATACACACAAGCACACACATGTATGTAGGTAGATAGATATATTTAAACCTTAGATACCCTAACAATGATGAAGCATTAGATATTGATAGAAGAGTCAAGATACAGAGGTAGAAATGGGACCACAGCCTTAAGTCCCTTTAAAAAATTTATTGTATAATGTTCAGCCTCATTTAGGATTCAGCAGTCCTATTTTTGAGTGGTAACCTACTATTTAAAAATAGCACTAGCATTTAGTACAAAAATATAATCACAAATATCTTTCTTTGCCATTTGGCTAAGAAAGAAATGGAGAGCTATAAAATATTTAATGTTTCCATACATTCTGTTCATAATAATCATAGTGAATCAGGAAAGCACTTACACATATACACACACATACATATATTAACAACTTCTAAAAGTTCGTTTCTTGATAAAAGCCATAAGAACACTGGCAAACATTGTCAAAATAAAACCCTTTTCAAGTTATGGAAATTACCAGTTGAGTGTTTATTGAACAAGACAGCTGAATCTCAGTAAGAATAGTATGTGCTGTGAAATTATCTTATCCTATCCACATAACTCTTTCTGTTAGATTTAAAAATCTGCAGCCTCATAACCCAGTTGCTATGAAAACCAGAAGACTCACACTGAAAAATGATAGAATCACCAATAACCCCTTTCTCAAGAACTGTCACTATTTCACGTCTTAAAGACTCTTGGGAAAAGTCTTTTTCACAAGACATATACATATATTTACCTGAACCAATACTTCTTTAGTATGAAAATACCTATTTTAAGAGTGTTTCTTAATAAATCATTGGCAGTTGTTTAACATCACAACTGTTTAAGGTAGCAGTACTTACTGAGGGAGAACAAAAAACTGGCTAAAAAGCATGAAAAAAGAATGATCGAAGAGAATGTCAGTCAAGGTCCTTGAAAATTTCCAATGTTCAAAAAGTATTCTTGGGAATCTAAAGTCCATAAAAATATTCAGAGCTTTCTGAATGCCCAGAAAAGATATGAAAAGACCTGCATCTCTCGACTCTGTCTGACCTTGAGAAACTGTGTAATCAAGAAGTGAAGGTTTAGCCAGAGTTGTAAATTGGAAAAATCATTAAATGTGTTCCTCAAAACATGCATAAAGCCTTTTAGCAAAGTTTGGAAGATTTATTGGTTCAAGGCATTTAAGAAAATTTCTCTCTAAACATTATCTAACCACTAAGTTAACCAACCCAAGTTCATACTAGCCACACACAACATAGAAATCATTTTAGCAAATTAGTTCCAGAAAGTCATTAAACAAACAGAAAAAAAATAGAACTCACAATAAGCTGCAACAATAAAGAGCAAGAACAGCAAACTGTAGGGAGGAAAGTTATCTGACTTCAAGATTTGACACATTTTAATATTTAAATGTTCCATACACAATTAAAAAATGAGACATACAAAGAAAAAAGAAAGTATTGTGTTATAAGTATGAAAGAAATGAAAACCAAAGAGGTGATAGAAATTGTCTGTTAAGGGACCTAAACATTGGACTTAGAAGAAAAAGATTTTAAGTTAATTATCATAAATATGTTCAACAAATGAAGAAAAACATTTCTAAATATCTTAAGAAAAGTTTCAAATTAAAACATATCAATACAAGTAAGAATAATATTTTACTAAAAAATAGAAATTTACAACAACTGAAATGAAAAATTCACCAAGGGGATTCAAATTTTAACTGGTGGAAGAAAAAAAATCAACAATCTTGAAGATTAGTCAACTGAAATTAGTGTCTGAAGAAAACTTAGAAAAATGAAAACATCTTCAGAGATGTGGGACACTGTCAAGTGTACCTATTACAAATCAAAGTTGAAACATGCAAAAGGAATGCTTCAAGAAATAATAAAACTTATCAATTTAAAGAAAAATACTAATACACATATCTAAAATTTTATTTATTTTTTAGACAGAAGAGAAAGAGAGGGAGAGAAACATCAATGTGTAGTTGCCCCTCGTGCACACCATACTGGGGACCAGACCTGCAACCCAGGCACAAACTCTGACTGGAAATCAAACTGGTGATTTTTTGGTTTGCAAGTCTATGCCCAACCTACTGAACTACATCAGCCAAGGCTAAAATTCTTAATGAACTTGAGGTACAATAAACTAAGAGCCAATCATAAACATATTGTCATAGACAAAATGTCAAAAATCACAAACATAGGTCCTTGAAAGCAACAAAAGAAAGCATCATAAACAACAAAACTGAACACAATTAACAGACAATTCCTCATCTGAGACCATGGAGGCCAAAAAGCAATAGGATAAACATATAAAGGACTAGAAATGATTTAAGAAAATCGACCAAGCATCCTGTATCCAGTGAACTAAGGGTGTCTAACCTGTGGCCTGTGGGCTGTGTGCAGCCCAGGATGGCTGTAAATGTGATCAACACAAAACTGTAAATTTCTGTAAAACATATGATTTTTTTGTGATCATGTGTCACAATATTATTTAATGTGTGGCACAAGACAACTCTTCTTCTTCCAGTGTAGTACAGATATGCCAAATGTCTGGGCACCCTAAGTAAAAAACAAACAAACAAGAAGAAAAACACTTTCTTCATAATCTGAAAAACTTGAAAACAACTCAATTTACAATATAATTTTTAAAAGTACTTAGAACTATATTTCACAAAAAGGAGGTGTTAGAGTTGTATGCTGAAAACTAACAAACACTATTGAAAGGAAATGAAGATCTAAATGAATTGAATGACATCCCATGTTCATAGATCTGAAGACTTAATATTATTAAGATGACGTGATTCTCAAAATGATATAGGAAGTTGATGCAATCCCTTTCAAAATTCTAGTGTATTTTCAGTAATGGAAAAGTAGATTGTAAAAGAGATGTTGAGAAGGGGGGACAAAATCAAACTAACAAAAACAGAGAGCTCTCTGTATAAATATGATGCCTTCTTTAAGTTTCATGTTATGGTCAAAAGTTCAGATTTTACCCTGGCTGGTATAGCTCAGTGGATTAAGCGTGGGCCTGCAAACCAGACAATCATGGTTCAATTTCTAGTCAGGGCGCATACCTGGGTTGCAGGCTGGTTCTCTGCAGGCCAGTTCCCAGCAGGGGACACACGAAAGGCAACCATACATTGATGTTTCTCTTCCTCTCTCCTTCCCTTCCCCTCTAAAAATAAATAAATAAAATCTTTAAAAAAAAAGTTCTACAGATTTTACTCTAAGATCAATAATAACCAAACAGCCTAAAATATCAAGGATGAGGATAAACATATGTATACATAGGTTTTTCCATTAAATAACATTTTTAGGATAGTATCTTCTCTAAAAAAAGTATCTCTGTAGAAGTTTGTCTTGCCTAGATGGTTGTGGATTTTGACAATTATTAAAATTTCATATGAAAATTTGTCATAGTCTTAGTCTTATATTATTCAAATGACTACATGTTATTTATAATGCAGCCATATAATGTTAAGTAGGTTTATTCTAGTAAATAGGGAAAAGATTGATGATTTATTGGCATATTTAACTAAGACATTATATTTACATTATAGTTACTACACTTATTTATTTTTAATCATAACCTTGTATTAGTACACCATTGCCCCCCTCAAAAAAAAAGAAAATGTTAAAAAAAATTCACTGGAATCCATTTAAAATTGAATAATTACACATCTTTTAACAAGTACTACCTGAATAAAACTTTAATATAATTTGAAAAAACAACATTTCTCAAAAAATTTTCTTGCCACTATTATGTTTTGTATCTTATATGTACATCAAAACAACATTGCTTGGAAACAAGTTTACAAACTTGTTCAAGTTTGTGAAAGTTTTTTTAAGGATTAAAAATAAATTTATATGACTACTTACTAAACCAATACCCTAACTATTTACATGATATTAAAGTTCTAAATCTGCAAAACTAAATGACCATACCTTCACAATTATCATTGACCCCAAAATGCTTATCAGAGAGGTGTCACAATGAGTTCTCAGCAATAGGAATGTGTTATCTCTCTCTCTCTCTCTCTCTATTCTTTAGAGGCTGGATCTGGAAGACTACTCTCTCTATGGTTACCAAGTTACCAGATGAACAGAAAATACAATCAAAGCTTTAGTTTTATTCTGTTCCTTGCATGCAACAACATCAATTTAGATGGCTCTGAATGGGAATATTCTAATAATTTGTACCATGCTAAGAGTTATTTTTGTTTGCATTCATATAGACCTATGGGAAACTACATTTTCATAAAGTTTCTTATACATGAATCTCTAATCCCTCAGGTAAGATATTTAACTTTGAACATGGGTCATGTCTTTGTGATTTTCAGTGAATAATTTTAGTAGTACTTGGAAGGAAGGGAAAGCATGCTATATAAAGCAAAATAGTTGCAGAATGCTGACATGTAGAAACAGTAAGGAAATTAAATGAGCTTTAATATTTTTGTTTTGATAAATTACATATATGAAATCACTTGCTACATAGTCCAAAATTGTGCTTAGAAAGCAAGTTTTCTCTGGGTAAACAACTGGGAAATAAGAATGAGAGATGAAGTTTTAAGTAAAAAAAAAGCATCCACATGTCTTTGTAATGGTTCGACATTAACTATTCCCTGCAATAAAAGCACAACACACTGGTGCTTTCATAATGTGACTTTCAACTAATCTAGCTCCTGTCTTTGTAGTAGACCGCTCTGCCTAGTTTTAGGAATTGTATCTCTACCCCTCCTGGCTAAGGGAGAGGGACCACCTCTGGAATGCCAGCTGCAGGAGACAAAGCCTGTCTCTGGTAGCGAACGCTGCCTCAGTTTCCTCTCCCTGCCTCCAGAGCTTGGTTAGAAGTCAATGATCGGTAAGACCCCTCACAGTGGGGGGCAACCTAAGCCAGACTCTATCACCTGGGAGGCTTTCATGGAAGGATTCAGGGGGCTGCAACAGAGAACAATGGACTCTAGCCCCCCAGATTTGACATAGCCCAAGTCCCTATGTTCTCTGGGAGAAGTGCTTCCTGTATCTAATCCCGTTAAGCCTGAATACCTGATGGGGAGAGGAGCAGCTCCTTGCTTTCTAGAGTGTGTCCTGGGGAACAATCTGGCATCACAAAAACTTGCTAATAAACCTGTGAAATCTGCTCTGCTAAGAGTGCTTTCATTCATATAATAAGGGTCCAAGAGGAAATGAGTATGTCTTCCAAAGTTTCTGCACCTCTCTTCCTGACAGACACTGACTCAGACTCTCTGAAGCCCTCAGATTTCTTTGAAATGTTATCTACTGTTTGATCCTTGCTGCCCTGTATTCCTGTGTATTACAACTCAGTAAAAGGCTATGCAGAAAGGTGTTCGAGGCCTTTTTCTCCTCTGAGAAACTGGCCGCTGCTGGCCTTTGTCTCCCCTGAGAAACTGGCCACAGCCCACTCCTCCTCCCCAAACAGATCTCAACTTGTCTCAGCCATATTTACTCATTGACGTGTGTCCATGGCACTGGGGGCACTTGTGAAAGAAGTCGCCCCCACACATCTTCCCATGCTATCTCCCATCTATGCCAACCTAGCTCCAATCACATGGATTCACTTGCATTCTTAGGGTAGTCCATGGTCCTTTATGCATCTTTCAATTCATTGATACTATTATTCTTTCTGCCTCAGAATTTGCTTCTTGACCGTAACTCACTAATGAAGGTTTACTCCCCAAGACTCTATGGCATTTCACCTTTTAGTGGAGTACTTCCCCACCTAAAAGAGGAGCAAAGCATTTTCACTGATTATTACAAAGCAATTTATACTGATTTGTAGTAAAAACAATTAGCACAGTACCTTTTAATGCTTGCACTTTAGTTTAAAGCTCTTGCAAAGCCACTACTATATTGTATTTTTCAGGGGGATTGTATAAACGGTCCTTAGCATGGTAAGTACCCTGTAAAGTTTGTAAAAGTAAAATAATACCATATAGGTATGCATTTGTGGTGAAAACACATGTAACTCAGAATCAAAATGATTGTCCAGGAGTTAGAGGGCAAGAGGAGCAAAACTTTAGTTTTCCAGTGTGCAGGCATAGGGAAGAGAGGAGAGATAGTATACGACAGGAAAGGGCTGCTTCAACTTTTGGAGAAATTAATTCCTCTCTATTTCTTATGAGTGCTTATGATCTTGTTTTTCTTTTTCATTATTTTCTACTTCGTCCCTACTCTCCCTCCCTAGCACATGCTGGCATCCACCCCCACCCCAACACACACACATTGCTCCATGGGAAAGGTGTCATAAAGAGGAAACATGTAATCAGCTTTTCCTTGGCTATTTATTTTTCACTCATAATCCTTTAAATGACTGTTACCCTTTTACAGTCATTGTTCTTACATCCCTTGTATGGGATTCCCATACCTTTAAAATAAAAACACCCCAGAATAAGGCTGAGTTCTGAATTTTTAGCTCATTATTTTAGTTAAAAATATAGTGATAATTATTGGAATATGCATTCATGAAATAGGAGGAGATAAAAAGTGGCTAGAGAAGGTGTTGGAGAAAAATCTATATAGAAATAAAATACAAGGTAATGCTGATATTGCTACCAATTAAACTGTTTTTAGATTCTATATACAAAAACATAAAATTTTTATATATAATAAAATTTCTGCATGTTGAATTCATAGAGTCTATGAAAAAATTCTTATTTTGTCTCTATTCCTATAATTTAGGTTTTGATAAAAGCATTTTATAAAATGCTTACCTTGTGCCATGTGCTATGCTGCGTATTTTGTCAGTTTGGATTTTCAGAGAAGTCGATGACAAGATGCGTATGAGTAACAGATCAATTGTGGGACATGCATCAGCAGGGTAAAGGGTGAGAGTGAGGAGCAGCACAGGGTTTTTGTTTGTTTTGTTTTGTCTTTGTTTTTAGGTTGCAGAACAGACAAGATACTGTGAAGTAGACAGGAAAGAAGGAAGCTCGGGTTTGAAGGATCTTACACTGTAGCACAGTTCTAAGAAAGGTTCGAACAGGCCCATCGGAGTCTCCTAGCCAAAGTGTCGTCTGGATTCCTGACTTCTCTCAGGAGTGAGCATACGTTGGCTTAGACCCTCGCCTTTCTTGGACATGGCCTGGAGCAGCCCCCAGGAATCATGGCCTCACACAAACACCGTGTCCATTCAGCAGGGCAGCATCTGGGGGTCTTTGGTCAATTACCCTTCTTAAAAAGCAGCTGAGTGGTGCATTTTTGTTTTATTTTCTCTAATAGTGGCTTCCTGAGATAGAAATCCTCATTTTATAGAAGGATTGAAGGTTCAGAGAGGCTAAGTAATTTTCCTCCAATCTGAGATAAGTAGATGGTGTAGATGGAATTCAAACACAGATTTCTCTGACCTTTGAATTGCAGCTTCTCATACTTCTTTGTGAATTGTTAGAAAAGCAGTCACAGATATGAAATTGGTATCATTATACTTAACCCACGTGGTAACTAAGAGCACAATGAGAAAGAACCATTGTTCCTACCGTTATTGAGAAAGATTATGGCAACATTAGAAGTGCCTGTTCACAACCTATATTGTTCAAAACACCTTGACTTGTTCCTTGTTTCAATTCAGTGCAGCTAATTAGCAATTATATTGAGAAATCTGAAAAAGCTGACCAAAATACTTCAAAGGATTTTATTGATTATTTGTGTGTGAATTTAAATGTATTTGTGTAGATAGTACATATATGTTATATTTACAGTACATATGGTATATATGAGAGATTAAATAGCTAGAACCTTTAAGAGACACTACACTTTCTTTCAAGTGACATGATATGCTGTAGAAGATAGAATAGTAATAATGACTTATGTACAATCATTTTATCATGACAAACACTGTTCTAAATCATTGCAGCGATTAACTCATTTGATGCTTATTACCACTCTACGATACATGTGATAGTTTTACTCCCAGTTTACAGAGGAGAAACTAAGATGTTCAAAATTCATGTACTGTGTCTGAGACCATAGTTTCTGTTAGAGTCAGGATTTGAACCCTGAGAGATGATCACAGAAGGGTGTTTTTGAGCAATGAAAAAACACTCCCAAATACTACTCAGCTCCGCATACTGATTCCCGCTGTCTTTAACAATGATTCCTTAAACCAATCTCACATATTTCTTGTAGTGAAGACAGAAAAAGGAGGTTTAATTTTTCTGCAAAGAATATAGGAAACCCTCTAAAGTCACACCTTCTACAGTTTCTACTGCCTAAAATTTTTTTTGTTCCTATTAGCAATTAGAAACAGAAATAATAAGGGCAGTGGACATATTTCTTCCTGAGCTTAGTGCAGTTAAGCCAGGAAGTGTTTTCTTAAATCACCGAATTTTGACGAGCTGTAGACAAAGAAAATGACAGCTCCCTCAGAATACCAGTGCTGATACAGGAAAAAGCCTGCCCAGCATGCTTTACTGTGGAAGGCAGAAAGGAGAGATAAAAGACTGACAGAAGGCAAGGACAAAAATAGAAAAGGAAAGAGCCCAGGGACTTGCGTGATATCTCCATGTCCTTTCTGGGGAATGGGTCATTAAAACAATAAGCAAAATCAACATAAAAGCTCAGTAATTGTTCAAAAATACATAGAAAAAAATCTCATCTTTACAAGCGATGCAATGCATTATTTAGAACTCCAATATAATGCACACTGTTTAGCACTGAGTAAGTTCTTGTTATTGGGGATGTATGCCTTCATCTGATTACCTTAACAAAGCGATTTGGTAGATAATATTTCTCCAGTATCTGTTCTCCTACTTGTAGGTAATGAAAAGCAAGGCTCTGGGAATTAATTTCATTTGCTCAGATTAAACAATCTACTTATTAATGGATCTGAAGCTAGAATAGTTATGCTTCAACTCAAGTCTTATGGAAGCTTAAGTTTCCACTAGGCTAAATTTTTTCAGAAACCTAAATCCAGTCAAGTTTCTAAAAGAACTAGAAGACCTAGTTGGGCATTCTCTATATTGTTCTGGTTCTGTGGAAACTTACCTAATTTATAACTTGAGTTCGGGTGGCCAGCTTGCAGTGCTCAGACAAATAATTTTCAAGACCTAGGCCGATGTACACATGTAACTTTCCATAAAAACTTTAGTCCTGAATTTGGAGAATGATGTCTTTCTAAAATATTTCTGTACAAATTGTTTGTAGCTCACTGCCTTGGGCTGTCAAAACAACTTACAACCCACATGACACCTAGGTTCTTTATTCTATTGGTGATTTTTTTAAAAATAATTTATCTTAGTGTCATTCTTGAAGCATGTCAAGCATCTATGAAAACAAGCATAAGAGGAACAAAACAATGCTGCTTTTATTTGGAGTTTAGACAACCAACGTGGTCTAGAACAAAAGGGACTGAATCAATATACTTTAAGCCACAGAGAATATAAACTGAGTGATAAAATGAAAGTTAGTTTTGAGATGACTTCATTTATAAACTTATACTGTGATTATGGGGAAACACTTGTTCTCGGGTCTTATATATAATATTAACTGTTGTCTCTTCAGTGCCCCAGTACATTTTCCAGGTCCTGCAGGCTGGCAATTAATACAGCTGTGTTGTTGCCTCCGGTTCTGCTATATTCTGTGTCATTCCACTTCATATTTTCCCCACATTCTTGGTCAGAGTCTCAGATCTGACAGTTTTTCATTTGGTGCAGGACAATAAGATCTCTGCAGGTGTGGGAGAAATAAAGTGATCTTTCTAAACTTGTTTAAAACCATCACACCCAGATTTTTCTAGATAAATTGGTGATATAGTACGGTATGCCTAAAATGAACCTATGCCTTATATTTATAGAGTGATTAACCATTTTCAAGACACATTGATGTTTTTCATCTTTGTAACAGCTTTATAGGATGTAGGTATTATTCTCAGCATTTTTGTAGAGAAGGAAATAGCAGTGCCACAAAGTTAATTTGCAACAAGTTATACAGTACTCAAGTGGCAGTGTTAGAACTTGAACTAGATCTTTTTCTTGCTTCTATACTGTAAGTTTTCATCATAAGTTTTGAATGAGTCATGCATCTTGTACCCTACCCCTAACAGTAACTCTAAACACACTACACTACCTCAATGGCCTACCAGGCATGGTTTCGATTCCATGACTTGATTTCTACTAATCTTTGCTTATTTTTTTCTAGGATTATTTAAAAGCTTAACCAAACATCCTGGATTGTGGGGGTTTTTAATATATTCTTGGACTTGCTCTCAAGTTCTACAATAAAAATTTGTTAAATTCCTGTATACTGCTAGAAATCCAGTGTATTCACTGGATAAAGTTACAACCAAAGCAGAAATTCTTAATTAAAAATAATTAACCCTGAAAATAAAAACTACAATGTAGATCATGGTTTCTCCTTTATTTAATATATCATAGCACATACAGTTTTTTAGTCATAAATGAAAAAAATCATTAATACGGTTTCTAATCTGGATTAGTTTCCCTAATAAAAGATCTAAATTTTAGGTTTATTTTTAATGAAATGTATTCTTTTTCCCCCCAAAATGCATTTTAAATACTCTCTGTTATATACTATAATTAGAATTAGACTAACAAAGCACTGTATTTCTAAAGCTAACTTGTCTCAATAAATAGATAAGATGAGTTTAAACCTGCCCATCAATCGCCTATACGTAAATTATTTCTAGAGCCCTTAGACACTTGAAAATGTTCTTACATTCTTTTTAGTCATTTCAATCTTCCCTGGGCAAATACTAATTTTTCTACCAACTCCTTCATTATAGATAAGTAAAAACTCTGGGTATTTTATAACAGTTTCATAAATGCCTAAATGAATTATTGTGAAGTGTGAATCAATGAAATTCAAATTAATAAAAGTGTGCAATCTTTGCTAAAGATAAATATCAGCCTAGCTTTATCTGCCCCATCCTAATTTATAGCATTTGGTTTTAGAACTTCATGGCTTAGTAATGATAACTGTGCAGACACTATACAAATTATATATATATATATATATATATATATATATACACACACACACACACATATATGCACACACATTTACACATATATACACACATATATATATACTTTATACATATAATTTCCAGACACTATATAAATAATATATATGTATGTATATAATTTACTTTGAAAATTAGTACCATTGTAACTATATAAGCATAATAACATGATTTTCAGAGAGTCTTACAAAATAGGGGTAAGTACTTCTAACGGTGTGATTGTGTGGGTAATGTGGTCTAGAGTTCCAAGCACAAGCCTAGACATCTAGATTTAAGTCCCAAGTTATCCTTTGAAAAATTCATTAATTTTTTTTCAAATCTGTATGCTTTCACCAGGGAAACTTTAGAAATATATGCAAAAGTATGGCGATATTAATACCAATATTTTGACACTGGGAAATGTCTAAATATGAAGATATAAAATACTTTCAAAGTACAAATTGCCACACAAACATGATCCAAATGGGGGATTTAAAATGCTCACATGCCTTATGAATATCAGTTAAATAGACTAGCTCCATTTGAAGCCAATACCACTGATCGGTACAGTGTCCTAAGCTGGACCTCAAAGATGGAAGCCCTGGGTTGCTAATGTATTTCTCACGTGTTGGTTGCTGAGTGACAAAGGGCCATCAGCTATGCTCTATTAACCTCAGTTTCCTCAACTGTAAAATCAGGACAATCATGCTAATCTTACACAGTTAATTTGGGATTTTAAATTAAATAGTTTGTGTCTGTTAAACTCTTGGTAATTTTTAAATTTATATGCAGGCCAAGGCTATTTTAATGACTGGCTTTTCACTTCATTTTGGTTAAATCACATTCTTTAATTAGACTAACTGACTTGAAGGGCTCTGTCTAAGGAAACCGTGGGACTACTCATTGCTATAATCTGGTCTGTGCCACTGGGAGAAAGGAAGTGAAAGAAAATTACCTTAGGGGCAATGAAGCATAAATAGGTTCAGGTGGCCAAGGGTAGGGAGGTAAGGGCATGGAATTAAAACTGCAGTGAGAAGCATAGTTATAAGGCTTTACCTTTATTGGGGAAGAGGAAGAGTTCAATGTATTAACTTGTGTGTTTGCCTACATTGCTGAAGTTTCTTTATAGGCCTTTGACACTATTCAAATTGTCAATGTACTCAAATGATGACATATAGTATGTAATTGGCCATTACCCCATAGAAGTTCAATGATAACAGTCCCTAGTGAGAAGGGCCTCCCCTTCCTTTTCCTTCTCATTTATTTTCCTTCACTTTTTATTGTGAAATATAAAAACTTACTGAAAAGGGCATAAACATAAATGCAATGCTTAATAAATTATTGTAAAATGAATGCCCATGTAACTATCACACAAGTAGGAAAATAAAATACAATACAGCCAGCAACCCAGAGACCCTATAAGTCAGCATGCTGCAGAAAAACCAAACCAACTGGAGACTAAACATAAGCGCAACATGCAAGTACACACGCACACAGCTGGGTGGGGAGAGGAGGAAAAAAAGGTTGAAATTGAGATTTATTTTAAGAAATTGGCTTGCCCAGTTGTGGGAGCTGTCAAGTGTGAATATTGTAGGGTCAACCAATGGGTTGAAATTTCTGGTAAGAGTTGATAGTGTATTCTTCAGTCTGTAATCTACAGGGCAGGCCAAAAGTAACAAAAACTGCACTACAGTTCTGAACCAGAAATCTTTCTTCCCTAGGAATCCTCAGTTTTTGTTCTTAAAGCTTTCAACTGGTTGGATGAGATCCACACACATTATGGAAGATAATTTGCTTTATTTAAAGTCAATTTGTTGTAAATTTTAGTCACATCTATAATACACTGTCATAACAACATTGAGAGTAGTGTTTGACTGAACAAATGGGCACTGTAACGTGTCAAGTTGAAATAAAACATTAACTGTCACATACCATGTTCCTTACAAATCATAAATCTCTCCCTTCCTGCTCATCATAGTCACCATGCTGACATTTCTTCTTCACTTCCTTAGTAAGTGATTGCTTGCTTTCCTTTGTTATAGTTTTACTACCTAAGAATAAACCCCAAAACACAATGACTATTTTTGAATTGAATATAAAAGAAATAGTACAGCACACTGTCAAGATGCCTGGTTCCTATCGTTGAAGCTCATGTTCATGGAATTAATAATGTAACTAGTGATGTACTTGATTTTAATTTATTATCTTACAATATTCCTTTAATTTTGTTCTTCCTGTTTTATGATTTTCTCCTTTTTGTATCCTTTTGATTTGATTATTTTTATTATTTGTTTTTTCTTAGTTCAGAAGTTATACATTCTTTTGCTATTAATTGGTCATAATGCCAAGGACTAAATAATGCAAGCTTGACTATCACAATCAATATTATTTGGAACTTTTACTCTTCTCCATACATTTATAAACACTTCAAAAGAGTTCATCTGTTTAATGAAAACCAAAAACTACCTTAGGTTGCTTCCTACAGAAAGATCCTAAGGTTAAGTATAATCTGTTAGCGATTTATTAAAGAAGTATTCCACGGGAAACAGCAAACAAGTGGGGAAATAGGAGAAAAAGGTAGGAGGAAGTCTCACCTAGGAACTCTGGAGGTTAAATAGCAACTCAGTGTTGTCTGATCCATTGCAAAAAATATAGATTTTTGTGCTCCATTGGCCAAGACTTTTTGGCTAAAGATTTCAGGGAATTTTGAAGGGAGGCTAAAAAAAATGGGGGAGGGGTGGAATCTTTGGGAAACTGAATGGAATACAAACATTTTTGGCTTTATGCCTCCCCTCAATTTAAATGCTGTTTCCTTATACTTTTATTTTAATCATTTAAAAACCCTATAATGTGTTACTATTATAGTTATGTAAGCAATGTTTATTTAAATTCACATATGTATGTGTATACATGTATATGTAAGTATATATACACATATATATTTTTTCAATTAAGACTTTCTTGTTTCAGAGTAGTTTAAGTTTCTCCGCAAAATTAAGAGAATGGTAGAGATTTCTCATATAACCCCTGTCCCATACATGCATTATGGGAAGGTCACCCATGGGAACCATCCCGTTATCACCATCCATCACCAGAAGGGTGACATTTATTGAGACTGATGGACCTACCTTGACACATAACAGTCATCCAAAGTCCATACTTTAAATTTCAACACTATGGTTCACTGATGGTGTTGTACAATCTATGGGATTGTACATGTATCCTTCATTGTGGATGCACACAGAAAGTTCTCACTAACCTAAAAAAACATGTCTACTACATATATTTGTCCCATATGGGAGTCAATTTCTGGGGGCTCAAATCTGAATTATTGATCTATTTGAGTACTCTTTTGCCAATCCTACATTGCCTTGATTACTGCACCTCCAGGGCAAATCTTGAAGGCAGATAAACAGTGCCCATTCTCCACCTTTGTTTTTCTTCTTTAGTATTGTGTTGGATATTCAGTGTCTTCTGCTTCTGCATATAACTTTTATATTAAGTTGCTCAATATCCACAAGTAACTTGCAGGAATTTTGATCAGGACTGTAGTGTATCTATAGATAAAGTTGGAAAGAACTGACATTTTGACAATATTCAGGCCTTCTATCTAAGAACATGGAATATCACTCCATGTATGTCATTCTTCTTTGACTACATTCACCAGATTTTTGTAGAATTCCTCAAATAGAGTCTGTATATATTTTGTTAGATTTGTACCTAAGTACAGATATAAATGGTACTGAGTTTTTTATTTTAAATTCTACTTGTTCATTACTGATGTTGAGGACATGATTGACTTGTATATTAAATTATATCCTGCAACCTTGGTAGTTACTTTTTAGTTCCAGGATTATTTTTGTTGTCATTTCCTTCTGGATTTTCTACTGTTGTATCATATGCAGAGTGAGTTTTTGTTGTTGTTATTATTATTATTTTTCTTCCCAATATGCATATCTTTTATTTTGTTTTCTTGCCATATTGCATTAGCAAGGACATCTACTATGATGTTGAGCAATTGTGACAGGAGACATTCTTGCTTTATTCTTAGTGGGAAAGTTTCAAGTTTTTTTCACCATTAAGTATAATGTTAGATACTATTTTTAAAGTTATTTTTATGCATTTGAGAAAGTTCCCTTCTATTCCTGATTTTCTGAGAGTTTTTATCACAAATGGGTATACTATTTTATCAAATGTCTTTTCTGTATCTATTATGTAATTGTTTTCTTTTTGCCTGTTGTAATGAATTACATTAATATATACTTAAATTTGAACAAAGATTTGCATGCCTGGATAAATCTCACTTGTTCCTGTGTCTGATAGTTTATGTTCATTGTTGAATTCAACACTCTAATTTGTTTGAGGAATTTTGCAGCTATGTTTATGAGAAATATTGATCTTTAGTTGTGTTTTCTCATATAATCTTTGTCTGCTTTGGGTTTTAGGGTAATATAAGCCTCATAGAATGATTTAGAAAGTATTCCCTCTGCTTCTATTCCCTGAAATAGATTGTATAGAATTAGTATAATATTTTTTAAAAATATTTTATAAAATTCATCAATGAACCTCTCTGGGCATGGTGATTTCTGTTTGGGAAGGTTATTAGTTATTTACTGCATACATTGAAGACGTCACCTATTCAAATTATCTAATTCTTTCTGTGTTAATTTTGGTAGATTGTACCATTTAAAGAATTGGTCCGTTAGGTTATCAGATTTGTGGGTTCAGAGTTGTTCATCATGATCCTTTATTACTCTTTTAGTGTCCATGGAATCTGTCAAGTCCCCTGTTTTGTTTTGAATCTCAATAATTTGCATCCTCATTTTTTTTCTTATTTAGCCTCAATGGAGTCTTGTCAATTTCATTGATCTTTTCAAAGAACCAAGTTTTGTTTTTTTTGATTTTTCATTTCCCATTTTTATTTAACTGGTTTTTGCTCTTATTATTTATTTTCTTCTGTTTATTCTGAATTTAGTTTGGTTTCTTTTTCCTAGTTTTCTTAAACGAGGCCTTAGACAGCTGATTTTATATCTTTTTAAAATATATGCTTTCAATTCTATAAATTTTCCTCTAAGCACTTCATTTCATCTCACAAATATTGATAGGCTTTGTTTTCATCTTACTTAAAATATTTTTAAAATTTTTCTTGTGATTGCTTATTTGATCCAGGTGTTATTTGATAGTATGTTGTTTAATCTCCAAATATTTTAGGGTTTTCTAGTTATCTTTTTTTATTGATTTCTAGTTAAATTTCATTGTGGTTTCAGAGTAGACACTGTATAATTTCTATTATTTTTGATTTGTTGAAGTGTGTTTTATGGCTCAGTATTCTTGATGAATTTGATAAATATTTTTTTTTATTTCTTTGCTCTCCATTCCTTTTTGCATCTCCAAACTGACAATGGAGATCACTGTCCATTATTTTGAGGAAAGCTCTAAGGGTTCACTTTTTGACTGTTTTGCTGATGTTAGCTCTTATCAGAATTTGGTTGTCCAGCAATAAATTTTTTCACATTCATTCTTAAAGAATATTTTTTCTGTATTTAGAATTTGTTGTTGTCAGTTACTTCTAACCTATTAAAATATTATTTTCTATCATGCTTCACTTTTCTGTTTGAAGTTATCTATGAGCTTAATGGTTGCTAACTGTTTTTAACTTCACTGTAACCTGTTTAATATTTGTCTTTACATTTGATTTTTTAGGCTCAAATGATATGTGTGGATACAGATTTCTTTTTATTTAACTCTTTAAGATGTTTTTGGCTTCTTGAATCTATAGATGCTGTCTTTTATCAATTAAAGGAAATTCTCTTCAATTTAAAAAAATTATATTACCATATATCTTTTCATTTCTGTTGACACCAATTAAATTTGCTATATTTTCTCACTACATTTTTCATGTTTCTTTACTCTTCACAATACTTCAATCTTTTTGTCTTTGTGCTTCAATCTAGAAACCCTTTTCAAAAATAATTTTAACACTGTTATTAATCCTACCAATGAGTTTTGAACATTTGTTATTTTGTATTGCACTTCTAAAATTTTCTAGTTGGTCCTAATGCAAATTTTTAATGTCCTGGGTTTTTTGTTTGTTTGTTTTTGTTTTGTTGTTGTTGTTATTCTTTAGTTTTTTTCCCCAATGGAAAGAATGTCCTTCTACAACATGGATTTTCAGTGGGCATTGTGTATATTTGTTGTTAATTTCTACTGATTCTCAGTCACATGCTTTGCCTTATTTTATGCCTAGAATATCTTAGATATGTACTATATAACAAATTTTAGAGATTTTTATGGGTAATTTGAGAACTAGAAAAATATTACCTTTTCTTAGAGGGAATTTTCTTTTGTTTCTTCAACCATGTGAGGAAACCAGCAATTTAAAATCAATTTAAACAAATTTTACAGGCTGAAATGTTCTGGACTACCCAAATGACTTGAAATCAAGATGCTGTGTCTGCAAGACACGGTTTAATTTTGATTCAAGTTTACTCCTAGGGAGCAGCTGTGTCCTGTAGGTAACATATCAATAAGCATAAGCAGAGAACTATTTACCAGCTTCCTTATGTGTCAGTAATTCTGGACTTCAACTTTTGGTTTTCATCTGAAGGGTCTCAAAATCATTTCTCAACCTCTTATCCTAGAACAATGGCAACTTTATATAGATTTGCCTCTTAATTTTATTTTCTCTTGCATGTTGATATATGCATATAAACTTTATATATTATATACATATAAAAGTTACAAATATACACAGACACAAATTTTAGTAGCATTTCTTATTCTTCCAGGAAGAAGATTGTTCTGAATTACTTGGGCATCTATTACTAACTACCTTATATTTTATACTTAAAGACACTTTTTAATAATACTAAGAAGGTTTAGCAGATATTTTTTCAAGTGGTATCTCAGTGTTATAGGCTGTTTTTTACATTAAAGCAATTCAATAATATTGTTGTCACTAATTTATCTAAATCAGTGCTTTGTGGTTATAATCACTGTCACCAGAAGATGAAATATACATTTTGGGGAGTAATTAGCACATAGAGTTAAGGATGTCACCTTAACAGGTTTTAGGGTGTTAAAAATGCACAAATTCTTCAATGCAAAGTGAATAACATTACTGGTGGAATGGGAATATGAGTAGTGAAGGGACCCTAAGCCTGTGTACTCTGATTTTTTCCAATGGAAAAAATTGAAAATCAAGTATTTTAAAGTAGAACAAATTTTAAAACAAAGAAAATTCAAATTGAAATTTTTAAAACTCTTCTTTGTTCTTTGCACTTCTGGCAGGCATCTGGTACATGGGGGAAGAAAAGTCATTGGTAAACAGTTTGCAAGTTCAAAAAACATAGAATTTTACAGTGTTCTTAAATTATAAGGCTGAGCCTGAGCTCACTATCACAGATATGAAAAAGAAAATACGACAAGTTCATAAAGTCCTAACATTGTTCTAATTTACCAAGAAATATAAAATAGATACCTTTTAATATGTAATAAACCTATTTATTGTGATGAGCAAAGAAAAAAACATTAATATTAGGATCCTTAACACTAAGCATTCACTGGAGGGAACTTGTTCAAAGGTTATATTAAAGTAGTACATGATATATTGGTGCAAAATGATAAATTTTAGTTAATCTATAATTTTATAATCATTTAATTTAGTATTTTGAGCATGTTTTTTATCTTACTATTGATATTATTTAAATCTACTTTTTGCTTTCTTTGAGGCTTAAACCATTTTTTAAGAAGATACTGATATAACAATATAAATCATTTTACCACTGACAATCTGAGAAAATTCATGTTTTAAAAATCAGTGAATGTGAGTCAATTCTCCCCATTAATACCTAATTTCATTCCCAAATAGCTTTCTCTCAAGTATCTTAAGCTTGTTAATGCATCTCATTACTTAACCAATTATGTTTTTTATTACATTTCACATACTTACAAGTACCTATAAACAATCAATATTATAATTTTCTATGAGAAAAATAAATAATATATGATCTCACTTATATGTGGAATCTAGTGGACAAAATATATTGAACAAAATAGAAACAGAGGCATGGCCATATTATTTAAATATAAAAATATATATGTGATATAATTGGCATAAGTTATAATTTTTATTATAACAATTTTTATCCATATCAGTTTTTAAGACCTAGTTATGTTAATTATATTCTATTCATTCCTACATATGTTAGAATGAACATTTTTCTAGTGATTAATAGTTTAAATAATTAGGCAAAAGGTTTTTGACTATATCATTGGATGTACATATGAGAGATCATTTTATACACTTCTGTATCTAGAAGTCGACTTTCTGTGTATGATATGTAAATTTCAATTTTACAAGAAACTTCCCAGTGATACCCAAAATTGTTATGCATACTTGTTCCATGATTTTTTTAAGTGCACTCACATAAACTATTGACTTTCTTGAAGTTTCTAGTTTTCTCAGAGGAAGACTTCACATGCCTTTCAGTATAGTCCATTTCCAGCAAACTAGCTATTCTTACCAACACTATCAGTGAAAAACAACTGAGAATTATGGATAAAGAATAAAATAAAATAACAACAAAATTTAAAATGTGTATATTTTGATAAGATAGTCAGAAATTCTGACTCCAAAAAATGAAATCGATATTGTGGACCTAATGAGAGAAAATAGAAAAGTATAAACTTCGACAATACCAAATATTACCATGAACGTATACCCCAAGCTGATGGATGCAATCCCTCAAGGAAACAAATAGGCATTAGCTTCTAAAGTTAAAGGTGCACATGCTCTAAGGGCCAGAGGTAGAACTGTGAATATGTACTCAAAAGGCATCTTTACATACATGTGTCAGCAGATTTTTACATGAATGTACTCAACAGAGTCATTTATGAACATCCTATTTATTTCTGTTACAACTATGGAAACTGGGGGCAAGAAAAATGATTCTCAGGAGAAAACAGATGTGTTAGATTTTTTTAAGAAACATCTGTGTGAGTGCCAAAATTTTTTATTATTTTTATTAAATGGTGTGAGTCAATATGTCAACCCATAATTCACATTGGCAATAGTCATGTGAGTTTGAAAAATATGTCACATTGACTCACATCTTCAAATCTTCAATGTATCTTTTTCTATTTTAAAATAATGTGAAAAGATGACTTAAAATAGAATTGAAATACATATGCTTGATCCTAGACAAAAAAAAAAAAAAAACAGAGAAGGGTTCGGATGAGAAATAAAATAAAAGGCATTAATTTTTACCACAGAACTATTTACGTATATTTTTGTCAGTCATAATTCTTTGAAATTTATTAAAAAAAATAACTAATTTTTGAAGAACATAGATAATTTATAATTGAAGTTTAAATTGAATGAGAAGGTCATTTGTTTTCCATAATAAGAGAAAATATATAGGTGGCATTTTTAAAATTTGGCGGATATATCAGAGTGGTTACTATGATAGATTTGAGCTCAATGCTTTACATTGTATCATATTGTTATATTCATATGAATATTGGAAATTGAGAGAATTGGGGATATTAGATGTAAACCCATATCATATTGTTATATTCATATGAATATTGGAAATTGAGAGAATTGGGGATATTAGATGTAAACCCACTTCAGAAAATGTATCTGAATCTGAGCTGCAAGCATCCGATAGAGTAAAGGCAAGTTACGGACAGAGTGAAAAACCAGGTAATTTTTTCAATGGATGGATAGTAATTAGCTTCCATTTCCTGGAATAAAACAGAAGTGATAAATAGGACCTCAGAATAATATGGGAAATAGGTGACCTTACCGCCATAGAATGAGACAGCCACACACTTAGGACAGCCACAGTAACACTGAGATTGGTGAGAAGTAATCCTGAGAGTCTTTCAGTGACCAGAGCTACAAAACAAACAAAAAAACCCCAAACCAACTAACAAAGAATTAAGAAAAAAGAAAAGCAGTGATAATTAAGAAAGGACTTGTGTTTGCAGTTGGCATGAAGGTCATCTGCAGTGGTAGCAAAGCGAAGCAATGGATTGTGCATCATTGCACTTCACAACATACTACTAGCAGTTATTTCTCACAAATGCCCATGAGAGTGAATTAAAGAGAGTTGTTATAAACCTCCATTCTATCGAACAGAATTTTGCATTATTCAGCAGACTAGAGATGAATTTACAAGTAAATGTTCTTGAACTGGGAGTAGTCTTTCCATAAAAATGTCAGTGTGTTGAATTTTCATGACATTGCTGATCACTATTTCTCACCTGCTAAAATGTTCATTTCAATCTTGTTTATATTTAAGGAACTCCAGTGATGCATATACTGGTCATACAGTTGGTTATTTCTTTAGATGGTCTATTAAAAGGTAATCTATCTGCAGAAGACCAATTATAAATTGTTACAAAAGCCTTTTTTATAGCTTCTAATTTGGTAACATGAAGAAAACACTTAATTATATTTTGTCTTCCTTACCTCCAAAGGAATCTTGACTTATCTTGCCAGAAGATTGAGCTCTTGATCAAAATATTTTGTCTGAGAAGAGATACTAATCAATTTCAACACCTTCAGCAGAGAAATATGAACAGCGCATACACATATTATTCTCACTTTAGTTTCTCAAATCTCTAGCATGTTCAACAGGAGTGGATACTATTTAATCAACATGAATTGACCCCCAAAGTTTTAAAAGAATATACAAAATGTCAGATTTTCCCCTAAAGTGTGTGAGATTCCCACTACAAAGTCTGGTTACGATAACATGGAGTTAACAGTATATGGCTAAGTGTTCACGATCATCCTTCAACAACACAATGGTTTGTCGGATGTTTACCTAGGTCAATTCTTCAGTAACCTATGATTGTGTTGTAGCCTTACACAACAGCTAGACAATGAAAACAAAAGTTAAAAGGGAAATGTTTATTTCCCAAGGAACAGGCAGGCATCTATGTTTGAAATAGTATGTCCAATATTTTTTCTGAAGATAATAAAAGCCTATTATAAATTTAAAAAATAAAATGCACGAGATTCTCAATCTAGGATTCTTCCAACTTTCTATGTGAGGACAAGTATGGAAGGGTAGAATAGTGAAAAAAACAACGGAGAAAGATAAAAAGTGCAGGTAGGAAGTAAAACATCTTGGGATTCCCTGGAAAGTTAGGGGGTAAAAAATCTTGAAAAATGCATTGTGTTTCTAGGTTTTTCTCACTCCTTTTTTTTTATAGAACCTTGCAGCCATTTGCTTTAAAAAATCTATTAAAAACGTATTGAAAATTGCAATTGCAATTTATATTATCTTTTCTCTTGGGGTGCAGATTATGTAAAGTATTTATTCATGATGATATGGTTTTCACCTTCTAAATCTGAAACACATGCTCATCAGTGCTTGAGGAAAGGGACTTTTAGAACCTTGTGAGGCGAGCTTATCCTTCAATGTAGCCTACACTTCCGCACCTATCCATAATCTCAAAACGAAGTGGAAATTTCTTGCAACACACAAATCTTACCTCTAACAGAAAGATATGAGCAGGTAAAAGACTTCAATTATTGGAGTTTTGAGATGAATGAGAACTTTGATGGCTCTTGAGTGGCCTCGAGGTACATGATAATATTTCAACCACAAGGACATCAGTGAAAAAGAGGAGGAAAGATGGAAACCATTGAAAGACTGCTCCCAGTAGCATATGTTACCTCCCATGGAAATGAAAAAAACATGTAACAGAGAACTCTTGGCCAGTGAACTTGTCAAAAAAAAAGAGGAAAGATTGTTATAGTAGATGAAAGGATTGAGGAGAACAGATTATTTTGCAAAAGAAAATAAAAGTTGTTATATATATTTGCTAGATCTTACAGAAAAAAAATCATGAAAATAGTGTTAAAACTTTAAGGCTATATTAATAATACCATGCATCAAACAAGCCTTTTCTATAACTAGAAGACAAGGAAATTTATAATTTTCAAGTGAATTTAGATATATATTTTGTATAACCACAAAAGGTTACAGGCATCAGAATTATGGCTTGAGTAGGGACTGCATGCATTTATCTTTCTTCTTTTCTAAAATATCTCCCTAAACAATTTTGTCTGGGTGGACACATTCCCTTCCCTACCCTCACCCTCAGCTCACTAGGAGCTGTACAAAAAGGGACAGTCCCTTGTCAACAGGTGGGGAGAAATCTAGGGGGAAATTGTGATGCTCAGATCACATTCTTGTTAACTTTTTACCCCTGCCCCATACAAGTTCCCTCATACTCCTCCTCTGGAAAATTGCCCTAAATGTATCACTGAACAAAAATCCCCATAAGGGCCTGCTTCTTAGAGATGTACTTAAGGCAGGATCCAATAAAATAAATTGTCACAGATAATTAAGTGCTTTAATTTTTGTATAACATTATTTTTATGTCACATATCACAAAATTTTCACTGTTTCTAAAAACTATATGTCAATCCATAAAATTAAAAAAAATAATCATTTGTACACATCACTCCTGTCATATTTGGACCTAAAGGCTACAAATGTTAGAATCCTGCCAGGGATGTCCAACCATTTGGCATCTGTGGGCCACACTAGAAGAAGAAAAATTGTCTTGGGCCACACATTAAACATACAAAAATTAACAAAAACTGATGGCCAAAAAACAAAAAAGGTTTTAAGTAAATTTACAATTTTGCGTTGGACTTCATTCATAGCCGTGTTGGTCAACAGACGGCCAGGGAGGGAGCCATTGGTTGGGCACAGACTACTTAACTGTAGTCACCTGTTGTCAGCAACAACTTTTAATGGTGTCCTAAGAGATAAATACCTCTGAAAGAATTAAATGGGACTTGAAAAAGAGGAAAGAGATGTCACTTCAGAAAATACCTTTTTATTTGATAGGTGATAATTTTATAATTCTGATATAATGCAGATTATGAGAAATGTGTGGGAAAATAAATTTGCCACAGAATCTCAGAATGCACACGGAATATTGTAATGCACTACTATAATAATTTAGGCTAAAATTCAGTAGCTCCAATAGGCATATCTGAGTTTTTAAAAAATAAATTAGGCTGCTTTTAATTTATAATATATTTACAGATGACAATGGTTAAAGGAAAAGGTGGCAGATTGAGACATTGAAGGCCTAGATTCAGTCAGAATTTCCTTATTTGCTTCTATGATCTCAGGCAAATGAGCCCCCACCCACCACCACCTTCTGCCTTGTACTGTCACTTCCTTGTGTGTCTTCAGGTAAATGGTAATACTCGGAAATGTATCAGCTACCAAAGTGTCTCAAATCAGTTACACAATTTGTGGCCACCAACATTAACACTAGTTATGCCATATAACATGTACATTACCTTCATTCATGGTCAATTAATATCTGACAAAGGAGGCAAGAACACACAAAGGGGTAAAGACAGTCTATTCAATAAATAGTTTGGGGAAAATTGGACAGATACATGTAAAAAGCAATGAAACTAGATCACCTTCTTACATCATACACTAGAATAAACTTAACATTGATTAAAGATTTAAATGTTAGTGGGAAAACCATAAAGATCCTAGAAGAAAACATAGGTAGTAAAAATCTCAGACATTTCTGATAGCAATATTTTTTCTGCTATATCTCCTCAGGCAAGGTAAACAAAAGCAAAAATAAACAAGTGGGACTACATGAAACTAAAAAAAATTTCTGTACAGCAAGGAAACCATCAACAAAATAAAAAGACAATCCATGGAATGGGGGATCCTATTCACCAATGATACATCCGATAAGGGGTTAATTTCCAAACTTTATGAAGAACTTATACAACTCAAACCAAAAAAGAAGCAATCAAAATGGACAAAGAACTTGAATACAAACTGCTCCAAAGAGGATATATAGATGGCCAATAAACATATGAAAGTATGCTCAATATCACTAATTATCAGAGAAATACAAATTAAAACCAATATATCAATTCAAACCTGTCAGAATGGCTATCACCAATAAATCAAAAACAGGTGTTGGTGAGGATGTGGAGAAAAGGGAACACTTTTGCACTGTTGGTGGAAATGCAGATTGGTAGAGCCACTGTGGAAAACAGTATGGAGTTACCTAAGCAAAAAAATCAAACTACCTTATGACCCAGCAATTCCACTTCTGCTGTATATCCAAAGATATCTGAAACTCTAATTTCAAATAATATATACACCTCTTTGCTCATTGCAGCATCATTTACAATAGCCAACACTTGGAAGCAGCCCAAGTGGCCATCAGTAGATGAGTAGATAAAAATATTGTGGTATATTTACACAATGGAATAATATTCTGCCATTAAAAATGAGTAAATCTTACATTTCACCGCATCATGGATGAACCAGGAAAGCATTATGCAAAGTGAAATAAGCAGTAAGAGAAAGACAAATGGCATATGATCTCACTTATATGTGGAAACAATGAACAAAATAAACTAACAAACAAAATAAAAACAGACTCACAGGTATAAAGAAAATATTGACAGCCGTCAGTGGGTATGGGCATTGGGGATCTGAGGAAAAAATTAAATAATTATACTATAAATCAGATCATTCTCAAGTATTCACTATACGATCATGAATGAAGCTATAAGTAAAACTTGAAACTGCTTGTCAATTTAGATGAAGCTAATTTAATAAACCAATTAAAAAACTTGCTATGATAGAAATTATGTCTATGTAATTGTTTGCTGGCGACATGGCTGCCACTTGACAGAATTAGGAGGAAGGCTGCCAGGAGAACATCAAGACAATCAGGAAGTTGCCGTCCTCGGCAGTAGTGCACAGGCAGCTCTCTGGTCCCGTCAATCACGAGGAACATTCAATTCCTTTGCATCTGAGTCTTTCCTTCATTATATTATGTGGATATTATTTTTTAATTTTCATTTTTTCTTAATAAAGTTTAGCTATTTACTTTTTAAAGATTTAAATAAATTTGGCATTTGAGGTCTGTCCAGAAAAAGCCCAGCCATTAATATAATGAGAATTGTTTGCAGACATTCATGTAACCTGGCAGCCAAGGAAATTGGACTAGAATATGCAGGTATGAACAATGACAACTTCACTGTACTAGTCAGTGGGGGCAGTAGATGCTGGTGAGTGAGCATGTGTACCGTGTGGCTGTCACATTCAAAATGACTGAGTGAGTAGAGGAACAGATCTGCATCGAATTTTGCATTAAGCTTGAACATTCCTCCACAGGAACTATTCAGATGATTCAGATGTCTGCACGCGCCTATGGGAAAATGGTGACTGACAGCTTCATCACAGCAACACACCTGCTCATGTATCACATCTTGTGCAGAGTTTTTTGATGAAATATCATATCACCCAGGTGACTCAGTCCCAGATTTGGCACCCTGCCAATTCTGGATTTTCCCAAAACTAAAGTCACCTTTGAAAGGGAAGAGATATCAGACCATTAATGAGATTCAGAAAAATATGATGGGAGAACTGGTGGTAATTGGGAGAACTGTGTGGGGTCCAAGGTGCCTACTTTGAAGGGAACTAAGTTGTCATTGTCCTATGTACAAGGTTATATCTTGTATCTTCTTCAGTAACTGCCTTTATTTTTCATATTGCATGGCTGGATACCTATAGACAGAATTTATTGGAGTGATAGTAAAAATTGGATATTTTGAAAACACTAATCTGTCACTTTTGGTTGGTGGAGTACTTTACATTTATTATTTATTTAAACTTTAAACATAAACTCAAAGGTAATATTCTCCATATTTTGTATGGGAGGAAGGAGTATCTCAGAGAAATTAAGCATTAGTTATCTTACCTAAATCCATGTATAAAATTTGCTGAAAAAATCATGTAAATTAAAAGGGATACTTCTGGTACAAAACACTGAATTATGTTCCTTGTTTGAATAAAAGTACATAATCAGATATACTTCACCATTTATACCATGTGTTCTATAGTGGTGCAAGGACACAGCACATTTTATACTCCCACCAAAAGTTAGTGCTTGCCACCTTCCTTAGTGTACACAAACAGAAAAGCTTCTGCAATGTGTGGTTGGCAATGGTCATTGCTTGCAGGTATTTTGCAACTTGGAGCTCAACTTGTCTCTCACTATAACTTAATGGAATTTTCTTACACATGGTCTAAATTAAATATATCAGTTTATGAAATACTATTCTCCATTTGCTTGTGACTATAAGTAATCTCCATATAGATACCTCCATGAGGAGCTCAAACCCAGTGGGTCATAAATAGTTAAAGTACTTTCTCCTTTTTTTAATCACTCTTCTCTCTCTCTCTCTGTTATGTGCAGAGGCATCAACTTCCAAGACATCCTTTAAACCATTGCCCATTCCAGTAAATTGGTATTCAGGCCATATAAGCTATAGAATCTTCATATTACCTTTGAGGATTTGTTTCAGTAATGAAAACACTACAATGTTGGGTGCATGTTTTAAAATTTTTGTTTTCATTTATTTGTCCACTTCAAATGTTTCCAAGTTTTTCATGTAAGTAAATCAAAATTTTGACTTTTTATCTTCACTTTTATTGTTTAATAGTTGTGTGACAATAGAGTCTTAATTTGTGTCTTTACTCTTTTTTTTTGTTCCTTAGTCCATCTAATATATTTCTTCAGAGTTAATTTTGTGAAGCACAGTTCTTTCCTGAGAAATCATTATTGATTGTTCATGATCATACAAAGTTTATGTCATCTAATATTTTTATCTTAGCCTTCCATGTCTTCTATAATCTAATAATCTAGTTCTAGCCCCAAAGTATATTTCCATTATTATTCTTAAATTTTATTCTTTCATCTCTACGCATAGATTAAATAATCATCCTCTTTGCTATAAGCCTCCCTTACTTTTTTATATCCACCTACCTATGTCTTTGTTCATGATGTTTTCTTCACCTGCTCTGTTTTTGCCTTAAATCTCCATGAATTCAAATTCTACCTAACCTTGAACAAACGGCTCACATACCATTGAGTTAGAGACATTCTTCTTTGTTTTCTCTGCTCATAGTAGTCTCATTCTCTTCCAAATTTCTGTGATTTCTGTATATACATCTTTCTGGCACTTATTAACTTTGCAATTACAAAATCATCATTATACATAGCTTAGATTTATCCTATAATGAAAGAGATCCTCTGTTAGATTCTTTAAATATGAGTTCCTAATTCACATAATTTTGTGTATCATTTCCAAATGCTTGCCACAGAGTAAGCAAACAAACATTATTGGATAAAGTAACATCACCCTATATATGTGTCATTAATCAGTATTCTAAAATAAGTGATATAAATTGTATAGTTATTATATTGACTTCTTTCAACTAAAATGCCAACTTATATTTAAATTCTATTATAAAATTATATAAAAATAACATGATATCCTATGTTATCTTACTCTTTTGATGACATTTCACGTGTTTTTTTATATTTTCAAATAGCTTTTCTTATGTCTTATAGCATCAATTATGCCCTACATACCAACAATTATATTTTTAAAAGAGCTGTATTACCTACATCCAAGATTGCTCTATCCAGCAAAGTTTTCATTTAGAATGGAAGCACAGATAAAGTGCTTCTCAGACAAGGTCAAGTTCAAGGAGTTCATCATCACCAAGCCCTTATTTTATGAAATGTTAAAGGGACTTATCTAAGAAAAAGAAGACAAAAAACATGTATACTAAAATGACAGCAAACTCACAATTACTAACAACCACACCTAAAATAAAAACAAACTGAGAAAACTAGAACAGGAACAGAACCATAGAAATTGAAATCACATGGAGGGTTATCAACAGGGGAGTGGAAGGAGGAGAGGGGGAGAAGGTATAGAGAATAAGTAGCATAGATGGCAGGCAGAAAATAGGGGGGAGGGCAAGAATAGTATGGGAAATGTACAAGCTAAAAATCTTGAGACACATGGACATGAACTAAAGGGAGGGATGTGGAAGGGAGAGGGTGTGCAGGGTGGAAGAGAATGAAGGAGTAAATGGGGCAACTGTAATAACATAATAAAATATCTTTAAAAAGAGCTGTATTAAGATATAATTGATATACAAAATTGCACATATTTAATATATACAATTTGATGATTTTAGACATAACGTATATACCCATGAAACTGACAACAAAGCAGTGGACATATCTATCACCTCCAGAATCTATTTCTCTTCCTTCCTTTCTTTCCTTCTTCCTTTCTTTCTTTCTTTCTTTCTTTCTTTCTTTCTTTCTTTCTTTCTTTCTTTCTTTCTTTCTTTCCTTCCTTCTCTCCTTCCTTCCTTCCTTCCTTCCTTCCTTCTTTCTTTCTTTCTTTCCTTTTTCTTTTTCTTTCTCTCTTTCTCTTTCTTTTTTTTTTCTTGTTGACTATAAGAACTATGCTATACAGCAGATGTCCTGCACTATTTCTTCTTGCATAATAGAAACTTTATACCAATTGAATAGCAACTCCCCATTCTCCCCTGCCTGGTGATGGTAACCAGTTTTTTACTCTCTGTTATAATTTTTTTCAAGAACACATATTAATAAGAACATGTGGTATTTGTCGTCTTACAGCTGGCCTATTTCACTTAGAAAAATGTCTTCCAGTTTTATTTATATTGTTATATAAGGCTGCTTTTATTAATAAAAAATAATGTACAACTCTCATAACTACTCAATATGACCAAAATAACAGTTGTAACCCTGGAATAAAAGCTATAACCACTTCACTATGTATGTTAAAATTTGAAATTATCTAGGAAGGATATATTATAATCCAATTCTATGAGAATAGACAAAATATCAAATGGGCCACAATCATTTTTGTGAAGCCCACTCTTTTTCCCAGTGTGTTATGAAAGCAAAAAAAAAGGCCATATTTTGGAGCATTGCAATAGCCCAGACGATATAATAATAGCATGACAAATGATGCCTTTTACAAAAGAAAAAAAAAAGGAAATATACAGAAGAAATAAGTTAGGTGATAAACACATCATCGTTTTCTAAATCCCAAACCAAATATTCTCAAAGGTAGGATTCAAAAGAAAATTATTCTACCACTATATGCCAGGAAGGGATTGACATGCAACTCATAAACACAGACATTCTGAACATTCATTTGGTTAGATTTTTTTACAATTATATTTATCCAAGCAGTAGACTACTCTTGATTTTTATAGAGCTTATCTTTTTACACATAATATTTCGACACCTTAAATAACGTATGTATGAAAGGTTCAGATGACGTATCACTGAACAATTATGACATTAACGTAGCCGTGCTACTAGTGGAAAGTGTTGACTCTTACCTGGATTGTTTCCAGGCCTATGGCAGGCTCTTCCCTGGCCTGTGGCTTGGAAGAGGTTTTGGACTGGCCTAGTTCGAAGTCACTTCAATCACATAGACTTCCTCTTATTGGGACTGTTTCTTCCTCATTGCAAGGTGATGGTAGAACAGCTGAGTTATGGTAAAATGTGGTAATATGTGGCTTGCAATTTGAGACTCTATAAATCTTGCAATTTCCCTATGAATGCACTTGATTTAAAAAAGGGATTGTGGTGGTCTTTATTACCAGTCTAGGTTTGTACAGAAAGATGAGGAGGAAATGCCAGTTGCCAGAGTGACAGCATGTGAATGACAGATCTGTTCATGGAAGGAAAGCAGATGATTTCAAGAAGTATGAAAGTTCTCACAGCATACCAGGCTGGTTTAGGCCTCATCCAGGGAAAAAAAGCACACATACAAGTAAAATAATTAAATATTTTATCACTTCTTTTTTTGCCCAGTCAGAAGCATTGTTATAAATAAAATGTGTTATTACATCTAAGACAGACTTTTTTCAATACATTTTCTTAAGAATGTACATTTAAGGTTGGTGATAGATGTCAATGTGAGTGTACAGTAAAACTGCTTTTTATTTCAATCTCTATTCATCTATCTATCCATCATCTATTTATTTTTATCCAGTGATCTCACTGCTGGGATTATGTCCCAAGATCCTGAGTCACAAATTTAAAAGAACCTATGCACCCCAATGTTCAGAGTAGCACAATTTACAATAGCCTAGTGCTGGAAATAGCCTAAGTGCCCAACAGTCAATGAGTGGATAAAAAACGTACAATAGAATGCTACACAGCAGGAAGAAAGAAGGAACTACTGCCCTTCATGACAGCATGAATGAATCTGGAGAGCATTATGCTAAGTGAAATAAACCCGGCAGTGAAAGACAAATACCCTATGATCTCGCCTATAATTGGAACTTCTAACTGGAGCCTATTAAACAAAACAAACAAGCCAGCAAAATAGAATCAGAGACTTGGAAATAAAGAACAAGCCAACAGTATCCAGAGGGGCAGGGGGAGGGGGGTAATGGGGGAAAGAAGGGGTCAAGCAAAGGAACACAAATAGAGGAATCACGGGCATAAACAATGGCAGGGGATTGACTGTGAGAGTGTTGGGGGGATGGGGAGAACAATAGGAAAAAAAGTAGGACCCCTGTAACTGAACAATAAAAAAATTAAAAATAAAGTTAAACAATTTTTTTATTATTAAATAGAAGCTTTCTATTGATAAGTCCATTTGGGTTGCATCACACAGCTGCAGTTTCAAGGACCCATTCAACTTAGTCCTTATACTCCTGTCTAGGTGTGAGTCAGAGACAATTATGTGATAAATCATCACATACTAGTATCTGCCTTTTTAATAAATTAGACAATTTATAGGTTTTTCTATGTTTTATACTTCTAGGAGTTTACTTACTTAAAATTACTGGCAATTATCAAGTATCCTTAATGCTTATGCATTTTATAACTGCTTTTGAGAATCACTCCAATCACATCGCTCTTCCTTTATTTAGATCATTCTATCTAAATTTGGAGCAAACCGCTATACCTTTTATTCAGCCAATCAACCCAAAACATCTCAGACTCACATGACTCTCTAGGGCTGAACCATCTGCTGAAATTTCAGTGCCTCTAATTCTCCCAATTGATAATTTTAGAAACTTAAGGAGAAGGAAAGTGGTTGATTAGAGTTACCACAATGGTATAAAAAATAAATTACAACTTATGCATGTAAGTTTTCAAAAGTAGTGTAACATAGTTTATACAGTAATTTGTCACAGTTTTGGAGATGATTAAAGGCAATCAATGCCAATAACAGCATTGAATAGTGGGGAACAGGCTTTTCCATTTGCTCTGTTGAACAAAAATACTCAACACCTTTACTGAGATTCACGTAGTCTTTTGTGCTCAACTGCCTACAAAATGATAAATTATTATTTATAGATGAAACAACTGTTTTTTCAAGAGAGAAAGGAATGTGCTCATCGTCTCAGAAACAGTACTTGGAATAACTAGAAATAAACTTGATTTTTAAAACACAAATTTTATAAACTTTGGATTCTCTCAATATCTCCTTTTGTAATGGGAAAAGTGAGAAGATCAGAGATATTACGAGAGCTTTGAAACTCTCATACAAATGAGCTAATTGTTTATAACACTTGCTCAGGTAACATTTGAACTGGGCTGCAGCACTACACTTATAGTGTAATACTAATATAAAAATAACAGAATTTATCTTAGGTAGATACAGAGAATATAATATAAAAATATGATCACTATTAATATAATAATACGTATGTAACATACATACTGTTATTGTATGTAACAATGCTCACATGTTTTAACCTATGTCTTAAATGAATGTGGTTATATAGAACATGATCTTTGAATACATGTATCTGGAAATGTTTCTCCTTTTCCCTACTGTTTTTCTAGTCTTTCTTTAGCCTCAAGCTATGTGTATTTGAATGACAGATCAAAGAATTGAAAATTATTGTTTTCCCTGATACAGTACTATTCAAATTTCATTTTAAGTGTTTGCCATGCTGATAACCCTGCCAAATTCTCCTATAGGTTAACTCATGGACTCGGGCAACAACTAATTTAAACTTGACATTTCACTAGCAATTTGGATAGAGATACACATATTTGTCCACAACCATCTAAGAACATACTGAAAAATGGGACAGTGTTTCAAAAATAAAAGGGTAAAGAAAAAATTCACACTTTGTAATATTATACAAAATTTAAGCACTTATAAACAAAACAGAAGCAACATAGATTGCATTTCTAAAGATTTGGCACAGGCAAAGGTGTAAATATCAACCACACATACTTTTATAAAATTGGTTAATTACAAAGTAAGCTGACTTCTAATAAAGAAAGAACTGGACCTTCTTGCACTCAACTCTCAAAGATCACTTGGAATTCACAACCATGTTGTAAAGTGATAACAGAAAAATATCTCTAATAGCTGGGTTTTCATCCTGTTTTATTTGCACATAACTATTATAATAGAAACTATAAATATTTTGTTCCCTGCTAAGATATATATTACCTGAGGTGCTTTCTAGTTGTAAACTCTCTATTCTTATGACAATTCTTGTCCTCAACTTCGTGAACAGCTAGCTACAGCGACTGAAAAGTAAATGACTGATGCTGGAGCCCAGAGGGAGTGCATCTGAGTTAAGCCCATGTGTGGTACGAGGCCCTTTAAGTAGAGAGCCCTGAGAATCCCAGTTTCTTCCGCCATGCCAAACCCCACTGGTTTCTGCAACCAGAAGTTATAAGGACTTACTTTTTTGGCGCTGGAACTCTGGGCTGTGTGGTCGGTGCGGGGCTGGGACTCCTCACTCCCAAGATATCCCTCCTTAATATTTATCCACCACAAGTGGATATGGGCCCAGCCTGTTCTGCATCTCCACCCCTCCTACCAGTCTAGATAAACGTGTTTTTTTAATTTTCATAGTTGTGATCATTCCATCCAACTTGACTTCTGATGGTTCTGAGTGATGGTTGCTCTATATTTTAGTCATAATTTTGATGTAGTTGTGTGAGGAGGTGAACCATGTTTCCCTATGCCACCATCTTGACCAGAAGTCAAACATGATTATCTTTAATAAGGAGGAGTCAACAAGAGTGGACCAAAACATGTGTGAGGGTATATGATTAGAGGGGGAGGTGACTGAACAGTTGTTCTGACAGTGTCTTTCCTCGAGATTGGATAATACCTCAGGGACCCTAAAGAAAAGATTGTATGGTGGCTAAAACTGAGAGTGACTCTAAGTTTAAGAGTCAAAGGAGGGGAAAAGCCTACTTGGTCTTTCCATTAATAAGCCTTTGTTTTAACTGTTCAGCAGAGATAAACAGTACAGCTAATCTTTATGAAGCAAAGAATGGGAATTTGAACAATCCACATCTGGCCTTGTCATAGGTAACAAGGGGGGAATTTTGTAATTATTATTTAAGTCATATTTGAAAGGAAGGTCCCTTTCACTGATTCACTTCCTGAATATAGGAGTTCTTAGTATACTTGTTTTCCAGAATTCAGGTATAATAAAATATTGTTCAAAGTAACTTCCAAATTTTGTAAAAAAGTAAATCCAATGAGACTTAAAAGGAAAAAAAGAACTACTTTATTTCAAAACTCCACAGGAGAAGGCATTGTTAGATTTAGGTTACACATCTCCAGAAAAAAACATGAAGTATTTGAGTTTTCACAAAAACAGAATATAGGTGTCAGTGTAGTCAAAATCTCATGGTGCTATTTTTTTAAAGTGTCCTGCTGCACTTTTCTTTCACAAAGGTGAACTACTCCCTCATAACCATGGATAATATATTTGGCCTTTTATATATAAAAATATATATTCCTATCTCTATTCCTATATAGAGATAGAAGTATATATCTATATATATATAGGTATATATATGTGTGTGTGTATATATATACTTCTATCTCTATAAGTAATATATATATATATGTATATAGGTATCTATATATAGATAGGAATATATGTACATTCCTATCATGTGTGTGTGTGTGTGTGTATCCTTGTCAGCGTAGGGAAGGTTGGTGGGATGCACATTTAGAACAAAGGCAGTGAATCTGGGACATTCTGCTCCCAGGCTGCTCCAAGCAGAGTCTAAACTATCTTGTGTAGCAGTGAAAAAAAAGCATTAAAACTTAACGCAGCTGCTTGTTATCAAAATTGCTTATCTTGTAGTTTTTAATAAGTCCTTTTCTGTTCTGGAGTTCATCATTGTTACTTAGAACGAAAGAATTATCCTTCCCCTCAGCTATTTCTTCCCCTCATTCCCGCATTCAAACATGCTTTGATAACGAAGCACTCGAAGACAAAGATGCAGAGTAGTTTGAAGAGTGTGTCAGTCTCTCATAGAACTGAGCAGTTTATGGGCATGGCTTGACAATTTCTCTGGTATGTTTTGTTTAGCAAAATAATATCTCCGTAGAGGTATCTGTGTTGTTTCCGCTGTCTACAGAGTGTATCTATATTTAGACTTTCTAAAAGAATTTTCTTTCTCCAGAAGTATGTGAGACATTAGGAAATCATTCTTGGCCCTGAAGCTGATTAGCTGTTTATAGAATGCTCATTTTTATTGAAAAAGTTGGGATAGAAGTGGAGAATCTGTCCAAGCTGAAGATATCATTTATTTTTTGGAAGATTTTTATTTGTACATTTTTATTATTGTTGAAGCTGTTACAGTTATTCCCACTTTCCCCCTTTCCCCTCCCTCCCCCCATGCCCACCTTTCCCCAGCCCAATCCAGTCCCCACACTGTTGTCCATGTCCATGGCTGGTGCATAAATACTCTTTAACTATCCTGACATATCAAATCACCTAATTTCTGGCCTTGACTTGATTCAGAGATGATTATCTTAGAGTAATTATTTGACATTTAAAGGAAAGAAATATTTTGGAATTACAGTTTATAAACTGGTTGCAATCTACTAGTATTAAAATACATTGATGATAGTTATTACTATTAAGCAAAACACAGTAATAATAATATTTATAGAATTTTTTGCTTGATTAGCATTACAGTGCTTATTACTTTAAAAAATTTTTTATGTCAATATCATTATACCTATCTTTCAGATGTAGGGAAATGGAGTTAGAAAGACAGCATAATATAGTTGCCAATGGCATAAGCTCTAGAGTTTGACTTCCTGGATTAGATTCTGTGCTCCTCTAATATCAAATTATACATGAGAACTTCTTAATGAACAAAATGTTAAGAACGATAATCATATGTAACACCTTTGTGATTGAGTTCTTGTGAACATTCAATTATATTTTGTACCTAAAACAATTTCAAAATGAGAATCACATCTCACAAAG
Source organism: Artibeus jamaicensis (assembly GCF_021234435.1). Classification (NCBI taxonomy): domain Eukaryota; kingdom Metazoa; phylum Chordata; class Mammalia; order Chiroptera; family Phyllostomidae; genus Artibeus; species Artibeus jamaicensis. The sequence goes on from NW_026522030.1 coordinate 49,021,014, forward strand.
TTGAACAGGCAGGGAAGACTTTTTTCAAAGCAATTGCAATAGAAAAGAAATACTAGAATGCAGTCCAAACTCAACTCTGCTGAAACTGTGAAAGTTTTAAGTACCTGTGTAAAAAGAATCACAGGCTATCTGTATCTGCTAATTGGCCTTACTCAAAAAAGAAGTATCTTTGTGATAGGAGGAAACTTTACAATTTGAGGCAAGGCACCCACCCAAATTAGGCTTCTACCATCCCAAAAAGCTTGGGAGATGAAGGTGTTATCTTATTTTTAATTAAATTTATTGGGGTGACACTGATTAATAAAATTATATAGGTTTGAAGTGTATCATTCTATAATAAATCATCTGTATATTACACTGCATGCCCATCATCCAAAATTCAAATTATCTCCCATCATATATTTAGACCCCTTTACCCTTTTCTACCTTTCCACTGCCCTTCCCTCTGGCAATCACCATAATGTTGTCTGTGTCAGGGAATTTTTGTTTGCTTAGTTTTTTTGTTTGTTCATTTGTTGCTTAGTTTACTTATTTGTTCATTAGTTTTCTTGTTTGTTCATTTGTTGCTTTCAGTTTTATAGTCCATGTGTGAATGAAATCATATGGTTCTTGATTTTTTCTGACTTATTTCACCTAGCATGATATTCTCAAGATCCACTATATTTTATAAATGGCACTATTTTATCTTTTCTTATGGCTTAATAGTATTCCATTATATATATATATATATATATATATATATATATATACACACACACACATATATATGTGTATGTATACATATATGTACACACACACAAAACATCTTCTCTATCTGTTCATCTATCAAAGAACACTTAGGTTGTTTACATATTTTGGCCACCCTAAATAATGGTGCAATTAAGATTGGATAAATAGATCTTTGTGAATAAATAGTTTCAAATTTTTCAGATAAATACTCAAAAGAGGGGTTATTGGGTCATTTGGTAACTGCAGTCTTGATTTTTTGAGGAAATTCCATACTGTTTTCCATGATGGCTGTACTTAGTTTACATTCCCAACAGCAGTGCTAAGGGTCCTTTTTCTCCAGAACTTCTCCAACACTTGTTATTACTTGTGTTGTTGATAAAAGCCATTCTAATAGATGTGAGGTGGTATCTCATTGTTGTCTTGATTTACATTTCCCTAGTAGCTAGTGAAGTTGGGCATCTTCTCAGATATCTGTTGGCCATTTGCATGTCTTTTAAGGGGAAATGTCTGTTCAGGTCCTCAGCCCATTTTTTAATTCAATTGTCTTTTTTGTTGTTTTGGTGTTAAGTTATATGTATGAGTTCTTTATGTATTTTGGATATTAACCACTGGTATACTGGTGTTTGAAAATATCTTCTCCCATTCAATCAGTTGCTTTTTTGTTTTGTTGGCAGTTTCTGTTGTTGTGCTGAAACGTCTTCATTCAGCATAGTCCAGTTCATTTATTTTTGCCTTTACTTCCATTCCCTTAGTATCAAATTTATAAAATCTCCAAGACCAAGGTCCATACGGTTAGTACCTGTGTTTTCTTCTATGTACTTTATTGTTTCAGGTCTTATTTTTAGATCTTTGATTCATTTTCTTTATCTTTATGATAATATATTACATTCAAATGACTGGGTCCTAGTTCCTTGAGAAAGACAATCTAGTGTTATAACTAGAGGCTTTTAGGCAGCAAAAACTATGAGAACTAATCAAGCAGATTCAGTGATGTTGCAGATATAAAATCAAAATACAAAAATGAATTGCATTCGATACACTAACCATGAACTATCTGAAAAAGAAATAAAGAAAATAATTCCATTTACAATGGCATCAAAAACAATAAAATACTTAGAAATAAATTTAACCAAGGATGTGAAATATCTGTAACAATAAAAATTATAAAACTATTAAATAATTGAATGAGATACAAATAATTGGAAAGATATCTCATGTTCGTAGATTAGAAGAATGAATATTGTCCAAATGTCTAAACTTCCCAAAGCTATTGATGGGATTGCTCCACAATACAACCACTATGGAAAACAGTATGGAATTTTCTCAGAAAACTAAAAATGGATCTGCCTTCTGACCCAGCAATTCCACTGCTAGGATTATACACTAAGAACCCTGGAATACCAATCCAAAAGAACCTATGCATCCTAATGTTCAGTGCATCACAATTTACAATAGCCAAGGGTTGGAAGCAACCTATGTGCCCATCAGTAAATGAATGGATAAAAAAAACTATGGTCAATTTATACAACGGAATTCTATGCAGCAGAAAGAAGGAGCTCCTACCCTTTGCAACAGCATGGATGGGACTAGAAAGCATTACGCTAAGTGAAATAAGCCAGGCAGTGAAAGACAAATACCATACAATCTCACCTTTAACAGGAACCTAAACAACAAAATAAACAAACAAGCAAAATATAACCAAAGACACTGAAATAGAGAACAAGCTGACAGTGTCCAGAGGGGAGGGAATTTCAGGAGAATTTCAGGGGAAAAGGAGAAGAGTTTTCAGTAACAAGTATAAAAGACACATGGACAAAAACTAGGGAGGGGGTGGAAATGGGAGGGGTTGGGTGGGGTGGGATGGGAGTAAAAGATAGAAAACTGCACTTGAACAGCCATTAATTTTTTTTAATAAATAAACTTACCAAAGCTGTCTAGAGTCAACTGCATCCCTTTAAAATTTCCATTGGGATTTTTCATGGAAGTAAAAAAGATGTCCTAAAGTTTGTATGAAACTACAAAAAGTATCAAATAGCTATAGCAATCCTAAAAAAAAGAAGAGAACTGGAGACATTATCACACTTTATGGTATGAACGTTTAAAAAAAGCTATAGTAATTAAGACAAAATTGTACTGGCAAAAAATGAAATTGACATGAAGACCAATGGGACAGTGTAGAGAACCCAGTATTAAACCCCACATATATGGTCAACTAGTATTTGTCAAAGGACAAGGATAGATATTTCAACACATGGTGTTGAGAGACCCTAGTGTTGTTAAGATACACCAGTTAAGGTGTCTCTCAACACCAGTTCTCTTAACAACATTTAGTCCCCCATTATACACCACTCAAAAAATTAGGTCAAAATGGGTTAAATATTTAACATAAGACCATACATTTCCTAGAAAAAACACAGGGAAGAAGCTTCTTGACATTGGTGTTGAAAATGATTTTTTTTTTTACCAAGACACTCAAAGTATAAGCAACCAAAGCAAAAATAAATAAGTGTGACTACATCAAATTCAAAAGCTTCTGCACAGCAAAGGGAATGACCAGCAAGTTAAAAAGGCAACCTACAGGATAGGAGAAAATATTTGCAAGCCTTATATCATATAGGGGATAATTTCTAAAATTATAAAGAACTTGTACAACCCCACAACAAAAAATGTAATTAAAAGATGGGCTGAGAAACTGAATAGACATTTTTCCAAGAAGACATGTAGATGTCCAGTAGGTACATGAAAAGGTGCTCAGCATCATTAATCATCATGAAAATCAAAACCAAAATCACAATTTGATATGACCTCACACCTGCCATTAAGAGGACAAGAGAGAACAAGTGTTGACCAGGATGTGGAGAAAACAGAACCATTGCAAACTGTTGTTTAGACTGTAAATTGGTACAATACTATGGGAACAAGTTTGGAGGTTCCTAAAATATTTAAAAGCAAAATTACCATATGATCCAGTAATCCCATTTCTGGCTATATATTGAAATAAATAGACACATGATCTTAGAGAGATATCTACAACCCCATGTGTATTGCAGCATAATTCACAATGGCCAAAATATGAAAACAAATAAGGGTCAACTTATGAGTAGATGATAAAAGATGTACCTGTCAAAGGGGCAGAGAAAGAAGTTACATTTCTAATTTTTGGAAGATACTCTAAGAAAAGGGAGGTCAGGGGAGAAGAGCTAGAAACAAAAAGAAACAGTCTAAAGTTTAGCTTCTTGGTTAACACTTAGAGGCCTGACTCTTATTAAGATATTATTATAATTTGGATCTTATTAGAGAAAGTAAGTGATTTTTACATAGTCACAATCATTTAATTCTCAAGTCAGAGTTGTGAACCATGGAGGCCTGATTTTAACATTCATAATCTCAATCATTGGGCTAACCTGAGCTGCAAAATTATAATCCCCTTTATATGTCTTCTCTAGGGCATCTGGCCTGGTGAGTTCTCCAGCCTTTCTGCTATAAGATAGGCTGTCTATACAAAATATATATGTCAGTTGATATGTTTTAGATGTTTCCTGAGAACAATTATATAATAAGAAGCTATTTTGAGCAGGGCATTTGAAAAAGCTTTGCTCAATATTCCCTATCTCTTCTTTGAAATAATCAAGGTGGTAAATCTGTTACATGCTTAACCCTACCTGTAAAACCAAGGAAATCCTAGTAAATAAAGCTCAGGCCCTTAATAAGTTATTAATATCTGTTGTCCATGAAAAAAAGCCAATTAATATATCCCTTGTTTATTTTTTGATTCTTTGGATAGATTAAACAGAACCAGAATAGAAATAAAATTGTTCAACTTCCTTAGTTTTTGAGGTTCTAGAGTTAGATGAGGAATAAACAACTTGAAGGGAATTTTACTCCTGGACCAGTGCCTGATGGCAATCTAGAAATAAATAAATTAGAAAATGATGGGCCCTTGCTGGGTCACTCAGTTGGTTAGAGCAGTGTCCTGATACACCAAGGTTATTGGTTCAATCCGTATACGCAAGAATCAATCAATGAATGTATACTAAGTGGAACAACAAAACAATCTCTCCATCTCTCTCTCTCTTTTTCTCTCTCTCTTTCCAATCAATAAAGAAATATTTAAAAAAATAAAATTATGAAAGGTTGCATGTATATTTTTATATAAATGCATACCTTGGACATGTACAACATAAGGAACTTGAGAAAGTTACAAAGTTGAATACTCATACCACAGCTGAAGGAAGGTATCTTGACAGTCTGAAGGAGTTCCAACTTGTTTTTCAACTCTCAGGAGATTGAGAGATTCATAAGGAAATCCAAACTCACTGGTCTTAATCTGAATGAACATTTCTGCCTGTGTTTTCCTGAAAGTTTCCACCTCATTACCTCAACAATATATAAAGAATGAAATTTAAAATTCTCTTCAGCTGGTGGTTTCTGTATTTGTAAAGCCTCAGGACTGTCCCTGACAGTCCTGTTACAGTCACTGTTCCTTTCCCTCTATCAGCAGAATCAAGTTGTTATTTTGAAATTAATTTATGTCATCTTTCTTTACACTAGTCAGTGAGATCCATTTTGTCACCCACATCTCACAGTGCGACATCTTGTCAAAGCCATTATGCTGCAAGCCTTTTGAAACCAATTTCACAAGTAAAATGACTGGTCTATATACTAAGAATAAAAATCTCTCCAGTCAGCTAAAATGTTGCTGTTGCCATTTTTAATGAAGTCATCCTGTAAGAGTGAATCACCCAGCTCTAACAAACTCACTCACACATGTACAGGTATGACACATTTAAATGAATGACATGTTAAATAAAAAATGCAACTGATTACCCACTTAGATGAAGCTAATTTAATAAACCAATAAAAACCTTGCTATGATAGAAATTATGTCTATGCAATTGTTTGCTGTTGACATGGCTGCCACTTGACAGAATTAGGAGGAAGGCTGCCAGGAGAACATCAAGACAATCAGGAAGTTGCCGTCCTTGGCAGTAGTGCACGGGCAGCTCTCTAGTCCCGTCAATCATGAGGAACATTCAATTCCTTTGCATCCGACTTTTTCCTTCATTATGTTGTATGGGCATTATTTTTTAATTATCCTTTTCCTTACTAAGGATAGCTGTTTACTTTTTAAAGAGTTTTTAAATAAATGTTGGTGTTCTAATATATTTGTTCTTTAACTGAATTTATTGTGGTGACATTGGTTAATAAAAATATATAGGTTTCAGGTGTACATTTCTAGAATACATTATCTGAATGTTGTATTATGTGTTCATGATCCCAAGTCGAGTCCTCTTCCACCACTGTTTATCCACTCAAATGTCTCTTCCACCTTGTCACACCCTTCTTTTTCTCTGGTAATCACCACACTTTTGTCTATGAAGTTTTTTTGTTTGTCTGTTTTTGCTTAATCCCTTCACATTTTTCACCAGGCTTGCAACACCCCTCTTCTCTAAAGCTGTCAATCTGTTCTCTGTATATATGAGTCTGTTTCTATTTTGTTTGTTTATTTTGTTCATTAGATTCTACATGTGAGTGAAATCACATGGTACTTGTCTTTCTCTGACTGGCTTATTTCACTTAGAACATTGTTCTCCAGGTCCATCTATACTGTACTAAATGGTAAGATCTCCTACTTTTATTTATTTATTTATTTTCTTAAATGACCAAGTAGTATTTTATTGTGTAAATGTACCACAGCTTTTGTAGCCACTCATCTGTTGATGGGCACTTGGGCTGCTGCCAAATCTTGATTATTGTAAATAACACTGCAATAAACAGAGGGATGCATATACTCTTTTTCATTAGACTTTCAGGTTTCTTTGTATATATTCCACCAAATAAAATCACTGGGTAATAAGGCAATTCCATGTTTATCTCCATAGTGCTTTCCACAGTGGCTTCCTCAATTTGCATTTCCACCAACAGTGCACTAGGGCTCCCTTTTCTCCACATCCTCCCCAACACTTGTTGTCCATAAATTTATTGATGATGGCCATTCTGAAACATGTAAAGTGATATCTCATTTTGGTTTGGATTTGCATTTCTCTGATGATTAGTGATATTGAACATCTTTTTGTACATTTATTGCCCATCTTTATGTCCTTTTTGGAAATATTTCTGTTCAGGTCCTTTGCCCATTTTCACTTGGAATGTTTGTGTGTGTGTGTGTGTGTGTGTGTGTGTGTGTGTGTGTGTTGGGTTTTATAAGTTCTGGACATTAAATTTTGGACATTACCTCTTATCAGATTTATCATTGGTTGATATATTTTCCCATTAAGTAGGTTGTCTTTTTTAATTTTGTTGATAGTTTCCTTTAAGAGCAAAAACTTTACTTTGATGCATTCTCATTTGTTTATTTTGTCTTTTGTTTCTCTTGCCTGGGGAGATATGTCTGATAAAAAATTGCTCCAAGCAATGTCTGGGATTTTATGGTCTATGTTTTCTTCTAAGATATTTATGGTTTCAAGTCTAACATTTAAGTCTTTAATCTGTTTTGAGTTTATTCTGTGTATGGTGTAAGAAGGTGGTCTAGTTTCATTTTTCTACATGTACCTGGCCAGTTTTTCCAACAGCATTGATTGAAAAGGGTGTCTTTACCCCATTTACCTCCTTTGTCAAATATTATTTGTCTGTAAAGGTGTGGGTTGACTTCTGGGCATTCCATTCAGTTCTGTTGGTCTGTGTGTCTGTTTTTATGGCAGAACCATGAAGATGTAAACTGTAAACAATTTTTTAATTACTGTAATAAAAATATAAATGAAATTTCCTAAGGATTTTTATCAAATGAGTTCAATTGAGGCTATTTGCTACACTTCAACCAAAGGAAAATAAGGCACTTCATATTATGTGGTTCATGTGAGGCTTTTTTCTTGGACAGAAGCACAGCTGTATTACATATTTGTGGAGAAATTTAAAATTTTGCTGAATATTCAGGTAGTACTTTACTATTTTCAAAGTCCTCAAAGAATATAATCACTGTATAAAATATGAGAAACACTGAATATTTTATATGAGAAAATCAGAAGATTTGCTGTCTGAAATTGTGGCAGATAAAAATCAGCATGATATACTGAGTTTGGTCCTCTAAAAAAGTAATTCTCAATTAAAAGTATGTTTTTCATTTTTTATGAATCTATGTTAATATATTTTTATAATCTTATGTAATGAAACAAGTTGGTCCACAATACTCATCAAGAAATTAAAATGAAACATCATTATTACAAGTTTCATTAAAATTTATTTTTTAAAACAAGTACAATTCAATCAGCATTGTTTAAGTCTGCATGTGATTCAAAGAAAAAAATAGAGAAAAAAAGATTTTATATATAATGTCTGTGTCAGAATACAAAAATTTTGAGTCATATGACATCTATATCCTCAGTTTAAAGCTTAACCTTTATTTATTTATTTATTTATTTTTTTGAGGAGACAGGAAACTACAATCATGACACATACATGAACAATTGGCTTTGTTTTTATTTTTCCATACAGGCCCTGGGGCAGAGGATGCTTTCTGCATTTTTATGGTCATATATAATATGTGTATATACATTCACACATAATACCTCAATTTTGTCTTCTGACCCCTCAAAAGCATAAAATATTTGCTGTGTGTTTCCTTAAGAAAATTTAGTGATGTGTTTAGAACACTGCCAATACCTCCAGTATGTGATCCTCTTGGTTAGCATCATTCTAGATTTCTGATCACACAGAAATTTTATCTAAAATTTTTCACACATCTACTTTCTGAAAAACCTTTTCCCTTATTCTTTTTGATTACTAAATATTTTTTAAAGATTAATAGGAATTGAAAGTTATGAAATTATTTCTGCAACCATCATGGTAATCATATAATATTTCTCCTTTAATCTGCAAATATGTTGAATTAGATTGATGTACCACTGTTGGGCCACTAAAATATGTGTGGGCAATACCACTTTACAATGATATATTATTATTTTAAAGTAGTTTTAAGTCAGGTTAACTAAATTTTATTATTTATTTATTTATTCCATTAATCTGTGCCCTCTCATTGCTGTGTATTGCACTGATTTTTTTCAAGTTACATGAACCTTATAAGAAAAGCTGGTTTCTAAAAAAATCATGTATAATTTAGATTAAACTTGCATGTTTGTAAAAAAAATCAATTGTAGAGCCATCTAAGCTTGATTTTTTTTATTGGAAGGCACATTTGTAATCTGCAGTGAAACAATGTGGTAAAAGAGAAAATATTTTTACGATTCTGCATAGTTAGGACTTTGTGAAGAAACTTTACTGAAACTTAGAACTTGTGTTAAAAGAGTAAGCCATAGAAGTTAATTTACCACTTTGCATATGTTGACCACTCCAAGAGATATGTTTAACTACAGAACTATGTTTTTACACTTGTAAGGAAAGTAAGTCATCTTGAACTATAAAGCTTGAAGCAATAGTCATATTTTCCCCAGATGCTTTATTTAAATTCCAGTGTATTAGACTCGAATTTTCCAAGAAAACATGCTATGATGTATAAAGAGAGTTAACTGCCTAATTTTTCTGTATGTCAGTATGGAAAGTTTACTTTCTCTACTTCTGTCCTACAAGACAGACTTTGTAAGTGTAGGATATTTGATGTAACAATTATCATGTTGGTGTAAGTGTAAGAACTAAGAACATGGGCACAACATGTTCATTATTTTCTGTAAGGTAAATAATAAGAAATCTGCTCTGATTCAGAAACCTCCTGTGTGCAATTCAGGAAAAAATAATAAAGATAATTACTGTGACCTTAAGTTTGCTAACAGGTAGCATGATTCCTGCATCTTTGTTCTTTCTCAAGATCACTATTGTTCACTATTGTTATTGGGGCCTTTTGTGTGGTTCCATATAAAGTTTTGAAATATGTGTTCTAGTTCTATGATATACATCATTGATATCTTGATAGGAATTGTGTTGAATCTATAGATTGCTTTGGAGAGTCTGGACATTTTAATGATATTAATTCTTCCTACTCATGAACATGGTATTTGCTTTAACCTACAAGGGGGACCAAAATAACATCTAGAATTTATTTATTTAAAAATGTGCATTTATTCTTACATGTTTAAACTTCAATCACCTTCAAAGCACTTTCCATTAATGCAAAACACCTATCAAGACATTTTTCCACTGCCCAAAACATTTTTTGAACTCATCAATTTGGATGCCTTTTAGTACTTCTGCCATTTTTTGTTTCACCTCTTCCACATCAGCAAATTGTTTCCCCTTGAGGAGATTTTCATCTGAGGAAACAAAAACAAAAGTCATCTGGGGCAAGATCAGGTGAATTGGGAGGGTGGAGCATGGGGGTCATGGCATTTTTAGTCAATACTCAATATGCTGAAAACTGAGTATACTTAGTATTCACTAAATACTCAGAATTGACTGCTGAATACTCGGTATGCTGTGGGCAGATGCACTTGTAAATCAGCCATCCTGAAATGGGCAAGCACAGTAAAAGAGTCTTCAAAAAAAGATTCACTGAAGCCAAACACAGCCTTTCACAACAATGCCAGCTGGTACACTGATAGAGATGATTTCCTGGAATACTCACATAGTGGGGGAAGACTGTGCTATAAGGAGCCTGCTCTCCAAAAGATAATTCCATGGTTTGGGGGGTCCCACCTTATGCTTGTATCTTCTTCAATTTCTATAATCAGTGTCCTATAATTTTCCAAATACATGTGTTCTACATGCTTGGTTAAATTTGTTCCTAGTTTTTAAACAGACACGTAGATCAAAGGAATAGAATAGAGAACCCACAAGTAAACCCACACCTTTATATTCAATTAATATTTGACAGAGGAAGCAAACACATACAATGGGTTAAAGATAGTTTAATCAATTAATGTTGCTGGGAACATTGGAGAGATACATACAGAAAATAAAACTAGAGCACCTTCTTATACAATACACAATAATAAATTCAAAATGAATTAACAACCTAAAAGTTAGACACGAAACCATAAAAATCCTAGAAGAAAACATAGGCAGGAAAATCTAAGACATTACTCATAGCAATATTTTTTTCTGGTATTGCTCCTCAGGCAAGGGAAACAAAAATAATAAATAAATAAACCAATGAGACTACATCAAACTAGAAGTTTTTGCAAAGCAAAGGAAACCATCAACAAAGTTTAGAAAAAAGAAACACACCTTTTTTACTGATATGTCTCCTAGAGCAAGGGACATAAAGGAAAGAATAAACAAATGGGATCTCATCAAAATTAAAAGCTTCTGCATGGCTAAAGAAAATAGTATTAAAATAAAAAGACAACCAATTGTATGGGAAAACATAATTGCCAATGATACCTCAGACGAGGGTTTAATCTCCAAAATATACAAAGAACTTACACGACTCCATTCTAAGAAGACAAATAACCCAATTAAAAAATGGGAAAAGGACTTGAACAGACACTTCTCCAAGGAGGACATACAGAGGATCCAGAGACACATGAAAAGATGCTCAGTATCACTAGCTATCAAAGAGATGCAAATTAAAACCACAATGAAATACCACCTTACACCAGTCAGAATGGCTATCCTAAACAAAGCAACAAACAACAAATGTTGGAGAGGTTTTGGGGAAAAGGGGTCCCTAGTTCACTGTTGGAGGGGATGCAGACTGGTACAACCATTATGGAAAACAGTATGGAATTTTCTCAGAAAACTAAAAATGGACCTGCCTCATGACCCAAAAATTCCATTGCTGGGACTATATCCTAAGAACCCTAAAATACTAATCCAAAATAACCTATGCACTCCAATGTTCATAGCAGCACAATTTACAATAGCCAAGCACTGGAAGCAACCTAGGTGCCCATCAGTAAATGAATGGATCAAAAAATTATGGTACATATACACAACGGAATTCTATCCAGCAGAAAGAAAGGAGGAGCTCCTACCCTTTGTAACAGCTTGGATGGAACTGAAAAGCATTATGCTGAGTGAAATAAGCCAGGCAGTGAAAGACAAATACCATATGATCTCACCTTTAACAGGAAGCTAAACAACAAAACAAACAAGGAAGCAAAATAAGAACGACACTGAAATCGAGAACAGGGAGACAGTGACCGGAGGGGAGAGGGGAGGGAATTTCAGGGGGAAAAGGGGAAGGATTTACAGGAAATAGCATAAAGGACACATGGACAGCAACTAAGGGGGGTGGAAAGGGGAGGGAGGTGGGGAGCACGGGGGGTGGGCTGGGAAGGGAGTAAAAGAAAGAATACTGTAGTTGAAAAATAATTTAAAAAATTAATTTTTTTCATTTAAAAAAAGGAAAAAAAGAAGAAACAACCCAGTAAAATGGAGAACATATCAGCCAATAATACATCTGATAAGGGGGTAATATCCAAAATTTGTAAAGAATTTATAAAACTCAACACCAAAAAAGTTAATAATAGTCCAATTAAAATCAGACAAAGTATCTGAATAAACACTTCTTCAAAGAGGACATAGAGAAATGGCCCATTGCATATGAAAAGATGCTCAATGTCACTAATCATCAGGAAATTCAGATTAAAACCACAATGAGATTATCATCTCACCTGTCAGAATGGCTATCAGCAATAAATTAACAAACCAGTGTTGTCAAGGATGTGGAGAAGGGAGAAAGCTTTTGCTCTGTTGCTGGGAATGCAGACTGGCATGGCCACTGTTGAAAGAAGAATGAGGATACAACAAAAACTTAAAAATAGAACTGCCAGTGATTCCACTTCTGGAAGTTTATCTGAAGAAAACTGAAAGAATAACTCAAGAGAATATAAGCACTCATATGTTTATTTCAGCATTATTTACAATAGTCAAAATTTGGAAGCAGCGTAAGTATCCATATCCATCAGTGGATGAGTAAATAAAACAACCATGGCACATTTACAGAATGAAATACTACCCAGCCATGAAAAAGAAGAAAAGTTTACCCTTTGCTACAGCATGAATGGACTTGGAGAACATTATGCTAAGTAAAATAAGCCAGTGAGAGAAAACAAATATCATATGATTTCACTAACATGTGGAACCTAATGAACAAAGTGAACAAACAAGCAAAACAGAGACAGACCCACAGATAAAGAGAAAGCTAATATGAGGGTTTGGGGGGTAGCGTAGTGGGCGGATGGACCTAGCAAAAAGGAAAAAGGACTCATGAACATGGACAAGTGTGGTGATTGTAGGTTTTAAGGGGGTTGGTGGAGGTAGAAGAGGGTATAAGAGAGAGAAACGGTAACTGAAAAAGTACAGTAAAAATATAAAATAAAGACAAATATTAAAAGCTCATGCTGTCTAAAATGTTCTTGTGAGAGTTTTCATTGAAATTTCATCAAACCTGTAAATAAGAAAAGAATCGACATTTTTGCTAATGAGTCTTCCAATGCATTAGTATGAAATGTCTTTCCACTTATTCTGGTTTTCTTAGATTTATTTAAATTTTTGTTGAAGTGGTTGTAAATGGTTTGTGTCTTAATTCTGAGTTCCACATATTCATTGTTCATATGTAGAAATGTACAATAACTAATTCATATCTTAATTATGTACTCTGTAATTTCAGAATTTCTAAAGGCTTTAATTTTTAAATTTCTTACAGTTTCTATATAGCCCATCATGTTATTTGCAAATAAAGTCAGTGTATTTCATTATTACAAGGTATATGCATTTTGCTTTTTCCTTGCTGCATTGCAATGGTAAGAAATCCCTGTATTAAGTTGAATAGTACAAGAGGACATCCCCCTTTTCCCCAATATTAGGGGGAATACACCTTCAGCACTAAGTGATTGTACTGGACCTAGAGATGTTTTATAGATGCTTTTATCAAGGTGAAGAAGTTCCCTTCTATTTTTAGTTTCTGAGAATTTTATAATGAATGAAATTACATTTGCACAAAAATTTTTGCTAGGTCAATTGAGTATATGTTTTTTATCTCAATCTGGAATATTGTGGACTATATTCTATGACTTCAGAATATGAACTACTTTATTTGGAATAAAACTACCTTGGTCACAGTTACAATTCATTTTAAATATTGCTTTAATCAATTTGCTAATGTTTTGTTAAATATTTTTATTCTGTATTCATGAGAGAAACTTGCCTGAAGTCCCAATTTTGGTAACATCTTTGTCTGTTTTTTGGCGTTTTTTGTAAATCAGGTTCATACTGACCTCACAAAATGAGTATGAAAGTGTTCTGTTTTTCTGAAAGATAACAAATTCTGCACAGTGCAGAACTGGTGTTAATTCTTATTGAAATGTTTGGTAGCATATTTGAGTGAACCATTCTGGGCCTGAGATTTCTTCTGTTGGAAACTTTTAAATTAAAATTAAATTTAATTTACATTTTTAAATTAAAATTATTTGATTGTTATGTAGATATTCAGACTGTATATTTCATATTGGTTGAGTTTTAATAATTTGTGGTTTGGAGGAATTCATACATTTTTCTAATTAATCAAGTATGTGTGTTAGGTTGTTTTTATTATTCACTTATTATCCTTTTTAAAAAATACTGTACTTATTTATTTTTAGACAGAGTTGGAAGGAAGAGAGGGAAAGAAACATCAATGTGTGATTGCCTCCTGTGCGCCCCCTACTGGGGACTAGGCCTGCAACCGAGGCATGTGCCCTGACTGGTAATGGAACCCTTTGGTTTGCAGGCCAGCACTCAATGCATGAGCTACACCAGCTAGGGCTATTCACTTATTATCCTTTAAATGCAAAATATAAAGTGATATGCAAAGTCTCATATCTAATTTGATAATGTAGGTCTTTTTTAAAAAATTCTATCTTCATGTTATTAATCAGTTTTATAGAATTTTTCAAACATCCAGTTTTTGGTTTCAATGGTGTTTATATGTTTTTCATACTCATATTTTTTTATTTTGTTTATATTTTTATAGTTCAATGTCTTATGCTTTCTTTGATATTGCCCTTTTTTCTACTTTCTTGAGTTTGAAATCCAGTTATTTATTCAAGACATTGCCTCATTTTGAAAAAAAAATTACAGATGACATTCAACACTATTTTGTATTAGTTTTAAGTGTACAGTATAGTGGTAGACATTTATATTATTGACAGAGTGATGCATCTGATAAATCTAGTACTCACTTGGCAACATACACAGTTATTATTATAATATTATTCACTATATTCCCTATGCTGTGCTTTACATACCAGTGACTATTTTTTTACTATCAATTTGTACTTCTTAATCCCTTCACCTTTTTCACCCATTCCCCTCGCAACCACCTCCCATCTAGCTACCATCAATTTGTTCTATCTATGACTTTGTTTCTCTTTTGTTTAGTCATTTGTTTTGTTCTTTTGATTCCATATATAAATGAAATCATATGGCATTTTTCTTTCTCTGTCTGACTCATTTCACCTCTAGGTCCATCCATGTTGTCACTAATGGCAAAATTTCACTTCTTATGGCCAATGCACTATTCCATTGTATACATGTGCCGCACCTTTGTCCAGTGGTCTATCGATGGGCACTGGGTTGCTCCATATCTTGGCTATTGTAAATAATGCTGCAATGAACACAGACGTGCATAGCACAGATTTTAAAAGTAGTTTCTGCAAAGGTCTTCACCCTTATCCAAATACTTTTCTTCCAAATATTTTTATTTAAAGGAGACAGTTACAATTTCACTGGTATATTTGATCACTTCTCTTGTACATGGCTGTCAGTGACTCTGTTAACCATCTGCTAAAGAGCGCTAGTCTGTATGTATGATGCCTGACCACCAGCAGCAACATACATTAGCCTTAAAACCATCTGTGTTTCTTGGCTTCCTCTCTAAGAGCTGAACCATTCCCCTCAGTTGCTTTATCTAAGCACTAGTTAACTTAGATTAGTATGCCATTTCTCCTAGTGGATTTCATTTCAGGTTTGAGAATGTTCCTCTCCGGAATAAAGAAGCTGAATTTTGACTGGTTTTAAAACAAAAGGACAAGCTTATAGATTAAAATTTACTCATTGGATATGAATCAAAACTCTGGACAAAACAGAGTTCCATAGCCTCTGAAACAAAAACATCTTAGTTGTTCTCTTATCAACATCATACTTCTCATTCTCTAGCTAGATTTTAAATCATTTTTTATTTCTACCTTTTCTGGTTTAAACTTCACCTTCATGTCAGTTTTTGCTATAAAACAAAATACCCCCAAATCAGTGACTTAAAAACAATAACCATGTATATATATTATAAATCTGTCTGTTGAAAATTCAGTCTGCACTGAGATGATTGTTTTTTCTTCATGTTGCTAAAGAAATCAGATGATGCTAAAGCTGCCTGGCTAGTGTGGGGACCTTAGGTTGACTGGTTTATGAAACTAGTCCAGGCCTTCCCACTTGTCGGTATTAAGGTCTCAGGATTCTGGGAACGAACATGCAAATACTCTCAAGGTCATGGTGCAGAAATGGCACATCACTTATGTCACATTCTATATGCCAAAGCAAGCCAGTAGTCTATTATACACAAAGAAGTAGGGAGACAGTGTCCAACTCTTGATGAGTGGAGATTTAAGGTCTTGTTATAAAGGCATTCATACTGGGAGGGAATCAATTGCAGCCAATTTTATGGCGCAGCTCTATCTTTTTCTTATTTCTGTTACTTCATTTTCATTTGTCATTGTTTTAATTATTTAACCAGTTTTTGCAAAGTTTTTTTCAAATTGTTCTATTAACTCACATTTTTGAGTGCTGATCTCTGGTTTATTGAATTTTATTATCCTCTAGATCACGGGTATTTCTTTGTGTAGTTGGTAAGTTTCATTGTGAGACCCATGTGGACGGTGTGTGTGTGTGCATGTGTGTGTGTGCGTGTGTAATGATGGTGAAAGTGGGGAAAGTCTCATTACCCCTGAGATGTGGAGATTCTGTTAAAGAATGTTTTTTGTTGTTGTTGTTGTTTCTGGGTTTTTAATGTATTTTTTCTTAATATATAAAGAAAATACCGAGTACTTAATACTGAGTTCTGAGCTCTGTGCCTACAAGCATGTTGGTGGGAGATTCCCACACAATGCAAGTGATTTAAAATTAACTCTAATCTATATTCACAAAATAATAATTTTTTCTTCTTAAAATATCAGGCAGATGCAACCACCCCTGTTGCTTGTCAGTGCAAATAACAGATTTTCCCAGTTTGTATTTCCCATGTGAAAACTCTTTTGGGGCCTCAGCTGGGCAGGCCCTTTCGTTTCAGCTCTTACTTGGACACACGGTGATTAAACACTGGCCTCAAGCTCCTTCCCAGCGCTTACAACTTTAGTGTTTCCTAGACTTTCATGATATCAGATTGTAGCTTTATGTTCTTTGCCTGAAACCCATATATATTTTTTCTGGCACTAAGGGATTTTTCTTTCTTTTATATTGAATTTAACTTTTCCATTTTTGCTCTTGTATTTTATTTTTAAATTTTCATGTATTTGAAGCAAGATGAATAGTTTGCATTGTCTCTTTCTATAGCACTACCCAAATCATTAGGAGAATTTTTGTTTGTTTGTTTATTTATCTTAAATATTTAACTAATCTAGACTATAGGACACATTTCAATCAGTAATGGTAGCTCATTATGAAAATTCACCTCAGTGTTTGACAAGCCAGACATGCCTGACTTAAACATTGGATAGTACCTCCATGTTCATTGATTCCCGATGTTTTTATCAATAAACTTATCTCATTTGGAAATAAATACCTCCTTTGATCCACTGTGGCTTTGAAGTTATAGCAACAATACCACACAGGGGTGCCATATCTGTTCAGATTGACCACTAAAATCATGACTTTCTCTATTGACATGCTCTTTAAAAATAATTGTTTCAATGTCAAACGTGGTTTTATTTACTTCTAGATCTATGTTTTTTATGTACAGAGATTCCACAGGCTAGTAGTTCTAAGTTATAGCTTCGACCCTTTATCCATAGGGCAAGAAAGTCTCTTCCAGATTACACCTGACACATACTGTTTTCAAGTGGAGGAGAACATTACTCAAACTGAGTTTCAACAAACACTAGTCCGAATGTACCAGTAAAAGGAAATGAGACAGGTGACCAAGCAATTTTGAAAAATACAACATATTATACAATTTATCATCCATTTTCCCATAATAATAATGGGGGTATTTATAACCCATTTTCATATTATGAGTTCTAAAAATCCCAATATAAAGAACTTAGTTTTTTTCTAAACTATATATATTTTTAAAACTTTATTTTTAGAGCAGTTTTAGGTTAATGATAAAATTGAGAGGTAGATACAAAAAGTAGCCATATATTCTTTGACTCCATACGGGCATATCCTCCCCCATTATCAACATCAGTCTCCAGAACGGTAGATATTCTTACAGAGGAGGACCTGCATTGATACCTCAAAATCACCCAGTGTCCATAGTTTACCCTAGGTTTCACTCTTGGTGTTGTATAGCTAGGGGTTTGGGCACATTTATAAAGACATGCATCCATTTTTATAATAGTACAGGGCATTTTCACTGCCTTAAAAATCCTCTGTGCTCTGCCTGTTTATCTCTTACCATTATCCCATAACAATTACGAATTTTTTAATATTTTTTTTCCTGAGGTGCACACCCAAACTTGAATTCCATTGTAAAAAACTGGAACAGTTTGAAGCATACTAAAAAGACGGAGTGTGGCCCTGGCGGAGTGGCTCAGTTGGTCGGAAAGTTGTCCTGTGCACTGAAGGGTCGTGGGTTTGACAGTTGGTCAGGGCACATGCCTAGGTTGCAGGTTCAACCCCTGGTTGTGGCACGGATGTGAGGCCACTGGTCAATGTTTCACTTACACGTCAGTGTTTCTCTCCCTCACCGTCTCTCTCTTCCTCCCTTCCTCTCTAAAATCACTGATCCTCCCGGGAGGGTAAAAATGAAAAAAACTGAAATTTGCGTTTCAAAAATGTAGCTTGGGGCATAGGTATTTTACTTAAAAAAAAGGGGGGGGAAATTCAAATGTATTTATACCTATTTAAAGAAAACTTGAGGAATTTTTTAAAAAAATTGTTAACTTTAGACCTCCTTCACCTATTCCTCACACCTATACATAGACAATCTTTTTATCATCTCCATCATTTTGCCCTTTTCAAAATCTCTTACAGTTAAAAATGACACAGTGTGTGGCCTCACCCCATTGGCTTCTTTCACTTCCCCATATGTATTAAGGTTCCGCCATGTGTTTCTCCCCTGTCTTTTCATGGCTGGATAACTCATTTATTTTTAGTACTGAATAATATTGTTTTCTGGAAATGCCACAGTTTATTTATCCATTATCTACCTCAAGACATCTTCACTTGCTACAAGTTTTGGTAATAATGAATAGAGTGGGCATAAGTATCTTTGTGTAGGTTTTTCTAGGGACCTAAGTTTTCAGTTCTTTGGGGTCCACACCAACAGATATGATTGGTGAATCATACAGCAAGAGTATGTGTAGTTTCTTTTTTTTTTAAATTATTTATTTATTTTTCGAGAGAGGGGAAGGGAAGGAGAAAGAGAGGGAGAGAAACATCAATGTGTGGTTGCCTCTCGTGAGTCCCCTGCTGGGAACTGGCCTGCAACCCAGGCATGTGCCCTGACTGGGAATCGAACCTCGATACTCTGGTTCGCAGGCCCGCGCTCAATCCACTGAGCTACGCCAGCCAGGGCTGCGTAGTTTCTAAGAAACTGCCAAAATATGCTTCTAACTGGTTGTGGAACTTGGCATTCCAACTGCAGTGAATAATGAATTGTAGTTCCACATTACTGCCAGCATTCGGTGTTATAAATTTGGGCCATTTTAATACATGTGCACTGGTATCTTGTTGTTGTTTTAATTTGCATTTTTGTGATGACGTGTGATGTGAAGCATGTTTTTATGCTTATTTGCATGTACATTTCTTATTTAGTGAGGTATCTGTTTAAGTCTTTGGCCCAAATTTTCATTGTTTAATATTTGTATCGTTGCATTTTGAGTTCTTTGAATATTTTGGGTAGCGGGCCTTTATCACATATGTTCCTTGCAAATATATTCTTTCAGTCTGAGGCTTGTCTTGTCATTGCTAAAAAAAAATGTCTTTCAGAGACCAGAAGTTACTATTTATTTTAATAAAGTTCAGCTTATAAATTATTTATTTCATAGATTGTGTCTGTGGTGTTGTGTCTTAAAAAGGGAACACCACATCCAAGGTCATGTAGGCTTTCTCCTAGGACCGATCTTCTAGGTTATCTTCCAAGATTTTTATACTTTTACATTATACATTTAGGTCATTGATCCATTAGTGATTAATCCTTTGAATCCTTTTAAGGCCTGTATCTAAATTCATTTTTTTGTATGAAGATTATCCATTTGTTCTACCACCATTTGTTGAAGAGACTATCTTTGCTCCTTTGTCAAAATGAATTGACTGTATTGATAAGGGTCTTATTTCTGGACTCTGTATTATGTCACATTGATCAATTTGTTCTTTTGCAGATGACACATTATTATGATCACTTTATAACAAATCTTAAATTCAGGTAGTGTCATTCTTCCAATGTCTTTTTCTCCTTCAATATCGTATTGCCTATTCTGAGTGGTTTTCCTAACTCTATAAACTTTAGTATCAGTTTATAATATCCATAAAATAATTTACCAGGATTTTTTTAAAAGAGGATAGAAGACCCATGGGGAAGAAAGGGCCAGACCTCTTAAAGGCTAAGGTGAGAGGCTTTTTTTTTTTAATCTTTTTTTTAAATCTTCCTTTTCTTTTTTATCCTTACCCAAGGATGTGTTTATTGATTTCTAGGCTCTTTTGAGAGTTTCGGCTTGTGAGTCTCTCTGCTCTGATAAGTTCATTTCTTGTATTTACCTATTTTTCCTATCTTGGGGCCACTGCTTCGCCCTGGGTCCATGCTTCTTTTCATCCAAAAACATATACTAATAGGGTCAATAGGGGACTGAATGGTAATGGAAAAAATACAATAAAGATTAAATTTAAAAAACACTGAAAAATATTCCAGTCTTTTCAGCTGTTTACTTGATAAGATGCAAAAAAAATAAAAAATAAAAAAGCACAGTACAATTCAAATGGATACAAACATAAAAGCATCTGGTAAAAAATACCTTTATCCCTTTGCCAAGAAGAAAAATCTTGCAAATTTTCCTAGAATGTTAGGTATTGTGTTTTATCAAATGGTTTTTACAAGCCACCAGTTTCTAACTCCTTTCTCTACAATTATAAATCTAACACAAAATTTGTATTGCACATATGGCAAAGAAAGAACACATCATAGGAAGAGAGTGGGTTGGAACGGGCCTGTTCTGTTCATTCATGGCAGTAAACAGAGGAGGTCTTTTATCAATGTTTATGATGTTAGCTATTATGCATTAATATCTTGTTCATTTTGTGAAATAAAAACTTCTATATTCCATACATAATTGGCTGAATCTTTTTCAATGAACTACATACTCATTCTAAACTAAACATAAAAACAATAAGGAGAAAGGTAGGATAATAGAAAAGTTCAATCCGTGACATATACTTGAACTTTTACTAAATCCCTCCACATCCCAATCAGTGTGCCAGGTATTATAGATACAAATTGAAGAAGTGGACTTTGTGATTCTCTCTTGTGTTCTAGATATTATCTAAAACTATATTCCCATGCTGAATTATTTTTGGTTTGTCCAACATATTGTATGATTCATCTCTCTTGCATTATAAAGCCCTTCAGCCTTCCAGGATTAACTCCTTATACCATCCTGGATATAAATGTTTTATTATTTTTATACATTAGACATAACAGAATCTCTTTATCTGTTTCAGAGAGCCCTATTATACTACCAGCTGGAAATCTTCACATTTTCCTATTTTTCACCCACTCATGCAGAATTCTAATCTCCTAGAGCCTACCCAATCACCTTGAAGCCAAGTTGGCAATATTTCTTAAGGCACCATGTAGAGAGATTTAATCCTAAAGTGACCGTGAAAAATGATGCATGTCCTACCAACTTAAATGCTGCATTTCATGAGTATAGTTTGAAGGGAGAAATTATGCATAGTTGCAATGAATTTTAAAACTTCTTGTAAGAAACAATGTTATTGTAAGAAGACCAGTAAATTATTTAAGAGATTATAAATCTAGTGCATTTATTTGCATTCATGATTAACTAAATGGTATGTAAAAATTTACTATGTTATATAATTACATTTCAATTTTATTCAATGTAAATTTGTGACTATATTATTACTGTACTCAATTTCAAATAATCCATAATAGAGAAACAGGTATTTCTTTTTTGCTACAAGATCCTCAATGAAACAGTAGAACTGCATACACTAATCCAAAAAAGCAATATATTAATGTAGGCCTAGTCACTTATAAATTGACCCAGCATTTGTTAAACAATGCCTCTCTCTCCAAGGGACTCTGCAAGTTCCCCTGACTTGAAAATGGCTTAGGCAGGCTTAGTTGCTCAATACCTGCTTTCAAATTCTTCAACATTACAATACCTGCTTCAACATTACATGTGTAAGGCACATAGTTATAATCCATTTAAGTTTATTTTTTCTCTGAAAGGTGTTATAAACTTGAGGGTAATTTATATTCATTATAAGAAAAATTTCTTTGATTTCTTATTTTGATAAATTGTGACAGAATGTCATGTTTGTGGCTCTGTTTAACAGTTATACAGCCTAATAAAAGTAGAAACATACATAAATGCAAATTGGGCAAAGGAAATCACATGTTGATGAGAGAAATATTTTATTTTAATTTTCCCATCGTATTTAAAATGATTAGGAAAGAAAGGAAAATAAAGTTAGGGATATTTAAAAACATTAAAAACTGCAATATTTAATTTTAGTTCCAAATAATAGATTACAAATAGTGTCAAATAAATGTGGCGAGAATCCATATTAATTTTTTAACCTACAACTATGTCGATTTCTCTTTCATTTTTGAAGGATAGTTTTTCAAACTATTACCTACTTTTGTCAGTTCTCGTTCTCTCTCTGTCTCTCTCTTTTTTTTTTTTTTGGCACCTCCTTCTTGCCTCAGTGGTTTCATTGCTACTTGAATTGGAATTCCTTTTCAAGATAATGCATAGTCATTTTCTGGGTGGTTTCATTTTATCATTATTTTTTATCTTTTGCTTTCAAATGTTTACTTATGGTATGTCTTGAAGTGGATTTCTTTTGGATTATTCATTTTGGGGGTCATTCAACTTTTTCTGTCAGTGAGTTTGTGAATTCTGCAAAATTTGGAAATTGTTTAGGTCATTATGCTTTCAAATACTTTCAATATTTTTCAAATATCCTTTCTTCTTTCTCTCTGGGACTTCAGTGATACAAATGTTGAATCTTCTCTGGGACTCAGAGGTCCCAGAGATCTCTGAGGCTTTGGTCATTTTATCTCCTTTCTTCTCCATTGTTAAATGGGATGAATTTTGTTGTTCTTTCCTCAAGGTCACTGATCCTCTCTTCTGTTATCTGCACTGCAGTGGATCCAGTGAGCATTGCGTTTTTCAGATTTATAATTGACCTTTGTTTCTTTCTTATAACACATTATTTTGCTAGGACTTTAATTTTTATTTGTTTCAAGAGAATGTGTATTTGTTGAAGCATTTTTATGATAGTTGTTTAAAAACCTTGTCAGTTTCACAATTTGATTCACCTAAATATTGGCATCAGTTAAATGTATTCATCATTTAAGTTTTGATTTCCTAGGTTCTTGGTATGACATGTGATTATACCCTAGAGATTTGTGTTTATTACGTTAGAGGATTCTGGGCTTTCTTTATATTTGTTATTTTAGCAGCCACTCATCTTACATAGGTTTAGTACAGAGATCTTAGCTTACTTTTGTGGACTATAGTTCCAGTGATGATTTAATTTTTGGAGCCTTTGTATTAGCTGGTAGAGTTGGTTTTTTGTGTGTTGCTGGAGCTTTTCACTGGTCCCTGATGGTGCTGCTTGTGGCAATAGAGAAGGTGCCTCCTGTGTGATATTCCTCAGGGCATACCATGCAATGGAATCTCCTTTATCGGTGCTCACCATCCTGACCGGTGTCTCTCAGCAAGTAGGAGAGTCTTGTCCTGCTCAGATAAAACAGCTTCTCACACCAGGACACTAATGATGACCGGATTCTGCCTGCCTGCCCTACTGCAGGAGGAAGGACATTAAGGAGGTACCCAACAGGCTTCCTGGACCAATTTGCTTTTTATAGTATGGTCTCTCCTGCCAGCTCTGCTTGCTAGCTTCCATATCTGTCAGCATCATTGTCTCTTGCATTGTTACCAAGTTTATGTGTTTGCTTAGTTAGAATACACAAGGAGATACAGGTCTACATCATCTCGTTTAGACAGAAAGTCCAATATAAATTTTCCTAATCATCAGGGATATAAGTACAGGGAGATAGGCAATATAAAGATTACTAATCATTTTAAAATATATTTTAGGAATGCTTATTATTATTATTGGCATTTTACTAGGAATGAATATACAAATAAAACAAATACAACATCTATAATGTCTTATCACTCTAGCAGTTCTCTTTCTCTGATGTATTATTTTAACCTTGCACATATCAGGAAACTCTAGCCCCGCTTTTGAATAAATTAGCTATAACAGCAGGATTCTTGTGAGGATTAGGTAAATTAAGCTATGTAAAAACCTGGAACAATACTTAGCCACAATTGTTTCTATTTATCTACCTATCTGCCATCTAGCTATCATCCATCTATTTGTCTACCTGTCTATCTATTATCTATCTACCTATTGTCTATAAATATCTATCCACCCATCTTAAAAGACACTTTGTTAAGATATGATTGACATGCAAAAAGCTGTAGCTATTGTGTGTATACAACTTGGTGCATCTGAAGATAAGTACACAGCCATAAAACCATGGCTGTAATCAGGGCCATAAACCTGTCTGTCTCTTCCAGAAGTTTTCTCCTATATATTTATTGTGACAAGAGCAATTGCTGTAAGATCCACCCACTTAAGAAGCTTATAGGTATTCAGTACAGTGTTATTAACTGTAAGTACTGTACTCCAGGAAACTCTACTTGTGTGACTGAAATTTTACACCCTTTGACCACTACTTCCCATGTCTCTCCCAAAACCCTAGCAGCCACCATTCTACCCTCTGTTTCTGTGAGTTTAACTATTTTCCATTCCTCATGTAAGTGGGAAACTGTAGTATTTATTCTTCTGTTTCTGGCTTACTTCACTTAACATAATGGCCTTCAAGTTTCCCTATTTGTTGCAAATGGTGAGATTCACTTCCATTTGAAAGCTGAATAATATTCCGTTCCATAAAATGGGATGTAAGGACATTTTTAACCACTTACGCATTGACGGACATTTAGCTTACTTCCTTGTGTTGGTTATTATGAATAATGCTGAAATGAACATGACGGTATAAATGTCTATTTGAGAGAATGACTTCATTTCCTTCGGATATATGCCTATAAGTGGGTTTGCTCTCTCATAAGGCAGTCCTCCATGAAACTCAGTATTGCTACAAATAAAAAGGGCTTAGAATGGGGAGCAGACAAGCTTCTATTGCCTGAGGGGAAACTTACTGGGAGAGAAGAGAGAATTTCAGTCTTTATCCTCCCTGATTGGTCAGCAACATTTGCCACCTTTTTAAAAGTTAAGTTTATTGGGTGACACTGGTTAATAAAATTGTATAGGTTTCAAGTGTACAATTCTGATACATCATCTATGTATTGCATTGTGTGTTTACCAGCCAAAGTTAAATCTCATTCCATCACCAGATATCTGACCCCTTTTATTCCTTATTACTCCCCTGAGCCCCTTCCCCCAGTAATCACCATACTCTTGTCTGTGTCTATGAGTTTTTGTCTGATTTTCTTATTTGGATATTTGTTGCTTTTAGTTTTATACCTCCTGTATGAGAGAAATCACATAGTTCTTGATTTTTTTTCTGTCTGATTTATTTCACTTAGTATGATACCCTCAAGATCCATGCACATTATCACAAATGGCAATATTACTTCTTTTCTGGCAGACTAGTAAGCATTCTTTATTTATTAGAATGCTCTCCACATTTGCCTTCCACAATACCACATTTCCCTTATTCTAATTCAGTCCACCACTGGCCACTCTTCAGGTCTTCTTTCCTGGTTTCTGCTAATTTCTTTTTTATTTTTAAATTTCTATGACTTGTCTGTGCCCTTTTTTTAAACCTATTTCACTTTATTTGTGGCCTCATTCAAAATTCAGACTTTAAGTAGTATATGAGTCCAAAAATTTTACCTTGACCCGAGAACTCTTTTGTGTGTTCCTAACTTACATTTCTTATTGAACAGTGAATATTTTTTTGAATGTTACATAATGTCTTATGGGTAACAAACACAATATTAATCATATAAGCTTTTTTTCTATATTTGTTTTTCTAAAATAATTTTCATCTAATTTAATGGAAATACAGATATTCTTATTTCTGTGGAACACAAACAAAATAAGATATTAAAAGCAGCTTCAATTCCTTCCTCTCTCTCAGTCTCTACACTTAGTGAACAAGCTCTATATAATTTAATTTATACCCAGAATGCTCATCATTTCCACTGCCACTGTCATGGCCCAAGCCCACAGTATATTTTTTCCCTGATGATTACAATAGGCTAACCTTCAGATGTTTCCACAATGCAACAATTTTCAATGTAAGTAAGAAAAAGTCCCTCCTCTGATCAAAAGTAAGACCTTTCATCACACTTAATGTGGGTCAGATTCCTCACAATGTCTGCAAGTCCTATCATGATCTCTGCCGCCCTCCACCTCACCCCTTCCTGCTCTCCCAGGTCAACTGGTCTTTTCCTGCCAAACTGACTTCCTTCAAGCCCAGTGGGCAGTTGCCATCCTCATGGAACTGACACTTGCTGTTCACTTTGACTACTTGCCCTGATATTTAACAGCTCCCTCCTTCACAGCTTCTTCTTACTTTCTTGTCCTTTGAAAACTTCGCTAGGTGTTTTATTTAATTTCATAATATTTTAGTTGCTCAATAAGCATGTCCTCAGTAGAATTTTTACCATTACAAAAGGGCATGCATTTCATTTGATTGTAGGTTTATTCAATGTATCCTGACATGAAAACCTATGTTCCATGAAAACAATATTTTGTGTGTGTTTTCTTTGCCCTATCCCCTAGTACTTAGAACTGTGCATAGCAAATAATAACTACCCATTGAATGCACGCAATGCATGGTGCCCTGCCAGATATAGGCAATCGCTTTGTTGTCATACACTGATACAATTATGTGGTTACCATGTTACTGGTTTTTTCTTTAATTTTTTTCATGGCCACTTATAGCTTCTGAGTTCAAATGCAAATTCCTAAACTATACAGACTACCCACTTTCTGATTCCTACCTCATTACTTGGCTCCACTTACTGTTTCCTCGATAGTAATTACTTTTCCTCTTCAGAAAATTGCCATTTTCCTCAGCTAGATTATTTTGTTTGACACTTTCTTAACAAATATGTACACACATTTTTCTTTGGGAAGAGAATAGTTAATTCTTTTTTGTTTTAATAATTATTATAAAATTATATAAAATAATGATTAGGATATATGAGAAGTTTAAAGGAGATAGTAAAATGAATTTCCAAGTACACACCCCTCAGGTTAATAAGTAAGATATTTTCATTAGCCTGAAAGTCCTCCCTGGTTTTTCACAGTTTATAGTCATTCTACTCCCTGCCTCACCTTTTCTCACTGATAAAACAAGCTTTAATTCTTTGTTAACATTTTTCTTACTTTGTTTTTAAATATTTTACCAGACATCTATTTAGACTTAAGTAATACATTAAGTTTTCTTCTTTTAAAACTTTTTAATATGAAATTGCATAATCTACCAGACTGCTCTTTGAATGTGAGGAATAAGTGACCAAGAGATAATAAAAACAAGGAGGATATTAAAGGTGTTATAACAGAACGAGGTAAGCCTACAGGAAAATAGTAATTTACAAAGAACAGGAAACAGAATGAACTGGAAATATTAATGAAAAATGGTCAAGCTTATTCAAAGGCCTTAACTACACATCACCTTCTCACAACAAGCTTTGCGGCTGGTTGCACTTTTCCTCCTACTGTACATATTTAGTTGAAAGAATCTTTAAGCTGGTTTTAGCCTTGATCTGCCTCCCTGCTTTCTGGCCATCGATTCTGAATTCCATTCTTGATCTCTGTGTCTTTGTACACAATGGTTTGGATGTCCCTTTGTGTCTCATGCTTAGCCTGGAGGAGAGGCATCAGTCATACTTTTCCCCATGCTCAAGTGGCGCAGGTAACCTTACCCACTTCCAAGGAAACTATTTCCAAAACCTTCAGCCTGAGCAAGAATCCCAAACATTTACAGGACCCTGTAAAAGGACGTTAGCCACACTAGGCAAACATGCATCCTCAACTTTTTCAAGCTTAACTGCAATTGGTAATGGATTGCAATTTTTAACTGACATATGTATCTCTTCGACAAGATTACAATCACTGCCCATGCAGGCCTAGTTTACTGTTTGGCACACAGCTGATTTGCAATAAATGCTTACTACATGAATAAAGGAACAAAGGAATGAATGAATAAATGTACTAGTGAATCAATGAATGCCAACTGCAAAATCTTACAACCTAAATAAATTTCCCCTAATAACTGGTAATAGAGGACAACTGTTCACAGATTTAAATTGCATTCCTGGATTCACATCACACATCCTCTGTATTCTTACTCTGTGACCTTGGACAAGTTGCTTATTCTCCCTGATTCTCAGTCTACTCATCTATAAAATGAGAGATAATAACAGGACCTATCTTGTTGAATTGTTATGAAAATTAAATGAGTATAGTGATTGATAAAAAGTTAGAAAAAATATTATCAGAAGCTATTACAGAATGGTAGGCAAGTAAATCTGCTCTGTGTTTCTATTTTTAAATGTCATATCTTTCAAACTAATTTGCTTGTACTCATTTGTTTTCCTTGAGTGTGAGGAAATGTTTCATCTATCTGCATTCTTACACATCTTGGCCAAATTAATTAGAAAAGATGTACCCTTCACTACATTAATACTAGTAAGTCACACTGTAGAAATTTGAATGACCTTATTATTGCCTCACCATTTTTTCTTGAAATAGGCTCAGGGTGTCTATTATACATAGAGTTTCCTTTGAAACATAACTGTAGAAGCATGTTTTCCATTTTGTATTTCCAATTTGTATTTCCATTTTGTATGTCCATTTCTTTCTTGAACACCACTTTCAACTGGCAGTCAGAAAAAAAAAACCCTTACTGGAGTCATATTTTTAAGCTTTTGGTCTGGTTCTGCATAATTTAATTTTTATATACTCTGCACAAATTATAGCCACTTCATCAATGTCTTATTATTTTTTCTCTTAACGATGCAGTGACAGTGATTAACTTCTAAAGACTAGTAAACAAAAACCTTACCATGGAAGTGATTAAAACTGAGCTGCATTCCGTGTGAGGGCTGACAAATTAATACACATGCTAATGTACCACACACTCTGTGAATGAAAGGATCTGTATGCCTAAATGTTCCTATGGAAAGAAAGAATCAAAAACAAGATAATATGTTCTATTACATTTTGATAAATATATATTCCCTATAACTGGATACATTTAATTATTAACAAGCTAAATGTTAGTGACCAAAAATGAAAAAGCTAACTGAATTCTAAAGTAATGATTTCAATATAAAATGAAGCCCAAGTATTTATTCTTTAAAGATTTTTTTTGCATAATGCTTGTTTATGTTTTTATTTTATGATTATGCTAAATTTATGTCTATAATAAAATCAGAATTGGATTCTTTCATCACAGACAAATCAAGTCAGAAGAAAATTGGTGATATATTCACCTTACTTAAGGATATTGTTCTTTGTTATTTTAGTGTGACAAAATCATTGTGTTTTTATAAATAGCTCTTCACTAGGCCTGTGAAATAAGTGATGAAAACCATGCAACATTTCTTCTATCGTGTGTTTTTGTGCACAGATCTGACCCATTGTGTATTAGACAACTGGACAAGAGCTCTCTGAGTAACTCTTCTGCCAGGGGACTTGTGATGCCATTATGGAAAAGAGAACAGGGCGCTGTGCCACAGGGGGTTAACTTTTAGTTAAACTCTGTGCAGTAGAACTAAGGAAGAGAGAGGACAACAGTCTGTCATCCTAGAAGGACCAGGAATTTTATGAAAGACAGGTTATAAAGCCAAAGTAAATTTATTTACAGAGACTGCACAACTATCCCAAACCTTCTTCAGGGTGTCAAATTAAAACTAGGCATGCAATCTAAACTTTGAACAAAATAGTGCAAAACACTTAACCAACAAAGTGAAAGAAGGTAGAATCATAGGTCCTCCAAGAACATGGGCTAGAAAATCCATTTAAAACATGAAAAAGTGGTTTCAGAAAATTCAGCCAAGGAGCCCATTTTCCAGAAACTCAGGGAGACCTATATGCATCTTGTAATAAAAGAATAAACATTACACAGAAATGCTTAAATAGCTACAAAGTTAACTTTGTTTTTGTCTGGAAGTTAATAACTAAATTGTCAAAATAATTGTTATGCTACCTGGGTTAAACTTCCTTTGGTAAAGGTTGTGATACATGGAAATTCATCATCTGGATGTCTACATGAATAGAGTACAAGCGGTGTGCTCACAGACACCGTGAAAAGGCAGATATTTAGACCAGGATTCTTTTACTTGCTTTCTATTGCCAATTAAATAATTTGAACATGAGTCAGAGACTAGAAAACAGAGTGCATTCTGATTCTTTCATTTGTTCTGTACTCACTTGTATGACATTCCTGGTACACCCCAGTATGAACGGCAGGTGAAGGGTTTAGATCCACTCTGTCTAACATAGCCATTACTCACTTGTGGCAGTTGAGCACTTGAAAATTGATTTTAATTTTATTTAGTCTTTATTTTAAAATTAGTGTAAAATATACTTCCCTTTAATTACAACATTATTGGTATGGTTAAAAAGTACATTTACTTATCTTTAGCCAGTGCCACATCTAAGGTGTTACCTTTGTATGTGTTGTATAAGGTCCCAACCCGTTGACAGTGAGGAAGAAGGCCTGAGGCACTTGCTGGTCCCTGGCTCACACAGAGTGAACCCCACAAATATTCCCCTGTCTGGCCAAATTACCTCTATGGTTGTTACTACCCTGGGATGGACTTCGACAAAAACCATCAAGGAACTTTGGGGGATAAGGTTCATCTTGAGAGCAATATTCTCACCTTACAAGTATCCACACTCTAGTCGTTCCTATATGGTAGTCTCCAGCCTTTGTCACTAAACAGCGACATCAGGCTGCCTGTACTGCCACCAGCCCTACAGGCAACACCAGCACCAAGGAGTAACAGTGAGTCAACAAGAGGGGACTGTGCTATTCACTCAGCTTTTATTAATGCAGGTTCAATCCAGATCTATAATAGCCTAATACCAATAATAATCACTCAGAAACAAGCAGCAATAACATCACACAAGAGAATTTGGAGATAACAAACCCCAGTCCCAAGAGTCCACATCAGGTCAGGTCTGGGAGGCATATGGTCAGCATTCTGCAAGGCAGAGTTTACTGAGGCTTGAGAGTCAGCGAGAGCAAGGTTGATGCAAGCATCAGTGTGCCTCTTGGCTGTCTCAGCTCTTCTCAGCTGTCTCAGCTATCTGTTGGAAGGCCTTTGCTTTCATACTTTTGTATAATGCCATGTTGCATCAACCTGAATACATGTTGGTTAGTGTCACCTTGATAAGCACAATTTGATTACATTGCCTTACTGAGCATGTTCTTAGAGGGTGGTGTTACCTTTTCGATAAGCAAGAGGGGTTGCATCATCTCTCTGAGTCATGGCACCACTCCCCAGGCTCAAAATATGGCTTCTTAGTAGACAGGTCTGAGGCTCTCTTTGGTCAGTCCTGCTCTCCACAGTTTATTACTCACAGGTTGTAGGGGCCACACAATAAGTTCATGGGAAGAAAGAGAGAGAGAGAGAAATAACAACCCGAGACTGCCTTTATCATGTCCAAGGGTGGAATGTGTAGCATTTTTGGGGTTCACTCTTTATTTTAACTGAAGCCTAGTCACTCCTAGGCCAAGAGTGACAAATAAGGCACAGGGAGGAAGAAGTAAGTGGAGTCACACAAATAGCCAGTCATTTAGATTAGCCTGAGCTTTCTGAAAAGTGGTTCTTTATGGGTGGAATGGCCTAATTCCTTATCTGGTTATTTTGCTAGTAGTTGTTCCATACACCTGGCAATACGTTTGTTAAAGAGGATGCCTTTGAAATGGATCCCTCAGTAACCAGAATGCTTCCTGTCAGGTCCTTGCAGTACAATATCATAGTGTATCCTTCTCAGCCATATGCATCATTTGTTGTATTACTCATGGACACAGAATCAGTCTAGTTTGTATCATTGGGTTGATTCCATTGCAATGATTTTTCCTTATGTATTTATGTAAAGTCCCATCATGTTCATTCCATGATTTTATGTGGACAGTCCCAATACAGTGATAAGCTGTATAATGTACAATCAGATTTGGACCTAATATAATTATTTTTTTTAGTTTAAAATATTTCCATATTGATTTTCTGCCTCAATGATCTATCAGTTTGTAAAAGTAGGGTATTAAAGCCCCCTACTATTATTTTCTATTTCTCCCTTTGCATATTTTAGTATTGCTTAATATATTTTGCAACTCTGCTGCTGGGTACATATATATATTTATAATTGCCATGTCTCTTACTTCTGTGGGAGCCCTCATTATACAGGGTCCCACAAAACTAATGCTTGCTTGAGTGTTGGTTGGTAGGGTACGTGAATGTCTTGCAGAAGATGGACAGCAATTTGAGCATTTCACCTAAAATGTCATATGGTCTGTTTCAGTGTGACATTTTTGTTACAGAATCACATGCTTTTGATTTTGTAATAAAAGATTTTGTAATAAAAAAGGGGCATTATTTTTTCCAGACCCTGTAGAATGACCTTCTTTTTCTCTTGTTAGATTTTTGTTACTTAGAGTCTATTCTATCTGATAATAGGATAACTACACCTGCTCTTTTTTTTTGTTCCATTTGCAGGAATATCCTTTCTATTGCTTCATTTTGAATCTTTGTGTGTTCTTAAAGCTACAATGAGTCTCTCATAGGCACCATATAGTTGCATTTTGTTTTTATAATCTATTCAGCCACTTTATGCTTTTGTTTGAATAATTTAATCCATTTAAATGGAAAGTGTGTACCGATAGGTAAGGTTAAGTAAAGCTTTCTTACTGTTCTCTGGCTCTTTTGTAGTTTCTCTCTTCCATTCTTCTTTTGCTGTCTTTTTGTAAATTAACAATTTTTTACAGTGGTTTTGTTATGAAAGAAACTCTCAGAAATGTAGTTCTTCTCATCCATGCAATAACAAATTAGAAATCAGCTAGTCTATTAGCTTGCAAGCAGGACTTATTGGTGAACTATTCTCACGGAAGAGACGAGGCTTAGTTAAGATGGGGTGGGGGTTGAAAAGCACAGGTTCAAGGTGAAGCAGGGTATGGGAGGCTAAGGTAAGGGCAACCAAAGGCCAGGGTGGCAAGTGAGCTCGTGGCCAGAGGCCGGAAGGCCCGAGGCCAGGTGGCCTAGAAAGGCAGCCAGAGAGCCAAGAGGACCAAGCCCCAGAGTCCTTTGTATTGGGGACTTACATAGTCGACTGGATGGGGGAGGGTGAAGAAGATACATATTGACTGACAGGTAAATGTGGCGCCCGCTTTCCAGGACAGAGTGTGAATACCCAGAGGTGTCAATGGGCTTCTTCCTTTAGGCCCTATGGGTCCTGTCAGGCCTTTCAGGCCCTGGGGTGAAAGCTCAGTTTCCAAGGCTTTCTTTCCCAGATAATGGAGAAGATTGGAAGAATTTCAAGGACTGTGAGTCAGTGGGTGGGACTTGTATCCCTCCTCCTCCCTGCCTTTGTTTTCCCTCTGGCTGCTCATTCTACTATACCCGTACGCTTTGATTTCTTTTTCTTCATCTTATGTGTGTGTACTATAGATTTTCACTTAGTAGTTACCACCAGGTTTACAAAAAATACCTTATACATATATTAGCATATTTTAAGCTGAAAATAACTACAATCATATTCAGAAACTCTGCCCTTTTATGCCTCATAATAATATTGATTTGCTATTTATATTGTGTATCCATTAACAACGTATCGTAGCTGTAAGTTAATTTTTAATACTTTTGTTAACCTCTATACCAGAGTTAAGTGACTAATACAATCATGTTATAGTATTAGAGAATTGTGAATTTCACTATATAATTACTTTTACCAATACGGTTTATAATGTCTTATTTTTTAAATCACAAGCAAACAAAGTGATGGCAGAGAAAATGGCATTAAAAAAAACTCTAAAAACTCTATCATAAAAAAACGACCTCAAAAGTGGCAAAAAATTAGAATCAACTTTTGGGGGCTCTAAAAATTAATAGAAAAATTGCAGCAACATAGAATAGATTTATTCAAGAATATGACTAAATCTTGTTAAATAGTAAGTTTTGTATCATTTTAACATTTTTTTAATACCAATCTCTTCTTCTCTAGCTCTAAGGCATTTTTAGAGATTAACAGATGATAATAATTAAAACAGGTATCCTTGCATTCACTAGAGGAAATAAAAACAGGGTTAGAACTATTTTTAAAGCTTCATTCACAGATAATTGCCATTATTTGTCCACTCTCATAGTCCTAGGAGCCTGCATGCAAGGATGTCTCTGTCTGAGGTGACTCAGCATCTGCCCATTAAAGCGCCTTGCCTTTGAGTCATTGTTGAAAACAATGAGTCAATTCTTTACCAAATTTGTGGCTACCTCAGATGCTGTTGGATAACAGTTGGGAGAAAACAATAGTGCAACCAAAAAGCCTAAAAGGAAAAAACTGTCAAATAAGATATATACAGGTGCTTTTAAAAAGTGCCAAAATATTCTTGGGAATCTAGAAAATCATGCATATGTTTAGGGTTGTGTGCTTGCTCAGAGCTGTGTGCATCTCTGGAAAGACTTGAGGAGGCCACGATCTGTGAAGTTAAGGGTGTGTAAGTAGTAAGTAATGGCTAAGGCAGAAGTTTCAACTACCTGCTTGAGTGTTAAAGAAGTACTCCAATATACACACATACACACACACAGACCCTCAGTCAAGACTGTGATTGTTATTGTTTCCAATTAAAAAAAATTTCTGTGTACCAACTGACAATAAGCACAAGCAAGCAGAGACTTTAGTGGTTATGCATGAGAGAATATAAACTTTTCAGAATTAGATATGTCACTAGGCAATTCACAAAATCCATCAACAAAAATAAAAATAGACAAAAAAAATAAGTCCAAAGATGAAGGAGAACCTAATTTCTAGAATTGCCACATTATATTATATAGTATTTAATTTACATCAGCAACTAAAAATAAATATGCAAAAAAGCAAGACAATATGACAATCAATAGAACTTAAGAAAACCTAGACATTAGACTTACTAAACAAAAAGGTTTAAATCAACTTTTAAAAATATGTTTCAAAGTTGAAGGAAATATGTATAAAGGAAGGAGAAAATGAAGTTAGATCTAAAATGCATGCTATTGAAATTAAGTTGTTATCAACCCAATTCAGGTGGCTTTAAATTAGAATGTTAATTGTAATTTTCAGGGTAAAAACTAAAAATACATTTTAAAGAGATACTAAAGGAAACGACAACAGAAATAAAATAGTATTGCAGAAAATACCTATTTAACACAAAAGAGGCAGTAATATTTAAACAGGGGAAACATTAAAAACCAAGAGATATAAACCACATGTAGCAAATTGTTAATCGTATATTATACCTAATAGTGATAATATTGAAGGTAAATGGATTAAGCACTCTAATTAAAACAGAGATAAGAAAATTAAATTAAACCACATTATCTGACTTTATGAAGTGTACAATAAATATACTATGAATTCACAAACACATTACTTTGAAAATAAATCAATAGAAAAAGATATACCTTGGAAAAGTTCAGCTATACTCATATCACACAGAGTGTACTGTAACACAAAACAAAAAAAAAGTTACCAGAGGAAAAAAATTCAATAATAAAAATGTGAATTCATCAAAAAACATTTTCAAATACATATACATCTAATAACAGAGTCCCAAAATGCACAAAGTGCTCATAAAATTGTAGAAAACATATGCATTTCAACAATGATTGGGAACTTGAATATCTGAATTTCAAAACTGAATAGAACAGGCAAAGAGATCGACAAAGAAATAAAAGACTTGAACACCATTGTAATATAAGTATGACCAACAGAGAGGGTGGGGCAAAAGTATGTTTACAGTTGTGAGTACATAAAACATAGAGTTTATTCTTGTACTGTTTTTGTTAATTATTGTATTATTTATTTGTATTACAACGACAAGGCTATTTTTGCCCCACCTTGTATATAGAACACCCCAAAACAGCAAAACACACATTTTTCTTGAGGGCACATGGTACATTCTCCAAGTATAGACCACATGTGAGATTATTACAGAACATGAGGTCCAAGGGGGGGCAATATTTGGCCCACCTAGGGATGCCAAAAACTGCTATAGAACAAGGGCCTTTCCCAAGGACAGAATACTAATATCTACTGGGCTCTTCTGTCCTTCGCCAATTGGAAAGACATCTCTCAATGCCAGAGATTTGTGAAAAGGAAACAAAGTGTTTATTTAATGCTATTTAGGCTTAATGCCTCCACTAAAATATCAAAGTCCTCTAGGGTATACACCTACACCCACACAGCGCTCCCTTCTCCCACTGTCCCAACTCTGGGTACTGTAAATCAGGAAAAGAGCACACGTCTGTGTTGCAGGCCGCTGGCACCGTCAGCTGTGTCAGGCAGGATCTCTAGTTAATCCAAAGTACTGTGGCACCCTCTCACGGTCCACTGGCAAGAGTTCTTTGTACCCAGTTCCAGTCAAAGTCTCTCCTGCTTTCCAGGCCATGTGGCCAAAGGGGGCACCCCAAAGGCACATGGGCCTCCTCTACCAAAGCTGCAGGGGTTCCCACTCCACCAAAAGCATGTGGCTTTCTTCTTCACCTGGCTGCGGGGATCTCCATTCTGACAAACCTGTGTGGGACTCTTTCACTCTGCTGAGACCTCGTGGCTCTCCTTCTTCACTTGCGCAAGAGGAGGTCTTAACTCTGTTGAAACCGCATGGCTCTCCCTTTCATCTGGCTGCAGGGGTGTGCCCTCTCGCCAAAACTGCATGGTTCTCCCCTACATGACTGCAGGGGTCCTCGCTCTGCCCCAAACCACGTGGCTCTCCCCGCACCTGGGAGGTTCTCCCCTCATGTCCTGGAGCCAGTCTTTTCCAAGCTCTCACACAGGTGCCCTCCCTCAGGGGCACGGCCCCTAGTTTCATCCTGGGTAGAAGCCACTCCCTTCTCCCTGGCTTAAAACCTGGCCATAGCTATTTAACATATCTATGAAACCAGTTAAAGGTTATAGATATGTTAAATGACTATTCTAGAGGTTAGCTGCAAAACTGTTGCTATGGAAAACAGCTCTCAATGGCCCTGGCTCTATTTGTCTCTTCCCCCATGGGGGGGGAAGGACATCTTATATGTCTCTCCAATATTCTTATACACTTTGAATTCTGGACACCATTCCAAATCTTTTTTTGCCCCCCCCTTGGCTGCACCCTGTATCAAGATCACAGTAAATATATTAATGATTTTAAAAGGTCAAAATCATACAGAGTATATTCTACAACCACAATAAAATGAAACTAAAACCCAATAACTAAGGAAAATGTGGAAATTTACAGATATATGCAAACCAAAAAATTCTAAATAAGCAATTGATCAAAGAAGAAATAACTAATGGATATTAGAAAATACTTTAACATGAATGACAACTTAAACACAATATACCAAAACTTACAAGTTATAACCAAAGAAGTACTCAGAGGGAAATTGTAGCTATAAATAATAATTTTTAAATGATCTACATTAAATCATTAACATAAACTTTCACCTTAAGAGATTAATAAAGTGAGCGATATTGAAACATTGCTAGGAAATTTGTGATAATTTGAACAAATAAAAATAATTAATAAATTTTGCCACCTGAAAATAAAACTTAATATCTACTTATAATATTTAATTTTTTCAACAGGACCCAACTTAGAGCTAAATGATATAAAATGACTTTGGTTCTTGCAAAAAAAAATGAACTTATTTTTTATTAAAAATGGTAAAATAAGTTATTTTAATTTTGAAAATTTCTTAGAAATTAAAAGGAAAATACTAAAACAGAAATTTTGCAACAAGTTCAATATGTTCAAGTAAGCCACCAAAGAAGTGACAATAAAATATCTTTATAACAATATCAAAAATGAGTTCTGGGAGGTTCAATTTCTCATGTAAATTTTGTCTTCTAAGTCTTTCAAATTTACAAAATTTTGTCAACCTATGGTTTAAAATATTCAAACACTGGGTAAAATATATGCATACATATTTTTAAAGATAATCTCATTTAAACATAATTTATTTTGAATTATAATTTAGAGTTCTTCAAAGATTTCATGTCAAAAGTCTGAATTTATTACTGTTTTAAGAGTGGAACTTAAATGTTTCTTTTAATGAATCACATAACTCTATGACACAGATTTTAAAATTTCTGTTGTCGTCTCTACAAACAGTATTGTGGTCATTGCCATTAGTATCATTGAGAATATATGTACAAATATTATGAATGATTGGCAGCTTATGGAAACACTTAAAAAACAGAAGACAACAGACTGAACTATTTCATGCTGTTTGCCATTCTCACTAGTTATTTGTAGGAAAGTTTCACAAATTTATTGTATTGTTAACCTCTATTCGAGTGTACACTAGAAGAAAAGCTGTATACACAAGAACATACTTAGTAACTAAAAACAAGTAGCAGGGTACTTTACTTTATGATATCTATCACCCTGCTTTTGAACGAGCTAAATATGAAACTGAAGAAATAAAAACACTTCTCTGTGACTTGACAAGTCTGAAATTTTGTGAAATTAAAATGTTTTATGAGACACAAAAATCTATACATATTTCTAACTTGAGCCAATATTAGAAATTTTCATTACAATCAACAGTAAATTATGTACAAGAACTGAAACAAAATTTAAAGTTGCTTTTCAATTTATTGAACACTTCATTGAATTTTGATGTTAATAATAATTTGCTGACAAAGGGGATAGCAAATTTTATTATCTCGAACATATATAACATTAAAATTTAGAATTAAAATACAGATATAAATATTAAAGAAAATTAATTCTTAGTTTTTAATTTTCGAATAGCCAATGAAAATTTTGTGTATAAATTTAGATGCACCACAAGTATAAAACGTAAGTCAGATTTCAAAAATTCAGTGATATAAAAAATGTAAAGTATCTCACTATTAATTTTCATTGACTACATCTGGAAATGGTATTAATTTGGATACAGTAAATTAAATAGAAGGTAAAGTTAATATTCATTTCAGCATATTCTTTGTATTTTTCATAATGAGAATGAGAGGATTTAGTATTACAAATCAGCCCTATTAGACAACACTGCACGGTTCCACAGAGAAACAGAATTGATAGAATGGGTGTATTTATATTTTAGATATTTTATATTATACATTAAATATATTTTATATGTTTATATGAATGTTATAAATATATTAATTTGTTTGTTTGAAGAAATTAGCTCCTGTAGTTGCTGGGTTGGCATGTCTAAAATCGGAGGGGGAGGGTATCAGGCTAGAAACCCAGGAGTCGATGCTGCAATATTGAGGAAGAACTTCTCTGGGGAGCCTGGGTTTTTACCCTTATATAAAATGCCTATATAAAAGGCATATATAAAATGCCTTTTCTGTATTGTCTAAAAAGTACTGATGGAGCATTAATTTGTTTTACTCAAGTATCACTCCTTCTGTCAATTACTCCTTAAAGACTGCCACTGATACTTTGTTTCATTCCTCTGCACTTTGCCAGCCACCTGAATCTGGAGGACAGAAATCATTTAGAGCAGTTGAATTATCATAGGGTCTCTCAAGATTTTTGAACTTTTATTACTTCAAAATGTTAATTCTATTATTTTAAACATTTTTGGTTGTTTTCTTTGACAAATAACAAGTTATCAAAATGATCTTTTATAAAACTGTACAAACCACAGTTAGCTTTCAGTTTTTCTTCCTGTCTTGAAGAAAAACTTACAAGCATTTGTTGTGGGGATTCTCCACAGGCCTCTCCCTGTAGGTTTCTTGATGCAATTTTTATAAGCCTGTGACTTTCATATTAATCTTTAATCAATGATTCCCCTTCCATTTCGAGATATGTAATTATTTTGTTTACTTCTGTGGGTTTTATAATATCTGGTTGAAAAAAATGCATGCAATTTTAGAGTACGCACAGGATACACAAAAGTGTGTATCGACCTGGAGGAACACTTCTGAGCTGGCTGCGGACAGACTTTCCATTCAGCTGCAAGGAGTGCTGATGGCTGGCAGCCTCTAGCTCTTAGTACCTTCAGGTATAATGTACATTTTTATATTTTTATGTTCCATTCTTGAAATTCCTTTTCTACCCCATGATGGTTAGTATTTTTGTAAGCCTGTCTAGGTTATAGTGTCAAACACTAATCTAGGTGTTGTTCTGAAGGTGTTTTGTAGCTGTAGCTATGATCTACAAGTAGGACTTGAGTGAAGGAGATAACCCTTAACAATGAGTTTAGGTCTCATCCAATCATTTGAAAGCTTTAAAGGGTAAAAACCCAGGCTCCCCAGAGAAGTTCTTCCTCAATATTGCAGCATCGACTCCTGGGTTTCTAGCCTGATACCCTCCCCCCCCGATTTTAGACATGCCAACCCAGCAACTACAGGAGCTAATTTCTTCAAACAAACAAATTAATATATTTATAACATTCATATAAACATATAAAATATATTTAATGTATAATATAAAATATCTAAAATATAAATACACCCATTCTATCAATTCTGTTTCTCTGTGGAACCGTGCATGATATATGTCCTCTAGAAATAAAGTTATTTAATTTGTTTTCCTTTTGGTAAAGGAAGGTGAGAACAGAAATATTGATTGTCAAATAACATTATAGTTCTTTGTGACTTAAAATGTCTTTTTGTTCTAAAACATGGCTTTGTTACTTGGAAACCTTGAAATTTTATGTCTGTGAAGGATTTTTTAAGAGCAGTTCTTAGAAAATATGGGATTATACAACAAAAATATTTGCTTTACAAGAAATTAAAAAATACTTCTA
This sequence comes from Artibeus jamaicensis, assembly GCF_021234435.1. Taxonomy (NCBI): domain Eukaryota; kingdom Metazoa; phylum Chordata; class Mammalia; order Chiroptera; family Phyllostomidae; genus Artibeus; species Artibeus jamaicensis. Next base: position 49,062,083 of record NW_026522030.1, read on the forward strand.
TAAAATAGTATATGTTTGTGATGAAGTGACCTAAGTGCCATACTTTGATATTTCATGTTTTATATTAAATTTATGCTTTAGGTTTTGGCATTGGAATGCATAACTTATTCTCATTTTTCATCTTAAATTTTTAAAATGGAAATTACTAATGTCTCAAGAACCTGGTCAAGAACACATGTCATTGTGAAGATTTGAATGCTATAAGTTTGAAATGCAATTCAAATTCTCCATTCAGCTGTAGATTTCTCTATAGATGTTTAACGTATCACATTGGGCACAGAGTAGTGGGATATTTGCAACTGCATATTTGTAATCTTAAAGAGCTAGCAACAATGTAATCCTAATAGAAAATGACTGCTAAATTTGTTTTTTCAAAGAGTAAGCAGAAAATAAGTATTAAAGTCAATACAACCTATGATAAAGAAATATGTTTATTCTAGATCATTAGCAAATCTTTGAAATGTGATTAAAAAAAAGGTGTAAGTGAAATTTACTAATTAAACACTGGTAGTGGTCCTAAAAACATAAAAATATGCTGAGGCAAAGGACTTTGTTAGACAGAGGTGTCCAACCTGTGGCCCATGGGCCGCATCTGGTTCAGGGTGGCTATGAACATGGCCCAACACACAGTCATAAATTTATTTAAAACTTTGAGGTTTTCTGTGATTACGTGTTGTAATGTATTTAATGTGTGGCCCAAGACAACTCTTATTCTTCCAGTGTGGCCCAGGGATGCCAAAAGTTTGGACATCCCTGCTAGAAGATTTCTATGCATGGGCTGGAATGAAAAGCTATCTAACCTGGAGTTGATTCTGATCATTTAGCTTCATGGAGATAAGGTCAGAAAGGTGAGAAGGGGATGGAGGTGCAGAGCAAGGCAGCTTTGAATTTAAGTGAGAGGTTAAGTGAATCATCTCAATGTTCATTTTCTGGGAAGACTGAAGTTAACCTATGTAGTTCAAAATTTAACTCATCAGCCTTGGGGTGCTCAAACCCTGCATATTTCACAGAAATGACTAGCCTTAGATCAGATCCTATGAGATTAACTCTGAACCCTTGAAAAAAGGTCTGCCCAGTTACAAGTGTCTTTGCACACTCGAGGCCATAGGCCACATCAGATAGTTTAGGCTAAATAATATTACTTAGAGTGAATATCTGATGTTTATCTCTGGGACACTATTGTGCACTGTATCAGTTTACCCTCTGGGGCTTTGCAGGCCTGGAGACTAGCTAAAGTCAGTCGTGTGAACCGTCCGTGGCTAAATGGCTAAATGACTGACTTCCAACAAAATCCTGGACACAAAGTCTTGAGTGAGCTTCCCTGCTTGCAAACACTGTCTCAATGTTGACTCATGATATATACACACACACACTCACACACACACATATACATTTTCTCAATTAACTTTGTTCCACCCCAACTGATATTGGAATCAATGGGGATTTTTTGTCTGCATATTCTAGATAAAGAAAGTGAAGAAGAAAGAAAGAAATGACTTATCCCAAATTACTCATATAGCTAGCATGCGACAGAACAAGTGTTTAAAATTATACTCTGTGATTCTTTTTTTTTATGTTGCACAACATTTACACAACATGAAAATGAAAAAATCCAGTTTCTCTTTTGTTCCCTTTTACTTCATCATGTTTTGTAACATCCTTGTTGAAATGGAACATCAGTTGTGTAGTACCCGACAGTTCTGGCTGTGACAAAGCTTGCTAAAACTGTTTTAACATTGGAAACACACTATCTGGGGACTAAGTGTATTGGTGACAGCTGGAAGAATCAAAGTCAGAGAGTCTCAAAGAACAAAGCTCAAAGGGACAAAGCCAACAGACCAAATTAATTGCAGATGTCCATCTGTTAAAATTGGCTTTTACAATGCAGATTATACAACAGATATAAGGTGGTGGTTGGCACACTGACCATAGCTTTTCAACCCCTGCTCTGGAAAAACCAATAGGGTAGTCAATGGTTAGAGCTGGGAGAGAGGCTTTTATTCACAGTTTATATCCCATCTATCTGGATGTGGTAGAAAGATTCAAGGTAAAACTTCAACCCCAGAGATTCAGTGGCCATTAAATGGGTTACTGTGAGTGTTCAGGGCACCTGCAGGGAAGGAAGCCCCACAGGCCATGTATCTCAATCCCCTTCCCACACCAGGTGTCTCAGAACAAGTGATTCCTGCCTTACTACAGAGCAATACTAGGTTTTTAAAAACTTCTAATTATATATTAAAGATTTCTTTATTTCTTTTATTAATTATATATTAAAGATTTATTTCTTTATCAAAGAATCTAGACCTATCTGAGAAGGCATATGTTCCTCTCCTGTATATTGTACCCTTTTCAGTAGAAGACTATTGACTGGAATTCTCAGCTGAGGATTGCAAACAGAAAATCTTTCTTGACTTGAATTTTTCAATGAAGAAAAACAGAAAATATTTTACCCATTATAAAAATTAATAACAAAATAAATTAGTCTCAATTAACTCAACAGAACAATCAATGTTATTCATGAATTCAATGTAGCAAGTTTGCCTAGAAAGAGATAATAAAGAATTAGATACAACACTCTAATTTTTTTTTGAATCCTTGTCTTTTTAGTATCAATGAAAAATCAAGAAGGAGAAAAAGTGAAACATTAGAAGGTGAAATCCTGTTTATTCCACCCTGAGCAATCTGAGTCAGTCTTAAACTCTCCATTTAGTGATGTCCCAGGTCCACAAACTATGGGGGCATCACCTTCTGAGGCCAGTTGTTCTAAAAAAAATAAACAGGTACCTCAGAGCAGAGACCCATACAAAGAAAACCAGAACTGGGGCCGTTAGTGGATTCTCTGCTTTTGCCCATCCATGAGAATTAAACAGTGATGGTTCTCTCCCACCGGTTGGTGATGTGAGATGTATTGGAAGGACTATTGGTTGGCTTTAGAGGTAAGACTTTTGAGTTCAAATTCGTATAAGTTGTTAACTTCCCTAGTCATCAGACTCAAGAGATCATGTAGCCTGCAAAACTCACAGGTTGTTTTGATTATTTACTAGAAAAACAGGTATTTAAAAGTTAGTTGGGCATCATCCCATAAAAGTGAAAGATTATCAGCTCGGGCCTAGGTCATAGGTTCAGTCCTGAGTTGGGGTGCATCTGAAAGGAAACCAATTGATGTTTCTCTCTCACATTGATCTTTCTCTTTCTTTTTTCTCCCTCCCATCCCCTCTCTCTGAAAATAAACAAATAAAAATTTTTTAAAGCTTAAAACATGATAAATTGTTGCATACAAATGGACCTTGTTATTGTTGTCATGGATTTTTTGGTATCCTAATCCCTGGAGCTCTTAGGGTCTATTATTGTAAGATTTTGTTCCAATGGACCATTCTTTTCAGTGTCCTTCCTGTAATATCAGTTTGCTTCTATAGTCACCGCTTGCAATCCTCATTATTTACAGCTTTGAGAAAGCACCTGAAAGCAGCTGAGGTGCCACCAAAACTGAGTTTTCTCAACAACAGTTGAATAATCTCTTTTCCTCCTTCCTTATAGTCATCTACTTTCATGGCCCATGCAATTCTGGGGTCCCAGTGTGGCGTGGTGTTGACATGGGAGTTGAAATCAAGAGGAAAAAGATGTGGGATAAAACTTTTGAGTAGTGTCTAATTGGAGAATTGTGAAATTAGGTTGTGGGACTGTGACCTTGACCAGACCTGCCAGGTACTTCTGTCCCTATTCTGCTTCTAGCTGCAGCTTTTATCTTCCTTTTCCCCAAGTGGGCAAGCTTCTTGTTCATTGCAGCTTTCTGCAACAATCACACTAAGATCCCTGATTTTAAGGGTGGAAGCAAAACATCTGTTCTCCTGTGTGGAGAAGCTGTGGAAGACGCTTCTCCTTCCTTGTTCCTTTGACTTCCATAGCCTCTCTGAATCAACACTGTGTCCTCCTGGTCTACCTATGGATTATACTCTGTTTTAAACACAACTACCCTTCCATTTTATTTTATCAGCATCACCACTGGGTGCCAGTCTTCCACTACATCCCCTTTTACCACTGGACCCCACAATCATTATGGTTTTTCTTCTACTTCCCTCATTGTATTTCCCCTTTACTTTCAGCACACACTCAGCACTGGATCCTATTTCCCAACCAGACCTCATCTGACTGGGATCTAGCCCTTCCCATCTTACCTGACTGTTTACTCTTTCAGGATATCAATCTTTCATCATGTCTGACCCAAATTATTGATTCCACTGATTCATTACTGTCAACCCCACCCACACCACCAATACTATACCACCACCAGACTCTATTTTAATTCTGACTCATTTTGACTTGACTCCAATACAAATAGAATAAACACTTAACCAGAGAACTCATCTGTATAGAGCCCCCATTGGTTGACCTTTCATATCTTTACCATCTCATATATAGACTGTATGTCTTCTCATGTCAACCTCATCTTGGTGGCACACATCTACTAAGGACTTACTCTATAACATCTTCTTATCTGGGCTCTACTGCAAGGGCTTCTTTCTCTCTTCCAATCAGGAGCTGTTGTTGTTTTTTTCCTCGGACTTTGAAACAAGATCTCTGGACTCTTCTATATCCTGTTCCTCATCACTAATGAGCAGGAGCTCTTGGAGAAAAAAGTTTTAAAGAGTGAATTTTAGAGGAGTAAGAAAATAAGAATAGATAAATTTTCAAAAACTGAGTTTAGAATATTAACTGATATTTTAGTAAGACTAGAGTCACCTAGAGTCACTAGGTAATCAAGACTCAAACCCTCTTCCAACATATAGGGGGGACTAAAGGAAAAATTGGTCAAAGGAAAATATTCAGGGATTCCAGACCCATTGAAATGATTCAGCACATCCAAGATGCTGATGTTTTGTTTTTGTTTGTTTTGGTTGCTGTTATTGTCATTTTTATTCTTGTTGAGGTTAATGTGTCTCTTCTATTCCAATTAGGAACCAATTCTAATGGTTTAATCCAATTAAAGAAAAGCTATTAGTTCTTAAGTTAATGAGACTCTGAGGTACCTATTTTTCTAATAGATACCTCTAATAGAATGGTATCTATTTTTCATAACCAAGGATATTACTTTTCCCAAATATATGGGTTTCTTCTAATAGCAGAGTGTTGTCTGTTGTATGTGTATAATGTTTAGCACATAGATTTAGAATATAGGATTTTTGACCTGGTTAAAAAAAAAAAGAATAACTTTGTCTTATATTAAGTGTCTGCTTTCATTTCTGAAAATAACCTGGATCTGGTATGAAGTTTACAGTGGGAATAAATATCCACATCATTATGTATCCCTTTTTTTTTATAAGCACACATATTCTATTTATAAAATCCTTTACTTTTTTACTTTATTTCATAACTCAGAAATTTCACTTTTAAATGTATATGCAGAAATATTTAAAAATATATACTTATAAAATATGTATAAGAATGTTCATAGCAGCATTTTATAATAATAAAAATATAGGGGCAAACCTTATGTCTATCAATTCATAAACAGATAAATAAAAAGTGATATATGCATAAAAGGAATACTATTCAATTATGAAAAATCATACATCACTGATGAACCTTGAAAACATGATGCTAAGTGAAGGAAGCCAGAGTCAAAAGACCACATAATGTTTGATTCTATTTATATGAAGTGGCTTAAATAGATAAATCTGTAGAGATAAAAAAAATAGATTAATTCTTATCAGAGGATGGGTGTGGAGCAGGGTATAAGGTGTAAATTCTAATGGTTATGGAAACTTCTTTTTAGAGTGAAGAAATTATCCTGGAATTAGGTAATGGTGATTGCTGTATCAATTTTTGAATATACAAAACATCACTGATTAGTATGCTGTAAAGAGTTAAATTTTATGGCATGTGAATTACATTCCAATAAAAATGGCTGTTCCACACAAATTATGAAAATTGACCAAGTGTTTCTCAAATTCATGTAAAAGAAATCAGGATGAAGACAAAAGCAACGTTTTGCGTGAACAATCAAAATGAAGTCTTATTTTACTTCAAGACTCATTAAGCTTCTGTTGAAAGATTACATTATTTGAAAATTTAGAAATGGATTAATGAAACAAAAAGGAGCTACAAACAAACACATACATCTGGGTCCTTTGTTTGAATGGGAATAAAAAAAGCCTTAGAAATAAATGAAGAAAATGGATCTTTAAAAATAAATAAACTGAGAAAAAGTTTCTAGTTAAATGGGAAAATATACAATTAGATTCATATCTGACACTATATGCAAAATAAATTTCTGACAGTTTATAGTTCAAGTAAAAAAATGTTAATTCTCAATAAGCATATCTTCAATATTTAGTTTAAGTAACATAAAATAAGGCACAAAGAGCAACAATCATAAAAGAACATAGCAGTAAATAAAGTGAAAAAACAACTCTAGCCCTGGTCATTGCCTCAGTTGGTTGGAGTATCGTCCCATACACCAAAAGGTTTCAGGTTCGATCCTTGGTCAGGACACATACTTAAGTGCAAGTATGATCCCCAGCTGGGCATGTAGAGAGAAACCAATCAATGTTTCTCTTTTTCTCTCCCTCTCCTTTCCTCTGTCTCTAAAATCAATAAACATAACCTCAGGTGAGGATTAAAAAAATAACTCCATGAGGTAAAAAGCAGCAAATATATGAACAGATAACTCATAAAATAGGAAAATAGTCAATAAATTCACACACTGACAGACAGCAAGTTTAGTAAAACAATGCAATACTCCTTAAAATATGACTATTTTGTTGAGAACGTAATAAATTGAAACTCTCCTTATCTATATGATACATCATAGTGATACAGAGAAATCTGATCAGATTTCTGGGCAGAGGTAAGGAGGGGCCGTTGGAGGAGGGTGCCTAAGGAAATGGCAAACAGCCCTGGACATGGTTGGCTGAGGAGCTGAATGTGTCCAGAGCATTCGGGATTATGGGTGAGAAGATTTGAAATTAAAAAAGGGCCCTCAGAGTGATGCAGCTCTCTCTGACTCTCCATCACTCTTCTTTCTCCAGGATGTTTGCATGATCATGCGGCAGGGCTCTGAGATTCCCAAAGGATGGTATTTTGGATGAGGAGGAACTCCAGGTCCAGCCTAGGATCAGGCTGGCCTGGCAGAGGGTGGCAGGGTTATTCCTTGGGTGTTGGAGAGGGGAGAGCTCAGAGACAGAAGCCTGCCATTCTTCCAAAATTGTGTACCTTTTGTAACTTATGTGGTTTTCGTTTGTAAATTAGTCCTATAGAAATAAGATAATTAAAACTAACAGTGGGAACGATGGGACAATTCAGCTGTTAGAACAATTTAGCCTTATTTGATAGACTTCAGTGACTGCTTTTGAATAAAGACTCCTTTCGTTTTTCACCAAACCTTTGCCTCTGGAATTTTACCTAGTGGGGGGTAGCAGGCAGCATGACCCCAATTGCTGTTCGGTAACAGTAGCATGACATTTTGGTCACATTTCTGCACTTATAAAGTTAAAAATTGTGTATTCTTCAAGATCCAGAAATTGCCATAAGCAAATTTTTTCTAGAGAAATGTTTGCAGATGATCAAAATAAGTCATAGAAAAGGATGTTTAACAGTTAATAATTAGAAACAACAAACTTGATCAAATATAAGAAGCTGGATAAATATAGGTAGAATATACATATGATAGGGTATGTATAGTTGGAATACTTATTGGATCTAAATATATCTACTTTTATAGAACAACAAAATATAATGCTGAATTAAAGAGCTAGGTTAAAAATATGTAATTAATTTCTATAGCATTTGAGAAAAATATAGTATTTATGCATATAAAATCTCCAGAAGAATATATAACAAATTATAATAGGAGCTGCTTTAAGGTGGGGCAAGAGAAAATAATTGTAAAACAAAGTACAACTTCCAAAAAGCATCTGAAGACAATGAGACAAAATATTAACTTTTGCTAATTTTAACTGATCTTTTTCATTTCTTTGTATTTTATGTTAAAAAATTTCAGTTACAAAAGTCACTCAAAATTATGTCACAGCTTATATTTGAGTTTTTTATCCACCTTGAATTTATTTTTTCTCTATGGTGTAATTTGGTGTTCGAGTTTCATTTTTCTGCATGGCTGAAGAAAACAGTATTAAAATAAAAAGAGAACCAACTGCCTGGGAAAATATATTTGCCAATGATACCTCAGATAAGGGGTTAATCTCAAAAATATATAAAGAACTTACATGATTCCTCTCTAAGAAGACAAGCAACCCAACTGAAAAATGGCCAAAGGACTTGAACAGGCACTTCTCCAAGGAAGACATACAGAGGATCCAGAGACACCTAAAAAGATGCTCAGTATCACTAGCTACCAGAGAGATGCAAATTAAAACCACAATGAGATACCACTTTACACCAGTCAGAATGACCATCATAAACAAAGCAACAAACAACAAGTATTGGAGAGATTGTGGGGAAAAGGGGTCCTTAGTCCACTGTTGGTAGGTTTGCAGGTTGGTACATCCACTATGGAAAACAGTATGGAATTTTCTCAGAAAACTAAAAATAGATCTGCCTTTTGACTCAGCAATTCCATTGCTAGGATTATACCCTAAGAACCCCGAAACACCAATTCAAAAGAACCTGTGCACCCCAATGTTCATAGCAGCACAACTTACAATAGCTAAGTGTTGGAAGCAACCTAAGTGCCCATCAGTAAATGAATGGCTCAAAAAAGTGTGGTACATTCACACAATGGAATTCTATGCAGCAGAAAGAAAGAAGGAGCCCCTACCCTTTGCAACAGCATGGATGGAACTGGAAAGCATTATGCTGAGTGAAATAGGCCAGGCAGTGAGAAATAAATACCATATGATCTCACCTTTAACAGGAACCTAAACAACAAATCAAACAAACAAGCAAAACATAACCAAAGACACTGAGATAGAGAACAGGCTGACAGTGTCCAGAGGGGAGAAGGGAGAGGGGAGGGAATTTCAGGAGAAAAGGGGAAGAACTTATAGGAACAAGTATAAAAGACACATGGACAAAAACTAGGGGGGATAGAAATGGGAGGAAGGTGGGGAGGACTGCGGGGGGGGGATGGAAGTAAAAGACAGAAAACTGTACTTGAACAACAATTAAAATAAAAAATATATATTAAAAAATGTCACTCAAAATTTGCCAAGATTTATTTCTCCCATATTTCCAGTTAAATTGTACTCCAACTGTATGATACAAATTAAAATTCAAGTGCTCAGTCATAGTCGTGCTTAAAGTTAAAATCAATTTCTTCTATATTTTCCCTTTATAGTCTGACAAGGTGTTAATCATTAAATGAGGTGTCCAATAAGTTGAAAGAGAAAACAGCAGGAAACCACTCAAGGTAGAACATAACCCTCTAATTAGAAGCAGTTATTTCTAAAATTAATCCAATGTGACATCAACTGTGGGCTTCTTTATTATATTTTTCTATAACATATACATTTCTTAAATGAAGGGGACTTTTCTCTGGAAATCAGGAAATAAATTGAAGTATCCTTATAATTTTATTAAAATCTATTTGATGGATGACAGATGTTAACTAAGCTTATTATGGTGATAATTTTATAAGATGGACATATTCAAATCATAATGCAGTGTATTCCCAAAGTTAATATAGTGTTATATGCCAATTATATATCAACTTTAAAACTATTTATTTGATGGAATTTCATATTTTTAATATAATCCAAAGAGTTGACAGCACAAGAAAAAGAGAAAACAAATGGGGAGATGAATCTATAGATTGATGTTTGAATCTTTTTTGTCTTGAAAAAAATTCTCCTGTCTTGAAAACTCTAAAGGGAAATCAACAACTACTTCTATTAAAAAAGAAAAATAAGCCTGGGCAAGATCAGAAGGAGTAGTCTGTCTCTGCCTCAGAATAAATTAACTGGGACAGATATCTTAGTTTATAAAATTGTATCTGCTACGCAGAGCTGTCCCTAAGTTATCATTGGTCATTTTCATGCCACATTGTGAGTAAAATGAAAGGACAAAACTGTGGAATAGTACGGATAGCATATCTTTCCATTATTTACAAATTATTATTGCACAGTTTTTACTGAAATTGCATGAAGATGTTATCTGAGACTCAACCATTAGCAAGTTATCCCATGAAATATTGCTTCAGTACCAATATCATAAAAACTTTATGATTAAAGTTCCATTTAAAAAGTTTTAGTAATAATAATCATGATGTTCATTTGACCTTATCAGACTAGTATTTGAACACTGATTGAAACCTGGATAGTTACTAGGAGTTCTCTGTATTGCAATGGAGATGGAGTGGGAAAAAAGTATAGAAATTATATTTAAAACACATGACTTATGTCTTGGTTAACATCCTGTATTTTTCTATTAGGCAGGAGTAATGAGAGCATTATAAAGTATTTGTGATTTCATTTTTCTAAACCTGATTTCTCTTTGTAGAAACCAATTTTCTGATAAACATGTTCATAAATCACACTGCTACAGGGTCTCTAAAAACTTTTATATTTTCAAAACTCAAATTCTTCCCTTTATTCTCCTAACCAGCAGGCTTATTTCATGAATTTTCTACCTCAGTACTTGCTGTTTTAGTTCTATAATACAAATTTAACTAATTTCCTAGACTCAATACCATTTTCCATATATATATATATATATATATATATATATATATATATACACACACAGATATATATGATTTGATTTCTCTTTTACTGATGTATAACCATTAAAACTTTTATAAAGATTTAATAAAATAATTAAAGAATTAGCTTTCTTGCAACTTCATAGAAATTTTGAGAAACATGTCTATCTACCTGCATACTCAATAACAAAAATGGAATGCCATTAATGTTAAGATCATGAACTCTGGAATTTAGGTTCCCTGACAATAATCCTAGCTTTGACAATTACTGTGTAGTTGAGGAAAATTTATTAACTTTTATGTTCTTAATTTGCTTCATGATTTTTTTAAAGTTTGTGTATTATATTAATAGCAGCCATTATGGATATGTAAAGAACTGAGATAAAGTTTATCTTACTTTGGAATTTGCTTTCTACTAGAAGAAGTACAGGTAATTCAACAATTATGATGGGTTTTCGTAGGTTAAAGGCTACTTTATACAGCATAGTACTTTTTTTTACCATATTTTAAATTATAAAATAACTCAACCATTTACTTAAGTACAGAGATTAAAATAATGTACTCATTATTACTAGGCATAGATGTAATATGATACACTCATGTAGCCAATATGCAAAGTTATAAGACGTGAAGACATTTGCCTTGTTTCTGAACCTACTCTGCCTTTACCCTAACTTGAAGTGAAGATATAAGTGAAACATCTTATATCCCCTCTCCTTTTAAAATTTTTTAGTGATAACCACTATTGTAACAGAACAAAACGGAGGTTTGGCTTCCAGCCATCACAAAAGCCAAACTGGTGAGGCAGGTGCTGGTGTAAAAGGAAGGAGGCGTTATCCAGGTGCCTCATCTGAATAGAACCTGGGAGAAAGGTGAACTCCATCTCAAAGACGACCTCAATCATCTGCTCAAGCCTGAGGTTCCATTTTATAGGGATAGCAAAGAGAGGACTTCCCACCCCCTATCTAATTACTTTTCCATCTTTTGACTTGCTCAGGGCTATTAACTCATATAAATTCATATTTCTAGCTTTTGGCCCACTTGGGTCCTGTCCATTATATTTCTGGCTTTCAGGCAAAGGTCAGTATAAGAACCTTCTCTGCCACCATCTAGGCCAATGGGGGAGACTCCACAGCACTTGGACTGACTGTCTGACTAACATAGCACTATGATAGTTATTCTGTAGGGTACACACACAGCTGGATTGTAAGATGTCTTTTTATACTATCTTTACATATTTTAAAATTGTTTTCTAAGATGTGTTTGTCATTTTACACTGCCACCTTCGAGAATAGTGCTCTTGACTAGACCCTTGCTTATATTTGGAATTGTAGATTAGAGCATAGATTTGTTCTGGCTGCTCCTCACACTGTGACAGTTCATACTCCATGTCTAATGCTGTATGGCTTGAGCAACAGAGTATTACACACATAATGATGACAGAAGCTACACATACTCCTGTGCTCACCCAGTTGTCTGTGTCTTGCCTATGCTGGATTGACCTGCCATGGGAAAGCATTTCATACACAGCTGCTGTGTTTTCTACCCAATGACTGCTGTGCTTGGAACTCTGCTGTGGCTACTACCTCTTTTAACATATGTTGTGACAGCTAGTTCACCTCATCACAGTCACAGTGATTATCTCAAACAAGTTGTACATGAGACTGGATGATGTCACTGTACCGTGGCAAAACTTTGCAGCAGACTCCTTAACTCTAGATGTAAACTTTGAGTCCTTACAACTACATGCCTGAGCAGTGACCCAAGTAGGTGGCCTGCCAATTTTTTCTATATCTCTTGCATTTCTTCTAAAAGGAAGATCAAATCTTATTATGCCACATGCATCTCTCACCATTTACATTAATCTTTTATGCCAGAAAACATTTCTGTTTAATTATTTCTTTTATTCCCTCCTCAAATATGGACATTAACTACACCCAGCTTTTCTAGAATTTATGATAATGGTAATGCTGTCCTTTTGAAGTCTGTGCATCATATTCATTGAGTCTTGGCAATGCTGGGAGAGAACTGTTTGTGCTCACTATCCACTCTCCTCTGAGAATGCTATGGGATACTCACAGGTCTGCTTAGTAATTAAGACCCCAAAACGATACCTAAAACTATGTGGATCTTTGTGCAAGTTCCCACTTGGTTAATATCTCTAGATTTATGGCTGAGATAGAGGACACAGGGATTGAAATATTTCTTAGGCTTTACTGTAAGATTCCAAGCTTTATGAAAATCTAGCTGGAGCATTGATGGCTACAAAAATGATATACCAATGTTCTTGGGAAGTCTGCAGTGGTCCATCTACATTTGATACTGTGTTGAAGATGTAAGACATAGTTTACAATATTGTGGGAGACCTCCTGGCGGCTCCTGTGAGAGTCTACCTACAGTCTAAGTATAATCAATCAAGAACCTATGGTTACACATTTCTCTGTGATTTACCGTGGCTTCTGCAAAGCCTTAACATGTACATACAAGTAATGAGTGTTACCTGACCTCTGTCAGTTGCTAGTCTTGTTATTCTGTTAACATTCATGATCACACTTGGTCATTACTTTTCACATTTTGAATTCAAAAAGGGCCATTGAAATCCAGTCAGTGCTTTGCTTTTGGGAACTGGGTTTCTAGCTTACTCCCTGGAAATTCTCAACCTCCCAAGCGTTCCTTCTTAGGAAAGTTTATATAGTCAAATTAAGTCAAGACCAAATATCAATCATCAAATATATAAACACTCATTTTGAATTATCCTCTCTAGTACAGGCTGGCTGCCTTAAATTTGGAAATTTTCCAAAACTAAGAGATATAGGCTTGTGTTTTTTTTGATTTTTGTTCTTTGGAACTTTTATTCTTCAGAGTAATAATTACCTAGCTTCCTTAATTAGGCTTTCTCTTACAGAGTTTAAGGCTTAGCCAATTTTACAAGCTTCACTTTTTCCTAAGTGGGCAACTCCTCTTGTATTAAGAAATGTGGCTAAAAAAGTATACATTTACAATTTGTGCATATTTGCTTTCCATATGAAACTATGATTTCATCTCGTCAAGCCTACTTTCTTAAAGCCCCTCAACTACTATCAAAAGCAGGAAATCGTTCCTTATATTTTGATAGTTTTGTTTACATACTTCCTGGGGGAGTTTTCTGGACTATATACCTGTTCATCATTCAGAACCATTGTCATACATCTATCATTAATTGCTCTCTTATTACAAGACTATCTATCTGTAATTCTAACATTCCTCCCAATTTAATCTAAATAGGTCATCTACATTAGGAGAGATGAAGAACATCAGTTTGGGATGTCTCAGACACATTAGTTATGCAAATAAATCCTGTCTGCCTTCTCCATTTTTAATAGAGTAATTCCATTAGGAGAGTGTTTTCTCAACATTTCTTATGTCAACAACCATAACATTGACTTAGAGATATTAAAATGTTTGAAATTGTAATATGATGATATTTTTATTAACAATATATATTAATATCTAGCTCTGTGTCTAAAAACTGACATAATTTTCAACACTGCATCACAATTAGAACTTAGTGAAAAGCAGTATGGAAACACCTCAAAAAACAAAAAGTGGATCTGCCTTTTGACCCAACAAGTCCACTTCTGGGGATATATCCAGAGGAACCCCAAACATAATTTGAAAGAACATAAGCACTCCTACATTCACTGCAGTATTATTTACAATCACAAAGATATGGAAGCAGCCCAGTGTCCATCAGTAGATGACTGGATAAAACAGGTATGGGACATTTACATAATGGAATACTACTCAGCCATTAGAAAAAAAATTTACCCTTTGTGACAGTATGAATGGACCTGGGAAACATGCTAAGTGAAATAAGCCAGTCAGTGAATGACAGATACCATATGATTTCACTTATATGTGGAATCGAATGAACAAACTGAATTAACGAGGAAAATGGGGGCAGACTCATAGATGGAGAGTAGGCTGACAGCTAGTGGGGGGTTGGTTAGAGGGGTAGAAGGATTGAGCAAAAAGGAAAAAAAACTCATGGACAAGGAACAACAGTGAGGTGTTTGCTTGGGTGAGGTGGTATAAGGGTACTAAATGGTAATGCAAACAATGCAATAAAGATCTTAAAAATTAAAAAGAAAGTTAAAATGTAAAATTTTTTCATTTGAGTTCACAATTCCTTAAATTTTATTCTGATATTCCATGGTGTTCACATACTCTTGGTTAAGAAAATATGACTCAGAGGTTAGTCCTCTTTAGTCCCAACTTCCAGCCCAAGCTGTGATTCTACCAATGATACCTATGCTTGTCTTTTCATTAGCTTCATCATCCTTATTCAGTTTCCTTTAAAAATATTTTCCCCACTTAAGTTTTGCCACAATTCAGAAATAAGAAAGACAAAAATTAGAACATAATTTCCATCTTTTATTTTAATAGGCTGTAGAGTATAAAAATTAGTGTGAGAGACCATTGAGTCTCAAAATTTCCTCTGTAGAAACTGCAACAGCCCGCTTCATGGAAACTCTGAGTCCATGAAGCAAACACAATTATCCAGGTCTCTGCTTCCTTTTATTTCAAATGAAAATTTACCAAACTTCTACATTTAGCATTTTTGACATGTTAAATGCATAAAATAGCATTCAATTATAAAATATAAATGGATAGCTGTCTCATCCTCCAAATAATTCATTTTTTCTTGGAGAGAAAAGAAGGGGCTAGAGCAACAAGACACAAAATATTTGTAAAGTTTACTACTGGGAGAACCAGAGCTATAGAGGGACAATTATGAAGAGTTATTCATGAAAAAGATCACCAGGTATATTTAATTTATTTGCTTCCATAGTATCTTACTAAGTTAAAAATATTTGGGAGGTAACAATGAACAAATTCAAGTGATTGCATTATATACATATATATGTATATATGTATATATATATATATATATATATATATATATACATACACACACACACGATTGTGTGTGAGAAACAACAATGAATAAGAAATTGTTCCTCTTCTCAATGAACTCATGGTAATATTTGGCAGATACAGTGGTTACATGTGGGAAAGTTTTCCTCTCACTGATTGTATTTCCCAAGTATGGATATTATTAGGTGTTCAGAGTTTATAGTAATTACTCTATCATTTCATTGCCATTCAAGCATCACTGTCCCTGTTACTTCAGGAAATTTAAATAGAAGTGCACAGTGAGACTGAGCAAACCTTTGTAAACAGAGCTGAGCATTTGATCTTTAATACATCTCCAAACATTTCTCATTTTCCCCCTGTTACTTTCAATTTTCCTTAAATTTCTCATTCTCTTTCACTATCTTGTATTTTTTTCTTATTCAGTGCTTTAACAAAGGATAAGATTGAGCATGACAACTTTAAATAATTCTGGACTTCAGCTCCTAAGGTGTCATTTTGATAATGGTTCAGTCTTCTTGGAATCGATGCATTTAAAAACTTTTAAGTAGCTTTACTTATTTGGAAGAATGATAAAATACATTCTGTGCTGGGACAGAAAATAATATTATAAGTATTCTAAACAGTACAGTTTTCCTGCTACATGTTAACATGATTTATGAAATCACAGTCTTTCATTTTAACGTGACCTTCCTCACTGAGCCACAGTGCCTGTTGTTTGATACAATGAATGTTATTTTCTTTTGTAAGTAAATGGATGCATCATTTAAAAATTATGGTGGTTTTGAGGAGCACAAACCTGATGACTTCAGTGCATAGTCATTTTTATCTTTACTACACAAGAAGCCTGGTGTTGAGTGATTGCAGGCACTATTTCAGCAGCTAAAGAAAGCAGAACCAAGGTTTCTGAAATTCTGTTTACATTTCTTCCATGTCCTCAATGGGATGCTGTAGATCTATCTATCATGTGTAAAGTGCAGTAGGAATAAGGACTGGCTAAACTAGGAAAGAGATATTTTAATATTTCTTAATCAGGAAAAATCAATGTAATGTTTATATGTAATAATGAATCAAGCCTGCATATATGTGTCTTTACATAAACACATATAAACCTATAATTAATCAATTAGTTAATTAATTAAGAGGTACACAATGCCAAAAAAGTGTCTAGGGTCCATGAAAGTCATGATGTGGCCCTGCAGGTTTTTCCTAGTATTAAAGAGTTTCCCAGATAGGAAATGTGATCATCTCAGGCAACTGGAATGTTTGCTCACTCTCAAAATCTCCAGATACTGCAAGGAAACTTTTGGAAGTAATGTTTTAGTTGAAAGCCTCTAAGATTGAGAAATGCCAGGAATAAGAGGGTAGAGATGGATGCTGATCGGGAAAATGGTACTTAATGTAACACATGCCTCAACTATTACACACCCATCCTCTCAGAAAACGTTTTTATAGGATTTTACTTACATGCAAAACAAACAGTGCTTAAATTGTATCAATTGCTGCCTATAGGTTTATATCAGTTTCTAATTGTCTCATTAAACAAGCATTTATTCTAAAAATAAGTGTTTAAGCAAAACGAAAACTATTTTTGTCTATTTTTAATGCTTAGCACTATTATGAAAATTAAAAATGTGAATTCTTCTAGGATTTTTCTACATTTTTTTGCTTATGTTCAATACATGATGTCAAGTTGAATATACTGTTTCAGATATCCTGGGCACAGAAAAATGTTCCAGAAAATGACTTACCATTAATATTATTTGGACTCTTCCAAAAGGGCAAAAGTGTTACCCATAAATCTTCAAAAGGTATATCAAGTCATAACTTTTAGAAAGTCCTTTTGTGTGACTAAGATATTTTTTATAGTCTTTTCTTTTATAAACTTGGCAGGAATCCCATTATCATAGCCTAGGGCAGTCAAAATCATCTTCATGTTCTCCACAATTCCTCAGTTTTATTCCCTTGTATCTAAATCTGTAGAATCTTTATGTAACATCTTTAGACACATTTCTAGGGAAATAAATACTCCAGTCATGTATTTCATAATTTGAACACATTTACTGAATGCTTTAGAATGACATATCTCCAAATGGTAAATTTACCAAAGTATCTTTTCATCTGCTCAACTTTCATTAAGGAAGAAAATTTATTGGTAAATAAACTTTTCTTTATCTACTGGAGATATTTATTCAACCCTCATCTTTCCCCCTTTACATATAATACCTAATGTCTTTATACTCTTACATCGATTACAGTTTATTTGGCATATTTATAAGTAAGTCCTATCTAACTTAAATAGTGAGTTTGCATTTCTCCCCATCCTTGTTGAGCCAAAGTATTATGAACTCCTACTAGGGGGAAAAAAAAAGCCTTGTTATAACCAATAAGAGCTAATTAGTTTGCCAACAGCTTGAAGTCCCTAAATATGGTTAACAGGCAAGAAGTAAAAGCACTCTTAACAAGAAAAAAAGAACACAACACAATATGTAAATTAGCCTGTTTAAACAAGGCACTTAAGACCTCAACATTCATAACAATAGGAGAAAGCTAAATAACTGAACTTCAGTATACTGGACTGTTTAGTTCATACACCATTGGCTGCTAAAAACAGCAACTCTTTTAAAAGCATACATAATAAACTAGTAAAGCAGCTAGATAATTTATTATAGAAAATTTCAAGGCTATTTCTCTCAAGTAGTTAAACTCTTTGAATTATGCATGCTTCTTTTTCTGCCTGGAATATTTGTCCCCTTTTTGTCAATGTGTATAAATTATAATTATCTCCCAAAACTCAGGTATATAGATCACAGCATTACGCAAGACTCCCTTACTACTCCCGTTGTATTTTTGGAGAAATGAGACCATTTTTTAATTACTGAATTATGTGTCTTTTTTATTCTTCTCCATATTCTGGGTTTGTTTTATTTTGCTTGAATTATTCAATGTTTAGGAAGTTAATCTAAAGTATCATGTATATTTTAGAAAATTATAATAGATTTTCAAATAGTTTCATAAATTATTTTCCATTGAAAATACATGCTTCTGTTTTTTAAACAAGAGCCTTCTATATGTTACTATTAACTCTTATATCAGAAAGTAGTATTGTTAAAGGAAAATGATGTTATTCTTAAGATTTCCATCAACAGTTTTTAGCATATAGCAATTACAAAATATACGTCTTCTGAACTTCCCATATTGCTCAGCAAATTAGAAATTGAAGAAACATTCAGTTAATAAAGCACTAACAGAATAATAGGTAGACAGAATTTAAATTTTCTCTGAAATTACTTGGTAGATATTAGGTCTAATATTCTAATTGAAGGAAAAGGATCAGGAACTTAGTCTATGTTTTCTCCTCCCCCACCCCAACCATAAAGATGATGGAATTGATGCAAAGACATTTTGCTCTGGACCACCTGCTTGCTGGGTAGCTCTTTCATAATACCCCATAAAACTGCTGAGAAGGTCATTGGATAAACAGTTATATTTGTTGAACCACAATATACCTTGAAGCGAACAATAATAAACTAACCTTTCTTGAGTGAAATTTCAGAATGTCATTAACATGCCTGCAAAATTTGTTAAAATAGGCCCCAAGCTCAGATCATAATTTCTACAATGGGTATTCAGTCTACATTTTAAGAGAATTTACCAAATCAAAAAATTTGGAGTTAAAAGCTGGTTTGGATAACATTGGAACTTTGTGAAGGAACATAATTTTTGATTCTGAAGCAAAGAAAATTCACTCTCTGTGTCAAATCTGCTGAGCAAACGTCAATATTCCCCAAAGCATTTATAATTAGTTATCTATTAATTACTTCCATTTCACATAGTAATTCTGTAGAATATAAGAAGGAACTCCAGATAACCAGGTATATCCTAAGGAAAATATTAGATAAGACTGCATTGAAAAAGATAGTTGTGTCTGGGTGCAGGAGAGTGGAAAAATAATATAGAATCTTAATAGTTAGAGAGCAGCATTGTTAAAATTTTTGGATAATTAAATAAGTTTTCTTGGTCTACTAAACTTCTGTTATTCAGTTAAAAATGCTGATAGGGAATCTCCTTGTTTCTTTATAGTGTTTTAAAGTACTTAAAACATGATTAATATACATTGAGGTATTACCTAAGTTTGTCATGAAGTTTGCATGATTTCATCTCATCTATTTATTGAGAATTAGAGTTTATTTCCATGTTATGAAATTTAAAATGTTTGTCTAGAAACTTATTCCATATGTCTCTGTTTTGTGTGCTCTAGGTCTAATTTTATTACGAATTATTAAATTCAGTTATATTTAGTCAAACATTCTACTTAACTTGGAATAGAAAAGAAAAACTCTTGTGGTCATTACAAATGCACATACAAAATGACTAGGTTTTATTGCAAATATTTCTATTTCTTATTATTTGTAATATATCTGTTTGGTTTAATCTATATAACAATGGAAATAGTTATCACATCTAGCTCAGTAAACTGTGCTTCAATTTTCTCATCAATAAAATAGTAATTAGAGTTTAAAGGATTAAATTATAATATTTTAACAATACTATGTTGCACTTATTGATATTCCACCTTAATTTGCATGAAGAAAATAAAGTTAGTGCTACTTGAAATTAACATCTTAAGAATATTATAATTTTTATATATACTTTTTATATTTTATGTTTTTCTTTTTTAGGTTTGTGTAAAACCTATTTAGGCCCAGTTTCTAGGTAGATTATAGGACTGAGAGTTCACTGGATGTTAAACTTCTCGTTATTTCTACCCATCAGAATGTTATTAGACACTCAAAGGTAAAGATGGTGTTCATTTTCAGTGTAATCTTTAGATGGCAGCTAAAATGAATTACTGTGTTACTGGTTCTGTACTGTTACTTCTTTTCTTCTTTTTTTTAATTGTTGTTTAATTACAGTTGTCCCCATTCTTCTTCCACTGTTCTCCCCCACCCTACCCACCCCTACCTCCCACCCTCAATCCTACCCAACTTGGGCTTTGTCCATGTGTCCTTTATGTATGTTCTTTGATGACCCACCCATTTTTGCCCCATTATCTCCTCCCCTCTCCCTTCTGGTCACTGTTAGCCTGTTCATTATTTCTATGTCTTGGTTATATTTTGCTTGCTTGTTTATTTTGTTATTTAGGATGCAGTTAAAGGTGATATCATATGGTGTTTGTCTTTCACTGCCTGGCTTATTTCACTGGGCATAATGCTCTCCAGTACCATCCATGCTAACACAAAGGGTAGAGCTTCTTCTTTCTTTCTGCTGCATAGTATTCCACTGTGTAAATGTACCACAGTTTTTGCTCCACGCATTTACTGATGGGCACTTAGGCTGTTTCCAGCACTTGGCTATTGTTATATATACACTTTTTAAAAGAGAATAGTTAGATAACTTGACCAGACTACCACAGTAGCCATTCACATATTTTGCAATAAGCTCAGAAGCAGAAGGCTGAAGAAAAATGCTCTAGAATTTACCTATTTTTAAATTGTCTTCATGTTTTAAATATACCAAAATCTTGAAGTACACTAAACAAATACTCAAGACATCCAATTCTAATATTTTACTATTTTGAATTATAACATTAACAACAGTTTGTGATCATCAGAGTTGTTATACTCCCTGTGGTCATCACAGGACTTCTGGAAGAGCTAAGTATCTGTGGTTCTCACTAATGTTTCTGTTTTGGAATCTAACTATCAAGATTAAATGGGCCCCATATTCTAAAGTTCGTGCTTAAATACAATACTAAAATTTTCTGTAGGCCAGAATTATAAAATATTTATTTGCTATATCAGAAACTATGTATTATAGAAACATTATAATCCTCTTGGATTTTATATGATCAAATTACACAATATATCATTTATTTAAGAATTTAAATTAATATTTCTAATGGACTACATAATTTTTACCTCCCAAAGATGCACTTTTAAAAAGAGCCTCAAAAATAGCCACAGCATCCTTCTTGTCTACTAGCCTTTTGTTTCCAACTAGCAGCCACATTCTATTGATCGGCATACACAACTCTTCAGAATCGTATCCTGGCCCGTCTCTACAGGTTCATCTCTTGATATTCTCTTTAAAAATATTGTACATCAGCCCTGGCTGGTATAGCTCAGTGGACTGAGCGCAGGCCTGCGAACACCACGATCACGGTTCGATTCCCAGTCAGGGCACATGCCTGGGTTGCAGGCCAGTTCCCAGCAGGGGACACACAAGAGGCAACCACACATTGATATTTCTCTCCTTCTCTCCTTCCCTTCCTCTCTAAAGATAAATAAATAAAATATTTTTTAAAAATTGTACATCAGCCCTATCATATTAAAGCTATTCTTTTTCAGACAACATTTTTCATTGCTATTTACCCCCCTTATACCCCTTCCCACCCCCTGCCCCCACAACCACCACACTGTTGTCCATACCCATGAGTCCTTTTTCCTTTTTGCTCAATCCCTTCACCCTGTAACCCCCTCCTTGTATCTGTCAGCACCTCAAGCAGGTGGCTGCCTACTGTCAAATACTTGCTCCCTGAAACTAGCACCAAGATAACCTGATGATAAGGTGAAGCTGTATTTATTTTTACCCAGCTAAGGTAGATAACTGACTTGACAGATTCTTGGCAGAGTCCCATAAGGTAAGAATGAAGTTAGAAAATTTATGAGGATTTAGAGTCTGGTGTAAGACAAGTCTTTAAAGTGAGGGCTTAATAAGTATTAGGTAAATATTATAAGATTCTAGCAAGTTAAGAATTTTGAGTTGAGGGTTTGGAAATCTCTTGAAAAATAAAGTTATTTCATTCTATCTATTGAAAAGTTGAACAGTCTGACATTTATTTAAATGCATTTTATTTTCAATGGTTTCCTGAAAAATAGAAAAAGTTATTTGAAACATTTATCTTCCTAGGCAAAAGTTTCCTGGGTTATTATCATGTTTTCATCTTGAAAGCATTGAACTAGTAAAGTCAAGTTAGTGAAGGCAGCCAAATAGAAAATGCAAGCCAATGCAGTCAGTATGCTGTATAGCCATGTGGTCGAGTCATGCTTTATCTCCACACTTGTCTATCCCTCCTAGATTGCTCTCCTTTTGGAAGTTTTGGGCAACTTCTTTTAATTTCTCTCTAATAATTTCTCTTCAGTCATCACTCCTGAGACATTAACTGTTTAGTTTTTGTTACTATTGTTTTTAATGCTATTATTGATCTTCTAAAACAATGACAAGATAGTATGGCATTTAAGAAAATGCAGTTTGCAATAAAAACGATATATTTACTTATATTTAATTATTCGCTATAGTTGTAGTGTCTTTATATTATCTTTTTATTAAATTTATCATGGTTACATTGGTTAATAAAATTATATAAATTTCAAGTGTATATTTTTATGATACATGATCTTCATATTGCATTATGTGCCCACCACTCAAAGTGAAATCATCTTTTTCAAGCCCCATGAAAGGATAACGTGGACCACAGCAACATTCTAAAACATTTATTTTTTTCTTCCCATTCATTTACTTAACACAGTACTACTTTTAACAACAATAACCAAAATGCCAGTCATTTTTCTTTCATTTATCATTACCACACTGGACTTCTGCTCCATCCTATATCCATCTTTGCTCCAATCTCACCTCAGTTTCACCTCAGTCATTTGCAATTTCCAAATTTTGGACACAGACATACTCTGGCATAGTAGACTTCTTTGTGCTCACATGCTGTGATATCTGTGGGAAGGGAGTTGTTGAAGAATAAGGGAGTACAAATGAATAAACAATAGCTCTTTGAGATCTTAATTTTTAGGAGCTTAAGTGGTTTTCAAGACAAAAAAGCAGAACCACTGATCCGGGGCATTAAACCATAGTCATTAAGGGTTATACCTGTTTCTAATTATGGTGGAAGCACCTGGGTTTTAGTTCCCTCTCATTTTGGATTTTGAATTTATCTTTTATGTCTTCCTTTGGCTAGTTATATTTCCTGGTCTTGTGCTCCAGAATTTATTCATTGTTTTCATTGCAAGCATTATTATATGTGAGAAATAGAAAAGGGAAATTAACAGTTTTCTCTGCCAAAGTAACAAAAAGTGGCCATGGTCATTTATCTTAATTTCCCCCATTCAATCAGTCCCACCTTCATTTTCCCAAAAGTTGGCAGTTTCCTGCATAAATTCTATTTGAATAACAATGAACAAATCTTTTCTTTTTTAATTTTTATTTTAATTTTTTTTATTTAATTATTTTTCAAGTTCGGTTTTCTATCTTTTACTCCCATCCCAGCCTACTCCACCCTGTGCTCCCCACCTCCCTCCCATTTCCACCCCCCTCTTAGTTATTATCCCTGTGTCCTTTATACTTGTTCCCCTAAATTCCTCCCCTTTTTCCCCTTAAATTCCCTCCCCTCTCCCCTCTGGTCCCTGTCCCCCTGTTCTCTATTTCAGTGTCTTTATTTTTATTTTGCTTGCTTGTTTTGTTGTTTAGCTTCCTGTTAAAGGTGAGATCATATGGCATTTGTCTTTCAACACCTGGCTTATTTCACTCAGCATAATGCTTTCCAGTTCCATCCATGCTGTTGCAAAGGGTAGTCGCTCCTTTCTCTGCTGCATAGAATTCCATTGTGTAAATGTACCATAATTTTTTGATCCATTCATTTCCTGTTGGAAACCTAGGTTGCTTCCAACTCTTGGCTATTGTAAATTGTGCTGCTATGAACATTGTGGTGCATAGGTTCTTTGAGATTGGTGTTTTAGGGTTCTTAGGATATAATCCTGGCAGTGGAATTGCTGGGTCAAAAGGCAGGTCCATTTTTAGTTTTCTGAGAAAATTCCATGATGTTTTTTATAATGGTTGTACTAGTTTGCAATCCCACCAACAGTGAACTAGGGACCCCTTTTCACCACAACCTCTCTAACATTTGTTATTTGTTGCTTTGTTTACGATAGCCATCCTGACTGGTGTAAAGTGGTATCTCATTGTAGTTTTAATTTGCATCTCTCTGATGGCTAGCAATATTGAGCATCATTTCATGTGTCTCTGGATCTTCTGTATGTCCTCCTTGGAGAAGTGTCTGTTCGAGTTCTTATCCTATTTTTTAATTGGGTTAGTTGTCTTCTTAGAGTGCAGTCTTGTAAGTTCTTTGTATATTTTGGAGATTAAACCTTTGAGGCATCATTGGCAAATATGTTTTCCCATACAGATGGTTGTCTTGCTAATTTAATACTGTTTTCTTTAGCCACACAGAAGCTTTTTATTTTGATGAGATCCCATTTGTTTATTCTTTCCTTTATATCCCTTGCTCTAAGGGACATATCAGTAAAAATGTTGCTGCGTGAACTATCTGAGATTTTCCTGGCAATGTTCTCCTCTAGGACTTTAATGGTGTCACAGCTTATATTTAAGTCTTTTATCCACCTTGAATTTATTTTGGTGTATGGTGTAAGTTGGTGCTCAAGTTTCATTTTTTTGCACATAGCTGTCCAATTCTCCCAGCACCGTTTGTTGAAGAGGCTATCTTTACTCCATTTTATGTTGCTGCCCCCTTTGTCAAATATTAATTGACTGTAGAGACTTGGGTTGATTTCTGGACTCTCTGTTCTGTTCCACTGGTCTATGTGCCTGTTTTTATGCCAGTACCAGGCTGTTTTGATTACAGTGGCTTTGTAATACAGTTTGATATCAAGTATTGTGATCCCTCCTACTTTGTTCTTCCTTCTCAAAATTGCAGCTGCTATTCGGGGTCATTTATGGTTCCATATAAATTTTTGAAGTGTTTGTTCTATGTCTGTGAAATATGTCATTGGTACTTTAATAGGTATTGCACTAAATCTGTAAATTGCTTTGGGTAGTATGGACATTTTAATGATGTTAATTCTTCCAATCCATGAACATGGTATATGTTTCCATTTGCTTATGTCTTCCTTGATTTCTTTCTTCAGTGCTGTGTAGTTTTCTGCATACAGGTCTTTTACCTCCTTGGTTAGGTTTATTCCCAGATATTTTATTTTTATTTTTTTCCTATATTGAATAGGAATTTTTTATTTCTGCTTCTGATGATTCATTGTTAGTATACAAAAATGCCTTTGATTTCTGGATATTGACTTTGTATCCTGCTGTTTTGCCAAATTCATTAATTAGTTCGAGCAGTTTTTGGGTAGAGTCTATAGGATTTTCCATGTACACTATCATGTCATCTGCAAACAGCGACAGCTTTGTTTCCTCCTTTTCTATTTGGATGCCTTTTATTTCCTTTTCTTGCCTGATTGCTGTGGCTAAAACTTCCAATGTAAACAAAGTGACAACTATAAATTTGCATTTATTAAATAACTTTTTTCAGAATACCAAGAAAATATTTTAGCCAAGGTTTTATAACTTTTCTGTCATCTGAGTATACTGATTTAATCATGGTTATGACTGGATTGAAAAGACAAACACTGGATTCAGAGATGAAAGAAAAAATACACAGGTACCACCAACACTCCTTTTCATTCCTTTGGGAAAACAGCAAGCATCATCACCATGCTGGATAATACTTGAAGCAATTGAAACAAAAAACGAATATAGATGGCAGCCATTATATTAAAGAATTAAAATGTCTGATTAAGTTTCTGGCCAAGAGGGAGACTTGGCCAGGCTACCTGGCCAGAACTTATTTCTTATGTTTAAATCTTTATTCCAATTTTAGCTGTTTTGTGTATTCTGTAAGACAGGGTTTTTTTTCTTCTGCATGTGAATATTCTATTTTTACAATATCATTTATTAGAGATACTATTCTTTCCCCACTTACAATAACATAAAAAATAATTAAATATTGAGGGATAATTTAACCAAGACAGGTAAACAGTTTTACAGTGAAAACTACATAAAATTGATGAAAAATAAATAAAGACAAAATTGGAAGACAGCTCATATTCATTGATTGGAAGAATTAATATTGCTAAAATGTCCATACTACCAAAATTTATTTACAGATTCCATGCAACTTAAAAAATATTCTAATGGCATTTTTTACAGAAATAGAAAACACAATTCTAATATTTTTCTTAAACCACAGAAGTCCCAAAATAGCCAAAGAAATGTTAAGAAGGAAGGACAAAGCTGGAGGCATCATTTTCCTGATTTTAACGTATACTACAAAGCTACCTTATAGCAGATTAGTGTTGGTGGAGATAAAATACTTTATGTCATTCAAAGTAAACTGCTCTTCACTAGAAGATGTCTTTGTGTTTAGGTACAACTCTGCGTCTATTTCCAGAAAGGATCTGACAGTGAAACTTTTATAATAAGGAAACGCTAGGAGACAAATCACCCGAAGCTGTAGGAAGCTGCAGCAATAGACTAAAGCTTTGCAGTAGTTCAAATTAACACAATTCAACTTCCCAGTATCCCATTTACCAAGACCAAATATTTTAGCAGAACTTTTTGGCCACACAATTAGACTTATGAGTCCAGTGATTTTTATTTTTTTTTCATTTAACAGGAAATAGAAAAAACATTATTCAATTTAGTACTTAGTGTTAGAAAAAGACAATATTGTGTCATTTCATAGGTAGAACCTAAGGAAACAAAACTAATAGAAACAGAGAAGATTGTTGATTACCAGGGACAATACGGTTAGGGAAATGGATATTGCTGATCAAAGGGTACACACTTCCAGTTATAAGTTCTGGCATCTCATGTACAGCATTGTAACTTTAGTTAAAAGTACTGTGTTGTCTATTTATAACTTGTTAAGAGACAATACCTTAAAAGTTCTTATCACATACCAAAAAATGCACCTATGTGAGGTGATGTGCTAACAAACCTCATTGTAGTATCTGTGTTGCAATATACGGGTATACCAGTCATCACATTGAACATCTGAAACTCACACATATTTGTCAATTATAGCTTAATACAGCTGAGAAACAAATGACACATTGTAATTTTATTTAAATATATTTTAATATGAGCTTAGTGATAGGAAAAAATGATTAGAATGATTTAAATATATAAAAACATAATCATCTTAATCCTAATTAAATACTAGTTTCTTTCTCATGCTGTAATTTACACTATGTAAATTATATCACTTTAATCAAATGACTTGTTTGCTCTTTTAAAAAGTCTGTCATACATTTATCTGTTCACACGTCCTCTATTCTAATCATATAACCTCAAGCTCAGTCATACAGATAGTAATTTTAAGTCAGAGAAACTCCAGTTTGGGGGTACTGTAAGAGCTCATTTATTTCTTATGTTCTTTTTGGTTTTTTTTCTATTGAAATATATTTAGAGTGAAACATTGTAAGGTATATGACATGTTAACTTAATACATTTATATGTTGTAATATTATTGCCATTGAAGTGATTATTAACACCCCTATCATGTTGCATAATGATCCTTTGTTTTCAGTGGCTGGAATCATTATGTACTAGTCTCTTTACAAGTGTGATGATTGTAATACAATACTGGTGTCTAATGTTGACTGGACTGTGCACTAGATCTCTGGGGCCTGTTTACTACTCATTGCAGCTTGGTGCCCTTAAACATCTGTCCTATTAGCCCACTTGGCATCCCTTGGTAACCACCACTTACCTTTTGTTTTGATGAGTTTGGCTGTTTTAGATTTCACATGTAACTGGTATCCCACAGTTGTCTTTCTCCATCTGACTTATCTCGCTTAACATGGTATGCTCAAGTGACATCCATTTGGGATTTTTTGATATTTTATATAGTTTTTATTGTATTTTTATATTACCAATTAGTCCCCTTACCAATTAGCCACCAGCGATCACCACACTGCTGTCCATGTCCATGAGTCCTTTTCCATTTTTGCTCAATCCCTCCACCTTCTAACCTCACCTCCCACTAGCTGTTATCTGCTCTCCGCCTGTGAGTCTGTGCACATTTTGTTTGTTAGTTTGGCTTGTTCTTAGATTCCACCTATGAATGAAATTATGTGGTATTTGTCTTTCTCTGATTGGCTTATGTCACTTAGCATAATGTTCTCAAGGTCCATCCATGCTGGCACAAAGGTTCAAATTTTCTTCTTTTTATTGTGGTCAAGTAGTATTCCATTGTGTAAATGTCTCATAGTTGTTTTATCCCCTGATGGGCACTTGGGCAGCTCCCATATCTTGACTGTTGTAAATAACTCTGCAGTGAACACAGGGGTGCTTATGTGCTTTCAAATTAGTGCTTTGGGTTCCTTCAGATATCTTCCCCAAAATGAGATTGTTGGGTCAAAAGGCAATTCCACTTTTAATGTTTTGAGGTATCTCCTTATTGCTTTCCACAGTGGCTGTACTGGGTCACATTCCCACCAACAATGCAAAAGGGTTCCCCTTTCTCCACATCCTCACCAGTACTTATTGTTTGTTGATTTATTAATGATTGCCATATTGACAGGTGTGAGATGGTATCTCATTGTGGTTTTCATTTGCATTTGTCTGATGATTAGTGATGTTGAGCATCTTTTCATATGTCTATTGGCCAACTGAATGCCCTCTTTTTAGAAGTGTCTATTCAGGTCCTTTCCTTATTTTTTAATTGATTTTTTTGGTGTTGAGGTTTGTAAGTACTTTGTAAATTTTGAATATTAACCCCTTATCAGATATGTGTTCTCCCATTCTGTGGGTTGCCTTTTTATTTTATTGATGATTTTCTTTGCTGTGCAAAAACTTTTTAGTGTAACGTAGTTCCATTTGTTTATTTTTCTTCTATTTCCACTGCCTGCATAGAAATATCTGATAAAATATTGCTGCAAGAAATGTCTGAGATTTTGCAGCTTATGTTTTCATCTAGGATTTTATGGTTTAGGCCCTAACATTTAAGTCGTTGATCCATTTTGAATTCTTGTGTGTGGTATAAGAAGGTTGTCTAGTTCCATTTTTCTGCACACATCTGTCCAATTTTCTCAACACCATTTATTGAAATAAACTCTTTAGCCCATTGTATGTGCTGGCTTCCTCTGTTAAATATTAATTGACTATAAAGTGCAGGTTTATTTCTGGGCTCTCTATTGTGTTCCATTGATCTATGTGTCTGTTTTCATGCCAGTACCATGCTGTTTTGATTACTATGACCTTATGGTATAGTTTGTTATTATGTAGGCTGATTCTTCTAAGTTGTTCTGCTTTCTCAGGATTCACTGTTGCTATGAGGAGACTTTTGTGGTTCCCAATACAAAGATCAATACCTTGCTATATAATAGTACTGAATGGTGGATTTTGAAATTAAAAACATAACCATTTACATTAGCAACCAAATAAAAAAATCATTTAATTACAAATCTAGTAAAATATATACAAAATTTATATTAGGAAAACTATAAAATTCTGATAAAAATGAAAAACTAACTAAATAGAGGGATATTAAATATTCATCAAGAGGAAGACAGTGTTGTCATGATGTCACTTCTTCCCAACTTGATTTATAGATTCACTGAAATCTCAATTCTAGCAAGTTATCTTATGAGTATACAAAACTGATTCTAAGTTTTATATAGAAATACAAAAGACACAGAATAGCCAACGCAATAATGAGGAAGACCAAAGTTTGAAACTGACACTATTCATCTACCAGACTTACTTTAAAACTATAATAATGAAGACAGTATGGTATTAGTGAAAGAATAGAGAAATATATAAATTAGTCTATGGCCATAGCACCCTGAATACACCTGATCTCATCTGATCTCAGAAGCTAAGCCGGGTCAGGCCTGGTTAGTACTTTGATGGGAGAAATATATAAATTAAACAGAATAAAAAGACCAGGAACAGACTCACACAAATATGTTCAACTGATCTTTGACTAGGAAGCAAGTGCAATACAATAAAGAAAGGATATTTTTAATAAATGGTAATAGAACAATTGGATATTCACATGTGAAAAGAAACAATCTAGTCAACAGACTTAACCCCCTTTAAAAAAACACTAAAATGAACTATAAACTAATTGTAAATAGAAAAAATATAAATATCCAAAAGCTAACAAGGAGAAATTCTAGATGAGTTTGGTGATGAATTTTTGGACACTATACCAAAAGCATAGCTCATGAAATAAAGAAGTAGATAAGTTCCATTTCATTAAAGTTAAACCTTGTTCTCTGCAAAAGAGAATGTCAAGAGAATGAGAAGTGATTCCATAATTTGGGAGAATGTGCTTGTAAAAGACATCTGATAATGAACTGTCATCCAAATTATACAAAAAAATCTTAAAACTCAAAAATGAGAAACTGAACAATTTAATTAAAAAATGGGCAAAGATCTAAACAAAATCCTCACAAAGATGATATGCAAATTAAAAATTATTACATTATAAAAAGATCAAAATCACATATTATTAGATGGATTTGAAACAACAATCTGATGCTACTATGTACTTATTAGAATATTGAAAATCTAAAACAGTGACACCACCGAATGCCCGTGAGGTTATGGAGCAAGAGGAGCTCTTTTTCCTTGCTGATAGGGATACAAAAAGGACTCAGACACTTTGGAAGGAGCTTTGGCAGTTACAGAACTAAATAAATTCTTACCATACCACACAGCAATCTCTCCCAAGGTTTTTAACCAAAGTAGTTATACACTTATGTTACATATATAAAAATACCTGCACACAGATGTTTATAGCAGCTTTATTCATAATTTTCAAAGTTAAAAAATTGGATATATGTAAACACCTATACTGTACAATATTATTTAGCACTATAAATAAATGAGTTACCAAGCCATACAAAGAAAAGGACAAATCTTAAATGCATATTACTAAGTGAAATAAGTCAATCTGAAAAGACCCAATACTGTATGATTCCAACAGTATGAAATCTTGGAAAGCCAAACCTCTGGAGACAGTACAACTATAGGTCACTGCCAGTGGGGAGCAAAGAAGGAGGGATGAATAGGTATAACAGTAAATATTTTTAAGGCAGTGAAAATACTCTGAATGATAGTATAATGGTGGATGCATGTCATTATACAGTTTGTCACAACCCAGAAACTATAACATCAAGAGTGCACATCAATGAAAACAAGGACTTTTGTTACTAATGGTGTGTCAATGCAGGTTCATTAAATATAACGAATGTACACCTCTGATACGGCATGTTAGTAGTGAGGGATGTTGAAGTGCCTAAATAGGGTTATGGACTGCATGGAACACTGTACTGTCTACTCATTTGCTGTGAAACTAAAACTATTCTAAAAAAAGTCTATTTAAAAGCCAAGGTATGATTAAAATATAATTAAAACCTGTAATCATTTATGTGCATGTAATATAATTAACGATACATTCATTTAATGGCAATAATGGCAAATAATCATCAGCAGTAATGCTGAATGCCCCAATTATTATATAAATAAGTTTCTTACACTTTATGCATATACTTTTGAACAAAGTGAAAGGTTAAAAGGCTCTGATATGTTTTCTTTTTTAAAATTCTACATAATAGCTGCTCCTCTAACCTTTTCCAGATTAAGTAAGTCAAACCTGAGAGTTGCCTAATATCCAAGTAAATTAGATATTGATCTGTATGGAAAGTTCCTTTCTATCCTTACCCCAGAGACTGCAATGTTCCCAGAGAGATGATCAAGTTCTCTTTTCAGGGAAGTAATCTCAGAATATTTGATTGCTCTGCATTGTAAACATGCCACATAAAAACAGATGACTTTGTAGATCACCTTCCTTTAAATAAATGAATATTGTTTAGATTGTAAAGTCAACAAGCTAAAGAGATATAGATATTAAATTACTCTAGATATATTTTTACAATTTTAATTTTCTTCTCTCAAAACCAAGTGAGGGAAAGGTAATATGTTGAATGTAATAATTTTAAAAAATATTATCAACTTGCTAAATATATTTAGAATTTTTATTTTCAGAAGTAGAACATTATTCTTTTTAATATTTTGTGTTCAAGAAATGGAAAGTTCACACAGTTGGGGAATGTGTCATATTAGCACTTATTACAGTGTTTCCTGAACTTTATGTAAATTTCTTGCCCATTTATTCAAGGTGTTAATACAGCAAAAATCCATAATTAAAGAAAGGCCAAAAGCATATAAATCTTCACTCCACATATTTACTGGTGTTACTGCCCATATGCCTGTTTAGAAAAATGATGCCTCTTCACCCACCAACTTGCTGTAAAAGATCAGCCTAGGCAAGAGCGTTTGGGGAAAAAATATGTGCTTCCTAGAAAGGCATAAAAGGCATACATTATGTCAACACATAAATCATTTCGGGTACAAATATTAGCCTGAGGGTTTAGCTATAAAGCAAAGGCTATGTACTTGGCTTAGTTACCTAAACCAGAAGATGCTCTGTTTAGTCTGCAACAGCCTGCTTTGGTATGGAACCTCTTATTCATCTTGAAAAACCACACAACAGCAGCCTGGACGATAAAATTAATGGATTAATCTTATTGTCTATGTGGAATCTAAATAGATTTCCCCAGCTTTTTTTCGTATTAGCTTTTCAGAGACAAACAATGATTTATGAAATGTATGAGAGGAAAATTAAATAATCACATATATAATAGACCCCAGGACAGGTAAAAGTTCTAAGTTGGACAATTATCTCTGAGACCAGTTTAATCTCGGCATTGACAACGGCCTGAAATACCTTCATTCTACTTAGAAAGTGGAGTGTGCTGCACTAAATTCTATAATGATTAAGAAAACAGGAACCCAAGGTAAAACAAAACAAACAAACAAGCAAAAACATGATTTGAATCTTGGCTCCACCTTTACAAACCATGGGAAAGTAATTTAATTTGAGTCTCCTAGAAGATTTTGTTTCTTAGTCTAATTATCTTTATCGGTAAAATAGATGTAATGTTACCTAAGAATCCCATAAGGGTATCTCTTAAGCACATAGTAAATATAGTAAATTTTAAACAAGATATTCCTTGTGACCTACCTAGCACAGTGACCAACAAATAGTAATTTCTTAATAAATATTTATTTATTTGGATACAATCCCTCACTTAAAATGCATTGCAAGAAGTTGTTTAGAAGAGCCTTGTATACAACAATATAGAATCAGATGAGACTTGAAAGGTCGTGGGGGCAACAGAAAGCAAAATAAAAATTGCACTCTTAATTCCCTACATCCATGAGGCTCCCAATGTGAGACAAACACTAGACTCAGATGAATTTCAAACACAGCTTCCAGCAAGACTAGATCTACCAGCCTGATGCCACTTTGAGTCCATCATGTTAAATATAAAAAAATAGAATTTTAAGTACTCCAGGTTTGAAACATTTCATATTTACTCATCAATTTAAGTTCTAATTTCTCTTCATCATATACAATAGAAAATTAATATGTTAAACCATAGATGTGTATATTAAATGTTAGTTACCTGTATCAGTGAGAAGTGATACAAAGGTTTTCTTTTTATATTCAACTCTATTGAACTCTGCAGATTCACCTTTCAGTCTCTCTCTTCTTTAGGTTTTTAAGAGGACATTTAAAATATATTTCCCTCTAAATATTTTTTTGTATATTATTGTACAGTTTCTCCTAAAGTAGTCTGCCTCATTTAGTATAATGACTGGAGTCTTTAACTGGCCCTTCACTAAGTCAGGAGCTCCTCTCAGCTCTGAAGTTTCACTCTCTGCAGTGACATGGACCCGATCAGCACTTTGGTTGTTAAATCTCGAGATTATGTCTTACTGTAAAGCATCTTCAGTGTTGTTATTCTAAGTACTTAATTATCTAACACTATTTTGCCCAGAAATCACTCATTGGTTTTCTACTATGAACTGCCCTTTAATTTGCAAGTTAAAAAAAAGTTGTGAAGATTTGGGGCTCAGTTCATTTCCACACAGGTGCTACAAATCATGGTGAGAAATAGATATGAAATGACTGGATCTTTTCATCTCTTTATTCATCACAGCTTTTTCAAAAACTTTTTAATACATGGAATATTAAGGGTTTTTTAAAGTAAAATCATGGCTTTCATGCAAATATAAAATGAAAACAAGGATTTTTATTTAACTTATTAATCAATGAGTGAAACAAACAAAAAAATGGAGAATATTTTCTGTGAGAATCTTAAGATGAGACACATATAAGAAATCTGTGATAGTGTAAACAATGAAAAAACTGTAAATACAAGTAACAATGCAAACAATAAAAAAACTAAACCCAAAATGTTGAGATAAATTTATTAGAAAATACCTTCTTACGTGTGAAATGGTTTGCATCTTCATCTGAAAAATATACTTGTATAACCATAGACAATCATGCCATTTGTGTAACCAGCAGTTTGGTGCAATTTGAAGAGTTGGAAAAAAGCCGAAACACAAAATGAGAGCTCTGGAAGGAAATAAGAAGGCATACACAGAGCAACACAGAGAATTCAATTCCACTATTTTCCATAATGTACTGTAAAATGACTTGGAAACAGGGTAATGTGGAAAAAGTTAGAGGAGAATGACTGTTTTGGACTTTTACTATTATTCATATGATACACAGAGGCAAACTAAGGGAAAATGCGATGAACATCGACTGCCCACAACATATAGATCTGTATTAATCTGTTTGAATATAATATTGTGTTTCTATTCCCTAAAATACTTTTGATTTATCTATTTTTTGAGGGTTGACTCTACCATCCCCCCAAAAAGCATATTATGTTGAAGTTCTTATTCCTTCTACCTGTGAATGCGATCTTATTTGGAAATAAGGTCTTTTCAGATTTACTTAAGATGTGAATTGCTGTAAAGTCATATGGAATCAGGCGAGCCCTTGGTAAGATGATCTCACTGGTGTTCTTAGAGGAAGAGGAAAAGAGACAAATGCAATCCACAATGGCAGAAGCAGAGACAGGAATGATGTGTGTAGGAATGCCAGTGACACTGGAAGCAAAGAGAAGGGCACAGATCAAATTACCCCCTAGACCTTTGAAAAATGCACGACTCTGCCTACGCCTTGATTTTAGACTTCTAACCCATTTATTGATTTAAGCCACTTAGCCTGTGGTAATATGTTACAGCAGCCCTAAGAAACTTATACAGTAGTTTTATAACAATTTTGTATTTTAATATAATAGTAACAAAAAGGATTAAAAAATTGGCAAACATCTCACATTCTAAGTGGCAGAGTGAAAAGTTTTCCCAGGTACATTTGACACAAATACGGCTTTTTATTCACTGTGCCCTAACACATTTTTATTTGATACATGTTTTGAGTGATATCACTTATTTGAATTTTTATTAACATTTTAAATGATCAGTTTTTAAAATGTATTTATAAATTATAATTATTAATAAAAAT
This sequence comes from Artibeus jamaicensis, assembly GCF_021234435.1. Taxonomy (NCBI): domain Eukaryota; kingdom Metazoa; phylum Chordata; class Mammalia; order Chiroptera; family Phyllostomidae; genus Artibeus; species Artibeus jamaicensis. Next base: position 49,097,914 of record NW_026522030.1, read on the forward strand.
CCCTGCAACTGGTGATACCTTATATAAATAAAACAGGTAATAATTGTATTTAATCTTAGCTAATAATTATTGTATTATTCTCACTTTGTGTAACATTAAACACTCTACTTAAAATGGGTTAAGAACACATGTTTCCAAGTATAATTTGCAAACAACAAAAAATGGCAGGAAACAAAAAAAATCCTGGAATTATAAAGGACATATCTCCATTTTATTTCCTTTGTTGCCTTTTATAATATGCTTAATAATTCATCAGAGAATCCAAGGGAATTATACATTAATGCCAAGAAAGTTAGATATAATATTTGATATCAAGTCTAATTTCATTTAGGTATTTGCCATGGTGCTAAGTTCTCAATTTTAGTTCTGTAAGCTTTGGTTGTATGAACCAGACAGGAAAGTTTTTTTTCTGGTTTGTGGTAAATACGGTCATAAAAGTGATGACAACAGAATACAAATCTTTTAAACTACACAAAATTTTCCAAATATTTTGGTATAATTGGCATATTTTGGTGTATTTCTTTACCTAGTGGACATCACCCTACACACATGTGCACACACATACACACAAATTTTTGTGCTTTGCTTTTTTTTTACATATCATTATACCAATATGTAATTTAAATTATATAATTAGAAAATACACAAATGCTTTGCAGAAGAGGGTATAAGGGGGTAAATGGTAATGGAAAAATAATAAAAAAGAAATTATAAAACATATAAAAGCATGTTATTTTAGTTTTATGTCTATTGATTTCATGGTAAGTTTTAGTGAGAAATCTTGTAATAACTAGTGCTTTACATGTAGTAACATGTTTATTAGGTGATACTATTTTAAGAACATGTTTAATAGTCATACAAGTGAAACATTCTTTGAAAATAAATTATTACATTTATATTTTCTTAAGGACAGTGAAGCAAAAATGCTCTCTCTCTCTTACCACCTTGGTCTTACATGGTTATCTCAACAGATACACAGTAAATTAGTAACAATTTTGTTACCCATGCCAAGGCTACAACTAAAAAGTAATGTTTGTTTTCCTGTTGAACTATTTGTTTTTGTTCTTGTAGACATTAGTGATGGAGTCAATATGGCTAGTCTGTTTTCTTCAGGAGCTTCCTACATGTCATAAGGCATTGGTTATGAGTAAATATGACCTCTGTCACTGCTGTGCAAACACTGTAAGATGAGTTAATTTTTGAACAATAAGATGTTCAAATACACACATCGCCCCTTCAATTTTAAATCACATTTTTTTATTTCTATCTATAGAACTGAGCAAGGAAATGTAGATGTTTCAGCATAGTACAATATATTATTATGTACTCTTTTTACAGAAATAACTTGAAACCTATCTAAGTGACAATGAATTCAGACAACTACAAAAATATAAATAGAGCGACTGCATATAAACATAAAACTTATTCAGTTGTACTACTGATTGTTTACTTATTCATAAGAGAGTAGGATATGGAGAGAGCAAAATACTCTTCTTTTCTGAAACCCATTTTTATTGAATTTTCTATAAATATCCAAGGAACAAGGACATAGATATGTATAAGAGCCTCCTAAAGTTCTTTAGGTAATAAAATCACTTCCATATTCCCTGTGAAAGTTTTCTTATTCCCATTGTTATGTTTTGCTATGAAAATCAGTGCTGGTATTCAGTACATGCCTTTACTAAAATCTAAGTAGGTTGGGGCTGGGTTCAAAAGCTATATATTAAAAGTTCCTATGAGTTAAGGCCAAAGAATCAGAAAACTCCACGTAAAAGTTTGTATTTCCAAATTATGTTGTAAATCAGGTTTCACATTCCAAAAATGATCAGAAAAGAAATGAGACAAGAATAATCAGAATGAGAGGTTTTTGTCATTTTTTAAAGAGAGGAGACAAAAATAGTATCATTAGATATTGATGGAGATGCTCTATTAGAAAGGAAAATGATGATGCAGAAGAAAGAAAAGAAAATTTCACAAGAGAAGAAAGTGGATTTGTACTTGTGAACAATAGAGAAGGATTCATTTTAGATTTGGGGTTTGAAAAAATTATTGAGAGTGACTGTAAAGTGAGGAAATGAGAGTTCATGTCTTTTACAGTATACTTTCTTATATATGTTCAGAATAAAACTATATTTATGTGGCAAATATGACCAGATTCACCAGATTGGAGTATTAATCTTTTATTGCTTGAATTAAGTAAAATTCTTTCATGTTAAAAATCCAACGACACTGTGCCTTCATTTTATTTATCTTAAAGAACTAATTTTCCTTATGCCTTATGTTCAAGCCAAGTGTTTTACATTCCATCTGGTAAATTTAAACCTCCCTACATTTTATATGGTCCATAAGACCAATTACATAGTCTTAAGAGACTGTATTAAGAAAAAATAAAATTAGACAAAATACTCATCTCTTCAAAGAAATATGATCCCCTTTAACAACTTTTTAAAAAACTGCTATGGTGTCATTTTGGATCACAGTAAATTAAATAATCAGAGCATCAACTTTAATCCCTTGCTTTTATTCATAGCAATAACAGTATTTTTGGATACTTAATGGAGAAGACTCTCATCCGTAGTTTTATATTTAAGTACTACAGACCTATGCAATTGAAGGCTTTTGGTCCACAGGTTATGTAGCCACATGGTATATATGTTATATAGACAAGTGGCTCACAATATCCAACATGTACAAACACAGCTATGTCCTACAGGACATATCCATGATGCTAAGATATAAGGTCAAGTTACTAGATGAACCCAGAGCCAGCCCAAAAAAGCCAAGAAAGCCATCCATCTCTAAATACGAGCTCTATTTACATAGTAGGATTCCAGCCTTGCTTCACAAGATATATCCCTATCTTGTTACACCCAATGTCGTTTTCTTTATTAATTCTAAAAACTTAGAGTTGTCAACTTCTTTTAGATCATGAAAAAGCATTGGTTAAATGATAACCTTCATGTTAAAACTACAACTCCTCAATACTCTGAAATGGCTTGATATCATTCCTTCCACTTGTGATTATAGACCAGGTTTCCAAAGACATGAGCCCCTACCCCAAACAAAACAGGCTTTCAATATGGAAATAGTAATCTAATGTAGTTTCATTGTAGTGGCTCAGATTTCCAACGACTTTTGTAGCCACCTGGAATCTCTTCCCTTTTCTTGGAGTTCTTTCATAAGCAGATCCAGAAATTTCTCTGTCACACCTCATCTACCCTGAAGTCATCCTTCCCACTGTTAACATGTCATGTTACTGTGTCTTTACCTGGATCCCCTGTAATGTCTGCTGTAAGGCTCGGGTACCACTGAAGCCCGGATCATAGATTCAGTTACCTCTGAAAAGCCTACAAAAAGCTTAAGAATGGGTAACTTCCCAGGACTGCCGCACCATTTCCAAATCAGTGCTGCCAATTCATCTGCAGATCCCACCTTCATTTTTCAAGGCCTCATTGGTCATTCTTTGGAATAGAATAGCCTGTTTTATTCCTTATGCTAAACTCTAGTTATCTCCCATCTGATCTCTTTCATCAGTCGGACTCGACTAGTTTGTGTTCACAAATCACTGTCATCTTCTCTCCCTGTATTTCAAGTATACATAATACAGGTCTGAGTCAGAGGACGATCTGAGAGAAAAGTTGTAAAACATAAACATAATAATCTTTCTTTCCACAACTGAAGCCTTGTCCCAAACCAACATTTATATATTTTTAAGGTTCCTCTAGGATAAGTCTTTCCCACATGTTTCCACAGTCCTAATGATACAAGATACCTGATGGTGCTGGCCCCTGTGTTCTCTACACAGCGCATGTATATTTTATTCAACAGCAGATGATAACTTGGAGTGCCAAACTGAGAACTATACTAATCTATAGTTGTTATATATATATATATATATATATATATATATATATATATATATATAATTGTAATCCATATAGTGTTGGAAAATATGATAGATAATAGATAGGTCCCTGAATTTCAAGGGTTTGTAGGACTGGCTGAAAACTCCAATTCACGTCAAAGTACTACAATTCCAAAAGGCCTTTGAATTGCTTTTATTTTTTAAATTATATTTTATTGATTATGCTATTACAGTTGTTTTAATATTCCCCCCTTTGCCCACCTCCACCCAGCACCCCCCACTCCCTCAGGCAACCCCCCCATTGTTCATGTCCATGGGCCATGCATGTAAGTTCTTTGGCTACTCCATTTCCTGTACTGTAATTTACATTCCCTTGGCTGTTCTGAAACTTTCTGGCAAACTTATAAGCATGCAATTTCATTTCTTGAGCCACTTCCTTATATATGACTTTTAAGTAGCTTGGTATTTGTTAATAGAACTGTATACACATTTTCTAAAGAATTACATTATTTCAAGCATTCTAAAATAGGTAGAATCTTTTGTTGAACAGAGCTGTACTCCTAACTGAGAAAAGGAAAAGAAAACCTCCTGGTGACAGAACTACAAGTAAGAGGAGATGAAAATAATAGGCCCATGATTCCATGATTCCATGAGGGCAGATAGATCTAACGAGCCAGGCCCGTATGACAATAATAGCATTAGGCTTTGAAACAACCTATTGCAAAAATCCTATATACACAAGCTTATTAGAAATGATGAGAAAAATATCACTTAGGTCCAAATGCATTTCTTTAAAGGACAAATCTTCCAGAAAAATTGCAAAGAAGAAATGACATTGATTTTACATATAAAGGTCAAAATGGAGCAAAGTTTAAATGCAGTTTCTCTCCCTCAGGCGACTATTCCTGAAGTTACACTGGTGGCCGCAGTACATCTCTGACTTAATACTTGTAGGAAAGCCACACTGTTATGAGATAATAAAGAACAGAACCCACGTGATTGGAGAAGGCCAGAACATGCCTTCACTCTGAACACTCGGGTGCCAGTACTTTACTTTGGTTAAATAGACATTTGTCTCCCAGGTGTTTTCCTGCAAACATTTGACTACAAGGAAGAGAACATATCCCAAGTAAGGTAAGCAAAGTAAGATGATGTGTTTAAAACCATGAGAGGGCCATTGCACAGAAGCCAAGTAAGCGCATTAATTCCTCCATCATAGAGAATAGAGCCAATAATATTGTAATAACTATGCACGCTGTCAAAAGGGTACTGAATTTATTGCAGTGATCACTATGTTGTACACCTAAAACTAATATAATATTGTATGTTAGCTATAATTTAAAATTTTTAAAAAATATTTAAAATGTCTTAGGATGAACTAGGATCAACTGGAGTTAACTCTCTGCTGAACTTGAATGAAGGCCCATTGTGGCCATTTCAGCCTCAGTTATACACTAACTCCCAGATTTTATTAGTTAGAAACATACTTTTCTGGACCCCAAAACCAAATTTCTGAGAGCTCTCAGGATGCGTCAGTCATCTATTCTTGGTCCAATCAGCTGCAGACTTAGCTGTGCTTGAGAAGGAGGTAAAAAGAAGAAACATATTGGGTAGGAAGCAGAAGGCAGAGCTGGGCGGGGTAAGCATTTGTCAGAGAAGTTAATGTAAAGCATCAGAATTATCTGCCAGGGTGTACAAGAAAGTCTATTTTCTTGTTAAGAAAATAACAAGTTGCTAAGTGCTACTGAAGTGGGAGATGTGGGACTGAGATGGTTTGATAAAAAAACAAAAAATCCTGACACAGAGGAACTGAGGGTCTTTTTATCTATGAGCACAGGGGTCCTTTGAAAAACCCAGGCACAGGGTTTCCATGCTGTTTCCAAGGGGAAGACAGGCACCCCATTCTACCCTCGTCCTCAGAACATAACATCTTTCACATATTTTCATCTAACAAAACTTTGTGTCTGTACTTGCCTACGAAAATACAGAAAAATAACTTGTGGCTCTCACATCTTTCAGAATACCACTGGCTTCCCCTGCAGCACTGACAGATCTGGCTGCCTGAGAGAACCTTGTTAGGGACTCAAGCCGCAGTGCATTGCAATGACATTTGACCTTGTTCTCATCACCTGGAGACTGCTTAAAGGAATTCCCCAACCATTTGTCTTACAAGCACAATAGTGTTGCTAGAATGGTATTCATGGACTTTGAAGATGACAACTAAATCTAGGTTCCATATGCCAAATATAGCCTGGCACCAGCTGGTTATAAATCTGTTCTCATCTCTCTGAGGGAGCTCTTTTTAAAATTCATGACTTAAAATAATTTCTTGTATGCTGTGCAAGTATGTGTATTCATACATATTTGTACTAAAAAAAAGTACAGTATATATTTCTCTAATCTAAATTATATTCTTTTAAAAATAAATTAAAATTAGCATGACAATACATATATGTGCTACAGAGGATGTCTCTGCTTTTCATTTCTGAGCTATCATTGTATCGCTTGACCTCGGACCCAGTTCTAGAAGGATTGGACAAATGGCATGTAAAATAAAATGTGTCCTGCTTTTTTTCAGAATTGTTCATCTGCTCTAAGTCCAAGATAACTGGCCCAAGCTTTTTTGAGAAATATTCTTTTAGCTGAATTTTCTCCTAGGAGATTCATTGCATTATGAACAAAATGCAAAAGAAGCATCATGCCAAAATAAAATCTGTTAGATGCTGAGACACAGCAATGCTGCTTTGAAAACTCCCCCAAAGAGTACAACCCACCAAGAGATAGACTTTACTTTGCCCCTTGCATCAGGACCCAGGAGGCTGTCTTCCTACTTTTTCTAGGAAAAAGAGCAACAACAAAGATTGCAGAGCATCAGTGATGATACCTATCCTGAGGATGAGGGTCTGTCCAGTGACGGCAGCCACCATGCCTGTCGTGGTACACAATTCTCAAAGGGAACATAGAGGCTAAGAATAAAAAACAACTGTGCCTAGAAAAGAACTGTCAAAGCTGGAAGAAATGAACACAAGTCAAAGGCCCCCAACACACTGTAACTGACTTCCAGTGAGACAACCCTCTGAGTGTTAAAAGGACACGGCAATGTCCTGGGGTTCTGATTTAATAGTTACAGGAATAGATAACAATACTTACAGATGAATAAATAATTTCCAAAATTCATTTAAAAGCCTATATAATATGAATCAAACAAAACAAAGTAGTGTGCAATCAATAGGAAGCTTTTATTAACTATTTAGTCTGGTTTAGAGTAATTTTTAAAATTATTTTATCGTTCAAGTACAGCTGTCTGCATTTTCTCTCCACCCCCTCCAAACCCACCTCCCTCCCTTGCTTCCACCCTCACCCTTGGTTTTATCCATACACAACATGTTTGGGTGCAGATCCTTTTTCCAGGTGTACACGAGAGGCAGGCAATCAATGCTTCACTCTCACATCAATGTTTCTCTCTCTCCCTTCCTTTCTCTCTAAAAGGAATGAAAAAATAATGTCCTCAGGTGTGGGGGAAAACAAATAAAACAACAACAAAAGCCTCAAGACTCAACTCAAAAGGGAAGAGACCAAAAGCATTGTTCTTCAAAGATCTTAAGTTACCAACAGCACTGCATAAAATGTTGATTTTTCTTTTGGAATAAATATTGTGATAAATTTTAACATCCACCGTGGACTCAAATGCTGCAGGGAAAATGCTCACTATATCTTCCAATTACATTAAGTGAACCAGTAGCACAATGAGTTCAATGAATATAAATGGTTATTGTTTTGCTTAATTCTTGGATTGTCTACTTACTAACTGAATTTATTTGCTTTGTGGGGAAAAAATGTCTTACATCAAGAAAACGTATTTGCTTAAAGCAGCAAACTTTATCTCCTACAATTCTGTCACTTGTAGGCATTTCTCATTTCTAAATCTGTGTGCTGTTGATGACTCAGGAGGGCCTCCCTCACATACGCGTATACAGCTGTAGGCAGGCTGCTTGGTCTACAGGGGTTCAGATGGGTCAGAGAGCTTATGTCTGTTCTCTGTGGCCTCTGAGCTGTCCTAGAGTTTTCTTTACCCAAGTAACCTTAGGATTCCAAATAGCAGCGAGAATGGAAGCCCCAATGTGCAACGGCTTCCAAACCTCTGCTGAGGTCTGATCTGCTAATGCTCTTTGAAGGAAGTTACACAAAGGGCAGAGCCAAAATTGGAAAGGTTGGAGAATTAGACTTCACTTCTTGATGAAAGGAGTAGCAACGTGGCGTTAGAGTTGCACATACCAGGTTGGGAGGGTTTTGTGGAAATTTTTGTACTCTGCAAACTAACTGAGTTTGCTTACATTACTTAACTGAGGTACGCTGCATATATTATCAATTTTATAGTTTTGATATGAGGTAAGGGAAAATATATTTATACAACTTATATGCAGACTAAAAGTCATATCTTAAGCAATAGGAAGTTAATTAGTACCTAGGAACAGAGAAAAGTGAAGTATATATTAATTGATAATAAATATTATGAAAGGAACAAGTTATTAAAATATGTAGTTTCTCACTCTCTTTATTATTTCACCTTATATATATAACCTAACCCTATATATGCTGACCTCTTTCACATATTTTGCATAGGACACATGTTTTTTAAATAGAGAATTCTGGGTATATCTAGTGTGTTGTGGTAAATATCACACTTATTTTGTAAAAATTAATTATGCATGAAAACATTCTTTCAAATGAGCTTTGTGGGGTGGATCCTCGGTACTGTGAATAAAAGAAAAAAAAACATGGGTTTTTATCTTAAGGAGCTCAGAGTTGTTGGAAAAGTAGATATGGAAACAAATAATTGTAATAAATCCTGACATGCTTACCCATCTAAATAGAAAGAATTCTTGGGCATAGGAACTCAGTCCATGTTTGTATAATTAACGAGTGCAGTGTGGATGGAGAGAGCCATTCCTTTCAGAGAAAATGAGGAGAGAAGTACATATCTACTCCTCAGAAAGCAGCACGGCAGGAAAAATGGGAGAGCATTTAGGGCGTATCTACTGGATTCTCGAGACCGGTCTTTGCCCAGGTCAGGATTTCATCAAAGAGAAACTCCACAACCAACAATAGTAATTCTTGCAACTTCAGGAAAAATAAACCGATTGCAAAAGAAAAATTGCAAAGCTAAATGTGTACCTGGAAAGGAATATTGTTAATTAAACATCTTAAAATGTACAGAAGAAAAGATAGATTATCAAACCTTAGACTGAAAAACAACAAAGAAGAGAATAAGATTTCCATGAGCAAAGTTGTCAAAATAGTCACAGGGTGCATAAAAATGCACGGAACAGAAAGGAATGCTGATCAAGCACTTGTTAACATTTTACTATTTAGCTAAATTTTAAGATAGTTAAAATTCATAATATTTTTTAACTCCAGTTTAAATGTCTTGACCATCTAAATTTAGTACATGAATAAGGGTTGAAGGAATGTCACGAAGCAGAAGGAGTAGCCATATAAATTCAAAAGTAGAAATGTTCCCGCTTTCCATCTCTAGCCACTACCCGGAGAATTGAATTTAAAAGTGAACAATAAAACAGACAATTCAGAAGTTTGTCTGGTACATTTTTGGTAATTTTTTGATGTGAAATAATGTGATGTTTTGGGTTTAATAGGTTAAAATAGATTGCAATACACTGTAAAGGGCATGTACTCTTGGTTAAAAAAAAGATTAAAATATGTATACCCTCCTCCAAAACCAAAAATGTTATTTCTAAGAATTGTGGATATGTTTGACATGCTTAAATAGTTCCCCATATGAGAGCTAATGCTTTTATTTCCCCTCCCAAAATGTTGTACAAGGTAGCAGATTTCTGTGATCCCCACTTTGGTTCTAATGGATATATTTGCTCCATAACTTAGCAAAGTACCCCGATTTATATTCTGTTTACTGCTTGAGAGCCCCTGACAAAATCGTTTCCTTTGGATTAATTCTATTGTATTGGCGTATTAAAAATGTGGTGCAGGCTAATGTGGAGAATTTAGTCTGTCACATTAAATCAATTGTGATCTACAGAACTATGTGAGGTCAAGCCCTGATCAGGCTACCTTTACAACAATTCATAATACCACATTAAGTACTTAGAGGGTGTTATTAACCAAAGGAAACCTCGTGGGGAAAGTGAGATTTATTGAAGACAGCAGAGGAAAGCTCTGCAGGCAGATATTTCAACACACTGCATCAGAACTTAGAGCTAATGCTTCAGGAGAGGGAAAACTGCAATGAGGAGACCAGGTGGCTTCACAATAATGTTCACATTTCTTCAGAAAGACTTTCATCTTTCTAAAGAAAGAAGGAAAAATCATCCCTTTCACTAGAAAAGTCTGGTAATCTGAGTAAGTAAATCTGTCTCGTGTTCCTGAATCAGCTATAAGAAAACCCTCCATCATTTCAAGTTCTCAAAGCAAAAAAAAACAAGAGCATGAAGAGGATGCTCTGTGTGTGTTTGTGTGTGTGTGTGTGTGTGTGTGTGTGTGTATGTGTGTAGTACCAGACAAGATTTGACTAATTTGTAACTTATCAAAACACTCTTAAGTAAATGTAATTGGCAGTGTCAGTTATGTTTTAGGGCCATTTGTCTACTCATTATCATGTAGTTCAACAAATATTTAGTGTCTTCTGTGAACTACATACTATGCCAAAAACTATATAATATATATATAGTGCAAAAACAGAAAATGGACATAGCTTTGGTCTCTGTCCTCATGGAATGTACTAAAAGTTTACATTCTGCTGAGGGACTACTAAGGGGATATACCTAGATGTGAGGAAGCAAAATTCCATTTAGATGGGAAGAGAAAGGTCAGATCAATAATGAAACAGTGGATGGCTCCGTGGGTAACAGGAACAGCTTGGTGAGCTACAGACTTTCACGTGGACTAGTTGTCTTGTTTGAACACAGAAGTTGGTATCCTCTACTCTTTTCTCTAGTGGATCTGTTTCTCTATGTTTTGCTTCATCAGTTCTCCAGCTTTGCTTCTGATTCTGGTGATTTCTATCTCTGCAGCATATTTTTATTTCTACCAAAGAGGATTTTGGTTTAGTTATATACCAACTCTATCAGTCAGGATCTTTATTTATTAGCAACAATATCCACTCCAAATGTTTTAATTTAAAAACCATTAGGTAAATCACAGAATATGCAGGATGGAGTAGAAAAATCAGACTCAAGACATACTCAAGACAGAACAATGTCCAATATACCCACACAGGACTAATTCAGCAGAAGGCACCAGCGTCTCCAGAGTCACTGCACAGTCTGAACAAGGGATGATTCTCTGGTACAGCTACCTCTGGAGGCAGGTGTAGATACATAATAGTCCCTTTAATGGAACAGACTCTTTGTCACAAATGCTTTTTCATGAAACTCCCTAAACATAAGAAGGGTATTAAAATATGACCCGGAACCCAAAACCCACTGTACTATCTGCTGAAATTTTCTAAACAGAAGACTCCTATTGGACAGTATTTTGGTGTTAGACAACTCACAGGTTCCTGTACGCCACAAAACCTGTTGATAAACTTTTCGCATCCATGATACTTATAAGTGAGAAAAAAAGGAGGCTACCTTTCTATTTGTTTATCACTTTACAATACAACAGTAATTTACTTTCATGAAATTCTGGACAGCTGCACCTGTTTCATAATATCACCCTTGCAATGCCAATAACTGTATTTCTGCTTTTAAAAGTGTTATGAAGCAATATGTGTCACAGGTGAAGTCAGGCAAAGTGTTTGAAATATTAAATGTATTTATTTTTATTTCCCTTTTTTAAATGTTTTATTAATTATGCTGTTATAGTTATCCCATTCCCCACCCCTTTATTCCCCTCTACCCTGCACAGTTCTCCCACCCTTATTCCCCTCCTTAGTTCATGTCCATGGCTTGTATGTATAGGTTATTTAGCTCCTCTATTTCCAATACTATTCTTAACCTCCCTCTATTTTGTACCTACCATTTAAGCTTCTTATTCCCTGTACCTTTTCCCCAGTCTCCCCCTCCCCACTGATAATCCTCCATGTGATGTCCATTTCTCTGATTCTGTTGCTGTTCTAGTTTTTTGCTTAGTTCATTTTTGTTTTTTTAGTTTCAGTTGTTGATGGTTGTGAGTTTGTTGTCATTTTACTGTTCATATTTATATCATCTTCTTTTTCTTAAATAAGTCCCTTTAACATTTCATATAAAAGGATTTGGTGGTGATGAACTCCTTTAACATAACCTTATCTGGGAAACACTTTATCTGCCTTTCCATTCTAAATGAAAGCTTTGCTGGATAGAGTAATCTTGGATGTAGATCCTTGCCTTTCATCACTTGGAATACTTCTTTTCAGCCCCTTCTTGTCTGCAAGGTTTCTTTTGAGAAAACACCCGATAGTTTTATGGGAACTGCTTTGTAGGTGACTGTCTCCTTTTCTCTTGCTGCTTTTAAGATTCTCTCCTTATTATTCATCTTGGGTGATTTAATTATGATGTGCCTTGGTGTGTGCTTCCTTGAGTTCAACTTCTTTGAGACTCTCTGAACTTCCTGGACTTCCTTGAAGTTTATTTCTTTTGCCAGATTGGGGACGTTCTCTATTATTTTTCCAAGTAAGTTTTCCATTTCTTGTTCTTCCTCTTCTCCTCTGGCACTTCTATGATTCAGATGTCAAGAAATTTAAAGTTGTCCTGGAAGTTCCTAAGCCTGTCCTCATTGTTTTGAATTCTTGTTTCTTCATTTTGTTCTGGTCAAATGTTCATTTCTTCCTTCTGCTCCAAACCATTGATTTGAGTCCCAGTTTTCTTCTCTTCACTGTTGGTTCCCTGTGCATTTTTCTTTATTTCACTTTGCATAGCCTTCACTTTTTCTTCTACTTTGTGACCATACTCAACCATTTCTGTAAGCATCCTGACTACCAGTGTTTTGAACTGTGAATCTGATAGATTGGTTATCTCTTCATCACTTGTATTTTTTTCTGGAGCTTTGATCTGTTCTTTCATTTGGGCCATTTACTTGTCTCTGTGCACCTGTTATGTAGTGAGGGGCAGAGCCTTAGGTATTTGCCAGGGTGGGGCAACCCACATTGCTGTATGTGGAGGAGCTATACAAGAGGGAACAATGACCCTTGCTCAGCTCTTGCTCTGCTTTTAGTCACTTCCCCCACTACCCATAAGCAAATTGTGCTCTTCTGGTGCTGATTTCCAAGTAGGTTAGTTTGTGTACATTCTAGGACTGTGTGGGCCTTTCCAATGAACTCTCTTGTGAAGCTGGGAGTTTTTCCCACTGCCACAACCTCCACAGGTCTTTTCGGTCAGAGGTTTTGAGGCTTTATTTCCCTTTGCTGGAACCCTGTGTTTCAAAGTCTGTCTCACTCTCTAGTTGTTCCTTGAGGTTTATCCACATGCAAATATGGGACCACCCAGTCTGCTAGTCACTGCCTCACCCATCCTGGCCTTCCAGCTATCACCTTGCCATGAGTTTTCTTCACCACAGACGCCTATCTCCACCCCTCCTACTGGTCTGGATGAATGTTTCTTCTTTAGCTTGTTGGTTGTTGGACTTCCATACATTTTGATTTTTCTGGAAGTTCTGGTTGTTTTTCTTTAAAAAAATGTGTTATTGTCCTTCTTTTGCTTGTGCAAGGAGGCACAGTGTACCTACCTATACCTCCTCCTTGTCTTTCCTTTTTTTAATTTATTGTTGTTCAAGTAAAGTTGTCCCACATTTTTCCCCATCGCTCTTCCCTGTCCCACCCTCCGACTCCTGCAGTTGGTCCTCCCCCATTGCCTGTGCCCCTGAGTCCTTCACTCATGTTCCTTTGCTTTCCCTTTCCTCTTCTTTCCCTTGTTATGTCTGTTCCCTTCCCCTCTGGTCACTGTCAGTTTATTCTTTATTTCCAAGTCTCTGGTTCTATTTTGCTCACTTGTTTGTTTTGTTGATGAATTTACACTAATAGGTGAGATCATATGGTATTTGTCTTTCACTACTTGGCTTATTTCACATAGCATAATGCTCTCCAGTTCTATCTATGTTGCTGCAAAGAGTAGGGCATTCTTTCTGCTGCATAGTATTCCATTGTGTAAATGTACCACAGTGTTTTGATCCACTCATTTACTGATAGCCACTTAGGCTGTTTCCAGCACTTGGTTATTGTAAATTGTGCTGCTATAAACATTGCAGTATATAGGTTTATTAGAATTGGTGATTCAAGATTCTTAGGGTATAGTCCCAGCAGTGGGATCACTGGATCAAAAGGGAGGTGCGACTTTAGTTTTTTGAGGAAATTCCATACTGTTTTCCACAGTGCTGCACCAGTCTGCATACTACCAACAGTGTACTAGAGTTCCATTTAAATTTTGAATAACTAGATAATAAGTTTTAAAAAAGTGAAACCATGTTTGCCTCTAAGATATGTTCCCACACAACCCTCTTCCTAGACATGACACCTAAATCCAACAAAGCATTAATAATTACCCACCTTAGCTAAACAGGGCACAATTGACAAACACAATGAATTCAGTTTTTTTCTTTCTGTGTCCTCATTACTAATTATCTTTATTATTTCCAGTGCACATAGCCCTGATGAAATAACCTCAGGATCAAATCTTGTTACAAAAGTAGACTTTAGGGTATATTAAAAATGATTGTGTGTAGACAACAGCATGTTAAAATGGGTTTTCTTAGGGACAGATGCCAGCCAGCAGGAAATAACACACTTTATTGAGTTTGTAACCAAGACACTTTATATGTGTTCCACAAATGCAATATTATATGTAGGAGACTTTATTGCCAGTATTGTGCTGAAAACAATTCACAACTGCATGTGTAAACTTGTTCTTCCTTTTGCATTTCTATTTTATGCATAGAAAAGAGAGTCTGTTTCAGGTGTTTTGTAGAAAAACAACAATCATTAATAGAACTAAAATTATATTATTTAAATTGAAGGCAAAAACCAAAAACAATACTGACTACCAGTCAGAAGATTTGTATAGTATATATACCTAGAGGTAAATAATTATTATTGGTAAAAGCTAATTTGTAGTAATGGTTACCTAATATAATACACTCTGTATGCTATAGGAGATATGTGTACAGTTACATTATAAGAAATGTTGTATTTTGGAAATCATGGTCCTATAATGGTCCTAATAGCAGGCCATTTAGAAATTATAAGAAAACACTGAAACAGGGAAAGATCCTCTTCATGCTAAAAAGTTTAAAATTTGCTGTCACATCCCCTTTGAGTTTACTCCTCTACATTGCTAACTGTACTTAATTTCCTTCAGAATATCTACCGTACATCTAGTTAGAGCATGAAACCGTTCAGCAATATTTCTAGAAAAGAGTTAGGTCAGTGAATGCTGGGCCCCTCTCACTCTTCTTGGTATACACAATTATTAAGACTCTGTAAGGAGACATTAACTCTCTCAATAGGATGAACTAAATATCTTTAAAACATTCCCAATTAAAAGAAAGGGAACTAAAATAAAAGAATATCTGTCACTTGAAAACACCAAATGCAAAATTTTGAAAATCCTTCCAAAATGTATATGTAGATTTGAAGGAGAGGAGGTGCCTTGCATTGTGACCAAGTGAGTGTGCTGGAACTCTGCTTCCTGCTTGCTTCCTTTGTATGCAAAAGGCTGTGGTAACAAAGCTGTGGATGTGCTGCAGTGACATCGCAGGTTCTATCATTCTTACTATTTTTGTGTATGTTACTTCAATAGTCTATTGTTTCACCAGCTCTAAAACTATGGGTCTTTCCTAGATCCAAAGTGGTGGAGGAGTAAGTGAAATTTACACTAATGTCCCTCCAAGACCAATGTGGACTAAATTGCAGAGAAATAGTTTTGAATAACCAAGTGACCACTAGCTGGAGAGAAACTTTACAACCACCAACAGAAGAAAACACTTTAGAACAACATGACTTGTAGGAAGTGCAGAGGAGACACGAGGGGGCTGGCTGGGCTCTCATGGGCAGCACTGAAGTGCTGGAGGGATATTTCAGTGGCCCAGGGATTCCTCCTGAGAGAAGTATAGTATCCAAACCCCAAGCTGGGCTCCCCAGACTGTAGCTCCAGAGCCAGAAAAGAACCCAGGTAATATCCAGCTGTGAAAAGCAGCAGGGGTTCTGTATTTGGAAAGAGACCTCTGGAGATGCAAAGAGCCTTTTAAAGGACCAAAGCACAACATTTCATTTGCAGCCAGTTACCCTGGGTCCTGGCAAAGGGAGGTAGAGTGAACTAGTGACACTTGAGTAAAGTGTGGGGTGGGTGGCTCTGGGGAGAGAACTGAGGGAACGGACACCAGGATCCCTGTGCTGAGTCATTCCACATACTGCAGGAGCCACTTGTCTCAGGCAGAGCACTCCTCCCTGAATGGCATCAGCATGAGAAGCAACAGCCTCATCCTGGGGTGCTTAAGCCTGTGGGCTGATACCAGATTGATTAGATTAAACAGTGATACATTTAACAGCTTATTAATTTAAAGTCTAAGGTGGAAAATTCAAAGAAGCAGCTAAAATTAGAAGACAAAGAAATAGATTCCAAATAAAAGAACAAGAGAATTTTCCAGAATAGGAACTAGATGAAATAGAGGGAAAAGATTTATCAGATAGTTTACAGTAATGATTACAAGGCTACTCAAAAGCACGAAAAATACACATAGAAACAATTAAAGTGAGAAATAAAGAATGCAACATCTGAATAAATACACACTGGAAGGAATAAACAGTAGGTTAGATGAAGCAGAGGATTAAATCAGTGTTTTGGAAGACAAGGTAGAAAAACACAATCAGGGAGAGCAGCAAGAACAAAAATAATTAAAAAAATAAGGAGATCTTAAAAAACATCTTAGACAACACGATGTATAACAACATCTTCATCATGGGAGCATCAGAAGGAGAAGAGAGTGAGCAAGGGATTAAAAATCTATTTGAAGAAATAATGATGCAAAACTTTCCTAATCGGGTATAGGAAAAATTCACACAGATCCAGGAAATTCAAAGTCCCGAAGAAGTTGGACCCAAAGAGACCTACATGGACACATCATAATTAAAATGACAAGGCTTAAAGATAAAGAGAGAATGCTAATAGCCTTAAGAGAAAAGCAGATAGTCACATACCAGGGAGCACCAATTAGACTGTCATCTGATTACTCATTAGAAACATTTCAGTCCTGAAGGGAGTGGCAAGAAATATTCAAAGTGATAAAGAGCAAGGACCTACAGTCAAGGCTTCTTTACCCATCTCTGGCTGGTATGGCTCAGTGGATTGAGTGCCAGCCTGAAAACCAAAGGGTTGCTGGTTTGAGTCCCAGTCAGAGCACATGCCTGGGTTGTGGGCCATGTCCCAAGTAGAGGGTAGGTAAGAGGCAACCACACATTCATGTTTCTCTCCCTCTTTTTCTCCATCACTTCCCCTCCATCAAAAAATAAATAAAAGCCCTGGCTGGTGTAGCTCAGTGGATTGAGCTCGGGCCTGCGAACCAGACAATTGCGGTTCGATTCCCAGTCAGGGCACATGCCTGGGTTGCAGGCCGGTTCCCTGCAGGCCAGTTCCCAGCAGGGTTTGCGCAAAGGGCAACCATACATTGATGTTTCTCCTTCCCTTCCCCTCTAAAGATAAATAAAATAAATTTTAAAAAAAATAAATAAAATCTTTTTTTAAAAAGAGGCTACTTTCCCAGGAAGGAGAAATAAGGAGCTTCCCAGACAAGAAGAAGTTGAAGGAGTTTGTTAATACCAAACCAATACCACAAAAAAATGTTAAAGGGCTTGCTTTAAGAAGAGGGAAAAAAAGAAAAAGGGAGGGAAAACAGAAAAAAAACAGTATAACAATGAAATGGCATGACATAAGTATCTATCAATAATTACTTTAAATATAAATGGCTTAAATGCTCTAACCAAAAGTTGGAGGGTAGCTGACCAATAAAGAAAATAAAATATATGCTGCCTCCAAGAGACCCATATCAGATTGAAATATGCACACAGGGTAACAATAAAGGGTTGAAAAAAGATATTTCACACACATGAAAAAGATAAAAAAGCCTGGTGTAGAAGTACTTATATCTGACAAAATAGACTTTAGAACCAAGGCTATAGTAAGAAACAAAAAAAGGACACTACATAATGGGAAGGGAATATATTATCTACACCATACAAGAGAATATAAACCTAGTCAACAATTACGCACCCAACCTAGGAGCACCTAAAGATGTAAAGCAAATCTTGATGGACACAAATGGAGAGATTGACAGAAATACAGTCATAGTTGGGGATTTTTAACACTCCATTGACTTTAATGGATAGATCTTCCAGGTAGACTGTCAACAAAGAAACAGTGGCCTTAAATAATACACTCGATCAAATGTATTTAATAGATATCTTCAGAACATTTCACCCACAAGCAGGAGAATATATATTTAAAGTACACATGGAACATTTTCTAGGATAGACAACATGCAAAGACACAAAACAAGTCTCAAAACATTTAGGAAATTTGAGATCATTGAGCATCTTCTCTGACCACAATGCTATGAAAACAGAAATCAGTGATACTGAAAAACACACAAAGACATGTAAGTTAAATGATATGTTATTAAACAATGGATTCATGAACAACAAGACCAAGGAAGAAATCAAAAGATACCTTGAAACAATTGAAAATGAAGACACAACAATCCAAAGTCTGTGGGACACAGGGAAAGCAATCCTAAGAGGGAAATTCATAACATTACAGGCCTATGTCAAAAAACAAGAAAGGCTCAAATAAACAATCTAACTTCACATTTAAAGGAACTTGAAAAGGAACAACAAACAAAGACCAATGTGAGTGTAAGGAAGGAAATAATTAAGGTCAGAGCAGAAATAAATGAAATAGTGTCTAAAAAAATGATACAAAAACCCCCAATGAATCCTAGAGCTAGTTCTTTGAAAATATAAACAAGATTGACAAACCTTAACCAGGCTTATCAAGAAAAAAATAGAGATGACCCAAATAAATAAAATCAGAAATGAAAAAGAAAAAATAAAAACTGACACCAAAGAAATACAAAGGATTATAAGAAAGTATGAACAATTATATGGCAATAAACTAAACAACTTAGATGAAATAGATAAATTCCTAGAAACATACAATCTTCCAAAAATAAATCAAGGAGAATCAGAGAATCTGAATATATAGATTACATCTAATGAAATTGAAGGAGTAATCAAAAAACTCTCAACAAACAAAAGCCCTAGACCAGATGCTCGCAGGTGAATTTATACAAACATTCTAAGAAGAACTAACACTTCTCCTTCTCAAGCTCTTTCATAAAACTTGAGAGGAGGGAAGGCTCCCAAACTTATTTTATGAGGCCAGAAGTATCCTAATTCCAAAATCAGATAAACATACTACAATAAAAGAAAATCATAGGCTAATATCACTGATGAACATAGATGCTAAAATCCTCAACACAGTGTTAGCAAACCAAATGTAGTAATGCATCAAAATGATCATACACCATGATCAAGTGGGATTTGTTATGGAAATGCAAGGATGATACAATATTCTCAAATCAATAAATGTGATTCTCAACATTAAAAAAAATGAAGGGTAAATACCACAAGATTATATCAATACAAACAGAAAAGCTTTTGATAAAATCCAGCACCCATTTATGATAAAAACTCCCAGCAAATTGGGAATACTGGGAACATACCTAAACATAGTAAAGGCCATATATGACAAACACACTGCCAAAATCATACTCAAATGGGCAAAAACTACAAGCATTCCTCTTGAGATCAGGAACAAGACAGGGATGTCCGCTTTCATCTCTCTTGTTCAACATAGTGCTAGAAATCCTAGCAACAACAATCAGGGAAGAAAAAGAAGAAATAAAAGGCATCCATATTGAAAAAGAAGAAGTAAAAATATCTTTATTTGCAGATGAGATTATACCATATATAGAGAATCTCAACAAGTCCATCAATAAACTATTAGAACTGATAAACAAATTCAGCAAAGTATCAGGATATAAAAATAATATTCAGATATCAGTTTCATTTTCATATGCCAATAATGAGCTAAAAGAAAAGGAAATTAAGGAAACAATCCTATTCATAATTGCTTCAAAAAGAATAAAATGCTTAGAAATAAATCTAACCAAGAATGTAAAAGACTTGTACTTGTAAAATTATAAGACACTGAAGAAAGAAATTGAAGAAGATACAGACAAGTGGAACCACATACTATGTTCATGTGTATCAGATGTATTAACATAATTAAAATGTCCATAGTATCCAAAATAATCCATAGATTCAGTGCATTTCTTATCAAGATTCCAATGTCATATTTCACAGAGCTAGAACAAATATTTCAAAAAATTACATAAAACCACAAAAGGCCCCGCATAGCAACAGTGATCCTGAAAAAAAAGAGCAAAGTTGGAAGAATCACACTACCTAACACCCAACTATACTACAAAGCCATAGTAGTCAAAACAGCCTGGTACTGGCATAAAAAGAGACACATAGATCACTGGAACAGAATAAAGAGCCCAGAAAGGAACCCACATCTTTATAGTCAATTAATATTCAACAGAGGAAGCAAACACATATAATGGGCTAAAGATAGTTTATTCAATGGCTGGTATTGGGATAAATGACAGATACATGCAGAAAAATGAAACTATACCATCTTCTTACACCACACACAAAAATAAATTCCAAATGGATCAAAGACTTAAATACTAGACCTGATGCCATATTCTAGAAGAAAGCAGAGGCAGCAACATATCAAATATTTCTTGTAGAAATTTTTTATCAAACATATCTCCCAGGCAAGGAAAACAAAAGAAAAAATAAGCAAAT
Source organism: Artibeus jamaicensis (assembly GCF_021234435.1). Classification (NCBI taxonomy): domain Eukaryota; kingdom Metazoa; phylum Chordata; class Mammalia; order Chiroptera; family Phyllostomidae; genus Artibeus; species Artibeus jamaicensis. The sequence continues at coordinate 49,118,652 of NW_026522030.1, forward strand.
GGGACTTCATCAAACTAAAAAGGTTTTGCACAGCAAAGGAAATCATCAGCAAAATAAAAAGACATCCCAATGAATGGGAGAACATATTTGTTGATATATCTGATAAGGTGTTAATATTTACAAAGCTCAAAATTTACAAAGCTCAAAATTTAATAAGGTGTTAATATTACAAAATTTACAAAACTTACAAAATTCAACCCCTCCAAAATGAACAACCCAATTAAAAAATGAGCAAAGTATTTCAATAGACACTTCTCCAAAGATGACATACAAATGACCAATAGACATATGAAAAGATGCTCAATGTTACTCACAGTCAGAGAGATGCAAACTAAAACCACAATGAGATATTACTTCACACCTGTCAGAATGGCTATCATCAATAAATCAACCAACAAGTGTGGGCGAGGATGTGGAGAAAAGGGAACTATTGTACTGTTGGTGGGAATACAGATTGGTACAACCACTGTGGAAAGCTCTTTAGATAGAGCTCAAAAGATTTAAACATGGATCTACCTTTTGGTCTCACTTGGTAATATATCCAAAGAAACCCAAAACACTAATTCAAAACCATAAATTCATTACACAGTTATTTACAATTGCCAAGATATGGAAGCAGCCCAAGTACCCATCAATAGAATAACGGATAAAACAACTATGGGACATTTTCACAATGGAATTCTACTCAGCCTTAAAAAAGAAGAAAATTTTACCTTTTCCAACAGCATGATTGGACCTGGAGAACATATGCTAAGTTAAATACCAGTCAGAGAAAGACAAATACCATACGACTTCACTCATGTGTGGAATGTAATGAACAAACTGAACAAGCAAAACAGAGACAGACTCATAGACAGAGATCAGGATGACAGCTAGTGAGGCAGGAGGTGGGGTGAGTTTGGAGGGTGGAGGGATTGAGCAAAAAGATAAAAATACAGACATGAACAGAAGTGTGGTGATTGCTGGGAGGAGTGTATAAAGGGACTGAATGGTAATAGAAAATATAATAAGGATTATATATCTGAAAAATAGTCTTTCCACACCCCTCAAACAGAAAGTAAGTAAAACCCATAAGGCCCAAATTAAGCAGAAGTTGGACTGCACAGTGAAAAGCAGTGGTTAAATTATGGGTCTCCTTGAGGCAGTTGCCATTCTTTGTAACCTCTGATCTTGGGTAGTGATGACTGCAGAGCTGATATGCCAAGAGGGATGAAGTTTTTCCAATGAGATGTCCTTGGGACACACGCACTGGTATTCTCTCACTTCCTTCTGAGATACTACATACTCTGTAGTTACACTTGATTCTTCAGAACTGCCAGTTTTTAGGAACTGGAGTTTTACTTGTCTTCAGGTTTAAAAATCACGGATATGCTTGATCTATTATAAATTAATTTTACCAACACGCATTGAGTGTATTTCTTAAGATTTAAAGGTTCTTCTGAGAGTGTGTATAAAAATGACAGTTTGAGGGGAAAGGCAGAATTTTCTGACACAACTCCAAAGGACGGAAGACAGCCAGCAGAAGAAGGGCCACGCAGGGCATTGCATCTGAGGACAGGAAAATAGCAAGTTGGAGCAGAAGGGGGCAGTTTATGTATGACCAGTGCAGCAGGATCGGTAGGTTTTATGAACTTCCTTAAATTGGCTAATTTGAATCATTTCTGGAGGAGAACAGTAGCTGCCTCTGAACCCCGTGCCCCTGGGGTGATTAGAGCTGGTGCAGAGGAGCCTGGAGTGTTAGAGCCCCCACAATGAAAGTGGTTGGAGTGTGGATTTAATCAAATGCTCAAGAAGCAGAACTAATCAGCCTTTAGCCAGGGTCTCAATATTGGGTCAAGACAGCGTTTTTTCTTTTAATTCTATTATTGTGCCTACCGTATACTAAACACTTGCAGATGCAAAGGCAGAAAATTTAGAGCATTTTATAACAAAGCATGAAATAAAGATTACAATCATTTTAATGTTATAAATAAATTTGTAGAAGTAGAATGCTGACATATTAAAAACTATATCAGAAGCTCCGTAATATGATGACACAATGTTCTTTCCACTCCTTCAGGAGCAGTGGAAGCTACAGGACCCAGCAATAGGCCTTTAAAGCAGAACGTTTTTCAGTAACACAGCTGCACTTGCAATTTTGTGTACCAGTTGCCCCTGCCAGCACCTGATCTTAAATTTTCCATTTGACTTTATTATTTCTCATGATTAGTTCCAGCAACTTGGCCTTAGTTCTGCTTTAAGTCTACCAGTATCATCTTTGCCCCCTGGAAATTATCCCAGAACTTATCTTCAACTTTTATAACCTAAAACCTATATAGAAGTTTTGAAGAGATGTGTTTGTGCCCCAGTAAAAGTTTTAGCATATAGTAGCAAACCATGTCAATGCTTATACTTTGGAATATGAACTGTTTCATATTATTTTATCGATACCAAAAAAGGGTAGCTATACTTTCATTATTAACTCTAAAATAATTTAGCTTTTTCTATATTCAATGTCTTTATTTAGTGCACATATATGAAAGTAAGATTTGAAGATGAATTGCTATTTTATGTCTAGAAGAAAATAATGACAAATATGTTAGTGCAGAGGAAGGTTCATAGGTACTAGATGTTTCATGTTTGTTGATTCATCTTTTTGTTTTGCTCAATAAATCTGCTGTCATTGGTACAATCTTAGTAATGCAATAAAATAACTTTTCTAGGAAGGTTGAATTTTCTAATCTAAAAATACATATAGTTCTCACAGAAAAGATAAATGAACAAGAAAAATAAATGTACTATAAAACTTTAAGAAGGCACAGACAATTCTAAGGCATATAGCAGTTTCAAGCAGTGTTGAATGGCATGCCGATCTATGTTTCTAGTTGGCAATAAAAACATAATTTGATGTGGGCAGCAAGCATTGGTTCAGTGTTACATTACAAAGTGTGGTATTCATGTTTGGAGTGAAATCTGCCTGATTTGTCCAAGGGATTAATGGATATCACACACCACTAGCTTTTGCTGGAACATACCAAACCCAACTTCAGAAGGAGGTAGCATTACCTGGTGATGTAGATCTTTTAACAACTGTATCATTGTATTTGTTTCTGCTTTGCTCCTTGCCTGCACACATTTATTGAATTCTTTTTAGCTCATATCAGCTTCTTTCTCCAGAGAATACTAAGCCAACTTCATTTCTTACAACAGTGTTATTAATGCCTTTTGAGCTTTAATAATCCTCTTCAAGAATAATTGACTTCATATGCAATGTGGCCTTGATTTTCACTAGTCTCTACTGTAGTTAAACTTCCCAGCCTCTTCTTTTGTCTTGGGATATATTATTATTCTCATACTAGTGTATAATGTAAAAATATATCACACATATAATGCTGGGTTGGAAAAAGGTCATAGTCAAGAATGATGTATGGTATAATATAAAGAAAATTAGTTAAGTGGGCTTTTGAAATTTGCATTTGAAATTTCTCTGATGGTACTAAGTTACCCTTCAAGATATGTTATAGAAATAATTTTCTCCACCTGTGTTGTTGAGTACTCAGTAAGCCCATTAACTGTTTATCCATTTTCAAGGACAAAACTACACTCTCTTTCTAAAATGATTTCAGTGCTAAGAGGGAATGAGTTATCAAGCCATGAAAAGACATGGAGGAGGAACCTTAGAAAAACCGTAAATGCGTATTACTAACTGAAACAAGCTACACTGTAAAGGCTATACACTACACACTGTATGATTCCATCTATGTAGTTTATGAAAAGGGCAAAACCATGGAGATGGTAAAAGATCAGGTGGAGCACAGAAAATATTCAGGGTGGTGAAAATACTTTGTATTATACTATAATGATGAATATGTGTCATTATGCATTTGTCCAAACTCACAGTCCAAACAGCAAGAGTGAATAGTAATATAAACCATGGACTTTGGGCGATGATGATGATGTGTCAATATTTGTATAACAAATGTACCATTCTGGCAAGGGATGCTGACAATGGTGTAGGCCTTGCATGTGCTGGGGCAGGGAGTGCTTTCTTCTCAATTTTATTATGAACCTAAAACTACTATAGAAAAATATAGTTTAAAAAAAATAATGACATGCTCTTTTTTTCTCATTGAAACTGCTGGTCTATCATCATCTTTTCACCCTTCTCAATCCTTCTTGTGTAGACTGGTTACAATTTCTTTGCTTGGAATTCTTTGCTTTTCTTCTCGGCTTGGCCATCTCGGATTGAGCTATCTCGTGGCCCCTGTGTTTGACCATGCCCACGGACACTTATTACCACTCCTGCTTTCCTCCAGTGCCTGCTGGAAATAAGGGTAAACCTAAACATTTCTATGTCTAATTCTGTCTCCCAAAATTCCAACCATTGTTTGAATGTCTTCCTCCCTCTACCCTATTTACATAAAAGAGCAGTTTGTGTACTATTAAACTCTACCTGTCTTTTAGTACAGTTTTTTAAAAGGACATTGAACAACATACTTTAATTGTATTCTATAATCATTGGCACATATAATTCAGCCATTATGTTAGGCAGCAGCAATGTTGTAGTAAACAAGATGAACAAGTTAGTCTCTGAGCTCACATTTTAGAGAGAAATACAGAAAACAAGAAGATAACTATATGTCACCCAGTTAAGTTTTTAATTGTGATAAATCAAAGGGAATAAACATGGTTGTTTAATGAAGATGAGCTGAAGTGGAAAATAATTCTTGAGAAGCTCAAGTGTTATGTGATAGCTGAAAAAGAAGAAGCTATCAGTATAAATGGCCTGGGGGATGGGCATTCTTTTGAAAAAGATGTTATTCTATATAAGGAAAGAAAATGATGCCCACATGATTTAGTGAGGAGAGTTGTGTAATGTGTTATTCATGCAATGTGATTATGATAAAGTGAGAAGTTTTTAACCTAGAGTCTGGTGTATTATTATGTATTACTTTAATTATTATTATAAATAGAGAATAGCTTATAAATATGAAAGTAAAAAAGAGAAGAAAATACAAGTTATTATGCGGTCGACGTAACAAGCAGTGCAAATTTAAAATTGTATAGTGGTAGATGAGAATTAAGTAAGAAAAGGGTTCTGCTAAATATTTTGGAGAAAATATTTAGCAAAAAATTACTAGAACTGATAAATGAATTCATTAAAGTAATGGGTACAAAATTAATATTCAGAAATTGGTGGCATTTTTATATACCCATAATAAACTATTAGAAAGATAAATTAAGAAAAAAATCCTATTTACTATTACAAGAAAATAAATAAGGTAACTAGGAATAAATTTAACCAAAGAGGGAAAAAAACTACCTGGAAAATTATAGGATACTGAAAAAAAGTAATTGAGAAAGACAAAAGTAAGGGGAAACATACTCTTTTGTGTTCCATAAACACATATTCTTTTGTGTTTATGGATAGGAAGAATTAACATCATTAAAATGTCCATACTACCCAAAGTAATCTATAGATTCAGTGTAATTCCTTAAAATACCAATGGCATATTTCACAGAACTGGAACAAATAGTTTAAAAATTTATATGTAAACACAAAAGACCCTGAAAAGTGCACAGAAATCTTGATAAAAAAAGAAAGTTAGAGATATCATACCACCTGATATTAAACTATACAACAAGGCCATAATAATCAAAGCAGTATGGTAGTGGTATAAGAAAAGGCATATAAATCAATGGAAAAGAATGGAGTCTGGAAATATATCCCCAGCTTTATAATCAAATAATATTTGACAAAAGATGCAAGAACATACAATTGAGTAAAGACAGTCTATTTAATAAATCATGTTGAGAATATTGGACAGATATGAGCAAAAAAAGAAATTAGAGCACTTCCTTACACCATATACAACAATAAACTCAAAACAGACTAAGGATTTACATGTAAGTTGCAAAACCATAAAAATCCTAGAAGAAAACATAAGCACTAAAATCTCAGACATTTCTTATAGTAATAATTTTCAAATATATCTCCTCAGGCAAACAAAACAAAATAAAAAATAAACAATGGGACTACATCAATCAAACTAAAAAGCTTGATAAATTGAGAATGAGGAAAGATCTATAACCACTATTAGAGAAGAGATCAAAACAATCATAAAAGAACACCACATAAAATTTCATTGGAAAATATTTGACATCTAAAAGAAAACAGATGATTTCTTGGTAAAATATAAAATAGTGAAATTAATTCAAGAAGAAGAAAACTTTAATAAGACCTATTATTACAAAAAATATTAGAAAAGTTAGTAAAGGTTTATCAATAGCATATCAAAATCTATACCATGTTCTTCTTACTTGTAAGCAATTAAGATCATACTTCTAATATCCTTTAAACTATTCATTACCAAAGAAGGCAGATAGCTCTACTTTTGTGAAGAACTGATAAAGATGATATGAAGAAAAATAAACTACATAAATACATAAACATGTTTTAATATAAGTTAAAACATTTAAAATATTTTTTCAAATGAAATCTAGCAAAATATCAATGTGGTAATATAATCTGATCAATTACAATTCATTCCAGAAGTTCATGGATTATTCAATATAGGGAGCTCTTCATAAAATTAACTAAATCAAAAATTAAATGAAAAATAATGTAGTTCATGTGTTCACCAGTAAAAGTAAAAAAGTGGGCTCTGTTCTTTATCTGGATCTGTGTTCTAGACCAGAGACCTAAATCTGCAGAAGTCAGGAAGGAGATCAAAATACTGCATCATGTGTCAAGATCCCTACTCCTCCACTGCCTGACAGACAATCCACCTCCAGGTCTTTAGGAATAATGTCTAACATCTTTTCTCTCTCCTTATAAAATACCACAGAGAATCCTCCATCCAAACTCCACTCCTCAAATCCTGCTATATGTCTATGAACTCCATATACCAGAATCCTATTCCTCATTTGGTTCTACAGGTATATGTATTTTATTTTCATACCTTTTCCCAACATTTCCATATGAGAAACTTCCTCATATCTTCAAACTTAATTTTTTTTTACTTCTCATTCATGTGCTAACACAAACCCACCATTTTTCTGGCATTTTGATCTATATCCCTTAGACCAGAGGCTTTATGTTGAGCCTGACACCTTTTCTCTCACTTCTACTCTCAGATGAAACACACTCCCACCTCTGCTTAAAAGTACAGAGCTTTGACTGTTAGATTATTGCTCCTTATTGTACTAATGTATGGAATTATTGTTCCCCATTTGTATTAATTGGTCCTTATTGTATTAATATACAGAATTACAAACCCTTTACACTTGGATATTTTAGCCCATGGCTCAGTTTAAATCTGTAACTTTGCTCTTCCATAGTTATGATCATATCAGTTTCCACATATAAAAACTTTCAATTAGTTACTCATCAGAACTATTTTTCTTTCCTTCTGGCAAATAGCCAAACAATATTTACAATCCCTTCCATGTGGCTGTGTTACTGATTTATAACAACCAGAATATTTGGTAAAAAAAAAGAGTCTAACACTTCATATATATACACACATACACACACACATACATATATGTATAGACACATTATACATATAGTTTTTATATATGTACATTTTATATATTTTTTATAACTTAAAAAATCAAATAAAATATTTTTAAAGGATTAATATAGTGAGACTTTTGACACATGCCGATAACTTGTTTCAGGAGAAGTAAAGGAATAGGGTACATGAAAGCAGATGTGAGGTCAAAGTACAGTTGGTTTGTTGATTTTTTCTTTTTATGATATTTATATTATTTCTTTTTTTATTTAGGAAGTAGGTTTTAGAACAAGTTTTTATATGAATGGGAATCATCCTGTATAGCTGTATAGACAGAGAAATCAAAAACCGAATGACAGAAAATAAATCGAAGTCAAAGATATAAATACTGATACAAGGCTATTGATACAAGTTGGTTTGTAGATTTGGTGATAAGAAAAGAAATAAATTTCCTTAGATAGGTTCTATGCTAAAAGAAAGTTATAAGCTAGACCATCAATTGAGAATATGTTAGAAGAGAGGTGTGAATAGACTGAGGAGAAAAGAGAAATAATATAATAGACATCTCAGAGAACAGGAATGTGAACTTATGAGGAAAATAGTATTTGACTCCAGGGCAGTGTTCAATATCCATCTGAGGCTTTTGATTATGAAGTTAAAGTGTGATGGTCCCATTGATTTTTATCATTTTTTAGCAACACTTACCTATTCAGGGGCAAGGACAAAGAATTGAGTAGTTGTGAGTTTTATTTGGGTCAGGAAAACTGACAGAGAGGACAAAAGGATTGAGGATGTCTTGAAGACCACTGCATCAAAGGCAGGCAATGAATAGAGGTAAGAGAAGTGATACAAAAGGAACGCCACACAGATAATGTGACCATGAGTCTAAAAATTATGCCCAGGTGTGTGTAACGCAAGTAAATTAGAAGGAGAAGTGATGCCTGGAGTGAGGTATTTAAAGTAGATTTTGTAGATGGTGTATTTACTGGAAAGGATGAAGTCCATGAAATAAACATGGGAATTGCTAGCAAAGTGTAATCAAGAGGAAGTTTTTTAAAGCAAGAAATCAAAACCAAAGCGGGGTAGGATCAAGCGTGGGAAGTGGGGATGGCTGGGGTAGGGAGGAGTGGTGGGGGGAAAATGAAGACAACTGTACTTAAACAACAATAAAAATGTGAACAAAAATAAAACCAAGAGATCAAACAACTAGAGAAACAAGAATGAGCATGGTCTGTTCAAATGAGTTTTATAAAGGCTTTATACTAAAAGTTGAGGAAACAATATTTATATAAACTCCAAACAATGTGTATGTGCAAACTTTTTTCCTATGCTGTAGGTAATTTTTTTAAAAAGGATATTCCAGCATGAGCATGTTGAAGGAATTCACTTTATGTACACAAGCACTTGTTTTTGACATTTGCTTTTATGATTTCACATATGGTTGAGCTATGTTAATAAATAGCTTGGGTTTCTAACCTTGATGTTAGGCTTAAGGAAGGTATACAAAGTTTCTACAGGTCCAAAGCCCCAGGTGATGCTTCAGCCACGTTGCAAAGTACATGTCATGTTTAAAATTGCTACAGTTCCTATAGGACACAGCAACCCACAGGAAGAAGCCATACAAAGTCAAAGGAAGAGATGGAAGACGGAGAGGATGCGACTTCAAGCCAAAGAAGACACACAATTACCAGAAACTTGAAAAGGCAAAGAAGGATCTTTCCCTAACAATATCTCAATTTCAGACAGGAAGCCTCCAGAACTGTGAGACAATAAATTCTCTTGTTTTAAGCCACCCAGTGGGTGGAGCTTTGATACAGTGGCCCTAGGAAAGAAATGAGAACAGGTGAGTGTACAGATTTAGAGAGATTTGGAACATCACGGTTCCCCACCACAGTATAGTTGCACAGACTCACCTGGTTTCTCTCAGCGCAAGACCAGTCCTAATATGGGAGCCTGACTCCAAACTCCAAACGGTAGAACGAGCAGCATCTGGACAGGATGGCTCAGGTATGAGGAAGGAAAAGCAGCTCTTTCTAGAGGGCAGGGGCTGGATGTCCTCTAAATGTCCTTCTTGATGTTAATTTGTAGAAAGGTAATTTTTAATTTTGATTGAGGAGATTTTCTGAAACTCATTCTTACAGATTTTTCTGAACTCTATTCTATCCATTTTCCTGTTTTATCATTTCTGCCAGAAATATGTTCTGATACAAGTATTAGAAATGTATGTTATAATGAAATACATTTAACCATGGAGAACACAAAGAAAATTCTGTGACTGAAGGAAGGTGACTGAATGAACAATAGTTTAAAACCAAAGATTTGCTCAAATTGGATCATTGGCATGTGTGTCAAGAAGACAAACTTCACAGAGTGAATTAGTTTAATCTTGGGGCTGTGGAATACTATCTAATTTGTTTCAGAAACAAAAAAAAATCAGATGCCTGAAATTCAAAAGTGATTTAAATCACTTTACTGTACTAAGCAAAACACTCCAGGCAGAAAAAGTTAAGGGCCTTATGATTTCACTCATTATGGCATATAAAATTGAAAGCAACACATGAACAAACAAGAACAACAATGAAAAACTCAGGCACAGAGAACAACATTGTGGACACCAGAGGGAAGGGGGTGGGAAGGGGGAAAGGGGGCCAAATGTATGATGACAAAAGAAGATTTGAATTTGAGTGTTTGGCACACAATGAAATATACAGATGATGTAGCATAAATTTATATACTTGAAACCTATGTGATATTATTAACCAATGTGACCACAATAAATTTAATTAAAATAAATACATATGTAATAAATTACTAAAGGTATCTAAATTTTTGTGAGCACTGGCTATATATCAGATAGTTCTGCATATCACAAAATTTCTGCTGACAATAAAGTGAGATATTTATTGCTTATATTATTATCATTTTAAAAGTCAGAAAAATAGGGCAAAAATGGTTAAGCAATTATTTCAAGGTTATATATCTAGTCAGAGGTAGATGTGGGATTTGATTCTAAACAGTGTACATTTGAAAGTGTAGCTCCTAATTCCTATGCAGAGTCTCCTACTTTACATATTATCTCATAAATTATACTTTATCGAATTAAAGGGTATTCTATTTTTGCCAAATAAATGATTATAAATGCTTTCCTCCACATTGATTGTAAAAGGCATCTTGAATTTAGAATGTTAAAATACAAAAGAGTTAAGCTGCATGACTTGGAATTCATAAAACATTGTTACTGAAACTAAATATTGTAAGTTGAGTAATATTAATATTATAGATTAGGGAACAAAGTAAAAGAGAGATGTAATCACCTTATTTGGTGACATAGTTAATGAGATAGCAGTTAAAATATATATCTTTTCAATACCAGAACTTGTTCACTGAAACACTAAGATATTCCTTAATTCAGGAATGATATACTTGAAATGATTATTTCTATATTTGCGATCTTTTTTTAGGTTTTGGAATTGTTCCATTATTACAGAAGGCTTTACTAAAGAATAAACTTGCTCCCCTCTCCTCATTAAAGACATAAAGGCAACTTGTTTCTAGGAGCTGTTGTAGAGATTAAGGGCACTTTTCCTTCCAAAGGAGGGTTCAGAATTTAAGACTGCTATGAATAGAAGGGAATTAGCAGATCCATTGTTTAGGAAAAGCAATGCAATTAACTATGTATATTTCAAGAGTTAAAAATAAGGCCTCTTGATTCTTAGTTCAATAATATAGAGAAAGACCCTGACTCCATTAAGTCTGGACACCACGGGGAATGTCAGGACAAGAACTAGTTACACAGCTTTCCATGGTGGCACAGTGTGGCAATGTGTAGCAAAGTGGAAACTGGACCGATATAATGATGTATATCAGGGCTATTGCAAGACGGGACTGGAAGTCAGATGCATGACCTTTATGAACTATGTAAGCCTCTACATTTTAATGGGCATTGTTTTTTTGTTTGTTTGTTTATGTGTGTGCTTGTTTAAAATACTTAGAGTAGAATTTGACAGAGAGATGTGATATTAAATCTCTAGCTGATATTAAATACATACTTATTTAGGTATTGCATGTAATTTTTATTTGCAAAAGTAGATAGATATAATCATGATTGCTCTGGGAACATTAGAGAAAAATGACATTCTACTTACTTTTTATTAACGTACAAAAAGGAGCAGCCAGAGAGGAAGATAGAAAAGTTCCTATATCACAGCAGGTCCTGGTGGAGAGGATGCCAACGTGTAGAGTTTAAGGTGGTTGTAATAAAGAGGAAAGGAAGACAACTTAGTATCAGGGTATTGAAATAAAAGAGAAAACTGGAGACTTCTGGTCAAGATGGTGACATAGATAAACACGGCTTACCTCCTTGCACAACCACATTAAAATTACAAGTAAAATATAGAACAACCATCACTCAGAACCATCAGAAATCAAGCTGAATGGAAGTCTGGCAACTACAGGATTAAAGAAACCACATCCATCCAGACAGGTAGGAAGGTCAGATACGCAGAACCTGCTGGTCCCCCATCCACATGCAGTGAATTCAGGAGGCTATCTCAGAAACAAGGAGTCACAGCCCCACACGAGGACCCCCAAGCCTAGATTTCCAGTGCCAGGAAGGTAAGTCTGCACAACTTCTGGCTGCAAAAGCCAGCAGGGATTAAGGTGGTAGAAGAAACCTCTGGAGTCCCAAGCAGTTCCCTTTAAAAAACCCACACAGGAACTTACTCAGACTAACTCCCCCTGAACTCCAGCACCAGGAGAGAAGCTTGAAAGGCACCAGTGGTGTACAGGGAGGGACTGAAAAGTCTGTCCTCAAGGTAGGACATAGAGGTCAGCTTTCTCCTAGACAGACGTGTGAGTACAAGTCATTGTCCCTTTTCTGAGCCTCATCCCACAGAGCCACAGGCAGGCAGGCTGGTGCCATATCTGACATTCTATCAACCTAAAGAGTTCCCCACCCTAAAGATCCTCTAAGACTTTGTCTCACTCAATATATGGGTCCATCCAAACTGTTAATCAAGACTGTTCTGTATGAATGGCTGAAGTTGGCTCCTGACTCACAACTTTTAAATCCTATCAAACAAGCAACAGTTGGCCTCAGTATGCCCTGAGTTTCCACCTTGCTAAGTGGCCCAGGCCCCATACTAGCAGCAGCCAGCCTAGATTTACAACCTGATTTCACATGAGAATTTCCAAGCCCAGCATAAGTAGCAGCTTTCTCAGATTGCTTTATAGCTCATTCAGGGTGGCCCCAGGCAAAAAACAGGTGAGGACTGACCTTGGCCTGCACCACCCAGGGAAACCCCAGCTACCAATGGATAGCTGCTGACCACCACCACCCTACCCCTGCACAGCTGATCCTCCACAGAGGGTGGAGGTTGGTAGTCAGTGGTTATTGTCCATTCTTGCAGCAAACTGGCCTGTATAATTCCCTTCCATTGACCTGCCAACAGCAATCAAGGCTCAACTACAAGAAGAGGCTGTAATCAGCCCACACAAAGGGCACAACTTGAGAACCCAGCTTGGGTGATGGGGAGGCTGTGCTGCTGGACCCTACAGGACACCTACTACATTAGGCCACTCTACCAAGACATGGAGGCAAAGCAGCTCTACCTGACACATAGAAACAAACACAGGGAGGCTGCCAAAGAAGGAGACAAACATGGCCCAAATGAAAGAACAGACCAAAACTCCAGAAAAAGAGCTAAATGAAAGGAGATAAGCACTCTATCATATGCAGAGTTCAAAACATAAGGATGCTCAAGTAACTTAGTGAAGACCTCAATAGCATAAAACAGATCTAGTCAGAATTGAAGGATACACTAATTGAAATAAATAACAATTACAGAAAAACAACAGTAGAGTGGATGAAGCAGAGAATCAAATCAACCAATGATTTGGAACATAAAGAAGAAAAAAAACAGAGCAAACAAGAAGAAAAAAGGTTCCCCCCCCCCACAAAAAATGTGGACAGTGTAAGCAGCCTTGGGACAACTTCAAGTGTTCCAATGTTCACCTCACAGGGGTACCAGAAGGAGAAAAGAAAGAGCAAGTAAATCTATCTGAAATCTATCTGAAATCTATCTGAAAAAAATAATGAAAGAAAATGTCCCTAATTTGGTGAAGAAAATAGACATACAAGTCCAAGAAGCACAGAGAGTACCAAACGAGATGGATGCAAAGAGGCCCACTCCAAGACACATCATAATTAAAATGCCAAATGTTAAAAGCAGCAATAAAATAGCAGTTACCTACAGGGGAGTTCTCATAAGACTATCAACTGATTTCTCAAGAGGAACTTTGTAGGCTAGAAGGGGTTGGCAAGAAATATTCAATATCATGAAAAGCAGAAACCTACAGACAAGACTGCAAGATTTCTCAATGAAACACTGATATCATTTACATTCAAAGGACAGATAAAGAGCTTCCCAGACAAGAAAAAACTAAAGGAGTTTATCATCACCAAACCATTATTATATGAAATGTTAAAGAGACTTATTTAAGAAAAAGATCAAAACTATTAACAATAAAATGGCAAAAATACATATCTATCAACAAGTGAATCTAAAATACAAACTAAGCAAAGAAGGACAGAGACAGCGTCATGGATATAGAGAGCATTTTGATGGTTGCCAGATGGGAGAGGGGGTAGGGAAATGGATGAAAGGTGAAGGGATTAAGAAATAGAAATTTGTAGTTACAAAATAGCCACTGGGATATAAAGCACAGTATAGGACTTATATGCATGACCCATGGATATGAACAATGGTGTGGGGACTGCCTGAGGGAGTGGGGGGTAAAGGGCTGCTAAGGTGGAAAATTGAGGAAACTGTAGTAGCAGAATCAAAATAATATAATTAAAACAAAAATTCTAATGGCAGATAGTAATAAGACCAGCAATTTGTAATGGAAAACTTGATCTCAGTGAAAGTGAAATAAAAAATTGCAAATACATGCAAATAAAGAGTCAAAAGTAAAACAGAAAAAAAAAAACATGAATGGGATCAAAGAAGCTGATCCAACTACTTAATAATAAAAGGATCTGCTTGGAACCTTCAGAGGGGCAAGCTCCAGAAACCATTTAAGTTTTAAAATAAACATCTAAAGCTGAAAATAAACACAGAAGCAATCATACTGTGCAGGCATTATTTTATTTTCTTGCTTTATTTATCTACTTTTAATAAAATATACAAAAGAGTTGCCATATATGACTCTTTTACTGTTAAAAGGTGTTATTACACTTTGAGTTTACGGAGCAATTATGCTGTTTTATTCATATATTCAAATATATATATATGTGTGTGTGTATATATATATATATACATATATATATATGAACTAGTGGTCAAAACAGAAAAAAGAATATTCAATGCTGTGTCAAACTGTTAAACTAGGCAATGTAAAAATGTTGCATACTATATTAAAATATTTATTTACTGATTTTTTGAGGAACTAAACCCTAATTTCAAAACCAATTAAAAATTCTAATGTTCAGTGTAAACTGTGAAAATATACTATCTAGCATTTAGCTCATCACTGGGCCACGTAGTAGACACTCATCTAATGCTGCTTGAATTTCTGGTTGTATGCAAGGGATTTAGATGGGCCCTGAAATCATAATTTTTCCCTATTTTATGATTATTATATAAAAACATTTGGATACATTCAGAATCATCAGTTTCTGAAATCAAAATATAATGTATGCTAACACATAGATTTTAAAAGTTTACAGTCCTAAAAGATCTATGAGCTTCACTTTACAATCTTTTATGTGGCTGGAAGAAAGTTGAAAAAAAATGAAAAAATCATGATCTGCAGTACTGTTTGGGAACTTGGGAAAAGCGCATATATTGCAGGTTTTGTAAAATAAAAAGCTAGTTAAGCTAGTAAAAACCTTATGTAACGCAATATCTGCATACAGGTAAACTAATACCTTAATGTAACTATTGTTTATTGCATTCTGGTGGAAATGGGAAAAATGGAGTTTTTACAGAGTCTTAGAACTAACAACTACAGCTACAGAATGAAATAAATGATTCAATTAGTATATTTTATAAAGTGAATTACACTGTTCCTAAAATTTTCATATAGTTTTCAAAAATATTACCTAAAAATTTTATCTGGCTAATTATTATTTGTTTATAGACTAATGTCAGTTGGCCGCCAAAAGGTTTTCTTAGGCTCCACCGTGGAAGAAATGCCAATCAGCCACAAAGTTAGTCAGTATAGAGCTTTGCTGGGGTTTGCACACCCAGGCGAGGTTCTCCAGTCTGCAGAGTGGTGCCGGGAAAGTTGTCCCCTAGCAGGGAATATGGAGGGGTTTTCTTTTGGTTGTGTCTCTTCGTGGGAGCTGGGGATTGGTCCCCTTTGAACAAAGTGGCAATATATCATTGCTGGTTTTCTTCCTGCTCAGGTTGCTATGCGGATAAAGCCCAACCTTTCAGCTCTCCGGTTTGACATCAGCCGTCTTTTCCAGTCGTAGTTCAGCCGCCATTTTGTCCTTCCCCACCCATCCTGACAGCTACAAGTCCAGGTCAGCAATACTGGTAATAATACTTATGAGGAGGGTGATTGTGATGCTGCCGTGAGTGGTGATGATGTTAGCTTACATTTATGGCATGTATACTCTATACCACAGAAAGCCTATTACTTATATATATATATATGCTAAATTTCCTTGCTTCTCAAAGGAAAAAGCGGGGCTAAAATAAAGTAAATAAATTGTGCAAACTTTCATATAAAGTAGTTGACCAGAGCTGGCATTTGTATCTATGCCTATGCAAGTCTGCAGCCTATGTGCTTACCTAAACCAATTACAATTTCTGAAAGAGTAATTATATCCCTTTGTTTTCTGGTGATCCATGTGAATATTGTTTTTCTGGTCTGTTTTAAATAATCATACTACTCTGTTTTTTGACACAACCAATAGCATATCAATGCCATAAAAATGTTACTGGCTAGGAACCGGCCAGGATCCGGTCTGCCTTAGGCCTGCCTGCAGTGTGTTGCTTCTTGACACTGTGTAGGAAAGATTTTTTTAAATTTCATAACACAAGTCTGGTGATTTTGAGAGAACATTTATTAAGGCTGAGGACAGCGAAACAAGAAAGAACTTAGGGTAGAAGAAGTAACAGGAGAGAGCCTAGGCATTCCTCTGCTTTGGCTCCCTAGAAAAGCAGTGAGCTTTTTATAGGAAAGCAGTGAGCCAAGGTGGAGCTGCTGTTAGCTCACTGGGAAGTCAGAGAAAAAGGCAGCCCTGGAGACGGGATCAGGGGGTAAGCTTGGGTCCAGCTGCTGCTGCCACTGCTCTCCTGGCTGCAGGTCTCCTTGGGACCCTTAGACTTTTGGAGGAAATAAAAGGTTCATGCCTGGAAGGGGCATGGCCATGCTCTAGAGGAAGCTCATCCTGACTCTTTGTCTTGAAGGCTTTTTATGATTTGTCTGCAAGTGAGAATCTTAGAGGAGGGTTTCAGAAGAATATTCATCAGCTTTCCAGGTGTATTTCTCATCATATGATGATGCATCAGGTGCCGATGCATCATAATGAGCACATAGCTGGGTCTGGGAATATTCTTTGGTCTACTGTACTGATTTACTTTATCTTGGGTCTGACTGGATTTTAATGGGCTTGTTATTTGTTCCCCTGACTTCCTCTGTCCTCGGAT
Organism: Artibeus jamaicensis; assembly: GCF_021234435.1. Lineage (NCBI taxonomy): Eukaryota > Metazoa > Chordata > Mammalia > Chiroptera > Phyllostomidae > Artibeus > Artibeus jamaicensis. The sequence continues at coordinate 49,135,810 of NW_026522030.1, forward strand.
TTAGCTGGCACAAATGTCATTAATTGGTTCTCTGTTCCCTATTTCCCAAACCAGGGAGATTTAAGCTTATTTTCTTTGGTTTGGGAGGAAAGAAATAAACCATTTGCTCTCAAGTGTCCTTGTCTAGGGGTGATAAGGTGATTCACCAGCTGGCTGTACATTGCTCACATTATTTGACCTTGTTCAATTTTATTGTCTCAGTTTTCCCATTCCACTTGCCTAGGAATTTTCCCAGCTTCTTGCTATCCTGTCGCAAAATCAAGGTAAACACTGAGTTTTACAGTGTCTGGCAGAAGTAATGCCTACATGAATGTGGTTGGGTAATAATACAAGTGTAATAATTTTTAGTTCTAATTCGAACACTTCACCTAAAATGTCATATGGTGTGCTTGAGTGTGATATTATGTTACAGAATTACATGCTTATGATTTTGTAATAATTTTTTTGTTAAAAAAGGGAGGGCATTGTTGTGCTTGACTGTGTATATCAAACAAAACAGTTATGATGACCACCTGTAGAACTTATAATTTTGTTTTCAGATTGACTAATTATTAACTAGTTAAGCTAAGTTTGTTTTGATATAAATACTAGTTAAATGTTGACTTTCCAATCACACTACTAAATTTTGGTTTATTACAAATTTGACATCAGTGAAGCTGCCATTGCTACTAATAGCTGTGTTTACTACTTGTTTGTATGACTGGCATAGTGTTGGTCTAAAATATTATCCCTAAAACTAAACGTCATCCATTTTACAGAAGAGGAAATAAAGGCCTGAGGGTTTTAAAAAGTATTTTGTTATTAAATAATGACTCCAGATCCTAGAACTGGAGAATAGTGGAAGCAGAGTTCAAAGACATTTTACTACAAAATCTATGCTCTTTAACCTGTGCCATATTATCTTCTTTTAATTAAATAATAAGAATCTTGAAAGCCACCATAATGTTTGATAGAACACAAAACATTTCATGTCAGTGAGTACTACCATAAGGAGGACAAAATGATGTGTTACTGACCAAGTGAGAACCATAAAGGCTGAGAGCGGACACCAAAGCTTGGAATGAGCGCCGAATGTGGAAAAAATAGAAAGAGTAACACACTCTCACCCATCGAAATCAGAATTAGGATAACCATGAAATCAAAGAACTGTGAGAAAGCAAGGTACATTCTTGTGGAGCTACAGAGGACTCTTTAAAGGAGAAAGCTCTCACATTACAATCTGAGTTGTATGACCTCAGAGTTGCAGACCTGTAAGGGATGGTATTTTCTCACTAAAATGAGATGGATGATGTTTTCTGATGCTCTCCTAACATGGAACAGAATAATGACATGGTTACTGTGATCAGTTCATACAGTTGGTGAGGGTCACTAAACCCCTTCTAGTTAAATCCCGTATGTATTAATGGATTCCTTTGGATACCTCCCTGTCATACATGGAATAAGTTGAGGTAGCAGATAAAAGTGCAAATTTCCAACGTCAACACTATCCTAAAGAATTACATGACTTTGGGCAGAGTTTTTTAATACTTTCAAGTTTCATTTTTTTCCTAACTGGAAAATGGAGAAGGTATCAACTCCGATCACACTGTGTACAACTGAAAGCTTAGCACTCTTCTAACCCACAGTAGGCACTCTAAAATTGTATCAGTTTTAACATCATGATAATACTGATAATGATGATCATGACTGTGAGTTACTGTGAATTATTTTTCTGACTTAGCAGTATATTCCTTACTGACCAATATCTTTTCACTGTGCTATAAATATCTTTAATCAGGTAGGGTTATACAGTGTAATTTTTTTCTTACATTCTACTTTCCTGTTGCTTCATTCCTTAAAAACCTATATAATTGTTTTCTTCTTTTTTAAGATTTAAAAAAAGATTCTATTTATTTTTAGACAGAGGAGAAGGGAGGGAGAAAGGAAGAGAAACATCAATATATAGTTGCGTCTCATATGCCCCCAACTGGGAACCTGGCCAACAATCCAGGCATGTGCCCTCACCGGGACTCAAACCAGTGACCCTTCAGTTCACACACCAGTACTCAATCCACTGAGCAGCACCAACCAGGGCTATAATTCTATTTTTTATCTACTAATTCTATTTATGAGTTATCATCCTCAAATCACTGATACACTTCATGAATTCTACCACTTATGAAACACTTCCAAAACTACTAAAATAAAATTATAATTTTCTCAGCATTAATTCCAAGGAAGTCTTTCTTCTCCAATGCTGTGCTCCTTATTTGTACCTGATTTCATTTACTGAATATAAAATATATATTCTATCTCTCCCATAGTATAAGCTTTAATACTCTAGTAATGCAATGCTAAACAAGCATTCATTGAATAATGTCCATTTAAGTTGCTTTTAATACGTGGTAACAGAGTGGATTAAATGTAGAAAGGAATAGTTAGCTTTCATTGTGAGAAATTGAGGTAGAGAACATTTGTGAAGTTGAAGAAGTTCATAGAAAATTGTAGGAAAATATTCATTGTGGAAAAAAAATCCCTCTTCAGTGAAAACACAGTGTTTGTTTGAATTTCAGAAGTTGTATTAGAAAATTAGCTTGATAAGAATTCTATTGTCCTGGCTGGTGTGGCTCAGTGGCTTGAGTGCCAGCCTGTGAACCAAAGGGTCACCGGTTCAATTCCCACTCAGGGCACATACCTGGGTTGTGGGCCAGGTTGGTCCCCCAGTAGGGGGCACTCAAGAGGCAACCACACTTTGATATTTCTCTTCCTCTCTTTCTTCTTCCCTTCCCCTCTCTCTAAAAATAAATAAGTAAAATATTTTTTAAAGAATTCTATTTATTTGAGAACAGGAATAATAATAGCATCTTTAATTACATGAAAATAATTGATTAAAGAAAATTGAAGTCAACATATTAAAACTCACAATATTACTATTTTAAATGGTTTTAGTTATATCAAAACATTATTTTAATTTTACTTTTATATCATTTTACCTGAGCTTATTGCAAGTAAACTCATTAATAATATTTTCAAAATGAACTTTTTTTTTACACTTTTTTGTTCTGGAAAAAATCTAACACCAGATTAAACATTTATGAGTCCTCAGTTTTTCTTTCTTGCTCTAGGCTCTACATTATGGCTCTGCATGTCACTGCTGTGTCCAGTCTATTGAAAATTTTTATTTTATTCAATGGGAATTTTTTATATTCAGTTTCAGTTGTTTTAAATAGTATATATTCAAGCTGTTATTTACCTTGATTATTGAGTTTTCGGGGACCTCTAAAATTTTATGCTTCCGGCAAGTATCTCATTTATCTCATTCAAGTTCTAGCCTCACTTCCAGGCCCTTCATTTACAAAAGACCCAGGCAGAAAGCCAAATCTTGCTACCTGATAGCATGTCAAGAGGGTTAACTCTGCAGGTACAGTGGAACAGTGTTCTATTTTGGGATAGGATTCAATAGTGAGCTCCTAAATCTGATAAATCCAGTGAGCAAGTAGCTTGTCTAACAGCTAGATATTTTCATCTTCATTTGTGCCTCACCTAGCATAGGGAATAAAGAATGATACGTGATAAATAATGACCTCTAAATGACTATAGCGATTATTTAATTGATTTATAAGTGTAGCTCTTCCAGACAAAGTTGGAACAGTCAGACTGATAATTTTATTTTATATTCAGAGTACTGTAGAAATGAGCAAGAAATAATGTACTCTTTAGAATTAAACATTTGGTTATTGTATTTAATATTTAGTTTAAATGATAAAAATGTAGTCTAACCCATAGAAAAATAATAATTGCCATCCCAAGCAAATCCTGTAACTACTTTAATTTCAGTAGTTGATCTCAGTTTTTTTCTATGATGGTATGCTTCTGTCATTATATAAATTTGGGCACAAACTTTAAAAAGTTATTTATGGCTTAATGCAAGACCAAGAAAATAGTCAACCGAAATTTATAAAATTATAGAATTAATTTAGAACTCTCCAAAGAAATTGCTTAATATCAAAATAATGTAATATAGAGTATAATTATTAAATAAAGTAAAAAGGAATATATTTTATTCTAATGACTTTAAGAAAAACTTTCTAAAATATGTAAATTTCAAACATCAGTGTTTCTTAGTATAGGATATATATATTCTGAAATGTGTATTTGTATAACTATATATAATTATATACATACACATAAAATGCATATATACATAAAATTTACATGTATATAACTATGTCATATCTTTGATACAAATGACTTTACTGTAAAATCCCTTATTCATTTTTTAAATGAGTGTTTAGTGTAAGGATCTTCATTTTCAATAGTTGCATGGAGAATATGTGAAGGATCAAAAACAAGCATGAAATTGTGGGAGGTAGCACAGTATTATACTGGTATCTATGAGAAACTCTGTATTAAGATGAGATAGGTGTAACTTTTAAGCATCGGTTGTGTGTCTAGTATGAGTATAGAATCCTTAAACATATAAACATATTAAATTTTCATGACAACCCTGTTTAATACATTTTATTTATTTATCCCAATTTAAATTAAGGAAAATAAGAGAAAAAAGATTAATTAACTTCCCTAATGTCAAAGATATATTAATTGTCAAGATACAAAATGCCTTGGATCTATTGCATAGGATCATATTTACTCATCTATACTGCTTCTCTTAATGTCACTGCTGGGCGAATAAAAGCCAGGCTAGGAAGTAAATGGTGGTCCTAGAGACAGCAACAAATTACTGGATAAAGTTCCAAAAACGGTACATAGGAATATGATATCCTTCTGAATACCATAAATATGTAGTTTTAATTTTTTTCTTACAAGCATATCAAAAAAGAAGAATCTGTGAGCAGAAATGTTTGTAAATCTTAGGTTTATAAAATGCCCAACTCTTGTGTTTTATCTGCCAGATTACTGATGACAATTTACATGCTAATAATATGCATTGAGACTATTTAAAAATATAAAGCATTTTTCAAACTTGGAATATTTTTTTTCATGTTCTTTGTGGGAGGAACATTTAAGAAAACATTGTTTCTGGGACTCTTTAACGTTCCTATGTAGATTATGCCATTTGGTGCTTATCTATGAATTCAGATGACAGAAAAAAATAATGGTCATTAAGACATAGCTAAAGCAGGAGATCTACAGAAACATACTATTTTAAATACATTTATAAGGAAAAGAAATAATGAAAAGTAAACACTAAATTCAAAATAAGGAAAAAAACAAAAAGAGCAAGCCAAAAGAAATATAAAGTATGCAGTGAAAAAATTGAACATATCTATTAAATAAGAAGAAATACAAAAAATGAAATTTATTACTTAAAAATATACTTTAAAAGATTTAAATACACAGATCTTTGGCAGTGTGAATTAGATAATAGGATAGATTATGCATAAAAATATAGAATAAAAATAAATAAGATAAATTACATATATGACATTTTATAATAACATTTCTGGATTTCAGATTCTAGGAAAAATATGGAAAGATCTAATAGCCCTAAGATGACACATTAAGAAGTAAGGTTAAATTAGAAAATTATAATTGTAAAGTCATTAGAGATTTATGGAACAATGAGAGCAAGATAGCATTTCAGATGGGAACATATTGTTCTGAGATGGGCAAGTAATCACTGGCAATTTTTTGTCTGGAGAAATTTGTTGGTTCTGGGTGCAGGTTGAAGATTTGACTTTCTCATTCAGAGGAACTGATAGTGGAAAAAAATCAAGCAAAATTTTATGATTGTATGGAGTTTGCCTGATAGTTTGAAAACTAAAGGAGCCACAATTACACTTGTTTTCCCTCATAAATATTTGCTGAACTTGAAATCTATACATGGGAGTATAGGGAATTAGGCTACGGTCTGTCAAAATTAAATTAAAACATGCCGAGGCAAAAATTCAAAGAACTAAAGTTAAAATTTTCACCAGATAGTACTGGATTATTTCATAGTCCTTCAGGATGAGGATAAAGACACTCTCAAGAATCTCAATTTAAAAGCCACAATAGAACATTAATAAGCCAGTGGTCAATAATTAAAACTTCAAACACACCCAAGTCAGATTAATTCTGAAGAGCATCAGTTCTTCACTGTCTCTGCATAACTGACAAAAACATTCTTTCTGGTAGATGATACTATTTGAAACATTTGAAGTTATTTTATAAAAGAAAAATGTCCAGTTTAAAATTAAGCATTATTGAACATATGAAAAGAAAAAATATAACAGAAAATTATTTGAACCATATACTTTATTTATTAGAAAAAGTCCTTCCCAATGTTCATAGATGACAATTTATAATAGTCAAGTGCTAGGAGCAACCTAAGTGCCGACCACTAAATGAGTGGATAAAAAAACTGTGGTCCATTTACACAATGAAATTCTATGCAACAGAAAAAAAGAAGAAGCTCCTACCCTTTGCAACAGCATGGATGGTACTTGAGAGCATTATGCTGAGTGAAATAAGCCAGGCAGTGAAAGACAAATACCATGTGATCTCACCTATAAGTGGAACCTAATCAACAAAACAAACAAGCAAGCAAAATATAACCAGAAATACTGAAATAAAGAACAAAGTGGGTAACCAGAGGGTAAAGGGGAGAGGAATAATGGGGGAAAAATAGAGTAGGGGACATCAAGGAACATGTGTAAAGGACACATGGACAAAGCCAAAGGGGGTAGGTTAGAGGGTGGGAGGCGGGATGGGTAGGGCAGGAGGGCATGGTATGGGAAAAATAAAAACAATTGAACTTGAACAATAATAAAAAGTAAATTTTAAAAAAGATTCAAAAGAAAAGGTCCTCAAATAATCATTATTGTTAAAGAAAATAAATAAAAATAGCAACAACATAAAGGAAATCATAAAAAAAATCAACAGAATTTAGAGTATAAGAGACCAGATTAGTGGTTGCTGGAGGAGAGAGGGGTGGGGGTGTAAGAAATGGGTGTAGGGGTCCAAAGATACAAACTTTCCATTATAAGATAAGTCATGGGAAAAAGTGTATAATAGCATAGTGACTATAGTTAATAATACACTGCATATTGGAAAGTTGCTAAGAGAATAAAGTGTAAAAATTCTTATCACAAGGAAAAAACCTAAAGATAATGATTTACCTAATAAATTAAACTTAACTGGATATAGGTGTATCAATATCATTGATACAAAAAAGCACTTGTAACCATTTCTATTATTACAAATGTAGTTAGATAAACATTAAATATAACCACACATAATAAGCTAACTAACAACTGATTACCTATAAATAAATCTACTGACAAACCTAAAATATTACTGAGGACAATTCAAAAATAATTAAATAAATGAATGAACATACCATGTTTATAGACTGTACCACTCATTCTCCTATTATGCATTGCTAGATTTAATGAAATATTGAGGTAGAAGGAAGGAAGAATAACATAAGGAAGAAAGGATAGATGGAAGGAAGTGTTATGGGAGAAAGTCCCAGAAACTCAGTTCTTGCCAATGCAATAAAAAATCAAAGATCAGCGAGTCTATTATCACACAAGCAGGGTTTATTGGTGATCCTTTCTCATGGAAGAGAATGGGCCTAGCTAAGGTGGGGTGGGGGCTGAAAGGCATATGTTTGGGATGAAGCAGAGTAACAGTGGCCAAAGGCCCGGGTGGCAAGCAAGCACAGGGGTGGTAAGGGCCAGGGTGACAAGCACAGGAGTGGCCAGAAGCCAGGTGACCCGGCCAGAGAGCTAAGAGCACCAAGCCCTTGAGTCCATTGTCCTGAGGGCTTATATAGTTGGCAGGATGAAGGAGGGTGAAGAAGACGTTACATATTGATTGACAGGTAAAAGTGTTGTTAACTTCCCAGGAGTGGGGGGTGGATAAATACCCAAAGGTATGAATGAGCTTCTTCTTTCAGGCACTATGAACCCTTTCTGCTTTTCAAGCCTTGGGCAGTTTCCAAAGGCTTTCTTTCCCAGATCGTGGAAAAGATACATAGAATTTCAAGGACTGCTGAGTGAGTGGGTGGGACTTGTATCCCTCCTCCTCCCTGCTTTGTGTTCCCCTCTGGCTGCTCATTCTACCACAAAAGAAGGAAGGAAGAAAGGAGCCTTTGAGTGTATTCTGTCAAGAAAATATTACTGGGCATGAGAAATAGTTTATTTGTAAGACTGATAAATATAAGGAAAAGGAAATAGGTGAAATTCTATATTCTATATTTGAAATTCCCTAGTTGATAACATATTAAACAATTATTATTCAAACAAGTCTCTTGAGGCAGCAGGATAAAACTCCTGAAGTTTCTCTAACATAAATTAATCTAGTAGATTCATGAACAGATACCTAAATCTGGTATTTTCAAATAAAGGCAAACGATTCATTAAAATAAATAGAACAGAAACATTCAATCAAAATAGTGTTTTGCCTTCATTTATATAGGCACATCACATATTGGAAAACCTCAAACATGCTTTTATTTGCCTTATTTAAAGAAGCCCATATCACCAGTTCCAGTTTAACCTGCTTCTTCTACTTTAAAGTACTAAATATGATCTCACCTTTAACTGGAACCTAATCAACAAAGTGAACAAGCAAGCAAAATATAACATAAAACATTGAAGCTGAGAACAGGCTGATAGTGACCAGAGGGGAGAGGGGAGGGGATAATGGGAGAAAAGGGTGAAGGGTTTGCAGGAACAAGCATAAAGTACACAGGATTAATAACCATGGGGGTCGGGCATGGAAACAGGGGAAGGGGGTGGGGAGGGCTAGGGTTTGTGGGGAGGGGTGGGGGGGGAAGGCAGGAAACTGTACTTGAATAAAAATAAAAGAAAAAATAAGAATAAGTACAAAAAAGTACTAGATATTCTCTTTCAGACTCAACTTGTAAGTTGTTTCTTTAAAATTCAGAATATATCTTTTTCTCTATTTTTTTAAATGTAACTAGAATTTTACAAATGGTGGCTAAAATTTTTTGCTCTTTCAGATAAGCTGAAATGTTGTTCACAGTCTTCTCTCCACATTTGCCCACGGCCTGCTATTTGCAAAGATTCTCTTGATGAGGGTAAGTGCAGCAACTACATAGAGAACCATAGTGACACTTATTTGCTAGCACTGCTAAGAGAAGATATTTTCCACACACAGAAATCACTTGTTCTTTTTTTTAATTGTTTAAGTTGTTAGAGTTGTTCTCATTTTTCTCCCCTTCCCCTCCCTTACCCAGCCCCACGCTCTCCCCACCCCAAGCCATGGCTTGTTTTTTAGGATGAGAACATTTTTCTTAGCCCAGTAAAATGCTTCATAAACTGCCATTTCCTTAGTTCATTTGTTAGGCTGCTGTTGCTATATAAAGGACTGCTTATAATATTATTATGAGAAAAATAAAAGGAAAGATAAGTTTACTTACAATTTTGCAAAATGTACTTTTCTCGTGATTATGTTAAGTTTGCATTGTCCTAAATAAGTGTCTCTCTCTCTCTCTCTCTCTCTCTCTCTCTCTCTCTATATATATATATATATATATATATATATATATATATATATATATAAAATGTAAAATACAATTTATAAAATCTTGGCTATGATAATCAATAAAGTGCTTAATTAAATTTCATACTAGACACTTGGAAACTTAGCTTATATTTTTTAACAGATGAAATAACCTGAGCCTGTATAAAATATAGATCAGGTAGATCTATACATGAGTTTGGACTTAGATTATTAGAGTGTGATTGTTATTTATATGTATTTGTGGAGGGAGTATTCTTTTGTTTATTTACTTATTCATCTTTATTTTTTTTCTCCTAAACAAATATAATCCCTTCGATGCAAACAACACAGAATGTTATAACTAATCCGTGTGGACCCTCTCACATTTCACAAACTGAGATTCGTGTTGTGCATATGCACATGCTAATATCTGAAGTACCTACACTTTAAGTACTCCCCCACCCTATGCACACATACCCACACACACACATGTTCATGATCAGACTGCCCCTCAATATTTACTATGTATTTAGAGGTTAAAATTTTGTTCTTTGAGACACAGTATATTTGGTTAGAAATCTACTGCAAGAAATCACATGAAATAAAAATGTCAATGGGAATCATAATAAATTCATACTAACTTTAAGACTGCTTAGGGCCTATTTTACTTGCCACTGTATTGTAATGCATAGCACAGTCCAAGTCTGGTATTGATCATAAAAGCTAGCTGAATAAATGCATGAGTAAGTACCTTTTGGTAAACAACCAGATTCCAGAGGCAGAAGGATTGAGTTAATGGACAATTTCTTTACTTAGTCTTATTTGTCTATTGGAGCATTATTTAATTTCCCTGAATCCTAATATCTAAGCCCCCAAAATGGGTATAATTATGTAGAGCTCCCAAGATTGTTCCAAAGATGGACAGAAAAAGTGGTGTAGCATGGTTGGGCTATCAACTAATGGCAACAGTCATTAATGTTACCCATTTTCCACTATTAACAAGAACATCATTGTCAACAGGCTGAGGGACTGGGAGTGACCCAGAGGAAATGCATGAGAAAGCTGCAGGGAAGGTGCTACCTAAACAAAATATGCCTGTTGTTATGAATTCCTAAGTCAGTGAAAACAGGTAATATTTATGACTATCCTCAAATTCAAAATCTGGATGCAGCTTTTGTTCTTATATTATAAGAATTAGAAGATTGTTTTGAGGGGAAAAAAGGCAGTTTTCCTGCTAGAGAAAGTTAAGTATTAAATAATTAAAAAGAAAAAGGAGACTTAGGTGCTAAATAAGGCCTGGGATTTCATGATGCTCTAACTCAGCAGGAGACTAATAGACTAGAAAAACTGCTCTCAATTTTTTGACCATTGTACAGAACCATGTGCCTCTACCATCTTCCTTCCTACGTGTCAGTGACTTTTTCTTTGCCACCATCGTAGATCTGTGGTTTTGAGATCATCATTAAATTAATCAATACTATTAGTATTTAAAATATCCTTCTATTGCAAGACACACATAAAGCTTTGTTGGAAGTTTATTTCTGCCCTGGAAAGAAGGCATTTCATAGGAAGATATTTGTTTTGAATAGACATTTGCATATTTGTGCTTTCTTCAGTCATTTGTAATTCGGTCAGTTGGGTATGAAGTTCTGACATTGAAATGCAGAAGCGGAATGTTACTATTCTCTCAACCTTAAAAGTATCTAAAGGAAATCTTGCCATGGCTGTTGTAGCCAACGTGTTGTGCATTGGCCTGTGAACCACAGGGTCACTTGTTCAATTCCCAGTGAGGGCACGTGCCTGGGTTGCGGTCCAGGTCCCCATGGGGGGCATGCATCAACCATGCATTGATGTTTCTCTTTCTCCTTCCCTACCCCCTTTTTAAAAATAATCAAATAAAATCTTTTTAAATAAAAAAATAATAAATCTAGCCGTGGTCAGTAATGGACATGCCAACACTCTGAATGCTGCCCAGATTTAGAAGGAAGTTATTTTAAAATGGCTTGAAGTTTGTAGCAAAACCTGTTTCCATCTCACTTTTAAAATATCACATAATAGGAACAGAACCCATGTTTTCTTTAAAAAAGTTGTTGAGGGATATGGAGAGAGTGTAAATAATTTGTCTGCCATCATAAGTGCACTTGCATTAATGTGTAGGAGGATGACAAGCAGTCCCAAATTTGTGAACTGGAATTAAGTATTAAATAATTCATAAACAAGTGACTCCATTACATATAGTGTACATATATTTAGTATTATAATACATAGGAATCTAGTATTATGTATTATAGTATATTTGGAGAAAAGCAGCTACCGGATTGAATCTCTCTCCTTTTGGCACTGTAGAAATGTTCTTATTCATTCTCTTCAACTCCTACAATCCATTTGTCTAACCAAGGTAAGTATTCAATAAAGGTTTATTGAATGAATGCTTGGTGCCCTTTAAGTGATTCCTGAATGGCAGGTCAATTATCCTTGCACATAGGTTACTTGCTGCTCATATTCGCTAGCAAAATAAACTTGCATCCATGGCCAAAGAAACAGAAGTAAAATGTTGCATATAGGTGTGGTAGACCACTCTGCCTGGTTCTAGGAATTGTACCTTGACCCCTTGTGGCTAAAGGCAAGGGATGACCTCTGGAATGTGAGTGGAAGGAGACAAAGCTTATCTCTGGTAGCAAACGCTGCCTCAGTTTCCTCTCCCTGCCCCCAAAGCTTGGTTGGAAGTCAAGGATGAGTAAGACCCCTCACAGTGCTGGGGGGCAACCTAAGCCAGACTCAGCTTTGACATAGCCTGAGTCCCCATGTTCTCCGGGAGAAGTGCTTCCTGGCTCTGATCCCCTTAAGCCTGAATACCTGTTGGGGAGGGTGCAGCTCCTTGTCTTGCTAGAGTGTGTCCTGGGGAAAAATCTGGCATCACAAAGACTTGCTGATAAACCTGTGAAATCTGCTCTGCTAAGAGTGCTTTTATTCATATGTTAAGGGTTCGAGCAGGAACCCCTAAAACTCTGTTCCTGACAGACTCTGAAGCCCTCAGATTTCTTTGAATTGTTATCTACTGTTTGATCCTTGCCTCCCTGCATTCCTGTGTATTACAACCCAATAAAAGGCCCTGGAGGATGGGGCCTGAGGCCGCTTTTTCTCCTAGGAGAAACTGGCCACTGCTGGCCTTTTTTTCCTTGAGAAACTGGCCACTGCCCTTGGCCTTTTCCCTCTGGGAAAATGGCCACTTCTCCTCCCCAAGCAGATCACATCATGTCTGGGTCATGATTACTCTCATCCGTGACACACAGGGGGACTTGGGAGGAAAGTCACCCCCACATATAGGAAAAATACAACTTGGCTAAATTAAAACATAAAGAAAAAAATAACACCCTGATGATGAACAAGTGCTGAAGAATGCATTTCTTTCTGGTAACTGTCAGGAAAATCAGTGCTGTCGTTTTGAAGAAATGAGTTAGTACAAGTTCTGTGTGAAATGTCATCAGGTCTGCAATATCAAGTGAGCCAATAAAACTAATCTACAAGGGGCTTTTAGATTTTGATTAGATGGTAGATTGCAAGCATTTTGTGAAGTTTTTGTAAAATAGCAATTGATTTCCCCTCTAACCAAGCAATTTAATCTATGGTACAAGTTGCAAAGCCAGCTGTGGGATAGTGAGTTTCCCTGCAGGATCACTGAGCCAGAAGCAGTACACCTGCCACTGAGCTTCTAAAAGAATCATTTGGCAAAGATAATTTTAATAGGCAGGAGTAAAGGTTACAGCCTTTGCTAAGGCTCTTTGGAGCCAGACTGATTCAGTACCACATTTGTTTCCCCATGCCTTCTTCTTTCAGCCTCATTCCATTCTGAGACCAGCAGCTTTTAGTTATACATTTCATCATGCTGCTTCAAATATTCATGTATTCATGCAGAATATATCAAATGCATGGCATACTCTGACCACTATACCAGAACATGGGAGGTTAACATGAGGAAAGCAAAAGATCTTGTAGTGGTGGTTATACAAGCATGGGGGGGGGGGAGAAAGAAAAGCTAAATCTGGATTAATTGGCCCCATATATACCTTTTGTTTTTTCCCTGGAAAATGGGATGTAGTGAGTGCTCACAAATCATACTGCCCTAGACTCTGAGTTGGAATTTCTAATGCCAGCTTAGTTCCATTGCCCTGAAGAAGTCCTCTGCCTTGGTATGAAGTCTTTTCTCCAGAAAACATTGAGTAATAGGTCCCAGATACTGTGCAGAGGGAGGAGAAAATGGGCTGGAAAAGAACTATTGGAGTGATGTTGAGGGAGTGGGAATGGCAGGAGGGGATACACTATGTGGGCACAGAGTGTCACATAGCAGTCTGTGGTCCCATCACACAGTGGGTTGCTCCCACTGTTGCATCTTGGGAAGATATATAAATCCACTCTTGTGGGTTGTTGCTGGGAGCCAGCACCGTGTTGTGTTAGGGGGGGCTCCATGTGAGTTTGTAAATCCCCAGCTGCAGATGTGCTAGGAGTGGGCCAGCCATGACTCTGACATAGTCCTGGTAGTAACAAGTATTGCTTTGAGCAACACGTAACTATTATATATGAGTGCTTGTTTATTTGAGGACATAAAAAAATGACTCCTGTCTACAATGTTTGTAGACAGATTTTCTAAGGATTCACGGATGACCATGTCAATTTTTTTAAGATTTTATTTTTATTTATATTTAGAGAGAGTGGAAAGGAAGGAGAGAAATATCAATGTGTGGCTGCTTCTCAAATGCCCCCTACTGGGGACCTGGCCTACAACCCAGGCATGTGCCCTGACTGGGAATCAAACCAGCGATACTTTGGTTCACAGCCTGCGCTCAATCACATAAATATTTTAATATCATCATTATTGTTGTATTAGTTTATCACTTATTGAACACCTAAAATGTCTCTGACATTGTTTCTAGCATTTTACTTTAATTATCTCAATGTAACAAATAATAAAACTGAGGTACTAGTTATTAATATTCCCATAATATTCCTACTCATGAGCAAAATAAGTTACATAAAAATACCATTTTATTTTTTTAAGCCATCAAACATTCTTTTTGGAGAATGATGCGGTATTTGTACATGTATATGTGTACATATAAATGAACATATTTATACATGGATTTGCATGAAATAAAAAATTGCTACTTGTTATACAAGTATTGTCAAAGCTACAATTCAAATCCAGGTGGTGAGACTTTAAATCCCCTGTTCTTAATCATTGTGCTAAATGCATATAAAATAATTTGACATATGCTAAACAAAAATAAGTAAAATGTAGAATTATTTCAATTACCAAGGAGTACAGAGCAATCTAAGTTTGTATATGCTTTTCATCTCCTTTGGAGACCAAACTGTTCTGCTACTAGGCATCAAGAGTAAAATAATAGTACAGAACTGTGTGTGGAACAATCGCTGTCCTCCATGCCGACAGCTCTTGGTGAAACTTCATCTTCTCATCCCCACCCTTTCATTTGGGACTCAGTTCAGGGGTAATTCCCAAGTAGATGGGAAACCAGGAAGGTAGGCTTCTCTGGACTCCCTGGTTCATCTTCCCAGGGATGTGATGGATCTTTGCTTCCCTTACTTGTTCTGACTGCAGGAGACCTCAGAGCAAATGCTGTTGCTGCCTTTCTCTAGAATCTGTACCCACTAAAATGATCTGCTTCTTTGGGTAGTAATTTTACCTTTGGTTTCAAATTAATTTTACATTTTATTTGTGCTTTGCTTATATGTATTAGTTAATTTATATAGTTACTACATTAAGTACATAATTTATTTTTGTGGATGTTTTTCACTGTTCAATTGCAGTATTGATTTTTTTCTATGTTCCAAAGATGGAGTAACTCATAATTGAAAAGATATTGCTCATCAATTTTTTCTCTAATGTTGGCTTTCCAACTTTAAGTAGAAAGTGTCTCTTATTTGAAATAATGTTTGTTCTGTTTTGCTTTTGGTTACCACTTCTCATAAAGAGGACAGAAATGAGAAAACATATTTAATTGACATTCATTCTTATCAACAGGAAAAAATGTTTTTCAGTTGTATATTTTCTAAATAGAGCATCTCAGCATTCCATTATTCATGCTGCTCTTAGCTCTCTACCAGAACCAATGGCCCGAAAACTGTACAAGACCTTCTTGTGGCTTTTTAGATGAAAGGACCTATCAAGTCCTGGCATAGTACATATTTTCAGGACTCCTGTCAGATTCTGTGCCTTACAGCATAGTGTTTTCTAAACTCTATTGTATAGCCTAAAAGAACCTAATAGTCCAATATATGCTATATCCTTACACCTTTACCTGTTGTAGACACAGGTAAATTACAAACATAACAGATTTAGATATAGCCTAGAGATGAAAGAAAAATGTCCTAGGGCACAAAGGGCCTCAAAGTATATTGAATTAGGTTGCCTAGAAATCCAGTCTATTAAGAAATTATTATTTTCTCTCTCTTTCTATCTCTCTCTCACTCTCTCAATACATTTTCTCCACCAATAAAGAAAATATATACTTACTGTTAATTTTGACAAATATAGAATAGAGAAAAAAAAGTAACCCATATTGTCACCATCTAAAGAGAATTTTTAATATCTACACTCACAAGTATGCCCTACTATCCAAATCTCTTATAGATTGAGTTCAAGTAATGCAAATTTAGATAGCAAGTCCAGATATTTATACTGCATTATTCAAAAATTGTTTCAGATAAGAATTGGTGAGATAAAGATTCATATAGGGGAAGGGGAAAAAAAAATGTACTTGAAAAGTAACTAAATAAAAAAAAAAAAAAATGTTACCCAAATTTGTTCACTAAGTTCAATTATTGAGACTTCAAAGAGTACACTTATTAAAGTGTATATTGTATTTTTAAATATTTCAAGTGTATATATGTGTACCTATAAATAAATAAGAAACCAGAGTGCAATATACAAATATGCATATACAATTTTGTTATATATGGTGCTTTCTTACATTTTAAACTTGAAATTGTAAGATAATTATATATGTAATTGAACCACTGTAAAGCATTTCACAAAATGTAATTTTTATAGTTTACTTAACCATTTTTATATTCTTGAATAGTGTGTGCTTTCTTCCAAAATTAATCTATTCTAATTAAGCTACAATAAATTTATTGTGAATGTGTACCTTTTATGTACTATTCTGAGGACAGGTTCTAAAACTAGGATAGATTCTAAACCTTTTACATTCTTATCTTTTACATGCTGTCCTGAGGATAGATTCTAAAACTAGGATAGATTCTAAAGCTTTTTGATATTCAGGTATAATAGAGTCTTTTTTGGTTTAACCACGTTCCTGTTATATTTCACAGTGTACTGTATAAAGCAGATATGCTGCCTTAAGTTTGAATTCTCTTACTTTATTTTACTGTTTAGGTAGGTTTCCACCTTCCCCCATAGATGGTTCTGCCATTTATTTTTTTAAATTAAAAGTCTGATGCTAATTAATATCCAAATTCCCATGTTCATTATTATAATAATAATCGCTTCCATAGTTGTTTCATATGGTATATTAAAAATATAAAGATAGAATTAATGAGAAAAATTTTGTTATTGGTTTTTTAAAAACATTTTATTTATTTTTAGATAGAGGGGAAGAGAGGGAGAAAGAGAGGGAGAGAAACATCAGTGTGTGGTTGCCTCTTACGCTCTCCCTACTGGGACCTGGACCACAACCCAGGCATGTGCCTTGACTGGTCATCAAACCAGCAATGTTTTGATTCACAGGCCAGCACTCAATCCACTGAGCCACACCAGCCAGAACCTTGTTGTTAACTTTTAATAAAGCCTATACATTTGCCATTGGGTAGTGTGGGTGATTATTTTTCTTAACATTAGTCATCTCAGCCCCATGTATTTTCAAAGAATTAATACTTTTTTGATAGTGTGATAATTATTTAGGTAATAAACAGAGTGATTTAGTGCAATGAATGCCCAAAAGGCTTTATCCATTTTTATATATCTTAGATAAAATGTAAAAGCATAGCAATAAAGAGAAATTAAATCTATTGTGTAAACTGAGCACTGCCTAAAAACTTTAATTTTTAAAGACATACTACTCTTTACTATTTTTAAAAAATATTTTATTCTTAGAAAAAAGGAAAGAAAAGGAGAAAGACAGGGAAACATCAATATGTGGTTCCCTCCTGTGTGCCTCCTACTGAGGACCTGGCCTGCAACCCAGGCATATTCCTTGACTGGGAATTGAACCAGTAACCCTATGGTTTGCAGGCCACTAAGACACTCAATCCACTGAGCCACACCAGCCAGGGCCCACTCTTTACTATTTCACATTTTTCTTATATATGTATTTCACAAAGTTTCATTTATCTGTGTTAAGTATAATAAAGTATATGTTAGAAGTTGATTTATATAAATTATTTATAACATATAGATAAATTTTGAATATTGTAAATTATATAATACCATTTTAAATTGTGGGTGACATAAAGTAACTTCAGAAAATATATTTATTATGATTGATATAAATTCATTTATTTATCACTTAAAACATTTTTTAAAAATATTTATTTATTTATTTATCTTTAGAGGGGAAGGAGGGAGGGAGAGAAACATCAATGTATGGTTGCCTCTAGTGCGCCCCCTGCTGGGAACTGGCCTGCAGGGAACTGGCTTGCAACCCAGGCATGTGCCCTGACTGGGAATTGAACCGCGATCCTCTGGTTCGCAGACCTGCGCTCAATCCACTGAGCTATACCAGCCAGGGCCTTATCACTTAAAACATTTTTTATGCAGAGATTTCTAAATACATTTTTGGAATAAATTATTTTACTAACTCTGATACCCCAAAAGTTTGATGATTGACAAAATACTGTAAGCTGTCTGATGACAATTTTGAAAGTAACCTTTTTTTCTCCCTGTCCTAGTTAGTCAGATATAATTTACTTTAATAAAGACCTTGATATGTCTTTTAATTATACCTCAAATTATCACTTGACAATATGTGTCTCAAACCATCTTTCTTCAATGCTGATTGGTAAAAACTTTTGGATGCATAAACCATTAACAATCTATTCTACTGCATGCCCTGCAATTAATCAGAAGCCAAGTCATAATAAAATGCAATTAGCTCATTAACTACATTTTTTAAAAAATCATCTCATAAAAAAGCATAAAGTCAGATGGAGAAATAACTTTCACTCTAGGATAGAATGTAAGAAAAAGCAATCTTCTATCTTTCTAAGTTCATCAATTCTTATCTTCTTCAGCCATTTTAATTAACATGTTAATATATATCCCAATAGATTTGATGGCAAGTGGCAGTTGCAAAGTGCAAACTGAAATAAAATCTAACACAGAGAATTTGTTACTCCTAAAAAATAGCATCATTGCCTAGTCAAGCATCTCTCTCTTGCTCTGTCTCTTTGTCTCTCCCTCTGTCCCCCTCTAGGGAAAGGTTGCTATTTTGGAGAAGATTTAAGCTTCATCTCCCACATATTAAGCAGAATTAATGATCTATTTGCTTAGAAACCATATATTAGCTCCAGTTTATCTGTCTGCTGGGTAAAACGGTAGACATTACTTGGTCACTATGATAGATTTGAATGGAGGCAAAGCATCCATCAGCATCAGCTGCTGATTGGTTGTTGGTGTCTTTGACAGGCTCTTCCATCTCAGTGAATAAAGCCAGCTGATTGCTCTCACTGCTCTCTACACCCATTGCTCTCAAAGCCACTATATTGCACAGCTAATGCTGAGTGTGGAAATTTCTCACTGTGATAACAGTGAATTTCTTCCCCTTACTTATGATTACCTTATCATTCCCCTACTTCAAATTATAGAATAGAGCTGGTCACCAGTGTATGGTAATGGAAACCTTTCTGAAACAATGGGTAGTAATGGGTAAAAACACTTGTTTTAGTAATAACATATATTCTTCTTAAGGCAGAAAAGTGACATGAAGTATACTTTCTTAGATGGCACAATAAAAATTAGATATGTCAAAATTAAAAGGGTTGATAGTTGAGAAATAAAATATTGTAATGAGAGTAACACATTACCCTTGAGATGAATTTAGGTTCTGAATGTACAATAGTAATTAGCACAAAAATGATCATTAAATTTATGTTCATTTTATGTTAATGTCTGTTCAAGCCAGTCTTTTATTACTGGGTTATGTATTTAAACTCCTTTATGAACAGTGTAGCTTTTCCATGAGCCTGAATAACAGATGGATTGAATTTATTTCAGAAATATTTGAGCAAGTGGAAAAATATGAATTTTGGCTTTTTTGACACCTAGAATTATCTAGCATATGCACAACTCTTGTTTCTAAACATGAGTCAGAAGAAACAAACCATCTGTAATCAGAACTAAGAGTTCATAAATTTTAACATTTATTTGTTTACAGAATTTAGGGTGATAGCATCAAGTACTAAGAAACCATTAGATGTGATTCAAATGGCATTCCATATATTTAATAGGAATACAAATCCATGTTCTTCCTGTTTTCTTTCTTTTATATATACAATATATTTATGTCTAGTGCTTGAGATCATTTGACAAAAATAAATGGGTACCTACAGTCTTTAATATTTCTAGTCAATAACATTCTAATTTCTAGCCAATAACATGTAACTAACAGAAGTGAAAATTGAATACAAACCCATGAATCACTAAATGTGTTAAAATTAATTTTTAAGAAATTAAAATAAAATAGGCAAAAATACAAACAATATTATAAATATATAGTCACAATGTTATTAATTTTAAGATTTATTTCAATTATCTAAATATAGCTCAATTGACATTTTTTCTTGAACAGTAATAGAATATTTATGCATAAATAAAGGTACTTGTATCAGAAATGTGAATATTTCAAATTTTATGAAAACATGAGACTGATGTTGGGAACTAATTAACTGAGATGATGTCTTCTCAGAAGAGTTGTTCAGACCGGATGCATTGTCCAGGCGTAACTTCCAGGAAAGACTAATAATGGATAAGTATCATTAATTAAAATGAGTAACTAATTTTTTTGTTCTAAATAACCTTGTGAAGAAAAATATTTATGGTTGACAATCTTCTTTAATTCAGTTTTATTTACTTTAAATATGGTGGTCAGAGGTGAGAGAGAATGGTTTATTTTAAAATACAACTGTCTACTTCATAAAATATTAGAGAATTTGTAAGGACAATGCAATATTAGAAGAGAATGGGTAAATATAAACATTTTATGCTCATAGTAAAATGTTAGTCAAAAGGATGGCTAAAAATGTAATATTCAAGTTTAACTAATGTATAAGACAGATTTTTCCCAGGCTTCAGCCAGTCTAATAAAGCATTCTCCATTAAAACCTGTATAAGAAAAAAGTCTTACCCCCAATTAACTTATGACACATAACATAGTTAGAGTCATAATCAGCAAACACTGGCAAAACAAAACAAATTTATCTTAGAAAATTTCCACTAAGGAACTTTTTGGGGTATGGCTTAACACCGTGCTCCTTCCCCTCTGTAATCGAAGAGCCTGACTACAGTACATTAAAAAATTGTGAAACCATATGTGAACACACTATGACCATGTTAACTGTCAATCTTGGGATTTTTAGCCACAAACCAGTGATTAATTAAAGTAATACTTATCCATGATCAATTGAGTCAAGAACCTGCTTCCTATTATAACTTAAAGATGTGTTCAAAAGTAGAGATATAAGTTTTAGCATACTTTGTTTCTTATACTAAACCTATAATAGAAAAAAATTAGAAATAACTTGAATAAAAAAAAATAGAGGAATTGGTAGTTATACAGTGTTATAGCCACTCATAGTACTGTACTTCCAGGAGTGGTGTCAAACACCTAGACGTGAACCTGCAGGAAGAAGCTTCTTTGATATAATCATCAACGTCACCTTGTCCCACACTGAACACTCATGTGGATGTCAGGGTTGTCTGGCAAGAGATATTTGCCATATGTAATAAGGCTACTTTAATTAGGAAGGAATGGGAGTCCAGAAGAGTTGTTCAGACCCCCAAAAGAGCAGCAAAAGGGGGACCTGGCAGGATCTCTGCTCTAACTAGCATTATACACAGTTTACCATTTCATGGGGTGCCCCAGGTGAACTTGGAAAATATCACACATTCTGGGAATACTGTGTTTTACTACTGCATTATGTAGCCAAATATTCAACTTCTCTATCTTTGGTTATCCTAGAATCTTTGTCTGTTTCTGGAGTCTGACAGCCTCCTTACAATGCAATTTGACATAGTACAATTATAATATCATTAAAATTTGTATTTATAAATACAAATAATTAAATACTTATTTTACAATGCTGCACAAAAATAGCACGATACAAACATAAATATACAGTACTAAAAAAGAAATGATTAATCTTTTAAAAAGAGAAAGAGAGCCCTGGTTGAGTTGCTCTGTTGGTTAGAGCTTCAACCCAATATTCCAAGGTTGCAAGTTTGATCCCCTGTCAAGGCACATACAAGGAGCAACCAATGAATGCACAAAAAAGTGGAACAACAAATCAATGTATCTCTCTCTCAAATCAACAAAATAAATAAGTAAATAATAAAAAGGCAGAGATTGAACAATACTTTTATATACTAATAGTTTGTATAAAAATAAGGGCATTTTTCTTCTTCTTAGTTAATATCTATAATGAACATAGACAACTTTAAATAGAAATATAAAACATATTTATTTTTAATTATCTTGCCTCAATTATCTCCCCCTATTAAAAATGTTCTGTAAAATTTAAAGGATGTATTTTGACCTGTACAATAATTTGCAGTATGTTAAACACAGTTTTAAGTCAGAGACTCAGGGTGACAAATAATACCACAGCTGGAATATATAGATAGTTTTGTTAAGCATGTATTTGGAAAATAATTATAACTTAAAAAATAATTGGACATTTTTATAAAGTCATGTTATAGAATTTTCCAAAGTATATGCTACTTTAATACCATTGGCTTAGAGTACATTTGTTGGGAAAGCAAAGGCAAAATTACAATGTGTTGAGACAGATTAGATCATTGGACAGTTTTATTTTTCTGGAAAGATGGGTGGTATGGAAATGAGATAAGGATTTTTTTTTATTGTTCAGGTACAGTTTTCTGTCTTTTACTCCCATCCCAGCCCACCCCAGTGCTCCCCACCTCCCTCCCATTTCCACCCCCCTTAGTTGTTAGGATTGTTAATGGAGAAGATATTTGTTCAAAAGTAACATTTATTCAACAAATGGCCTAGAAAAATTAAGTGCCTATGTTTTTAAAAAAGAAACCTAAACAGAGACTTTAGACCATTCACAAAACTCAATATGAATCTTAAGTCTAAATATACTTGCTAAAATATGAACATTCTGGAAAAACACATCAGAAAAATCTTGGGTTTCATGACAATGTTTTAGATACAACATTGAAAGCATGACCTAGAGGGAACACTTGATATGTTGAAACATATTACAATAAACAATTCATAATCTGCTAAAGTCCTTACAGACAAGATGAATAGAAACATCGTAAACTGGAAGAAAATGATTGCAAAACATATATCTAATAGAGCTAATGTTTAACATATATAAAGAACTCCTAAAACTCAATAATTAAAATATACAACCAACTATAATACTGGGCAAAATATCTAAACATATAACTCATCAAATGACATTTGATATGTAAACTTGTGAAAAGATTGTTAACATCATCTGTCATTTAGAACGACAAATTAAAATAATATACCCCTACACATCTGTTCAATTGGTGAAAGTCCAAACCTGATAGGACCGCTCGCCTACAGGAATGTAAAACAATAAGAACTCTCATTAGATGCTGGTGGAAATATTAATATAAAATGATAGAGATACAGTTGAAAACAGTATGGCAGTTTCTTACAAAGGTAAACAAAATATTATTATATGATTCAGCAATTAAATTATTAGATGTTTATGCAAATAATTTGAAAACTTATGTTCACACAAAAACCATTAAGAAAATGTTTATGGTAGCTTTTTAATCACCATTACTGAAAGCTAGTGAGATGGTTTTGATAGATGAATGATACAACCACTCAATGAAATATTATTTTACAGTAAAAATAAATGTGCTAGTACACCACACACAGGAGCAAACTCACCTTGATTTCAGGGTGGGCTTCTCTTTGGCATAACTTCTAATGAACACAATTGTGATTCTATTTAGAAGTATATTTGGGGGGTGTTTTGAACAACACCAATAGTTATTTCTTCCATTAGAAATTAATGGTTGTTTTCCCCATTTACTAACTTTTTATCAAAATTCCTATTGGCATATCTATACCTTTTAAAATAGTAATGTAGTTTTTGATGCTATTTTATATGTATTTATTTTATCTCCCTATGCCAGCTAATCCTTTAACAGTTACAACAACTACAGCTTCCTCATGTAGATGATAAACGGCTGAAATGAAGCCTTGTGTCATTTCCTTGCTTTCCTTGCCTGCATTCCCTCACTGAGACTGAAGAATCGATCTTGGCCCCAGACCCCCTTCCTTTGCCTCTCATATGAGGCCATTTTACCTGTAATGACAGCTCCTTCTTTGTATGTCTTCTTCTGCTTTGCCATAGTCTCCCACCAAAGCAAGGTACCCTCTCCCTTATCCTCCCCTGACTGGCAGAGGCATCTCTGTCCAGAAAAATCCATCCACTTAGCTTTACACCTCTGGTGTGCTTTTTTTATAGCACACCTAACTGTGCTATAAAAGACTGCCCCTAACTGTCCCTAAGGTCCCCAGAACTCAGCCATTAAAACACCCTTTAAGACCTGAGCAAGACAACCTATGCCAAAAAAAATTTCCAGGTAAGAAGGCATTATAAAAATGGCAAATTAAATATATTCTTCAAAAATGGCTTTGTCATAAAGAGGAAAGGCTGAGATCCTGATACAGATTAGAGACTAAAGACACCTGACAACTTAA
Organism: Artibeus jamaicensis; assembly: GCF_021234435.1. Lineage (NCBI taxonomy): Eukaryota > Metazoa > Chordata > Mammalia > Chiroptera > Phyllostomidae > Artibeus > Artibeus jamaicensis. Next base: position 49,160,229 of record NW_026522030.1, read on the forward strand.
TGCAGTATGTGCTTCTAGATGAATCCTGTAATGGTTTTTTTTAAGCCACAGAAAATATTACTTGATAAATTGACAAAAATAGATTGTGAATGACAGATAAAACTTTTTTATGCCAAATGAAAGGAATAACTGTACTGTGTATAAGAGAATCTTTTTCTTAAAAAGTACAATAAAATATTGAAAAGGAAGTGCATGATTCATGAACTCAGGTGTGCAGGGATGCATGTCAATTTTTCATGCATGTGTGTGCACATATACAGGGAGAAGGGGGAGGAAGGGAAGGAGGCAGAAATAGACACAAAGAGATGGAGAAAAGCCACAAGTGGGCCAAAATGTTAGTAGGTAAGTCTGAATATAGGGTTTATGGTTTTAGCATGCATGCAACTTTCCCACAAGTTTACTTATTTTCAAATAAATACCTTTAAAAACTGGATTGTTTTCCTGAATTCTGCCTGACCTTAAGATTTCCAGCTTTGGTCCCACAGTTACTGCCATCTTGGCACCCAGACACCAGAAGTGGGCAACGCCAACCCTAGAACAGAGTCCGATTCCGTCCCGGGGGCGGGGCCTGGCATCGGCTGCACATTTGAAGCCTGCCAGCTGTTCGGAGGACTTTACCAATTACTGGAGAAGGTCACCACCCCCAAGAAAGAATAAAAGAGTCTAAAAATTATACATAGTATAAAACAAAAACAAAAGGGAACAAGAAATTCAAGATGTTTGCTGCACAGAAACAATCATTTCTTGTGTGGGGCCCCCAGGCCTTGGTCTTCGGTGTTGTGAATGGGTTTGCCAGCACTTCCTTCTCTCTGCTGCGCACCTGCCTCTCCTCACCTGCACTCCCAGCTTCCTGAAATGCATTGCCATCTTTTGCCTTATTTTCTCCTGTATTTTCCTTCTCAGGTACTTATTCTTTTAAATCTTCACTTGTTTGAACTTTATTTAAATATAGTTCAAATACCATATACTTTACCCACTAAAATATGTAACTTTATAATTCTAGTATAGTCACAGATATATGCATCCCCAGTAAATTTGAAAACATCTGCATGACCTCAGAAAGAAACCTTATAAACTAGAGTTATCATCCCTCCACTCCCCTCTCCCTCTCCAGCCCTAAACAAATATTAGTGGATTTCTGTCTCTAGTTTTCTATGTTTTGGACATCTCATGTGAATGGAATCGTACCTGATCATTTGTCACTGGCTTTTTTCACTTCACATAATGATTTCAAAGTTCATCCATACTGTTCCATGTAGTAATATGTTTCATTGTTGAAGCATATTACATTATATGGATATACCATGTTTTATTTACCCATTCATCAGTTGGTGGACCTTTGAGTTATTTTGCACCTTTTCACTTTTGTAAAAACTGAATACTAGAGCTATGAACATTTGTCTGCAAGTTTTTGTGTGAACATGCGTTTTCATTGCTCATGAGTGTGTACTGAGAGGTGGAATTGCTGGGTCATATGGTAACTTTCTGTTTGAAATGTTGAGGAAGTGCCAGGCTGTTTGTCAAAGTGGCTTCACCCTTTCTCATTCCCACCAACAACATATGAGGTTTCCTCCTGCTCCACGTTCTGTGTCACTTCTCTGACCTTTTCATTCCAGCCATTCCTTTGTGTGTCTGTTGTGATATCAGTGTTTTTGATAGGCATTATTTCTGGTGGCCAATGATGGTCCTCATTTTTAATCTAATCTTTTAATTTTAATGGCATTTTGGGAAGAAACAGATGAACAAATCTCTGCGTTTAAGTCATTTTCATATGTAATAGGAAAAATTTTCTTCTTTTAAATACTCGAAAACAGCAATGCCAATGCACCACCAAGATTCTGCAATGCCAATTCTGTAGTTTTCTACTTCTATATATTTAGCATGTTGTTTATTAGGTTATTAAAGAAGAGCAAGACTGTGCCTTGGATTTACTCTGTAAGATTACTTTTGCATGGAGTTGAAGCAAAAATTCACTCAAATGACTCCTCAGGGCTGAGCAAAAGGCAGAGCAGAAGTGATCACCAAAGCCTTTAAAGCTCAATGCTCTTTACATCTGTGGTACGTGCATAAGTATGTTCTACACGTGATGAATATCAAAAGAAAATGAGAACACTGACATGGACGCGTAGCATTGTCTGAGAGGTGGATGGTAAGAAGTTTCAATGGGCTTTTCCACCTTATTGTATTGTAAGTTGGGATGTATTACACATGTGAAATGATAATTGTGAAAGTTGGATGAGGGTAGTGGGAAGATATATTGTTGTATCTGTTCTTAGGAATGTATGAACATTCTGTGTTAAAAAGCTTCAACCAAACAAAAGATGCTGTGCTCTCATAGGGAGAGGGAGGGGGCAAAGTGCCACTGGGAGGTGCATCAGTCCGTCACGGCAGGCATTTAGCTGTCTCTCCTTCATAAGATGATTTCAGGAAGTGCTATTCCCTTGATATTGGGAAGGAAACCCCTTTTTATATAATAGGAAGGAAAAAGGAAACAAATAATGTGAAAGTGCTTTTTTATTTTCCCCAAGTGTTTGGCTGACAAGTTCCCATCTTACAACTTCTTGCTCTTCTGTGGATAGTGGTCCAGAACATCTGTTGAACTAGGTGTTGAGCATTTTGAGGAAAGTGAGATTTGAAATAAATTTGAGCAGCTTTGGGGAGAATATGGACTGAGGAAACAGGGACCTAAACTGCATTTATTCTGTTCACATGTCAGTTAGCATGGGATCAATATTTGTGGAATGAACAAGTGATTTCCAGATGTTCTCAGGCACTAGTAAAACCTATTGTGATCTTTTACACAACAGCGATCTGTTACTTATAGGAAGACATTTCTGGAAAAATACAGAGTTGAAATTTTGCCAGATGAGAAGGATTTAAGGAGGTTGGTGGTAGGGGGTGAAATGTTAGTGACTCGATAGACAATTAAGTCCACCTTGGTAAGGGAGGAAGACAAGACCTTCAACAGGGAGTAAGTGGAAAAATGAAAGAGCTGGAGTTGAAAAATGAATGAGGGGCATCTATGCTGAGAAGAAAGGGGATGAAGCCACAGGGTGGAAAGTCAGACTGAATTATCCCTAATGGCAGAGGCGATCCTGGGAATGAGCTCTGCACGTGGCACTGACTGCACTGGGGAGGAGGTGGAGGACCTGAGATGAGATGGTGCAGGAACTGGGGGGTGAGTTCTTGACAGCTTGGTCCACGTGGATGAATGTTAGAGCCTCCCCTGCATGCTCACCTCTTCCAGTTCCCTGCCTTGGGCCCCAATCCACATGTGTCTCCCTACTAGGACTTTCCCAAAATTTTCCTGCATTTTTCCTGTGACCCCAGCTTCAGACACGGTCGGGCCAGTGGTCTAACTCTGGGCAAGTAGGTACAAGTGTGGTAGTGAGAGGGGCTGTGGTGGACATCTGGTTTCTGTGTTCTGTTATTTCCTTTTTACACTCAAGATTCACTGGGCTTACTAGGAAAACTGGGTTAAGTGCTCACTGGGACACTCACTCCATTTTTGTGTTTCAGACTATATGAGTGGAGTTGCCTTCCCTCCAGACTTCTTTAGGGTGTGTAGGTGTGCAGATTTGGCAGAAAAAGAAAACATTCCATGGCAGTCCGTGGTGAGCACTGAAATATCTGTAAGCCTGGTGCATACTCTAGAACTCACGTCTGGTTCATGAGCTGCTGGTGTTTGGGAGACTGCAGCTCCACCAAAGCCATGAATGTCAGAGGGGCAACTCCACCCTACCAGGTACACTGAACACAATACCAGCAGGCTCTCATACATTCCTTTCAAGCATGGGTGGGAGGAAGGCACCAAGTCCCCCTTTCCCAAAGACAGGGAGCCATGCCTGCTGACATCCATGAAAACACTGTCCCGGTTCTCAAGGACAGCCCATGTATCTTTTATGTAAGGCATCAGTATGCTGTGCAGGGCTCTGATCAGGCCCCGCAGGTGGAGCTTAGATCAATTTGAGAAGCTGGGACAGGGTCCCAGCGTGGTGCTCAAGGGGTAGAAACCTTTGTCCCTCAGCAAGCACACAATTCCCCTCTTGGCTGTTACTTTCTCATTCACTCTAAGGCATATTTTCCTCGCTTGCATCTCCATTTTCCTCTGGGAGGTAGGTGGTTGCCTGGTTGACATTCCTTCCACTGATAGCTGAGTGATGCTTTTGCTCAGCAAACAAAACAAAGGCATTAATCCCTAAATCTATCCCCTCCCCAGGGTGACTTTCCAGGAGACTCATGTGGGTGTCCAAGTTGGGCGTGAGCTTCCCCACCGCCTGCACGTGGCCCCCGATCCACTGCAGCAGTGTTGCCCTGAACACCCCCATGCAGGGGTCACTCATCTTCAGGATCTTCTGATGACTGACTTGTAAATAATGAGGAAGCCACTGTCCCTTCGTCATTAATGTTTTCTGAAAAATATGCCTGTCCTTGACCTTTTTCAGATATAGAAGGTCTGTCTTGCCTACTTCCAGAAAGGATATAAAACATTCCCTGAGGAGGAAGGTGTGGGCTGCTGTCCATGCTCATGAAGACTAAGCTATGACATAGGAGCCAGAGCCCATTTCCTCAAACTTCATCAGGGAGGCAGTGGGCTCTGGGGGAGGCCACATGATGTCTACTTCTCAGTGAGAGCTCCCGGGTACTGGTCACTTTTGGAAGCAAAGGAAGCAATCAGTAGCAGCTGAACTAACTCCTTCCTTTCCCTCAGCACAGGCCCTGAGATACCCAAAACCCATGCCCCCAACACACCACACAGGACAGACAGCACTGTTAGTGGAGAACAATTTATTAGGCAAACAAGTATTCTCTCCAAGGAAGGGCTTTCCTGGAAATGCTACACAAGCAATTTGGGTGTAAGAAACAGATATGGAGGTCTGAACACAGTGCCTTGTGCAGTGGTGAGAGCAGCAGGCGGCCCCTGGGCAGGGTGAGGCCTGCAGGTGGGGTTTGGGTGATGGGTCACAGTCCCCCTGCAGGGCAGAGATTGGGCGTGTCGATGATGTAAACACTGGTCCTTTAGTGCTCTGACTTTCTGAGGATGTCTGCCATCGTTTCTAGTGTATACGACACTTGTAGGGGTTTGACCAGCAAAGACAGCTGCTTGGCGGCAAGACTGACGACAGGCTGGAGGCCTGGGGTTGAGAGCAGGCCGCTGAACAGGTTCCACCTGGGTCCACACTGCTGTCCTCTGCTGCACTGTCTCAAACCTCACGGCACGTGGAAGGGGCTTCTGAGGGCAGGCGGTGTTTCCTGGGTGCCGAGGCCCCAGTCTCTCCTCTGGGAACTTCCCAACATCTGACATGGTTTTCTGGGTTTCTGTCATCCCCATAAAGGCAGCTCTGCTCCTAACTGGGCCTCTGCTCTGTGCAGATGACCTGGGGCTGCCCTTTACCTGGGGGTTTTCCTGCTTTTTGCTGATTAGCTCAGGTTGAAGCCTTTGGAAAAAACTCTTCATTTTAGTTAGGAAAAGACTATCAGGAGGACACTGTGACAAGGTCTGGGGAGATCTGCTCCCAACCATCGCCTCAAACCCAACCTGAGTAGGAACTCTGTTTCTTCCACGTTGGGATCTCACCATCCGCTCATCCCCTCCACCAAGCTCCTGTGACTTGGAGTCTTTAGGGCGCACTTTTTTTAAAGCTGGTGGGAAATTCTTATCTGGGCACAACCTTGAGGTCAGCTCAGGGACCCAAGGCTCCTGCTGTTTCTCCACATTGATTGTTCGGTCCCCCAAAGGAACATGCAGCACCTGGGAAGCTCCCATGTCCACACAGTAGACACCCTGGGCACCAGGCAGGGAGGCTTGGTTAGTCTCATGGGACATGTCAGTGGGTTGGCCTTGGGTCTGTCCATTCTCTCTCTTTTCCAGTTGAGACTTTAACTCACCAACGAGTTGCTTGTTAAGGTCTGATGACTTGAGATCTGATATTTCTGGTGGCTTGTTAAGGTCTGATGACTTGGGATCTGATATTTCTGGTGGCTTGTTAAGGTCTGATGACTTGAGATCTGATATTTCTGGTGGGCTGTTAAGGACTGATGACTGGGGATCTGATATTTCTGGTGGGCTCACTTTAGTCATCACAGGAGTTGTCCCTGTAGTCTTATTCAGACTCATACTTTGGGAGATTCCCAGCTTGTTGGTAGTCACGATGTCCTTAGTATCATCTTGAACAACATAGAGCTCCTCAGCCTCAACTCTCTCCCTGATCATGTTGGACATGGAAGCAGGTTCTTTCTCCTCCATCTTCCTGCCCAGTTGCATTCCTGCTCTGCCATTGATGTTCTTTTCCTCTGGCTCATGTCTGGCCCCAGCCTGCCTTGAGGGAAGTTTTGGAGAGTGAATGGTGGCTGTCTGAAAATGTCCCTGACTTGTTTTGCCAATGATGTTATTTGAGACAGGCAAAATAGTCAGTCTGGCATCCCCAGTGGTCTGAACTTCCTCAACAGGCCCGTGCTTCATCTTAGAGGGTGATGGTTTCAGGGTCCCCTGTTGTGAGGGGGGCCTTCCTTGCTTCCCCACAAGTGAGGTGGCAGGGAGAGGAGATCTGGGGACAGTAGGTGAGTTTTCTGTGCCCACTTTTTCTCTGTGAACAGATTTAGAGATTCCTCTCAAGGGCATGAATCCCCCAGGTTTGTAATTCACCTCCAAAATCAGGTTGGTAGAGGAGGAAGATTGGGAATCTAATAACGAATGGGCTGAAGTCTCTCTAGACTGAAAAATTTCCATGGATTCTAGGACCTTTTTAGGAAGATCCCATGATATCCCTATACACAGTTTAGTAATATGGACTTCCAGCATCTGCTGTGTACCAGACTCAAGGAAAGAAAGCTCCTGGGATGTATTTAGGCAATAGACCCTACCCACTGATGCTGGTGGTGTTCTCTGTTTTATTTCAGTGTCTGATTTTACAGAAGGAGTCTCCTCATCACTTTGCAGTGCATCATGCACTGTCCTGCAGAGCTGACTGTCATTGGTTTCCTGAAACTGCTTGCTCAGGTGAACCCACAGGACCCTTCTCGGGTGCCTTGGACCTTCACTCTGTCCTGACACCACTGAGTTTTCCTCTGACTGACTCGTCATGACTAGGTCTTGCTCAGATTCAGACCCCACCTCCTTCTGTGAGGCTGAGTCCCTGAAGGAATCTTTTGGATCACTCTCTTGGCTTTGTCCCTCATCTACCCCCTCATCCTCCTCAAGCTGAACCTTTTCTGAGCCCCCCTCATAGAAACTTCCTGGTTGGCTACTTTGGCCCTTAGACCCAGAGATCCATGAGAGGTCATAACAGCTCTTTGACTCACATGAGTCTGAGCAATTGTTTGGAAGCCTCATCAGTGACACACACTTAGGGATCCTGAGAGGCAGGCTCCACCTTTGTTGGATGAGCCTTTTTCTAAGGTGATGCTCAAATTTCTCTTGAAGTTCACTGTTGAGGGGAAACCCTACAGGATCCATGGAGATTGAAACATGGGCCTTGGAGGGCTGGCATTGAGTAGATGTGGGAGCTGAAGGACAGAAGTCTTCCCTAGACTTTTGAGTCATAGAAGGCAAATCCTTCAAACTTTGCTGTTTCCTCTGCAACACATTCCATTCCAGGCGTTGAATTTGGGATAATGTGAGACATTCTAATTCTCTCTGGGGTCCATGGAAATGCACTCCACCAGCCCTGTTCTTGGGTATGAAGCCATATGATAGGACTGGGAGTGTGGGCTGAAGGTGAGCCTGCAGTTGGATCTGACTGAGAGGTAGGGGCTGGGACTGGGTCAAGGCCTGAGGCAAGGACTGAGGTTGGAGCTCAAGCAAGCATGGAGGTAAGAAATATGGAAGCACTGGAGCTTCATGGCCTGTGGAAGCATTGGAGAGGCTGTTGAAAACAAAGATTGAGGAACAGTCACCCAAGATAGGGACAGCAGAGGTCAAGGACTCACTGTGAAGAGATGGAAGACCCCAGAAAAGCTGGATAAGTTTTTGCTTCAGATGGTCCTCTTTGGTATTAGGATATGAGTGCTGCTGTTCTGAGTCATGCTCATCAGGGCTGAGAAAGAGGTGTCCAGGATCAATAACTTTGGCAGCAGTGTCTTTTCTAAAACAAGTCCTTGTAGATTGGAGTGCAGGGATCTCTTGATGGAAATTGCACTGTGCCAAGTTGGAAGAGAATGAGTTTTGTGGTTGAGGTATGGAACGGAGCAATGGGGGTTTGGATCCCAAGGAAGGAAAAGGCTCTAGAGGCAGAGTTTGACTTGACGGTGAGGGTGACAAGAAATTCCCTGAGGAGCTCCCTGGGTTTGGGAGGAGAACGGAGCAGGTTGGTGGCAAATCCTCAGGCAAAGGAAGTGGGATTAGGTCCCCTGGAGGATCTCCTAAGGAGGCAGTAGACTGAGTGAATGATGACTCAGTCACAGACGCTGTGCTAGCCGGAGAGGACACAGAGGGAGAAGAATCTTCCAGGGCCTCTGGCAATGGCAGCCCACTCAGCTCAGTGATTGTGTTGTTACACACCTCACAGGAGGGGTCCAGACATAGACACTGGTGCAAACATGTGGTATCATGATGCTGACCCAGGGGCCTGCAGGAAACAGGAAGTATAAAGTTGCAGCCAGGACAACAACAAACAAAGAAGGACCTACTGGCCTGATAGGGGTGGGGCCACCTGAAGCCTACTGCCCCTTCACATTGCTCCACATGTGTGACTTCACAATGCACTCAGTAGCACTCACCCCATGGCACTCACTCACATTCCCGTTCCTATGGCCACCCCCTCCCATGACTATGGAAGGCTACATTGTGTCCCTGAAATTCCAAAGAACTTGCTAAAGAGGGATCAGAAAAAAGGGGAAAACTAGTCACCTCTTCAGGATAGAATTCAGCCTCCTATTCTCCTCTTCTTTCCTGTGGTAGTATCTTGACCCTGGGAAACCAAGGGAGTGGGTTACATGTAATAAAGGTAGATGCATAGGTATTACGCTGGAGTCCATTAATTGGAGACCCTTGGGTTACTAGTTTCTAAAAGTCCCGAGAATTGGTAGATGAGGCCAAATGCTCAATGCTACTTACAAGGTCCCATGTATGTTGCTTCATTTATCAACTACTTTGATATACATTATGTCATTTGATGCTCAAAACCTCTCTGTGAAGCAAGAGGTCAATGTTACAACAGTGAGGAATCTGGTCATCCCGAACCCATAGGTCTTTCAGGAAGTCAGGGACAGAAGTTCTGACTCTGGACATCTACTGAGCCACACACATTGCCCAGGTCCATCACCCCTTGGTATCAGGAGCCTGGGGCAGCAGAGCAGGGGATCTGAGAAGTCTCAGGTTCTGACTGTCTTTCCATGAACCTCCCCTCTGAGGGCTCTGTTTTCTGAGAGAGACTTCATCTCCCATCCAGCAGAGATCATGGACCTGGTACCTCACAGAAAAGACAAAGATACAGTTCCCCTTAGGTGGCTTGGGTGAGATAGGAATCACATTACCTCTCGGTGTCCCACCTTTCCTTCTCCTTTTGGCTCTGCACTGACACTGAGAATAAGAAGAAAACAGTGAGGCATTGGGATTCATTTCTCTCACGCCTCTCTGGAGAAACCCCAAACATTTACTATCCAAAAATAATGTCCCTCTGAGCCCACCAGGCTCATTGTAATCATTAGAAACATAGAGTTCCCTTTTTTTAACCAATTTTTAAAGCTTTAACATGCTTTTCTTTTAATTTTGCTTCTTAGAAAAACTCAAGGATGGATTTTTATCTATGAGGTCCACACTCGATACTCAGATGTCCTGTACTCACTGTGGGCATATGATCTGAGGCCTACAGCCTCCTCGCTGTTCCCTCACACAAAACCCTGTGACCTGGGATAGAGCAGCTCAGGCTGCAACCTCTACTCAGAGGCTCTCAGAAACTCAGTCTTGCTCTCCTCATCTGCCCAAAGCAGAGGCTTGGTCTAGTGATGCCTGACAGGCAAATATGACTCATACTAAAGTGCTGGTTAACTTTGACGTCCTGCAGAGATCCCAAAGCATCCAGAACTAGGGAATCACTGTGTTTAGGATTTTAGCCAGAAACCTGCCACTACACCCAATGGTCTGTGAGCTTCATATGGTAACCTGAGTGCTCCCTGAACCCTAACCCTGCCTGGTCTCTTCCCCTATGAGAGTGGTGTTCTAGTCTCTCTTCAGGCATCCCATTTCAGTGTCTCTCTGACTCAGCCAGACTCACACAGAAATGGAAATAATGGTAAAGAATCTCTGTTGAAGGTCACTCAGGGCTCCTTACCTTTTGAGTGTGTTCATTTTCACAGCAGGTTGGGGTTGATGGAATAACCCCCAGGACATATAAAAGCAACAGGAGCAACCACAACAAGGTGATGTAAATTACGTTGCGAGTCTTCTGTTCAGGTTCTGGGAAGAAGCTCAGATAGAGCTCGTGAAGAAGGCTATTCAGAAACAGGTTGAGATCCATTTTCTGAATTGCAAAGCTGCTTGACGCAACTGAGCTCTGAGGGCACAGCCTCTGGACTTTATTGCCAGGCCTGCATCACACAGCATGGACAAGTCATAAAGGGTTTCTGAAGGTGGGGCAGGGTATGCCTTCAAGAGGGTGTGTGCATAGTCCCTCCCTTCCTCACCCCTGTTGGTCCTCTAGGTCCTTCTACCCTAAGAACTTTAAAAACATTTCAATTATGGCAGTGCCCAAAACAATTTAATAGATAATTTAAAATTCTTTTTCTTTTTTTTAAAGATTTTATTTATTTATCTTTAGAAGGGAAGGGAAGGGAAGGGAAGGAGAGAGGCAGAGAAACATCAATGTATGGTTGCCTTTCATGCGTCCCCTGCTGGGAACTGGCCTGCAGGGAACTAGCCTGCAACCCCGGCATGTGCCCTGACTGGGAATCGAACCATGATTGTCTGGTTCACAGGCCCACGCTCAGTCCACTGAGCTACACCAGCCAGGGCTTGGATAATTTAAAATTCTTATGGGATGAATTTTTATAAATTAAAATGCATATCCAAATTAAGATGGACAAAATAAACTTGCTCATTCCCATTGCTGTCCTCCATTTGTTCATTTGTGATCTTGTTGATATACCGGGATACTCATGTTTATTTTTGTGGGGAAGATATGATGGTTAAAACTACAAACAAGAGAAAAGGAGAGACATTGGCTGCTCTAAGATGTCCCCATTTGCAGTGGAGCCCAAGACTGCTGTCTGCTGGGGAGGTGTCTCTTGGCATCATGGCCACTGCTCTGGGGTGCAGAACTCAGATGGGTGTCTTCCACTGGCCACCCAGCTATATCCCCTTATGCTGCAGTGACCAGCAGCAATTCTGGGACAGTGTGCATTGGTCCTAGAATCCTGAGACCAACATTTCTCACACCCCAGATGGCGTTAATGAAGCACAGATTTTGAGGGGTTGGCTTCATGTGTGACTTCCTGGGCCACCCTGGTTAGCCTGCAGCCATGAGGTGTTGGTCTCACGTCCAGCAGGGGAAGCATGGGGTTTGGTGGTGTGAGGCAGCCCCTGGGTGGAGAAGAGCCGGGGCAGAGCCCTCATTCTGAACACTCAGTACTCTTTCAGTACACGGAATAAAGTGATTTCTCTTCTGAAAAAAACACGTGGTAGAAGAACAAAATGTCTTCCCAAGTTATTCTGTTACTTTGGAAGATGGAGAGTGCTGCCTTATGTGAGCCAAAGCTTGTCATTCATGAGGGTCCCAGGAGTTCTCATCTGTAAGTGCAAATAAGACCTGACAAACACTACCTCAGTCAGATGGTGAAGGGTAAGATTTACGAGGAAGTCATTGTAGATATATGTGTTGCATGAGTGTGTGTGTATACATATATAGAGAGAGGGTATATATTGTTAATATGTATTTGTATATATACATGCATCAACACACATACACCTTACACAACATATATTTTTGATATCTCCATATCTAAATTTAAATATATGTATATGTATGAGTATATCTCAAGTAGCCATGGGATTTTTATTAAAAATAGGTAGTTAGATAAATTTAAATAAGAATTAAAAAATAAACAAATTTTAGAGTCAGAATGAATTCCTGTTAAATGATTGGTGATTTTTAAATAATTGGAATTTCTGAAATTTTGTTTACTCTTTTATGACAAGGTGATTATAATCCTCTCTATGACAATTCTTTCCAGTGCCTATAACTTATTTTTGGGTAGAGCAAAGTGTTTATTTTATTTCATTAACTATTCTTTGTAATTAAAAATTATGGCTGATTTTCACATCATTAATGATATACATTTTCCACATAGTTATAAGCAAACCCCAGTTCTCTAATATTTACAGTGTAAAATCTAGCAGAATAAAATTAATTTTCCTCAATAAAAAAAATAAATGATGTATATTCTTTAGTCAAACTACTTTTGAATTCAAGTAGAATCTTGCCAAAGTCTGAAAACCGTATCGGAAAACTATTATCAACCTTGCACGTCAGACATGTGTGAGCGTGCCCCCACACAGGAGCAAGCAAAACGGGTTGTTTCCAGTTGCTTCTCCATGTTTCAAAGAGAGGATAAAATGGCCCTGTTTGTATTTTTAACTTCTTTATTTGGAAACTGGTCACATAGGTCAGCAATTTCCTATGTGGCATATCCTAAAGTTAGTATTTCCATTTCCACATTCTGTGCCATAACAAAATGCACCATACCTAATGCTGTCACTATTGATTCATTAAGTTAGACAACACCTGACCTCAAGGAAAATAATTTTATCTGATACTAAATTTCAAATTAGTGAATCTGGCTACCTTGTACATTCACTTAGAATAATGACTTTATTATTTGGGGAAGCAAACCTATTTGAAATACAAATCTTTTTAAGAATGCTGTATGTTGCAAAATGTGTCTGCAGAATTATATGTAAAAAAAAACAAGTAATGTTTTTCAAATTACCTAAATTAGCAAACAGATAATGGATTCAGATTAATTTTCTTTTTAATATTAAATACTGATACCAATCCATTGACACTATAAGCTTTTGCAAACATTTGTTATCATGAAAAATGTATACAATAAAATATTAGGACAGATTACGATTTTAACAATCATGAAATGAAGGTGTGGTAAATGGAGGAGGGCTGGTGTTTGCCTCTGAGCGTGTCTTTTCATTCAAACAACTGGAAACCTACTCTTGCCCGCCCCTGTATAGGTGTGTTCACCGGTCATGTCTTTCTTGCTCAGAGTTTCCAAGAATCAGCTAATTCTGTATATGTAAACAGAAGGGGTCTGTGAAAATAAAAGTGTCTCGATGTCTTTAGCACTAATGCAAAACATTCTGTAGTATGTTGAGGTATGTTCCTCATTTTCAACTTGATAAAAAAGTAGTTGCATCCTTAATTGTATGTAAACAAGAGGGCACATTCAGACATTGCTTATCCACTCCTTCACCCTCATTTCCAGTTGTTTACATACAGTGCAGAAACTCAGGTTTGGTAAATATTTTCATTTATGAAGAAATAAAAAAGTGTCATTATGGGAATCCTTAATATGGTGAGACAACTTTCTTAATTAACCATCTTAATTTAAATCATTCAAATGTGTTTACTTATTTTTCTTAGCGAAGGCAATGAGTTTAAGTTCTATCATCTGTATTCACGTGTCCTGGGAATATCAGAGTATGTGTTTGTAGGAGTTTCTGAAAATATTCTCTAGTGCATGTAAAGGACAGACTAATGCTAAATGGTCCACTGGAAGATTACCTATTGCCTAGATTCATCATAATTCTCTAAGTATTTGAACATCTTAGTTAAATTTTAAAAAAGGAAATCTCTATAAAGCCAAGCTGAAAACAGAGCATGTAATGGGTAATACACTTCACAATTGCTATAAAACTCTTTCTTAGCACTTCCATTTAATCCAATAAATTAGATGCCCATTGTCTGACACTAGTTTTCCAAAAAGATTACTCTCACCGGGGCTTTAAAAAAAAATAGAAAAGCTGCCCTGGCAGGTGTAGCTCAGTGGATTGAGCGCAAGCCTGTGAACAAAAGAATCATGGTTTGATTCCCAGTCAGGGCACATGCCTGGGTTGCAAGCCAGGTCCCAGCATGGGATGCACGAGAGGCAACCATGCATTGATATTCCTCTCCCTTTCTAAAGATAAATAAATAAAATCTTTATAAAAAATAGAAAAGCTTAAAAAGCAAATCCCAAAAAGATTAAGATGATCTATAAGTAATTTAACTTCCTGCTCAAGAAAGTGACATTAACCTATAAAGCTGTAACAGGGGGTAACACAATCCAAACAGTAAAAACGTACAACTCCTAATGCCCGTCTTCCAGTCAAACATAAGTAGGTATGTAAGCACAAATGATGTCTCATAATGAAGAGAAATATCGGTCAACAGAAACAGAGACAGAAGTGGCAGAATTAATAGCACTGCTCATAAGAACTTAAAACAACCATTAAAAGTACGCATTGACAATAAAGAAAGCATTGACATAATGAAAAGATAAATTTAAAAATATTATATAATATTAAAAGATCCAAAAAGAAATTCCTGTGCAAAAAGACGACTAAATTGAATGTTCTAAGAAGTTCCAATGTGGCTAAAATTTAAAAGAAATGACATCATCAAATGTTGGTGAGGGTGTAGAACAACTAGAATTTTCAAGAACTTTGCAAAGTGTTTAGTCTATTTCTTATAAAATCCAGTATACATTAACCTATTACCCAACAATTCCTCTCCTTGGCATTTATTAAAAGAAACAAACACATTAGTTTACAAAAAAACCCCACTCATACAAGAATGCTCATAGCAGCTTTATTTATAATTTTTGAATACTGTAAGTGTAGCAGATGCCCATTAAAAGAAGAATGTATAAACAATGTGATTTATTCATATACTCATGCATACAAAACCTGGGGTTAATCTCTAAAATATTATGCTGCATGTTAAAAGACATATAAAAGAGTAGACACCATATGGTTTTATTTATATTTAGTAGAGAAAAAATAAAATTAAACCTTGGTAAAGTAAAAATCATAATAGCCATTGCTTCTCTTGTGTGCAATAAGAAACAGCTGTGAAGGGCTGAAGGGAAATTTTCTAAGGATAATAATGTTCTTTGTTTCAATAGGGACTTGGGTTAACAGCATCATCCTTATATAAGTCAAGAAGGGCCCTGACTTAGATTTCAACCTCAAGGACCATATATTGGAGTGCCTTCTTAAAAATTCTCTAGATACCATTCATTGCCTAGTCCCTTGGGTCCAGTAGTATCATCTGGGTAAGGTGACCCAAATCGAAATTTGCATCTATGTGACCCCAGTCCCTATTTCTTCTCTATTGTAATGGATATAAGAAATCAGAAACAGAAGAGCTCATGTGGTTTGCTTCTACAGGTAATAGTCCAGAAAGTATCCAGTCATATACTATGAATAATAGACATATATTGTAGAAGATACCAGATACAAGAAACATTGTACGTAGGACAACGATCCCCCAGTCCCCTTCAAAGTAGGCACTTTGGGACCTCACACAATTCTCCCAATCACCAATCGGCTGCCTATGGTATTTTCCTGAATCTCATGGATGACCTGCAATCTCTTCTCTTTCAAAGGTGATTTTTGTTTTGGGAAAAGACAGAAGTTGGAGGGTGCCAAATTTGAGCTATAGGGGCCTAGTCACCCGAGTGATTTGATATTTCACCAAAAAACTCTGCATGAGACGTGATGCATGAGCTGGTACATTATTGTGATGAAGCTGCCAATCACCAGTTGCCCATAGCTGTGGCCTTTTGAATCATCCTAACACTTTACACAGAGGAAAGTTCAAGCTTAATGTAAATCTGTTGCAGATTCATTATTTGCACAGTGGACTGGTTTGCAATGGCCACACAAGTGCACATGCCCCCACTGACTAGTACAGTGAAGTCATCATTGTTCACACATGTGGGTCCCAGTCCAGTCTGCTTGGCTGCCAGATTACATCAATGTTGCATGAGCCATTCTCATCTTATTGGCAGAACGCTGATTAGTAATTGCATGTGTTGGTGGGTGTGGGATTGACGGCATTCTGGAACAATGGAAACTTCCGTGTTTATGGACATGTTCTAAAAAGCAATTAAGGTGGTGACTACATGAATGATGTAGACACTGCCAAAACTCATCAAAATGCACAAGGAACCCGGTGCATCTTATTTATGTAATTTATATGACCATAAAATAGAAAATGGATATAAAAATTTTTAAATAAGTGCTAAATATGATATAGACTAGAAATGAAAATACATTATATGGGTTATATGTAGTTGGTCATGAAAATGTATACATTAAAAATGTGTAGCCCTGGCTGGTGTGGCTCAGTGGATTGAGCACTGGCCTGCAAACCAAGGGATAGCTGGTTCAACTCCCAGTCAGGGCACATACCTGGGTTGTGGGCCAGATCCCCAGGGGGGAGCATGTGAGAGGCAACCACACATTGATGTTTCTCTCCCTCTCTTTCTCCCTCCCTTTCTCTCCGAATAAATAAATAAAATATTTTTTAAAAATCTGTAGCTCTTTTTTGTTTTGTCTGTTTCTTGACAAGGGACTAAAAGAATATGTCAAGTTTAACTTTGCAGTCGTGAATACCCTTCTGGATATACAATACTCATCATCATTCATAGACTCCATTCTGGGGCTTAATCTTACTCATCAAATGTGATCATCTTTCTGTCACTTGATATTAGTGCAAAGCTACAGAGTAAACCTTTGTGGAAAGTGAAGAGATTTCCCTAATAATACAGTGATGCACCTGATACACATGGATTATTGGGCAAAGAAAGCAAATTACTTTTTTTTTTTTCATTAGGACTTCGGTGCTTTCTCACAATCTGGTCAGGGCTCCTACTAGAAAAGAAAAACCTTTAGCAACAAAATTTACAGTAGGAGTATTTACATTTGCTGATAGCTAGCCTAAGAGCATTTAGATGAAATTAATTTCCATCAGTGTGCATGCTGGTGCATTTGTCCCCCTTAAATTAAAGTGAAAATGTATCAAGGTCTATTGGAAATTTGCCTCTTAGGGTTAGAAAAGCCAATGTAGTAAAGGTAGTGAATAATATTAGAAATGAGAAATGCATAGCAAAGGATTTTCTAGAATTTGTACAGAGACAAAAAGAGAGAAGCAGTTGTATTCATTAGAGCTTTTATTATTTTATATAGCATCTCATGCAATTCCTATAAAATTAGGTAGAAATGGTAATTAATGTTTTTGTATTCTTGACATTTTTTTATTATTGTGTTTTTATTTAACAAAAATAAAGTCAGTGTAATAAAGTATTATAACCTGCTATGGTTTCTTTAAAAGTTATTCTATGACAATTACTTTTCATATAAAAACTGATGGTTTTATTATTGTTCCTTCTTTCTATGCCTTAAAAGCAATTTCTCTTATTTATTTTTTTTCCCCAAAATGATGATTCCTTCTTGGTGGCTCAAAGCGGGAGAGCTACGGGCTGCTTTCACAGCCAACAGTCACCCTCGGTCTGCTTGGTTGAACAGCAGTGATTGGATTTGCAAGGAGCTATCTTCTTTTTTCCTTTTTGTAGATTGCCCATAACTGCTGTGTTACCAGAACGGAATCATTGCTTTCTCCATCCTCTTATGCATCTATCTTGATCTAAGCACTGCAACTATTACGTCTGAAAGCACAACAAAGATTGTAATAGTAAGACTTGGTTCCCAATGCTAACCAAACATTGAGATCAAAAGAATGCAAAACACAAGTTTTTATTTTTAAGTCAACAGACACTCCTGTCAATCATGAAAATTAATTTTCATTTTCTGCCTTGTAAATTTGGTTCCTAGACAAATAGCTGCCACTAATTATTTTGTGCATTTTCTGTCTCTGGGTGGCAAAAAGAATGGGTGGAAGAATAAAAAGAGTCAAGTTGAATACCTGGCACAATTCCTTAAAAATAACTAATTTAATATAGCCAGATGATTTTTAATAGCATGGTATTTTGAAAATAATAGATGTAGCTACACAGTTACTTTATAGAAGGAAAAATTCCAATTTGTGTTATATGTTGCCAATATTTAATTTGCAAGAATGTATATGCAGTCTGTATGACTTGGATACAGTGTGACCTTGGAGAAAACTGCTGAGGGCACATCTGGACACCAGACAGGAAGTTTGGGTGTGTAGTTTCTTCAAGTAGGAAAATTCATTTTAAGCTTAGACCTAAAAGATATGGGACGAAAATGTTTTTTTTCTTCAAAACATACTGAGAAGGATGCAAAATGAGCAAAAAAATTATCCTAAAGTGCACAAAATTCCTATTTTAGAGACATTAGTATGGTATCTATCAAACAGAGAGTAATTGAAAGAAACAAGAAAATCTCACCAAGCAACAAATTAGTGTAAGAAATTCTGCAGCACAAAACAGAGAGAAGATCAAATTATAAACTTAGCTTAAATTCTTCTATTTAAATACAGAGACAGAGGTTAAGTTTTCTGTTGCAAATAAATGCCAGTGTAGAAGAGACCTCATTGAGATATAGTAGGACCATAATGCTAAGCAGGAACGGTGAGCACTCTTTTACTCGAAATACCTAGACAGTTTTTATTTTGTGAATATTATCTGAAAGCACACCGTAGGAAGTATTACTAAATATATTTCATTCATCGGTAAGCCCATATAGATAAAGTATTTTTAAAGACTTTATTTATTTATTTTTAGAGAGGGGAAGGGAGGGAGAAAGAAAGGAAGACACAGAATGTAGTTGCCTCTCTCGCATGCCCTACTGGGGAACTGGACTGCAACCCAGGCATGTGCCCTGACTAGAGATCGAACCAGTGACCCCTGGTTCATAGACTGGCACTCAGTCCACTGAACCACACCAGTCAGGGCACGATACCGATAAAGTATTTTATTCCTAAAAGCTTGCTATTTTTGTCGAAGGTTACATGATCATGACAGCTTTAAAGTTTGTTTAAGCATGATTAAATTTCGGACCTTTACTTCCCATCTCAAGACCAAAATATCTCTTTCTTTAGAGCATTTATTTAGAAAATATATAATTAGAAATTGTCTGTCCTTTTGAAATGTAAATCTTTTTTAGTCTTTTCCGTGAGTTTTCTCTCTCCCTTTCTCTCTGTCAGTCCCTCTAAGTCTCCAGAGCTGTCAGCCTGCTCTCTATCTAAGAGTCTACTTCTATTTTTGAGTCTACTTCTATTCAGTTTGTTCAACAGATTCCATATATGAGTGAAATCACATGGTATTTGTCTTTCTCTGACTGGCTTATTTCACAAACTGTAGTGATTGCTGGGAAGGAGGAGTTGAGTGGAGGTGAAAGAGGGGATAAAAGATGATGAAAATTTAAATAATATAAGAATAAAAATAATAAATCAATATATAAAGCATCTCTCCAGTTTAACAACCAGGATAGTCTTTCTAAAGGACCTCAGCCATCCTTTCGAAATGATAATAGCACCACTATTTCCCAGTTTGGAAAAGGATAGGAACTAAACTTTTGTGGACAGTTCTTCTTCATCCTATAAAACTTCTGTCATGAAGCTATGAGAGAGGTTACCTTTTGAGGGGGTAAAGCAAATTAACAAAGATGGAGAGCCTAAGATCTTTTTATTATCTCAGCAAACCATCAGAGGCTAGTGGTAAACATTAACAGTCTTCTTCACAGCCCCAAAAGATGTGACCAATCCATCCGACACTTTGATTTCAGATTTCTAACCTCAAGAACTGTCAGAGAAAAAAAAATGTTCTTTAGAAACTAGTTTGTGCTATTCAGTTGGCCCAAAAGTGTGTCTAGTTTTTCCATATGATGGCTGTAGTAGTGCTTGGTTGTCTTTAACTTTATTTGAAAAAAAATGTTAGATTATATTGTGACAGCTGTCATATCAGTGTATATTTAAAAGAACTTATCAGACTTGGTGAATATTTGTGCAGCCATTTTAATATTAAAGATGGAACGAGATATACAACATTTTTAGTGTATTATGCTTGTTTACTTCAAGAAAGGTAAAAACACAACTGAGACACAAGGAAAAAGATTTGTGAATGGAGAAGGTGCTGTGACTGATTGGATGTGTCAAAAGTAGTTTATGAAGTTTCTTGGTACTATTGACACATTTTTGCCACATAATTCTTTGCTGTGGGGCTGTCTTCTACATTGGAAGATGTTTAGCAGCACCCCTGGCCTCTACCCACTAGAAGCCAATAGCAGGAAATGGCTTCAAATTATCCAAATCAGTAAAATTATCGGTGAAAATGAAAAATGTCTCCTTTATTTTATGGAAAAAAAAAACTGAACAGATTTTGGCAATCACAATACTTTGTTAGAGCAACCATAGTGTAACCATGCAGAAACCTCATTTCTTCAATACTACCTTTTTTCTTTCCTTTTGATTCAAATTGGCTTCATCCAGTACCATGACTCACCTGCCTACCTCCTTCCTTGCACATCCACTTCCTTAATCCTTAAGCCCTCGGGACACTTAGATTCTGGTCTCCATCAAAGAGCCATAGGAACAATCTCCATGTCTGTTGACCATGAACACAGTTTTCTTCAAACTAAAGATTACATCTAGGCCTCTGTTGTGGTTCAACCCCAAACCCATGAAAGAGGAAGAACTTATCAAACACAACCTCCCAAAACTACACAGACCTGTGCCATGTCTGACATCAGGGCCTGATATAATGATCAACTCATGATATCAACTACTTCCTACCCTGGCCCTAACCAATCAGTAGAGCCCATGACCCCACTCCACAGTCACCATGAGGAATGATTTTCTTTTTTGTATATTATCTATCCTCCAGGAGGCACTGGGAAGTCACATTCTTTGAGTAATTCCTCACCTGTGGCTCTGAGTTTGGCTCCATTTCTTTATATAAAATTTACTTTCTTTTGCTGCAAATTCCTGTTTGCATTTTGTTAGGCTTTGATGCATATGGAAAATGAATCCCCTTTAGTGTGGTAACAATAATACATAATAATACACACACAGCCAACATGGTTTTTGAGGAGATTAAATGAGAGTACAATAATAACATAAGCATATAGATAATAACTTTCTTAATTATCTTTGTTGCTGAAGTTTGAAAAAGGGTGCTTGCCCTATTTCACTGAGTTATTGATTAAAAAAATAAGTGAATAAAAACTAAGCAATTAAATTGTCAGAATGGCTTTATTATTAGTGTTTAAAAATATAAATGACATATTATAGAATTGTTCACCCTAAACCTGTATAATTTTATTAACTAATGTCACTCCAATATTCAATATTTTTTTAAAAAAATCTAAGGCCTAAGTGAGACATGTTAACTTATTACTCAATTATAAGTTTCTCACAGATCCTTAATTTTCCATATAATTTGTTTCTCTAATTTTGATAATTTTAGTTGTATGTCAAAAATCATAATCTCAGATGTGTATTTATAAGTCTTAAAAATATTTATGTAATGTTACCAGGTTGAATAATAAAAATACTGTCAGTCACAAACTGGTTTGTGGGGACAAATTAACAAAAAGGGGACATATTAACATAAAAGAATGAGCCCTGGCTGGTGTAGCTCAGTGGATTGAGTGCAGGCCTGCAAACCAGACAATTGCAGTTCCATTCTCAGTCAGAGCATATGACTGGGTTGCAGGCTGGTTCCCAGCAGGGGATGCATGAAAGGCAACTATACATTGATGTTTCTCTCCCTCTCTCCTTCCCTTCCCCTCTAAAGATAAGTAAATAAAATCTTTAAAAAAAAAGAAACATAAAAGAATGAATTTCTTAGGGTAGAAATGAAAGAGTTCCAAATGTACAGAATCACAGAGTTTTGTTATGATCTTCAAGTTACATCTTTACATTCAGGATGTTTTCTATTTCTATACACATAATGAGACTTAAAAAAGAAAAACAATTGTAGAAGTTAATGAATTCTTGGTTTCTGAGATGATGTGTAATGGAAAATCTTTAAGTAGTATTTAAGAAGAATGTCACAAAATTGGGAAATTGATCTTATAGATAAAAATAATGAATATTTACAAGATAATATAAGAACAAAATAAAAATAAAAAAGAGAATGCACAGAGTTAGGTGTTTCTTTTTGTTGTTGTTGGACTAAAATGAGATAGCCCCAGCTAAAGTAGCTTTTGAAGGAGTATTCTGACTTTTTGAAAAAATAATTTTTTAAGATTTTATTTATTTATCTTTAGAGGGGAAGGGAAGGAGAGAGGGAGAGAAATATCAATGTGTGGTTGCCTCTCATGGTTCCCCTGCTGGGAACTGGCCTGCAACCCAGGCATGTGCCCTGACTGGGAAGAACCGCGATCCTTTGGTTCACAGGCCTGCACTCAATCCACTGAGCTACACCAGCCAGGGCTTGGAAAAATAATTTATTAGTCATAATTTTATCAATCAATGGGCCTTGGGTGCTCTTACCTCTTACTCTATAGCTCTTAGCTGAAGATAATGATCACAAAGTAACTAAAATAAGTCTGACCTTTTGGCTTCAGAAAAAAAATAAAGTAGATAGAGAGAAGCCTTCATTTATTATGCTAATTTCAATTAAGCAAATTTTTCCTGACTAACATTAGAATATGTATAGTGAAATGGTGTTTCTCAATAAACATATGATAAAGTTAAATAAAAGCATAATTCAATTTTCTTTTGAAAATGGAGAAAATTTGTGTGTTGTATATAAAAAAGAATACATTATTCAAATTTTCTTTGTCACATTTTGTTCTTTGCAAAATCAAAACTCAATGTATTCAGGAAGGTATATTAAAGTTGAATAGAATACCAGAAGGATAGCTTACAGTTTAAATGCAAGCAGTATAAGGATTTATTCTCTATCACCAGGGAAAGGAATGGATATTGCAATATATAAAATCATAAACCTAATAGATACAAGAAATACATTCATTATACTTCAAAAAATTAGACCCTTGATGCACTCCTGGAAGTAAATTTAAGATCAAGATTAAGATGTACTTTCACATTGCAAAATAAACAGCAAACTTCTACATTAACTCTGTAAAACAATTTAGAGCCAGAATGTGCCATGGTAATATTTATGCCATATTTTGTATTAATTTATATTATTTGGAAAATTTGAAAGGTAATGTATTTTATTCACATTTAAAAATAAAGATTGAAAATAAAAATAGTTACATCACACCATTGTTCCATATGAATTGGAGCAATGAGTTTTCACGCACAAATTGATGTTATGTATAATGCCATATTTCACAAATTATCACTCATTTGTAATAATTCTCAGTCAGTGTCAAATTCCAATATGGGAGTACTTTGTTAGGCATTAATTAATTCCTCTCTAAGATGTGAAAACTATTTTAAGACCACAGTAATCAAAACAGCCTGGTACTGGCATAAAAACAGACATATAGACCAGTGGAAAAGCCCAGAAATCCCAGAAATAAGCCCAGGTCTCTATGGTCAATTAATATTTGACAAAGAGAGCAATAGCATAAAATAGAGTAAAAATAGCCTCTTCAACAGATGGTGTTGACAGACCTGGACAGCTACATGAAAAAAAATAAACTTTGACCACCAACTTACACCATATACAAAAATAAACTCAGGGTGGATAAAAGACTTAAATATGAGTCATGACATCATAAAAATTCTAGGGGAAAACATAGGCAGAAAAATCTCAGATATTCCACGCAGCAATATTTTCACTGATATGTTCCCTGGAGCAAGGGGCATAAAGGAAAGAATAAGCAAACTGGACTTTATCAAAATAAAAAGCTTCCGCACACCTAAAGAAAACATCGACAAAATGATAAGGGAACCAACCATATGGGAAAATATATTTGCAAATGATATCTCAGTCAAGAGTTTGATCTCTGAAATATATAAAGAATTCACATAACTCCATTCCAGGAAGACAAACAACCCAGTAAAGAAATGGACAAAGTACCTGAACAGACACTTCTCAAAAAAGGACATACAAACGGGCCCAGAGTCAGATGAAAGGATGCTCAGTGTCACTGGCCATAAGAGAGATGCAAATTAAAACCACAATGAGATACCACTTTACACTGGTCAGAATGGCCATCATAAACAAAGCAACAAACAAGTGTTGGAGAGGTTGTGGAGAAAAGGGAACCCTAGTTCACTGCTGGTGGAATTGCAGACTGGTACAACCACTATGGAAAACAGTATGGGATTTTCTCAGAAAAATAAAAATCAACCTGCCTTTTGACCCAGCAATTCCACTGCTAGGATTATGTCCTAAGAACCCTGAAACACCAATCCAAAAGAACCTATGCACCACAATGTTCATAGCAGCACAATTTATACTATCCAAGTGTTGGAAGCAAGCTCAGTGCCCATCAGTAAATGAGTGGATCAAAAAACGGTGGTACATTTACACAATGGAATTCTATGCAGCAGAAAGAAAGGAGCTCCTACCCTTCACGATGGATGGAACCGAAGAGCATTATGCTAAAGGAAATAAGCTAAGTAGAAAGACAAATACATGATCTCACCTATATGCAGAACATGACCAACAAAACAAACAAGTGAGCAAAATATGAACAGAGACTTTAAAATAAAGAACAGACTGTTGGTTGATAACCAACAGTAACCAAATGGGAGAGGGGAGGGGGATAACTGGGAAAATAGGGGAAGGGTCATGAAGGAACACATATTAAGGACACATGGACAAAGCCAAAGAGGGTAGGATGGAGGGAGGGAGGCAGGGATGTGTGTTGCAGGGAACAGTGGAGGGGGGAAATGGAGACAACTGTACTTTAAAAACAATAAAATATTTTTTAAAATATGAAAACAATAAAAACTAGAGTGCAGGTCCATGCAAAGACCAAAAAAGTGGTAACTTATGTATAATGTGCTTTTGAGTTGGCGCTGACTCTTGGAGACCCTGTGAATGAGTGATGTCCACCACATCCCGTCCCAAACAGAACTAGTATGCTGTACCCATTCAAAAACAAAGGGAGACTCTATGTTTTAAATAATATGAAGTGTTTTGATTCCTGTAAATAATATATATGATCTATTTAAATATAATTAGCAAATTATCTCCACCGAAGGGCAGGTAATACCATAAAGAACAAAACAAGATATCACTGAAAGGCACATGTTTACTTCTTAAAGCAGCTTTTTTTCTTAATACAAGGTGGATGGTAAGTCAGATGTCAGAAATATCACCTCTAATAATTATAGAAGGCATTGTCTAATTAAAAGGCAATAGCAGTCAAAAGATGAGAACAGAGCAAGAGTGCTCAAAGAAATTCTTCCATATATCCACAGGTCTTCAGTGACTGGATTGTAGCAATTCTCTGAAGGATGAGTGTGTGGCAGCAAAGCTGAGTGTTATGGTTTAAATTGTACATTGCACCAAACTCATATGTTGAAGTTCTAACCACCCAGTACCTTCGTGTGCACTTATATTTTGAAATGGAGCCATTGCAGATGTGATTAATTAAGATGATGAGGTCATCCTGGAGTAAAATGAGACCCCATTCCAGTATGAACAGCATCCTTATAAAAAGGTTGAAAATTAGGCATAGACATATATACACAACTGCACATAGACACAGAATGCCATGTGAACACAAGGAAGAGATTGATGGTTTTATAGCATTTATTATTATAAAGTTTTTACTTTTCATGAAGTATTATGCTATCATTACAGTGTAAATTGTAATAAGTAAGTTACATGATATAATATCTTCAGCAATGACTAAAAGTCACAGAAAGAACAAAAGGAAAAAAAGGTCATGCAAAACAAAATCAGAAATTTTAAAAAGAGTTGTTTTATTAGGTGCGAAAATAAATTCGATAAAGTTTAACATCTATGTAAGATAAAAACCCTCAACAAATTTGGAATGAAATGGCACTTTATTAATTTTATAAAGGGTATCTATTTTTGAAAACTCAGATAGCATTCTAAACATATATTAGTGAAGTACTGAACACTTTCTCTACCAATGCAGACAGGGCAGGGGTGAGCATCATCGCCCTTTCTCTCCAACATTGTACTGAATCGCTGGCCAGTGCATTAGAACTGCAAAGAAATGAAATAACAAGCATGTCACTTGAGAAGAAAGAAGTGAAACTGTCTTTGTTAGGTTCTATGTCAGGCAGTGTGTTACTGTTATCTCAAGAGGGGCAGGATCCACATCCCTCCCAGAGTTTTGTTTGGGTGTTGAGACTGATAGTGCCCCTCATGCAGCATATGTCAATTATAATATTTGTTAATCACATAATGTGTCTTCCTAGGGAAAATAGAGGAGTCTCCCAAGCAGATTTCTAAATATCTTGAGAGAGCAGGAGAAGAGACTGGCTTTGGCTTTTACCACAGTTAAGCAGTGGGGGCAGGGTAAACGATTCCAGGTTCTGGCAAGTGCTTGCATGTTTCAACTGTCAGTATCACTGAGGGAGGAGCCCTGGAACTTGATCCAGAAGTGGGAAAGGAAGGGCGTGGGGTCAGGGAGTGGGAGGCTTCAAAGCTGTCGGTAACCGTGAAAAATTAAATAAGGCCTTTTTAGACAATCAACTCCTCATAGAACAACATTGCAATCCCTTTCTTTCTTATTAAGTGATGTTCTAGTGTGAGATTTGTTATCATTGTTCTTATCGTTTGCTTGTTTTTGTTCTCTCTCTCTTTTGTCAATATTGTTTGATTTGCCTCATCCTCCTCCTATGTAATCTCTTCACTAGGTCTGATTGCATAACCTCTTCATTCTCAAAACATAAGAGATCTGATTATAGAACCTTCACTGAGCACAACCTGGATTAATCCCAACACCTAATGCTTTCCCAAAGATAATTTTCCTCTGTCCAAAGTGATCTTTCTAAGATCAATTAAATATTCAAAACTGTGGCAAGATTTCCTCTTTTCATTTTTATTTTTTAAGGGAAAACTCTCAGGGATACTGGCATTAAAAATAAAAAAAATAAACTTTTAAAAAAGACTTAAAATAAAATTTAATCCCTAGTGGACCATCCTCTTTTGTAAGGGACTCAACTGCAATGGTAAAACATTTTTAAAAACTTTTATATTGATAGTTGCCATTATTTTAAGAGTTTCTCCTAGACAGATACATAATATATCATCATTGAAATCTTGATCATAACACAATAAATTGATTACAAATTGAGATTATAAGGCAATAGAAACTGAATCACATAGTAAGATAACCTAGTCTGGTTTAGGGAGCACTGACTCCCTATGTTTCTTCATCCATTCTCTTCTTCCTTCTTCCATTAGAACTAAGGTTCCAATACTACAGTAGAAATAATATACTTTGTTGGGAAATTATATGCATTTCTGATAGTATAAAATGAACCTATCATACATATAATTTTCATTCTTATAATTATTATTAAATTGTACTGGTACATAATCAGACAAATTTAAATGTGCTTTGGGTCTCCAAATTCTAAAATAAAAATATAGAGTTACATTAAGAAAGTCAAAGCATCTGGGGAATCCTTATTTTCTTTTCTCTTAGATAACCCTTAGAATTAGTTTTCTTATTGGCCAGTGACCAAAAGAGACTGAAATGTGGCAAACTCCACTTGAGGCGGGTGGATGAAATTGATTAGGCAAAATAGTATTGCAAATCCCACACTGGAAACCCTCTTAAAAAGTTTCATGCTGATAAAAGCTTGAGCATCTTCAGAATTTTCCTTGGAGCTTAGCAACTTACTAAAATTTCTCAGAATTTAGATGAGCATAACAAATACTTTTTATATCATAAATCCTGCATTCTATCAGAAATTGCTCCTTGTTAATAGTCTTTCTTTTTTTCTTGGCAATATGTCTGTGTATCTGACTTTTCCTTTGATATGAACTTAATCTTCCACTTGTCACAATATATGGGCTATTCCTCTTGGACTGTTTTAATTTCCTTCCATAGGAGTTTTCTATGGAATCTTCCATATCTTCTCACACTCAATAACAGCAACAAAAAGCAACAAATAAAACACTGAAATGAAATGTTCATGGTTCTTCCTGTTTATTATATATCATCAATGCAATATTTATTATATAATCATTACCTTCACTAGTGAGTGTTATCAATATTAACACACACTTTTAATAAAATGTTTTGAAATTTTGATTATCTCTATGTCATATGAATTAAAAAATTTAAAGCCCTCGCTACAGAATATTGCTTTCCCAGGATTACCTATGAAGAAACCAAATGCTAAGAATTTGAGCATAGGTAAGTTGCTAAGTGACTTATTTAAATAAATGCCTTGAGGTAGTAAATTTCAAAATCTACAGGACAGGGTGATGAGGTATGGATTCAATTTTTCATGAGTTTGGAATTTCTGACTAAAAAGAAAACAGTGAAGTAGCAGGAATAATAGCCACAGGAAAACATATTTCACCCATTTCTTCTCTGGGAAACTATACTGAGTATCGATATGTCTCATGAAATACGTAATGAATGAGTAAGAAATAAGTACAATTTCATATACACTTGGATATGTCAATGACATTTTGCTACCTAAAAGCAAATATACAGTATAATATAGTCACCACTTTATAGGATTTTTATCTAAAAAAAAAATCTTGGTTACTCAAAGTCTTTCAGAAATCTTGGCTCAAGTAAGTAGCTTAAAGTGGTTTGTAGATGTGAGTACTTAAGAACAGACAATTAATGAACTGCTGAAAAGTTGTGAATATGATATTTTAGGTGGCAAAGAGACTTGATAGTGTAATTTGGGTTAAGGACCTTATAATTGGAAGAATGGCCTGGATTATATAGTGAGCCCAGTCTAATCACATAAGCACTTTATGGCTATTATCAAAAATGCAAAATATAGCAAATGTTAGCAAGGATGTGGAGAAAAAGGAATTCGTGTACACTCTTGGTGGGAATATAAAATGGTGTAGCCACTATGGACAACGTAGTGAGTTTCCTCAAAAAACCAATAATAGAACAATCATACTCCTACAATTAAGCAGTTGTACTTCAGGGTATTTATCCAAAGAAAACGGAAACCCTATTTTGAAAAGATACATGCATTTCTGTTATAGAACAACAGGGGCCCCTCCCAAGGATGGTGTACTAATACCTACTGGGTTTGTCTGTCCACTGCCAATTGGAAAGACATCTCTCAATGCCAGATTTGTGAAAAGGAAACAAAATGTTTATTTAATGCTATTCAGGCCTAACGCCTCCATTAAAATATCAAAGTCCTTTAGGGTATACACCTACACACACACACACACACACACACAGCGCTCCCTTCTCCCACTGTCCCAACTCCCAGTACCGTAAATCAGGAAAAGAGCACACATCCGTTTTTTCCAGGCCGCTGGTATCATCAGCTGTGTTGACTGTCCAGGCAGGATCTCCAGTTAATCCAAAGTCATGTGGCACCCTCTCACGATCCACTGGCAAGAGTTCTTTCTACCAACTTCCAGTCAAGGTCTCTCCTGTTTTCCAGGCTATGTGGCCAAAGGAAGCATCCCAAAGCTGCGTGGGCCTCTTCTACCAAAGCTGCAGGGGTCCGCACTCCACCAAAAGCACTTGTCTTTCTTCTTCACCTGGCTGCAGGGATCTCCATTCTGGCAAAGCTGCATGGTTTTCCCTTTCACCTGGGCCAGAGGGGTCTATATTCTTCCAAAACCAGGTGACTCTCCCCTACATGACTGCAAGGATCCTCACTCTGCCCCAAACCGCGTGGGTCTCCCCCAATGGCTGCCGTGTCTGGGTTTAAATCCCTGCACCAATCTTCCTCTGTACCCCTATTTCCGACTCCTCCCACAATCAGTTACACCTGCCAGTATTTCTATATTATTATAAGTTTACTGGGCTGCCATCGTTAGTCTGAGCAGGTATGGCCCCATGTCCTAGAGCCAATCTTCTCTAAGCTCCCACGCAGGCACTATACCTTGGGGGACCTGCCCCCAGTTACCTCTTGGGGGAAGTGACTTCATCCCCCTGGCTCCAAGCCTGGCCACAGCCATTTAACATATCCAAGTGACCTGCCAAAGGCTACAGATATGTTAAATGACCATGCCATGGATTAGCTGCAAGGCTGTGGCTGTAGAAAACAGCACTGCATGTTCCTGCTCCATGTGTCCCTTCCCCCAACTCACACCTGTGGGGGGAAGGGGTGAGGACATCTTATATGTCTCTCCAATATTCCTATACACCTTGAGTTCTGGACACCATTCCAAATCTTTTTTTTTGCCCCCCCTTGGCTGCACCCTGTATCATTTCTACATTCATTGCAGCATTGTTTACAGCCCCCAAGCCATGAAAACAGCCTCAATGTTATTTAACAGATGATTGGATAAAGAGGAGCTGGTACAAGGGATATAACTCAACCATCAAAAAGGACATTTTGCCATTTGTTACAATATAGATGGACTTACAGGATATTATTCTAAATAAAATAAGTCAGACAGAAACATACAAACACCATGTGATTTCACTGATATGTGCAATCTGAAAAAAAAAAAGCAAACAAAACAGAACAGAAACAGACTCATAGATACAGGAAATGACATAGTGGGTACCAGAGAGGGGAGGGTTTGGAGGGCAGGCCAAATAAGTGAAGGGAATTAAGAGGTAAAAACTTCCAGCTGTGAAACAAATAAAACTTAAGGGTACAATATATAGCATAAGGAATGTAGTCAGTAATGTTGCAATAATCTTGTATGGTGACGGATGGTAACTAGACTTACCATAGGGATATCAAAATGACCCCCATGGTAAGTCTAGTTACCATCATATATATATCTCAAATCGCTATGACATATACCTAAAACAAATAATATTTTGTGTGCCAATTATATGTCATTTCTTATAAGGGCAGCTGGAAATGGAGGAAATCAGTCAAATGTAGCAGAAGAGGAGTCTGGTGGAATGCAATAAACAAGGAAGTCAAGGAGAACCCATGCATGTGATGGGTTCCGAGTATCATTGCTGGTTTTGAGAAGATGAGGGTCATACTCAAGAACTGGGGTGGATCCTCTAAGTGTTGAAGTCAGCCCTAGACTAACATTTGGGGGGAGAAATGAGGATTTCTGTCATTTAACTTAAGGAGCTGAGTTCTGTCAAGAATCAGAATGATCTTGGGAGGATTTTTACAACATCAAATTTGGAAGAAAGAAACACGGCCCAACCAAACACCTTGATTTTTGGTCTTGTAAGTACCAGAGCAAACCAGTAAGCCCTGCCCTACTGTGCTAAGCCTCTCAATATGTAAATTTTGAGGTGATGGGTATTGTTTTAATCTTCTCAGTTTATGGAAACTTTTATGGCAGCAACAGAAAACAAACATAGATGTAGAGATGGTTTAACTATTTCATGTAAGGTGTTACAAGCGACTAATACCATAAACATTCATTATAAAAGGAACTATACTATAAATATAGCAAATGAAGAATTATACTGTATGTTGTTATGCACTGAAAATGTTGAAAATAACTCACAAAGGTAAAAACAAAACAATGCATTAGAAGTTATTTTAGTATATTTTAGCTTTGTTCCCTTGTATGTATATAATATAATGAATAAGGATAAAATATTTGATACCTATTGTGTTATAACTATTTGAACAATGTCACAAAGTACAAAGGGGATATGAACAAGAGTAAGAAAATTCTCTACAACCTCTGGTGGAAGGAAGCAACTTCTCTACCTGCAAAGTTCATTTTGGTGACCTAATCATTAAGTCTACAGAAGGGATTAATAAGAGGAAAAAGCAAATTTAATTATATTTATTTTATGTGGACATATTTGGATGATTTCTATTAACCTCTTCTGTCTTGTCTTTGTCACATTTTTGCTGTACTTTTTAAAATCCAGCTTATCTTTAGTATTGATTAATTGATTTTTCTTTTTTATTCCATATCTTGGTTCTGATTTGAAAGTTAAATATGATCTGAGTTGGTATCCTCAAAAATTTATATGGTATACTTAACTTTATTTTTTTTTTAATTAAATAAATTTATTTATTTTTTTTGAATTGTTTATGCTGTTACAGTTGTTCTATTCCCCCCTTCATTCCCCTCCACCCTGCACCCCCAACCCCCCCATTACCCCCCCTTTAGCTTATGTCCATGTGTCTCAAGTCCTTTAGGTTCTGTATTTCCCATACTATTCTTGCCCCCCCCATCTATTTTCTATCTACTGTCTATGCTACTTGTTTTCTGTACCTTCTCTCCCCGTCTTCTCCTCCCACTCCCCTGTTGCTAACCCTACTTGAGATCTTCATTTCTATGTTTCCACTCCTGATCTAGCTGTCCTTTTAGTTTGCTTTCGTTTTAGGTGTGGTTGTTAATAACTGTGAGCTTGTTGTCCTTTCACTGTTCATGTTTCTTTAACTTCTTTTTCTTAGATAAGTCCCTTTAACATTTCGTATAATAAGGGCTTGGTGATGATGAACTCCTTGAATTTGGTCTTATCTGAGAAGCACCTTATCTGTCCTTCCGTTCTAAATGAAAGTTTTGCTGGGTAGAGCAATCTTCGTTGTAGGTCTTTAGTTTTCATGACTTGGAATATTTCTTTCCAGCCCCTTCTTGCCTGTAAGGTCTCTTTTGAGAAATCTGCTGACAGCCTGATGGGGACTCCTTTGTAGGTGATTGTCCCCTTAGCTCTTGCTGCTTCCAGGATTCTCTCCTTCGTTTTAATTTTGGCTAATGTAATTATGATATGCCTTGGTGTGTTTCTTCTTGAGTCCAACTTTTTTGGTACTCTCTGGGCTTCTTGGATTTCTTGGAAGTCTGTTTCCTTTGCCAGATTGGGGAAATTTTCTTTTATTATTTGTTCAAATAGTTTTTCCACTGGTGGTTGTGTCTTTCCCCCTTCTGGTACCCCTATAATTCGGATATTGGAGCGTTTATAGATGTCCTGGAAGTTCCTAAGCTTCTCCTCATTTTTCTGAATTCTTATTTCTTCATTCCTTTCTGATTGATCATTTTTTTCTTCCTTCTGGTTCACTCCATTGAGTTGAGTCCCAGTTTTTTTTTCATCTCTATGGGTTTCCTGTGGAATTCCATTCATTTCCCTTAATTTAGCCTTCATATGTTTCTCTAATTTGTGGCTATAGTCCACCAGATCTGTGAGGAAGCTGACGACCAGTGTTTTAAACTGTGCGTCTGAGAGATTTGCTATTTCTTCGTCACTTAGATTTATCTCCGGGACTTTGAGGTCCCCCTGCGACATTTTTGGTCTGTTCTGGCCCTTTAAGTGAAAGAAGCGGCGCCTTGGAGTCCCAGGTCGCTGGGTTGTGACGCTGTATATGGGGGCGTGGTCAGTGCGGGGAAAATGGCGCCGCAGCCGGTCCCCCGTTCACTCCCTCACCCGCGCGTAACCGGGCACCCACAGTCAACTCGCTGCCACCGCCTCCCCACTGACTCCTCCGTAGTCGCTCACCCGGTGGGCTGCTCACTAGGTCCAATCCTGGGTTTGGAACCCGTGCGGCTGGATTCGCGCGTCTGGATTCCGCGCCCGCGCCCGGGTCGATCGAGTTCTCCTTTGTAACTCCTCACCCGCCGCCGGTTTCGCCGGTTTCGCCCTTACGGGTCGGGCCGAAGGATTTGTTGTTTGCGGACTTCCGAAGAGTCGCGCGTCTGGGTTCCGCGCCCGCACCCGGGTCCCGCCGGTTTCACCGGTTTCCCTTACGGGTCGGGCCGAAGGATTTGTTGTTTGCGGACTTCCGAAAAGTTCAGTTTTCCGTGTTCTGGTTGTGTTTTCTGGTGCTAATATTTAGTTGTCCTTAAACTTGGTTGTGAGAGGAGGCAGGCACATCCACCTTAATCCTCCATCTTGGCGGAAGTCTGTGTCGTATACTTAACTTTAATTAAAATTAATAATATGTCTTTAAATGACTTCACTACAAAAATACACAGATGTTAGAAATAGCAATTATCATCCATATTTCAAAGATAAAAAAATATATAGGCTGAAAGAGGGTCAGTGACTCGTGGACAGTTTATAGATGGCAGAGTTAAGAGTTTGAGGTCAAATTTTTTCCAGTGCCCAAGCACATAAATTTTTCCATTGTGTTTGTATGTTTGGTTCATACATTTTGCCTCCCAGGAATTAGACTTTGGTGACACTTTCCAAAATGCTGCTAAAAATAAAAGTGCCCCATCACTTCATACTTTTGTATAGAAATAAGTTAAGGTATAATAACAAATATCATGGGACATTTAAGATGTATCTTATCATAGTGTAATTCTGATTATCAGAGTTGCATTTCTCATGATGATTATTTTAAAATCTCTAAATTAAGTATTCCCTACTTAAATTTAATTAGGAAGATAACTTGGATCTCTTCCCGAAAGGATATCCAATGACGGAGGGTCTAACTAGAATTCAAAGCACTCATTCAGCTACTAAAGCATAGTGTTCTCAAATATTATGTATAAACCTGGAAGGTGCTCACGGAATAGTAGCCACCAAAAGCACAAGCTCAAAAGTGACTTTCATGGCCTTTATTCTTTGTTAGACAAAGCCACTCCTCATAAGGGCCCGGGCTTATTTGTAATTCATTTGCTTGACCCAGATGGCGAAGTCTAAATGTAATTGCAATATCAGGCTAAATTACCCCATGCTGTTATGGGTGATTCACGTGTGCTGTGCAATATGCCGTTAACAAGAATAAAGCAATACTTAGTTCAAATGTTTCACAAAGAAGTGAGCACATGGGGCACAATTGGGATCTGCATTCACAGAGAATGCTCATTAAAACCACTGAACATTTTGCATGAGTAAGGATTTTGGTATTGGGCTGTGGTGTCCATGTTGCTATGGCAATAACTATCATCACCAGAGCTAATGCATTTCTGATCTACAGTGTTAAGCTTCACTCATCCACCTTAAAGAAATGTAATCACATTTATTAATTTCGAAATACATTGTCAATTTAAAACTGCCGTGTAAGAGCTAAATATAATTTTTTAGAGTTCCTTAAAAATAGTTATGTGACAAAATTACATATGCCAACAACTTCATTTGTAATATCTTCGATACTAATGCTTTTTTGGTCTCTCTTTTAAATAAGCATCTTCAAAAGAAGAGTTCTGCAATTTATGGCCCTTTACTTATTTAAACTTTGTGTTAATATATTTTTTGTACCTTGCTTTTCTTTATCAGAAGAAAAAATAAGAATACTCTTTTGACAATATAGTGGCTTATTCCAGTTATAAAAAGCAAGATAGAAAATTTAACACACCCGTCATTACAGTTTTGATGTAATATATAAGTGCAGTTGTTCATTGCAGAAAAATATTTTTTTTTATAAATTACCAGTGACACTGGTAAGTCATATATTAAAGAACAATGTGTTTGGAACTTAAATGAAATGCCACTTTAACTAATAGGAATGAATGTAAAATAAATTAAACTGCTAGAGAATATATCATTTGGTTAAGCTCTATGAGGTTCAATATCCTTATATTTACACTTGAAACCTGGTACATGTGATTTTTGAGTATTTGTTTATGGGTGAGATACATTAACAATGACCTTAGTACTTCTCCTTATTGTTTTTGCTAGGCATCAAAGATATCAGCACTCATTTCTACATTTTTGGGTAGTAACCTACAATAAATGTCATAAGTAGTCTACAGTAGTAAAAATCTTAGGAAATCCTGAAGAACTGACAGAATATGGATAAGAATATCTTGATTATTAGCATTACTTCAATGTCCAGCAAACATAAGTCATCTGAGGAAGTCACTTTGAATAAGTTTCCACAACTGCATGGCGAAGTTCATCTTAGAATGTATTTAATTATACTGTCTGCCTTTAAATTCAAGAGTCCCTGATCATTCTATAAAGGAGAACAGTGGGGAAATCCAGAGACTGAAAGACAGAGGATGGAAAAAGGACTTAAAGTACAAAGAGATATTCATTGCTAGATCATTTGTAAGTGCTGCTGACAATGTATTTGTGTTTGTGCAAGAGACTGAGAAGGCAACTGCTAGAGATGTTCTAGATCTTATGGGATGCAAGAGTGGAGAGCTAAGACTTACTTTAGTAGCAGAATAAGAACCAGTTAGATGGTTGGAAGTGATCAACCTCCTTAAATAAAAGTAAACCAGGTGATCTGACTGTTCTGCAACTGTGGTTTTGCAAATTATAATGTTATATTTGGAAATTAATCATTAACAATCATAACTGTTGGGGTTTTTGTTTGTTTTTAAAACATTTTTTAATGTTGTTCAATTACAGTTGTCCCCATTTTCCCCCATTACTCTCCCCTGCCCTACCCACCTCGCTCCTCCCACATTCAATTCCCCCCACCACGGGTTTGTCTTTGTCCACGGTTCCTTTGTACATGTTCCTTGACTTGACCCTTCCCCATCTTTCCTGTTATCCTCCTTTCCCCTCCTCTCTGGTCAGTATCATTTCATTTAGCATAATACTCTCCAGTTCCATCCATGCTGTTGTGAAGGATAGGAGTTCCTTCCTTCTTTCTGCTGTTTAGTACTTCATTGTGTATATGCAATTCAAAAGAACCTATGCACCCCAATGTTCATAGCCATGTTATTTACAATAGCCAAGTGCTGGAAACAGCTGGAAACAGCGTAAGTGCCCATCCTAAATGAATGCATAAAAAAACTGCCATTTCTTTGTTTTAACAAGTTTAGTTCATTCATATTAAATAAAAGAATGTGGCTATATGATGTATTCATGGAATAAAGTACTTTAAGCTCTATCATATATATATTTGTATAAGTGTGTCTGTGTATATACATGGGGTGGGCAAAAGTGCAGTTACAGTTGTAATACAAATAATTAATATAATTAATAAATAATAATACAAGAATAAACTCTGTTTCATGTACTCACAATTGTAAGTCTACTTTTGCCAACCCATGTATATAACTGGCCACAATATGGTTCTGTAACAATTATAAAATCTCAGCAATGTACATGATATTTATATTAAATCATGTGCTTGCAGATGAGTTTATAGTTGGCTCAGTTTACAAATTGGTTGATCTATACTTAGCATGTTCTTCTGCACAAGACTGGATGTTATCAGATGTAGCTGGGCTCAACTAAGAGTGAGTGGCTCTGCTGCTCTTGACTTTCATCCCTGTCCCTTGATCCAGTGGGCTCAGAAAAATGGGATTCATTTTGTGAGCACATTTCTCTCATAGAATTGACAGAGTATGTGGTAGTTAATAGGTAGTATTGGTCTTCAAAGTTTCATTTTTCAAGGTAGGCTTAGCTATTCTTAATTTCTTAACCTTGTGTACATTGTGTTTTACAGTATAAAGTTAGAAAGAAATTTGTTAGTGTTCAAAAAATAAAACTCCTGCTTGGGTTTATTTAAATTATGTTGAATCAATATTCTCTATCAAGATATCCAGTGCATGAACATAGTATGTTTTGTGCTTTTGTGTCTTCATTAATTTATCTAAGTAATACTTAGTAGTTTAAAATATTACATGATTATATTATGTAATATTTCTAAACTTTCTTAAGAGTATATAAATTGATTTCCATATTTGGAACTAACTAATTCCTAGTATATACATTCTTTTTTACCTTTCTGCAAGCAACTATATTATCTTCTAATAATTGCCTTTTAATCTATCTCTTCTTCCCCCTCTTGCTGTTTTACGTTGGCCAGGATCTTTACTGTAATGATGAATAGGAATGAAAAACAGTAGGTTCCATTATCTTGTATGGGGGACTTTAGGGAGGAATATTCAACTAGTCAAAATTAAGTATAGTGTTTGCAGTTGTTTTGGGGAAATGTTTTTTTATCAACAAAAGTATGCTCTCTACCTAAAAGATGAAGAAGGGACCGCCTAGCAGGGTGAAATGCGCGTAGTAAAAATTGCTCACCTTCTGCATAACATAAAATGTTTAAAACAGCAATTATCCAATTATTTAACAAACACTTAAAAAACTCATTGATGACCATGTTTGTTTTATGATATTATAAACAATGATATTATACATTATCAAATGCAAGTTGTGATTTCCATTTACACATCGATTATTATGTGTCACATAAAACATCAATGATGCTAACAATACTATCTTCCCTGGGTATAGATTGATGATATGCCCTGGTGACTAGTAGAGATATTGTCTGGAATCTATGAAAGGCTAAGCCTCTGGTAAAACATGAGAAAGATGATTCAGAACAATGCATAATATACTTAAATGACAAGAACAGCAAATAGAAGCCTTTGGGGAGAAAAGCTGAGGTGTAATTGCAGTGAACTCTACGTGTTCTTTTTGTGGACTTATGTAAAATATGTTTGCCTCATGGCAGGCATGCAGGTCAATTATAGCAGAGTTTTTATTCAGACACTGAATTTTAGAAAAAAATTCTATAGAAACTATTTTGATACTGATATTTTCAACAGCAAAAATTAGATGTATGTTGGGAGATCGATTTTGTGATTAGAATTTATTTAATCATTTTGCCCAGAAATATTAGTCATCCTTACACCCTATTATGATCAAGTGTTACTTGAAGTTAATATAATTAAGTGCATTTGCGTTTCTGAGTCCTTACTACCTGACTTGGATTTCCCAAATTAATGTTTGAGCAGGTCACTCAACCTAGTTAGTTATCACTGAATACCCTAGTATGCAATATGTTTATGGTATAAGTGAAAGAATTCTGAATTTAGAGTCAGAAAAATTGGATTCATTTTGTGACATAAGGCTTCCAAATCTGAAGTAGTCTAACTTCTTGGAGGTTTTGTTTCTTTGATATAGAAAAGTCAGTTTTAGAACTTTCAGAATTGTATTGATGACATAATGGAATAAATTAGCAGCGTATGTGATAGAAGAAAGTGCTAGAGAAGAGTAGCATGCTAATTAGAATGAAGACAATGCACCTGCAGTTATACCTGAGGTGTGACTTTAACGCATTCCATGTTACTGACACAGACACTTTTTGGTCTTAAGCAGTAATGCACGACAGAGATGAAGCAGGCATTTTAACCAATGGAGAAAAAAGTGTGTATACATACCATGCATCTTTATAAACAATATAAAAAATATTGCATCCATTTTACACATTTTTATAAATTTGAACTCCAAGCCACATATTAGAAAGTTAACATGTCTTAGCACTGTGTTAGGCAGAGCTGCATACAGAAAACTACACTTCTGTAAATCACAAGACTCTTTATTTTTATTTTTCATATTAAGCTAAAATCTTTTTCATCATGTGATGTTCTTTGATCAAAATGAACACTAACAATGTTTAAACTAAAATTAATCACCTGACCACATACCTATAAAATTTTCTGAGATAGAAAAAGCATTCTCCATAATATTTTATTTTATCATGCTTTAGTTATTCAGATTATTTTTGTGGTTTTGTTTAAAATAAAATTAAATTACACTTGTATTATCTCACACACATCCCCCAAATATGGAAATTCCAGTCAATCAGCTACAACAGATATGCCTTGCCATGGCCCTGAAACACCTCATAAGATTTATCTCGAGGTGGCGAGATGGAGATTGTGTGTCAGTACATGCATTTGATTTTGGATGCCTATCCTTGCTGGTTTTGAACATCATGACAGATATATAGAATCACATTTTTCATACACGGCTTTAAGAATGGAAGCGGACTAGAAACTCTTATATCCATCTTCCTAACATGATCATTCTTAATTGAAAATGCCTCTACACTCTACAAAAATTACAGCACCATGTCCTATAATTTAAAACAAAACAACATTTTTTTTTTTTACCTGACAAGCTCACACACAAGTATCTCCATGATTATCATCTATGGCAATGGCAATTTTCTTAACATAGGCTATTAAAGATCAAGGTATAATAGTCACAGTTTCCATTTCAAGTAATGCTGATTTTGATGTTATTAAAGTTGTGTAACTTATTTTTCAATATTGGAATAAAATTATATCTTGATAAATCAGCATTTGTTATATTTTACTCATTTGGTCAGGGTGCGGCAGTAGACTAGCCAAAACAAAGTTATGTTGCTAATCATAAATATTTTTGCTAGGTATTTTTATTATACCCCTCTTCCAGTTGTAGTGTAGAATTGCTTTTATCAATTCCCTTTTATTTCAATGTGTTACAAGATTTTTTGTGAGTCATGGTTTGTGAGTACAGTGATTCATGTCATGTTTAGGTTGGATTCTGTAATTGTCAGTGTGAGACACTCCAGTACTTTTTCTTTCTCCACTAGCTTGTTTCAGAGTAAGAAGATGTGTACATGAGTCCCCAACAAACCCAAATGATATGTAGTGTAACCATAAAAGCAAACCTTGTTGGTATCTCAATATAACCCAGCCTATCTCAGCTGATTGATACTAGAATTATGGCACTGCCATAAAAACACAATAGCGTATGTAGCATGGGCTGGGAGCTTAATAATGAGCAGCAAAGAATTTTTTTGTAGGTAAACAGAAGGATAACCATTTATGTTATGCAACTATAAACAAATAGTTGATCAAAATGCTACCTGTGATAACATGGAGGTCATTTAACAGAGCCAATTAATTTCTACCTCCAAGATAAGAGGATGGTAAACAGAAAGCTCATTGTACGGATTGAATGCTGTTGATTGAATCTAAAAAGGAACTGCAAGCTTTAGATGAGTTCTCCAGAATTGAGTGAAGAAAAAAATCTCCAATTAACAAAATGTAGAGGTAATAGGAGTCTAGAAAATATGAGACATTTCAAGTTTAATAAAAGAGAAGAGATAGTGGCATCCAGTTTGTGAAATCCTTGAGAAACATCCAATAGAGGATGTAATAGACACTTATATTGAAAGCTCAGCATATACTTGGGAGGATTATATATGGACAAATACAACCCTTGTGGCCTTAATGTTTTCTTCAGCTTGATTAAACTTTAGATGGGTTCCTTCCTTATTCTAGATTTTTTTAGAGCATTTACTCTAGAAAACTGCAGTTATGGATTATTCTCCTCTGCCTCTTTCAGATGTATATAATTTCTCCCAACATCTTGCCAGTTTTGGAACCCAGGAAGGCCTTTCACAAAAACCTAGGAGTCATCCCTTTGAAACGCAATATTCACCTTAATTAGACACAATTTTTATTTGCTTAATATACCTCAAAGCAGGGGGAATAAATATAAGGCCTCTAAATCCCATTATCTATGGGGTAATAGGAAGCATCGGTTAATCTGCATAGATGACCTACTAGCATTTAAAATATCATTGCAAAACCGCCGTCCTAAGCCCTCCACTATTTCCCCACTAACTCAGCCCAGTGCTGAGTTTCAACAGAGTTGCTTGAGTTCAATTTCTCCCCCCCATTGCAGTAATCTTGAATGAAGTCTTATTTGCTTGTTTCACCAATCCAGTGCATCTTTTCTTTGACAACTAAGCAAAATAACTAAAGCAAGGATTCTGAGAATCTTAAATTGGAAGCAAGAATTAAATAATAAAAAAAGATGTCAAAGAATTCTTCAGAACTTACACTGAAGAATAAGTAGGCATTGAATATATATAAATTGATTTGCAGTGTCAATCTTAAGAGAACCATATAAGACAGACATATTTAAAAAGCCAATCAATACTCTGTATGTCTCTCATTCAACCACAATTATGAGTGCTGCCTAGTCAAATATACCAATAATAATCAAATGCATTTGCACCATGATGAAAATCTTTCTTTTACAAATAGTCTTATATCTTGTATAGTCCCATAAAAAATTAACCAATTTAAACATCAGAAAGGTAAACAAAATCCATTTTGCAATTTATTGTCTTATTCTAAAACATAATTTTTCGAGGAGAGTTTTACTGAATGCTAAGATTCTAGGAGCTGTCTTTAGGTACTACAGGTGATTCTGATGTGAAAAAAAGACTCATATTTGAACATTATGTGCTACTCGATGCTAGTATTCACGATGATGGATAACAACTGAGTAGCCCAACTTGCAATTTTATTAGAGGTCTTTTACCCTCATATGGTAACACACAGTAGGACTATACTTTTGTATTTGAGCATCTTTTGGATTTTTGACATGAAAAATGGAAGGCTACTAATAAATAGTGAGTGCTGAGTTACACAGAGCGGTAAACGGCAAACTGACGACATATCCTCTCTCTCCTAAACGGACTCCTTCAACAACTTCTTACACTCTACTTACTGAGTGACTGTGGCAAACAAAATCTACTAGTGTAATAGAAGACTAGAGTAAAGTTTTATTTTAAAGAAGGAATATCATCAAATGTATTTTTTTCTTGTTGTTCGAGTACATTTGTCTCCATTGCCACCCCGCCATGCTCCCCTGCCTCACCCATCCCTACCTCCACCCTTGGAGCCCACCCCCTCTGGCTTTGTCCATGTGTCCTTCATATATGTTCCTTGATGTCCCCCCAATATCCTCCATTATCCCTCTCTATCCTTCTCCCTGATTACTGTCATTGTTCTCTCTTTCAGTGTCTCTGGTTGTGTTCTGCTTGCTTGTTTGTTTTGTTGATTAGGTTGCACCTATAGGTGAGATCATATGGTATTTCTCTCACTGTTTGGCTTGTTTCACTGAGCACCTAATGTATTTAATGTATCGCACCTCAGCTTCTTCCTTGTAATAGGGTTTTTGGCAGATATGGCAAACCGTGGATTGGGTAGGTTAGAAAATATATTGTCAGGTTTTTATATATTTTGACATTTTTTCCATTAATTTATTTATTTTTCAATTCTATTATGTTTATATGATATCAGAGATGATATTTAAAGTATCCAACTATTCACTGTAGAAATTCCTGAAACGAAGTTGTGAGATAGAAGAGAATTCTAATCCTAGGAGTTGGAATGCTGGAAAGATGAGTGGTAGGTAAGTAATGGAGACTTTAAACATACTTGCTGAGATGTGAACTTATGAAGAGTGAAAGGCTAGCAAATTCACAGTATGAGAAATTGAAATTCTTTTTCATACAAGAAAATAGATCAGTCTTTGAATAACATGTCACATATGCTGAAGAAGATTGTACATTAAACTGGAAAACAACAGCTTCTCTATCTTGGTTCATTAATAAATTTTCAGCAATAAATATTATACTTTAGCATTAATGACATTTGTCAATGGTGCCGAAACTGAAGACAACTTTTTCTGTAACAAAGAGCTGAGTGAAATAAGCAAAGGTGGAGATATATCTAAAGTTTTGTCTTTACATCTGAAAATATAGTTCTGTCCTGAAGGGACTATACTGGCATCTATACTGGTGATGCTCCATCAGTGGTCGTTTCCATGAGAGTGTTTGTCCTTGTTGTGAAGAAATTTTTTCAAACAGGAAACCAGTGCATTGGAAATACTCTGTTTTCCTAACAGAGAATTGTTGGTACATAAATTCCCATAGATAAAATGAAAAAAACATCCTGGGAGATGCTATAAAAATTTTCATCTTTATCAAGCCAAGATCTGTTTATTTGACTGCTTAAAATATGTGCAAAAAAGAAATAAAGAAAGCCAATAAATTTCCTAGTGCATAGAGAAATCTAGTAACTCAACAGAACAACTATCAAAAGGGTGTATATTAGTAAAATAAAAAAGAAAGAAAAGAAAAGGGATTACAGGAGCTCTTTCAAAGAAACAGTAGGCAAAAAGGGAAGGTAGCCTAAGTGAAAAAATGAACCTTTTCATTTTAAGCTAGTGAAATTTGAAGGTTATTCATTACAAAAGCATACTTAGCTCACTCCCGTCTAAGCATCCTTTGGTACGAAAAAGAAAAAAAAGCAAATATGGACAGATCATGTTTCGATCAGAGTAGACCAATGGAACATTCTTTCAAACACAGAATAGAATATCATTTTAAATAGAGAAATAACAGAAGAGTTTTGAGTAAATCAGGGTGGTTGCAACTAGTGACACCTATAGTTGCCAAGGTTATTCTTCTGCAAACATAATAACAAAAAAGAAAAGACTCTCATCATGATATTTATGATTAATTTGAAATGTCTTGCATCATTTTTTTTCATGTATTGCTTTGAGGTAAGAAAAACACAATTAATTAAATCATGCATGTCATATTTTAAACTACAGAAACAATTTCATTTACAGAAACAATAAACATTTATTTAGAACCAAAAGGCAGAGTGCTATCACCTAAGAGAACTCCTGTTTTAGAAAAAAATTTCCCGCAAGTTAAAAGCTACACCTCTTCATTGAAATTCCTAAGCATGCATAAAAGAAATATTGAGCAACAGATCATAACAGAGAAAATCAAATTATGGGGGAAAAGGTGTGGTTACATTTAAACTGTCTACAAGATAAGATACGTTACTTTTCAAAAATAAAGTATT
Organism: Artibeus jamaicensis; assembly: GCF_021234435.1. Lineage (NCBI taxonomy): Eukaryota > Metazoa > Chordata > Mammalia > Chiroptera > Phyllostomidae > Artibeus > Artibeus jamaicensis. The sequence continues at coordinate 49,204,461 of NW_026522030.1, forward strand.
ACCTAGCTGTGATTAGCTTCACAAAGCCATCATGCTTAGCAGGGCTTTGCAAATTCTCAAACATGCTGCATTTTTTAAAGTTCTTTGTCTCGCTTTTTGGGTTATTTTTGTGTGTGTGGTTATCATTAGGTATACATAAACAAAGTTTTATATATACAGTAGTCCTTTTTCTTCTGAATACATCAATAGACACTTTATACCTGTTAGAATGGCCATTAACAACAAGACAGTAATATTCAATAATAAGTATTGGAGAGGATGGGGAGGGAAAGGAACCCTCATTCAGTGCTGGTGGGAATGTAAACTGGCACAGCCACTATGGAAACAGTATGGAGGTTCCTGAAAATATTAAGAATAGAGTTAGCATATGGCCCAGCAACCCCTCTTCTGGGCATCTACCCAGGAAACTCTGAAACATTTATTTACAAAGATACATGCACCTCTATGCTCATTGCAGCACCATTCACAATGGCTAAGACTTGGAGACAACAGAAGTCCTTCACTAGATGATTGGATAAAGAAGATGTGGTACATATATACAATGGAATACTACTCAGTCATAAGAACATGTGAAATTGTGCCATTTGTGACAACATGGACAAATCTTGAGAATATCTTGCTAAGCAAAATAAGTCAGACAGAAAAACTCAGGAATCATATATGATTTCATTTATGTGTGAGATATAAACTGAAAAACAAGGAAAACAACAACTCAGAGACACAGACAATAGTATGGTGGTTACCAGAGGGAAGGAGAGTGGGAAGGTAGTTAAGGGTAAAGGGAGCCAAATATATGTTAGTTGAAGAAGACCTGACTTTGGATGGTGGACACACAATGCAATATAGAAATGACATATCATAGAATTGTACACTTGATACCTACATAATCCTATTAACCAATGTCATCACAATAAAGTTAAAAAATAAAAAACATACCACACCATTAAAAGATGATTTTAGTTTTTAATTTCTTTTAATCTACCCAATATATTCATGGAGCCCATGGTTTTAATTAAAATATTAAACAGCATGTGTACCTAGGATAACTCTAAGATATTAAATACTAACTATAGTTTTCATAAATGGTGATCCATGTAAAGAGATTTAAAAGTATTCCCAAGTGCCTTGATTACCTGAACATAAACAGTGTTGAGAAGATATATTTCTAGTGCAACACATTGCTAGATTGGTACTACAATGGTCATTTGTTATTTTTTCTCGTTGCCTTTATCCAAATTTTCCTCTTATTTTTTTTTAGCAATACTCCATTTCATGAATATCCACTTTTGAAAACTGAAGAAAGGAAGTCAAAGCCAGAGTTTTTTCTCTGAGTCTTCTGTGACTATTAAAGAATGGGAACATTACATACATTTGCTCTAGTGAGATTTTGTTAAGCAATTGATAAGGAATATTTTTAATTATGGAGATTGTAGTATCAGATTTTCATTGGTGGTATTCACATCATATAGTAATTGTAAGGGCCTTCCTAAATTTTTTGCTCTTTATCTTCCTTTGGCTCAAAAAAAGTCTTAAGCACATTATTGGTGAAATTGTATCTAAAAAGAGAGCAAGGAAAAATCAGTGAAGTCATACACCTAGAATCTCCCTTACTGGCAGGAGGAAGAGAGCTCAGGTATATTGGTAAGTGACCTTTTTTTTCTCATTGTTTAGACAATAGTGTGATGTGGTGTAAACATAAGTTGTATGAAAAGCACAGAGGAAAGGAATGTAACCCATACATGTTTGCTATATTAGGCAATTCTGAATAAAGCTATAAAGGGCCTGGTCCAAATTAATTAGTCAATGTTTTTGCTAACAACTAAGAAACCAAACAACACGAGACATTGAAACTATCTCTAAGAAAAACAAATGCTAGAGCTGTGTGTAACAAAAAGAAATTCAGAAAGACATCAAAGAATAGCTCTGAATGTTCACAAAAGCAAATTTCCTGAACTTCACCAAATAGCTCTAAAAATAATCATTTATAACTAGTCTACTGAAGCACAGTAAAATCATATAGTTTACAATAGAATAGCTATAATTATACACAAAGTCATATCCAGTTGTTTAAACACCCAGAGCTAACTGTGAAGTTCCACAGCAGGACTAAAAATTCTCCAACTACTCTCTCGGACCCCTGCTGCTGGGGTCCACAGAGTTGTAGCTGAAACAAAAGAAATTCACATGGACTACTGAATCCTATGGAGAAAAAGGGCAAGCAGCATCTCTCTCAAAGAGAGCAAAAGCCTGGGCCCTTGCTTCGATGAAGTTTTACTGTCTCACTGGGCACATTACATGAAGGTCCTTATTAACTCTGCACAGGTTCACTTTAGGTGGTCACCTTATACAGAAAACAAAGGAAAGGATGCTGGTAATCACATCACAGAAGAGGGATATTTGTAAATGAAAAGGCAAGAGTGGTTGAACTGGTTACATTGGTCCTTGGAAAGTTTACATGGTTTTTAGGAAATTACTTTGCAGTAAATGTTTGCCACTGGGGCCTGGGCCCACACCAGGCACAGTGGTCCCCTACAAACTACTTTCAGGATACTGGTACATAACGGAGGTGGACTTGAGCTTGATCTGTTTAGTTTTAGTTGCTATAACAGGCAGTATATTTTAAATTATACATGTTTATTAGGGTAATGTTAGCTGCTATAACAAACACAAAAATCTTACATGGTTTATATATGATCGAACTTCATTTTCTACTCATATAAATTCTAAAATGCATGTTCTTGATAAGGAACTATCTTCCAAACAGTAATTTGGGGGACCTGTCTTTTCCTTTCTTGGGGCTGTCTCTTTTCTATACTCAGCCAGAAGAAAAGAGAATTGTGAGCCAGTGTGTGTAGAAAGCTTTTATGCTCAGGCCTGTAAGTGGTACAGACTCATATTCTACTTACTAGCCAGAATTCATTCATAGGATCACATCTAAATGCAAACAGGCTGAGAAATATAGTTTAGTTGTATTCCCAGAAAAAATGAAAATTTATTCTGTTGAATAGTCTGCCAGTATTATCACATAAGAGTCTATTACAATAAAACTATTCACCCTACATTTGATACAGGGTGCACCCAAGAGGGGTGCCCCCCAAAAAGGGATTTGGAATAAGGTCCAGAACTCAAGGTGTCCAGGAAATATTAGAAAGACATATAAGCCCTGGCTGGCATAGCTCAGTGGATTGAGCGGGGGCTGCAAAACAAAGGGTCGCAGGTTCGATTCACAGTCAGGGCACATGCCTGGGTTGCAGGCCATGTCCCCAGTGGGAGCCACATGAGAGGCAACCACACATTGATGTTTCTCTCTCTCTCTTTCTCCCTCCCTTCCCCTCTCTAAAAATAAATAAATAAAAATCTTTTCAAAAAAAGAAAGAAAGACATATAAAATGTCCTCAACCCTTACCCTCCCCACAGGTCTCAGTTGGGGGAAGAGACAAATGGAGCAGGGCCATTGAGAGCTGTTTTGTACAGCAAAGCTTTGCAGCTAACCTCTGGCATGGTAATTTAACATATCTACAACATTTAACTGGTTACACAGATATGTTAAATAGCTGTGGCCATGCTCTGCGACAGGAGGATGGAAGTAACTTCCACCCAAGATGTAACTGGGGGCAGGTCCCAGGAGCTACAGCACCTGCATGGGAGCTTGGAGAAGATTAGCTCCAGGCCATGGGGCCGCCTGCCCAGACTCACAATGGCAGCCCAGTAAACTTGGAATAATACAGGAATACTGGCAGGTGTAACTGATTGTGGGAGGAGTCGGAAATGGGGGTACAGAGGAAGATTGGTGCAGGGATTTAAACCCAGACACGGCAGCCACTGTGGGAGAGAGCCACACAGTTTTGGCAGAGTGAGGACCCCCACTTGGCCAGATGAAGAAGAGAACCATGAGCTTTGCCAGAGCGGGGACCCCTGCAGCCAGTTGAAGAAGAAAGCCATGGGCTTTTGGTGGAGTGCAGACCCCTGCAGCTTTGATAGAGGAAGCCCAAGCAGCTTTGGGGTGCTCCCTCTGGCTGCAGGGCCTGGGAAGCAGGAGAGGCTTTGCCTGGAAAAATGGGTACAAAGAATTCTTGCCAGTAGACTGTGATAAGGTGCCACATGGCTTGATTAATTGCAAATCCTGCCTGGATGGCAACATAGCTGATGGTGCCAGTGGCCTGGAAACGTGGATGTGTGCTTTCTTCCTGAGTTACAGTACCCTGAATTAGGGCAGGCAGAGAAGGAAGTGCTGTGGGCATCTGTGGGTATCCAAAAGGACTTTGATATTTTAATGGGGACATTGGGTCACTACTTTAAGTTTGTGTAGCTTTAAAGAAACCTTTCTTTTCCTTTTCGCAAATCTCTGGCATTGAGAGAGGTCTTTCCTCTGGTGATGGACAGATGAGCCCAATAGGTGGTCTAGACAGTATTAGTATACCATCCTTGGGATGGGCCCCTGTTGTTCTGTAACAGTTTTTGGCATCCCCAGGTGGGCCAAATATTGTCATCCCCCCTTGGACCTCTGTTCAGTAACACATTCAGAATGAGTATTCCATTTTCTTCCACATAAAGTCTGTACTTGATAAAGCTATACACAAAGCCCATCAAGGCCCAGTTCTTCTAAGTTCTTTTTTTTATTTCTTTTTTTTATTGATTATGCAATTACAGTTGTTCTATTCCCCCCTTCATTCCCCTCCACCCTATCCCCCCATCCCCACCATTCCCCCCCTTTAGTTTATGACCATGTGTCTCGGGTTCTTTAGATTCTATATTTCCCACACTATTCTTGCCTTCTCTTCTATCTATTTTCTACCTACCATCTATGCTACTTATTTTCTGTACCTTCTCTCCCCTTTTCTCCTCCCACTCCCCTATTGCCAACCCTCCTTGAGATCTTCATTTCTATGTTTCTGCTTCTGAGTTCTTTATTCTCATTTTCTACACACACCAACCTCCAGCCCTACTAAACTAATTATTAACTAAGTCACCCGCATGTCTGCAATCTGTGTTCTCAAATCTGGCCCACTATATACACTATTATTTTCATCTGAAATGACTTGACATTCCAGCTCACCTGGCTAATCCACATTTGTTCTCTATATCTTAATTCACAATGACTTAGCATAGCAAACATGTGTGTATTCCATTCCTTTCCTATGTGTTTTTCAAACAACTTACATTTACACCACATCACACAATTGCCTAAGCAATGAGAAAAAAAGCAGATCACTTTATGAGTGTTCCTGCCACTAAATCAGATTCTAGGCTTATGACTTCACTTACTTTCCCTTTCAAATACAACTTCACCAAGACTGTGCCTAAATTTTTTTAAAAGATCAGAAATAGGTAGGAAAAGTGCCAATTAGACTCTTCCAAGAATATCAGAGAGAACATAACATTATCCCATTCCCCGAGTACCAGTAGATGATGAAGACATTGCACATGATGAAAGCATCAGATTTGGAAGGTGAAGGAGGATATTGTGGAGTGATAGCAATAATGAACTTGATGCATGAGTAATGAGAAACCCTCAAGAGATTAAGGCATTAGGAAAAAATGATTATTGTTCCACATATGCTTGAAAATTTCTTTAGTAGTAGGAAGAGAGGTAAATGTTAGAATTCACACTGATATTATGCTTTTTTGAAAGGGAAAGCACTCTGTAAATCTACACAGGTCACAGCTTTATTTGAGTTGGATATATTCACTTGTCTTTCCCACTAGACTCCAAGGTAGTTGAATTCTTGGTGCAGTGCCTGAGTGTAACTTATTCATCTTCATGTTAATTCAAAATAACAGCCTTTTAAGGAGTGCTAATATCAGAGATGAAAGAAGAAAATAAATTTAAACACAATATTTTTAAAATTTTTTATTTTAATTGTTGTTCAAGTACAGTTTTATGTCTTTTACTCCCATCCCAACCCACCCACCTAGCCCTCCCCCCTTCCTCCCATTTCCAACTGCCCCCCCATTTTTGTCCATGTGTCTTTTATACTTGTCTCTGTAAACCCTTCCCCTTTCCTTCCAAAATTCCCCTGAAATTCCCTCCCCTCTCTTCTCTGAAAACTGTCAGCCTGTTCTCTGTAACAGTTTGCCTTTTTTCTTTTATCTATACATGTGCTTCTATTTCTACCTTCTATTTTAAGAATTTTTTAAATTAGGTAGAAATAGAAGCAGATGTACAGAGAAAAAAGGCAGACTGTTATACAAACACGTGGGAAGGTTACATTCTCTCCATAGTTTCCCAGAGGAGAGAAAAATCGTAACCTCTTTCCAGAAGAAAAGTTTGAAGGAAGTGTATAGGATTCTACTGGAATACTATTGGAAGAATAGTATTGGAAGAAGCCTTCCAGCCTGGCCCTCTCTGCTCATGACTTGCTCTTGCCCACAGAAAGACTGATACATAATCCTAGGAGTTGACAAAAGGCACTTGGCTTGCATAGCTGGGATATATTTCAGTTCTCTGACTGAGAAAACCTGTCTGTAGAGAGTGAGGTTTCTTTCTGGCCTTGTTCTCCATACAGTAAGCACTGGGGAAGGGAGGCTAAGGAAGCAATTCTAAAATACCCTCCACTTCACCTATGGGCATTAAGAACAATAAAGGAGCTTATTTTTCTTTGGATCCATGTAAGATTCTCCAATGTGGCATTAAATGTAATTTAGTTGACAGCTACATATTTTTTCATTTGGGTTAGTAGTAATGAAGGACATTTTATGATTACATACTGTCCTCTAACTCCCCCAAATTTTATAAGTACAAACACAAGGTTTTATTTTTATTTTTGTTTGGATTTAGCAATGGTTTCTTTTTTTATTAAATTAATTGGGGTGACATTGGTTAATAAGATTATGTAGGTTTCCCCAGGGTTTTAAATATTAAAATTTAAATGAGGATGGACTTTCTACTTTCACCTGGTTCTAAAAGCTTCCTCGACTTCTAACTGATATCAAGTTAATTTTATAATACATCTCTAGTTGTCTAACACATTTCACCTGAGAAATTCAAAATTTGTATGGAGAAAAAGCTTGTTCTTAATGCTAGATTGAGGAAATTAGACATGGCCTACTAGACTGAGAGACCAATGTGGCTGAATTATAATTCTGGTTCTTGCAGGCAGAATTCCTCTCATGTTGATAGAATCCCTAATAAGAACTGTTATTTCCAATGTTTTTTATACTATATTCTACTATGTCAATTCTAATCTCCAGCAAATTTATCATAGCCCAAATTAACACTCATAAAATAATGAAGAATACATGTATATTTAAATAATTAGCATGATAGATTTTGCTTATGAAAGAAGATAGCTGTTTCCCTTTTATACTTTGGAGACAACCATAGCCCCAAACCTTCAGAATTATAGCATTAAAAATAGTTCATTCATCTCATCTACCACATAGAATGAAAAATTTGTCCAGCTACTCCTCATTCTTTTTTCAATTTTTGATTTTTCCATCTAAGAATTGGAAAAATATCTTAAGTGTGAATCAAAATAAAATTGAAACAGAAATAAGTGCTTTCTCTTTCTATATAGAAGCTCTGAATTTTATATGCGATATAATCTTATGTGATTTGCCCTAAACCAAAGTCAATATTAAAATTCAAGATTTATTGAGATATCTTACCAGTTATGATAATTAGCAAACAAATAAGTAAAGAGATGAAATTTACTGATGTTAGCTAGTGAATTCTCTGAAGAGCATTATGAGAAAAGTACTACCTTGACATCCATCATATCATCAGAGGTTGAGCTGAGTATATAATTATTAAATTATTTGATGCTATTTGCTAATTAAAGAATTTCATATGTTTCATTTTTGTTTTAAATAACCTCTCCAACATGATATGTTTGCGAATATTCCGAAGTTGCTTTCATTTTATACTCTGTAATAAACTGAGCCATATATCATATAATTATATAATATAATCAATACAATATTACTTTTTTGTTAAATATAGGTATGTTAAAAGTTATACAGTGCCTCACTCTAGTTGTTCCCACTTATAACAATTATAAAAACCCATGTTGGAATAACTAAAAGTTTTTATTGGCTATAGTCTAACTTACATATTTTTAAAGAAATATTTGTAATATGCCATAACAATATGCCACATCACAAGAGGAATTAACTAAAAGGGCCATGATATATTGAATGGCATTTTAATTGGTATTTGGAGGGAATGTAATAATATGTGTCATCCTACCTAAGTGCAGTCTCATTTTTAAAACTAAGTACTAAAAAGTTTTATATCAACATCAAAGGGAAATAGCACCAGTGTTGTAGACCACTCTGCCTGGTTCTAGGAATTGTATCTCGACCCCTTGTGGCTAAGGGCGAGGAAAGACCTTTGGATTGCCAGCCACAGGAAACAAAGCCTGTCTCTGGTAGCAAACTGCTGCCTCAGTTTCCTCTCCCTGCCCCCAAAGCTTGGTCAGAAGTCAATGATGGGTAAGATCCCCCTCACAGCGGGGGCTGGGGGGCAACTTAAGCCAGACTCTATCACTTGGGAGGCCTTCATGGAAGAACTCGGGGGACTGCAACAAAGAGGGAGCAATGGACTCTCACCCCCCAGCTCTGTCAAAGCCCGAGTCCCCATATTCTCTGGGAGATGTGCTTCCTGACTCTAATTCCCTTAAGCCTGAATACCTGATGGGGAGGGGTGCAGCTCCTTGCCTTGCTAGAGTGTGTCCTGGGGAAAAATCTGGCATCACAAAGACTTTCTGATAAACCTGTGAAATCTGCTCTGCTAAGAGTGCTTTCATTCATATGTTAAGGGTTCAAGCAGGAAACCCTAAAACTCTGTTCCTGACAGACACTGACTCCTACTAAGCTCTCAGATTTCTTTGAAATGTTATCTACTGTTTGATCCTTGCCACCCTGTATTCCTGTGTATTACAACCCAATAAAAGGCCCTGGAGGAAGGGGCTTGAGGCCTTTTTCCCCTGAGAAACTGGCCACTACTCACGCCCTTTTTTCTCTGGGAAAATGGCCACCTCTCCTCCCCAAGCAGATCACATCATGTCTCAGTCATGTTTACTCTCACCCGTGGCACATGAGGGACTTGGGAGGAAAGTTGTCCCCACAGCACCAGAATAGTTAAATGTTCAATAAAATCCACAGTTAATTTGAAAAGAAAGAAAACAATGAAAGTACTCTTTATTATTTAACTGTGATAACACTGCTAATGTAGAAGGAAACTGCTAGATGCAGGGTTGAGCACACCCTATAGTGATTTTTTTTAAGAAAATGAATAGTGTGCAAAATCAGAAAGTTTAAAGCTCCCTGATATTTTAAACAGGACCTCCCATATATTAGAGCTATACCCAGTATTTGAGAGGAAAGTTGAGATTTTGGATTATGTTCAGGATTTGGAATCAGACAAACCTGAGACTGAGTGCTGGCTTTGCCATATCACTTAATTTTCATTAATTCAACTAATACACCACAAACCTGTAATAGTTGTAAGTGAATAATTCTAAGGAAATCTAAGCAGGTTTCTTGTTAGTGATGCTAACTAAATGTAATTTTATCATTAGTGTATTAATTATATAATTAAAATAAAATATTATAACACTTTATAGCCAACCCATCAGATGCACAGTTCAAAACACTGGTGATCAGGATGCTCACAAAACTGGTTGACTTTAGTCACAAATTAGATGAAAAATGAAGGCTACACTAAGTGAAATGAAGTAAAATGCACAAGGAACCAATAGTGATGGGAAGGAAACCGGGAGTGAAATCAATCAAGTGGACCAGAAGAAAGAAAAAAATGACCAAACAGAAAATATGAAGAAACAAGAATTCAAGAAAATGAAGAGAGGCTTAGGAACCTCCAGGACATCTTTAAACATTCCAATATCTGAATTATAGGGGTACCAGACGGGGAAGAGGAAGAGCAACAAGTAGAAAACTGACTTGAAGAAATAATAATGGAAAACTTCCCTAATCTGGCAAAGGTAATAGACTACCAGGAAGTCCAGGAAGCTCAGAGAGTCCCAAATAAGTTGGACCCCAAAAAGGAACACACCAAGGCACATTATAATTACATTAGCCAAGGTTAAAATGAAGGAGAGAATCCTAGAAGCAGCGAGAGATAAGGGGAGAGTCACTTACAAAGGAGTTCCCATCAGACCGTCAGCTGATTTCTCAAAAGAGACCTTGCAGGCAAGAAGGGGCTGGAAAGAAGTATTCCAAGTCATGAAATCCAAAGACCTACATCCAAGATTGCTCTATCCAGCAAAGCTTTCATTTAGAATGGAAGGGCAGATAAAGTGCTTCTCAGATAAGATCAAGTTCAAGGAGTTCATCATCACCAAGCCCTTATTATATGAAATGTTAAAGGGACTTATCTAAGAAGAAGAAGATAAAAAATATGAACAGTGAAAGGACAGCAAACTCACAGTTATTAAAGACCACACCTAAAACAAAAGCAAAATAAGGGGACAGCTAGATCAGGAGCAGAACCATAGAAATGAAGATTACATGGAGAGTTAGCAACAGGGGAGTGGGAGGAGGAGAAGGGGGGAGAAGGTACAGAAAATAAGTAGCATAGACAGTAGGTAGAAAATAGATAGGGGGAGGGTAAGAATAGTAGGGGAAATATAGAATCTAAAGAACTTGTGACACATGGGCATAAACTAAAGGGGGAGGAATGGTGGGGAAGAGGTATGCAGGGTAGAGGGGAATGAAGGGGGGAATGGGACAACTCTAAAGGCATAATCAATAAAACATATTTAAAAAATAGCTGTAATTTTACCTGCACGAGTACTTGACTAACATATAAAAAATTTGCGAGTAAGGATGATGCAATGGAAAAGGATTTTACACATCCTGAACATCAAACACTTTCACAGAGTGAAAGTTAGATTATAAGTAAACTGTGACAGCTTCAGTTAACATGCTGTTAAAAATGAGCTGTTAAAAGTGGACAGTAAAAATAGTTTAACTGACTCCACACATCTCATAGTAATATGACAAATAGCAGGAAAAATACTATCTTAATATATACATGAACAGATTCAAGTGTATATGCCTGTAAATATATGTGTGTATATACACATGTATGTACGAGTACATAAATATCTAACACTTTTACTGCATTTCTGTTGTTTGGCATGTAAACATCAGTTATATATGGAAGATCAGTAGATCTTCCTAAATCTCAGAGAATTTAAGAAGTTTAACCAAGACTATCTAATACATACCTAGTGAATTGCAAAGCCAGTAGTCGAACATAATTCTAATATGACTTAATTATCCTGGAGTGTTTCACTATGCCACTCAAACACTAGTGACAATTTTGGCATTAGCTGACACAAATACTTGGTATCACACAGATCTCACGTTAGGAGGTGGTATCACATAGCTATAAGTTAAGTAAGCAACTAAAAATCACAGGAGGATATAGGCAATTAAAAAGTAGTATCAGCAAGAAGATGTTATAAAAGCATCTGTAAGCCTTTATTTAGTTAACTCTTTTCTTCTCCTGCCAAACATTCATATCGCCAAGGAATCGGCTGCACCAGTAGGCTGCCAACAGTCTCCCCATCAGCATAAGACTGAGACACTGGTTCCATTTTTTCTCTTCTCAAGATATGCCTTCAAATTGATGTTAAACAGATATTAACTATATGACTTGTTGCTGTTGTTGTTTTTATAAAGCTGGTAAAAGACATTTTACTTCTATGAGTAAATAAGAATCTGGCATGCACCAAGCAACACAACAGACAGCCATAGCCCAGAGTCCATTAGTGTGTGGGATGTCAGATGTCATAAGCAATTAACAACAAAGTGTCGTGACCTTTACAAGAGGCAGAAATGCAATGAAATGAACAGAGAAGTTTAACCGAAATCGACTAAATAAAGGCTTCCCAAAATAAAGACCAAAGGTCATTAACAACAGGGCCGTACAAGGTAAGGGAAGGAAGTCTGTAGACAAAAAGATATTCCTGTTCGAAGACCCTGGGCAAGGAGGCCATTTGACACTATTTGGTTTTGAGGCCCTGAGCCAGAGCCCTGAGAATGAGAGGAAGTGGGTATGGGAGCAGAAAACGAAATAAAGTAGATGACTAGGGGCTTCGAAGACACACTACAGATTTTGCTCTTAAAAGCAAAAAAACAAAGTTATTTAATGATTCTAAAAGTTTTTAAAACACTGCTCTGGCAAAAAACTGATGGGACCAGTTAAAAATAGGTTTGAATGGTTTGAATTAAAACAATGAACATGGAGAGGCTATGTGATGCATGTAAAAGGTAAAATTGATAGAACACATTCATTATTCACATAGGGAACACGAATAAGAGGGCAACCTTGAGGGTGATTCACAGATTTCTGCCAAACATAATAGAATAAATGATAAAGCCATGGTATGAATTTGAAAGTATGTTTAGTTTTAAGTAGACAAGTATGAGTTTTTATGTAGACACATTTGAGACACCAAAGACAGAGTTGCAAACTCAGTTCCAGAGAGCAAACAGCAAAGATGCCTTAGTATGCAGGTATATATCTAGAATGCTCCAGAAGTGATAATTTTTGGAAGGGAAGGAAGCAGAATTAGATACAGAAAAAATTGGGCTGTGGCAGTGGAAACTCAGTGAAGGCCACTGGACACTCTATACGGGAATTGAAGTTATATAGAACTTCAGAGCTTTTGTGTGTTGGGGACAGTGAGGAAGTATTTATTTCATTTCCACAACATCCTATGGAAATTCTGTCATCTAACCTCACTTAGAGTTGGCATCCCTTCCAGGAATAGTTGGAACTTCAGCTTTCTTTGAATATCTTTGAATTTTTGGATATGATCAAGCCCCAAAGCTTGATTTCAGCTTTTTTTATCTTCAGGTTCCAGAAGATGATAACCTCTTTATCCACTACATAAGAGGCCTTCTAGCATTCATACGTTGCTTTCAATTACTGTTTCATTGCTCTCGCCCTTTAATTATCATTTTCCAGAGTTAGCCCTGAGTTCAAGTACCACCCGCAGAAAATACAGAAAACAAGCAGGACTGAGCAGAGAGAAGTTTCCCTGTGATGTAGTCTCCACAGAACTCGGCCCACTCCCCCAGCGCTGGGGTTGGCTTTGACCCTGACTCCAAATAGGCATACTTCAAGATATTTCGGGTCTTGGTCCCAGACCACCCCAATAAAGTGAGCCGTAATCTTTCTGTTGGTGGAGCGTCATGCCTTCAATTTGTAAATATGCAACATCTGTGAAGCTCAATCAAGCAAAGAGCAATAAATGAGGCCCATTTATACAGGGTTAGAGTGCTGGGCCCTGCGCCCCGTGGAACAAGTGATTTCATGTGAGCTAAGCTGGAAAGATGGAATGTTCTCGGGCATGATGACTTTCTTCTGCTGAAGCAATGCTTAAAACAAGTGACAGCTGAGAGTTATTTGCCGGAAGGGTCTTAGGAGCTCAAAAATAAGCGTCTCGTTCCTGAAGGGGAAAGTAAGTGCAGGGCATCTGAGTGCCTCCATTATAACAACTAAGCCAACTTGGATAAGACAGCTGCTCTGTGGATTTGGAGTATCTGGAGGGGAGTCTGTGCAGGAAATCAATGTAAGTGACCTGTGTGCATGTGTGGAGTCGTGACCTTGCTGAGACTTCTTGGGGAAGGCACATTCTCTTAGGAATAAAGGGTGCAGACTGGAACTCAGGGAAACCAACAAGTCAAGGGTGAACTGAAAAGGAGAGCAAGGAGATTCCAAAAGAGAAGTTTAAAATTATTCTACATGAATTCAGAAATTGTTTCTTTTTAATACTCTATACCCATTTCATTAATGCTATTACTGTTCAGCTCTTTTGAATTATGTAGATGAGCACTTATTTGTGGAATTAATAATTTTGGACTCGAGAACTTTAAAAACAAAAGAAATGTTACATTTTTGTGGGTGAGAAGGAAAATAAGGCTTCATTTTGAAAGAATGTGAATAAATTTAAAAGGTAGAAGGATCGTATAAATAATTAGTGTAGTGTGTGTCAGTGACTTGGGCCCACAGTCAGTCCAGGAGATCTTAATCTAATTAAGTGAGAAAGACATGACAAGAATATTAATATTAATATGACATGGAATCTGTTGTTGCTTGCAGAAGTCATCCTTAAAATTATATATTAATTCAAGCCTGACAGTTATTTTCAATATTTTTCTAGTATCTTTAAAACAAGTGGATTCAGGTCTTAGGGAGTCCAGAATTAACTAAAATCACCATTGGTGCTACTTCAGATAAACTTAAATAAAAATATAAGTGAATAACTCCAGTTTAAAGCACATAACTACATTTGTATTTCACAAACTTATGTAGCTGGTTTTCTAAATAAGGAAGTGGTCTGCTTACCAGATGAGTGTAATAAAGGTTTGATGGACGATGTAAAGTGTTTGTGGGTTGTCGTTGTTTTTTAAATATCTGTTGTATGTCATATGCATCTTGCATATAAGTGTTTTTAACTTTTCATTTTAATATATATTATCTTATATATGTGCTTTTCTTTTTATGTTTAGATGATTGTAGATTTACATGCATTTTTGTGGAATAATAGAGATCTGATTGCTAACATACATTCCACCCAATATTTTGATATACATGTTTCACCCAGTTTTTGTCAGTGTCAGGATCTGGCATAACTATAGAATAATTACCAAGATTAGGACATTGATGTTGATGCAATCCACTCACCATATTCAGATTTAACCAATATCACCTGTATTCATTCGTGTGCACGTGTATGTACACATTTAGTTCTGTGCAATTTTATAACACGTTTTATGCGTTGACATTATATTTTTACAAGTATGTGTAAATGAAATTTCTATATTGACCTTTGATAAAGTGCAGTCGAATATCTTTATTTCTAAAGAGAAGATATAAACAAAAATAAACTTCATGTGAATTTGACATAATTATATGATTTTGAAAAGCAGCGTATAGAGGACATATGTAGTAAAAAAGGAAAATGCCAAATTATAATGCACAGAGATATTATTCCAGGATGAATTCCTTCCACAAATCTGAGACACATAAACAAAATGTTATTTTACTAAATACAATATTTTAAAGAATATAATATCTATATGTAATATCATTTTAGATATTATTTTAGTTAATGCTAGTAAGTAAACATACCTTGACAGTTTAGCTTTCCAAGTTTTATATCACTTTTTAGATGAATCCATATTAGGTGAATCCATATTAAGATGATCACACACAGGTCTTATTTATTTTGTTTTTGTTTTCTCAGATAGAAAAAATAAGAATAATGTAAACTTAATTTTTTTCTTGACACAATTCTCAAAATTTTGAAGGACAGAAATATGTCCACTTATGTGTGTGTATACGTGTATGTGTATGTATGTGTTTTTACATGTGTAAGTTTATACATGTAAATACATGTACATATACACATATTCACAAACTTTCATAACTTATTTCTTCTATTTCAAGAGAAAAACCACTTACACAAATAATCACAATGCATGATTTTTACCCCAGAATGCAAAAAAGTTCTGTGAGGATATAGACCTTAACAAAAATTACCATTCTGATGTGGCAACAATAGGACACATGCCAAGTTCATTATATATTGTTCACTTAACCGTCCCTCACAAGACTCAAATATTGTGTGTGCATCACACAATATAGTCTCCTGTTCCTTCACATGTGACCAATATTTTTGTTCCCAATTCCTTAGACACAATTTTGAAGACAAAAATGTTTGTACATACTGTCAACATAACTATGGAATTTTGATTATTGAAATTTAATGTGAACTATGAAATTCATATCAAAACGGTTCACCATCTTACTGTCTTCTAAACCCATCATGAAAAACGAAAGACATTTTTGTGTTTGTCTTACCTACCACCTAAAATTGTAAGGCCAGAAGTAGAGAGCAACAATGTCACTTCTACAGAGGTTTTCCAGGACTTACAAATTAAATAAACTAAAAAATGGGCATAGATCAATAATACCCATCTATATTCTCTTAATTAAAAAGAAAATAAAGTTAGGTTTTTTTTTAAGATTTTATTTATTTATCTTTAGAGGGGAAGGGAAGGAGAGAGGGAGAGAAACATCAATGTATGGTTGCCTTTTGTGTGTCTCCTGTTGGGAACTGGACTGCAGGGAACCGGCCTGCAACCCAGGCATGTGCCCTGACTGGGAATTGAACCACTATTGTCTGGTTCACAAGCCCATGCTCAATCCACTGAGCTACACCAGCCAGGGCTTAAAGTTAGGTATTAAAAAATAACTATATTTGATTTAATATTATTTTTATTTGATACATTTGGAAAATATAGTATTATGTGTCAATATATCTAATGGTGTATACTTTTGAGATGGTAAAGAATGTATTGTATCTTTGAGATGACAAGAACGGGAAAACATTCTGGAGGTAATTATTTCACCTATTCTTTTGAAAATGCATTATCAACATTATTACCATTGAAAATCTGAGGGCATTTCATTTGCTGAGAATTTTTGTGTAATATCAGGATATCAGCTTAATGAGATATGCACAATTTCATATTTTCCCACCTTATGTAAGTTTGCCAGAAATATTTGACAAGATATTTGTTAATGTAGTGCATAAAATTCTTTAATACATAGATTAATGATCAGATTGATTATATATACACTTGGAAAGAATTTTGGCTATCACTCTTGCTTACATTATCCTTTAACATATTGCAATCTGTTAGCTATTGATGAACTAAATCTTTTTCAGAACTATGACCTCATAGCAACTAAACATATTGAACAAAAGTGTTTTTCTGCATTACTGATCTTACACTTGTTTATACATTGTCAGTGATTATGTGTTGCTCACATAGGAGATTATATAGGATGTAAATATAAATTTTTCTTTGAAATAGATGGAGAAAAGTCATATGACTCATAAGAAAAACCAAATGAGACATTACTGAATCATTTCATATTTAGAAATGAGATTAAAAAAACACAAAATACAGATCAGAAGAAAAACATTACTTACTCCTACATAAATTGTTGTTTTGTATAATTGTTGATTAAATCTGTGCTAAGTATTAATTGTCTCATGAAATAATGTTTTCTTTAAATAAAAGCATGCAATAGGACTGAGTATTATATTCAAATGATTTTTGCAAAAGAATAAATTATTTTGCTACTGCTGGGCTGAGGCTAAAAATAGACCTAAAAATGGTATGCAATTCAAGTATTCATTTGAATGAAACCTAAGTTTTGGTATTAACTTCAAGTTAAGAAAAAGGCATGGTATTATATAAATCATGATATTATTAATTTTGAAATTTATTTTATTATTTGTAATTGAGAGTTATAAGTTGCTAGGAAAAATAAAAGTAAAAATCAGTTCAAATTATATGTTTAACTATTTGAATTCTGGTGAATTCATAATAGCATTTTTATCTTAATAATGCTAATAAACAAATAAATGCTTAATAAAGATAAATGCTTCAATAAATAATATATTTTTGCTTATAATTTAGTTATTATGAGTCCTGAATAAACACATTATACTGGTACTATATTTCTTCTTTTCACAATTAATTTTAGCAGCCACTTCTCCAGGGGATAGTGAGGTGAGGCTTCTGAGTACTTTAGTAACTTAATAAAAGAGGTTTAATTTCAATAGAGCCTTAAATAGAAATATAGTTGTTAGGAGAAGCCAATGAGAATGCAAACAGACCAACACTTGGGCTCCCTGAGGGTTGGGAATATATCTTAGGTAAATTTATATTATAATACCAAGCATGGCACATAATATGAAGCCAATGTTTAATAAATATTTGTACAATTGAATTTTAACTGCTCAGGAAATTATTTAATAGAACTGTAAAATCAACATATATGTATACCATAATTTGACATGAATTAAAATCCTTGTCACCAAAACGGCAATCCACAATCTCAGCAGTATATTTTCTACTTAACTCTGAAATCTTTACAGTCGATACAGCGATCAGCAGCAGCAAGCTTCTCTTTGGAATCTGTGAAGATGGATAAGATACATTTTTTTCTCATCTCATAATCCTTCCACTTATGCACTTTATATAAATGAAAGAATTACTGAAAAGTGAAAGAATTTTTGGCCCTTTTCCCCAGATACTAGTCAAGTACCTAGTCTCTCAGTGCAACAGTATTATTTGTCCAAAGTTGGTGAGAGCAAAGAAAAACACTATAGAGATGCTTCAAGAAAATCATAGTTTTATTGTTGATAAACACGCTCTGTAAACTCAGAAATTTTATTTATGAAAGGTAAGATGGAGAATATCACCTAAATATTCATGAATGCTAGAAAACTGGATGGCAGTTGAAACAGTTTAAGTAAAATATTTGACAGCTCAATAATAACCATGACACAGGGATAAAATTAGGAAAACAAAATGTTGGACAGAGAAGGAGGATAGAGCAATATGTAAGGATTAACTACTATGAATCTGATAATTTTGTTGCCATTTCAATATATGTACCTCATCCTCACAGTTACTAATGTCAGACACTTATGCTAGATTGAGAAAAAATTTGAAACATGTTACTTGCTGCTGCTAATTATGTGGCTGCTAATGAATGGTAGAGTCACTGTTCTAATGCAGATTCTTCCTTCACACTCCACATTCTAATTCTTACCATAAAGGTAAAAATAAAACTTGAACTTCACATGGGTGAGAGAAGAGAGGTCGAGGAAATGTAAATATGCTCCTACAGTGTAACTTGCATGGGGCACACACATACTTAACACTCCTCATGCTCTTCTGTTCCTGTGGAGGTCTAGATCAAGATTCCCATCTGGTGTCACGGTTTTTATACCCAAAGGAATTCCTTTAATGTTTCTCATACTGAAGTTCTCCTGGTGATAAATTATTTTAGCTTGCGTATGTCTGAAACATCTTTATTTAGACTTTTTTCTTCATGGGTGGTTTATGCTCTTTTATTTAACTAAACATTTTATTTTGAGGGACAACCATACAGAACTCATGGACAAAACCAAGGGGGGTGGAATTGGGAGGGAGGTGGGGATGGCTGGGTTTGTCGGGGGATGGTTGGGGGGAAATGCAGATGACTGTACTTGAACAATAAAATTTAAAAATATCATTTAAAAAAATCCCAAAAGTTCCTAAGCATTTTATTTTGAGATAATTGTAGATTCAGATATAATTATAAGAAATAATACAGGGATCCTTAATCTAGATTTCCCCAATGATGACATCTTGCAAAACTATAATACTTCACTCCAGGTGAGACCTTTGGAGTTCAGAGCATCAACAAGAGTTTGGTCCTCACCAAGCACTGCAGAGGCTGCAAGAAATATGGCGGATCCTAGCAGTGCCTCTAGGTCCAGCAACTAGGGATGAGGAAGAGATGCAGTAGTGATCAGAATTCATAGTGTGTGCATACTCAGCTGCAGAGGCTAGGGCAGGTGCCTGTGCGGTGGCAGGAGCTGGGGTGCAAACACACATGGTGGGAGTCGAAGTGAGCAGCAGAGGCTGGGACCAACTGCAAGCATCCTGGCCGCTGTGGGAGCCCTGGTTCACAGCCATCGTGGCTGCTGGTTCTCTCCAGAGGGGCACAACAGTGGAAGCCAGTGATGGGGATCATGCTAGGACTATGCAGGTGTACGTGTGTGGCTAAGCTGCAGGTGGTAGTCAGCCATGGAATTTTAGGCTGGCATCTTACGCTCACACAGCTCCAGAGGCCCGGCATGACTGCCTGTGTGGATCCTGGTCTCTAGCAGAGAAGAGGAGGAGGGAGCTGGAAGGAACTCAGGTGGCTTGCAAGAGCAAACACAAGTACCTGTGGGGTGAAGACTGGTTAAATCCGCAGGATGCCCAAGGTGGGCGTGCTGTCTGTTGGTGTCTGCAGTGATGAAAGCTGCTAGAGTTTTCTGCAGAGCAGGCCTCTGAGAACCATAGTTATTTCTGCTGCTTGGCTGGTAGTGAGTGGGAACCTCTGCTTTTCTTGCTTATACTTAGTATCTACAGGTCTCAGTTTTGCTGTTCGCTAAACGGGTGAGAGTGAAGTGGGGTGAGTGGAACGCTTTCCAGCTGGAAATTTACCTCTTGGCTCTAGTATGGCCTGCTTGGGTGATGGGATGATGCAGGCAACGTAGAGCTGTTTTCCTTCTTTTTATGCAGTTCTTAGGTTTTTTGTTCCACTGAGTTGCTAAGATTTCTTAAGTGTACTCCAGAGCTCCCTGAGAGCTCTTTTTTCTTTTTTTTTTCCCCATGGTTAGCTGTCTAATTGTTTATCTCTGTGCAGGCAAAGAGGCTGGGGTGTCCTGTTCCACCGTCTTGGTGATCTCCTTCCTTGCCTTTCCTTTGTATAATCACTCCCAACTCCTCCTCATCTCCAATCCTTTATTAAACCCTGACATACTGATCTGTTTTCAGTTTATATACTTTTATTTCAGGAGAGTTATGTAAATGGAATCATATAGTATGTAATATTTTGAAATTTTTCTCACTCATCATAATTCCTTTGAGATTTATCAAAATTCTTCAGTTCATCCATAGTTTGTTCCTTTCTACTGTTGAGTCATAGGGATGCGCCACCTTTTTTTATTTAGCCCTTCCATCATTTCATAATGTCTAGGATGTTTGCAGTGTTTGACTATTATAAGAAGTTCATAAATTTCTAAGAATATTATGTACAGATTTTTGTCCGAATGTAAGTTTTTATTTCTCTGGGACACACGCCCAAGACTGACATTGCTGGGCTGTACATTAATTGGATGCTTGGTTCTATAAGGAACTGCCTCATGGTTTCCAGAGCATCTGTGCCACATCGCGTTCCCTGCGGTATGTGTAGATAATCTAGTTTTTCCATATTCTTGCCGTCATTTGCTACTTTCACTGTATTTTATTTTATCCATTCTGGTAGGTGCATATTGATTTCTCATTGTGTTTCATTTTGCATGCCCCTAATGGCTAATGATGTTAAACACCTTTTCCTGTGTCTATTTGCCATGTCTATATTCTCTTGGGTAAAATGTCAGTTTATGCCCTTATTACTCCATTGTTTTAATATTCATCTTCCGTTTCCTGTGTTTCTAATTTGTTTTTCTTCTTGCTTTCCTCTGAATTACAAGAACATTTTTAAAGAACTCCATGGTGACTGAATTACAATATATTTTTAAAAAATTACTATATAGATCTGTATAGTTGTTGTAGTGAATGGGTGTGTGTATACATATATAATACATATATTATGTCTAAATTATATATGTAGGTATGCATATATACACATGCATATTTAAGACAGCATATCATTATCATTTTTATCACTTCTAGTGCAATGTGGACACATTGTTTCTATTTTAGTTCCTTCTGCTTTGCCACCTTTTAAAGATCATTGTTTTGAGTATCAGTTATTATGACTTTATTTCTATTGTCAAATATTATTTAGAAAACTAATGGAAGTGTAGTCTATTATATTTATTTATATTTATGGTCTTTCGATTGTTCTTTCTTTGTTTCCAATCCTCCAAGAGTTTATCTTTCATCATTTTGCTTCTGTTGGAAGAAATTTCTTAGCCATTTCTTAACAGTACATCTGCTGAAGACAATTTTGTTTTAGATTTTCTTCATTGAGAATGTCTTTATATCTCCTATGAGACACTGGATATCTAAATGCACAATAGTCACACCATATTTTAAAACAGAACTCTAACCCCCAACCTGCAGAAACCAGCACGGGACACCAAATCACAGTCAGCAGCAGCCAGTCCAAGAAGCCAAGCCACTACCTCTGTACCAGTCAGGATTTCATCAATAACTGACAGTTTGTTTGTCCCAACTTCCAACGTAGGACCAACAGTGAAAGCCAAATATGTCCTCATTAATCCCTTAGGATATCTGCTAATAGTTAACTCTCTCCCAACTTTTTCAATTCAACAGCCTCCAATGAAGACATACTTGGAGACTTTTCTGTTTTCTATTATAAAGTTTCCCATCCCCTCTGCTTTGCTCTGGCGTCTCTACTAGATGGAAGTGATGGTGTCTGACTCCCTTGCTACAGCAAGCTCTGAACAAACAGGCTTTGCTTGTTCTCATTTGGATCACTTTCATTTCTTTAAACACCTTTGTTCCTGAAGAGGATTCTTGAAAAACACAGAATTAGCAGCTGGCGAGTCTCTGCTTTCGGCTGTTAAAATATATGGTGCCACCTGCTCCATAGCCTCAGATGAGCTATTGGTTGTAATCTGAGTAAGTGTTCTCTGAAAATAATGCTATATCCCACTGGATGCTCTCAAGAGTATTATTATTTTATTCTTAGAAGTTTAATTTTACTATATCTTAGAACAGATTTATTTAGATTTACCTCATTTGTGTTTTTATTGATTCTTTAATCTTTATACTTATATGTTTCACCAAATTTGGGAAGTTCAGCCATTATTTTCAGCCATTCTATATTTTCTCCTCTGGGACTCTGATGATATGAATGTTGATTTTTTTTATTATACTATAAGGCCTAAAGGCCCTTTTTGAAAATATGATTTTATTTATTTTTAGAGAGAGGAGAAGGGGGTGAGAAAGAGAGTAAAGTAACATTGATGTGAGAGAGAAACATTGATCTGCTGCCCCTCCTTATTGTACTGATCGGTGCTCAAACCTACAAGCAGCCTTGTGCCCTGACCAGGAATTGAACTAATTGAACTTGGTGGTCTTTCGCTTTGTGGGGCAATGCCCAATGAAATGAGCCACACTGGTGAGGGAAAGGCTCTCTCTCTATATATATATAGGTATAGATATAGATATAGATATAGATATAGATATAGATATAGATATAGATATAGATAGATATAGATTTTTTATTTTAATTGTTCAAGTACGGTTTTCTGCCTTTTACTCTAATCCCAGCCCTCCCCCAGCCCTCACCTCCCTCCTGTTTCCACCCCCCTTAGTTGTTGTCCATGTGTCCTTTATACTTGTTGCTGCAAACCCTTCCCCTTTTCCCCTGAAATTCCGTCCCCTCTCCCCTCTGGTCACTGTCAGCCTGTTCTCTATTTTTTTTTAATGGTGCATTTTTTCTCATGTTCCAATTTGGTAAGTTCTATTAGAGACTTTTTCTGGTGTGATCCTCCTTGCCAGTGAGGGCCTCTCCTTCCTCCACTGATCAGTATCTTAAAGTGAGGAGGGGATTCTTAGGCCCAGAGGGGAAACAAAGCTCTTTCTTCAACCAGTTATAGTTAATGGGGGTCTCAATTGACTCCTTTGCCAATACTGCTGGACTCACCTGGTACTGTTGTTGGCACTCATATTTGATCCTAGGAGCAATAAACCTACTTGGACTACTTTCTTTTGTTCAGCGGATGTATTTCCTGAAGAAGCACAACTGGGCCACCTTCTGCTGTTGGGTGGGGGCTTGTGAAAGTCTCTGCTGTTCTGTGGTTTAACCTGGAATCCACAAGCAATTGTTCCCTTTCCACTTCTCAGGGAACTCCTTGATTGCCTTGGGGTGATTTCCAAACTTATAGCTGTGCTTAGTGGGGAGGAGAAAGAGAGTTTATTTCATCCTTTTCACTTCAGGAAGCTATTTTAGTGAATCAAAGGCTAACTTTTTTTTCTCTCAGATCCTTAATGATTTTGCTCTGTCTTTATTTGCTTCATTTCTGATGCTAAATCTGTTGAATCATAAACTTTGTGTGTGCATGTGTGCATAATGCACCCTCTATCCAGCTGCTTGTAATATTTCTCTGTATTGTTTAAGCAAATTGTTTATGTTATGGTTTTGGTTCTTGTGCTTATGCATTAATAGTTTTCATCATATTTTGAAAATGCTCACTTATTATTTTTTCACTTATTTCTATTTACCCCTCTTCTTCAGATAAGCCATTTACATAAATAATAGATTCTTTGAAGTTGTCCTACAATTCACTAATGATATTTTTTACTCTTTTGTTAATTTCCCCCAAATGTTTAATGTTGAATACTCTGTTTTGCTATGTCTTTAAACTCACTAAACTTTTTTCCTGTATTGTCTAATCAGTTGCTAATGCCATCACATGTAATTTTCTCTCAGGTTATGTGGGTTAATTTTGTTTTTGTCTATTTCTTTTCTTCTATACCAGGTTTCTTAACTTCAGCATTATTCACTTTTCAGTTAATTCTTTGTCATGAGACATATTCCCACACATTATAAGATATTTGACAGTTACCTTGGCCTCTATTCACTAGATGCTAAGAACATTTTCTAGGTTGTAATAACCAAAAAATATCTCCAGATATTGCCAAATACTGCTGGGGAGTTGGGGGCAAAATCACTCCCAGTTTAGAACCAGTGCCCTAGACTTCAGAGTTGGACTGTCTCTGAATCTCTGCTTTACATGCCAGTCTCGCTCCCACTCTGGATTAGTTCCATTCTGGCATAATGAAGCTTCATTCTTTTCCAAATGTTGTATATCTAAGGAAACTTTACTTCATCTCTCTTTTCCCCAGTGACTGTACTTCCTGGGGTCATGTCCTATAAACACACAGCTGATAATTGTGGCAAATAAGTCCATAAACCCTCAAAACTATAGTTATTTCAGGAGCGGCAGCCTTGAATCCCAGTCACTATTTGCCATGTGCAGTTATGCTACTATTCTATGCTTACGATCCATTTCCCTCTGCTGTAGTTTATAAATCACCCCTGGCATGAAGTAGAGTTTACTTTGTGTACGTTTCTTCTCTCAAGGATAATAACTCTATTTTATTTTTGCTATATCTGAAATGAGTTACTCAATGTGTTCACTTTTATAATTTTTAATCACAGGAGAGTAGGTCTGATACCAGATACTCATTACAATTGGAATTGGAAACCACTCCAAAGAGACACATTTAAGTATATGTAAGCAATCCAGTTAATTTGGCTATATCAAAACATGTTATTTTACTTAAAAAGGTAATTTTTAAAAATTATCTTAATTACAGCACAAAATCAGATACCAAATACCCAATCGTTTTTAAACTTTAATTTTTTTGTTGATAATAATTATATTATTTTTCTTTCAAATACATATTTTGATAACAATGTTTAAAATCCTATGTCTTGCCCTGGCTGCTGTGGCTCAGTGATGTGGTTCCAGCCTGCAAACTCAAAGTTCATCTGTTCAATTCTCAGTCAGGGCACATGCCTGGATTGTGGGCCAGGTCCCCAGTAGGGGTCATGCTAGAGGCAACCACACAGTGATGTTTCTCTCCCTTTCTTTCTCCTTCTCTTCCCCTCTCTAAAAATAAATACATAAAATGTTTAAAATAGTAAAATAAAATTCTATGCCAAACCAAAAGCGCAAATTAGGAAAATTGGTATTTGAAATCTTTAAATTTACTATGCTCTTTAAATGTTTCCTTCTAGTCACTTAGAAAGTATTTTATAGGTTTTTAAAATTATTTCGTGTTGGGCCAAGTTAAAAAAAAAAACATACTGAAAAAAGAAAATGTAGAATATATTCCACAGCTTACTTAAAATTATTTTGTATTAGCTACTCTTTTCAATAACATTTTGTAGGTCTTCATATTTTGTTTAGAAAAACCCAAAGAATAATTATATTTATTTAAACTAACTAAAGATTTTTGGTTATTAAAATAGACATTAGAAATAATAGTTCTCAAACTGCCTTAAAGAAAAGTATCAGTCGAGTCTCTCCCTCTCTCCTTCCCTTCCCTTCTAATAAAAAAATTAAAAAAAAAAGAAAAGTATCAGTTGGGAAATAAAGATTAATAAAAATGAATTGCAAGAAAAATGACATTATATATAATATTAAAAAGCAGAGTAAAAGTACTTAGGATTCTCCTTATAATTATAAAATTAATATCTTGATGTTAACTTGCAAACAAATACATGAAAAATATATTTAGCCTCCTCAAAATACAATTTTTGTGATCTTATTCTTCAAATAAGTTTGAAGATAAGTTTTATGTTAAGAAGTATTTGTAGTAAAAATACAGTTACAAAAGCTCTAATTATCTTTACAATATTTTTTAAAGTCCATAGCAAAGCACCACATACTGGTGCAGCTATGCAAGAAATATATGCATTTGGAAGTTTAATATGTGAAAATGCTTATCTAAGTATTGTTCGAGTGAATACATCCATAATGAATTAGTTTGTTTAACCACATTTAACCATACTGTGGTTAAATTGATTAACATCCATGCTGTGCCAGGCACTGTACAAGGCATGGGGAAATACTTGGTAGTAAGACAAACTTCCTATCCTGATTAAGCATATGGGCAAATGGCTGGGAAATACAAATGCAAATGTGAGAGAGTAAGATGGATTTAAAGACAGATATAGAAAGTTGCAATAGAGTGTGTTAACCTGTTTTCGTAGAGTTAGGATAGATCTTTATTAGAAATGATACTAAACATGAGATCTGAAGAAAGACTAGGCATTGTGTGTTTCATTGATGAGTTTTAAAGAGCTTCAGGCAAGAAAAGAAGAAAGAAGACATAGAGGGGAGAATAACAAAGGTTATGAGAGAATAAGTGTGTGATTATATAAAATAGAGACAAGGGAGAAAGATATGGCATGTGACTTAAAATAGCAAGAACCATATGTCTCTTGTGAGCAATGACAAGAAAATAGACATAATAAGGAGGAACTCTCCCCATGACATCTCAATAGACTTTTGTTGGTATTGTAAAGGTACTAAACTTTAG
Organism: Artibeus jamaicensis; assembly: GCF_021234435.1. NCBI lineage: Eukaryota > Metazoa > Chordata > Mammalia > Chiroptera > Phyllostomidae > Artibeus > Artibeus jamaicensis. The sequence goes on from NW_026522030.1 coordinate 49,231,086, forward strand.
AAAACAAAATGAGCAGAAATGGTTTTACACAAAAGTCTGAATTTTAAAATTCAACACAAAAGCTTGAATTTTATGTACTTATTTATTGATTGATTCATTTATTTTTAAGATTTTTTTTGTAAAGCAGTTTAAGGTTTACAAAACCCGAGGGAGGTAAAGAGACCTTTCCATGGATGCCATTTCCATGCATGTTGAGCCTCCCCCACTTTCAACATCCCTTAGCAGAATGGAACACTTTTTTACCAAAGATGTGTCTGTGTTGGCACATCAAAATCACACAAAGCCAAAGATTTACCTTAGGGTTTACTTTTGATATTGCATATTTTATGGTTTAGACATACGTATAATAAAATATATCCATAATTCTATTTTTATACAGAGTATTTTCACTGCCCTAACAGTGCCCTTTGCTCTATTCATCTCTTCCTGCCTTCACCCCTGGCAACCATCATCGATCTTTTATTGTCTTCATAGTTTTTCTTTTCTCAGAATATCATATAGTTGGAATCATACAATATTTGATTGGTTTCTTTCAGAAAGAAAATGTTTCTTTTCAGATTGGTTCATTTCTCTTACCAATATGCTTTTAGGGTCCCCTTGTCTTTTCATGGCTTAGTAATTCATTTCTTTTTAAAACTGAATAGTAGTTCATTTTCTAGATGTACTATTTATCAATTCACCTCTTGAAGGTCATTTTGATTGCTTCACAGTCAAATATTAAATAAAATTGTTGTAAACATCCATGTGCAGGCTTTTATGTGGACACAAGTTTTCAACTTCTTTGGGTAAATACCAAGAGGTGTGATTGCTGAATCATAGGATAATAGTATGTTTAGCTTTGTAATTAATTGGCAAGCTGTTTTACAAAAATGTCTTTATCAGTTTACGTTTCTACCAGCAGTGAGTGTAAGAAGAGTACCTATTATATCACATGCTCATCAGCATTTGGTATTGTCAGTGTTTTGGATTTTAGACATCCTAATAGTTGTGCAGTTGCATCTTACTCTTTTTAAAATTGCATAAACTAACAACATAAGATGTGGGGCATGTTTCAATATGCGTATTTGCCTTCTATGTGGGGAACACTCCCCATACAGAATAATCTTATGGAGGGTGGGCCCCTTGTGGGACCAGCTGGTGGTATTGTGAGAGGCTACATTCAGCTTCAGTGAATTTTTTTGACTCTTCATCGCATTGGTCCATTTCATGATGGGTGATTTACAAGCCTACTTTTCTTCATTGTGCTGAGTGTTCAGTAGCTTTTGACCAAAAATGACATGAACCCCATGCCCCACCTTTCTTATGCACTTGATCTCACCCTGAGTGACTTTTTTGTTTACCCAGATGAAAAAAGTTCTCAAAAAGAAACAGTTTGGAAGTGTGGGAGAGGTAAAGCAAAAAACAGCAAAAACACTAAAAGGCATAAAAAAAATGATGAGTTCAAAAACTGTTTTAAGCAGTGGGAAAAAAATCTTGATAGGTGCATTGCATGAAATGGAGAGTACTTTAAAGTTTAAACATATAAGAATAAATATATAACTTTCTAATAAATAAATTCCAGTTTGTGGGGTCACCCCTCATATATATCTACTTTGATAAGGTGTCTGTTAAGGGCCTTGACCCATTTTTTTTATTGAGCTTGTTTCTTATTGTTGAGTTTTAGGGGATCTTTGTATAATTTGGATAATAATTCTTTCTCATATGCCCTTTCCAATTATTTTCTCCCAGTCTGTGACTTGCCTTCTTATTGTATTGATACTGTCATTTATTGATCAGAAGCTTTACTTTTTAATTGTCCAGCTTATCATTATTTCTTTCATAGATTGTGCCTTTAGTTATATATTGAATGACATCATCGTACGCAAGGGCATCTGTTTTCTACTATGTTATTGTTTACCATGAGTCTATGATCCATTTGGAGTTAAGCTTGGTGGAGGATATGATGCCTGTATAATTTCATTTTTTCATGTGTACGTGCAGTTGTTTCTGCATCACTCATTAAACACACTATTTTTGCCTCATCATATTACCTTTTCTCCTTTGTCAATAATTAGTTGACTTTTTTATGTGGGTCTGTTTCTAGAATCTTTACTCCATTCCATTGATCTACTTGTTCTTTCACCAGTATCAGTCAGTCTTAATTGCTGTTGTAACTTTGTAATAAGTCTTGAAATCACATAGTATTAGTTCTCCAACTTTGTTCTCCTTTGATATTGTGTTTATGGGCAAGGCTGGGACTTTTGCTTTGTCCATAAAGTTTAGCATCATTTTGTCAATATTCATGAAATAATTTTCAGGGATTACATTGAATCTACAGATAAAATTGGGAAGTGACGTTTAACAATATTAAGCTTTCCTGTCCATGAAAATTTATTTAGTTCTTTGTTTTAGTTCATTAGAGTTCTGTAGTTTTCCTTATAGAGATTTTATATAGATTTTGTTAGATTTTTAAAAATTATTTTATTTTTGTCCAAGTACAGTTGTCTGCATTTACCCCCCACCCTCCCTATCCTGACCCCAGCCATCCCCACCTCCCTTCCCTGCTTCCACCCCCTTGTTTTTGTCCACATGTCCTTTACAGTTGTTCCCCAAAACCCTCCCCCTCTTCTTTTAAACATAAATATTATTTTTTGCATTCTAATGTAAGCCATATTATTTTTATTTTCAAATTCCACTTATATAGTGCTGGTATATAGAAAAACAGTTGATGTGCATATTAACCCTGCATTCTGTAGCCTTACTATAATTACTTCTTTGTTCAGATTTTTGTTTTGTTTTATTGTTAACTATTTTAAATTTTCTGCATAAACAACCATGGCATCTGCAAATAAAGACACTTTTCTTTTTACCTTCACTGTTTCCCTATTTATATATTTATTCCTCCCCCCATTTTCTTTTTTTCTTTCTTTTTTTTCCCCCTTACTACATTAGCGAGGACATCCAGTATGTTGTTGAATAGAGGTGGTACGGGTCATTCTTGCCTTGTACCTGATCTTAGTGAGTATATTTAAGTTTCTCACCACCTACCAGGATGTTAGCGGTAGGTTTTTGGAGATATACTCTATAAAGTTGAAAAAATGTCCCTCTCTTCCTAGAGTCCTGGAAGATTCTATTAGGAATGGGCTGGGATTTCATCTAATGTTTTTTCTACATCTATTTATATGGTTATGTGAGTTTTCTCTTTTAGTCTGTTGATGTGATGAATTACCTTAATTTTCAAATGTTGAACCTGCCTTCCATACTTTGTACAAATCTAATTTGGTCACATTGTATAATTCTTATTTTGCATTTTGGGATTTGATTTGCTAATATTTTGTTCAGTTGAATTTTATTTTAATAGACAAATACAATATTTTTTCTGGTTGAGTGGTCTGCATAATTAATAGTAACTTTAATTAATTTTTATTTTAATTTCCATTATATTATTGCTTAACAAAGATGATTGTTATTAATATTGTACTCTTGATGAGGTTAAAATTGTGAATCCTTATAAAAAGACAGAATGGTTGTCAGAGATTTTACAAAAATTCCCAAGAACTATAAAGTTAAGTAAAAAAATCAAGTTGTTAGAAAGTTAGATCATGTTTAAATTTCACATAATAGCTACAACACTGAAATAAATTTTTATCATATAAATATGATTCAGAGAAAAAACTTGTTGTAACATGCTAATATGTATGTAGTTTGAATTTTCCCCTTTAGGATTATTTAGAGAACAACACCTCTGGTTGATTCAAATCCATTTAATTTGTGGGCTGTGCAACTCACAAGTAAACCATAAATAAATTAGTGTTAATTTTGAATTAGTGCTAATAGTACCACATTGTGGCTATTTCCCACTTCTAAATAACCTAGGTTCTACTAGTACTGACTTTGGTTTTATGTTCAGACCTTTTTGCTTAGTTCTTACAAATTATAGTATTAGAGTATCTTTAGTGCCTTTCCCAACATTCACTCCTTCACATCCCTCTGTGTAAGTCTCTTCCTCTCTTGTTCTTACCTGAACCTACATAAAATGTAATTATACAATATTTTCACATGCCAAGTTCCTACGCTGAACCACAGTTCACCCGGGAACCTTAGAAAGCAGTGAATTACATGTGAAAGACCTGCAGTTATTATTCCCACTTCTAGAGACAATACGCATTTTCCATAATAGTATTGCTCCAATCTTAGATCACACTCTCACATCTGCTACCAAATTCAATTGTACACTAAATACAAAATATGTGCCCATCAGTAAATGAATGGATCAAAAAATGGTGGTACATATACACAATGGAATTCTATGCTGCAGAGAGAAAGAAGGAGCTACTACCTTTTGCAACAACATGGATGGAACTGGAAAGCATTATGCTGAGTGAAATAGGCCAGGTGCTGAAAGACAAATACCATATGATCTCACCTTTAACAGGAAGCTAAACAACAAAACAAACAAGCAAGCAGAAAAAAAAAAAACAAAGACACTGAAATAGGGAACAAGGGGATAGTGACCAGAGGGGAGAAGGAAGGGAAGTTAAGGGGAAAAAGGGGGAGGGATTTGGAGGAACAAATAGGAAGGACACAGGGACGAGAACTAAGGGGGGTGGAAATGGGAGGGAGGTGGGGAGCAAGGGGCGGGGGAGGCTGGGATGGGAAAAATAGACAAAAAACTGTACTTGAAAAATAACTAAATAAAATTTAAAAAAATATATTCAGTAGAGTTTCCCGGAAATTTCCAGCCAAAGTTTATTGTCATACAAAATCACTAAAAGCCAATATTAAAACCTATACAATTGTATCCAGCAATAACATTGGAGGTAGAACACCCAAACAAATATCACTCCAGAAAATTAAACTTTGAGCTTGATGCCGTGCCTTTGCAATTAAATAGACCCTATTTAAATAACACCACTTCTCTATCTACATATTAATGTTTAAATGATGAATGCTTACTGAGAGCTTTCGGTACCACATATTTGGGGTGTTGTCACACTCCATATAAAACGATGCTTCCCCTAGCCTCAGGGAAACACTATTTTCCAACACTCTAAATGACAAGGTTCTCTGAGAGTTTATTTGTTTATATATGTATTAAACTGAATATCACATTACAGAGCTAAAATGTGTTGTTAAAAGATGCATGCTCTCAATAAATAAATAATATCCATGGAGAGTATGATAGAGAATAAAATATGAAAATTATGATTTGATAATTACAAGTCTTCTTGCTTCCATGCTTTTAAGCATGTTTTTAGTGGAAATATTACTATAATACACAAGTATCCTGCCTTTTAGTTGTGAGGATGATAGAAAGGAAGAAACATTTACCTAGGACTGATGTAGTAATGACAAAAACATAAAGATGTTTTCACTTAAAAGCATGAAATTTGCTCTGCTGGTCAAGTTACTGTCAGGGTATTATATCTGAGTTACAATGATCTAAAATGCAAAAGGTAAGTCACGTCTATTTTTTCTGAAAATTTAAAGAAATTAGAGAAAATATGTGATTTAGAGATTTGGAATTATTTAAAAATAGGTATCTACTTAAAAGAAAGCATCATGTTATGATGGAGTAAAGTCAAATGAATAAAAAGAATTGTCCACTTCAATGTCATTTACTACCGGGATGAATTGTTTACACATAAAAAGTGAACTGTTGATTCTCACAAAGTATAATCTCTGCTATTTTACATTGTGATAGCCTGAGTTTGCATTACTGAAAGATGATGCTACTGAGGTTTTTAATAGTGTTAGTAAGAAGTAGTCTGTGGTTTCCTCCCCTTTAAATTGTCTTTTTATTATATAAAAATACCTTACAAATCATGAAAATGCAAGGTTCATTTCTTTATTTAATGAATTGAATGAGGTGAGATTGAAAATAAAGTTATATAGGTTTCAGATATACAGTTCTACAATACATTATCTGTACACTGTATTGTGTGTTCACCACCCCAAGTCAAGTCTCCTTCTATCACCACTTAACCCCTCTTTACTCTCCTACCTCCCTCACCCTCTCTTCTCTCTGGCAATCACTATACTGTTGTCTGTATCCATGAATCTTTCTTTCTTTTTTTTTTGTTTTGCTTAATCCCTTCACCCTTCTCACCCAGCCCACAACACCTTGCCTTTGGCAGCTGCAAATATTACACATAAAACTTAAAAGGAGAGATGGAGATGGAAAGCAAATGTATTGTTTTTCATTTTTTTATTTAATTATTTTTCAAGTACAGTTTTCTGCCTTTTACTCCCTTCCCAGCCCACTCCCCTGCCCCAAATGTATTTATTTTAAGTACTGTCAGTCTTAGGAGTTCAACGTGTGAGCTTTTTTCTATATTAAAACTGGATAGATTGCTCCTAAGGAAAGGAAAATGTTATAAGAGAGCCATTGTAGACAATATTTTACCTATCAGTTCAGTAATAATAACTAGTTCTTTGAATTTACAATCCCTCAAAATTTGGGTAAATAGAGTTCTTTTAGAACTAGGAAATCAAAAATTATTTTATGTAGTATATAAAATGGGGATTTTTAATCTGTTTAATATCTGAAGCATAGATTCTAAAATTAATTGGAATGCATGTAGAAACAAATATATTACATATCGGTGCCCTTAGATGATCTTACCTCTCTGTTACTTAAGTTTCTGAGGAAACTTAGTATGATGTAATGAGCCAGAACTAATTCTGTAAGCAAGATAAATTTTCTCATTTAACTTGTAATATATATAACCATCAAAATTAACTTAAAAGCTCATGTGCTTTACTAATTATTCTTTTAAAAAGTTTTACAGTATTTTAAGCAGAATGTGCAACATACCCAATATATTTAATAAAATACGTATTTTAATGTGAACAGTCAATGGGTAATAAATATAATATTGTAGATAATTAGCTTAACTTCATTACCTTTCCTGTATACGTAGCAACCTCAATTCCTAATAGTGTCTAAAAATGCATGCATATTAGGATCATGAAAGATTCTTAAGGTGGGCTATTAAAATTTATGAATATGCTTTATATATAATTAATTATTTTGTACTTAACTCTATTATAGACTTCATATATAATTAATAATTTTTTACCATATTATAGTACACTGTTCTGAATACAGATGTTCAAACTGTTTTATAATTCTTCAAGCACCTTGGTAAATTAAAATATCTATAAGTGATTATAAAGCAATTTAGTTAAAACACTATATTTTTATGTGCAAATATATGTATTCAATTTGTGTAATTATAAAGATTATAAACAAGGTTCATTAAAAAGTAAATATTCACATGAACTATTAAACTATTTGCAACCATTAAATAATATAGTATTTTGCAATTGGTCCATTATTTTTTAAAATTGTATTGTTTCATTATTACAGTTGTCCTACTTTCTCACCCTTTCCACCCAGCTCACTCCACACCTCCAAAATCAGTCCCCTCACCATTGACCATGTCCATGGATCCTTCATACATGTTCTTTGACTAATCCTTCACCTTCTTTCAATCAGTCCCCACCCCCACTTACAGCCATCAGGCTGTTTCATGATTCTGTGCTACTGGTTCTATTTTGCTCATTAGTTTATTTTGTCATTAGATTCCTCTTATAAATGAGAACATATGGTATTTGTCTTTCACTGACTGGCTTCCTGCACTTAGCATAATATTCTTCAATTCCATCCATGCTGTCACAAGAGTTAAGAATTCCTTCTTTTTTTCTGCTGCATAGTATTCCATTATATAGATGTTACCACAGATTTTTATTCACTCACCTACTGATGGGCATTTAGGGTGTTTTTAAATCCTGGTGATTGTAAATAGCACTGCTATAAACATGGGGATACATAAATTATTTTGAATTTGTATTTCAGGATTTCCTGGGTATATTATCCCAGCAGTGGAATCACTGGGTCAAAAGTAGTTCCATCTTTAGTTTTATGAGGAAATTCCATACTGTTTTCCACAGCGGCTGCAGCAGTCTGCATTCCCACCAACAGTGCTCTAGGGTTCCCTTTACTCCACAGCCTCACCAGCACTTGTTTGCTGATTTATTAATGATGGCCATTCTGACAGGTGTGAGGTCAGATATCTCATTTTGTAGTTTTAATTTGCATCCCTCTGATGGCTAGTGACATTGAGCATTTTTTCACATCTCTATGGGCCATCTGCATGTCCTCCTTGGAGAAGTGTCTATTCAGATCCTTTGACCATTTTGTAATTGTATTATTTCTCTTCTTGGTGCTGAGTCATTTAAGTTCTTTATATATTTTTGAGAATAAAACTTTGTCCTGTATATCACTGGCAAATATATTCTCCCATACCGTGTTGTAGACTGCTCTGCCTGGTTCTAGGAATTGTATCTCCACTCCTTGTGGCTAAGGGTGAAGGACGACCTCTGGAATGCCAGCTGCAGGAGACAAATCTTGTCTCTGGTAGCAAATGCTGCCTCAGTTTCCTCTTCCTGCTCCCAAAGCTTGGTTGGAAGTCAATGACGGGTAAGACCCCTCACAGCGGGGTGGGACAACCTAAGCCAGACTCTATTACTTGGGAGGCCTTCATGGAAGGGCTCAGGGGACTGCAACAAAGAGGGAGCAATGGACTTTTGCTGCCCACCCAAGCTTTGACAAAGCCCGAGTCCCCATGTTCTCTGGGAGAGGTGCTTCCTGGCTCTAATCCCCTTAAGCCTGAATACCTGCTGGGGAGAGGTGCAGCTCCTTGCCTTGCTAGAGCATGTCCTGGGGAAAAATCTGGCATCACAAAGACTTCCTGATAAACCTGTGAAATCTGCTCTGCTAAGAGTGCTTTCATTCATATGTTAAGGGTTCAAGCAGGAAACCCTAAAACTCTGTTCCTGACAGACTGGACTCATACTAAGCCCTCAGATTTCTTTGAAATGTTATCTACTGTTTGATCCTTGCCGTCCTGTATTCCTGTGTATTAGAACCCAATAAAAGGCTATGGAGGAGGGCGCTCGGGGCCTTTTTTCCCCAGAGAAACTGGCCACTGCTCACTTCTCCTCCCAAGCAGATCACATCATGCCTCCATTATATTTACTCTCATCTGTGGCACTCAGGGGACTTGTGCGGAAAGTTGCCCCCACAATACAGTCAATTTCATTTTTATTTTGTGTTGGTTTCTTTAGCCATGCAGAGGCTTTTTTTTCCATCCCATCCCATCCCCCCCAGCCCTCCCCCACCTAGTTTTAATCATTTCCACCCCGCCTAGTTTTTGTCCATGTGTCCTTTATACTTGTTCCTGTAAACCCTTCTCCTTTTCCCCTGAAATTCCCTCCCCTCTCCTCTCTTGTCACTGCCAACCTGTTCTCTATTTCAGTGTTTGGTTATATTTTACTTGTTTGTTTGCTTTGTTGTTTAGGTTCCTGTTAAAAGTGAGATCATTTACACAATGGAATTCTATGCAGAAGCTTTTTACTTTGATATAGTCCTATTTGTTTATTCTTTCCTTTATATTCCTTGCCCTAGGAGGTATATCAGCAAAAGTACTGCTTTGTGAGATATCTGAAATGTGTTGCCTATGTTTTCCTCTAGGACTTTTATGGTGTCATGACTTACATTGAAGTCTTTTATCCATCCTGAGTTTTTTCTAGTGTATGGTGTAAGTTGGTGGTTGAGTTTCATTTTTTTGCAAGTTGCTGTCCAGTTTTCCCAACACCATTTCTTGAAGAGGCTATTTTTACTCCATTTTATGCTTCTGCCCACTTTGACCAATATTAATCGACAAATTACTAGACAAACAGAAAAATTAAAGACAAATACTATATGATCTCACCTGTAAGTGGAATCTAATCAGTGAAACAAACAACTGAGCAAAATAGAACCAGAGACATGGAAATAAAGAATAAACTAACAGTAACCAGAGGGGAGGAGGAGGGGGATAATGGAGGAAAGAAGGGGAAGGGTCATTAAGAAACATGTATAAAGGACCCATGGACAAAGACAATGGCCAAGAGGGGGACTAAATGTGGGAGGTGGGGTTGGTTAGGGTCAGGAGAGTGAGAGAGGGGAGGAAATCAGGACAATTGTTATTGAACAATGATACAAAAAAGTTTTCTGTTAGGTTATGATAGCTTAAAGATAAATGTTTTGCCTTGACTAAAGGTTTTTCAATTTTATTTTATGATTTTTAATTTAAATTTCTTTTTCTGTCTTAAATTTCTCTTAATCTGTCTACCCTGTTAACAAGTAGGTAAAAGACAACCTAAATATACACCAGCATAGATGTGAATTTATGCAACTCCAATTTCACTGAGACATAGTTTCCCTAAATGTTGACACAAAAACCAGTTTCACAACATAAAAGTAACAGGAATAGTAGTAAAAATAGCTTGAGAGATATATTTTACAGGCTATTATTTATTGGCAAATTATAGGTTGGTTTTACTTTTTTATTTCTGAGAAAACAGTTATGTTCATACTTTATATATTTTTTTTATTTTTGGCAAACAGATGGTAAAAAATAAAAATCAATGTTTATTTGAATCTTAATGTATAATAGTTTTTTGTTAAATAACAGTATGATTTCATTAAGTCTTCAAAAACTAGTGAGGTCATTTATACATGAGAAATCTGATTTAAGAACACAAATCAATGAATATTTACTACATGAGGAAATAAATGATCAAAGATAAATTACACAGCCTGATTATAATAGACTTAATCACCTGTGAAGAGCTTAATTTATTAAAATTTAGCTTTGGGTTTAGATTTACCATGAAGTCTGATAAAGACTTAATTAGAAGTCAGAATCAATAGGTTGATAAAATACCTTATATGCTAAGAAAGTAATACTTTCAGCATTTAAATAGAGAATCAGGTTAAATTACTTCATCATCATCATCATCATCATCTAAGAATAAATAAGTGGAGATGAACTAGTAAAAAGGACAAAACATTGAGCCTCACAAGGAAAGCAATTATATTAATTACTAAAGAGAAAAAACATTGAGAAATAAAATAGGGACCAGTGTTCTCTGGGATTTAGCACGAGTTTTCTAATAGAAGTCACAATGGACTAATGACATATTCTTTGCAAAGAATAGGAAGTGACATAAATTCAATAGACTTCAATGTTCTCTTATCACAACTTGAGTCAAGTAGAACAAAAAGGAGTCATTAAGAACAAACAGTTACATGATCTGGTAATCAGTTAAATATAATTAAAGGATTCTAATAAATTATCAACGTTTTGCAATAAATCTTCAAGAAAGTCTGTTTTTATTTCTGCTTTTTTCAAGTTTATAAAGTAAATTACATAGACAAAAATACACATCTCATTAAATACATAAAAAGGTATATAACTGGGAAGGAAAGAAATACATTAATGAATATAATTAGGATTCAAGGAATATCATAGATTCTGCATATATAAACCATTGATACAGTGTGAAACATAAGTGATTAAGCTTATCTGAAAGTTTATTTCTGAACTTTTGAGCTAAAATCATTTACATAAAAACAAACCTAAGAATCTGCTGGACATTCATGTGTCCCCATTTATGAAAAAGTTTGTGTAAATTTGTCATGATTTCTTCCTTAACGAATTGGCAGAATTATTTAAGCTATCTGTGTCTGCAAATATACAACTACTTTAGCTGATGCAGGACTACTCAAATATTCTATTTCTATTTCTGATGTATTTTATGTTTTCATATGTTACCTTTTAATAGCTTAAATATCTGAAATAATGTTCTTTTTATCTATTTTCTGTACAGGCTTGTGGATATTTAGCAATTTTATTTATTGTTAACAAATAAATTGAATTTATATTTACAAATATTCCCACATATGTAAAGAAAATATTTTTCATACAAAATTATTTGCATGAAATTATTTTAAAAAATATAATACTAAGACTGCCATTCTGCTTTTTTCTGACTTCCACGTTTTTGTTTAAAACTAAGCCATTAGTTATGTTGTTGTTTATATGAAGGGAGTATTTCTTTATTCTCCATACTCCCTGGTTAATTATGACATTTTTTTATAACACTTGCTGTATGTAATGTAATAAAGTGCCACTATGTTAATAATATGAATAGGCTGCATATCCTATTTTTAATATATCAAATATTGAAATGTATTTCTTTGTACGTATATGATGTGTTATATTCTATAAATAGGTACATGGGCTATATAATACTTTATATTATATTAACATTACATGTTAATGTTTCTTTAATCCTTCTTTCATTTTCCAGTTAGATCATGGGAATGTATGTGTGATGAATTTGCTCAGACTTCACCAAATTACTAAAATCTGTGAGATTTTTGTCTTTTATAAACTTTCTTTCATAAATCTTTCATAAATACTTATTCTTTTTCAAACAATTTATTTGCCTCATTCTGTATATCCTTTCTTTCCAGATATCAAGTTACACATATATGATATATACACACTTTGACAATACCTCACATGGCTTTTAATCTTGGTTGTGGCTTTAATTTCTAACTTCTTTGTGCTTAAATTTCAATATTTTTTTATTAACCAGATTTTAATCCTCTTCTTTGTAATATTTAATTTAATTAAACCCACTTAGATCATAATTTCAGACATTGTTTTATAATTCAAGAATGCCAAATTTATTTTTTAGGTATTAGAATTCTTTATCTTTAATAATTTGTTTTTCCTATGTTTATAATAATTATTTTAAAATTTACTTAACCATTTCTAACAATGGGATCATTTAATATTCTAATTCTGTTGTTTTTCTTGGTTTGTTTCATTTTTATATTGTGCATACCTCCTAATTTTAATCGAATTTCTGATATTGTAAATAAATAAATTTAGATGCTTTGGAAGATTTTTTTCTGGCACGCTGATAATGTAACACTAGATCACTCTTCTTCGTATGAGAAAAGGTTTTTAATCTTTATTATTTATTATTGATTGCCCCCACTTATTCTTAGAAAACTGTGTCCTCTTTTTCCTCATTCCAGTGTGCCTGAGTTTTCTATTTGGGCTTTATTCTCTGATGTCCCTAAGAAGTGATTGAATTGTGGCTCTAAACAAAGGCATCCATTCTTTCAGAAATCATTCACCTTTCATTTCTGCCTGCTTTGTTTGCTCACCAGTGCCTTCAAATATTGCTTTTTAAATTTCTTTTCAGCTTTTATTTTTGTTTTTCTCAGGAAGGTTAATTCAAAAGATAAGCTACTCCATGACTGGAGCTTGAATTTGCCAATAAACTCCACAATTTATTGCATTAGTGTCCCACCCAATTAAAAAAAAAACAATTGAAACTCCCTAAATATAATAGAAAGTGAAGTATTTTATTTATTAACTTATTTTTTTATAAAAAATGGAAGTTTTAAAATCATTGGCACTGGACATGTATGACAAGAAACATCATTTCATGACAAGGCAAAAATATAATTTCTATTGATCTTGAAAACCAATGGTTACATAAGAACAATTCCATGAATGAAAAATTAAAATTGTTCAGATTATGCCCATCCCAATTCTATACAATAACCAAGGCTATTCTGCATGTTTTTTTTTCATTAAAAAGAATCTAAACTTGGAGATTAATTTATGTTGTGCTTATGTTTTTTTTAACCATAAGCATTTTAACCACTGGTTGGTAATAAAGAAAACAGTCAAATATTATATGGATGGATTTATATGATTTTCTTTATGTAGTATTTCAAAGATTTTATAATTTTCTAACTAAAAGAAAGAATGATAACATATTATACATTTGTTTTTAGTACTTGAAACTCAAGAGTATCACACTGGATTAGAGATATTGGAAAGGGTAAGGTAGAAATAATTTTTAAGTTAAACAAAGTGAGATTATTGGAAGTATAAATAGTAGGTACTTTAAGAATAAATTAGTCCTCAAAATTCTTATATTCCCTCCCATTATAAATAAAGTTATATAAAAAGAAAGGTAAAATGAAATATGCTTTTATTTTGAGCAAGTAAAATGGGATGAGTAGGAAAGATGAAGTGTCTTTTAAACAATATATCAAATGTAAGATAGATATTTTTCATGATCTCACGAAATGCATGTGGAAAATTTGGACAAATGAGTGGTGATTTTCATCTAATTTCATAGAATATATAAATAAGCAATAGAGCCTCAGCTTATTAAATATGACCATCAGTATTTGTGCTATTGGGAAAGGCTTGAATGATGAGTATATTTGTGTGTACATGTGTGGGTTACTTAGAAAAGAATAATATTGTCAATACTTAAGGCTAACCTAGTAAACACATTTTGAGAGATCAAGATGGCTTAATCTTCGAAGTTACTTATTTTGAGCTTTATTCTGTAGCTTGCCCAGTGACAAATTGCAAATAATTTGTAGAGTTTGTAATGCAAGTCAGGTTTTTTGCTAAAAAAAATCTTTCCTTTTTTCCAATATGTTAACACTATCCTCCCTGTTGTAACACATCATGCAATCACACACACAAATGTCTAATTCAATTTCATGGTTCATAGTAGGGGCTTAATTAATTCTTATGAGATAAACCGAATGCATTATCAAACCCAAGCCAAGCCACAGCATGATCAGAAAAACAAAATTTAGCTTTCTAACCCATAAGCAAGAGAATATAGCAATTTTTGCCTCTTGTTTTAGGTATAACACTTTTTAAATTTTAATTTATTGAATCTATTGGGTTGACAATGTTTGATAAAATTATACAGGTTTTAAATGTACAGCTCTAGAACACATCATCTGCATGTTGTATTGTATGTTCACTACCCAAAGTCAAGATTCCTTCATCACCATTTATCTTCCCTTTAGCCCTTCCTCCCTTCCCCCACACTTCTTTCCCTCTGGTAATCATCTAACAGTTGCCTGTGTGTTTGAGGGTTGGTTTGTTTTGGGGAGGGTTTTTTTCTTAATTCCTTCACTTTTTTCACTTACCCTCAACCTTCTTCCCCTTTGACAGTTGTCACCCTATTCTCTGTATGCATGAGCCTGTTTCTATGTTGCTTGTTAATTTATTTTGTTCACTCTATGAGTGAAATCAGATGGTATTTGTCCTTCTCTGATTGGCCTATTTCATTTAGCATAACACTCTCCAGGTCCATCCATGCTGCCTCACAGGGTAACATTTCAAGCTTTTTATGGCTGAGTGGTACTCCATTGTGTAAATAAATGTACCACACCATTTTAATTTATTCTTCTACTACTTGGCAGTTGGGCTGCTCCCACATCTTGACTACTGTAAATAACACTGCAATCAACATAGAGTTTCATATATTTTTTCAAATTAGGGTTTGGGGTTTCTTCAGATATGTTCCCATAAGTTGAATCACTGGGTCATAAGGCAATTCCACTTTTAATAATTTTTTTAGTTATCTCTATACCATTTTCCATGGCAGCTGTACCAATGTACATTCCCACCAACAGTACACAAGGGTTCCCTTTTCTCCACATTTTCACTGACACTGGTTTATTGATTTATTGACAATAGCCATTCTGACAGGTGTTAGGTGATATCTCATTGTGGTTTTAATTTGCATTTCTCTGGTGATGGTAAGGATCTTTTCATATGTCTATTGGCCATCTGTATGTTCTCTTTGGAGAAGTGCCTATTCAGGTCCTTTGCCCATTTAATTAATCGGACTTTTTTTGTTGTTTTTTGGTATTGAGTTACATAAGTTCTTTATACATTTTGCATATTAACCCCTTATCAAATGAATCAGTGGTGAAATATGTTCTCCCATACAGTGGGTTGCCATTTTATTTCATTGATGGTTTAGTTTGCTGGGCAAAGACTTTTTAGTTTGATCTAGTCCCATTTATTTATTTTTCTTTTGTTTCCCTTGCCTAAAGAGATATAGCAGAAAAAATATTGCTATGAGAAGGGGTTGAGATTGTAACATCTGTGTTTTCTCATAGAGTTTTTATGGTTTCTGGTCTAACAGTTAAGTCTTTAATCCATTTTGAGTTTTTTATTATTCATAATATAAAAATGTGGTTTAGTTTTATTTTTTTGCATGTATCTGTCCAATTCTCCAAACACCATTTGTTAAATATGTTCCTTTTACCCCATTCTACATTCTTGCCTCATTTGTCAAATATTAATTAAATATATAAATATGGGTTATTACTGGGCTCTCTACTCTATTTCATTGACCTATATGTCTTTTTATGCTACTACCATGCTGTTTGAATTACTAAGCCTTTGTAGTATAGTTTGATATCAGGTAGCATGATTCCTCCAAAAGGTTTTTTTTTTCCAGATTGCTGTGTCTCTTCAAGATCTTTTGAGGTTCCATATTAATTTTTTGAATATTCTAGTTTTGTGTAACACACCATTGGTATCTTGATAAGAATTGTGCTGAATCTATAGATTTCTTTGGGTAGTATAGACATTCACTTATTCTATCTTCTTCAATTTCTTCAGTGTCATATTTTTTTAATACAGGCATGTAATATTGTTTAATTTATTTGTAGGTATTTTATAATATTTCGTAGCAATTGTAAATGGCATTGTTTTCTTAGTTTCCCCTTTCTGGCAGTTCATTACTGATATATAAAACTGCAACTGATTTTTGAATATTTGTTTTGTATCCTGCTATTTTACCCAACTCATCTAACAGTTCTAGTAGGTTTTGTGTGTGTGCGTGTGTGTGTGTGTGTGTGTGTGTAATCTTTAGGGTTTTCTATATGCAACAACATATCATCTGTAAATAAAGACAGTTTTACTTCTTCCTTTCCAGTTTGGATTCTGTTTATTTCCTCTAATTATCTGAATGTTGTGGCTAAGGACATTCCATACTCTGTTGAATAGAGAGGTGAAAGCACACTTCCTTGTGTTGTTTACTAACTTAAGGGGAATGCTTCTAGTTTCGGCCCATTGAGCATGATGTTGGCTGTGGGTTTGTCATATATGGCCTATACTATGTTAAGGATATGTTCCTTCTGAAAAATTTTTATCATAAATGGGTGCTGGAGTTTGTTAAATGCTTTTCCAGTGTTCATGGATAAGAATAATTAACATCTCTAATGTTACCACCTTTTCAATAATACTAAATTGCCCTCACCTAGTTTCCTAAACTGGGAAAATTTGTCTTGTCATGTAAATTATTAATATCAGCTTTTGTGAAAAAAGGCCCTAAAAGTAAGAGTGGTTAACTATCTTATCAAAATTTTGCCTTGTGATTGATTTGGCAGGATTTTGATTTAGGTCCCAGTCTTTCTGAATCCAGTTATAAGGGTACTTCTTGGTCTATTTAATGACCCAAAACTAAAGAAAAAAGAATTGCACACACATTGGGAGAAAAGGATAGCTTGACATGTTGCAAATTTTCTACTGTCTTCAGATAGAAAGAAATGTGCATCTCCTCAAATGCCAACAA
This sequence comes from Artibeus jamaicensis, assembly GCF_021234435.1. NCBI lineage: Eukaryota > Metazoa > Chordata > Mammalia > Chiroptera > Phyllostomidae > Artibeus > Artibeus jamaicensis. The sequence continues at coordinate 49,248,390 of NW_026522030.1, forward strand.
GAAACATAAGAAGAATTAACCATCTATGTCAACATAAATAAAAAGCTTTTCTATCCTAAAAAAGACTATTTCAATTCATATCTATAACTGCATTTTAAAACTACATAAGACTTCTTTATATGTTTTATCTTTTCTTTTCTCCTGTTCCTGTATTTAAGCCCAGTATCATCAATTTTATGGATAAAGTTAAAACACTGTCTCATTGAATAGCATTATTCAGAATATTCCACGTAATTGAAGAAAATACACTGCAACTTGCCAGGAAACTGTAATGCACTACTTTAAAATGTAGTTTTGATGTGTGAAACTGTATTATAATGTCTAATATAAAAGAAAGAATAGCATTAATTTACCACTTATTTAAAATGAAGCCTTTAGTACTATGAATAATTAAAATACCTATGTATCGACTAGCATAAAAATTTCTTATTGTCTTATATTGGAAAACATGTTAATATACACTGATTAACTTAAAAGGCCGTATCTCAATTGGCTTGAAAGTTAGACAAAAATCTACATTTGCACATGTTTGGGAGTATTTATGTGTGTATTTATCTGTATGTGTGTGAGAAAATTAATATATGCATACACTATAAGGGCTTATCAAAAACTAGCAAATACAGGAGATGAGCCAGCAACATATAAGGGAAAATCATATATTTTGCCATTAGTTTACTTAAATGTAAAAGGAAACAAGAGAAAACACCCATGGGCAACAGTGTGGTGATTAGCAGAGGGAAAGGAAAGGTGAGAGGAGGAGGAGGTAAACAGGGTCAATGGTGATGGAAGGAGACCTGACTTGGGGTGGTGAACACACAGTACAGTGTACAGGTGATGTTCTATAGAATTGTACAATTGAGACATATAATTTTATTCACCATCATCACTCTAATAAATTCAACTACAAATAATTAAAACGATGAAGTCATAATTTACTAATTTACCAATAATGTAACTCTAGCAAGTTACCTAACATACTGCTGATCCATATGTTTGAGTATTGCCATGGAGATCAAATTAAATGTCATATGCAAATTACATCATGTGCAAAATTGCTTTGATATAAAAGATACTGATCCTAAAGAGTATATGTAACATATGGTATGTTTTCTTTCATCATACTCCTTAACTCATGCCTTGACTTTGCAATTTTCAGACTAGAATGCTGGCATAGGTATTTACTGTATGCTCAGCTAAGTGATTCTTTAGCCAGTAGGCAGAGAGAGTTAGTGGCAGCTGGTGTCCAGGCAGTCTGTTAAACCACTGTTTTAAATGAGTGGGATTTAAGCTACAGAAAATTAACCTATAAGGAAATTAACCTATAAGGAAACATTTTTTTATCCTTGCTGGCAGGATGGCAGAATGTTTCTAAATGATTTTGAGTGCTTAACTTATAAATTATAGATGACATCTGAAGAAATAGCACTTTAATGCTTTCAGTGAAATCTGTCTATTTTGATAGATAGGTAGGTAGATAGGTAGACAGACATACAGATCCATAGACAGTGAGAATGTTCTGTCAACAACAGTTTTTCTTTGACAGAGAAGCTATTTGCAAGAACAATTCTCATTTTCCTGATAGAGTAATAGAAACACTTAGAATTGTAGGTAACATTCCCAGAAATTCACTACTAGTAATAATGAAGTTGCAACAATTTTTCTCAGTAGGGTAAAGTATTATATCTGCCCAAAATAAAGTAAAATAAGTATTTGTTTTAGAATCCTAAATGAGGCCTTTCATAGCCTCCCAAAATGCAATCTAAAGAACAACAAAAAAAGTCTTTATAGTAAGATACCAAGCCACCAAGCCCAAGATAAAAGATCCAGCTTCTTTTACCAATGCTCAACTCTCATGGGAAGTACCAAGAGGCCTTTGGTGCAATAAATGGGAGCTCTCACTCAAGACAAACCAGACTCCAATTTACAGTCTCATTGGAAGTCTGAGCAACTGGATCAAAACCGAACACTGAGCAGAGAAAGTCCAACAGGAAAATGCTTTCATTCTACAATACTAACAATTCCACTTTGTCTTAGTTTTCCAAAAATACTTTTTTCAAAAATGTTGGCTAAGCTTGATTAAGTAATATCTTAATGAAAGTGGCACTACTGGTAGAATTGTTTATGTCAGAATAAGTAAACAAAATGTCATTATGTTATGTTTTCATTAAGAAAATAAAAGTATGCCTCCCTAACCACCTCACTTTGTTACCCATTCACATGTCCTCCTTTCAACTGGTTGCATCAATTGTAGAATTAATGGGTGCAGAGTGTTAGCTACCTGCTGCTTCCATTTATCCCCCAGCAAACATAGATAACTTACACTCTTAAATAACGTAAGACTCAGGGCCCTGATATCCATGTTCTATTCACAAGAGCAGGAAAAATTGAATAATATTAATATTTTTAGAAGTGCTGTAAGCCACATTATAATTAGTTAACAAAGACAGTTATTGTGTAATGAAGGGGAAAATTACTTTTATTGAATTAGTTGATGATATTTCTTTTCTAATTATTGCACTGCAGGTGTTTATATCTACAGATTGCATTGGTAAGGTAATTAGGTCCAGCAAGTGTGGGAATCATGTTAGGTTAAATTAGTTTATCTCCAGATAGGAATTTAATAAAGTGGAAATGTATCTTTCCAGGTTGCGTACTATCATCAGAGCTTGTGCAGACCACTTAATATGATGTTAGAAAGTAAGCTCAAATTAGGAAGCACAGTTGCTGTAGGACAAATCTCATTTTTAAGAGACTTTTCTTCTTCTTTTGGGAAATATAAATCAAAATGATGAATGGTACAAATTTCTAACATTCCCCCATCATCCAGTCACTTAATCTGATGATCACTGTCTCCACATCACTGACTGGATGCAGACACACATTGACTCCACATGTATTCATGTAAAATAATCAAACCATTATCTAGTTACTTTAGCTTCCAAAACAGGAAAGGGAAAAAGCTCAATGACACTGTGCCTAAATGTTTCCACAAACACAAAAATAAGACTATACTGACTTCTTATAATAATCAGTCCATTTTATTTGTATGAAATAAGATTATATTTTGCCCCCTGTGATGTAAAAAAAAATATTCTTTTTTTTTCTTTTCCTTGCCTGTCTGGGAAACCAGATCTAAATTTCATGCTTATTTAAAGTTCCCTTAAAATAATTTTCCATGAAATAAAGATCACATGCCAAGATCCAGGTGGTACAAGAAAAGCTGAAGTTAACACAAAATGGAACATATAGACACTGCATTCAAGTTGTAAATTTGCAAGTGGTCATAAGAGTCTGCATCCTACCCTCTAACCCCCACTTTTATGATTGAGATTTTTGCCTTGTTCTTTATTCAGGGGCTTTCAGATATGAGTCTGTGCATTTTAGGATTCACCTCCTTATAGTCTAAGTAGATGAGTTAAAGAAATTTTTACCTCTGTGTGCTTTTGTGTTTTGCAAAATATCCAAATCCTAAACCAGTAGAGGAAAGATAGAACGCAGCATAATTATATTTGTCATTCCCTATGAGAAACTTTTACAAACTTTTTGTCAGAAATGGAATGGCTATACTAATGTGAACATGCTCTTGCAAAGATCAATGACATGGGAAAGTTACCAATTAGATGATGCTAACCAAAGCAGCAGGATACACCTTGTGAGACATCTTTGTATCTTTAGAGGAGTGTTAAGTCTCTAGTAAAATCAAAGGGAAACATAGAAGAAAGTTGCTCATTAGGACTGCATAATGCTCACACTTGAAAAGCCTGCACAAGATGAAATTTCTCATGATACTTGCAGGGATCATTAAGAAAGAAATTTCTTCTAAAAAGTAAAATCAATTAAAAATGTCCCAGTGCAAAGTTCAAACTCCTTGGAGCACAATACATTTCTCTTTTTTGGCTAGCCTTTTCTTGAGGATTATTTGGTACCTCATCGACATTATAAAGCTGAACAACACCAAATTATGGACTTCAAGCTACCACAAAAATTACTAACTGACGTATGTATGGGGACATGCATCTGAATATGTTATTTTACTTTAAAAAATGCTTTCCTAATCGTTATCTCATGTAATGTACAAAGCAACTCTTGGAGGTAAATGGGTTTTACTTTTAAGTTAGACTGTGGGAGTGAGGTTGTGGCAGGAGAGAGCAACAGGGAAAAAGGTGGGGTAACTATAACTGAACAACAATAATAAATAAAATAAAATAGCAATGCAGTGATTGAATGATATATCTAAGGCGATGGGATACTGGGTGGAAATGAAATAAACACTCACTTGTTTTTAGTTCTAAATCATTGGACTTCTGGGAAAAGAATACATACATTCTAACAAGACAAAATTTAAAATTCTTTTTATTTCTTTTTAAAATTCCTGTCTCTATGAAAATGCTTAAAAAGCTGCAATGCAGAGTCTAAAAAATCTAAATTTTATTTTCTTTGATATTTGCCATAATCTGATAAATTATTTTACCATTCTTCCATTTTTATACTAGCCTCAATTTTATTTAAGAGACATAAAAGGAAAGTGTGTGATAATGCTACCTTACAGTAGTAAACTACTTCAAGCATAGGAAAAGTGATCATTCCCCTAGTAGGTAAACCTTTGAACATAGGACCAACTTGAGCATGTTTTTTAGTCTTCTCATTTATGTTTTCTTATAACTGTAGTGCTTCCATATTATGTTTTTATTTGGTTTTATTTTTAGGGTAATGTGGGCCTCGTATGATGAGTTAGAAACTATTCCTTCTGCCTCCATCTTTTGAAAGAGATTGTAAAGAACTCGTATATACTGGTTGAACATAAAGGGATTACGTAGAGAGAGAGAGAGAGGTTGAGAGGTTGAGATGGAAAGAGAAGGGAAGAGAATTGGTATAATTGCTTTTTTAAGTGTTTTGTGGCATTTACCAGTGAATCCATCTGGGCCTGGTACTGTCTGTTTTGGTATGGTATTAATTACCAAATCATTTTTATAAGTAGATACAGGCCTATTCAGATTGCCAATGTCTTCAGATGTGAGTTTTGACAGATTGTGTCTTTGAAGGAGTTGATCCGTTTCATTCAGGTTATCGAATTTGTGAATGGAGAGTTATTCATAGAATTTCTGATGTTCCCTTTAATTTCCATGGTACACATAAGTCATGAAACCCTTTCTTTTTCTGATATTAGTGATTTGCGTGCTCTTTCTTTATGTTAGTTAGGGTACAGGATTATCAATTTTGTTGATTATTTTAAACAATCATCATTTGGTTCATTGATTTTTCTCTTTTTTGTTTTTTAAATTTCACTGATATCTGCTGTAATTCGTATTATTTATTTTCTTCTATTACTTTGGATTAGTTCTTTATTTAGTTCTAAGTCAGAAAGTTAGATGAGTGATTTTAGAACTTTTCTGTATCTAATTCATGCGTAAAATGCTATAAATGTCCCTTTAAGCATGGCTCTTCACTGTATCCCTCAAATTTGGATAAGCTGTTTTCATTTCATTCAAAAATACCATACAGTCTCACTGTAAGTGGAACCTAATCAACAGAACAAAAAAGTAAGCAAAATATAACCAGAGGCATTAACATTAAGAACAAACTGAATAACCAGAGGGGAGTTGGGAGGGGATAATGGGAAGTAAAGGGGGAAGGGTTTTCAGGAAGAACTATGAAAGACAGGTGGACAAAACCAAGGGGGCATGGAATCGGGGAAGGAAGTGGGGATGGCTGGGGTAGGGGGACTGGTGAGGGTGGAATGCAGACAGTTGTACTTCAACAACAAAAAATAAATTAAAAGTAAAAATAAATTGCAATATCTTAATATTTCTTTCTTGATTCATGTGTTACTTAGAAGTTGTTTAACCTTCAAGTATTTTGAGATTTTTACAGTATCTTTATATTATTAGTCTAATATTTAATTCCATTGTTGTCTAAGAGCAGACATTGTATGATTTTTATTTCTTTAAATTTATTAAGTTGCATTTTATGGCCTGAATGTGTTTGGTCTTGGTTAATGTTCCCTATGAACTTGAAAATAATGTGTATACTCTTGTTGGATAAAGCAGTCTGTAGATGTTCATTATATCCAGTTGATCAATGATATTGTTGATTTCAGCTATGCTTTTACTGATATTCTGCCTGCTGGATCTGTCCACTTCTGATAGGGTGGTGATAAGTCTCTACTTTAATAGCACATTCATCTATTCTCCAGTTATTTTACTTTCTCAATATTTTCCTATTTTTTAATTATAGTTGACATATAATATTATATCAGTTTCAAGTGTATAACCCCATGATTAGACATTTATATACAGTATGTGTATTTTTGGTTTAGTGTTTTATGTATCATTGTTTTTTTTAAATATATTTTATTGATTATGCCATTACAGTTGTTCTATTTCCCCCTTCATTCCCCTCCACCCTGCACACCCCTCCCGCATCATTCCCCCCACTTTAGTTTATGACGTGTCTCAAGTTCTTTAGATTCTAGGTCCAGTAGATCTTTCCTGCCCCATCCCGCTCTGCTGCTGGCTCTGCCCCTCTTACCAGTTTGGCTGAAGGTTTTGTTGTTGTCAGACTTCCATATAGTTCAATTTTCTGTGGTTTGAATGCATTTTTCTTGCTAAAACTTTGTTGTTTTTAAACTTGGTTGTATGAGAAGGCACAGTGTGTCCACCTACGCCTCCATCTGGGCGGAAGTCCTCAAGTATCTCATTGTTTTTTAAATATTTTATTTATTTATTTATTGAGAGAAGGGAAGAGAGGGAAAAAGAGAGGGAGAGAAACATCAGTGTGTGATTGCCTCTTGGGTGCCCCCCACTGGGGACCTGGCCCACAACTCAAGTATGTGTCTGGACTGGGAATTGAACCAGTGACCCCTTGCATCACAGAATGACCCTCAATCCACTGAGCCACACCAGCAAGGGCCATTTTAGGTATCTTTAGATAAATACCCAGAAGTAAAATTGGTGGGTTCTTCTTTCTCTCTTGTCATAGCCTTTGTTTTAAAGTGTATTTTGTCTGGTATAATATTGCTACCTAAGCTTTTTTTTTCCCCCCCACTTTCTTAAAACATCTTTTTTCATCCTTTAGTCTGTAATTGTCTTTCACTTTGAAGTGAGTCTCTTGTAGGCAGCAAAATGTAAGGGTTTTGTTTTGTTATCCATGCAGCAAGTGTATCTCTTTTGATTGAAGCATTTGAATTTAAAGTAATTGTTGGTAGGTATGTGTTTATTGCCATTGTATTATTCAGATTTTTGCCTTCTTTTTTCTTCTTAAAAAAGACTCTAACATTTAATGGAATACTAGTTTAGTGGTGATGAACTTCTTTAGCTTTTTCTGGTCTGAGAAGCTCTATCTGTCCTTTGATTCTAAATAATAGCTTTGCTGGGTAGAGTAACCTTGGTAGTAGGTCCTTGCTTTTAACCACTTTGAATATTTCTTGTCATCCCTTCTGAACTGCAGAGCTATTGAGAAATCAACTGACAGTCATATGAGTTCCCCTGTAGATAACTAACTGCTTTTCTCTTGTTGCTTTTAAGATTCTTTCTGTGCCTATAACCTTTGGCATTTTAATAACGATGTGTCTTGGTGTGGTCCTCCTTGGGTTCATCTTGTTTGGAATTCTCAGCATTTCCTAAAATTGTATGTCTATTTTCTTCCCCAAGTTAGAAAAGTTTTCTGACATTTTTTCAAGTAGGTTTTCAATTCTTCACTCTCTCTCTCTTTTCCAGCACCCTCCATAATAAAAATGTTGGTTTGATTGAAGTTACCCCAGAGGCTCCTTAAAACATCACTTTTAAAATTCTTTTTTTTTTCATTTTTCCTGTTCTGATTGGGTGTTTTCTATTTCCTTTTATTCCGAATTCCTGATTTGATTTTTATTTTATCTAGATATTCTACTGTTGATTCCCTGTAATGTATTCTTTATATCAGTTATTTTATTATCTGTTTTTTGACTCATTTTTATGTTTTATATCTCTATTTTTATGTGTCCTATGTCTTTGTTGACGTTCTCACTAAGTTTATCTAAGAGTCCTTATTATAACCTTATTCTTATAACCTAAATCCTTATAACTTAAGTACGTCTTCTAAGTTCCTTTAGAATCCTTATAACTAGTGTTTGGAACTCTGAATTTGGTACATTGCTTATCTCCATTTTCTTTAGTTCTTTTTTCAGAACTTCTGTTCTTTCTTTGGGAACATGTTTCTATGTCTCTACATTTTGGCTACCTTCCTTTGTTCGTTTTTGAGTATTAGGTAGAGCTGCTCCGTCTCCGAGTCTTGGTAGAGTAGCTTTATATAGTAAGTGTTCTGTAGGGCCCAGTGGCACACAGCCTCCACTGTCATCTGAGCTGGTTGCTTCTGGTGACCTCGACACAGGTGCGGGCTGTGTGCACCCTTCTGTAAAGAATCGGTTGTACAGGGGCTGAACCCAAGGAGAAGGACTTGCTTCAGTGGGGCCCTGATGCCTGCAGAGTTTTCCCCTTGAGTATGTCACTCATGGATGTGCTTGGGTAGTGCTCTGGTGTGGTCTGAAGCTGTCTACTAGGTGCATAGCTCTGGACCCTCCAGGAGGTGCAGGCCAAGATCAGCCACCTGCCATCTGTGCCATGTCTGTGCCAGCATGAGGTATAAAGAAATCTGCAGATGGCTGTTACTTGTGCTGGGCTTGGAGGTGCCCAGTAGAAGTTAAGCTAAAAACCCAGACCAGCTGCCACTAATGTCAGGCCTCGGGACACTTAGCAAGAACTATGGGGTACACTGAGGCCAGATGCTGCTTGATTGGGAGATTTTAGAAAAATCCACAGCATGAGCAAGTTGGGTGGTCTCAGGGAATCACCACAGTGTGGCAAACAGTATTAGCTTGGTTGATGGAGATGCACATATCATGACTTCTGCGATGCAGTGTGAGGGCTCAGCAAAGGAACAGCAGTGGCCTCTGCCAGCACTTCTATCTCTGAAAAAGCTGCCCCTCCAGCACTCTCCCTGAAGCCAATTCAGTTCCTCCCTCTGTGTTACTAGTGCCTTGCAAGCTGCTGCTGTGGTGCTGAGGCTCAGAGTAACAGAGTCTGCATAAGTCTGTGCATGAGCCCTTTAATAGGAATGCCTGGGACTTCAGAAGGCCACCATCTCCCTCAGCCACAATCCCTGCTGGTTTTCATAGTCAGAAGTTACGGGGACTTCTCTTCCTGGCACCAGAACCCTGGGATGAGGGGCCTCATTCCTCAGGGGAACCTCTGCAGCGAAGACGTATCTCCCAATTTTTGTCTAGCACATGTGGGTATAGGATTAAGCCCCGTTGTAGCTTCTTCTTTATATCCATATGGGACTTTTGTTCAGCTACATCTCAGGTGGTTCTCAATAATGGTTTTCTAGTAGTTTAGCTGTAATTTTGTTATGTCTGTGGAAGGATGTGAATACCACAATTATTGAATACCTATGCCACCCTTTGTGTTTCCAGGTTTTTTCATCATGTGATTGTGACTCTATTATTAGGGGTATATACTTCAGAGTTATGTCATTTCAGAGACTTGACCCGTTTGTCATTATGTAATATCCTTCTTTTTCCCTGATAGCTTTCCTTTCTTTGAAGTCTGCTCTATTTGAAAGTATAATATAGCTACTATTGATTTATTTTGATTAATGCTGGCATTCTATGCTTTTCTCCATCCATTCACTTTAATCTATCAATATTTTTATATTTAAAATGGATGTCTTATAGAGAAAACATATAGTTTAGTCATTTTCTCAGACATTTCTATTTAGATATTCACTCTATGATATCTTTTAATTGGCACACTTATACCAAGGACATTCAACAAAGAAGTTGATATGGTTGGAATGATGCCTACCATATTTGTCAGTTTTTATTTGCTGACCTTGTTTTTTGTTCCTATTTTGCCTTCCACTATTTTTCTGCCTTCTATGGTTTGAATTGAGCGATTTATATGATTTCATTTCTTTTCCCTTTTGAGCATATCAAGTATACTACTTTACGTACTTATTTTCAGTGGTTGCCCTAGAGTTAGCAAGATACATTCCCAACTAATCCAAAGCTACTTTCAGACATCACTGTACTCTGCACTGGTAGTACCAGTATGTTATAATAAAGTATTCCTAATTCCTTTCTCCTATCCCTTGTAACAGTGCTATCATTCATTTCACTTGTATATAAGCATATATAAATATATATATATGATATACACACAAACATGCATAATTAAATGCACTTTCTACTGTTTTGAGCAAAATATTATCTGTTAGATCAATTAATAAAAATTTTTTAACCTAACTTCTTTAATGATTTTCCTTTTTCTATGTATATTCATATTTCTGACTTGTATTATGAACTGACAACACATTCCCTCAATTTTTGTTTGTCTCCAAAAGTATTTATTTTTCATTTTTGAAGAGTAATTCTTTTGGGGGGGCTGGAGTGTTTTATTTTTCTTCTCAATTCATATTGCCACTGTACTTGGAAATTATTTCTTCTAATTGACTTGTTACTAATCTAAACCAATTAATGGAGTTATTATGGTAAATTTATATATTTATATTACTTCTGGGTACTACATGGACTTTAAAATATTTCATTACCTCAATTCCAACTTACATTCTATTCATTTTGAGTATTTTTCTGTTGGGAATTGTCCTGCCTGGTTTCAGGAGCTATAAACCCCCCACAGATAAGGCTGAGTGAGCAACTTTTGGACTGAGAGCCACTAAGGAGACAAAGCTTATGTCCCTGGCAAGAGCACTGCTTCTGCTTCATCCAGCTCTGGCCCCCAATGCTTGGTCGGTTGGTCAATGATGGTTAAGACCCCTGGGGGGGGGCAAACTAAGCCAGACATGATCACTTGGAAGGCCCTCAAGGAAGGACTCACGGGGCTGCAGCAAAGAGGGTGTGATGGACCCTCACTCCCTAGCTATTCTGACATTGGCTGAGTCCCCATTTCCATCTGGGAGAAGCACTTTCTGGCTCTAATCCACTTAAGCCTAAAAACCTATGATGGGGAAGGTGGTGCAGCCCTCTGCCAGCTAGAGCAGGATCCAGGGTGATGGGGCATAAGAAAGAATTCCCAAAGTCCTGTGAAGCCTGCTTTGCTAAAAGTGCTTTCATTCATATAAGGGTCTGAGCAGCAAGTGAGTATGTCTCCCAAAGTTTTCGCAACCCCCTTACCTGACAGACACTGACTTAGACTAAACCCTCAGATTTCTTTTAAATGTTATCTATAGTTATCTAATGTTATGATTGATGAGCTTTACCTGTATTCCTATGTGTTACAAACCCAATACAAGCCGTTGAGGAAGGGGCTCTTGCTCCTTCTCCTGTGAGAGATGACCACCTCTCCTCCTCAAGAAGATCATGTCTTAGTAGTTTTATTTTCATCCGTAGGGGACAGGGGAGCTTGCATGCAGTTTCCCCCACATTTTTCTAGTTCATTTCTGTCCTAAATTGGAATTTTATATTTTATTGTATGCGTTCAATGGCTTTTCAAATATTTCTCCAGTGTCTTAACTTTTGCCCCTAATTAGAGGCAGAATAAGGACTTAAACTCAAATAGTTTATTTAAGATATGATTCCAGTAAGCATAAATAAACCAATGTGAAAGTTAGGGGAGGGAGAAAAAGATTAATGAGTTGACTAACACTGTGGGCAATGTGGACCCACAGTCCTGCAGGGAATCCACCTTTGAACCAAGAATTTTTTCCACTAGTGGTTAGAAAATAGAAGCACTGTCTGCTAAAATCTGACTCTCTTTAATTAACAGAATACCCAGGTATATTGCCTCCTTAATCCACCCAGGTTGTTACCAAGTGTGAAGGAATGGCCTGTAACTTTGGAGAAAATTCTGAGGCAGCAAATTAGTGAGACAGGAGAAACATTTCATATGATAAGCTAGTGAGATACATGTGTTGTCTTTAATACCCAACTGGGAGTAGATGATTGTAGTTATTTTCAAGTCATTCTTTTCAGTTTTTATTTAAATGAATGTCTGTACTTTACCCCAAATTATTTTTTTTTCTCTGAGAGTCAGTTTACTCTCTCTTAGCCTGTCTATGAGGAAAATGTCATTTTGGTGTAGAGATAATTTTTCTCTCAAGTTTTCTGACCATGGCACTTGGTGTATACTCCTCAGTTTTACCCATCAACATACCCAGAGATGGGCTTCTCTCATTATCAGAGAAGTTATTCCAAGAAACAACTGTAAGAGAATGGGTAGATGGAAAGGCAGAGGGGGCAGGGAATGCCAACACAACAGGTTCCCTCGTGGGCCACTAAGTGTGATCCCATGGGGGAACTCAGGGGTAACATGGTTCACAGTTATTGCACCTGACTGGTACAGGAGCTGATTTATTTTTTCTTCAATTTATATCAGTCACTGGGGAATAGGGACCATTAATTCTGAGCTTGTGCTGCAGGACTGCAAAGTGCACTTTGGCAGCCAGAGAGAGACATCAGACCAAAAAAAATTGTACAGGTGCTGTCATTTGAAATGTGGCCTCACAACTTGGCAGAAAATATGGGTGGAACACATATTATGCGAACTGTACCTACATTTCCCCTACCTCTGAAATCTAGGCTGCTACATCCTTTTTAGAAGGATATGCTTAACAGAAAATTTGCAAAAAATTGTATTTCAAATTATTATCTTAACCAGGGACAATATGATTACTTTGGCTATAAATAGGCATTGTGGGTTCAGAAAAAAAAGGACAAAAATTATAGAAAAAGATAGAAAAGGTGATTTTTTAAGTGAAAATTAAAAAAATAAGTTAAATTTAAAATAGGCTGTTTCATCTACTGAATATGTTAAGTAAATAACATAATAACATACTGTCCAAGTCTGCAGTAATTGAGATCTAAAAAAATAAATATGCAGAATATATATTTAAGATTTAAGGCAAACTGAAAATTGAATTTGATAATAATGTAAAATTGAGACTGAACATAGTGTATTTCTGAATATGAAAAGATGTAGAAATCTTTACCACTTAATTTGTTTCTATATAATTAATTAGTCTGAGACTTCTACTACTTGAAGTTAAAAACATTAATTTAAGAAAGTTAACATTTTTTTAAAACTTTATATTAAATTAAGATTTTAAAATTATTTCTTCTGCTCCTGTTTTTAATTGCTTTTCTTCAAAATGAACTAACAAGAAAAATAGAGACAGACTCATAGAGAGAAGGCTAATAGCTTATGGAACAGGGGACTGGGGGGGGTAGAAGGATTAAGCAAAAAAGAAAAAAGAGAGAACTTAGAGATATGGACACCAGTGCGGTGACAGCCATAGGAGAGAGGGAGTGGGAGGTAGAAGATGAAGGTATAGAGGGGATAAGTTGCGATGGACAGAGACTTGACTTGGGATGTTAAGCACACAGAACAGTGTACAGATGATGTGTTATAGAATTGTGCACCTGAGCCCTGGCTGGTGCGGCTCTTTGGATGGAGTGCCAGCCCGAGAACAAAAGGTCTCTGGTTTGATTCCCAATCAGGTCACATGCCCAGTGGGCCAGGTCCCCAGTAGGGGACACACAAGAGGCAACCACATGTTGATGTGTGTTTCCCTCTCTTCCTCCCTTCCCCTCTCTCTAATAGATAAAATCTTTATTTTTTTAAAAAACTGTGCACCTGAAACTTGTATAACCAGTGTCATCCCAATAGAAAACAAAGAAAAAATACTGTATCTTTATTTTAAATAAATTATATGAACATATTTAAATTCATTTTCATGTTTAAAATGTTATTGTTTTTCTAAATTTATTTAATGATTGTTCAAGTACAGTTTTCTGTTTTTTACTCCCATCCCAGCCCACCCCCCCATGTCCCCCACATCCCTCTCATTCCCACCCCCCTTAGTTGTTGTCCATGTGTCCTTTATACTCATTCCTGTAAATTCTTCCCCCTTTTCCCCTGAAATTCCCTCCCCTCTCCCATCTGGTCCCTGTCAGTCTGTTCTCTATTTCAGTGTCTTTGTTTTTATTTTGCTTGCTTATTTGTTTTGTTGTTTAGCTTCCTGTTAAAGGTGAGATCATATGATATCGTGTTTAAAATGTTTAAATCATAACTTTTACTTAACACAAACTTTTAATAATTTATAACAATATTTATTAGGACAGAAAGTTACTCTATTGCACTTACCCATTCTACTATACATAGTTTCATATAATATTTCTAAATAAGTCTATCACAAGCAATTCTACAGAGTACATTTTGTCATTTTGCAAGTTGTTCAGCCTATAAAATACAGCTGGTTGCTAAAATGTTATATTGATGTACAGTTCTTGTAATAGACATACCCTGACATAGATCCTTTATAGGCAAATTACATTTATGAATGATTTGATTTTGATTCTCATGATGAAAGCATTAATTAACATTTTATTTAAATTATTTTATTGTTGAACTATTACAGATGTTGCCCATTTACCCCTTTTGCCAACTTCCCCCCACCCCCCACCCTGGCCCTGGCCTTCAACACACTATTATCTGTGTCCATGGACTATGCACATACATATTGTGTGTGTGTGTGTGTGTGTGCGTGTGTGCGCTAATCTCGTCTCCTCCTTTTATCCAGTTCCACTTACTCCCCTCCTCCCTGAGATCTGTCAGGCCGTTCCATATATCCATGCCTCAGGTTCTGCTTTGCCAGTTTATTTTTTTCATGAGCTTTCACATATAAATGAGGTCATATGGCATTTGTCTGTCACTGCCTGGCTTATTTCACTCAGCGTAATGCTTTCCAGTTCCATCCATGCTCTTGCAAAGGGTAGGAGCTTCTTCTTTCTTTCTGCTGCATAGAATTCCATTGTGTAAATGTACCATAGTTTTTGGATGCCAGGACAATTTTCAACCATCACTGGGATATTTTAGTTATACCTGTCCTGTAACTTCCCTTTAGGTTTATCTACTGAAAATGCAGGTCAGTGTGCATTTTTATGTGCCTATACTCCTGCCTTATTTGTATTTATAGTTGAAAATTCATTCTGTTTACTTTTGTTCATTAAGGTCATTTGTCTCCCATATTTTAACATTGACTGCTGTAAACAATTATTTCATAGAAATTTGAAAGCTTCCTAAATTAATTACTCTTCTATAATTACATACCCTTTATTTGAAATGAATCCATTCAAAATAATTCTCCCATTTACTACTAATCTTTCCAGTTACCAGTTCATGATAAATTAATGACAATAGACAAATACCGTATTGTACATATAATGCTAAAGCAGAATAGAACATTGCTTATAAAATCATCTATATGTTCATTAAGAATTAGGTTAGCCAAAAAGTCCAATCTTTTTTTCTGTAAGATGGTTCTAGTAGCACTTAGTTGTCTTTTTTTAACTTCATTCAAAACTATTTTGTTAGATTTACTGTGACAGCTGTCATATTATCATGCATTTAAAAAAACATCAAAATTGGTGAATATTTGTATAGCCATTTTAATATTGAAGATGAATAAAAATATGTAACATTTTTGGCATATTAGGCTTTATTATTTCAAGAAAGGTAAAACCACAACTAAAACACAGTAAAAAAGATTTGTGCAGTGTATGGAGAAGGCTCTGTGACTGATCGAATGTGTCAAAAATGGTTTGCAAAGTTGTATGCTGGAAATTTCTAACTGAAGGATGTTTCACAGTCAGGAAGATCAGTTCAAGTTGATAGTGATCAAATCGAGACATTGAGATCAATGTTATGCCATGTGGGAGATGGCCAACATACTCAAAATATACAAATAAATATACTGTATTTTTTGAACTATAAGACACACTTTTTACCCTCAAATTTTGGAGGAATGGTTGTTAATGCTGCTATTGAGTTCTGTTTACATTGACATTGGTGAAATATTGGTATTATATATGTTATTAAATATTTTACCACACTTTTTGCTTCAAAATTTTTGTTTCCTATTTTAAAATCTAGGAGCATCTTATGGTCCAAAAAGAAAAAAAAATGGTAGTCATTAGTGAAAAGAAAAAACATGTATTTTATTTTACAGAAAAAACCTAAATGGACTTCTTGGCCAACCCAGTACATGTAATATATTACAGCATTTCCTGTTCTCACCATGCATCAGCAGTTGCTGATGCTTACTCATCTCCCCTTGGAGAAAAATCTTCCTTACAACTAAACCACTTTATTATTTTATATATTTTTTCTGTATTGAGACTCTAGTTAGGATCTCTCCCTCCACCTACCCTTTAAATATGTCTATCACATATTTTTCTAAAGCCATCATTTTCCTTTTTGAGTATGTCTTCTAGCCAACAGAATTCACACAGATAGCTTCACTCATAAACCCTTTATTTATGAACCTAAGTCTATTCATAATCACCCTCTTGAACCTCCCATCTTCTATCATGTCCAGAGTGACCACCTTATGCAGATGTTCCTATCAAACACACAAATAACATTTATCATCTACCTGTAGGCCTATCACCTTTAACTTCCCCATTGTGCTCTGACTCTGTGAGTAACACTGAGTTCAGCCGCCCATGCCATCACTG
Source organism: Artibeus jamaicensis (assembly GCF_021234435.1). Classification (NCBI taxonomy): domain Eukaryota; kingdom Metazoa; phylum Chordata; class Mammalia; order Chiroptera; family Phyllostomidae; genus Artibeus; species Artibeus jamaicensis. The sequence goes on from NW_026522030.1 coordinate 49,264,894, forward strand.
GACTAACCCAGTCCGTGCCACTGTCACCTCTAATCACCACAGCACTTATCAGTGATCTCCCTTTCCCTGGTTTGCCCCACCCAAAAACGCCTGACTGGTGTTTTTGATACAATGATGGTATGTCTTTATTTCCCAGGGCAGCAGGTGAATTATTACTCCTTATAAATCAGATAATTTTTAAAAGGTGATTCATAAATATGAATATACATTCTTCAAGGTAAAGAAAAATTTCCCAAACTTACTATGCCTGTCTACTCCCAATATGAATATAAGTTTGAAAAAGTTGGTTACATATCTGACCAACCCTTACTTTATATCTAAAGCCCTACAGAATCTCCCACTCCCCACTGTTGAACCCGGTTCTACCAACTTCTTATTCCTTTCCCTAGCCCGATATGAGCTAGGGAGGATACCTTTATTCTGGGGGAAAAGTAAAATTTTTAAATGCCTATATAATGAAGTGGAAATGATCACAGTAGTGCTATTAACTGTACAAAGAAACAGCAGTTATTTGTGACTTCAATTTAACATAGATTATACTCAGCTATTTTATTTTTAAAAAATTTCATTTTTAGAAAGAGGGGAAAAGAGGGAGAAAAAAAGGGAGAGAAACATGAATGTGTGATCATCTTTTGCGCACCCCATACTGGGGCCCTGGCTGGGAACCCAAGCATGAGCCCTGACTGGGAATAGAACTGGCAACCCTTTGGTTTGCAGGCCAACACTCCATTCACTGACCCACACCAGCCAGGAAAATTTTATATGAAAAAAGAATTCCAGGGGGGTCTACAATAAAGAATATATAATATGGGAATGATAAAGAGGAGAAAAGGAAAATAGAACTGAAGAGGAAGAAAATGTATCACATTTCAGTTTGACTTCTTTATAGATTCTAAAGCACCATGATTTATATTATTTGTATTTTAGAACAGAGTTTGAATAAGGACATAGATTGTAATTTTCAGTTATATTGTCTTTAAAACATTTTAAATTTCTAGTGCTTCCTTTCTTTACTGCTAAAAAAAATAGATAAAACTAATTAATCAATTAGGTGATAAAAATGTTATCTAATCCTAGAGTTTGTGAAGGTCAAATGGATCAATCCATGTACAACACTTAGACCAAATCTTGGCATATTCAAGTACTTAGTAGCATATAATATTATTATTAAATTTTTTAAAATTTTATTTCTATTCCCTCAAGTTATCCTGAAGTAGTAGAAAAAATAGAGTCAGGAAAAGTAATTTATAAATATCTTACCTCACATTACCAATAATGGTCAATCCACTTGAACACTTATCATAAGTGCTTAAAAATCATAAAAACTAAAACATCAGTTTGGTTGCATTGTGCAAAAAAAAAGTGAGTAGTAAGAAATGTTACAACCCACCCTGATGCTTCAATCCTCAGTTCCCCGGGGTTCTCTCTTGAGCTGGATGAGATTGAAGATAATGTGCTTCCTCTGTGATTGCTATTTGCTACCGGGTCCAAGACCTAAATATAGCATTTTAACTATCAGACTGCATGCCATAGCTTCTTGGTCTAATTTTCTTGTCATTGATTTTATAATCAGACATAGACCTGTTCATTGATCTTTCTCAAGGTCTTTATAAGCTTAAAAAATTATCAGATTACTTCTTTCTAAATCCTACTCAATAATATCAACAGCCTACTTAATATGGCTAAAGTGTTTATTTTGCTTAGAAAATGAAGTCAGATAAATTTCCTATATTTCTGGGGTTTTTTACTAACCTATAACTCCATTATTTTAAATTTTTTATGTTTAATAAACTTCCCACTTGTTTTCTTTCAGCATTATTAAGGGCATAATATTTGGAAAAATTCTTAAACAGTATAAGTAAATCCCTAAACATTTTTTTGCTATCTCGGTATGTGGAATATCATATGGCAATTTTAGAATATATGCAAAGGCAAATTGCATATGAAGGATTCCCCACATGCATTAATCTATAAAGCAACCATTTGTGAAACACATGTGGAGAGCAAAACCCATCTATGTATATCTTGATGTGAATTTTTTAGACTATGGTTTATGACAACAAGTATCAGCATGTCTAGGTAGCCATAAATTAAACAGCTCTGAAATATCCACCACCATTACAAAACAGTTGCTAAGAGGAAGAATGTTATAGTGGGATGTACTGTCATGTGGATGGATAATCAACAGCTTATTGACTTGCAGAAATAAGATATTGGATTGAAACTAACACGCAATGCTCAGGGTCATTGGAAATCCCACTGGAATGTTGCAATAAGGGTCCAAGAACAGTCTCGCAGGAGCATGTCCACTTGCTTTGATTTGAGGGATTTTTTTGAGCATATTATTTTCCCAGTACCTAAAACTCTACACTTAAAATTCTTATTGTATTGTAGATTTTGAAAAGATTTGCTTCAATATCATACTAAAAACTTGTCCCTAGTACAATCAATACTCTAAAATAATTTTTACATATAAAAACTCCTTTTATGACAATAGTTTTAATCATTTTCTAATATAATTTTTATATAAAAGATCTTTCAATTTATGAACATAGAGAAGCCTATGAAGAGAGTTAAGAAAACTAGTCCATTAGGCATTATTGTATTGTTTTGTTTGTTATTCTGCAATATACTTTACAGTAAATAATTTATTCTTAATATATTTTTCAGAAGTTTTTATTATATACTAAATACTTCAGTAAACTGATATAACATTAATGGTGGCAATGCTACATTGTAACTTTTTTATTTTCTTTTGATAACTATAAGAAACAGATATGAGGTTATGTTTCTGAACTTATAATTCATTATATATTCTAAGGCAGCTATTAACATTTAACTTAGAAAGATTAGAGGTAAAAATGAACATCTATTATCCCAATGCTCAGATATAATATACTGAGTTTCTTAATAAACAAAGTAATATATACATATTTTTAAAATTCTCAGAATAGCCATGCTTAAAATGACAAGAAAAACAACCTTTGTTCCCCATTCCCAAGGTCTACTCCTTAAATATCAAAGTTTCTTGTTAATCATTTAAAAACATCTTAATGCTCACAATAATAGTATCACTTAATAGTATAAGCCAGCCAGAGAAAGGCAAATAACATGATTTCACTTATATGTGAAATCTAATAAACCAAATTAACAAAATAGAAACAGCCTCACAAATACAAAGAACAGACTGAGAGCTGTTAGATAGGAGAGGGAGGGAGACTGGATGATAAAGATGAAGGGATTAAGCACAAATAAAATAATAAAATTAAAAAGTAAAATAAAACCCCATAGACAACAGTATGGTCATTACCAGAGGGAGGTGGGGGTGGGGGGAGGTAGGAGATGGTAAAGGGAGAATAAAAGGTTATGGAAAGAGATGTGACTTGGGATGGTGAACACAATACAATATACACAGATGATATATTATAGAATTGTACCCCTTACCTATATAATGTCATTAAACATATCACCCCAATAAATTCAACTAAAATACTATGTGGAAATATATACACACACACATATTATTTTCAATATCAAAATAATTATACAGGTTCTGGCAGAAGTAAGGCCTCCTTGAGTGTGGTTCGTAGAATACTAATATGGGTGTAATAATTTATAGTTTTAATTTAAACATTTCACCTAAAATTTCCTATGGTGTGCTTGAGTGTGATATTGTTATGCTACAGAATTACATGCTTATGATTTTGTAATAAGAGATTTTGTAATAAAAATGGGGCATTATTTGTGCCGGACCATGTATTTACCTCGTGCTTTTAACAAAAACTTCATTATGTTGTATGAATGAATCATAATTTTAATGAGTTCACTATAAAATCAAGTTATTTGCATTGCACATTTATATTTAAAAATTTGAGTACAAAAATTTTGAGACTATTTCATAATAGAATAAATATTATTAGATTATAATTTAGGGAAATAGCTAGCCAATCACATTCTATGTTATACAAAAGTATCAAATGGTATTTCACTCATCTTTTCTACCCTCAGACTTAAATTTTAGAAATGACACATTATGAACACAAGTGTGTGAAAATGTCTCACTCCATTTCAATATCACATCTTAATATGGGTGCAAAGCAAGATGGGCATCATTTTCACACCAAAGGTCTTGGTTTTCTATCACCCTGGAGAGCCAGGTCAAAGAAGTTATGGCCGTGGTTCACCTCTGATACGAGCTTTGCCATGACATTGCAAGCTGCTCTACAATGCTGGACACATGTCACAGGCTGGCAAGCATGTGTCCCATATGCACATTTAAATGTGCATATAAAACATATAAGGATTGCTGACATTTAATAAGTTGATATTCTGGAGAGCAAAAATATGATAATTTGTATAGGTGGAAATACTAATTTAGCAAATAATTTTAGACATCAGTGATCCAGATGATACAGATGGGATATTAGCACAGTCATTTCCAGAATTACAATTTTAATAAAATAAGTTTATAATTGCTTTAGCTTATTATTCTAAAGCAATGTTTTAAGATTGCTTTTTTCCTTTGCAACCAAGTATCAAATTACTAAATAGAAAAAAGAAAGTAAAGCCTCATCAAGTAGTAGTTTGATTCACTAATGCATAGTTTTCTGTGATGGGGAACATAGTAATGTTATTACTCTGACTGTTGAAGCAGATGAACTGAGAAGGAAGTGATAAAATTTATATCAGTACAATTGGTATTGACTTCAACATATGGAAGAAGTAAACTCAAAACATCACAGGCCTAGACCTTTCTGGAATTTTAGGAATTTTTTATTTTCCAGGTATCTGTAAGCTTGTAAATAATCTATTCATTTTCTCAAATCACAGAAGGTGATTTTAGTTTTTGCAATAATTATTTTTACAAATACAATCAATAGACTGTCACTAAAACATTAATGAACTAGCAGAAAATTTGAAAAATCTACTTTTTAAGTAAAAAATCTACTTTGAAAAGTCACAAATGCCATTATATACTCTAAATAATGTTTCTTAGAATGGATAATTAGACACAAAAACTTTTAAAGTTTATCTTTTTTCCATTCATGAAATAAATATCGATGAGTACTTGTAGTTTGAAACATATTATTTATTTCCTTAATTTCACCAACCATTTTATATTACTGTTTTATAAAATGGAATATATATATATATATATATATATATTTTAAATTTTACTTTTCAAGTACAGTTTTCTATTTATATATTTTAGAAAATACAAACTTCTTACTCATACTTTTTTACAGGATCTTCTAGTAAGTGGTAAGCATTGGAAAGGCAGCAACTGCTCTTATTTTTACAAACTTCTTTTTTAAAAAAATTTTTATTTATTTATTTTTAGACAAGGGAAGGGAGGGAGAGAGGGAGAGAAACATCAATACGTGGTTGCTTCTCGTGCACCTCCTGCAAGAACCTGACCCACAACCCAGGCATATGCCCTGACTGGGAATCAAACCAGCTACCTTTTGGTTCACAGGCTGGCACTCAATCCACTAAGCCCCACCAACCAGGACTACAGGCTTCTTTTTTTTTTTTAATTTGGCACTGAGTTCAAGTGTCAATTTTATTATAATGCTTCATAAATGTTACATATACTATTCTTTTTTAAATTTTATTTAGTTATTTTTCAAGTACAGTTTTCTGTTTATTTCTCCCATCCCAGTCCACCCCTCCCCCATGCACCCCCCTCCCTCCCATTACCAACCCCCTTAGTTATTGTCCCTGTGTCCTTAATACTTGTTCCCCTAAATCCCTCCCATTTTTCCCCTTAAATACTGAGATTTGCTTTAAATGGTGAACTAATTTCTATTTTTCAGGAAAATGAAAAATTTGGGAACACTCAAATCTCTGTTTTCTAAAATCTGTAAATCAAATCCCAGAGCATGTATTCAGCATCATCTTATAGAAGAAATTCTCATTTAAAATTTACTTAGACATGAAGTCCAAAAAGAGTTGTGTTTTTTGTTCAATATATTTTACACAAAATATTTTGCCACCAAAATGAACATTCTTACTTCTAAATATATTCCTAATACTGACTTATAATAAAACCTAAGCAACTGTTTAAATTATTATGATTACAATAAACTTTATCTCACTCATATTTTAATTATATACTGACTAGATAAGTTTAAAATTTAAGTGAAATTATAACCCACTGTATAATACAGATAAATGGTAACAGAAGCTTCATCAACTAATTAAGAAAAAACTTAACAACCTTATGCTTAAGTAAGGCTCAAGTATTCCCGTACAGTCTAATTGAAAGCATTTTTAAATGTAATGTATACTATAAATTGAAAAGATTGTGTATCAGAAATAACATTCAGACTAAAAGCTAGGATTTGCTCAGTATTTAAACTTGACTCTACAATTTCACAGTGGAAGGAAATCTGTACTTTCAACAATTTTTGGTATCAAATTTACCTTGTTTCATACTTTGCTTTTGTCAGTATAAATAGAGCATTTACTGTATACTCCTAAAAATCTGCAGCTGGAGAAATATGTTTAAAAATTTTATTATTTCCATCTATTTGGTACTTAACTCTAGAATGTTTTTTTTTTTACTTAAATCATTTTTATTTTCTATAGAAGCAAAACTCTAGAGTAAGGACTTTGCATATACTTTAATCCTGAATAGACAGTTTATACATATGTATAAAGTACTAAAAAGATAAATAAGCAAAATATTAATAAAACAGCATAAACAATAGTATATGATTACAAATTTGTGTCAGGAAAACTTTCCCAGTATGAGCATATATTTAATTAACAACATATATTTATTTTTTTTTTTAGAGTTAATTAAAAGTTATCCATTTTTATTTTATTTAGTTATTTTTATTTTTATATATTTTGAGACTCTGGCTTTATTTTTTCACATTTTTAAAAATTTTATTTAGTTATATTTCAAGTACAGTTTTTTGTCTATTTCTCCCATCCCATCCCCCCCACCCCTGTGCTCTCCACCTCCCTCCCATTTCCACACCCCCTTAGTTTTCGTCCCTGTGTCCTTCCTATTTGTTCCTCTAAATCCCTCCCCTTTTTTCCCCTTAAATTCCCTTTCCTCTCCCCTCTGATGTTTACAGGTTGAATTCTTGCTTCTCTCACTACAAACGGATCACATTTTTCACCCAATCACAACTGCATTGATTAACAACCAGACTGCTCAACCTATAAACATTTTCTCTTAACCCAATCTTCAACATATAGTATTAAGTTTTGTGAATATTCACAATGAGCCTTTCTAGAAACAAAGATAATTTTAATGTAAGCAAATATGCAGTATTTGAACTCAACCTTCAAAACATAAAAAAAAAAATCCACTTTCTTTGTATCTTATCAAAATTCCTCATTGTCAGTTCCAGGAACCAGTGTTTAATCTTTCTACATCCTCTGTGTTTCTCATTATTAATAAAGTTTCTTTTTATATACTATTCTCTTTAGTAACACATGGTACTAATGATTGTTACCTTTACAAATAAACGTTCTCCCTTTTTATTCTGCAGCTGTTGAAATGTCTTTGTGACTTCTTTTATCTCTTTTATACCCTACCCACCTTTCTTCTGGTAGTTCTTTTTCACCTAAGTGTTTCCTGAGACCCTCAGTAATCTATCTTCGATTTCAATTTAGCTTCTCTAGAATATATTATCTTATTTTATGATAGGCTTATGTGTCCTAACCATGAAAATTAGCCCCTTTTGTGGGGTTGTTTGTCTCCTACAATTTTTCCATGTTTGTAAGTTGAGGGTACTGCATAAATGCATGGGGAATTGTGATATAAATCAATTTATATGAATTTTTAATTTCTTGAGGGTATACAGCATCACTGTGATATTTATTTTTAGAAGTCACAGAATGATAAATCTATCATGTTGTTAGGAGCTCTCAACTGTGAGGTCCAGTCATTTTTATAGCCAATTTTATAGCATGTGTTTACATGTTATGTAACATTCATTTAACAAGTCTTTATTTTGCCAACAGTTCTAGGTTTGGGGAATACAAAATAATATAATGCTCTCAAAAATATACATAGAAATTAGAGTAATTTAGAAAGTAACAAAACAAATACAAAAAATCATTAAATATTATTATGTATTTATGTACTGTGTGCCCCCCTCAGTATATAGACATTAAAACTAACCCAAAGTGAATTTTGTTTTAGACAAAGAGAGATTGGGAATATGGGTTTCCATGCGATTGAGCATAAAAAGCCATAATTGAGAGATTCTGTGCTGCTTTTCAGGAAACTGAATGTATTCAGTCCTAACAGAGAACATTAGATATGTGTGTGTATGTGTGTGTGTGTGTGTGTGTGTGTGTGTGTGTACTGGGTGACATAATCAAGTTCCTAATCAAAACATATAAAATACAACACCACTTACCTTTAAAAGATGTAAAGTATCTATTTAAGACTTTCCACTCATTTTTAAGAAATAACTGGCAAGCAGAACAGCAGTAGAGTCAGCAGTACTTATATTTTATCTGCTATATTCCTATAACTTTAAATTTTTAAAGAAATTGTGAAGTAACCATGAATACGGATAACTTAATTGCAAAATATTGATTGTATATGACAAATAGTTTAAGAACAATGTTATATTTATGGTTATAGTTTATTGTGATGGGCATCTAGACGCTGTGCATTTATCAAAAGCCATTAGCTTACATATTTCAAGCTGGTAAATTATATGTAAATTATACCTTAAGAGTAATTTAATCATCAATTTGCTAAATTACATTGGATAATTATTTAATATCGAATAACCTTTATCTGAGATAACTACATAATATTTATGTGATTTCTAATTTCAAACATAAATAAGGACACAAAGGATACAAAGTATTTTCTGCTGGGTAAGAGGATTTACTACATATATTTTGAATTATTTTTATTTAGATAACATTTTACTTAGGTACGTTAGTATATTTTTGACCTCTTTATATCAGTTAATACTTCTTGTTTTGAATTCTAGTATGTCTGCAATAAATAACAGTGATACCAGCTGTCTTGTGCTTAGTATAAATATAAAGTGATGTTACACTCTCCACCCCCGCCAATCTTCTACTTTCAACCCGATAGTGTTTTTAGACTTAAAATGCATCTCTTCCAAATGGCTTACAGTTTCATCTTACTTTTTTAAATACTCTTAGACAATCTCTACTTTTATCTGAAAGTTTTACTTCAGTTATGATTATCATAATTCTTGGTAAGCGTGGTTTTATGTTTGCAATTAGACTACATGCCTTACATTTTCCTCTCTTTATCCTTTTCTGTCTTCTTTAAAATAAAAAAAATAGTTTTATGCCCGTCTATCTCCTTTATTAACATTTTATCTGCACGTATTTCTTTTATTATTTTTAGAGATTTCCTTATAGATAATATATGCAGTATTAATTTATCATTCTCTAGCTTGAATTTCTGCTTCACTTACAATGTAAGAATCTTACACAACAGCATCATTCCAATTGAAAAAACTCTCTTTTTTTCTTTGATGTCAGATATTCTACAAATATATCATTATAAACTTCCATAAATTTCCCTCAAACCTCCTGCAGTGTAGGTTTACTAGAGACAAATTATTTCTGATTATATATGAAAATGTATACGTCAACTTTTATAGTAACTTTAACTACAAAATTAAATTTACGGAAATATTGCGGCAAGAGTGCAGGCAGTTTTCATAGACTATGCACCTAGTTTTTCTTATACTTCAAACCTTGCTTTGGTATGATACACTTGTTATATAATTAATGACCAGTATTGATCATTAGCTAAAGTCCGTATATTTTCTCAGTATTCACTTAATGTCCTTTTCCTGTTCTGGGATCCCATCCAAGACAACATGCTGCATTTAATCACCGCACACCCTTTGGCAACTTCAGGTTGTGACAGTTTCCCATACACTCCTTGTTTTCAGTGAACTTGAAGGTTTTGAGGAATACTGATCAAGTATTTTGTAGAAAGTCCCTAAATTATAATTGATTTTTTGACCCTCCCTTCTCCTCTCTCCAAATATGAACAAATAAATAAAATAGTTAAAAAAAAAACCTTTCACCCATGCCTTCATAGAGGAGAAACCTTAACAACTAGAATTCAGTACTTATGTATCTATTCCATTTGTTTTTAAGTTACTTAGGTAAGCAACTTTCTCGTCGACCCACACCAGTGAGGTTGTTTCATACATTTGTAATATAGTTAAATTCTTTTGTAATAATCCATATGCCTTCATGGGATTTTTTCCAACACCCTTAATAATTTATTTTGGTAAAGTTTGCACACATAAAGTTTAATCTTTGTGTTGTAAGTTCTATGGGATTTGACAACTTCATAGTGTAATGTATCTACCATTACAGTATTATGCAGAATAGTTTCACCACACTCAAAGTTTTCCCATGTTTTACATATTCAACCCTATCCCTCTCACTTCAAAATAGCTGGAAATCACTGATCCAATTAACCTCTTCAGCTGTGCCTTTCTCAGAATGCTATCATAATTGGGATCATAAAGTAGGTAGGGCTTTTTGTCTTTTTTTACCTGGCTATTAAAACTGTCAAACTGTCTTCTAAAGTCCTGTACCATTTATATTCTCAGAGGCAATATTTGATCCTTCCGGTTGTTTCCCATCCATGTCAGCTATTGGTCTTATCAGCGTTTTGTATTTTAGCCATTCTAATAGGTGTGTATTAGTACCTCATGGTTCTGTTCATTTGAAATTTCCTAATAGCATACCATGTTGAGCATCCTTTCATATGCTTACTTGCATGTACTCTGTGTGAATTTGTATGTGTGTGTATACAAACACAAAAATACATTCTTCGGTGAGGTGTCTGTTCAGATATTTTGTCCATATTTTAATTGGATTATTTCTATATAAAATATAAATATATATGTATAATTTTGAGGTGTAAGAGTTCTCTGTATGTTTTTATATATTTTACAAATGCTTTTCCACATAAGTGATTTCTCTTTTCATGCATTTAGTGCTGTCTTTTGCATGATGGAAGTTTTTTAATTCTACTCAAGCTCAAGTTATCTTTTTTTTTTTTTGTGGACTATGCTTTTGTATTCTATCAAAAAATCATTATTAAACTCAAGTTCAGCCCTTGCTGGTGTGGCTCAGGAGACTGAGTGCTGGCCTGCAAACCAAAGTGTCAGTGGTTCAATTCCCAGTCAGGGCACATGCCTGGGTTGTGGGCCAGGTCCCCAGTAGGGATTGCATGAGAGGCAACCACATGTTCATGTTTCCCTCCTTCTCTTTCTCCCTCCCTTCCCTTCACTCTAAAATAAATAAATAAATAAATAAATAAATAAATAAATAAATAAATAAATAAATGCTAAACTCAAGTTTGCATAGATTGTCTCCTATGTTTTGCTCTGGAAAATATTTTATATTGCATATTTAGGTCTATGATCAATTTTGAGTTCATTTTTATGAAAGTTCAGTATCTAGGTCATTTTTTCTTTTTTGTATTTTTGGGGTTTTTTCTCCTTTTTTTCCTTTTGCACATAGACATCCTTGTTCCAGCACCAATTCTTTAACAATAAAAAGTCTCCTGGCTCGTGTAGCTCAGTGGATTAAGCACAGGCCTATGAACCAAAGGATCATGGTTTGATTCCCAGTCAGGGCACGTGCTTGGGTTGCAGGCCAGTTCCCAGCAGGGGACACATGAGAAGCAACCAGTCATTGATATTTATCTCCCTTTTGCTTTCCCTTCTCTTCTAAAGATAAATAAATAAAATCTTTTAAAAATGACATAAAATGTAAATAAATAAATAAATGAAAATGAAAAGTCTATTATTTCTACATTGAATTATCTTTGATCTGTTGTCAAATGCTGTTGACTATAATTGTGTAGGTCTCTTCCTGATGTCTTTATTCATTTCCATTAACTTGTGGGTCTATTCTTTCACCAACACCATAACATCATTATAATTTTCTACATAAGCAATCATGGCATTTGCATGTAAAGACAGTGATATTTTTTTCATTTCTAATTGGTATATGCTATATATCTTTTCTTGTTTTATGCACATCTAGAACATCTAGTGTGGTGTCAAAAGGGATTTAAAAGAGATTATCTCCTTGACTTTTTCCTGACTTTGAAGAAAAGTGTATAGTTTCTTACCATTAAGTATACTATTAGCTCTAGGTTTCTATTGATGTTCTTTATCAAGGTGGGGAAATTCTTTATTCCTAGTTTGCTGAGGGTTTCTTATGATGAATAGGTATTGAATTTTGTCAAATGCTTTTTCTGCCTGAATTCATAGGATCAAATAATTTTCTTCCTTAGCTTGGGAATGTGCTGAATTATATCAATTTTCAAATACTCAACCATCTTTAGATACCTGGAATATATCCCACTTGACTGAGATGTATATTTTTTCATACATTGTTGGGTTTGATGTGCTACTACTTTGTGAGAATTTTTGCACATGTGTTTGTGAGAGTTATTGGGCTGTAGTTTTCTTTCCTATAGTATCTTTATCAGGTTTTGGGACCTGAGTACTGCTAAACTCATATAATGAGTTTGAAGGCGGGAACTGTTATCTCTGCTTCTGTATTCTGAAAGAGAATTATGGGTTCATTTTTAAGGTTATTCCCAGTGTGCACATGATGTTTTATTGAGTTGTACACTTGAAACTGGTAAGGTTTGCAAGCCAATGTCACCCTAATAAATCCAACTAAAATAATAATTGACTTTATTTAATAAAGACACATTTTGAGCATTTATTTCTTCTAATTTAAATGTTGGTAGTTTGTGTAATTCAAAGAATAGATACAGTTGGCATAATATCAAGTTTATGGGCTTAAAGTTGTACATAGTTTTTCTTATCCTTTTAATGATGACAAGAACACTATTAATAATCCCTGTTTTGTTTTGGTTTCGGTTTTGTTTTTAACTAAAACCCTTTATTAATCAACATTTGATAATGATTTTGTCTCCTGTATTTTTTTCTAAAATAGCCTGGCTAATTCATTAATTAAACTAGCCAATGATACTAATTAGCTAATTTTTTTAAGAAAAAATTGTCTTTTTATTTAGCCATGCAGAAGCTTTTTATTTTGATGAGATCCCATTTGCTCTAGGGGTTTTATCAGTAAAAATGTTGCTGCGTGAAATATCTGAGATTTCCCTGCCTATGTTCTCCTCTAGGACTTTAATGATGTGATGGCTTATATCTAAGTCTTTTACCCACCTTGAATTTATTTTGGTGTATGGCGTAAGCTGGTGCTGGAGTTTCATTTTTTTTGCACGTAGCTGTCCAGTTCTCCCAACACCATTTGTTGGAGACGCTATTTTTACTCCATTTTATGTTGCTGCCTTCTTTGTTAAATATTAATTGACTGTAGAGAGTTGGGTTTATTTATGGGCTCTCTATTCTGTTCCATTGGTCTATGTGCCTGTTTTTATGCCAGTGCCAGGCTGTTTTGATTACAGTGGCTTTGTAATACAGTTTCGTATCAGGTATTGTGACCCCTCCTACTTTGCTCTTCTTTCTCAAAATTGCAGCAGCTATTCAGGGTTGTTTATGGTTCCATATACATTTTTGAAATATTTGTTCTATGTCTGTGAAATATGCCATTGGTACTTTAATAGATATTGCATTGAATATGTAAATTGTTTTGGATCGTATGGACATTTTGATGATGTTAATTCTTCCAATCCATGAACAAGGTATATGTTTCCATTTGTTTCTGTCTCCCTTGATTTCTTTCTTCAGTGTTGTGTAATTTTCTGTATACAGGTCTTCCTTGGATAGGTTTATTCCTAGGTATTTTATTTTTGTTTTTGCAATATCAAATGGGATTTTTTTCTTGATTTCTGCTTCTGCTGTTTTATTGTTGGTATACAAAAATGCCTTTGATTTCTGAATATTGACTTTGTATCCTGCTGTTTTGCCAAATTCATTTATTAGGTTGAGCAGTTTTGGGGTGGAGTATATAGGATTTTCTATGTATACTATCATGTCATCTGTAAACAGTAACAGTTTGTTTCCTCATTTCCAATTTGGATGCCTTTCATTTCCTTTTCTTGTCTGATCGCTGTGGCTAAGACTTGCAATACTGTATTGAATAGAAGTGGTGAAAGTAGACAAACTTGTCTTCCTGATCTAAGTGGAAAAGATCTTAGTTTTGGCCCATTGAGTATGATGTTGGCTGTAGGTCTCTCATATATGGCCTTTATTATATTGAGGAATGCTCCGTCTATTCCCACTTTGCTGAGTGTTTTTATCATAAATGGGTGTTGTACCTTATCAAAAGATTTTTCCACATCTTCCATCATTTTGGATTTTTTGGAATAGTCTGTGAAGAATAGCAGTTAGCTCTTCCTTAAATGCTTTGTAGATTCTCCTGTGAAAATATCTGGTCCAGGGCTTTTGTGTGACAGGAGTTTTTTGATTACTGCTTCAATTTCTTCTGCTGTTATTGGTCTGTTCAGGCGTTCTGCTTCTTCTTCCTTGATATTTGAAACATTATATTTTTCTAGAAATGTGTCCATTTCACCTAGGTTTTTAAATTTCTTGGCATATAGTTTTTCATAGTAATTTCTTACAATCCTTTGTATTTCTGTGGTGTCAGTTGCAATCTCTCCTCTTGCATTTCTGATTGTGTTTATTTGGGTCCTCTCTCTTTTTCTTCATTCACCTGCTTAAAAGGCTTATGGATTTTGTTGATCTTTTCAAGAAAACCAGCTCCTGGATACATTGATCCTTAGAATTATGCTTTTAGTCTCTATGTCATTTAATTCTGCTCCGATCTTGGTTGTTTCTTTCCTTCTACTTGCTCTGGGCTGTCTTTGTTGTTGTCCCTCCAGTTCTTGCAGGCTTAGGCTTAGGTTGTTTGTTTGAAATGTTTCTATCTCTTTCAGGTAGACCTGTATGGCTATGAACTTCCCTCTCAGGACTGCCTTCACTGTGTTCCATAAATTTTGAGTTTTTGTCAGTTCATTTTCATTTGTTTCCAGAAACTTTTTGATTTCTTCTCTGATTTCATTCTTGACCCATTCATTGTTTAATAGCATGCTATTCAATCTCCATTATTTTGGGTGTTTGGCATTTTTTCTCCTGGGGTTGTTTTCTAGTTTCAGTCCCTTGTGGTCAGAGAAAATGCTTGGTATGATTTAAATTTTTTGGAATTTGTCCAGGCTTGTTTTGTGTCTTACATGTCTATCTTTGAAAACATTCTATGTGCATTTGAGAAGAATGTGTATTTAGCTTCTTCACGATGAAGGGCTCTATATATATATATCAGTTAAATCCATTTCATCTAGGGCGTTGTTCAATGCCACAATATCTTTGTTGATATTTTGTTTGGAAGATCTGTCTATTTTTGACAGTGGGGTGTTAAAATCCCCTACTATAATTGTGTTGCTGTCCATATCTTCCTTGAAGTCCTCTAAGATTTTCTTTATATATTTGGGTTTTCCTACGTTGGGTGCATATATACTTACAATGTTAATGTCTTCTTGGTGGAGTCTTCCCTTGAATATTATGAAGTGACCTTCTGGGTCTCTATGGCCTTTTTTTAAGTCTATTTTGTCTGACATGAGTATTGCTACCCCAGGGTTTTTTTCCTGTTTGTTTGCCTGGAAAAATTTATTCTAGCCCTTCACTTTTGGTCTGTGTAGGTCTTTTGTCCTAAGGTAGGTCTCTTGTAGGCAGCATGTGTGTGGGTCATGCTTTCTTATTCATTCAGCTATTCCATGTCTTTTGAATGAAGCATTTAACATATTTACATTTAAGGTTATTATTGATAGGTACTTATTCATTGTCATTTTCATACCTGTGTTCCTCTCTCTCTTTTTCTCTTTTCCTTCCTTTCCTTGAAGCAATACCTTTAGCATGTCTTGCAGAGCTGGTTTGGTGGAAGTTCATTCTTTTAGACTTCTTTCGAATTGGAAGCTTTTTATTTGGCTTTCTATGTTGATTGAGAGCCTTGCTGGGTAAAGTAGCCTTGGTTGGAAGCCTCTGGTTCTCATTACTTAGAATATTTTCTTGACATTCTCTTCTAGCTTGGAGGGTTTCCATTGAGAAGTCAATTGCTAACCTTACCAGAGCTCCCTTGTATGTTACTTCCTTTTTCTCCCTTGCTGCCTTTAAGATTCTCTCTTTGTCTTAGAATTTTGCCATTTTAATAATGATGTGTCTTGAAGTGGGTCTCTTTGGGTTCCTCTTGATTGGGACTCTCTGTGTTTCCTGGATTTGTGTGACTTTTTCTGTCATCAAATTAGGGAAGTTTTCCATCATTACTTTTTCAAGTAGTTTTTTGATCCCTTTCTCTTCTTCTCATTCTGGTATCCATATTATTTGGATATTATTACATTTCACATCATCTTGTATTTTCCCCTTATATTTCCCTTAATCCCTCTTCATTCTTTCTGAGCCTCTTTTTCTTTTCTTGCTCTTTCTGAGTGTTTTTTTTTCTACTTTGTCCTCCAGCTTGCTGATCTCATCTTCTGCTTCATCGATCCTGCTTTTGATTCCTCCCACTGTGTTCTTCAGTTCAGATATTGTATTCTTCATTTCCTCTTGGCCCTTGTTGATAGTTTCTATTTCCTTTTTCATGTTGATATAGTTTGTAGCAAGTTCATTGTAATCTCCTTGTAGTTTCTGGTAATTCTTTGTGAGCTCATGGAGCTTCCTGATAACCATTGCTTTGAACTCAATATCTGATAGTTGAGTTGCCTCTATTTCATTTAACATTCTTTCTGAGGCTTCTGCCTTTCCTCTCATTTGGGAATTGTTTCTTTGTCTTCCCATTGTTTGTGAGACTCTTCTCGTTAGCCTCAGCTTCTTAAATTGATCTTTTCTGACTCCCTGGGTTTATGGTGTGAACTTCTATGGCAGAATATCTATGAGATTCAGTGCTGCAGTCTCCTTTGGGCATCCTGGTGTTCACCACTTATACCTACTCTTTTTTGTGATCAGTTGGCGGGGGAAGGCAAAATGGTTTAAGACAACAAGAGAGTATTCTATGCTATTTATAGTAGCATCCAGTAAGAAAGAGATAGGAGGTCCTTTGGCTATGTAGAGTGTTAACCATGATCTTCAACGCAACTAGCTACTTTTAAGAAAGGATGGAAAGAAGGTAAAACTCTTGTTGGGGAGAAAAGGATAGTGAGTTGGATCTAGAAAGCAGTGAGCTTGTGGGAGGTCAGATTCTGAAGTAAGGTGAGAGTAAAGGGTAGTAAATAAGTGTAGTGTGTGAGAGAATAGGGTTAACCACTACAGTAATAGAGTTCAGGAAATGGTGAAGTGGGTTGAGATCTAGGAGGGGTGTTGTGTAGTATTTACAATAGTATGGAACAGCTATTATTTACAATAATACTAGAACGACAATCATATGAAAAAATCTATGAGATCTAGATATGAAAATAGGGAGTATCCTACCTTCAGTAGTGTGCTAATGGAACATAGGTGAAGTGAAGGACAGTAAATTAGCAATATACTATGTATGAGAGAACAGGGGAAACCTGTCAAAGGATTCAATATAACCAGCCAAGCAAAGAAGACTAAACACAAAGAAGAGGAATACAAAAATATTATTCAAATAAAAGATGTAAGAATAATAAAAAAAATAATAATACAAATATGCAATAGCTTGCAGGTTCTCTGTAATAGCAAATTGAAATCTGTCTGTTTATCTCAGTTCTTGGAATGCCTCCTTTTTGGGTCCAACTCTGTGGTCTTTTCACAGTTCCAGATTTTTTGGCCTCACTTGTGGGTATTAAAAAAAAAAGCAGACTAAGGAAGAAAGAAGAGATAAAATTGAAAAGAAAGGGAGAAGAAGTAAAACAAAAAAGAAAGAAAGAGAAGCAAAAGGAATTGAGAGATAAAAAATAATAAAAAATAAGAAATGAAAAAAACAAAAAACCTCTTGCTGGTTTCAACCTGGCCAAACTGGTTTTTTTGTTCTTGCTGGCTGTAGCAGGCAGAGGGGAGACTGGTATGCTTCTCTCCCTTCCTGTTCAGCACTCAGTCAGCCACTTTCCCCAGAGCTGGTCACGCACTCTCCCCAGAGCTAGCCTGGTGCCCCTCTGCAGTGTCCTGCAGGGGGGCTCCGAGCCTTTCTCTGGATCCATGGGCGTGGGCCCTGCGCATTCCACAAAGCTCTCTCTCCAGGGGTTGTGGGCCAGCACACCCTGTCAGGCCGCCTCCCGTTGCACAGACTCAGGCGCACACTCTTCCCAGGGCTATGCATGGATGCTCACAGCCCCTGTGTGTTTGCCACTTAATCCTTACTCCCCTCTCTGTGATTTCAAACAACTAGGTCTCTCCCAGTGCTGCTCAAACCCTGCTTGGCCAGGGAGGGAGCACCAACCCTGCTCTCTCCCAAGAGCCCTGTGGCTGGCCCAGTGGGCACCAGGCCTGGGGCTGCAGCCTCCCTGGTCCCTGCTCTGATCCCTGGGCCTTTATTGTCTTGAAGCACTCTCTGTACCATCTGGTTTTTCAATGTCCACTACAATTTTTGATCTCCTATTTTCTCATACGCTGGGGTACTGAGGGCTGTTTGCTGTGTTCCTCTGTAGATCAGCCAGGTTTTTCTCCTGTGTATAGGGGGAAGTGGAATGCATTCCCTCTTACCTAGCCACCATCTTTCTTCTCTCTGCATCAAACTTTTCATTAAACTTGAACAGTTTTCCATGAACACTCTTGGGATGATTCAGAAGTCCACAGCTATGAGAAACTGGTGATTGGCAGCTTCATTATAACAATGCGCCGCTCATACATCACAGCTCATGCAGTTTTTTGGTGAAACATCAAATCACCACCCCTTATAGGGGGCCTGACTTGGCCCCGTGCAACTTCTGGCTTTTCTCAAAACTAAAATCACCTATGAAAGGGAAGAGATTTCAGACCACTGATGAGATTCAGGAACATACAAGGCAGCTGATGGTGAGTGGGAGAACTGTGTAAGGTCCTCAGATGCCTACTTTAAAGGGGAATGAGGTGTCATTGTCCTATGTAGAATGTTTCTTATTATCTCATGTCTTCTTAAATAAATGTCTCTACTTTTCATATTTCATGGTGGGATACCTTCTGGACAGACCTCATATGTATGTCGCACCCTGAAATGGACATATTTCTTTTTTGTCAGACAATTACTATGGGGTTTAGTAAGTCAATCCGTACTATAGTTGAGCTATGTATAGGTAATCGTTTTGCTATAATTACCTTTAGCGCCACATAGGCCTCAAGTTTCTAAAGGGATGGATGGCCACAGCCTGATGCTTAATGTGAGCACCAAACTGCCAGAGAGTTTATATCAATATTCTTTCTGCACAGACTTCAGCATACCTAAATCACAGATGTGACTCACCCTGCATTGTTGTCCTTCCTCTTCAAATGTACAACAATTGCTTGGTATCTCATCAAGATTCTCCTGCTTCCTTCTCAGTCTCAGGCCCTGTGCACTTGTACTTCAGGGATAGGACCCTTTCAATCATTCCTATCTGCCCACAATGGCAAGTCACCTATGCTCCCCTGTTTTATGTTTATGGCTGGCAGATTTTTGTCCACTCCCACAGTGGCAGACGACATCTGCCTGCAAGCAGTGAAGGTTCAGAGATCCAGGCTGCTTTCCCACCCTTGGGTCACCAGTAGCTGCCCTTTTCTTTATAGAAGAGAAATGTCAGTGCACTGATGACTTTTTTTGCCCAGTATTCACCAGCACCATATACTAATGGAGGGTTTAAAGTGCTTCTAGGGAAATCTTCAGATTTCCCTGTTCCCCTTTAAATATCGGCAGGCCCTGCGTACTTGGATCATGGGGGACTGGTGCCTATCATATCTCCAGCCCTACAACCATTGTTTCTCATGAGTACTTCTTGAAGGCCTTGGAAAGAAATGATGAGAAGGTACGCACTAACTTTATATTCAGTACTTCCAATTATCCTAACAGTGTCATACTAGTTTACTTTAAGATTTAAAAAAAATAGCTGTTTTCTTCTTCTCATCTTTCACAGTGAAGCTGTTTCCTTCCCATGCTCTGACACAGGTAAATCAGTTTGTGTACCTAGACCTCTTGAATGGGTTTGTCAACCTTGGGAATTCAGTTGCCACAGTTATCTTGTGACCACAGACTGTTGGGTTTAAAACCTGCAATTTTGTAGATGATCTATTTAGCTTGTTCATTCTCACTACTAGAACAAAAGACATTTTTGAAGCGGTTTACACCTGAGATAAGAGGTGATCCTGACTTTATATTTAAGTAATATATTTTCCATATTTTGATTGGTTTGTTTTATTTTCTTTATTTCTGAACATAATTATTTCCAAAAATGATGGATTATGTCAACATATACAATTAGTTTGACTAACCTGACTATGTATACTAATTAGAAAATACCTTCAGTATATATCTTTTAGCAGCCCTCAGTTACTCATATAATGATAATTTTAGTATATTTTTCAGTCCCTTCAGAAATATTTACTCTTCCCTCTCAGTTGGCAGGTTCTAATTGTATATTTATTTATTTCAGAGGAGTAAAAAACTTCAGTGCTTGCCTTGTCCCAGTAATTGTGTTAAATGCTGTTCGTGTTTAACATATCAACACAGCATCCATTTCCTCAAGAGAAACTCAAACAGTTATGGGAGATAGACAAACAGTGACAAGCAGTTTTAAAACAATGTAACATATGCTGAAAGAGCAGCATGGGAGCAGAGTCGAGACTCCTATTTCTGTTTTAAAACATAAGGGAACCCAACTCAGAAGAAATTACGCCTGAGCTCAGCTATGTAGCATCTCTCAAGGGTTAGAATTTTAAGCATTTGAAACGTTTAATTTATATCTAAACCACAACATGAGTTTGTTTGGGTATTGGTCATTGGTTTATTTTATGCCAAATGTGACTCATCAGTATTCAAAAATGATGATTCCTACACTTAAAGATTATTATGTTATCCTTATTGAACATAAATGCAAATACCTAGATTGAACATCATTATTTCAACCACCTGAGAAATACTGGATGTATTCATGAGACAACACTAAACATATAAACATGTGATTTCTTTGAAATTAATGATAGTTATGTGCTAATAAAATTTCAGCTACAATTAATTTAGCAAGTCATAATATATGATTTACCATTCTCTCAGCCATTTCTAATTTTGACCTGTAGCCATGGTTTAATCCAAACTCCTTGGTCCTGCCATATTACCTAATTTGCTATGGTTGTGACAACTGTTATTATTCACTTTATTGGGAGAGAAAACAATCACTCTGAGCCAGACAGGCTGTCACTTTTCATTACTCTGGGTTAGCATGACATGCCATACAAAATTAACCAACATGTTGTAGGAGTCACTATGGTCATGTGTGATTTCATGGTAATAATCAATATAAATCTGGCATTTGATTTGAAATCAATTACTGCCAAAGACATCTTAGACCCAGACTGCCAGCAAGGAAATCTACTGAACTGCAGTGAATCAGAGTAAATAAAGAATGATAACTCTTCAACTCTAGAGATGTCATACAATCCTGTGGTTATGTGTCTCAGAGTTTAAATCAATATGACTTTAAAAGAGTAGAAATGTCAGAAATGTTCACACTTAACCATGAATGATGAAAATGTGTTTGTAGTAACAACTCAGTGAAATCTTAAAGTACTCATGCAGAAGAAAAATAAATAATGCAATATGCTAAAACAGGCTTTTGTTAAATAGAAATGTGTGTGTGTATGATTTTATGTTGTGCCTTATGTTTGGAAGGGTGACTTGCTAAAATATTTAAAAGGAAAATGTCAACAATAGAGCTTCTGATTTAAAATACCATAGTTGTGCTACATTATAAATAAGTGAACCCCTACTGTGAGAGAAATTTTAAGTAGAGATCTCTATACCAGTTAATATTTTTAAATAATTTGAGACTTAAAAGAAGCTGAAAAATAATACAGAGTATGCCATAGACCCCTTGGCCAAACTTCCTGAATAGTAACAACTTATATAATCCTAATACATTTATTGTAACCAGGATATAGATGTTCATACATTGCTATACATACATTATTCATATTTCAACAGTTTTTAAAAGCATTTTTTAAAGTTTATTATACAGTGCAATGAAACTATATCATGGGTAACCACTACACACCACTACAATCAAGATCCATTATCACTCCATTATCACAGAGATACTTATATTATCCCGCTATAATCTAACCCTCTTCGCAAACCTTACTCTTAAACATTAATGTGCTCATCACTATAACTTTAATTTTAAAATAATGTCATATAAATGAAATAATATAGTATATAATCTGTTGATATTAACTATTTTAACTTAGCATATTGCTGATGAGATCCATCCAAGTTGTTTCACGTATAAATAGTTCTTCCTCTTTTACTGCTGAATACTAGTCTACTGCATGTGTTCCACAATTTTATCCATTTGAATTTTTAGTTTTTTTTTCTATTTAAATGAAGCTGTTATAAACATTTTTATAGAGTAGTTTTTTTTTTCATTTGATCATATATTTTCATTTTTCTAGGTGTAAGATCCACAATTGCTAGGTTATATAGTAAGTGTATACTGTATAAGAAAATGCCAAACTAATTTCCAGTGTGGCTGTACAAATTTACATTTACACCAGTAATATATGAGAAAGTCACTTGCTCCATAACTTTATGAGGACAGGTCAGTATTGTATTTTTTTCTTTTACCCATTCTAATAGATATGTAGAAGTGTTTTATTGGTCATTTTTTTCCTCCTTCTGGTCCACTCCTTTGATTTGAGTCCCGGTTTCCTTTATTACTATTGGTTTCCTGTGCATTTCCATTCATTTCAATTAGTTTAGCCTTCATATGTTCCTCTAATTTGTGACTAAAATCAACCAGTTCTGTAAGCATCCTGATCACCAGTGTTTTTGAACTGTGCATGTGAAAGTTTGGCTATTTCTTCATCGCTTAGATTTATCAGCTCTGGGGCTCTGAGTTGTTCTTGAGCCATGTTTGATATGTTCATGCCAGTTACATATGAGGAGCAGAGCCTTAGATGTTCACCAGGACAGGGCTACCCAGGTTGCTGGTTTGTGATGCTGTTATGTGGGGGCGGAGTCAGAGAGGGACAACAGCAGTCCCCTCTGCTGCTTCCCACAACTGGGGCCTGCACGGTCTGTTTCACCACTCACTCCTTCACTGGTTTATCTGAGTGTGAATGTGTGACTGTGGTCAGCCCTCAGTGAGGGCTGCCTTGCACCCTCAGTGGGTCTGCCTGCTCCTACTCCACACCTGAGATCCGCCCTCGGCTGCTGGCGAGCCTGGTTTGTGTGCCTGGGTAGGTCCGGTGGATCTTTCCTGCCTGATCCCACTCTGCTGCTGGCTCTGCCCCCTCTTACCGGTTTGGCTGAAGGGTTCGTTTTTGTCAGACTTCCATATAGTTCAATTTTCTGTGGTTTGGCTGCATTTTTGTTGCTGAAACTTTGTTGTTTTTAAACTTGGTTGTGTGAGAAGGCCAGTGCTTCCACCTACGCCTCCATCTTGGCAGAAGTTGCCCACTCCCTCCATATTTTTTTTAATTTCTTGCTTGATAAAGATTTCTGAGCTTATATTTTAAGGTTTGGAGATATCACTTTAAGATTACAAGGCCACTTTAATCAAAACAGAGTGGTACTGGCATAAGAACAGATGCATAGACCAATAAAACAGAACAAAAAGCCCAGAAATATACCCAGGCCTCTACAGTCAATTTTTGACCAAGGGGGCAGAGCATAAAATAGAGTAAAAATAGCCTCTTCAACAAATTGGAAGATCTTGACAGCTACATGCAAAAAAAAAAAAAAAAAAAAAAGAAGGAAAGAAAATTGAGTACCACCTTACACCATACACCAAAATAAATTCAAGGTGGATAAAAGACTTAAATATAAGTTGTAAAACTATTAAAGTACTAGAGAAGAACATAGTTAGGAAAATCTCAAATATTTCACACAGCAGTATTTTACTGATATGTCCCCTAGAGCAAAGAATATAAAAGAAAGAATAAATAAAGGAGATCTCATCAAAATAAAAAGCTTCTGCATGGCTAAAGAAAAAAGTATTAAAATAAAAAGAGAACCAACCATATGGGAAAACATAGTTGCCAATGATACCTCACACAAGGGTTTAATCTCCAAAATATAAAAAGAACTCATACAACTTCACTCTAAAAAGACAAGAAACCCAATTAAAAGATGGGCAAACAACTTGAACAGATATTTCTCCAAGGAAGACATGCAGAAGATCTAGGGACACATGAAAAGATGCTCAATATCACTAGCTATCAGAGAGATGCAAATTAAAACCACAATGAGATACCACCTCGCACTTTGTCAGAATGGCCATCATAAACAAAGTAACAAACAAGAAGTGTTAGAGAGATTGTGGAGAAAAGGGCACTGTTGGTGGGATTGCAGACTGGTGCAACCACTGTGGAAAACAGTATGGCATTTCCTCAGAAAACTAAAAATGGATCTGCCTTTTGACCCAGCAATTCCACTGCTAGGAATATATCCTAAGAACTCTGAAACACCAATCCAGAAGAACCTATGTATCCCAGTGTTCATAGCAGCACAATTTACAATAGCCAAGTGCTGGAAGTACTCCAGGTGCCCATCAGTAAATAAACGGATCCAAAAACTATGGTACATTTACACAATGGAATACTACACAGCAGAAAGAAAGAAGGAACTCCTGCCCTTGTGACAGCATGGATGGAACTGGAAAGCATTATGCTGAGTGAAATAAGCCAGGTGGTGAAAGACAAATATCATATGATCTCACCTTTAACAGAAACCTATTCAACAAAACAAACTAGCAAAATATAACCAAAGACACTGAAATAGAGAACAGGCTGACAGTGACCAGAGGGAAGAGTGGAGGATATTTCAGGGGAAAAAGGGAAGGGTTTATAGGAACAAGTATAAAGGACACATGGACAAAAACAAGGTGGGGTAGAAACAGGAAGGAAGAGGGGAGCAGTGGGTGGATGGGCTGGGATGGGATTAAAAGGCAGAAAACTGTACTTAAACAACAATTAAAAATGACATATATCAATAAGATAGGATATTAGAATAACCTTTTTTAGAGAACCCAGATAATACATCTGGGTGAATACATCAATAACATTTATCTGTTATTTAAGTGTGTGAATATTCTTAATGATCAATTTCCTTCCTTTCCCAAGTGGCGACTACTCCTTTCAGCAACATTGCTTCAGTTCTGTTCATTGTGGTGCTGTTTGTGGTTGGGAGAATCAGTGATAGTAAGAAAAGCCCTAGAAGTTACAGCATCCTTGAGAGTAATTGGGCTAACATTTTCCCCTGAATCCTCTTCCTGAGCCTGTGATGTCTTCACAGGTCTATAGCATTGTTGAAACCTGCTAGACCTCATTACTCTGGAAAAGACAAAGAAGTAACAAATGATTTAAAGATAGCAAAGAAAAGTTGCAAATACTAATCAATTATTATTGACATATGCCATAAACAATACAAGGAAATCTTTGTAATTTTTGTCTTTGCGATCTTAAATTAAAATTGATGATGCTTGGATTCTATACTGCTTTACTCATATTCTGTCATAACTCTTACCATCTTATGATGCCATGAACACTGCATTTGGTATGAAAACAAAGACAGTAATATTCCTGCAATTTTGACAAGTGAATTGATGATTAACTTATAGAGTATTATGTGCTACAATAGAGAAATACTCAGAATACTATGGAAACACAGAAAAGAGGTTAAAAAAACAGATTTAAGGATTATAAAAAGATTAAGGGGTTGCTTGGTCTGAATTTTGACAAAAAACAATGTGCTATGCAAACTAACATAAAGTTGAGGTAGGATAGAAAGTACTTCAGTCCAAAGGCCTGAACGTATCAGTGTACATGATCCATCGAGGGTCCTAAATATGATTGAGTACGGTTGTGGCATAGAATGTATAGCAGCAGTGATCAGAAGTAAACCTGGAGAAGCAGGTGGAAAAAACCTTGAATGTATTACTCAGTTTAAAAGAATTCAGTAAGAATTGCAAAACCATGAATGCATTTAATAGAGAAGTAATTGCTGTGACTAATACTTTTGTCAAATTTTTTGAGCACTGAACTTAAAAGGTAAGGATCTTATTAGGATATGTCAGCAATACAAGCAAGAAATTATAAGGGTCTGAACTAAAAGATAGATTTCAAGACCATCTGAGAAAAAATAAATAGAATATAGTGTTTGTTTTAAAACTAACAATAAAAACATGTTTTATTATCAGTAATAATAACATAGCTAAGCATTTTCAGTATGCTGCCCAATATACTTGGTTGGCCAAAACTCCATTTAGTTTATTCTGTAAAATAAGACACACCCTTCATTTTCACCAATAACTTTATTTATTCAGATATTTTTAGTGTGTTGCCTATCTCCTGCTGTTGGCTTCTAGAGCGTAGAGGCCAGGGCTGCTGCTAAATATCTTTCAATGTACAAGACAGCCCCTCAGCAAAGAATTTTTTGGCTGAAATATCAATATACCAAGAAAATGTTGCATATTTTTTCCATCTTCAATATTAAAATGGCTTAACAAAAATTTGCCAGTTTTGGTGAGGATTTTTAAATGCATACTGATATGAAAGCTGTCACAACACAAAACTGTTTTAAATGAAGTTCAAGACAACTAAGCACTACTAGAACCACCATACAGAAAAAAACTAAACAAACTTTTTAGCCAACCCAATAATAAGTATTTTATTAAATTTTTTTGTAAAAATTGTGACAGTATGAAACAAATTGATATGATACTCATTAAAACTAGTACTTAAATCTGGTGTGGCTGACTATAAAATTTATACTTTTAAATACTTTGTTATACAAAATTTATTTAACAAATAGTTGTTTACTATGGGCCAGGGTATATTATAATTGGTTTTTGAATTTTAACTCAATTTTACATGTATATACTTTGATATGCACAGGAGATAATAATATAAATTAAAAATCTGTATATGTTTGTTTTGAATCTATAAATTTCATAACTATTGGCCTGTAGTTTTTACATAAATATTTCATAAACAGTAAGAAAATGTGGAGAAGAAATTATGTGCAGCTCCTCTGGATAACTCTGAAAGAAATCAAAGAAGGAGAGATCAAAATGTAATATTTGGGAAATTATATATGTCCAGGGGTATCCAACCTTTTGGTATCTCTGAGCCACACTGGAAGAAGAAGAGTTGTCTTGGACCACACATTAAATACACAAACACTAACAAAAACTGATAAGTATAAAAACGATGTTAAGTGAATTTACGATTTTGTGTTGGACCACATTCATAGCCATCCTGAGCTGCATGTGGCCTGTGGGCAGTGGGTTAGACACCCCTGATTAGCAAAAGGAGAAATGAATGAGAGTATGACAGTCTCACCTCTGGCCAATTTAGGTAATATATGGGCCATATTTTCCACCAGCCTTAACAGTAAAATCAAGTATACCATTGGTGGAGTGGGATGAGCAGAAGGCCATTGGTAGATGTTTGAGGTAGAAAGGACATTGTAGTAGTTTCATATGAGCCGGTTCTGAAAAGATCGATAATGATGTGAGAAGAAGAGATAGGCTGCTGAGCAGGAGTGCACTGGAATGTTTCTTAAAGGAACAGTGACAAGAATAGGATAACAGGCATAGTGCAAAATACGAAAAACTTAGAAGCCAAAATTCAGAAATGAAATATTTCAGATATGTTAAGGTTACTGGATATAGTTTTCCAAAAGAGAGTTTAAAATTAAGCATGCTTTTCCCAATAAAATATTGCAAATAATGAGTTACTTAGGAAGGCACATGTGATGAATTGTCCTGGAAGTCCTTGAAATGGGACAAATGAGTCTCATGAATCAAGCATGGTGGCTTGAGTCTGAAAACAGGTCACCTTAACTTTTCTAGAATTTTATTACTTGCAAAGTTTAAAAAGGACTTTTTAAAGGGGGGGAATGCCAATATTTTGGTGTTTAAATTTTCTATGGGTGTTTAGTTATGAAAGAAGCTATATTAAATTTTTAAATATTGAAAATTAATTGATATGTGAATATGTAATGTAACTTAGATAAAACGTCCATAAAGCCAGAAAGTGCCAAAACTTTTTTTTCCATCAATCATAGTTCCTCTGTGTTTAAATGTAATTAGCACTGTGTTTCATGTACTTGGGTGCAGCTAACTCCACTTCATAATTACATTCTGTCCCCAGTGTAGGTTTTTCCTAAACAGAAAGGAAAAACTATAGGCTTTCTTTTCTATGTTTTCATATAACAGGCATTAGGGACAGAAAGACCAATAAATCACTAGAATCTGTAATATATATATATATATATATATATATATATATATATATATTCCACCAGCTGTCAGCTCGTGCAGCTGAGAACCTCAAATGAGCTGACCTACTTGTAGTTCAGTGCGGTATTCTCTTTTCTATCTCAGTTTATTATACCTTTAAAGATAAATCAGTTTGTTAATTAAAAAGAATTCTGGTTTTTATTTTAAGTAATTTTGGTGATATTCTATTTTTTGTGATTCTGAATTTTTTAGTATAAAACTTTTATGATTTAGAGAAATGTTCTCCTATTTTCTCTCCCTTTTTAACCACTGTATTTTCTGTGTCAGGAATGTCTTTCAAATTTTCTCAAATGGCAGCCAGGTCTCTGCCGAGTTTATCAATGCCATTTTGTTCCCAGGAGAGATGATTTTTCTCTCATTTCCCAAATGTCAAGTGTACACCAGAAAATGAGCTTATTCAAGTTGAAAAATAGAAAGTGCATGAGGATAGGAAAACAGGACATTGGTTCTGTTCCATCATTGTTGTTGGACTAGTGTTTTATTCTTTATGTGTTATTTTTTAACTATCTATAAAATGGGTAGTGTGGTTGTGCAGCATTCCCACTGTACCAAAAGAACTAAGCTATATCTTTTGAAGTTATTTCTTACAATGAACATCTTAGCTAATTATATATATATATGTACACACATATATATAGCACATAAAATAAGCCATTAATATGAAATTACATATGTAGATATATTTCATATAATGTCACCATATCAGGGAAATATTTTAGGTACTTACCAAATGTATAATTTTACATAGAGGTCAGTGTCCAATATGGCACATCTGTGCTTACCACAATGCTGTACACAAATAGAGAACTTTAAAAAATAGGAACACTATAAAACAAGTGTCAGATATGTATACTATTAACATTCAACATCTTTCTACACTCATCACTACTTAAAAAATCAGAATATTTCTTTTTTTTTTAGATTTTATTCATTTATCTTTAGAGAGGAAGGGAAGGAGAGAAGGAAAGAAATATCAATGTATGGTTGCCTCTCATGAGTCCCCTGCTGGGAACTGGCCTGCAACCCAGGCATGTGCCCTGACTGGGAATCAAACCGCAATCATATGGTTCACAGGCCCACACTCAATCCACCGAGCTACACCAGCCAGGAAAAAACCAGAATATTTCCATAGCAGTCAAGATATGTTAAGCTGCATTGTGATATCAAGTAAGTCCCCAAACTCTTTACAGTTTAATATAAGATTTTACTGTTTCTTCATCTAAGTCAAATGCTTGCTAACTTGCTCACCTGCCTTTTGAAACTGGCCTATTTTCAACGCATGCATCTGTACTATGAATAAAGCTGAAAGAATATGGAGCTTCACTTTTCATTTATGAAACATAATTGAGAAGAGAGGTCTTATCTAGTCTGCAATCTTGAGGACTGAAAAGGAACACTTGCACCCACTGAGATGCAAGGGGGTTCAAACAGATAGCTCAGCTCGACACCTAGAGAAATGAACTCATTTGGTAAACTCATAGCATTGTTTATGTTATAATTCTTCTGAAAAGTATAATTTTCAAAAATAAAGGTTCTCAGAGATTATTAGAAACAAATTGGCAGGCACACACATGCCTGCCAATGTGTTGTGATACAGGCAATGTGTTGCCAATGCAGTTATGCAGGTTGGTATTTTAACAGTTTGAGGCACATTACCTACTCAACAACTGAAGCATTTTAATTGCAAAGATAACTGAAAAATTTCTATAAAACCTCAGTACCTTGAGGCATAACATATCTATAATAGTGATTTAAATTTAATTCAACTGTTGAGGGATACATTTTCTTTAATACCAGCATTTACTGCTGTATCTTTCTATTCTTTCTTTTTTAACAAAGTTTGGAAGTTTAGAAGCTACAATTCCAAGAGTGAGTCATGTTTATGCAGAGTTGTCTAAGTGAATTCCATTCTGTCCTTGAGAAGCAATAGTTTGAGATTTGGAAAAGAACCAGAACCATTTTTATCTCCATCAACAGTTATGGCAGGTATGTGGGTTTCTCAGGGCCACATTTAGCTGAGTCCTTTGTCCCTTTCTTATCCATTTTAGAAGTGAAATATGCAGCAGTCTCCTGGATGGTTTGGATTTGTAAGTAGCATAAGCGCTCTTGAAGAAATATAATTGATAATTAGAATAATGACATCTCCACCAAAAATATAAATGAATGAATGAATGAATTCTCACCCTGTTTCTCAGAACCTGTGACAATTTTATACCGTTGTGGCTAAGATTCAGGAAAGAAAATGGGAGATAAGCCCAGATTAATCAGATGGGAACACCCTAACCACACTAGCCCTTAAAAACTGAGAATCTTTCCTGCCTGTGCTGACAGAGACACATGAATGTGGAAGTCAGAGACACAATACAGGGGAGGGAAGCCCAGGTCTGCAGGCAGCCTTTGGAAGCTGGAAAAGGTGAAGAAACAGCTTCCACCCTAGAGTCTCCAGAAAGGAAGGCAGCCACGCTGGCATTTTAGTGTGGTATGGGGCGATTTGGACTTCTATTATAATTGTGAAACAACAGATTTATATTTTTAAGCCACTGATTTTGTACTAATATATATAGCAGTAATAGGAAGCTAACAGAGGTTAATTTCCCTCATCTTGGATAAAAATAGACATTGTCAATTATTTTAGGAATAAGAGAATGGCATATTGTTATTTAAATAGTAATATTTAATGGTGTATAAATCAGATCACACATTCCTAATTGAGTGGATAGTCTGCTATTTGGTGATTTTTCATATTTATAATCTTCCCACATGTGTCAATGTGCCCAAATATATTGATGGGTGACAGGGAATTAGTTGAGATTTATAAAGGAAGAATCTGGGAAAAACAACAAAGTATCTTCTTTTTATTTATTTTATTTTATTTATTTTTTTAATTAATTTTATTTAGTTATTTTTCAAGTACAGTTTTTTGTCTATTTTTCCCATCCCAGCCTCTCCCGCCCCTTGCTCCCCACCTCTCTCCCATTTCCACCCCCCTTAGTCCTCGTCCCTGTGTCCTTCCTATTTGTTCCTCCAAATCCTTCCCCCTTTTTCCCCTTAACTTCCCTTCCTTCTCCCCTCTGGTCACTATCCCCTTGTTCTCTATTTCAGTGTCTTTGTTTTTTTTTCTGCTTGCTTGTTTGTTTTGTTGTTTAGCTTCCTGTCAAAGGTGAGATCATATGGTATTTGTCTTTCAGCACCTGGCCTATTTCACTCAGCATAATGCTTTCCAGTTCCATCCATGTTGTTGCAAAAGGTAGTAGCTCCTTCTTTCTCTCTGCAGCATAGAATTCCATTGTGTATATGTACCACAATTTTTTGATCCATTCATTTACTGACGTACACCTAGGTTGCTTCCAACTCTTGGCTATTGTAAATTGTACTGCTATGAACATTGTGGTGCATAGGTTCTTTGATTATCCTAAGAATCCAAAGTATCTTCTTTTCTTTTGGCCTGTTTCCCTTGAGTCAAGAGGGTTCCATTGTTTTGGTGGACACAGTAACTTCTCCTTTCTCAAAGAAGTATGTAAATCCTCATTTACCCAAATAATCAAAGCTAGATCCTCCACTCACCAGTTACAGTGGCTGAATGTAAAGATGTTTCTGTCCTTTTAGAAACAGAATATTAAAATTGCATCAAATAAATCACCTTTCCCATGTAACGATTTAATAAATTGTTAGTAGGTCAACGAGCGTTTACTCATAGTTGACTTGTTCCTGAAGATCCTTTTATTTCCAAGTTACTTGAAAAAGACACGATGTTTTTGTTAGTTAATGCCCAGTGTAATTAGCTTCCATTGAAACATTGATTTTACATTAAGGAAGATAAATGCTAAAGTATTGGCAGCTGAATGTTGTTTTAACAAAGACTGACATTTTACAGATAAGAAGACATTGTGCTTGTCATTGCACTGTCACCATTGTGCAATTACAATATATACATGGCTTTCTAACAGCATTATTTAGTGCAATGCACCTGAGTGTTTAACATCTTGGTTAAAGAAGCCACATCAAAATCTTTACATCTGAACTAAACAAACATGTTATCCTACATATTTTCTATATCAGAGCATAACAATGCTTTATTTTTTCTCCTAAGAAAATCTCTTTTAGGAAACTTGCAAGATCTTTTTTTTCCCCCATGGCATAAACCAACTTTACCCACATTATTTTAACTCTAGTAACTACAGATTATTTTTTATCTTGGCTTCATTAATGACCATGATATTAAAAAAAGCAAAAGATAATTAAATACTTTGATAACTTTCATTCTGTTCTTTCCTGTGTGAGCACATGCATGCATGTATATGTAGATAGGTACACATTTTCCTCTGTAGATAAAAGCTTATAAATGAACATTTAAATTATTTAATTGATATTTTCTTTTGTGAATGACATCAAAATTAAGTATTTAAAGAAATTACATTAACAATATCAGTATTGAGTGTTTATAATTGGTATTTCTTTAAAAATTTGTGCTATAGAAAGTAGATATATGCACAGAGGCTTTTATCATGTCATTTTTAAATTAATGTTTCATATTAGTGTTGTATAAGCATTTTTCCAGATTAAATTTGTCTGGGTATTTAATCATGATGCAAGATGGTTCCCCACATGTCATTTTCAGAGTCATCTTTGCTCTTTCACTCCATATATCCACTTGCCACTAGACATCTCTGTTTGGTTGAATAACAGTTTTTGTTAAATTATTTTAAATAAAATAATTTTACTTAGTCGTTTCATCATTATCTCTACATTCCAAAAACCTTATTTGCTTCTATGTTCCTCATCACAATTAATAGCACCATCAAAGAATGGTATCCATTTTAATCCATCCTCTACCTCATCTTTGTTTACCCCTGGAAGCCCTACCAGTTTTGTGCCAGGCATAGGTAGGGGAAACTCTGCCCACTCCTCACAGCAGAATTCTAGATTCTGCCTTCCTAAATGCAGTGACTGAGGCAGGATAGAAAGAAGTTAGGGAAAGCTCCTGACGAGAGGAAGCAAGAGCAGACATCACAGGTGGTAAGCTCCTGGGTCCTCTCACCAGAGCCCCCACCTCTCTGCATGACCAGAGGAAAACGGTTGATAGCAGCAAACCTCTGCAGTGGTCACAGAAGTCATCAACGAGGACTAGTTAAAACCAGATTAGTCTAAGATGGGGGAAATATTGACCAGAGATCAACCCCAAAACCCATTACACCATCGTTATAATGAAAGCTGACACCACAAGAAGAAGGGAGAACAGGAGGGACAAAGGCCATAACACTTCTAGGAATGGGCTATACTAGATACAGATGCCCCTCCAAAACAGAAGACAGAATTTGATTGCACAGAGTTCAGAAACAACGCATCCTCAGAAACACATAAAGTCCTGAGAACTGACAGACTGCGCGGTGCACAAGTCACTTAGGAGTTTGACCACATCCACTTGGATAAGTACTTCTGCTTCTTTCACAGGGGGTCCCTTTCACTCTTGCAACAAGGGGGGCAGCAGGTGGTGGCAGCCAGTCCTGTGCTTACCCCTTGTTCCTGTCTCTAGGGACTGTGTCCTGGCCTCTTTCATTCTCTACTTGAGTAAAATTTGCTTTTGCTCTCACTGGGACTCAATCTTGAACTTTTTTCCTATGTGAAGTCTAGAACCTTTGGGCCATGGAGCACCTAGGTAGCCCAACATGTGTCCACCTCTGATGACATGATCAGTCATTTGTTACAAGGTCTAGCAAACTTCCTCAGAATTGTGCCTTAAAGCAGGTCATAGATTCCAGGCATTTTGAATATCTACAGAACTGTGGCCCACTGTAACCCTTGGAAATCTCTCCAACTTGCCCCCCTGCTTCTCAAATGAAATACCTGTTTAGAACACCTAACATAGCACCTTTACTTCATCCAATTTTTTGCAAAAATCTGAGTTTTTAAAAATTATTTTTGTTTCCCATGCTCTCTTCTAATGACTCATCCCAAGCCCACTGCAATCCTAAAGGCAAACAATCAAAAACTTTTACATACAATGTAGTAAGAAAATAACAAAGTAAAAAAGAAATTTAATATCTCAAAATAAATTTGGCTATAAGTGTGCATGACTTTTTTATTTATAGCATGAATTTAATGTTTTGTACATATTGCATTTCATCCAGATGTGAGTGGATTTGATGTAGGATGGCAATAACTACCATATTTTGCAGTATGTAATGTGTGCTTTTTGCCCAAATTTTGAGGGAAAAATAAGGGTGCACATTATACATGGGTAGTACTAATTCCATATCTATATGTTTTTAATTATTTTATTTATGCTTCTGTGTTACAAGTGTAACTCTAGAAAGCAATAAAGATATCCATATGCAAAATAATACTCTAGAATATGATAATCAATTGTGTTTCTAAATATAAATAATTGAATTACAATTTTAAAGATTTTTTTCTCCTGAAAGTTTGGGCCAAAAACATGGGTGCACAGTATACATGGGATTGCATTATATATGGCAAAATATGGTATCTACTTTTCTTAAAACAGCTGCCAATATGATTTGTTGGAGTTTATACTCAGGAGTTTATTGCTGAACTATACATCAGCTATGCAATAATAACAAATTTATACTAAATTAAAGGTACAGATGTATGCATAGATATATAGGTATAGATACAACTACCAGAATGGATTTTTTTGCCCATGGGTCCTAGAAGGGCTATGGCCATGATTTATGAAATTTTTAAGCTTCTTGATAGTATATGGTATAGGTAAAATTATGTATTTGAATTTTTCTAGATCTAGTGACCATAGTTCCAACCATATTTTCCAAGGACTCATGATTTTCATAAAAGCCTTAACAAAGATGTTTGATTTTCTCATACTCCTGGATTATATATGCCAAGGTAACCAAGTAACTATGCCACTCCTTTTATGGATAAATTAGAAATAAGTTTTGGATTTTTACACGTGGAATGAAATAAATTATATACTTTATAAAAGCTGAGAATAATTATGTAGGCATATTGGTTGTATTTTTCATTGAACTGAGAAAATGAAAAGGATTCTTACAGACCTAAAATTGTCTGGTGTGTCTGTATACCAGAAAGACAGAGATAATTTGGAGAAAAAACAATGCCATAACCTCCCTCCTATCCCAGCTTATTTTAGGCTCCCAAACTATTCACATTTACTTCTCCATGGACTAAAACTTGTTTGGGTCTGTCTGAAGTCAAGTACCAATTGTGGCAATCCCTGATAGAATAGATACTGGAAATTTATTCACCACAATTTTGTTACACACTTCTAATTGTGAGATGCAGAGATTTCGATTTCAATAGTAAGTGTGTTAACAATCTTTCACATCAAGCTCTGACCAGTGTGGCTCAGTTGGTTGGGTGTTTGTCCTACATAGTGAAAGTTCACCAGCTCAATTCCCAGTTAGGGCATGTGCCTGGATTGCGGGTTTGGTCTTTGGTTGGGCACCTGTGAGAGAGAGGCCATTGACAGATGCTTCTTTCCCTCCCTTTCACTCTTTCTAAAAATAAATAAGTAAAATAAATTTTTAAATCTTTCATATCAATAAATATATATTATGATAGAAATATAACCTGGATTATGTCATAGCTTTTGGGTTTTGTTAATATCTTTATATCATGTCCTATTACCACAGTAATATTACCCATAATTCCTTCCACTACAACATTTGTCTCCGAGTCTAAAGTATAATCAACCCAAAAGATATGAGTGCATATATATGCCCATATTATAAGTTTTAGGTGGCAAGAAACATATTTGAATAGCTGTCTTACCTGAATTAAGAATAAAGAGTTTGAATCACTAAAAGGGAAGAGAAAGCAATCATCAAGAGAATAAATAGGTTAACAGAGAGTCCCCCGTCAATTCAGTGATACTTGACATAAATAGGGCAGAGAAGGAAAAGTCATAGCCTCCTATCAATATAAACCACTGCCTGAAGGAGCCATTCACTTCAGAGGGAGCTCCAGTACCAAATACCTTCATCATTGAACATATTCCCTCCAGTTTATTCCTAGATATCTAGCCTCTCTTTTTAAAGTTGGGAGAAAGTATCAAAGATATCACAAAATACCTCAAAACTCTGGGAGGATAGAAATAATTTCAATGGAGAAAATAGGAAATAAAGGGTACATTAAAAGTTAAAGTTAAACTCTGTAACCGATAAATCCATCTGTGCCTAAACTAAGATCTAAGATGAAGGACTTTGTGTCAGAAGGGGATTTAAGCCATGGACCTCAGACAGCTCTGTGTGTGTGTGTCTGTGCATATATGTGTGTATGATTTTCTTTTGAGCTTTGATTGATGATAAAATTTTCTTATTAGCAATAACTCTTTATTCCTTTTTTATTGCTTATTCTGTTACAGTTGTCCCAGTTTATTTTTCCCTTTTGCCCTCCTCAACCCAGCCCACCCCTATCACCCACAGTCAATCCCCTCTCTTTTGTCCATGAGTCATTCATACTTTTTTTGAATAGTCCCTTCCTCTTTCCATTATTTCCACTTCTTTCCTCCCCTCCTACAGTTATCCGCCTGTTCCATGTCTCTGGCTCTATTTTCCTCATTATTTCATTTTGTTCATTAGATTCCAGTTGTAAGTGAGGTCATAAGGTATTTGTCTTTTGCTAACTGGCTTATTTCACTTAGCATAATAGTCTCCAGTTCCATCCATGCTGTCCCAAAAGGTAGGGCTTCCTTTATGCTTTCTGCTATATAGTATTCCATTTTGTAAATGTACCACCATTTTTATTAACTTTTTAAAATTTATTGTTGTTCAGTTATAGTTGTCCTCTGGCTTTTTTCTATTGTTCTCCCCAGCCCCATTCTCCCCACTCTGAGTCGATCCCCCCATTTTTTATGCCCATGAGTCCTCTATTAATATCCCTTTGCTTGCCACTTCCCCTTATTTCCTATGTCATTCCCCTCTCTTCTGATCACTGTTAGTTTGTTCTTTATCTTCAAGTCTCTGGTTCTATTTTGTTCATTTTTTTGTTTTGCTGATTAGGTTCCTCTTATTTGTATTCATCCCAGGAATGCAGGATGGTACAATATACACAAATCAATAAGTGTAATATATTACCTAAGCAATACATAAGACAAAAAGCATGATCATGATCCATATACGCTGAAAAAGCATTTGATAAAGTATAGCACCCAAATATGATCAAACATTCAGCAAAGTGGGAGTAGAGAGAGATACCTCAACATAATAAAAACTGCATATGAGAAACCTACAGCCAACATCATACCCAACAGGCAAAAATTAAGAGCTTTCCCACTGAGATCAGGAATAAGACAAGTGTGTCCACTTTCACCACTTCTATTTAACATAGTATTGGAAGTTCTAACCATGTGGATAAGACAAGGAAAAGAAATAAAAGGCGCCCAAATTGGAAAGGAGGAAGTAAAGCTGTCACTGTTTTCAGATGACAGGATAGTGTATATAGAAAACCCTATAGGCTTCACCAAAAAACTACTCAACCTAATAAGTGAATTTAGCAAAATGGCAGGATATAGAGTCAATATTCAGAAATCAAAGGCGGTTTTGTACACCAACAATAGAATATCAGAAATAGAAATTAGGAAAATAACCAAATCCCATTTACTATAGCAACAAGCAAAATAAAATGCTTAAGAATAAACTTAACTAAGGAGAGAAAGACCTGCACTCAGAAAACCACACAACACTGAAGAAAGGAGTTAAGGAAGACACAAATAAATGGAAGCATATACCATGCTCATGCATTGGGAGAATTAACACCATTAAAATATCCATACTACCCAAAGTAATCTGTAGATTCAAAGTAATCCCTATCAAAATACCAATGACATATTTCAAAAAGACATAGAACAAATACTTCAAAAATTTATATGGAACTGTAAATGATCATGAATAGTCTCAGCACTTTTGAGAAAAAAGAACAAAGTAGGAGGGATCACAATACCTGATATCAAACTATATTACAAGGCCACTGTAACCAAATAGTCCAGTACTGGCATAAGAGTAGACACATAGACCAATGGAGCAATAATTTTCTTTAACCATAAATTTATACAAAATTTATGGTAAATAGTATCTGATAAAATTTATATACTTATACAATATATAAGTAAAATATATGTATATATGCATGTAAAATATATATTATGTGTGTATATGTATCTAATTATATATAGCTGATAATATATGAATCAATGGTCTGTAATAAATTTATTTCTATCTGGATCATCTTGCTATTTTGATTTAGCTCTTGTTTCATTTGATCTATAACACCTTTTTTTGTTAGAAAAAAGTTAGCTTCCTGTACCTAATCAACTTATCACATCATAAAAATTTAGCATATTTTGATACCTATATTTTGATAATACACAATATTTTGATATTTTTAGTTGATGGCCAAAGAGGGGAAAATTATTAGAAATGTTGTTGTCTTTGGAGACTACTTATATATTTGCCATAAACTGAATTTCAAATTAATAGATATTGGAGTTTTACTTTAGTAAGGTATTTGCAGATGTCATTATCTTCATAGGCATATTCTCTTTCTGAATTTATTCTTTCTTCTTTTTTTTCCATCAAGTAATCTATTTCTTTTATTTTTTTAGCATCATAAGTAGACAGTATCTGATAGAACTTAAGAACTGTAAGCCCCATATTCATTTTCAAATTAATGATGTTATTTCTAATCCCAAGTAATAATCTAATGTAGAAACACCCAGTTTCAATGAATGAAAGTACAATGACTAAGAAACATTGAAACCAGAGCTACAGATTCTATTTCTAATACATGGAAATTATGTCGGTATGGTGAAATTAAAATTCCTGTTTACAGGGATGGCATCTATAGATAAGCATCTCAGTCAAAGGCCTCATTTCCTTTCTGTCATGTGTTAACCTCTCAACTCTCGCATCCCCAAAGTACAGCTTTACAAGTCTTTCCAACTCGTGCCTTCCCTGAGACCTGCCAAAATGTCCAGTCAGCTGAAGTCAAGGGTTAAGGAGTTGGCCTCCAATGGCTACCTCTTACAGGCACTTTATTTTGCAATGCGACTTTTCTGTTCCTCTCATTAATAAGCAAAATTAAATTTTCTATTCCTTGTATATAGATCACCCTTGTGAATTTTGTGGACCATTACAATGTTTACCTTAGGGTTCATTTTTGGCATTGTGCATTCCAGGAGTTTGGATAAATTTATTGATATGTACCCACCACTATAGTTTCATTCAATGCCATAGAAGTCCTCTGTGTTTTCCCTGTCAATCCCTCCCTCCTCAATATCCACAGGGAACAACTAATCTTTTTACTATCTCCATACTTTTGCTTTTCCAAAAGGTCACGTAGAGCAGAGATGAAATGTTGAGTGGACAATTAAGCTCATATTACTAGATAATAATACCAGCAGTGTTGAAGGCCCATTTGTGACGAGAAATCATTAACTTATAGTCAGATAGGTAGCTATAGATATGCCCAGTTTTGAATTTTCTGAAGTAGTACCTATTAATGTATATGTTAGGGATATTTTATAATCATAAAAACTGTATATATAATACAAATATTGACTACCAGTTTGTCCTTAGTTTGTGATATTTTGGGATTCAGAAACAGTGAAATGTAGATATCTTTACATCATGGCTTCTGGTACAGTGGATAATAATAACTCATTCTCTTAATCTGATGCTTTTAAATCAATCTTGAATTTATACATGTGTGAAGAGTAAGGTCAGGATAAGCAGTTATTTTAATAGAGTCCATTATAAGATTCGTCATTCTAGTTCTAATGAGTTTAATCTCTTTCTGTGCAAAAAAATCATTTAAAACATTAATGGATAATTTTGAGAAAAAATTAAAATAAATTCCCCCTTTGAAGGCATTTTACCATATTTTTCAAAATGTAAAATTTGCCTAAGTCTTGACTATAAAACTTAATTTCTAGGATGTTTTCTTTTATCTATATGTGTGAGAAAAGCCTGTTGAGTTTTTATTGAACCAGCCTTTGTGGTAGTAAAATACTAGAATAAATGTAATGATTAATGATGGTTATATAAATAATGGTATATCCACAAAGTGTCATAAAACTATTATTAAAATCAAGTTCCTCAGCACTAGTGTTAAAGCACAGCCATGACATTGTCTTAAATGAGTAAATATAAAACATAGGTATCTAAATTACATGAACATTTATGTATAGATGTATTCGTGCAGTTAAAGTTGTATGAATGGTATTATTAAACAATTTATAGCAGTTATCTCCTAGAATTGAACTATGCTTTATCAAAATATAACATTTATAGACCACTTGAGTATTTTTCTATTGGGTGTATATGCCTTTAGCCCTCTATTTCACTTTTCTTGTTGTAGACAAATACACAAACACAGAGCACATAATTTAAGCTTCAGTGAAGAAATAAACCCATGAGCAGTAACATAAGTTGTACATGGAAAATCCTAAATTGTAACTGTGAAAAAAACAAAAATAGAAATGAGAAAAGAACTATATTAGACATAATGACTTTCACTTCAATAAATATTTTAGTATTTTAAGTAATGCTCAAAAGAGTTTATAAAACCATTATTTTTCCTGTAATCTTTTTTCAGAGATATATAGTGTTCCTCTGGAAGGAAAACAGTATAGAAATTTCAGTTTCCCATATTTAAAATCATAAAGTATCACCTTCTAAAATCAGAATGAGAAGATCATTGATCTTACATGATATCAGAAATAGTACTTATAAAACAATAAGGGAACTCACAAGAAACAGCCAATAATTCCTCTGTTGTAGAAGCTTGATCCTGTCAGTTTATGCTCCAAATAAAATGTTCTTTTATTAAAATACATTCCAGCAGTGGATTTCATGGGCAGAGTGTCTGAAGAGTAACACACGTGCAGAAATGTTGCTTCACAAAGGTGGTTTCAAGTCTGTGATCCGCCCCTGGAGGTGACACATACCATGTTAGTAGATAAAAATCTATTATTAATATTATAAACATATAACCTAGCCTTCATATTTTTAAAATTTGGTTATGGAAATTTAGATGTTTGTTTGATTTAATTGCCTTAAAATGCATAGTCATTTTCACTAAAAAATAAGGGGAATGGTTACACTTAATGCAATCTCTTTGGTTCTTTCTTAAACTCCAAATCAGAAAAAATAAAGCAAAAACTTTATTTGTTTACAACTTGGGAGTTACTCCAAGATCACTTCAGACACTACTAATACGATATATATCTACTCTAATATATAAATGTACATCATATAAAGAAACATTACTAGCAGTTTATAATTTTACATACTGTTAAACTCATTCATATCAGTTCATAACCATACGAGTTTACATAAATTATTTTCCAACATCTGAACTAACGTTAGGAGGTAAAATATTTTAACACCAGAGTTTTAAATTGCTTATTGTCAACAGCATCAGAACTTTTCATAGAAAGCTATATTTATTTGCCTTCAGTACAGTTGTGCCTATTACTAGTCTAGAAATTACCTGCAGTTTGGAGTAAGCTGTCATTATGTGCTTAACATGTGGCTACAGTGAAGCACAAGTCTTGGCAACCCTATACAGCATCCATTTTCCAACCCGTATTATATAAATAAGTACTGTTTATACCCCATTTCACTGGGAAGGTTTGAAAACTAGAATGATTAAATTACAGAATTCTGTTAAATGTAGCCATCTAATCCAACATCTTTATTTTACTTCTGGAGAGAGAGCAACAATAGTCTCTATAGTTGGTCCAGATAATTAGTAGCTATGTAACATAGGGGAATTTATTTCAGCGCTTTTTTTACTTCAGATGTTCATTTGAGATATAGAAAACACAAATTTACTTTTCTTTTTAAGGATTGTGTAGCTTAATGTAAATAAAGCATCTAATAGAGATCCAATAAATATAAGCTCAGAGTAGTATTAGAAACTAAGAACACTGTTTTGTAGTTACAATAGTATGGAGTTCCCTCACGTACTCAGAACTCTTTAGTCAAACTAATTTAATACAGTGTTAAGTATACAGTACACATTCACATAAATAAAACAAAAAATGCAAATGTTCTTACTCTCTGAACATATTTGTAAGACTATTCTGAATTCTTCCCTTTTTTAAAAAGAATTTATTTATTTATTTGCAGAGAGAAGGGAAGGGATAAAGAAAGAGAGGGAGAGAAACATCAGTGTGTGGTTATCTATCACACGCTTCCAACTGCAGACCTGGCCTGCAACCCAGGTACATGCCCTGACTGGCAATCAAATCGGTGACCCTGTGGTTCGCAGGCCCGCACTCAATCCACTGATCTATACCAGCCAGGACTGAATTCTCTCTTTCTATTGAGGCAATAGCCACATAACATACAATCAACCATTTTGAAATGTATAATTATGTAGCATTTAGTTCATTCACAATATAATACGACAGTCTCCTCTATCTAGTTCCAAAACATTTCATCACCCCTAAAGAAAACTTCCCAATCAAATAGTCACTATCCATTCATTCTCCTCCAAGTACCTGGAAACCACTAATCTTCTTTCACCCCCTATGGATTTGCCTAGTCTGGATATTTCATATAAAGGGAATCAAAAATCATAGGTGATTTTTAATCCAGCTTCTGTCATTTAGCATAAAGTTGTCAAGGTTTATTCCCTTTATACCATGTATCGATACTGAACTTTTAAATGACTTAAAAAGATCTCATTATAAAGATATTTAATAATTTTCAATACATCAGTTCACACACACATGGGTATTTTCCATAACTTGCTATTATGCCTAATGCTGCTAAAAACATTTATGTACAAAGTTTTCTTTGAATATTTTTAATAATTTTACATATATGCCTAAAATTTAAATTGCTAGATCTTGAGGTAATTTTTTAAACAATGGTTTAATTTATAAGGGAAGATAACAGGATTTAACTA
Source organism: Artibeus jamaicensis (assembly GCF_021234435.1). Lineage (NCBI taxonomy): Eukaryota > Metazoa > Chordata > Mammalia > Chiroptera > Phyllostomidae > Artibeus > Artibeus jamaicensis. The sequence goes on from NW_026522030.1 coordinate 49,308,161, forward strand.
TATGAAAAGAAAAGCATTGGAAGGTTTCTTGGCAAAAAAAATGAAAAGAAAAAAAATCAAAAAAGGGAGCCAAAAGTATGACCTGGCTATTTACAGTCAGTGCAGAGCAGAACAGTATGTACAACAGTGAATTGTATATGACAATGCAGTTTATAATTTATTTGATGTATATACATAATTTTTAAGTTAAAATATATATTTAACTATTTTTAAATTACAGTTAATAATGTTGTATTAGCTTCAGGTATATAGGTATAGTGACCAGACATTTATGTAACACAGGAAATAGTTCCCTGATAAGTCTTGCACCTGTCTGACATTATATATAGTTATTACAGTACTACTAATGATGTTCCCTAAACCAGACATATCCTGTTGACTATTTTGTAACTGCTAATTTGTACTTCTTAATCCCTTTTCCTTGAGCCCAACATCCCTTCCATCTGGCAAACATCCGTTCACTCTCTGTTTCCATTAGTTTGAGTCTGTTTTATTTGTTCATTCGTTTTGCTTTTTAGATTCTATATATAAGTAAAATCATGTATTTGTCTTTCTCTGACTTGTTTCACTTAGCATAACCTCTAGGTCCATCAATTTTGTTGGATAAGTAAGATTTACTTCTTTTTTATGTTCAGGTAGTATTCCATTGTATATATGTACCACTTCTTTATCCATTCGTCTTTTGATTGGAGCACTTAATCCAATTTACAGTTAATTATTGATAGGTATATGATTATTGCCATTTTATTCATTATTTTCTGATTATTTTTATAGTACTCCTCTCTTCCTTTCTTATTGTCCTTTTGTTGATGAAATTTTTGTAAAGTGGTGTGTTTAGATCCCTTTCTCTTTATCTTTTATATATCTCGCATAGGTTTTTGGTTTGTGGTTACCATGTGCTTCATATATACAAGCTATGTTTTCTGCAGTCTAAACTATATTAAATTGACACTTGCTTAAGTTTGAACATATTCTAAAATCACTACCATATTTACTTCTCTCCTACTTGATTACACTTTTATAATTATTTTTACTTTTTTGTGTGTATATATTAATTCGCTGTGGTAATTATACATGATTTCACTACTTTTGCCTTTAACCTTTCTACTTTAATCTTTCAGTTTTCTGACCCACTGCTTTTATTATGTGTTCGACATTGTCAGTGAGAATATTTTTCTTTGTGATGTTTCCTTAATCATATTTTTATTTTGACTTTCTTCTTTTTAAAGAAGTCCCTTTAACATTTCTTTTATACTGGTATGGTAGTGATGAACTCTTTCAGCTTTTTCTTGTCTGGGAAGGTCTTCCTCTATGCCTTGATTCTAACCTTGTGAGGTAGATTAGGTACTTGATTTTTATAACTTTGAATATGGCATGCCAGCGCCTCTGGCCTACCAAGTTTCTGTTGAGAAATTGACAGACTCATGGGATCTCCCATGTAGGTAACTGCTTTTCTCTTACTCCTTCAAAGACTCTATGTCTTTAACTTTTGGCATTTTAATTATGATGTGTCTTGGTGTGGGCCTCTTTGGGCTCATCTTGTGTGAGACTCTCTTGTGTTTCCTGGACTTATATGTCTATTTCCCTCACCAGATTAGGGAAGTTTTCCATCATTATTTCTTCAAATAAAATTGGTCCCTTGATGTCTCATTTCACCTTCTGATATCTCTATGTTGCCAATGTTATTATACTTGATGTTGTCCCAGAGGGCCCTTAAACTATCTTCAATTTTTATTTATTTTCTTTTAAATCATTTTTATTAATATTTGAATACAGTTGTCTCCATTTTTCCACCACCACTTCCCTCCCCACCACCTACCCCAACCCCCACACTCCATCCCACCCCCCCTTTGGCCTTGTCTATGGGCCCTTCATACATGTTCATTGACATTTATTTATTCATTTATTCTTTTTGCTTTCCTGATTGGGTGTTCTCCACTACCTTATCTTTAAAATTACTGATTCAGTCCTCTGTTTCATTTATTGATGGAATCAATAGCAGATTATTGTATGGGATTATTGTATGATGTATTCTTCTTTTCAGTTATTGTAGTCTTCATTTCTGACTGGCTCCTATCCACTTTTTAATGTTTTCTATCTGTTGAAGTTCTCACTGAGATCATCAATTCTTCCTGTAAGTGCATTGAGCATCCTTATAACAAATGCTTTCAACTCTGCATGTGGTAGATTGTTTTCCTCCATTTTTGTTTAGTTCTTTTTATGGAGTTTTGTCTTGTTCTTTAACTTGAGACATATTTGTCTCCTCATTTTGGCTGCCCTCTGTGTTTGTTTCTGTGTGTTGGGCAGGGCTGCTACGTCTCCTAGTCTTGGCAGAGTGGCCTTATATAGAAGGTGTCCTATGGTGCAGTCTCCCTGGTCCCCTTACCTACTGAGGTTTGTGAGTGCTCTCTGTTGTAGTTGAGCATTGATTGCTCTGTCACATCACTGGGCAGGATGAACTCTCAGCCTGACTGGTTGTGAGGACTGGCCATGACTACAGTGGACAAGGTGTTGTGCAGGGGCTGACGCTACAAAACAGGATTCATTTAAATGGGGCTCTGGTGACTTCCAAGTCAACCATTTGATTATATCACTTGTGGCACTAATTTGATGATGCTCTGGTATAGTTTGAAATGAGATGTTATGTCTAAGGCTTCTTGGGAAGGGTTCTGGTGCATGCACTGCCTGTTTTTAGCCCAGAATCACCTGATAGACACTGCAAGGGAATCTTTGGTTGGTAGTTGCCTGTGCTGGACTTGGAGGCATTTTGGAATTCTTATGCTGTAATCTGAGGCTGGCTGCCACTAGTGTCATATTTGGGGCTATTTAGCAAAAGGTACAGAGTGTGCCAAAAACACATGCTGTTTGTTTGGGGTTTGAAAACCTTTAAGAAGGTTAGAAAAGCCCATGGAGTGAGCCCAGGTTGCCCACTTGTGTGGACTAACCTCTGAAAGAGGTTTGGGCTGGGTAGGGTGAGAGCCTTGTTAGCTGGATTGATGGAGTCTCAGAGATGTCCCTTGTTTGCATCTTCAGGCCCTTTGAGGGGAGGCTTTAACAAAAGAATAATGATACCTACTATCACTTTAGCTTCAGAGACAGCTGACCCTTGAGCCCTCACCTTGAAACCAGAAAATTCAGTTCTTCCTTGAACATCCCTGGAACTCTTTGAGCTGTGGTCCCTTCTCTAGAACTTAGGGAGTATATTTGTGAGTGAATGGCTGTGCTTTGGACATTTAAGGGAACAACTGGGTCCCCAGCACCCCTATATGTCCTCTAAACAGACTCCCTGCTGTTTTTCATTGTGAGCTATTCTAGGAACTCCCAGCACTGTGCTCTCTGCTGGGGAGACTGTTGTAGGCCCGATCCTCAGGGGGTGCTCCGCAGCCAGGACACCACTCCTAATTCTTAACTGCCACATGTAGGTGTGGGACCAGACTGTTTTGTATCTCCCCAACTTACCAGTCTTGAAGTGCCTTTTTTATATCATTAGTTATAGGAATTTTGTTTATTTGGGGCTGCAGGTGATTTTCTAGGATGGTAGTTCTATTATTTAATTATAATTTTGATGTGGTCATGGGATGAAGTGAACACAGCATTTACCTAATCTGCCATCATGACTGGTAGTCTTTTGGTAATTTTTAATTTAACTTATTTTTTAAAAATCATAAAATCGATTTCTGCAGCAATCTTTAGCATTTCGTATTCCCACCAGCAATGTACAAGGGTTCCAATTGCTACTTTTCCAACACCTGTTATTTGGCAGGTTTTTTTTAAACTTTTATTTAAGTATATTAAGTATATAATATTATATTAGTTTCAGGTATATAATATAGTTATTCAAGATTTTTATACCTTAGACTGTGATCATCCCACTAATTCTAGCAATCATTTGTCACCATGCAAACTTAATCACAATAATATTGACTATATTCTCCTTTACCTCTTCCCAGCTGGCAAGCATCAATTTGTTCTCTGTATCTGTGAGTCTGTTTCTGTTTTGTTTATTTTGTTTTTATGATTCCATATGTAAGTGAAATCATATGATATTTGACTTTATCCGTCTACCTTATTTCACTTAACATAATATAACCTCTTGATTCATTCATATGGTCAGAAACAGTAAGATTTCCTTCTTTTTATGGCTGAGTAATGTTTTACTGTATATAATTAGTACTTTTTTGTTATCAATTTGCCTATTGGTGTGTAGTTAGGTCACTTCCATGTGTTGGCTACTGTAAATAATGCTGCAATGAACATGGAGGTGCGTGCACTTTTTTGATATACCCAGAAGTGTGATTGCTGGGTTTTCAGGTAGATCTACCTTTAATATTGTTTTTTTAGGTTTTTCATAGGGGTTGTGCCAATTGGCACAAGGGCTCCTTTTTCTACACATTCTTGTTGTTTGTTGACTTTTTGATAACAGTCATTTCGATGGTATGAGGTGGTATCTCAAACTAGGGTTGATTTGCATTTTTCTGATGCCTCGTATATTTTAAGTATATTTTATTGATTATGCTATTATAGTTTTCCCAATTTTCCCCCTTTATTCCCCACTCCACACTTCAACCCCCAACCCTCCAGCATCACCACCCCCCTTAGTTCATGCCCATGTGTTGTACATATAAGTTCCTTGACTTCTCTGTTTCCTATATCATTCTTTACCTCTACCCATCTATTTTATGCCTCCCAATTATGCTTCTTTTTCCCTGTACCTTTCCCCCACATTTGTCCTCTCCCGCTCCCCACTGATAAGCCTCCATGTAATCACCATTTCTCTGATTCTGTTCCTATTCTAGTTGTTTGCTTAGTGTTTTTTTTGTTTGTTTTTCTAGGTCCATTTGTTAATAGTTGTGAGTTTGTTGTCATTTTACTGTTCATAGTTTTTGAGCTTCTTCTATTTCTTAGGTAAGTTCCTTTAACGTTTCATATAATAAGGATTTGGTAATAATAAACTCCATTAACTTGACCTTATCTGGGAAGCAGTTTATCTGCCCTTCCATTTTTTAAATAATAGCTTTGCTGGATAAAGCAATCTTTGAGGTAGGTCTTTGCCTTTCATGACTTGGAATACTTCTTTCCATCCCCTTCTTGTCTGTCAGGTTTCTTTTGAGAAATCAGCCGATAGCCTAATAGGCACTCCTTTGTAGGTAACTTTCTCCTTTCCTCTTGCTGCTTTTAAGATTCTCTCTTTATCCTTAATCTTGAGTTACTTAATAATGATGTGCCTTGGTGTGTTCCTTTTTGGGTCCAATTTCTTTGGGACTGTCTGGGACTTCTGGACTTCCTGGAAGTCTATTTCTTTGCCACATTGGGAAAGCTTTCTTTCATTATTTGTTCAAATAAGTTTCCAACTTCGTGCTCTTGTTCTTCTTTTTCTGGCACCCCTATAATTCTGATGTTAGAGTGAGTTTAAATTTGTCCGAGTTTCCTAAGCCTCTCCTCATCGTTTTGAATTCTTGTTTCTTCATTCTGTTCCAATTGGATGTTTATTTCTTCCTTTTTTTCCAGATCATTAATTTGAGTCTCAGTTTCTTTTCCTTCACTGTTGGTTCCCTGTATATTTTGCTTTATTTCACTTTTGGTAGCTTTCATAGTATATCTTCTTTTAGAGAAATATCTATGTCATTTGCCCATTTTTTAATCAGATAGGGGGGTTTTTTGTTATTGAGTTGTATATTTTCATTTTCTTTATGTATATATCAAGAGGTGGGATTTGGGGGTCATATATTAGCTCTATTTTTAATTTTTAAAGGAACTTCCATTAGTTTCTTTGGTGGCTACACCAATTTATATTCCCACCAACAATATATAAGGGTTCCTTTTTTCCACACTGTCACTAATATCTGTTAAGTATTAGCTTGTTGGTGACAGCCTTCTAACATACGTGAGGTGTTATCCCACTGTGGTTTGTGTGTGCATTTCCCTGGTAGTTAGTGATATTAACATCTTTTCATATACCTAATTGGCCCTATGGATGTCTTCTTCGGAAAATATTTCAGTTCCTCTGTCCATTTTTAAATCAGATTGTTGAGTTTTGTTTTGTCTTATTGTTTTTAAGTCTTTTTTTGTTCTGTGCTATTGAGTTACATAAGCATTTTATATGCTTTGGATAGTAATCCCTTATCTGATATGTGGTTTACGAATATTCTCCTGTTCTGTAAATAGCCTTTTTATTTTGCTAATTGTTTCTTTTGATGTGAAGAAGCTTTTAAGTTAGATTTTTTCCCATTTGATTAGTTTTTGTTGTTTGTTCTTTTTGTGTCACGTCAAAAAAATTATTGCCAAGATCCATGTTGAGGAGCCTCTTTCCTACCTTGTCTTTTTAAAGTTTTATGGTATCAGGACTTATATTTAAGTCTTTGATCTATTTTGAGTTATTGTGAGTAAGTATTGTAAAACAGGGTTTACTTTTCATTGTTCTTTATGTGTTAATCTAGTTTTCCCAGCACCATTTGTTGAAGAGACTATCCTTTCTCCATTAGATGTTCTGGGCTCCCTAGCTAAATATTAATTGACCTTATATGCAAGGTTTTAATTCTAGGCTCTCAATTGTATTCCATTGGTGTATGTGTCTACTTTTATACTGGGATCACACTTTTTATTACTGTATCTTTGTAGTATGGTTTGAAATAGGAAATGTGATACCTCCAGCCTTGGTGTTCTTTCTCATGACTGCCTTGGCTATTCAGGGTTTTTTGTGCTCCCATGTAAATTTTAAGATTTTTTCCTACTTCTGTGAAATAACATTGGAATTTTGATAGGGTTTACATTGAATCTATGCATGACTTTCAATAATATAAGCATTTTAACAATATCAACTCTTCAAAATGATAAGCATCAAGTATCTTTCTATGTATTTTATCTTCTATTTCTTTCATTAGTGTCTTGTATTTTCATTGTACATATTTCACTTCCTTGATTAAATGTATTTCTAAGTATTTTATTGTTTTTATGTTACTGTGAATGAAATAGCTTTATTTCTTTTTCAGATGTTTCATTATTAGTATATAAAAATGCAACTAATTTCTTTAACTTGATTTTGTATCCTGCAAATATACTGAATTCATTAATAGGTTTCAATAGTTTTTCAGTTGTCTTTGGGAATTTCTATATACAAAATCATAATATCTCCAAATAATGACAATTTTACATCTTTGTTTCAGATTTGGATGTCTTTCATCTCTTGATCTTGCCTAACTGCTTTAGCTAAGACTTCCAGAACTATATTGAATAAAAGTAGTGGGACTGGACATATTCATCTTCTTCCTGATCTTAGAAGGAAAAGCTTTAAATTTTTCTCCATTGAGGCTAATGTTGTTGTGGGTTTGTTGTATATACCCTTTATGTTGAGGTACATTCCTTCCATACCCAAGCTGCTGAGGAGTTTTATGTTAAAAGGATGTTGCATTTGGTCAAATCCTTTTCCTGGACCAATTGATACAATAATAAACTTTTTGTCTTTCATTCTATTACTGTACTTATTGATTTGTATATATTAGATCATCCTCAAATTTCAAGGATAAATTCACTTGATCATTAGGAATTGTCCTTTTAATGTGCAGTTGAATTTGGTTTGCTAATAGTTTGGTGAGAATGTTAAATCTGTATTCATCAAGGATATCAGCCCATAGTTTTCCTTACTTGCATTGTCTTTAACTGATTTTGGTAGGGTAATCAAGACCCCACAGAATGAGTTTGGAAGTTTTCATACCATTTTGATATTTTGGAATTTTGAGGATTGCTCTCAATTCTTACTTAAATGTTTTGTAAAATTCACCAAGGAAACTGTCTGGCCCTGGGATTTTCTGTGTTGGGAGGTTTTTGATTTCTGATTCAATCTCTTTACTCATTATTGATCTGTTCAGATTTTCTATTTTTTCCTGATTAATTCTTGGAAGTTTATGTATCCCTAGAAATATATCCATTTCTGCTAGGTTATATAATTTGTTGATAAATAATAATTCACAGCAGTCCTCTATGATCCTATGTATTTTCCTAGTATCAGTTATAATGCCTCCTCTCTCATTTCATATTTTATTTGAGTCGTGTATCTTTTTTATTTAGTGAATCTAGCTAAAGGTTTATCAGTTTTATCTTTTGGGGGAATCAGCTTAGTTTTCATGGTCTTCTCTTGTGTTTTTCTGGGGTCTATTTCTTTTATTTCTACTCCGATTTTCACTACTCCCTTCCTTCTGTAACTTTGGACTTAATTTATTCTTGTCTTTATAGTTCCTTGTGGTAAAAAAAGATGGAACATTTGAGACATTTCTAGTTCTTAATATATACATTTATCATTATAAACTTTCATAACCTCTGTGGTATCCCATAGAAATTGATGTTTTGTGTTTATGCTTTTATTTTTTCTATATAACTTTATTTCCCCTTTAATTTCTCATTAATCCATTGGTTGTTCAGAAATGTGCTGTTTAGTTTTAACATAGTTGTAAATTTTCCAGCTTTTCTTTTTTTGTTGATTTCTAGGTTCTTAATGTGTTTAGAAAAGAAAGTTAAGTATGATTTCAATCTTCTTAAATTTGCTAAGTCTTTTGTCCTATTATGGGGTTGATCCAGGTAAATATTCTGTATGCACTTAAAACAATGTATATTCTGCTGATTTTGTATCCAGCATTCCACATATATCTGTTAATCCACTTTTTTTAAAACCATGGCCTAATTCTAATGTTTCTTTGTTAATTTTTTTGTCTGAAATATCCATCTATTGCTGATAGTGGAAAACTACATTTTCCTACTATTATTGTCTATTTCTCCTTCCATGTCTGTTAATGTTTGCTTAATATATTTAGATATTTTGTACATATATATCTCTGGATGTTAGATACCATTATAAACATACCTACCTACATACATACATACATGCATATGTACATAGAAAAAACAGGTTTGTGCAGAAGTAGGTTTACAGTTCATATGGAAAAAAGACATACAGGTTATGATTATTACAATAGCTTTATTAACTATGTTTTGTGTACTTACTACTATAAACCTACTTTTTCACACCCTGCTCTGTGTGTGTGTGTGTACAGAGAGGATGAGTCACACACAAATTATTTTCTTTGCGATGTAAAGAAAGATTATTATTTTTGTGAAGCATAATGACCTTGTCTCTTATTATCATTTTTTCTTAAAGATTATTTCATCTGATATAAGTCCCAACTTTACTTTAGTTTCTACTTGCATGGAATATCTTCTTCCTTCACTATGCTTTGAGTCTGTGTGTTTGTGTTTAAATCTGAAATGAGTCCGCTGTTGGCTGCACATAATTGAGTTTTTATCCACACAGCCACTCTGTGCCTTTCATTTGAATTCAATCGATTTATGTTGAGAGTGATTATTGACATTTAAGGACTCACTACTGCCATCATATTACCTTCTGTTTGTTAGTGTTTCCATGTCTTTTTTTTTTTTGACAGTTTTAGTCTACATTTGTGAACTGGTGGGTTTCCCTCATGGTATGTTTTGCATCTTATCTTTTCATAGATTATGAATGTATTCAAATCTTTGCTATGTGGTTACCATAGAGCTTACACAAAACATCTCATAGATAAAAGTCCATATTATACTGACAGCTTTATATTCTTTTGCCCCATAAAGGCTCCATTCTTTTTCCCTACCCCTGTTATATTTTTGATGTTATAATTTACCTCCTTCATGCTATAACTTCATTAACAAACTGTAGTTACTATAATTATTTTAATACTCTTTTCCTTTAATCCTATGCTATAATTAAATAGCTAACATACCATTCTAATATAGAGTTATAATTTTCTTTTCTTTTTTAAATATATTTTATTAATTATGCCATTACACTTCTATTCCCCCTTCATTCCCCTCCATCCTGCACACCCTCTCCCCCCATTGTCCCCCTTTAGTTTATGATGACATGTCTCAAGTTCTTTAGATTCTATATTTCCCATACTATTCTATTTTCTACCTACCATCTATGCTACTTATTTTCTGTACCTTCTCCCCCCTTCTCCTTCTCCCACTCCCCTGTTGCTAATCCTCCACGTGATCTTCATTTCTATGGTTCACTCCTGATCTAGCTGTCCTCTTAGTTTGCTTTTGTTTTAGGTGTGGTTCTTAATAACTGCGAGTTTGCTGTCCTTTCACTGTTCATCTTTTTTATCTTCTTTTTCTTAGGTAAGTCCCTTTAACATTTCATATAATAAGGGCTTGGTGATGATGAACTCCTTGAATTTGGTCTTATCTGAGAAGCACTTTATCTGCCCTTCCATTCTAAATGAAAGTTTTGCTGGATAGATCACTCTTGGATGTAGGTCTTTGGATTTCATGACTTGGAATACCTCTTTCCAGCCCCTTCTTTCCTATAAGGTCTCTTGTGAGAAATCCACTGACAGTCTGATGGGAACTCCTTTGTAGGTGACTGTCCCCTTATCTCTTGCTGCTTCTAGGATTCTCTCCTTCATTTTAATCTTGGCTAATGTAATGATGATGTGTCTTGGTGTATTCCTTCTTGGGTCCAACTTCTTTGGGACTGTCTGAGCTTCCTGGATTTCCTGGAAGTCTATTTCCTTTGCCAGATTGGGGAAGTTCTCCTTTATTATTTGTTCAAATAAGTTTTCCACTTGTGGCTGTTCCTCTTCCCCTTCTGGTACCTCTATAAATCAGATGATGGAACTTTTAAAGATGTCCTGAAGGTTCCTAAGCCTCTCCTCATTTTTTTGAATTCTTGTTTCTTTATTCTTTTCTGTTTGGTCATTTTTTTTCCTCCTTCTAGTCCACTCCTTTGATTCGAGTCCCAGTTTCCTTTTTATCACTTTTGGTTTCCTGTGCATTTCCATTCATTTCAATTAGTTTAGCTTCCATATGTTCCTCTAATTTGTGACTAAAATCAGCCAGTTCTGTGAGCATCCTGATCACCAGTGTTTTGAACTGTGCATCTGAAAGTTTAGCTATTTCTTCATTGCTTAGATTTATTGGCTCTGGGGCTCTGAGCTCTTCTTGAGCCATGTTTTGATCTGTTTGTGCCAGTTACATATGAGTAGTGGAGCCTTAGTTGTTCACCAGGACAGAGCCACCCAGGTCAGTGGGTTGTGATGCTGTAATTTGGGGGCAGGGTCAGAGAGGGACAACAGCAGTTCACTCTGCTGCCTTCCACCACTGGGGCCTACATGGTTCGTCTCACCACTGCTAGCTCCTTCGCTGGTTTACCTGCACAAGAATGTGTGACCACGGTCCACCCTCAGTGGGTCTGCCCCCTACTCAACACCTGGGATCCGCCCACAGCTGCTGGCGCACCTGGGTAGTGCCCCCTGGTCAGTCCAGTGGATCTTTCTTGCCTGACCCCACTCTGTTGCTAGCTCTGCCCCTCTTACCGGTTTGGCTGAAGGGTTCACTACGATTTTCTGTAGTGGCTGCATTTTTCTTGCTAAAACTTTGTTGTTTTTAAACTTCATTGTGTGAGAAGGTTCATTGCTTCCATCTACACCTCCATCTTGGCGGAAGTCCGAGTTACAATTTTCTAATACTATTCTTCACCTATACCAGTGTTGTGTGCTTTTATATGTTGACATGTTGCATCTTTTCATTTTAGCTTGAAGAATTGTCTTCATTTCTCCCAAGGCAAGTCATGTGGTGGGAAACTCCTTTGCTTTTGTTCGTATGAGAAAGTCTTTATATTTCCATCTTATCTAAAGGATATTATTTTTGGCTAGAAATATTTATCCTTCAATACTTTTAATATATCATTGTCCTCTCTTCGGCCTGTAGATTTTCTGCAGAAAAATCTGCTAATAGCTTAATGGTGTTCCTTTATAGGTTACCTTATTCCCACTTCCCCATCCTAGCAACCTTTAAGATTCTTTCTTCATCAGTAATTTTTTAATTCTTTTTTCTTATTTTCAGTTACAGCTGTCCCACATTTTCCCCTGTTGTTCTCCCCCATTCTCACAGTCAATCCTCTCCATTACTGATATTTTATAGAATCCATATAATATGTCTTAGAGAAGGTCTTTTTTCATCATGATAAGTCTTAGCTTTGCAGATTTGTTTGTCCAATTCCTTCCCCAGGTTTTGGAAGTTCTCAGCTATTATTTCTTTAAATAAGTTTTTCTGCCCCCTTCTCCCTTTCCTCTACCTGTGGTTTATCAATTATATTTATCTTTCTGTTCAAATCCAGTAGCCCTTGTAAGTTTCTTCACTTAAAAATATTAGGTCTCTCTCCTTTTATAACTGAATTATTAATATATTTCTATCCACTAAAACACTTATTCTTTCTTTCATCTAGTTTGTCCTCTTACTCATACTGTGCATTGTATGCATTCTTCATCTCATCATTGAGGTTTTTTAGCTCCAGAATTTGTTCGGTTCTTTTATATGATTTTAGACTCTTTGGTAAAGAACTTTTTCTTTTCAGTAATGCTATTTCTGAGTTTACTGAATTACATTTTTGAGTTTTCTTGTAGCTCCTTCAAATTCTTTGTAACAATGTTTGAATATTTTGAAAGTTAGATCATCATATTTCTTGAATTTGTGTTCAGCTGATAAATATTTTATTTTGAGGAGAGCATATTTACTTAATTTTTCATAGTATTTGAAGTTACATGGTTCTGCTTTTGCATTTAAAGTGGCAGTCACACTGATTAATGTTTTGTATGATTTCTTCTTCTTACAAATCAATGGCTGGCTATTAGAAATTCTTCCTAAAGGTAGCATTGTAGCTTCAGTGTGTGGTTTCTCCTCCCACAGCTTGCTCTCATGGATACACTGGAAAGCAGGCAGAATAAGACAGCTGCAGACCCGGGGGCGGTGTGAACTCAGCACCTGGTGCTTTGCGGGTGTCCACAGACCCAATGTGAGGAACCTTCAGTGGGTCATTCTTAGAGGTCTATAGATAGTCCTTCTGCTGAAGTACAGGGCAGACAGGAGGAAAGAAATCTCTTCAATACCCTGTTGCATTCTGATTCACCTTTTTCCCTTTCCTCTCCCCTCCTGACAATCATGGAGGTCCCTTCTCAGAAATATAGGTGCTACAGGAGAGAAACTGGTCTCTCCCATTACAACCCACACAACTGGGGCAGTCACTCGTCACTTTTGCTTTTTTACCCTGTCCATAGGAAAGGTCACTGCTGCCAACATCAAAAGTTGAGCCCCTTGCTGTATCACCCTGGAGACCTGGTCAGTTTATCAGTTCCTCTCTTCTCTGCATTCAACCTAATCTTTTTCTTGCTTTGACTGTATGTTGAATTCTTCCCCCAAAGAAGCTGGAGCTCCACAAAATCTCTTCCTCCCATTGGTATCCACACTGTTTTTAACTCTCCAGTTTCTCTCTCGCTCTCTTTTTTTTTTTTGTATTTGTGGCATGTGGGGTAGGCTCACTGATTCTCTTGGACCCACAGGCCCCACCAAAGTCCTGTCTTCCCACTTTTGGTTGCACAGGTGGTTAGAATCTTCCTGGGTACCCTGCTATACTTTACAGAGGCAGTTTTGTCCGGTCATAAATATCCAAGTCATTGCTAATCAAAGGGGAGAAAAAGAATGATTCATGCCACCCTGATGTTGACATCACCCACCATTAAAAACAATAGCATCATAAAGTTAATGACATACAGAAGCTCTACATTTCTACCGTCCTCTTCCATTTTGTGCTTTTGTAGCTAGTGTTGCTTTTTTAGATTTTGCATCCATTAACAAAATTTACCTTTTAACTTTTAAATAAAAGTAAGTTATAAGCTACTATTACAGTGGTCATTCTGTATTTGTCTATATATTTACCTTACTAGAGTAAATTATGCTTTCAGATGATTTTCAGAGCTGTTTATCATGTTTTTAATTTAAGAATTCACTTACACATTGCTCGTAAGGCAGGTGTACTGATGACAAAACCCCTTATTTTTCAATGATCTGGGAAATCTCTTCATTTTGAAGGATAATTTTTTCAGGTACAGTATTATTGGCTCTCAAGTTATTATTATTACTTTGAACATATAATTCAAGTATTTCCTGGCTGCATAACTTTTGTTGAGAAATATGACCATAGCCTTTGAGGGGGCTTTCCTTATATGTGATGAATCATCCTTTGACAATTTCAGAATTCTCTGTATCCTTGCATTTTGACAATTGTTTGATGTTTGTGTAGTCATCTTTATACTGATGCCATTTAGAGTGTCATAAAATTCACAAATTCAGAGTCCCTTTGTCCCCGGTGATTTCAGCATTTTTCAGCTATGATATCATTATATAAGCTTTCAGCTCCATTCTGCCTCTTTTCTCCTTTGGGGAGTCCTATGATATGGATATTATTTTACTTGATGGTATCCTATTATTTACGTAAAGGTCTTCACTCTTCTTTAATTATTTTTTTTGTTTTTGATCGCAATGTAATTCAAATAATCTTTTTTCAGTGTCATAGATTATTCTTATTAATAATTGTTGCTGAAGCTATATTGCATTGTTCATTTCATTCATCAGTTCTAGAATTTTTTTATATTTCCACATTAAAGTTTTTTCTCATGCATTGCTTTTCTAATTTTATTGAGTTATCATCTATTTTTCTCTTGTAGATGGTTGAACTTCCTTAAAATTTTTATTTTGAATTATTTCACAGAGAACTTTAGATTTCTATTTCTTTGTTGTCCATTACTAGAAATCTATTATGTTCCTCTGGTGGTGTCATGTTATCTTGTTTTCTGTGTTATTGATATTCTTGAATTGATCTCTGCTCATTTAAATGAATAGTCATCTCTTCCACACTTTACAGACTGTCTCTTGGTGCAAGGTTACTGGCTCTGTGTGGGAAAGTAGCTATGGCCCCTGGGGTTGCAAAAGTAGCTCCATCTCCAGGGAGGTACTGTGGCACAATCAACAGTTCTGTCTGATGAGGTCAGTGTCAAAGATTTTGGGGGTCCTTGGTTACTGAGGCAAATGGTATCTGGCAGTAGGGCTTCTGGATGCTCTGGAGATTAGGGATGCTGCTGGCATCCTCATGTTCTCATTTTTGCCCATTTTGGAACATTGTACCTGAGAGATCCCTCTTGTCAATAAAATTGCGAGGGGCAGGGATGCAGTAATGCCTTCTATTTTGGAGGGCTGTGGCAGTATAGACTATAAGAAGCTCCATCACCTGGATTCAGTGTTTTCTAATGTAAGATTTGATTCTGTTCTCTTGCTATATGTATTTTTTTCTAAGTGGCAACTCTGAAAATTACAATTAAAAGATTAGTTTTATAGCTACCAAGTTTGAATTGATAAAAATGTAGTTGCAATAGTATATGAAACTATACTTTTTATAGCTCTCTTCCTTCCCTTTTTCTTTTTTTAAATTTTTTAAATTTATTTTTATTAATTTTATTTAGTTATTTTTCAAGTACAGTTTTTTGTCTATTTTTCCCATCCCAGCCTCCCCCGCCCCTTGCTCCCCACCTCCCTCCCATTTCCACCCTCCTTAGTTCTCATCCCTGTGTCCTTCCTATTTGTTCCTCCAAACCCCTCCCCCTTTTTCCCCTTAAATTCCCTTCCTTCTCCCCTCTGGTCACTGTCCCCTTGTTATCTATTTCAGTGTCTTTTTTTTTTTCTGCTTGCTTGTTTGTTTTGTTGTTTAGCTTCCTGTTAAAGGTGAGATCATATGGTATTTGTCTTTCAGCACCTGGCCTATTTCACTCAGCATAATGCTTTCCAGTTCCATCCATGTTGTTGCAAAGGGTAGTAGCTCCTTCTTTCTCTCTGCTGCATAGAATTCCATTGTGTATATGTACCACCATTTTTTTACCCATTCATTTACTGACGGGTACCTAGGTTGCTTCCAACTATTGGCTATTGTAAATTGTGCTGCTATGAACATTGTGGTGCATAGGTTCTTTGACATTGATATTTTAGGATTCTTAGGATATAATCCTCACAGTGGAATTGCTGGGTCAAAAGGCAGGTCGATTTTTATTTTTCTGAGAAAATTCCATACTGTTTTCCATAATGGTTGTACCAGTCTGCAATCCCACCAACAGTGGACTAAGGACCTCTTTTCCCCACAACCTCTCCAACATTTGTTGTTTGTTGCTTTGTTTATGATAGCCATCCTGACTGGTGTAAAGTGGTATCTCATTGTGGTTTTAATTTGCATCTCTCTGATAGCTAATGATATTGAGCATCTCTTCATGTGTCTCTGAATGTTCTGTATGTCCTCCTTGGAGAAGTGTTTGTTCAAGTCCTTTTCCCATTTTTTAACTGGGTTGGGTGTCTTCTTAGAGTGGAGTCGTGTAAGTTCTTTGTATATTTTGGAGATTAAACCTTTGTCTGAGGTATCATTGGCAAATACGTTGAAAATCATATCTTTGTTCATTGTGTGCCCCTAACATATATATTTACAATTATCTTTTAAATCACATAAAATAACAAATGTTAGAAAACCAAAGTGCAATATAATTAGCTTTTATTTTAACCTATGTAGCTATCTTTTTTTTGTTCTTTATTTTTTATATGGACTCTAGTTGCCATATATTATTCTTTTATTTCAGCTCAGGGTACTCATGTTAACTTTTCTTGTAGGGTAGGCTCATAGTAACTAAGTCATTTTTAAAAAAATAAAAGTTTCTTAGTATTTTTCATCTTTGAAGAATAATTTTGCCATATATAAACATGTTTATTGTCAGCATTTTATTTCAGCACTTTAAATATATCATTTCACTGCCTTCTGATCATTTATATGTAAAAGTCATCTCTTTCTTATTGCTTTTAAGGTTCTCTTTTTTTCCCCCGTTTTCAGATATAAATATTTTTACATTTATCATTTTTGGAGTTCATTAAGATTCTTAGAGGTATAGAGTCACATGTTAAATCATCTTAGGGGAGTCTGGGGCCACGCTTTCTACCAATATTCTTCCCATCACTTTTTCTTCTCTTCCTCTGGAGCTCTCCCACTTTGTGGATGCTGGTATTCTTGATGATGCTCCAAGGGCTTTTAGACTGTAGATTTCACTCTTTCTTTTCTCTTTCTGTTCATCCGACTCAACAGTCCTAATGACCTGTTTTAAGTGTGCTGTTTCTTTCTTCTGTCTCCTCAAATCTGCTGATCATTTCCTCTAGTGATTTTTTTTCCCCTTTCAGTTATTGTATTTTTCAGCTCTAGAATTTTTATTTCATTATTTTTTTACAATTTCTGCCTCCTTGTTATTATGCTTTGTTTGGTCAAACATTATTTTCCTTGTTTTTACTAGCTCTTTACTATGGCTTTCTTTACTAATTAGAGTATATTTAAGGTAACTGATGTAAAGCCCTAGTAAGTCCAATACTTGAGTTTCCCCAGGAACAATTTCCAATTTTTCCTTGTATATGAGCCATGCTTTCTTTTCCTTTGTAGAACTGATGCTTTTGTTGTTGTTGAAAACTGAACATTTCGTGGTGGTTTTTTGTTTGTTTGTTTGTTTTTGCTTACGGACTTTTTTCAGTTGCTAGTTCAATATTGGTGTTCTTTTTCTATGTGGCCACTGAAATCTGTTTCAATAGCTTAGTGTTCTGCTAGTGTTTTGAAAAAGTTCTTTTAAATGTCTAAAACCATAAAGATATTTTAATTAGAAAACCTAAACTCTGGTTATGGACTCTTGAGGCAATGTATTGTAGCTATAATTATTAACTTCTGAAATTACCAGTCAGATTATTTCACTTCTCAGCATACATCTACCTGCAGATTTCTGTTAGCCTCTAGCACTTTTAATAATTACCCACAATACCTCCCAATCACATCACAGACATTTCACCCTTTTACCTTTTTTGATCAATAATACTGGCTTTCTTTGATTGCTTAAACAGACAAAAATGTGGAAGCATCTTTATTGTTGGTTTTAAAAAGTAGAAACCATAACAAACGATAGGAAAAAAGTCAAATTAGTACATGCTCTAGAAATATAATGAGATCAAAATATGTGTCACAATGGGCATTAATTTGAAATGATACTAATGCTATTCTTTTTTTATAAATAATTAGCATAATGTACATAGATTAAAATAAATTATAGTAAGACTGGCTCAGGGTCTAATTAACACTCCAGTCACTTACTAGTTACATCAATGTGAGTAGTTTAACCTACTGGTTTTATTTGTAAAATGTAGATAATTATATTTCCTTGCTGGGTAATTGGGAGGTTTCAAGGAGATGGCAAGATCTTAACAAAAAAGGCCTGCCTTTTAATAAACAGGCAATATTTTTATAGTCATATTTTGTAATTAGGGTTGCTGATATAATTATTCACCTATAAACACTCTTCACTGTGCCTTGGTTTATGTACCTAATATCTGACAATGGGCTAGACATGTTGCTCCAGTCATATGCTCCTAGGCAGGCTGACAAAGTCCAGGCAATGTCCACTATCTCATGCTCTGCTCTTTATAGCTCTACTTCTGTAATGGAAAGTGCAAACTACATGCCCTTCCCCTGTATTTAAGGGCAAAATAATTTGGTGCTACCAACTTAAGGACACCCAATTCTCATAGCTCTATTTTTTTTATGGAATTTATAGGATGTGGCTTAGATTCATTATTTTTATACACTTAAAATACAGCTCTTAAAAGCTAATCTGAAATGTTGATTACTACCTCCATTAATGTGTGTGCTTCTGGCTTCTCAGCACAAACTACATAATGTATTTTTGAAATCCATGACATGTCTTCAAAATCTCAACTTGGCAAAATCATTGCAGGTCTATCCAGAGACTATCATCTTGACCTGAGTGATAGTGCTAAGGCTTAGAACAAGCACTTATTTTGCTTGTTAGATCAGTTTGTTCACTGTATTCCACATGCGAGTGAAATCACATGGTATTTGTCTTTCTCTGACTAGCTTATTTCACTTAGTGTGATGTTCTCCGTGTCCATCCACACTGTCACAAAGGACAAAATTTTCTTCTTTTTTACGGCCAAGTAATATCCCATTGTGTAAATGTACTACAGCTTTTGTATCCACTCATCTATACAGGGGTATACAGGGATAAGTGATAGTGGAAAAAATGCAATAAAAAGAAAAATGAAATGTAAAAATACCTTCACAACAAAAATTAAATAAAAAATAGAAGAAGCAACTATTGCTCTCTCATGAAAAGTAAAAATGCTGACAAGGACTTTACATCACAGTAGGAGTGATTTCACTCGTAATAAAGGGAGTTGCAGCCATTATGGATCTCACTTGCTTTACTACAATTCCATTTAAAAATATACTATGTAGAAAAAGGGACTTGATTCTAAGGAAAAATTTAAAAACCTGAAAAAAACAGCAGCATCCCTGTTATTTTTTAGGAATCAAACAGAAAATTATGCCTTTTTTAGTGTCATATTCTGTGTTTTTTTTAATGAAACACACTGAATGTAGTAGAATATATCAGATGCAGCAACTTGGGTCCACTCTGTTCTTCTGCCAATGTTATCTGCTGGTAATCGTGCAGTTTCAACTGTAAGATTTTAGATTTTTTTTAAGTGCCTTAGTGTCCTGATAGAAAATAATAAAAGTTCTTTCCCTAGGGGGTGGTCAACCCCCTAGCGATTGGTCCCTTCTGAAGGGCACAATAACATCTCTGTGCTTATAGATATAGCGCTATGTTTTGAATCTAGTAGACACCTAAAAGTACTGTATTATATACAGGTTTATTTGCTCAAACTATTTAAGTAATGAAGATCTATAATAAAAGTACTCAGGGTAACATGACATTAAAGTAATGGTCACATTAGGTAATCTGATGAAATCTAAATTCACTAGTGTTAATAGATATCAGAAATCTTAACTTCATCCTGATTCTAGGGAAAGACGTTTTTGTTGAAATGTGATGCCATTTCTGAGGTTTGTGGCATTTATGGGGCTCATAAAACTGTACAACTATAAAATATCAAAAAAAAAGTTTTACAAAATCAGCCTCCAGGAACAATTTAAATTCAGCTGGTTAAATGAAACTGGCTTGGCAATTTTTTTTAAGACACACAAGAGCCAGGAAGGTTAAATGGAGGATGAGTTCATAAGTTATTCCTACCTATTCATCCTCAGGTTTTATTTTTCTTGTATCAGTCTTCTAAGAGAAGAAATTTATGAGAAGCTACATTTTTGCCTAAATCCTTTGTAGTTGCTGTTCTGCAGGTGATCGTGTTGACTTTACTCCATTCAACCAGACAGGAAAGCTTATAGTTTGAGTTCAGAAATTAGAGAAAAATTAAACTCAGAGTTTTGAAGGTATTTCAAGTTCACACATTTCAAGGTTGTTCTTTATTTTTGTTGTTGTTTTGATAATAGAGTTGTGTGTATATAAATGTTATATATACATACACATCATACATATTAAATATGTTATATGTTATATATTTATACTATATCACACTATGTAATATTATATGTAATATATACATATGTATAAATTATATATAGTACTTATATATAATACATTTATATATAAGATATATTTAATGTATTATATTTGCATATAATATGTAATATGTGTACAGAAATTTACCATTTACAGTTCATTACTAAAAATAAAAATTTACCAGAAAAGCAATTCCACAATACGAATGTACATTCATCTTACAAAAGATATTTCAATTTGAATACATACCAGTACAAATTAGAAAAGAAATATACTAAATGTTTTAAAGCATTTTTATTTTGTTTTGAAAGATTTTATTTATTTATCTTTAGAGGGGAAGGGAAGGAGAGAGGGAGAGAAATGTCACTGTATGGTTGCCTCTTGTGTATTCCCTGCTGGGAAGTTGCCTGCAACCCAGGCATGTGCCTGACTGGGAACCAAACCACTATCCTTTGGTTCACAGGCCCACGCTCAATTCACTGAGCTATACCAGCCAGGGCTAAATGTTTTATAATAAAGTATATTTGGTATGTTCAAATGACTACAGACACTGTACCTTTCTATAAACCTTTATTGTAGGAAAACATATAATTAAATGAAAGATAAATGGTTTAATCAGTATGATGTCAAATTTGTTTAAATTGATTTGTTTAAATGCAAATATGGTATTTTAGTATATAGAAGATATAAAGTTACTTTTCTTACTTGTATTTCTAATAATTTCCCAATACCCATGTTAAAGAAACATTTTTTTAAAATCTAAATAGAATATTTTAATTTAAAGAAAACTCTGAAAAACTAACAAGGATAAAAATGCTATATTATCCTTGACTCTTTCAAAATGCTATCAGTGCCTACCAATCATATCATTGGATTACAAAAATGAGTTGTGAGTGTTGCTTTCTGTTAATTTATTGAATTCATCTATATCATTATTATGTTTCAGTAATTTTGTAAAAATAATAATGTAGCAATATTTTATTTATTAGTCATTAAAAGTAGTTAATACAGTCATGTTTCTTTAACATGGGGTATTGGGAAATTATTAGAATTGCCTAATTGGAAAACCCCACACTGGTGTCAGGGTTTTGTTACCTGAGTGTTGAGTGTTTGTTACAGCTGGTGTTGAGGAAATGTTACCTGAGGTCATGTAACTTCAAATTTAGTGTAATACTAAAATATGGCTTTACAGAAGTATCTCATTCTATTTGTTGGCACTGGCAGTTTTTCCAGTAGATTAATATTTAAATTTATCATACAAATTGTACTTTAATATGAAAATATTTAAATTTATCATAAAAATTGTACTTTAATATGAAATTCCAATACCTAGAAACTAGCTTGCTCCACACAAGATGTTTATGGTTTGGAACACACTGTGTGTGATTCAGAATCAAACACTGATTAAAAAAATATTTTTTTCAGATGTATAGTTCTTATGGGCAAGAAAGACTAGGCTATGCCATTATTTTGTCAAAAAGATGAAAATATCACTGGATTGGAATTTAGGAAAATGAAACACTTAAGGAAGGCAATCCATGTTTTGCAACTATTTCAAAAAGCTTTATTCTAATTGAGTAATTTTCAATTTTATGAACTTGGCCACTTAAACTTATATGAATGGATACAGATACTACCATTGTGATATCATGAAAAAAACTTTGTAAGTTAAAAGATATTTAATGGAAGTTTAAATGTTTAGTGCTTTATGTTTTGCATGGTGCGAGTTGCATGTAATTTCCAAAATATCTCTTTGGTGTTTCAGGGGAGGCACTATTTTCAACATTTCAACAATGAAGAAACCAATGAGATATAAAGATGTTGACATGCGGCCATTGTGCATCCCATACTCAGAACTAGAACCTCATCTTGTGGCTTCAAAGAAGGTACTTTTTGTTTCATATATCACTAAAATTAATTATTTTTGCTGTAATAGAGTCTATAAATAACCTTTTGGATTTATAATAACTAATATAAATGGTATGCTTATGTATGTGAGAGGTAGTCCAATTCATTACCTCACCTCCAGGAAAAACTACAAATGATATTCATAACAGAGTAACTGGAAGAAGTAATTAAATTTATGCTTGAATAAATTTAAGAATGATTGAATTAAATATCCCATTGTTGAATGATTGAATTAAATAAGTATTATCCCATTAGTTGTAGAAGCAAATGAAACAGTTACATCAAAAGTACATTTTCCCTATATTCTTGTTCATTTAGCTAGATATGATGCACTGAACATTAAGAGCACAGGCACAGATCCAACTATTTTACAGGACGCTAACCCAACTACTCCACATGATGACTATGACTACATAAATCTCTGGAGGCTGTTCAATAATCATGAGGCTACAAGCTGCAGTGAAGGGATAGCTGTCCAGTTCAGCAAAACTATCTGTCTTTTGGAGCCCTATTTCCTTTTTTAAATATTCTTTATTCTATTTTTTCCTTTGCCATTTGGTCCCCTTATACCCTACTCCCCACAGTATTCACCACCATGTTGCCCATGACCATGAGGTCTTTTTTCTCAATCCCTCCACTCCCTAACTCTCACACTAGCTGTCATCTGCTCTCCACCTGTGAGTCTGTCCACATTTTGTTCTTAGATTCCACATATGAATGAAATTATATGGTATTTGTCTTTCTCTGATTGGCTTATTTCACTTAGCATAATGTTCTCAAGGTCCGTCCATGCTGTCCCAAAGGTTAAAATTTTCTTTTTTGTGGCCAAGTAGAATTCCATTTATATATGTCCCATAGTTGTTTTATCCACTCATCTATTGATGGACATTTGGGCTGCTTCCATATCTTGGGAATTGAAAATAACTCTGCAATGAACACAGGGGTGATTATGCACTTTCAAATTAGTGTATTGGGTTCCTTTGGATATATTCCCAGAAGTGGTATTGCTAAGTCAAAAAGCAGATTTATTTTTAAAGATATCTCCATATTATTTTCCATAGTGGCAGCAAGAGTCTTCATTTCCACCAACAGTGCAAAAGGATTCCCCTTTCTCCACATCCTTGCCAACACTTGTTTTTGATTTATTGATGATAGCCATTCAGATAGGTGTGAGATGGTATTTCATTGTGGTATTTATTTGCATTTCTCTGCTGATTAGTGACACTGAGCATTTTTCCTATATCTATTGGCCATCTGTGTGTCGTTTGGAGAAGTGTCTATTAAGGTCCTTTGCCCATTTTTAACAGGGGTGCTTTTGTTTTGTTTTTTTTGTGTTGAGTTTTGTGAGTACTTTATAAATTTTGGATACTAACCCTTTATCAAATGTATTGGCAGATATGTTCTTCCATTCTGTGGGTTGTCTTTTTATTTCATTTATAATTTCCTTTGCTGTGAAAAAAGGTTTTAGTTTAATGAAGTCCCATTTGTTTATTTCTCCTTTTGTTTCCCTTGCCTGGGGAGATGTATCTAATAAAATATTGCTATGAGCAATGTCTGAGATTTAACTGCTTATGTTTTCTTCTAGGATTTTTATGGTTTCAGGTCTAACATTTAAGTTTTTGATCCATTTTAAATTCTTGTATGTGGTGTAAGAAGGTGGCCTAGTTTTATTTTTCTGGATATATCTGTCCAATTTTCCCAACATCATTTATTAAATAAATTAGCCCATTGTATGTGCTTGCTTCCTCTATTGAATATTAATTGACTAAAAAAGGTATGGGTTTATTTGGGGGCTTTTTATTCTGTCCCTGATCTACATGTCTGTTTTTATGCCAGTACCAGGCTGTTTTGATTACTATGGCCTTGTAGTAAGTATAGTCTGATGTTAGATAGCATGAATTCTTCAACTTTGTTCTTCTTTTTTAGGATCATTGTTGCCATTCAGGGCCTTTTGTGGTTCTATATAAACTCTTGAAATACTTGTTCTACTTCTATGAAATATGTTATTAGAATCTTGATAAGAATTGCATTGAATTTGTAGATTGCTTTGGGTAGTACAGACATTTTTTAAATTTTTTTTATTGTTGTTCAGTTATAATTGTCCCACATTTTTCCCCATTGCTTTCCTCTGCCTTGTCACATTTTAATGATGCTAATTTGTCCTATCAGTGAACATGGTATGCACTTCCCCTTATTTGTATCTTCAAGTGCTTCAAAACACTAAAGTGTTTTATAATTTTCAGACTACAGGTCTTTTATATACTTGGTTAGGTTTATCCCTAGGTATTTTATTTTCTTTGAAGCAAAGCCCTATTTGTATGTCTGTATCATACAACTATGCTTGTGCTCTTTGAGATTGCTAGGATTCTTAAACTCCCTATGTTGCTTATTTTTTAAAGGAAAAAAGTAGCACAATATATTCACTTTTTATCATTTTTTGTGCTATCAAGTTGTATGAGTTCATTATACTTTATACCAGACATATGAACTACAAATACTTTCTCCCATTTCATTTTCATCACTACAAGTCCAATGCACTATCCATTGCACCACAGAGTCCACACATTATTCACCTCATTTGCTTATGGTTTCCTACACTATGCAGAAGGTTTTTGGTTTAATGTAGTCCCAATCGTTGCCTCTGTTTTTGGTGTCAAATCTGAAAAGTCGTCACTAAAACCA
Organism: Artibeus jamaicensis; assembly: GCF_021234435.1. NCBI lineage: Eukaryota > Metazoa > Chordata > Mammalia > Chiroptera > Phyllostomidae > Artibeus > Artibeus jamaicensis. The sequence goes on from NW_026522030.1 coordinate 49,333,063, forward strand.
GTGTCAAGGAGCTTAGTGCCTATGTTTTATTCTGGGACATGAATTATTCTAGGAATTGTTCAGGTCTTATGTTTAAGTCATTACTTCATTTTGAATTAATTTGTGTCAGTGGTATAAGATAGGAGTCCACTTTCATTGTTCTGACTCTGTATATCCAGTTTTCCCAGCACTGATTGTTGAAGAGACTACCCTTTCAGCATTGGGTGTTCTTGGCTCTCTTTTTGAATATTATGTAATTGGTTTAATTTTGGATTCTTAATTCTGTTATGTTCTATGTGTCTATTCTTGTGACAGCATCCACACTGTTTTTACTACTCTAGCTTTATAATTTTATATCAGGAACTGTGATATCTCTGGCTTGATCATTTTCCTCAGGTTTGCTTTAGCTATTTGGGGTCTTTATTTTTTTTCTACACTTAGCAAAAAAGAATGAAAGGATTCTATTAAATAAAATTACAAATTAGACAGAAGACATTAAAATTGATACCATGAAAATACAAAGGATAGTATGATTCTAGTATTATTTAAATGTATAATCTATAAAAATTGACTGTAAGAACTTATTTACATATCCAGATAATTTTTTTTATAATAAGAAAAAAAAGTTGTAGAAACCCATGTGTAGTCATTAAAGAATTCCTGGCATTTTGGATAGGATTAATAGAACTTATAACTTCTGGCTAAGGCAAAACTTAAATGATCAACTAGACATGCAAACCTTCTCAAATAGACTTTGCAAGACTTCCCAGTCTTCCAGGTGATCCAATGTATGACTATTAGAGCCTGATTATTATTAGTAATACTAGGCAAGTATAATCTTTTAAGTGACTATGATCAGAAAATTAGAATAAAAGTATGAACATTTTTTCATAATGCCATTTTCTTAAGTGATCTCTCTGCCTAGGAATAGACAATTAAAGACATTTAATTTGATTTCTGGCTTGTGTGCAAAGGAAACATTTTTTCTAACTAAAAAGTATAGGGATATAATCTAAAATTAACATGTGTTTAAACATATAGTGGCATACATTTCTAAATTAAGAGAACTTTTGTCTTATATTTCTACCACCATACCATTAATGTAGACTAATTATAAAACACTTTTTCTTGGGGAGGGCACTAATAGCTGTCTTCTGTCTAGTGTTTGAGCTTCTTGAGTTGTAGGTTTGTGATATTTTCATTTCTAATGTCAGGAAGAATACATAGTGTTGATTTTGTGAAAACCTAAATGAGAAGTAATAACAGCTACATGTTTCTACTTATTACTATATTCCAAAAGTCTATTTTTTAAAAAATAAGACATAAAATTTATTTTAACTTTGTGAGCCACAGTTTTGTCATCTGTAAAATAAAGATGTAGTAGGAGATGATGTAGAAAGCTTCCTCCCAGTTATATTCTCTAACTATATACATGAGCAAAGCAGCAACATGCACCCCAGAGTAAAATGGTCCTTCCTAACAAAACTTTTCACTTTACTGGTAATTTACAATTGTTAAAGCACAATCCTATTCTTTGTCTCATTACACCAAACTTATCATGTACATTTTATTAGTCATTCTTATTCTATGAATGATGGGAATTGAAAGATGCTTGATTCCGCCAACGTCATTCACCAAGTAAGTACAAGATACATTGAATATTCTTTTGTTGAGTCCAAGATAGTCTTCTTACTACTGTACCAATTGTTTTCTTTTTATTTTCTGATTTTTAATTATATTTGTATATTATATTTCAACATCTTATGTTTGCTTTGTATATTATATTTCAACATCTTATGTTTGCTTACAGTATATTATCTGGCTATTTAATTTGTGCATGCAATTTATCTTCCTCAATCCACATTAAATATCTTGTAATAGGGACAATTGCTCTTTGTATGTTTCTACACAAGTGTGCATTTCCTAGTTAACTTTTTATAACGCCCTGTACACAGTAGGTATTTAGGAGAGGCTTGCTGGCTTAATGTCTGATAAAGGTGCTACTGTTATTTGATTGGTATGCATAGAAACAGTTTTGCTTGCAAACTTTTCATGAATTAAAAAGGTTAAAACACACACCCACACATACACATATATATTTAAAAAACAATTTCTTTTACAATTCGCAAGTGTCCTACAATTCCTTACTAGGTTGTTAAATTAATCTTGATTCAGCTCTGGTAAGGGCATGCATTTTTTAACTAGTTGGACTATTTCATTTCCTCTCATTGCCTGGAATTTGACAAAACCTTTTAGTCTGCTCCGGGCTTTAATGCTATTCAGGGAAAAGAAGACTGGATTTTGTAAAGCTAACGAGGTGTCAATTACTTTAGTGACTCATTTTATCTTTTGTCCTTCACTATTTTCCATTCTCTGCCTCTGAGATAATAGAGAGTAACCAAAGCATAAAGAGACTATTATCAAGAAAGCATTTGAGAAACTCAGTAAAACTCTAAAAATCCAAACCAAGACTAAACATTACTTTTAATAACTTATTATTTTCCTCAATTTCTGATTTGTACCACATGATTTACAGGACAGAACGACTGCATACTTACAACAGCATTTACCAAATGCTCTTTCTGCTCCTTCAACATCTTACCAGTTAGCCTTGCTAGTGCTCCAGTGAAACAGATCTCAGGGAGAAGACACTGAACAGGCAGACTGAGTCCCTGCCTACTAACACTAATTTGAAGTTACCCAAAATTCTGCTCATAAGAAATATATCTCTTTGGCCAGTGTTGTCTAATTTTGTTTTGTATTTTATTCATATGACTTTGAGTAAGGCAAGGATACTGACTTGAAATTAACATAATAATCCATATACATATAGACCAACAACAAAGAGCAGGATTTCATGGCATAAGTGTTGGTACCTTGCATGATATCTCCCACCAAACATACATTATGGGGCACAACCATGAAAAGCAAAGATGAGGGGCAGCAATGGAATTAGAGGGACCACAGCTTATAATTAGGCCCTGGCTTCATTCGCATACTCAGGTGCCATCCATTAGAGCTTAGGCATCAACATCCAGCCTGATGTTGGTGCTGTTTGCAATTTCACCAGCTCACAGCATGAAGAGATTTGTTATTTTTCTGAGGAACAACTTTTAATAGCATGTTGTGAGTGATGTGGAGAAGTAAAAACACTTGTTTGTGAAAAGGGTCAGTTTTCTAACAAAGAAATATCTCCTATCAAAAATCATTTTTTCATATTTTACAATAACAATATGAATTTCTATTCAAGTTTAGATCATTGTTTTTTTAATTTCCTATAAGTTTAGATTTTTAGAGTCTCAATGTTTCTTGCACATTTCTAATTTTATTTGATTATGATTAGTCCACAAAAAAACCATCACAAAAAAAGATTTGAATAAGGCATATTTTTTTACTTTAACTAGATCATGTTGTATAAATTTCACATTTTTCCTAGCAGAGCTGTTAGCTGATGAGTCATTGCCCACCTAATTTTACATACTCCTTGAGTTTAGAGTGCTCACAGGAAATGTCTTTAATTATTATTGATTCCAAAGATCATTTAAATGAATCTCTTCTTGGGTTGGACTTCAGGGAAACCCAAAATAACACCAGCACACAAGCAGCTGCTGTATAAAGAGAAATAAAACACTTAAGTGTTAGAAGTGCAATTTTGAGTGTGTAAGCACTATTGAATTTTCAGGAATACTAATACTGAAGACAAATAGATCCATAAAAGACTTACAGTAAGAGATGAGATAGCTATGATTGAAATGTGGCTATGATATGATCATGCTAAATAGTGAAAAACCCTGAGCACAATATATATTATTATTATAGCTCAAGGTCAGATGATAATTATTATGAGCAACATACCTGAATAATCTGATGTGTTTTTTTGTGTGTTACCACTGCCTGGATTGCAGACCAGGTCCCCACTTGGGGACCTGCAAGAGGCAACCAAATCTGGGTCACTCACCTTGTCCTTTGCAGCTCACTTAGGAGAGTTAGTAGGGGGTGGGGATTGGGGACATCTGTAATTGAAGAATAAATAAATAAAAGCCTTTACACAAACATAAAAAATGTTACAAAATTTCGCTATGCTAAACCCACTTGAATTAGCATACATTTAATATGTTTCATTACTTTTTATTACATGTTTTAATATTTCATTAAGTTTTAGTTGGTATGTATATGTAAATAATCACATATATATTTTGGTTTCTTGTTTTTTCTACTATAATTGTTCCCCCAGCTCCACCTTCTCTCCTTCATAAGTCAATGCCCACATTGTTTTCTGTGCCCATGGATTGTATGTAAATGTTCTTTGGTTAATCCCTTCACGATCTTTCATACTGTTCCCTCCATCCCTCCTTTCCAGCAGCTGTCAGTCTGTTCCATGTATCTAAGCTTCTGTTACTATTGTGTTTAGGTTCTTGTGTTCCTTAGATTCCACATATAAGGGAGATCATGTGGTATCTGTCTTGCTCCGACTGACTTATTTCATTTAGCATAATACCCTCTAGGTCCATTCATACTGTAGCTAATAGTAAGATTTCATTATTTTTCTTTTTAGCCAAGTAATATTCTACCATATAGCTCTTAACTGTTTTCTGCATTAGGCAGAAATAAACACAATTTCTAATTTAATACTATAATATATTTATTAATTAAAATTATAACTTGATTTATAAAATTATGACTTGATTTATACTGAGTATAATCATATTTAAAATATTGGCATAGAAGTAATATAATTTAATTAGCCACCATATCACAGATTCTATATTACTTAGAATTGGCTAGGTATTACAGCAAAATCAAATAATTCATTGGCTTAACAAAATAAAATAATAAAATATGTTTCTGCCATGCAAATTTCACTCTGGGTCTGAGCAATTCTCTTAGACAATTATTATCATAAAGTTACTCAGGGATTCTGAATGTTTCTAGGTTTGCCTCCACCATTTAAAATCAAAAATTTCTTCACAATTTTTATCATAAAATTTGACAGAGAAAGGGTCTCACAATGGATATTAAATACTTTGGAGAATATATATCACTGCCATATTGTCATGAACTGGTCAGTGGCTCATATAAAACTAAGTGTTCAAGTGTATTCTTGTATGTGCTTCAATGCACAGGAGCATCAGTTACCTATAAATTAGCAACATGTACCCAAGGAACTAAATATTGAAACCTAACCCAAACAAATGTGCTAAACAATGTTTTTATAAGAATTTAACTTTTAATAATTATCATTTAATTTGTTTATCCAGGGACTGTTAAAGCAAGCTCAAATAATAATTAAATAAAGCAAGCTCAAATAATAATTAAATATCTAATGTTTCATCAAATACCTCTTAAAATAGTGTATATCTTCTAGTGAGTAATAGTATTTACCCTAATAAACAACAGTTACTTAACACCTGGACCTGTTTAGTTTCTTTCCTTAACTAGTCTCAATGTTACCTAGCAATTTGGACAGCACAGTTTAGGCAATATTTGTACCAAATGTTCTCCTGACTACACGGCAATTTGAATTTAATCAGGTGGGACTGTGACTATCAAAACACTTTCTAAATCATTATTTTTCTTTAATTTTTTACCTGTGACTTAACACCAATACACTTGCCTCATTAAGCTTGATTTCTCTCTTTCATAACTAAATGTTTGTATATATTCATAAATGGCATAGGAGATAAACAGGTCAAATTCATATATGTATAAACTTCACTGGGTAAATTTTATAACATAGGTAATATTTCACTTAACAGTAAGAATTTAAAGTGACTGAGTGGGTTTGTGCTATATCCTTGTCAGTTTTTCCTTTTCCTTTTCAACATGGGGGCCAGGAACATGGCATGGGTTAAACCATGACTGGGAATAGAACTCAAGCCACAGTGGAGAGAGCACCAGATTCGAACCAAGAAACCATCAGGTGAGTGATAAATGTTTACATATTAAAACCATTTAAATAAGAATTCTGTTTTTCCTCCAAAGATGTAATTAATTGAAATGACAGGGTTTACCCTACTTAAAAATATCTGAAATAACTTAAAAAATTAGTCATATATATTAATTTCAAATATACTGCATTTCACATAATAAGAGTGATCCTTGAGGGATATAGAACAAGCCAGGAAATCTCTATCACTGATCCAGGCTTCAATAGAGAGGTAGGGAAACCACAGATGAAGTAGATACTTTGAGATATAAAAGGAAAGCTGGGAATTCATAGAGATAACTATGGCTGGGTTTCACAGAACATTGCTAAATAGAAGAGAACTGAGCATAAAGAGGATGCTAGACACATGCGCAGATTGGGAGAGTGCTAATCAGTGAATATGTGTGAGTAAACTACCACATACTGGGGGGAACATCTGAAAATATTAGAGAACAGTATCAGGCACCTCTAAGAAGTCAGACTGGAGAAGGAATTGGGTAGTTCACTCAAGAAAGTCTTCCTTTACAACTGAGAAATAACTCTAGACTGAATGATGCTATGTCCAGGCCTAATTAACCATATAGTCAGGATCAGTATGTTTTAAGTAATGCAACTGTATTTGGGAAGAGAGCTGAAGAATTTCTAAAGCAATATAGAAATATCCAGCACCCAAACAAGGTAAAATGTATAACGCTGATCTCAATGAAGCCTATCAGGCTTTCAAAAAAGCAAACATCAGGACCTATCATAAGAAGAAAATCAATGATCACCAATACAGAATTAACACAGAAGTTAGAAGTGAAGGACATGGAGTTATTATAGTCCATATGCCACCAACTAGCAACACGGACAATATAAAGCAAAGACTTAGATGTATTTTCTAGAGGTTAAAAACTGCAATGATCTCAGATGAAAATTATGTTCAATAAGATTAATATGAATTAGACATGGTAGAAGAAATTGGTAATCTTAAAGTTATAGTAATAGAAACTACCAAAACAAACACTAGAGAAAAAAGAATTTTAAAAATGAGAAGTTAAAAGAGAATTTCAACAATGAAAAAAGGCCTCAGTGATATGTGGAAAACCATCAAACAGTCTGATGTATATGTATTTGGAGATGCTCAAGCAGGGAGCAGAAAAACTATTGATAAATAATCCATAACCAGGTTTTTTATGAAAGCACACTTATCAATCCAAAGCTCAACAAATCCAAAACACAACAAATATGAAGAATACAGCATCAACAAACAGCAAAATCAAATTGATCAAACAGGGATAAAAATAAAAATCTTAAAGTTAGAAGACACATTCTGTACCAAAGATCAAAGGTAAGGATGACAGACCTTCTTCCCCAGAAAGCATGAGAACAAAATGAAGCAGCATGTTTAAAGTACCATGGAAGAATTGTCAACCCACAATACCCACTGAAAATCTCTTTCAAAAATACAACTGAAATAAAGAAATTGTAACATATGGACAACAGAGGGGTGATTGCTTAGGGGAAGGGGGTAAGAGATGACTAAATGGTAATGGGAAAAAATTAAAAGATTAAATCAAGATGTCTTAATAAATATTCTGAACGTTTAAAAAAAGAAATAAAATCTAAAGAATTAATCTCCTGCAGATCTATACTTATAAGGGTTAAAGGATGTGTTTCAGGAAAATGACAACAGATGGAAATGTGGGTATACATAAAGGAATGAAGCATGTCAGAAACAGTGACCCCAAGAATAAATGTGTATCACTTTATTGTCTTACTATTTACATCTCTAACAGACAAACTACCATTTAAACAACTATAAAAACAAGATAATGTGGTATTTGCAATATAAGTACATCTACCAATAAAAAATGATAGAACTACAAGTGTAAATAAAAATTATACAATTATAATTAGAGATTACAATATCACTGTCTCAATGCTTGATACAACCAGGAGACCTACTCTCAGCAAGGACACAGTAGACTTACACAGCATTCTCCAACCGACTGAATTAGCATTTGTAGACTATTTCAACCAACAACAAGATAGACATTCTTCTCAAGTGCACTTGGGACGCTTACTAAGACAATATTCTGAACCAGAAAACAACTCAATAAATTTAAAATAATTCAATTGATACAAAACATTTCCTCAGACCACATGCATTTTAGTTAAAAAGTAATGAGACAGAAAATTAGACAATTTTCTAAAATTTGAAAATGGTCACACATTTCTGAATAACTCATGGGTCAAAGAATGAATCAAACAGCGATTTCGAAAATTGTTTGAAGCGAATATAAATAAAAACAACTGTCAGTAGCTCAGCTGCAATAGGAGAGAGAGAGCTGAGTTGCCAGGTGTTAAAGTAGCTGATTAAAACCAACAAATCACATATGGAAGAATTTAATTTAGGCCTCAGGCACTTTCTTTGTTGGTATAAGCAGGAGTCTAAAACCACAGAAAGTTCCTACCCACCTCCCATCTACAGTATCTTCCCCCGTGGGACAGTGCACTTCCTGGTTCAGAGTGAGGTGGATCTCCCTTTTAAAGGAGCCCTGAACAAAATGCCTCAGCAGTTGTGTGTACTCTGGGGTTGAGAAGAGATGAAGGAAGGGCTGGGTATGGAAAAGTACTAGGTATAGAGTCATAGTGAAAGCAGTGCCTTATGGTTTCCTGTTACCTCTCCAATAAAGAGACTTTGGGAGGTGACTGAAGGAGACCTTCATGCAATGCCCCAGATAAAGAGACTCAGAATGAAGACACTTCGGTTAGAAATAGCTGGCCAGGAGAACTTGAGACCATAACTGCAATCCCCTTTTGGTACGCTGGCTATGCACCAGACCTCGTGTGGGGAGGGCAGCTCTCCCTGTGAAACTAGCAAGGTAAAGCCTGTGCAATTTTCTATAATTGGGCCTAAAATAATTATACACAGTTGGGTTTTTTCAGCTTACTGAGGTATAATTTACAAATAATGATCATATATGTTTAGGTTGTACAACATGATTTCTAAAGGTATACAAAATGAATATTTGATATGAGTATATTGTGAAACGATTACCACAATCAAGTTAACTAACATACTTATCTCCTCACATAGTTACCTTTTCTATGGTAAGAACAGTCAAGATCTACTCTTACAGAAAATTTAAGGTACACAATAAATACATTATTATCAATTATAGTCACCAGGCTATATAATAGATTCCCGGACTTATAACTAAGTCTGTAGCCTTGACCAATATTGTATTTCACCACTCCCTCCCCACACCAAGTACCTGGCATTCACTTTTTAGTCTCTAGTTTTATGAGTTTGGCTTTTTCTTTTTTACGTTTATGTGACATCAGGTTTTTAACCAGAACCAGGGCTCCTCAATCACATATCAATTATAGGGATGCCATACTGTTAATGCAATATATGGGGAAACATTTATAAATTAAAATATATCTTCTAGGAAAGTAGAAAGGTCTTAAATCAATGATCTCAGCATCCAACTTAAGAAACTAAAAGAAGAACAAATTATATTCTAAGTAAGCATAAAAAATATCAAGGATAAAAAAATTAATTTAATAGCAACCAATAGTGCAAATCAATAAAACCAAAGTGGTTTTTGATCAAAACCAAAAGCAAAAAGATATGAGGTAAAGTTCACCCTGATAAGAATTTTAAACAGAAATATTAGGAGAGAAAACTATAGACTAATGTCCATAGATGCAAAATTTTAGCAAATTGAATCCAGCAATATATGAAACCTATAATACACCATAACTAAGTGGGGTTTAATACCAAGAGTACAGGTTTGGACTTAACATTTTAAAAAGTCAATCAGCACTTGCAAGTGTGGCTTAGTTGGCTTGAGCATCATCCTGTAAACCAAAAGGTTGTGGGTTCGATTCCCCATCAGCACACATACCTAGACTGAGGGTTTGGTCCCCCGGCAGGACCCGTGTCAGATGCAATTGATTTATGTTTCTCTCACATTGATGTTTCTTTCTCTTTCCCCCACTCCCTTCCTTCCTCTCTACAATCAATAAGCATGTTCTTGGGTGAGGATAAGAAGTCAATCAATGTAACTTACCACATTAACAAACTGAAAATTAAAATATAGTCATTTCAGCATAGAAGGAAAACATATTTCAAGAAATTCAACATCAATTCCTGCAAACGAGCCTCTGTAAAGTAGAAGTAAATAGAAGGTAATTTCCTCCACCTGTTAAAGGAAATCTATGAAACACCAACAGCTAACATCACACTGAGTGGCTGAAGGACTAAAGCATTCCAGTTACGCTCAGGAGTGAGAAAAGGCTGTCTGCAGTGGAAAGTCAGTCGAATGTGATGTCCACTGTGACAGTTCTTTGAGTGGTGGCAGAACCAGTGATGTGATATGAGACTACTCATTTGCACTAACCTAGGCCATGTTCTCAGCTGCCTAATTTCCTTTACTCTCCGCATATTTTGAGATTTGTTTCCCAGTCTTCTTATAATGTCTGTGTGTGTTGGTGGTAACTGAACCTTATCCAACATTAATTTTTTTAGATTGACAAATATAATAAAATATATTTATTCACCTTTATCTTTTATATTTATGTGAATATATATGTGTATATATGTCCGTGTGCATACCTTAAGATATATATATAATCTTAAGGTAGTGGTGCAATTTCCAAAGTAAAAGTTATTTAATTTTGAAGAATAAAGGGTCATCATAGGATTCTCCATATTGTTTGTGTACTGACCCTTCATACATATACATTGATTCTTATCTTCACTATAGTCACATGAGACATATATTAAAATTCAATTTTCTTGTATGTGAAATGAAGAAAATGCCTAATTTTGACTGTTACTTCAATTAAAATTTATAAGGTATAAATAATTAGAGTTTCAAAAGTTGAATAATATGAATCTTTAGTTTGAATGGTCTCATCAGTGCTGATAAGTGAATAAAGAGAGTCACATCTAACCATTTCCCAGTGAATTGCCAGATTATTACAGGTAAACATAAGGTTTTTAAAGTAATGACACATATATGAATAAATTGATTCATACATGCACATCACAAAATATAAGAGCTAATTTGGAATCAGTCATTTCATAAATGTCACAGGAAACGGGAATTGTTATTCTGAAAGAAGTTTTACTATGGGAAGAAGTTTTACTTCTTGGAAAGTTTTACTTCTTGGGAAGTTTTACTTCTTGGGAAGTTTTACTATCTTGTCTTCAGAGGCCCCCTAAGAAGCAAGGGGTGCCAGTCCCACATCAGGCCTCCCAACCTCAGGCACCACAGCTGGGAACAGGAGTCCACATAGCATCTGGCTATAAAAACCAGAGGATTGCTTCCAAGGGTGCAGGAGTCTAAGGCATTCCTCTTGAGGGGACTCTACATGAGCTCACTCACAGTCCCTTGGGCACCAAAATAGAGGCAGTAGCTCAAATAGCACCAGGGATACACAGGTAGTAACTGAATGGACTAGCTTCAAGGTGAGGGTTGGAGGGGCAGAAATCAGGACAGCACTCTCCAAGTCCAAAAGCACTGATAGGGACCATGGCTGTTTTGTTGAGTCTTTCTCCTAACCAGCAGACAGGCTCAGGCAGGTACCTAATCTGAGCTCTCCATTAAACAGGCCAACACAATCTCCCTTACCCTGGTGATACCCAGACATCCTGCCCAACTCAACTTGCATGCTCAGCACAAGCCACATTCTGCAGGTTTTCCACACAATTGACCCACTTCAGCTTATTCTGAAAACTTTCCTAGAATCTCTCAAATATCCAAAAACCTCAGACAAGCATGGGCTGGCTTCAGTGTGCCCTGTTTCTCTTACTAAGTAGCCCCAAACACAGCACAAGCAGAAACCAGTACAGTATGTCTTGTTACTTTGATAATGAGGCACTGACTCTGCCATAATTTGAGGCAAGTGTAGGCATGGAATGTATCTTCAACTTGGAAGCCACAAACCTGTCTCAACTGGCAGGTGGCCTCAGCTTACATTGTACAGCCCACCAAAGAGTTCCAAGCCTGAACTACTGGCAGCTGGCCTTGGTTTGCAGGATAGTTTTTCTCATAAACCTCCAAGGCAGCAAAAGAAGCAACCAACTATAAATCACTTAGCTCCACCAGGTGGCTCCAAGCCTAGCACAGATGGGAGCTGAAGTTCCTCTGTACCAGGGCCCCTCCCAAGGGACTTCAGAATAAACACATCTGGTGCCCACCTTCAGACTACACCAAAACACTACCCGGCAAGCCCCACAAATGACAAACCCCAAACAGCACACTTGGTGGTACCAGTGTACCTCTGAAACAACTCCTGCTTTGTGGAGTCAGCTGCAAAACAGTTTGCCTACTATAGTCATGGCAAGCCCCTCACAGTCTGCCCGTTTGAGGGTCAGTCCAACTAATGTGCCAACAACAACAAAAGCTCAACTACAACATGAGGACACATACCCACACAAGGCACATGCCTACACATTTAGCTCAGGGGGCCAGGGAGACCGCACTAATGGTCCTCATGTGAAAACTACTGCATAATGTCATTCTGCCAAGACTGACTGATACTACAGATCTCCAGGTATAGAAACACAGACACACACACACACAGAGTCAGCCAAAATAAGGAGATAAATATGTCCCAAATGAAGGACAAAACTCAGAAAAAGAACTATACAAAATGAAGTCAAGCTGTCTCCCAAATATGGAGTTCAAAATATGGGTTATAAATGCTCAATGAGAAAAGATGAACTCAGAATTTCAGCAACTATAGAAATCACAGAAAAGAACCACTCAGATATGAATACATTAGGGGGACTCAGCCTAAAACGACATAAAGCAGAGGATCACATCAGTGATCTGGAAGACAAGGTAGCAGAAATAGGACAAAATGAAAGAAAAAAGCATCCAAAATCATAGGGATAGTATAAGAGATGTCTGAGACAATAAGCATAATAACATTCATATTCACATCATGGGAGTACAAGAAAAACTGTAAAGAGAGAGAGCAAGCAAGAAATTGGAACCCTATTTGACTGAAAACTTTCCTAACTTGGGAAAGGAAATAGACACAGAAGTCCAGGAAGTACAGACGGTCTCAAACAAAATAAGCCCAAAGAGGCTCCAACCAAGATACATCATAACTAAAATGCCAAAGGTTAAAGACAAAGAGAGAATCTTACATGTAGCAAGAGAAAAACAGTTAAGTTACCTACAAGGGACCTCCCCTTATGATTGTCAGCTGATTTCTCAATAGAAACTTTGCAGGCCAGAAAAAAATGGCATATAATATTCAAAGTATTAAAACCAAGAACCTACAACCAAGTTGCTCTACTCAGCAAGTCTATAATTTATAATAAAAAAGAGAGATAAAACATTTTCAGACAGGGAAAAGCTAAAGGAATCCATAGTGACAAAAATGTTGTCATTATATATGATGTTGGATATTAATCAGACATAATGTGATCATTTTGCACTATATATAAATGTTGAATTGTTACAGTTACTCAAAAATTACGGAGGTTGCACGCTTGAAACTGATAAATGTTATAATTATACTTCATCAAAATGTTTATATTAAAATATGACCATTTGATAAGTTTAGGAATGGTATAGAACGTAATCCAAAATTATCTTAAAAAGTCAATAACCTATTTCTCCCTTTTCTAATTGTATACCTGTGTGAGGGAGGGTAAATTGCCTTCAACACCTCAATCAAAATTATATATTTCAAGAGATTGCATATGGAAAAAAGTAAGCCAGAAAGCAAAGAGATTTTTTAAATTGTAATACAGCTCTTGTCATAATTTTTATGAGAAATAACTCTTATTAACAAAATATATTATTTGTCTTGACATGCAGTAGGGTCTTATTTTATCTTTTTTTAAATCAATAAGTAATTTTAAAATCAGTAGCTTTTATTTTATAGTGTTTTATTATTAATATAATCAACATAAAATTCTCTGGGGTTCTCAGTTTTAAGGGAGCAAAGGACTCTAGACACCAACATATTTAACAACCCTTGGTAGAGAGCATTCATCAGTACAGTGCAGTATCACCAACCATGAATGGAGACAGTTATTCGACGTAACTTAAATAGAGTGATGCAAATGTGGACAAACAACATCTATTTTGAAGAACAAGAGAAATCTCTTTCCTCAGAAAAGAAGCACAGTGTCTGACAGGTCAGAGGCTGTCGACAAAGCTGAATTCACCAATGACATAATACTGTTAAAGGGACAGAGTTGGATGAACTTGGTTGGAATATATTTCATCAAATTTTTCTCATTATTTAGAGACAAGTTTGTCTAAAGTGGATTTTGCTGGATTAAAGACAAGGAGATTGTTAAGAGTAACCAGCTTGAAAATATCGACATCGTGGAACTTGAAAGAACTATCTAGGCTTTCATCAGAAATACAGAGATTGCCTGTGGATATGAGGAAGTATAACAATAAAACTGAAGAGCCTAAAATCTGAGGTTCCCTGTACTATCAACTATAGTTCATAGTCAGGGCTCTAGTCCTCGCAGAGGGTCCAGTGAAACAGAACAACCCAATATTATTTACTAGGTTAACAAATCATGTTGTATCCTTAAGGAGAATTTTGGGAGGAACCACTGCCTCAAAAATTTTGATAAGCCCAGTGTTTATTCTTTTTTTTCTTTATTTTATTTTACACTCACATTCTGGCTATTTCTAGAGCTCCAGTCTGCCTCCTCTCCGGTGTGTGTGCCTATTGGCCTAGAATAGTCAAAAAAAAAGTGAAAATGGTTAACATGATTAGGCAATATGAAACAGAGGAGAATGAAACAGTTGCCTTTCTTAGTAAAGTTACTTATTTTTTAAGGCGGCACTGTGAAATAATGACTGTGTTCAGCTAATTTTTCTATTCCCTGAGAAGTGTTTTAATATATACTACACATATAGTACATTCCATTTTCTCAAATGCATATATATGTGTACACATATATACATGTTACCTATATTATAAATATGCACATGTATGTATGTATGTGTATATTTATTTAGTATATATTAAGAACATTAAACACTTAAACACAGTAAGTTTACTTCTTATTTTGTCCAAGGCACATAAAATGATTACTGTTTAGACTTACAACTTGCTTAAAATAGAAGTTGATTGGACAGGAAATAATTAAAGATTTATTCTTATTTTCAAAACAATTTGATTACAAATAGAGTTTTATCTGTTAAAAGTCAGTTATCTCTCCGTAGGCTTGACCTATATAGTGGCTTCTTTTCTTTTTAGACTTCATGACAAAAACTTTAATTGTATAACACACCCGACATTTAATTTCAAAATCAAATTTAAATGAATTCTCACTATAAACACAAAAATGCATCTTTGTGTTGCCTTTAAAAGAATAGTAAAGCAGAGTTTAGTTTTTCTAGATTTCTTTCTACAATTAGAGAATAGAAAACTACCACTCCATAAACTGTGAGAACATATAAATAATCTAAATCTAAATCAGATTATTCTCTGCTCATAGTATTTTTAATTGACGATGCCTGTAGTACACATTTTTAAAGATTTGCTTTTAACAATAAAAGAAAACCAAATTTTACTAGGAAGTGTCTGTCAAAGGACCCATACAATTTTAAACCATCAAGCTCATAATGACAGAGTTTTAGTGTGCTTCTGTGAGTAATAAAATATAGGTTTAATGTCCCCTTATTATAGCTTCCAATTGTTTCTAATATAGCCAATGTGAGAAAACAATAGCTAATATTTTACTCTTGTATTCTCACTAGCAGTATGGGCAGCGTAAGAACCATTGCCATGTGGTAACTTAAAGTTGTAGAAAAACACAAGTAGGAAAAGGCAGATCCAGAATACATCTTTTTAAGAATATTTTATTAACATCTTGGTCTTTTCCAGTTGTAATCATAGCTTTTTTTTTTTTAATCCTCACTTGAGGACACATTTTTATTGATTTTAGGGAGGGAGAAAAATCATGTTGCCTCCCATACGTACATGATCTGGACTGAAACCGCAACTGAGGCCTGTGCCCTGACTGGGTGTCAAACCTGAGACCTTTAATTCCTGGGCCCATTCTCCAACAAACTGAGCAACATGGGCCAGGAAATGGATGGCTTTTAACTGGCTCATTCATTTTACTTAGTTCTTCCTTTGAGGCTTGTGCTGATGACTCTTGATTACACTCTCTGAATCCACCCTGCTTGGAGCTGAACTTTTCTTCACATTTCTCTAAAATTGAATTCTGTTTCTCCTTGGCATATGGCCTATGACACTTTGATTTATTACTGCAAACAAGAGCAGCAGGATAAATGGAAAGAAATCCTTATATAGTGGACATCAGCTCACAGCATGATTCAATGAGTTATGCAGTTATAGAATTCATACCAGTCAATAAATAGGAAGCCCAACACTTGCACATCCAGATGCAAAATTTTAATGATTATTTCACAGTCTGGCCTCACTGAACGTTGAGGTAATTTTGAAAATATTAATATAATTAGATAAAATAATGTTTCCTTAGTGCCTAAATATTCTTGAATATTTGATAAACTATGAAATATATTTTTTATATTGACCTTGACACTACTTTTTTGCCTTTTAGCTCATCACTGGAAATTTGTTGATGTCTTCAAGGAACCAACATTTGACTTTTGAGGGAGGAGAGAAAAAAAGGAAAAAGAAAAAGATACATCTTACACAGTGAGAGAAACAGAAAAATAAACATAATCAGGTTATTCTGTCCTATAATATGTGACGACCATTTAATAAAATTCTAACCAAATCCTAGAACATAATAAACCAGAACTTACATTGTGGTAGTACTGATCAATCAGTAATCAATATTGCAATAATTGTCTAATAAACTTGGGTAAATTCTATGAAAGAAATATACATTGTATCATAAAACCTTCTAATAGGAACTTGACTTTGAGGAATTGAATTCTGCAATAAGAAAATAAATTTTCTGTAAGAGCTAAAAGATTAATTATACATACAGAATTTGGAAAGATTATCCTGACAGGGAAGTATATGTCATTTTTGAGGGACAGAAAGGCTGTTCTGTGGCTGGTGCACAGACAGATTTGTGACTTGGTAGGAATGAGGCAGGAAAAGTCAGTCAAGACCTGGATCATGAGGATATGAGAGACCATCTTAACTCATAGAATTTTCTTTGAAAGCAGTGAGAAGCCATTGAGTTTTTTGTTTGTTTTATTTTGTTTTCCCCCATGGGATAATGTAAAGAGTTTTGCGTTTTGTAACAATCACTCTTGCTGGAGTATGGAGAACAGTCTGCAGGTAAAAAAGTGAATGAATGTAGATGATGCAGGAGGTCACTGGAGTCAATGAGCAAGAGGAGAGAGCTGCAGCCCCAGCATGATGTTGAGGCTAAAGCTGGAAAGGACCAGCTGAGAGGTGCTTCAGTAGTAAGATAGTCCAGGGTGACTGATTGTCCCTGAGTGCAATTCACAGAAACAATGAGAAAAATGAAACTGGCTGCTATGTAAAGCAATTATTTACATCCACCCATCAAGTTGTTATTAATGTACTGGGTGACTGACTAATGCACATTTTTATGAAATTCAGTAAAATAATTGAATGTTATGACAAAAAATTGCCTTCCTTAGTATAAAGGCATCTTTCACCTATCATTTTCAATAATTGAACATATTAGCACAATTTGGCTTTACTATAGACCAAAAGCACATGACAGTGCATTAAGGATTAGAACAACAAAACCCATATATTATGTTTGAATAACTGTTTTAGAAATATGGCCTTGTGGTGCTTTCTTACTCTTAGTCCTAGTCTGGCTTCTGAATGAAAGCTTTCTGACATTTCAATTATGAAGTCAATTCAAACCTTTTGAATAACGTTTTCTTCTACTAAATACTGAGAAACTAACAAAAGTAGCAAATATGCATACAAGGCTTAAGAAATACCATGGAAATTACCTCTGTTTTCTAGTCTTAGGATGCTTTGAACACGTCCAATTAAGACTTTATTAGGCTCTACTCTAATTTTTATTTCTAAAGATCGGACTTCCATAATATCTTCCCTTCTCCAAATATCTCTTTTCAAAAGAAAGGTCAAGGGTTCTCATTTCCCCAAAATCTCTTGTACCTAACCTAAAGATTTTACTGCAAAGAAGAGGTAAAATATTTTTTAATTAATATCTCAGGATAAAATATACAGGAAATTAAATTACATCATACAGTTTAATACACATATATTTATTTTACAGAATAACCTATATGTGTATATCATGTATTTTCTTTATGGGTTATAAAATAAAATAGGTGAAAAGGGATTTCAATATTTTAAATGCTGCCTTTAAGCCATATTTGTTTTCATTTCTTATTCTAAGCAATAAAATCGATATTGTTTTTATTAACATGTAAAAACAAAGAAAATTACAACTATATATTTTTATAGAATAATCTATAAATTCATATCTTACTTTTAAACTCTGGTTTATGAAATAAAATGAGTAAAAAAAGTAATTTTTTAAAACCTCTACCTTTAAGTTACTTTTTAAAAGTTTCTTAGTCTACAAAATATAATATTCAGCTCCCAACCTCTATGAAAGTCTATTTTAGGAATCTCTTTTAGCTATTTATGCTATTCAATGAGTAGCAAAAACAAGGCTTTATTAAATTACATACCCTCAGAAGTGTTTGCATGGACTCAAGGCCATGAAGATATCCATTTAAGGGCAAGCTTTCATTTCTGAAACAGGCTGAACCTAATATCTCCTTGAAGTGTATCTCTCTTTTGAGAATGAAAATCTTAAAAGATCTCAGATACATTAGAGAAGAAAGGTCATATCTCTTATTAAAAATCAATATTACCTCACAAAATATATGTAGGCTGAGTCCATTTAGAGAACTAAAAGGATCCTTCAAAATCGTATTACAAAATTTTAAATCTCCCTTACAGGGCAGGGCAGAAGTGGGAGATAAAGCATTGTGTGCTAAATTTCCATTTGATTCTGGGACAATACGCTCACCCTGTGCCTGGCAGTATACCTGAACAGGGTGTATCAGACAATGAATACTATGGGCTTCTGGCCTTGAATTAACTGAATAGTTTTGACAAGTAAATGTGATTTACTCCAGGTATGATTTAGAAAGGAAGTTTGTCCACAATGTCTTAGGTATTGACTGCAAAAGCAATTGTACATTGTGGGATCTGTGCCAGATTGCAGAGAAGATAAGAATTTGGCATCCACTGCATTCTCTAACCTGTGATTTATAAAGTTTATAAAAAACAAATTAACTTTGAACTTGTTTCTGAAAGCCTAGAGGAAAAAAGAATTTATTGAAAGGGGCTGACTTAACAATGAGATTTCTTTTATGATATGTTTGTTCCTAATATGGAAATAGCATCTTTGCAGTAACTAAGGACTTGGAACAGAATCTTGCAGATTTCTCTACGTTACAATAATATAATAAATAAAAAATCAGGCCCTGGCTGGTGTGGCTCAGTGGACTGAGTACTGGCCTGTGAGCCAAAGGGTTGCCAGTTCAATTCCTAGGCAGGGCACATGCCTGGGTTGCAGGCCAGGTCCACAGGAGGGAGTGCGTATAAGGCAATCACACATTGATGTTTCCCTTTCTCCTTCCCTTCCCCTCTCTAAAAATAAATAAATAAAATCTTTTTAAAAATTAGGTAATATTTGTGCTACTCAAGAATTTCTATAGGAAAAATATATCAGGGTTCAGCTCTTTGCAGTACTGTGACAATTACAAAGAACAGCTGTACCTGAGACAAGACAGGGATTGTCCTATTGTACAAAATTTTACTGTTAAGGTTGAGGATAAATTGGTCATTTTCTCATTAATCCACCTATGTGCTACATAGTCTAATAAAACTAGGCTCTTAACAATGCCATAAAACCTTTCATAAATAAACCGCCTGTGAGATGTCATGTTTGGCTCCTCTTAAGTATTGCTT
This sequence comes from Artibeus jamaicensis, assembly GCF_021234435.1. Taxonomy (NCBI): domain Eukaryota; kingdom Metazoa; phylum Chordata; class Mammalia; order Chiroptera; family Phyllostomidae; genus Artibeus; species Artibeus jamaicensis. The sequence continues at coordinate 49,352,894 of NW_026522030.1, forward strand.
GTATACAGTAAAATCAATTTCTTTTTGGTTAGTTTATTCACAATCTAATTATAGCTTCAAAGTTTATGTGTGCTAACAAGAAAACGTATAGAGAACACATGTTTAAGTTAGTAACTGTTAATATAGAAAGTATTTTAAAAATGACATTTCTTACAGAATTATTAATATTTTGACACGTTAAAGAGGTATAAAATATGAAATTTTATGTTTTGTGATAGCTATTTTATATGGATTATTCAATACCTGTTTTGAAGATCCTGCAATGTCTTGAAGGGGTAAAATACTACTTATTTTTCACAAGTGATTAACGTAAACGAGAAACCTTGATTTAGACTGAAATCAGATCTTGGGTCAACTGAAGAAGCATCATGTGGCTTTACTCTGTTTAATCACTGAGATTTTCCTAACAATTTCTAGCAATGATTAATTAAGGGAAGTTAATTCTGGAAAGGCCAAACTCTGGCAGTTCCTCCTGCTGATCCCAATACTTTTGGAAACCTCAGCCTTATAACTAATTAGAATGTCAAAATATGCTGATGACCTTTGCATTGAAGAGAACTATACAGAAGTTAGTAGCACTGGGCTATTTAGATTGTAATCATCCTCTCATTAACTCAAGCATGTGCTATAGCAAGCAATAATGCGTAGCTAGTATTTTATTATCATAAGAGTAGGAGAAAAGTCAAATAGTTAAGCAGTAAGAGTACACACATTTGTATAACCCTTTCTTCAACACAATCTGAAAGAATTATAGAAACAAAGTAAACTAATGGAAATACATCAATAATATGGACTCAAAAGGCAGAAAAGAATAGCCAATACAAACATTCCCTAGTTGTGGATAATTTGCTCTTCCTTTCTCTTTTCATTTTTTTCTTAGTTTCATTATCTGATTAGACTCTACCAACTCTATAGTCTTAAAAAGTTGACTGCACACTTTTACTGTTAACAAATTAATTTTGTTAATAAAATGGTTGACCCAACTAGAGTTTAATTTCACAATACAGCATCTATTTTTTCCATAAACACTAGTCATTGTTTTTAAAGTACATAATGATGCTAAGGAAAGGAAAGTCAGGGAGGTAAAAAAAAAAAAAGGAAAGAACTGAGAATAGAGCGGGTAAAGGAGAAAGGAGGTAAGAACTCATAAGGAAGGAGCTAGTGGGATCTGTGTGGGCAATCGTGTGTTCCCGCAGGTAAAAGAGTCACGGGCCACAGTAGTGCCAAGCAGAAAAGGTGAATATGTAGAGAAAGCTGACTCAGTAAAACGTATACAACAGCATCTTCCTGGGAAAGCCTCAAATTGCCCCCTAACCCCCAAAACCTGCTCCTTCTTTGCTCTCATATCCAAGTTCATTTTATCCAAGCACAATATGAATTGCTTTCTGCTCCTGGTTGTTTTCCCTGGGTCAGATCAATTACCAAAATTTATGCAGAAACTCACAAATTGCATCTAGTATTCCAATAATCTTATTACTAGCATTCTTTTTTATTCTCACCAATAATCGAAAATGGCCAATACATTTTACGGTCACAAATATAATGTGGGCATAAGTGAAGACCACCCAAAAAAGAGTAGACAGAGGCTATTCATTGAGAGCTTGCTATGGCAAAGGAGTCGGCCATTACTGTTTGCACTGGGGAAAGACTCAAAAGCAGGTAGGGTGGTACAAAAGCTTTAGGGTAAAAAAGAAGGAAAGGCTTTAGTTGTGCTCTAAATGGAGGGAGTCAGGTTGGGCAACTTGGTGGTATACTAGCAGATATCCTATGTGATTGGGAAGGGAAGCATATTGGGCTTTCTCTGATAAGTCCCAAATTGGAGGGAGAGTGACAGACATATCAGGGAAGCTAGTAGTTATGGACTGAGCTCTGTTTTTTTGGCTACAATTGCTACAGATTGTGGATATGGTTCTATTTGTGTGTATGGTTTGGTCATTCTGACTTGGTCTCTCGATAATTTCTCGGATTACTTTTTTTTTCTCTAGCATGAGCAGTCATTTAGACTTTGACCTCCAGTAGGATGCTGAGATAGAACTGAACTGTAAATGAATGAGTAACTGTTGCAATAACCTCTACATCTCAGTTGTGTTAAGTAACATATAATTGCTTGGGGACACCAGTGACCGTGTTCTTAAATTACTTTTCTAGCTTTATAGTTAAACATTAAGTTGGAAATAAAACGGTTTTTCTTCAGAATGCTAATGCTAAAGAATGCAGGGTATTTTCTTGAACTTAGTTTCTACATTAATAAGACAAGGTATTTGAAACAAAAGATGCCTGGGCCTGCTATGAGTTTGTGAAGTTCTTGGTCTGTACAAAATGACAAAATTTTAGACACTTATTGAGACAAATATAAGAATGCCACTTAATTTAAAATTTCAGTGTGAGATCATTCCTTTAGCATTCAGTTTCTATTATCTTATGAGTAATAGACTCCATCTGAATGAGGCCTGCCCCATTCAACAATATCCAAGTATTTTTTTAAAAAGAATTACTTGTTTCTGATTAATCTTTGTTCTATCTTCTCTCTCTCTCTATCCACAGAAATACCTAAAATATTTTGCTGTTTTTTTTAAACTGGTCCTAAATTTAAATGTGACAGGAAAAAAGATAATTATAAAAAAAATAAAATCTTTACAAAGCTATTTGGGGAAAAGAAAGCTTACTTCAGTTTGCAGTTAACCAGTTTCCCTTATAGTTTGATCTCCAAAATATACAAAGAACTCACACAACACCACTCTAAAAAGACAAGCAACCCAATTAAAAAGTGGGCAAAGAACTTGAGCAGACACTTCTCCAAGGACAGAGGGTCCAGAAACATACAAAAAGATGCTCAGTATCACTAGTTATCAGGAAGATGCAAATTAAAACCACAGTGAGATACCACTTCACAATGGTCAAACTGGCCATCATAAACAAATCGACAAACAACAAGTGTTAGAGAGGTTGAAGAGAAGAGGGAACCCTAGTGCACTGTTGGTGGGAATGCAGACTGGTGCAGCCACTGTGGGAAACAGAATGGAATTTCCTCAAAAAACTAAAACTGGTACTTCCTTTTGACCTGGCAATTCCACTGCTGGAATTATACCCTAAGAATCCTGAAACACCAATTCAGAGGAACCTATGCACCCCAATGTTCATAGCAGCACAATTTACAATAGCCAAGTGCTGGAAGCATTCTAAGTGCCCATCAGTAAATGAATGGATCAAAAAACTATGGCACATTTACACAGTGGAATACTACACAGCAGAAAGAAAGAAAGAACTCCTACCCTTTTTGAAAACATGGATAAAACTGGAGAGCATTCTGCTAAGTGAAATAAACCAGGCAGTGAAAGACAAATACCATCTGATCTCAACATTAACAAGAACCTAATCAACAAAACAAACAAGCACACAAAGTATAGCCAAAGATATTGAAATTGAGAGCAGTCTGACGGTGACAAGAGGAGACAGGGGAGGGGATAATGGGGGGAAAGGATAAAGGGTTTACAAGAACAATTATAAAGGACAAATGGACAATAACAAGGGGGGATGGAAACAGGTGGGAGGTGGGAAGGGCTAGAGTGTTGGGGAGGAGTGGGGGGGGAAGGCAGAAAACTATACTTGAACAACAATAAAAAATGTTTAAAAAAAATCAGTTCCCCTTTTTTAACTATTCAGAAGCTCCACTCCACATGGAACATATAGAACCCTCAATTAAAAAAATAACTGAAATAGAGAACAAGGGGATAGTGACCAGAGGGGATAGGGAAAGGAATTTAAGGGGGAAAAAATGGAGGGATTTGGAGGAACAAATAGGAAGGACACAGGGATGAGAACTAAGGGGGGTGGAAATGGGAGAGAGGTGGGGAGCATGGGGTGGGGTGGGCTGGGATGGGAAAAATAGACAAAAAAAAAAACTGTACTTGAAAAATAACTAAATAAAAATTTTAAAAAATAGCTGAATCCTAAGACCACTGTTAAAGGCCTTAAGGGAAATTCTAACACCTTCGCCACACAGAAAAAGCAAAAATGATAATTTATTAACTTGACAAAATGTGCCACATGAAAAATAACACAAGGCCTGCTTATCTCAATTATATTTTTAAGGAAAAACAATGAAAATAGGTAATGTCAATGCAGAATACTAACCCTAAAGGAAAATATTAAATTAGAATAGGGGCAAAGGAGATGAAAAATTTGGTTTTTTTTGCGTGTTTTACATTGTCAGAAAATAAATGTGTCCTTAGTTTTAATATATATATTTCATTTTATGATTCTCTGTGAACATTAAAAGACTCTTTCAATATAAAAGATTCACATATAAAATACATGAATTTAAACTTTTTAGATTTTGTCAGATGTGACTGTTTTAACAAAGTTCTCAAATGAAGAAAATTAAAAATGACCATGAGCTGCAACCTTAATACATAAAGAAAATCAGCATTGATAATTGGCATATTTTCTTCAGGTCAGTTCCCTTCAGTGTGTGAGGACATTTTTTTTCTTCATTATATGTGGGATGTTTGCTTTAGTTAATTTACAAAATAAGATGATCTATTTATTTAATATTTTATCCTGATTTTTTAACCGCACTTTCTATTTTGAACACTAAAACCATGTAAATGTTTAGCATCAGTTTTTCATAATTCATAGTAGTCTATTTCAAACTGAGTTTCCATTTCATGCTTTTCTTAAAAAGTCCATTTATTTCCTTCAATGGAAAATTCATGAAATCACATTTTATTATTCCTACATTTTATATTTTAAAAATACATTACTCAGACAGAGTCTGAATTTTATGGTTTTCTGGAGGTCCTTTACTCATACTGACACATTACACTCTCAAAATTTTGACCAGTTTAACTCCCAACCCATTTTAATAAGAAAAACTATTACCAAACAATTGGAAACATGGCATATGATGAGTTACAGAAATGCATGACAATTTAATAGATGACAAAAAATATGCCATTTATTTAAAAAAAAAATGATAACCATTACATTAGTCACTAAAATTTTCTGGGCAATCCTAAAGATTTTACATATGAAATGTCTCAATAAGTTATATATTATTCATTTGAGTACTCAGATAAATAATACCAATTATAATGTTGCAAATTTGTGTTAGCCTTATTTCTTTGCCAACAATAATTTTAATAATCTCAAACTAAGAATGTAACACCTGATTGTGCCATTCAGAAAATATTAGAGTTTTCTCAATAGGAATATAATTGTTTCATTTGTAGAAATCTTGGGCTTAGCTTCTGTTTTCTATTTTAAGTATATTTTATTGATTATACAATTACAGTTGCCCCATTTTTTTCTGCCCTTTATCACCCTCTGCCCTGCAACACCCCCTCCCAGAAGCATTTCCTCCCGTTGTTCCTGTCTATGGGTCATACATAAGTTCTTTGGCTTCTCCATTTCCTATACTATTCTTAACATCCCCCTGTCTATTTTGCACCTACCAATTATGCTTCATATTCCCTGTACCTTTGCCCCCATTCTTTCCTCTCACCCTCTCCACTGATAACACTCCATGTGATCTCCATTTTTGTGATTCTGTTCCTGTCCTAGTTGTTTGCTTAGTTTGTTTTCTTTTTGTTTTTTAGGTTCAGTTGTTGCTAGTTATGAGTTTGTTGTCATTTTAACATAGTTTTGATCTTATTCTTTTTCTTAGAGAAAAGTAATCATACCTTTTTCTTGGATAGAGTAATTCTGTGTGTAGGTCCCTGTCTTTCACAAATTTTCTAGCCCTTTCTTGCCTCTGTTACTTTTGAGAAATCAGCTGATCCTATTATGAGAACTCCTTTGTATGTAACTGTCTCCTTTTCTCTTGCTGCTTTTAAGATTTTTTTCTTATTGTTAATCTTGGGTAATATACTTATGATGTTCCTTGGTGTGTTCCTCTTCCCGTCCAAATTCTTTGGGACTCTCTGGGCCTCCTGGACTTCCTGGAAGTCTATTTCCTTTACCAGATTGGGGAAGTTCTCCTTCATTATTTTCTCAAATAAGTTTTAAATTTCTTGCTCTTCCTCTTCTCCTTCTAGCATCCCTATGACTCAGATGTTGAAACATTTGAAGTTGCCTTACAGGTTCCTAAACCTCTCCTCATTGTTTTGAATTCTTGTTTCTTCTTTCTGTTCCAATTGAATGTTTATTTCTTAATTCTGGTCCAAACCATTGATTTGAGTTCCAGTTTTCTTCCCTTCACTGTTGGTTCCCTGTCTATTTTGTTGTATTTTTCATTTAGTATTGCCTTCACTTCTACTTCTATTTTGAGTCTGTACTCAATTGTTTCTGTGAGTGTCCTGATTAGTAGTGTTTTGAACTGTGCATCTGATGGGTTGGCTATTTCCTCATTGCTTAGTTCCTTTTCTGGAATTTTGATCTGTTCTTTCTTTTGGGCCATATTTCTTTGTCTTGGCACACCAGTCTGGATGAATGTTTCTTATTTAACTCCTTGGTTGTCAGAATTCCATACTGTTTAATTTTCTGGCAGTTCTGGTTGTTGTTTTTAAATTTGTTGTTGTGCTTATTCTGGTTGTGCAAGGAAGCAAAATGTATCTACCTATGCCTTTGTTCTTGACTGGAAGTCTCAGAATCTTGGGCTTAGCTTTCAAATGTTGTTTCCCTTTTCAGATGCTATGTCAGAGTTCCAAATGAATTATAGCAACACCTACTAAGTACAGAATGAGTTTTATAAGCTTTTCTATTTATACTGGTTTCACAATATACAGAATAATCTTGGCTAGCTCATTTATACCATTTGAGCCCTGATTCCATAACTGACTAGGTAGGATAATTATTAGAATTCTGTCATAAAATTTCTTTGTAGCAAAATGACAAATCTGGAACACTTTACACAATTAGTGTCCTTCTGATTCTAAATTAAGAAATGTTTCAACTACCATTTTCTTGTAGTAAAGTTAACATCACAGGGTGTAGTGTTAAAATATAACAGAATATTAAGTGGACTTAACAATAGAGGATCTGAAGTATATTTCCAGTTTTGCTATTTACTTCAAGATACTTTAATATGACAAAACTTCTATAAGCTTAAAAATTTATCCTCAATGTAAATAAAATATTTTTCTTAATTTTATTTGCAATAGCATCAAAAAATAAACTACTTAGGAATTACCCAGAATTGGAAAGTCTTGTAAAGTTAAAACTATAGAACAATAATGGGGGGTGGGGAATAAGGACCCATGGACACAAACAACAGTGTAGTGATTACATGGGGAAGGGGGAGGAAGGAGGTAGAAGAGGATGTAAGCAGGATAAATAGCAATTAAAAATATACAATAAACTTTTTAAAAAAGAAATTAGAGGTATAAATAAATAGAAGCCATTTCATGTTTGTTGCTTACAAGACTCAATATTTTTAAGGTGTCAAAACTACTCTGAGCAATCTACATATTGAATGCAATCTCTATAAAAATCCCAAGGATATTTTTTGCAGAAATAGAAAAATCCACACTAAAATTTATATGGGATTGCAAGGGACCCCAAGTAGCCAAAATAATCCTGAAAATCAGGACAGTATCTTCAACAGATGACTCTGGGAAAACTGGCTATCCACATGCAAAAAAATGAAGGTGGGCCTTAGCTAACACCATATACAAAATGAATTCAAATGGATCAAAGACCTAAACTTAAGAGCTAACACTACAAAACTGTCAGCGGAAAACACTAAAGGAACACCTTCATGACATTGGTATTTGCAATGATCTTGGGTATGACGTGCATCTGTATACATACAAATGGTTAAAATAGTGAATTGTTATATTTTACTAAAATTCAAAAAGTAAAAAAAAATAAACATAAATGAAATGCTTCAAAAGCACAGGGCAAAATAGAAAAAAATTGACACATTGGATTTCATATAAATTAAAAACTTTTGTACATTAAAGGATATTCTCAATGGTCACAAAGGCAACAGACAGAAAGGGAGAAAAATCTTGTTAAATTACATATCATATTAGGGATTAATATCCAAAGTATAAAGAGAATTCCTAAAATTCAACAACAAAAAAACAAACAACTTAATTAAAAAATAATCAAAGATGAATAAACATTTCTCCAAAGATCACATATGAATAGTGAAAAGTGCATGAACAGATGCTTGACATCACTAATTAGGATAATGAATGCAAATCAAAACCATGAGACACGACTTGTTACTCATTATAATGATGATTATTTTTAAAAGTAATAACAACATGCATTATGGGAGATGTGGAAAAATTGGAATCCTTGTGCACTGGAAGTGAAAAAGTAAAAAATGTTGCAGTTGGTATTAAAAACACTAAGGTGATTCCTCAAAAGGACATGGATAAACCCAAGGGGGAGGGTGAAAGCAAGGGAGGGAGGTGGGTCTGGAGAGGGTGGGGGAGGGGTGGGAAGAAAATACAGACAACCGTAATTGAACAACAATAACATAATTTAAATGAAAATAAAAGAAATTCAGGGATAATTTACATTTTAAAATCCAAAAAATAAAGAAAAGACAAGTAATATGTAAAAAAATTAAACATAGAATTACCACATAATCTAACAATGCCACTTCTGGATATATACCCAACAGAACTGAAGCCAGGGCGCAGACAGCTATCCTTATACTCCTGTTCATAGCAGCATTATTCACAGCTGGCAAAAGTGGAAGCAACCCAAGTGTCCATTGACACATGAATTGATAAACAAAATTTGGTTTAAACTTATAATGGAATGTTACTCAAGCCAGTGAAAAACAACAAATACTGTCTGATTTCACTCCTATGAGGCACATAGGGTAGTCTAATTCATAAAGAAATGGTAGAATGATGGTTACCAGAGGCTGCATAAAGCAGGGGAGGGGAGACTACTAATTAATGGGAACAGACCTTTAGTTTTACAAGGTGAAAAATGTTCCAAAAACAGATGACAGTGATGGTTATACACCAATGTGTCACGCCAGTGGACTGTATATATACAAACGGTTAAAATAGTGAATTTCATTATATATATTTTACCAAAATTTAAAAAGTAAAAAAAATAAACAAATGAAATGCTTCAAAGAGAAGCATCTGATAATGGCAGAGCTTAAGCTAGTGCAATACAGATGAGTGAATGCTTCAGACCTGCTCAGATACTTAGGTAATTAAAATTAGGGAGGGTGCACGTTTCTTTCAAAAGTTTCTCCATTGCCTTCTTAGGAAACCCAGTAACTGCTAAGGGGCTGAGTCATGAGGAGTATCACTCCTATTTACAATGCTGAAGCTGGTTTACAAGGATTTTACTTGAAGCATTCATCTGCCAAGAGTCAAGAGTGTTAACAATTTTCCTTTCCAAAAAGGATAATTTCTGTTCTTTGTGTTTTGAAAGTAGGCTAACAAATTAGAGAAACTCGTTGACTAGCAAATACTAATGATTCCAATTGTCACGCTGACATTTTCTTATTTTCTGAGTAAATATAACCATAAAAGTTACCTGTAAAAACATTATAGAAATGCATTCTAGAAAAGTAAAACAATCACAATTACCAAATGTGTTAAATAAAACAAGAAATTATTTTAAAATGCATATGTGGATTTACCTCCCTTAATGTAGTATATACAATGAATTCTGTCCAGAAAAAGTTCAGCCATTGTTAATATAACAAAAATAGTTTGCATACCATCCATGTAACCTCACAGCCAAGGAAGAGTGGACTGGAATGAATGCACATGCATGAGCAATGACGACTTTGCTGTACTAGTCAGTGAGGGGCAGTAGATGCTGTTGAGTGGGCATGTGTACTATGTGGCTGTCCTATTCAAAATGATACAGAGTAGGGCAATGAATCTGCACCACATTTTGCATTAAATGAAAACATTCCTCCACAGAAACTACTCAGATGATTCAGAAGGCCACAGCTCTGGGTAACTGGTGATTGGCAGCTTCATCACAACAACATCCCCACTCATGCATCATGTCTCATGGAAAGTTTTTTTGAGAAACATCAAATCACCCAAGTGACTTGGGCTCCCTATATCCCTGATTTGGTGCCCAATGATTTGGCTTTGTCCAGAACTAAAATCACTTCCCTTTGAAAGAGAAGAGATTTCAGATCATTGATGAGATTCAGGAAAATATGATGGGGCAGCTGAAGGCAATTGGGAGAACTGTGTGAAGTCCCAAAGCACCTAACTTGAGGGGACTGGGGCATCATTGTCCTATGTACAATGTTTCTTGTATCTTCAATAAATGTCTCTATTTTTCACATTACTTGGCTGGGTACCTTCTGGACAGACCTCATACATGAGAGGGTATATAGATCATTTTTCTTTCTAAAAGACTAAGGCCATTGTCTTCTTCTTGTTGTGAAAGCAGTGTTCAACTAAAATGTATTGACTTCTTACATGTAAGTATGTGGAACATACTCAAGCTAACTATACAAGTAAAGTAATGGAATTATTTGAAAACTACCCAATTAAAAAATGGGAAAAAGATCTGAACAGACACTTCTCCAAGGAGGACATAAAGAGGGCCCAGAGATATATGAAAAGATGTTCAAAATCACTAGCCATCAGAGAGATGCAAATTAAAGCCATGATGAGATACCACTTTACACCAGTCAGGATGACCATCATAAACAAAGCAACAAACAACAAATGTTGGAGAGGTTGTGAGGAAAGGGGACCCTAGTTCATTGTTGGTGGGATTGCAGACTGGTACAACCACTATGGAAAACAGTATGGAATTTTCTCAGAAAAATAACAATCGACCTGCCTTTTGACTCAGCATTTCCACTGCTAGGATTATATCCTAAGAATCCTAAAACACCAATCCAAAAGAACCTATGCACCCCAATGTTCATAGCAGCACAATTTATAATAGCCAAGAGGTGGAAGCAACCTAGGTGCCCTTCAGTAAATGAATGGGTCCAAAAATTGTGGTACATATACACAATGGAATTCTATGCAGCAGAAAAAAAGAAGAAGCTCCTACCCTTCACAATAGCATGGATAGAACTGGAAAGCATTATGCTGAGTAAAATAAGCCAGGTGTTGAAAGACAAATACCATATGATCTCACCTTTAACAGGAAGCTAAACAACAAAACAAACGAGCAAGCAAAATAAAAACAAAGACACTGAAATAGAGAACAGGGGGACAGCGACCAGAGGGGAGAGAAGAGGAAATTTCAGGGGGAAAGGGTTTACAGGAACTAGTATAAATGACACATGGACAACAACTAAGGGGAGTGGGAATGGGAGGGAGGTGGGGAGCACTGGGGGGTTGGGCTTGGATGGGAGTAAAACACAGAAAACTGTACTTGAACAATAATTTTTTTTTAAAAACCCACAATGAGATACCACCTTCCACCAGTGAGAATGGCCTTCATAAACAAATCAGCAAACAAGTATTATAGAGCATGTGGAGTAAAGCAAACCCTAGTGCATAGTAGACTGGTGCAGCTACTATGGAAAATAGTACCGCATTTCCTCAGAAAACTAAAAATGAAACTGCTTTTTCACCTAGCATTCCCACTGCTGGGATTATACCCTAAGAATCCTAAAACACCAATTCATAAAAACCTATACACCCCAATGTTCATAACAGCACAATTTACAATAGCCAAGCACTGGAGGCAACCTAGGTGCTGATCAGTAAATGACTGGATCAAAAACTATGGTGTATTTACACAATGAAATTCTATGCAGGAGAGAGTAAGAAGGAGCTCCTACCCTTCACAACAGCATGGATGGAACTGGAGAGCATTATGCTGAGTGAAATAAGCCAGACAGTGAAAGACAAACGCCATATCCTCTCACCTTTAACTGGAACCTAATCAGTAAAACAAACAAGCAAGCAAACTATGACCAGAGACATTGAAATTAAGAACAATCTGACAGTAACTAGAGGGGAGGGGAGAAAAAAATAATTGGGAGAAAAGGGGGAAGGGTTTTCAGGAACAATTACAAAGGATTCATGGACCAAACCAAAGGGGATGGTGGAATCAGGGGAGGGAGGTGGAGCTGGTTGGGGTGGAGGGTTGGGGGGGTAAATGCAGGCAACTGTAATTGAACAACAATAAAACAATTAAATTAAAAAATAATAAAAACTAGCCTTGAACAATAGACAGATAAATGGTAAAATTCATGCTACTTTTTAATTTTTTTCTATACTTAGTTTGACATTAAATAGCAAATTAAAACACTACGGTTATTCATAAGAAAAGAAAACACAACTTTAAGAACCACAGATCTAGCAGAAATGCTACAATATTGCCAAGTAAACCTTCAGTTCACTCTTGATAGCTTTTACTACCTTACTGGACAGTGACAGTCACCCAGTACTTTTGATTCTATACCCACTTGCAGTTATTAATCCCTTATTTGTTCACTAAATTGTGATTTAGACATTGGAAAGGGAATAACAGATTTGAAGACCCTTTAAAATGTGCTAAGTCTTACAAACACAAAAAACTGGGGCAGAAAAGAACTAGTATTAGCAGCTTTGGTGATAGGAGCTGTAGAATTGTGAACCCAGAAAGGGAGGTTAATTGCTGTGAGCAGTGGAAAAGAATGACAAATGCCCAGAAAAAAGTGAGCACTGAAAAAGGCTCTAGAGGAGACCATCAGAATTAATGATCTATTATTAGCTTTCAGGATAATACTTAATAAATGACCAAGATTGCCTTAATGTCCTCCTCAGCTGCACTAAATTTTATTTATTTATTTTTCTTTCTTTTTTTAAAATATGGAATGCTTCACAAGTTTGCTTGTTATCCTTGTGCAGGGGCCATGCTAATCTTCTCTGTACTGTTCCAGTTTTAGTGCGTGTGCTGCCAAAGCAAGCACAGCACTAAATTTTAGACAAGCTTCTCATGACTATAGGTCCCTGACATTCATTTAAGAAAACTTGCAAATATATTTTCCCTACCCCTATGAGATACAAATTTTCTTCCAGCTTCTTGCCAGACTTATGTCCAAGATATATCTTTCTCAATAACCTAGGAGCCATTCCAGTAAAATAATAAACACATAAGGGTCTCTATCATCCCTAACAGCCTCAGCAATCTTCAGAGCAAAGAACCGAGTTGAAGGTATCATGCTACCTGATGTCAAACTATATTACAAGGCCATAGTCATTAAAACAGCATGGTGCTGGCATAGAAAGGAACATATAAATCAATGGAACAGACAAGAAAGCCCAGAAACAAACCTACACCTAAATGGTCAATTAATATTTGACAAGAGGAGCAAAAACATACAATAAACACAGTCTGTCGAATAAATGCTGCTGGGAAAATTAGACAGGTACATAAAAAAAAAAAAGAAAAAGAAAAACTAGGCCCTGGCTGGTGTAGCTCAGTAGATTGAGCACAGGCTGTGAACCACAGGGTCGCTGGTTTGATTCCCAGTCAGGGCACATGCCTAGGTTGCAGGCTAGGTCCCCCCAGTGGGGGCCACATGAGAGGCAACCACACATGGATGTTTCTCTAACTCTTTCTCCTTCCCTTCCCCTCTTTCTAAAAATAAATAAATAAAATTTTAAAAAAAAGATTACATTAAAAAAAACTACACCACCTTCTTACACCATACAGAAGAATTCAAAATAGATTGAAGATTTAAATTTATCTATATCAAACTAAAAAGGTTTTGCACAGTGAAGGAAATCATCACCTAAATGCAAAGACAACCTACTGAATAGGAGAAGACAGTTAACAATGATATATCCTATAAGGGGTTAATGTCAAAAATTTATAAAGAACTCATACTACTCAACACCAGGGAGACAATTCAATTTAAAAATGGGCAGAGAATCTGAATAGGTCCTTCTCCAAAGAGGACATATAGATGCCAAACAGACATATGCAAAGATGCTCAACATCACTAATCATCATACAAATGCAAAATAAAACCACAATGTGATATTGCCTCAAACCTGTCAAAATTGCTGTCATCAATAAATCTGAAAATGACAAGTGTTGGCAAAGATGTGACGAAAAGGGAAGCCCCATGCACTGTTGGTGGAAATAGAGATTGTTACAGCTTCTATAATAAAATAGCTTGAAGGGTCCTCAAAAATTAAAATCCAAACTGCTTTATAACCTAGTGATTCCATTTCTGGGTATTTATCTGAAGAAACCCAAAACACTAATTTGAAAGAATATATGCACCCCTACATTCACTGCAGCCCTCTGTACAACGTTCAAGATGTGGAAAGCAACCCAAGTGCCTTAAATAAACAAGTGGATAAAAAGGTGGTGGTACATATATACAACAGAATATTACTTGGCCATTAAAAAGACAACATGAATTGACCTAGAGGAATATTCTAGGTGAACTGAGCCAATCAGGGAAAGACAAATACCACAAGATTTCACTAATATGTGGAATCTAAAGAGCAAAATAAACAAGCAAAACCAAAACAGATGCATAGATCCAGACAGCAGGCTGATGGTTGCAAGAGGGGAGGAGTTTTGGGAAACTGGAGAGAGAGGTGAAGGGATTAAGAAGTACAGATTGGTAGGTGCAAAACAGTCACAGGGATGTAAAGTATATCATAGAGAATACAGTCAATAATATTGTAATAACTATCTACGGTGCCATTTGGGTACTAGATATATTGGGGGAACACTTGTAAAGTATATAAATGTATAACCACTATACTGTACACTTGAAACCAATAAAAGTAATATTAAAAGTAACTGTAATTGAAAAATTAAAATAAAAACAAAACAAAAGGGTCTCTCTCTCCCAGTCTTTGTGGGAGGGTAAGCACCTAACATCAATAAGCACAAATTAGCAAACACAGACAGCCTAGTCACATAGCCCAGACTCTGCTCCAAGGTCCCTCCTAGAGTACTTTTACACTGTCTCACTCCAGCACTTTAAAAACATGCTCACCTTTCGTTTCAATGGAATTAAGTTTCTGTTCTGTTGCAATAGTTTTGATCCTTTTGCGATAGTATTGAATAATCTTGAATGCCTGTTTTAACAAACATCCCACAATGTTCCTTTGACAGAAAAGATTATGAACATATAATTATATAAATAAGTAGATAGATATAATATGTACACTAAACATATATATGCATACATATGCCACATGGCACATATGTGCATATATACACATAATACAGTAAAGCCTTTTTCTAAGAAGGTCAAGCCATGACTCGTATGAATATATAGAAGTGAAATGTGTTAAAAGATTTTTTACTCAATGATACAACAGAACTAGGCAGATGTTATAATCGGTTCAAAAAAATCAAAAGAACAAACATTAATATGGAATAAAAGAATATTAAGATAAATTCCTATAAAGACAAACTAAGTTTTGGGAGTAGCAAGTCAATTAAAACATTAATAGACAAGACAGAATTTACAAAACTTTTCATAATCAACAACTTTAAAATGTTACACAAGAGCTCAAAAACAATGACAATGTTTGGAAACTGATAACCGGGAAGGGTACGCTTCAGACAATGAATAGTTTTTCACTGGAACACAACTTGTTTTTATACAACGCACAATAGTGGGTGGGTGTGTACTTTAAAAACTGTGCTAACAGTTTTCTCTGAAGGTATTGACAAAAAACAAATGAAGAAGAGTAGTATTAGGGGCAAAAGTGTAAGAAACAGACACTCAACAATAGAAAGCAAAATTGCTGCAAAATCATTGGTAGGGATTTGGTGATATTTTATGAATTTTTATAATTATGTAGTTTTTAACATAGCAAGCCTACTTCTGGAAATTTGTCTTACACAAACACAGGCACATGGGTACAAACGTGCACACACACACAACATTGACTCTTGGCTTTGTTATTTTAAGGTTTTATTTATTTATCTTTAGAGAGAAGGGAAGGGAAGGAGTAAAAGAGGTAAAGAAACACTGATGTGTGGGGGGTGTCACACCCCAACTGTGCACCTGGCCCACAACCCAGGCATGTTGTATCCTGCTGGGACTCGAACCAGCAAACTTTCGGTTTGCAGGCCCTCAGTCCACTGAGCCACATCAGCCAGGGTTACTCCTGGTTTTTAAAATAATAATAAAAGGCCGAAACAATGTATATATTCATCAGTTTGTGAGGGATAAATAAACTGTGGTAGAGTTATACAATAAAATATTTTATGGCAAATTTTAAAATGTGACAGATCTATATGTACTCTATATAATGATCTTCAAAATAAAATCTTTAGTGAGAAATATAAGATTCATATAATGTAAGTAGATATAAATAAGTAAATCTATTATTTTCCTCATGCTTGCACTTGTTCTGTTTAGTGTCTGCAGTATTATACCTTGTAAATGTCTTTTTTACATAACTTGTCCTAAGGTTGTGTTTTCATCAACCTCCTAGCAGAGCGGTGGACTTGCTGTTTTTTTGCTTCCAGCATATATGTTGCTCCTATTTTGTTGCTGTTATTTTGTGGAATTGTGTAAAATGTTAGGATATTACCCATATTTCCTTGGGGAAATGAGCTTTTGAGTTGGCCCACAAAATAGCATAATGCTCTTTGGGTTTTGGTTTCTTAGCCTTTCAGTTAAGACTGAAAAACAACCTGAAATGATATTTCAAAATCTATAAAATGTGCAAAATATTAAGAGAAATGCCATTGTCCACAAAGGTTTAGAGAGCGTGTTGCTTGATGAGCGCAAGGGTGCGGTAGTTCTCAGTGCAGTGCTATGATGTTCACGGCCAACTTTGGCCCAAGAGAATGAATGCAGTACATTTCTAATTAGACTTTCTTACATGGGAGAGATAAATCATATTTTAATCTCTGACATATAGCACTTTAGTATTCTGACCTTTTAGTGAAGGTACATGCTTGATCAGAAAGCACTTGAAACACCCTTACCTTTGGTAGGCAGAGTTGTAAATGGTAAAAGCAATGAAATGAGCCCCCTCCCTCAATAGACTCTCCAAAGGTCAAGATAAAGTAGCCCATCTATTTAACTGCCCAAATATACAAGACATTTGCCCTAGCGCAAGGCACAAGTTTTGTGGTAAGAACCACAAGACAAAAGCACTGGCACTACATTAAGGGAGTTTAGTCTGTATTAATAAGATAAAATCCCACACATTTATGTATACACATATATGTCATATTCTAGAAACTATAATTATATAGGTTATTCTTCTTTCCCAACACATAATAATAATTTTTAATCTAAAAAATTTACAAACGCTCTATTGGATTAATTTTAAAAGGTTGTCAGTGACTTAGAAAAGTTTCATCAGCAGAAAGCAAGGGATTTCTAATTGCTTCTTAAATGAAAAAAAATTGGCTCACTAAAGTCTGTTGTTGTTTTGCTTTTTCTGTGAGAATTAATGGTTTGTTTTCAAGCTGTTGAGTCATTAAGCTTCCTGGTATTAGACTTTTTTTATATCACTGTCTGTAAAGGCCACCTTCAGAACTGTCACTTCTGCGCAAATATGTGAATTTCAAAAAGAAAATTCCTTCAAAAAACTATTGGCTTGAAAAATGATGGAAAGAAAGTATAAGCAGAAAAAAAATGTATCATTAGACTTTCTTATATAGTATGTTATTAAATTATATTGGGACCTACTGATTACTTGATGGAACTTTGTAAATTTTTGAAATATTTTATTCACTTCATTATTTAAAACATAAACAATAATCCAAAAGAACCTATGAACCCCAATGTTCATAGCAGCACAATTTACAATAACCAAGAGGTGGAAGCAACCTAGGTGCTCGTCAGTAAATGAATGGATCCAAAAACTATGGTACATTTACACAATGGAATTTTATGCAGCAGAAAGAAAGAAGGAGCTCTTACCCTTCACAATAGCATGGATAGAACTGGAAAGCATTATGCTGAGTGAAATAAGCCAGGCATTGAAAGACAAATACCATATGATCTCACCTTTAATAGGAACCTAAACAACAAAACAAGCAAGCAAGCAAAATAAAGACACTAAAATGGAGAACAGGGGGACGGTGACCAAAGGAGAGAGGGGAGTAAATATCAGGGGAAAAGGGGAAGGATTTACAGGAACAAGTATAAAGGACACATGGACAACAACTAAGAGGGGTGGGAATGGGATGGAGGTGGGGAGCACTGGGATGGGAATGAAAGAGAACACTGGGAATCAAGTACACTAGGAATCAAGTACGATAAAAATTATTGTACTTGAACAATAATTAAATAAATTTTAAAAAACAAACAGTAAAAGGGCTTTTTTCTTAAAGTAGTATATATTGCAGTAAAACAGTGATAAGATGCAAGTAGCTAAAATCCTGGAAATTGCTGTTTGAACTATTTAAATATGCATTTGTTGGATTTTTAAAATATTTTTCCTTCTACTAATTCAATATGAACAAACAGATTGCTTCAATTCTCCATTGAACAATCCTACTGAGCAAAAATTCAGAAAAGCCTTTTCCCATCATTCACAAACATCTTTATGTGGGAACACTTATTACATAAATATTCTTCTGTACCTGCTGTGCTCTTCTTAGATGGGGCTAACTTTCTTCATAATTAAATCGTCCTCCTTTGGCTTGCATGAAATACACCTTTCTGATCTTATTTATGTGTTTGACTTACAGTAGGGCAATGGGATTTATAGGATATGTTCACTTGTATTATTTTAAATATTTAATACATTAATATTTTATACTTATATAAATATAGATGCATAATCTTAAAATAATATATTTATTTATCTGTGTAGATAAATGATATAGATAGATGATAGATAGATAGAGATAGATAGATAGATAGATAGATAGATAGATAGATTAGATAGATAGATAGATGATAGATATGAGAGAGTGGAAGGAAGAGAGAAAGAGAAAGGGAGAGAAACATTAACTGGCTGCCTCTTGCACATGCCCCAACTGGAGATCAAACCTGCACCCTAGGCATGTTCCCTGACCAGGAATCAAACCAGTGTCCTGCCCTTTGTGGCATGATGCCCAACCAACCAAGACACACTGGTCATGGACTTACTGGTATTCTTTTTTTTCTTAAATCTTTTTAAAAATTTCTGTTCAAGTACAGTTGTCTCCATTTTCTCTCCAGCACTCCCCCCAACCCTGGATCCTACCCTGTCTTGGCTTTTTCCATGCATCCTTTATACTGGTATTCTTAAGTAAGTTGCTCATTTTCTAACATGAAGAAGACATTCAGAATCTTTATCAGGTTTCATTTCTTGCCAGTACCATAATATAATAGAGACAATAGTGGGGAAACTAGCAGTAAGTTAAGTTATCATATCATGAGCTTTTGTCTGTGGAAAAAGTGAATTGTATATATTTGTGGAACACAAAATAAAAAATCAACACCAAACATAGTAGCATCTTTAAAAGCTTCAAAATTCTATAATATTGATTAGTAAAACTAAATAAGCATCTGCTGAGGTAGGTAAAGTAAGATTATTTTTCCCATGTTAAAAATGAAAATAGAGAAAAAGGAAGAAAAAGAAAAGGAGTAAAATGACTTTCACTGGCCTGAAAAGCAACTTAGTAACTGAGGCAATCATTTCACAGAAGTGCAAGGGGCAGGAGGTCCAAAGCATCATTTTCCCTCAAATTTTCAGACTGCGAAGTGTAAACAATCTAGTATTGCTAGTCAGCAGCAGCAAACATAAAGGATCCTAGAAGAAGAACCTGGGTTGACAAGGGTCAGACGTAGGAACAGGGGTCAGGGTTGCAAGTAGATGCCCCAGGACTGCTCCCATTTAAAGAAGGAAAAATACTGTGATTAACTTTGTAGCTGTCAAACAGCAGGGACATTTTAGTTTAAGAGATATATCAACACACATAAAAATCCTAATCCCTTCATGACTCTTTACCTATGTTTCAGTGTATTATTTAGGAATCAAGTTTGCTTTTATAATTAATCTAACCTTATCATAAAACAACCGAGCAATTAGAAGAGGGAGTTTGGGCATCATTAGAAGAGAATCATAATCATTACCAATACATGCTGAAAAAAACATCTGATAAAGTATAGCACCCATGTATGATAAAAAATACTTCAGCAAAGTGAGAATAGGGTGTACATACCTCAACATAATAGCAAGGCCATATATGAGATACCTACAGCCAACATCATACTCAGTGGGCAAAAACTAAAAGCTTTCCCCTTAAGATCAGGCAGAAGACAAAGGTGTACACTTTCATAAAATTTATGCAACATATGATTGGAAGTTCTAGCCAGAGCAATCAGAAAATAAAAGGAAATGAAAGGTATCCAAATTGGAAAGGAGAAAGTAAAGCTGTCACTGTTTGCAGATGACATGATAGTGTACATAGAAAACCCTGTAGACTCCACTAAAAAAACTAATCAATCTAATACACGAATTTGAAAAAATGGCAGGAAACAAAGTCAATATTCAGAAACTGAAGGCAGTTTTGTACAACAATCAAATATCAAAAACAAAAATTAGAAAAATAATCAAATCTCATTTACTATAGCAAAAAGCAAAATAAAATGCTTAGGAATTAACTTAACTAAGGAGATAAAGACCTGTACTCAGAAAACTACACAACACTGAAGAAAGAAGTTAAGGAAGACACAAATAAATGTGGAAGCATATACCATGCTCATGCACTGAAAGAATTAACGCCATGAAAATGTCCATACTACCCAAAGCGATCTATAGATTCAATGCAATCCCTTTTAAAGTACCAATGACATATTTCAAAGACATAGAATATTTTTAAAATTTATATAGAACCATAAATGACCCTCAATAACCTCAGCAATTTTGAGGAAGAACAAAGTAGGAGGGATCACAATACCTGATATCAAACTATATTACAAGGCCACTGTAATCACAACGGCCTGAAACTGGCATAAGAACAGACACATAGAACAATGGAAAAGAATAGAAAGCCCAGAAATAAAGCCATGTCAATATGGTCAGTTAATATTTGACAAAGGGAGACATAAAATGGAGTAAAAAAAAAAAACAAAAAACCTCTTCAATAAATGGTGTTGGGAGATCCAGACAAGTCCATGCAAAAAAATGAAACTAGACTACCTACTGACACCATATACCAAAATAAACTCAAGATGGATAAAAGACTTCAATGTAAGTTATGATATCATAAAAATCCTAGAGGAAAACATAGATGGAGAATTTCAGATATCCCATGCAGCAATATTTTCACCAATACATCCTCTAGGACAAGGGATATAAAGTAAAGAATAAACAATGTCACTACAACAATCCAAAAAACTCCTGCACAGCTAAAGAAAACATCAGCAAAATGAAAAGGGAACCAACCATATGGAAAAAAAACATATTTGCCAATGATACTTTAGACAAGAGTTTGATCTCCAAAATATATAAAGAACTCACATGACTCCACAACAGGAAGACAAACGATCCAATTAAAACTTGGGCAAAGAACCTGAACAGACACTTCTCCAAAGAGGACATACAGAGGGCCCAGAGACATATGAAAGGATGCTCAGCATCGTTAGCCATCAGAGAGATGCAAATTAAAACCACAATGAGATACCACTTCACAGCAGTCAGAATGGCCATCATAACTAAATCAACAAACAAATGCTGGCGAGGATATGGAGAAAAGGGAACCCTAGTGCTCTGTTGGTGGCAATGCAGACTGGTGCAGCCACTGTGGGAAACATGTTGTTTCTATAGTCGAGATATAGAAGCAACCTATGTATTATTGGAATTTCCTCAGAAAACTAAAAATGAAACTGCCTTTTAACCTGGCAATGCCCCTGCTGGAATTATACTCTTAACAATCCTGAAACACCAATTCAAACGAACTTATGCACCCCAATGTTCACAGCAGCATTATTTATAATGAACTATAGAAATGACCCCTGAAAGTATAGTCTTAGAACAGCATTATTTATAATGGCCAAGTACTGGAAACAGTAAGTGCCCATCAATAAATGATGTGATCAAAAAACTGTGGTACATTCACACAATGAAATACTACTCAGCAGAAAGAAAGAAGGAACTCATACCCTTCACAACACCATGGATGGAACTGGAGAGCATCATGCTAAGTGAAATAAGCCAGGCAGTGAAAGACAAATACCATATGATCTCACCTATAAGTAAAACCTAATCAACTAAACAAACAAATGAGCAAAATAGAACCAGAGACTTGGAGATAAGGAACCAACCAACAGTGACCAGAAGGGAGGGGAGAAGGAGATAACCAGTGAAAGAAAAGGGAATGGGCAAGCAATGGAATGTGACTGAAAGACTCATGGCCACAGACAACGATGAGGGATTGACTGTGGGAGTAGGAGGAGACAGGGTAGGGGTGAGCAATGGGGAAAAAGGACAATAATAATAATGCCAAATGCTAAAAAAATAAAACATTTATGCCAATGCAAATATATATATATGTGTGTATAAATATAAATTATATGTTGTATATATAATATATATTCATATATGTGATAACATATGAATATATATTATGATATATTTTATATATATAAATGAGCAAAAGGTCTGAAAAGATACTTCCACAAAGAGGACATACAGATGGCCAACAGATATATGAAAAGATGCTCAACTACACTAACCATCAGGGAAATGCAAATCAAAACCACAATGAGGTATCACCTCACACTTGTCAGAATGGCCATCATCAAAAAAATCAACAAATAATAAGTGTTCTAGAGTATGCAGAGAAAAGGAAACCCTTGTGTACTATTGGTGAGATTATAAACTGGTGAAAACACTATGGAAAACAGTATGGAGAGTCCTAAAAACATTAAAAATAGAGATTCCACATGACCCTACAATACCACTCTGGGTAACTATCCAAAAAAAAAAAAAACACCAGTTCAAACACAGGTGCACTGATATGTTTATTGTAGCATTATTTACAATAGTCAAGATATAGAAGCAACCTATGTATTATTGGTAAATGAATAGATTGAGAAAATATGATATACAATTGAATATTAATCGGCAACAAAAAATTAAATATTGACATTTATATCAACAGAGATGGACTTAGAACGAACTATGCTAAGTGAAATAAATACAGAGAAAGACAAATAACATAATTCAAATTATATGTGGAATCTTAATAAAAACAAACAAAACAATGTAGAAACAATCTCACAGATACAGAGAACAAGATGATAGTTTTCTAATGGCATGGGCTTGTGGAATGAATAAGGAAAAAATAAGTAATTTTTAAAAAGAAAAATGATGAAGTTCATAAAAAGGAAGAGTGAAAAGGAAATGAGTGGGGCCATTACGCAAATATAAAAAATGGAGTCAAACTCTTCTTTATAAAAGTATAAGTAAAAAAAATACAATTTTATGCAGAAACATCAGGAATTAAATACAAAATCAAACTATCTTTCAAACGTTAGTTTTCTGTTTTGCTAATAAGATCTAATTGAAACATTTCTTCTACAATGATCCCCTTCTCGTGACCCTTTTGATTTATACCAACTCGTGCTTAAAAATCACTGCTAATGACTAATGTTTTCTATTCTAAAAATACTTAACCTGCATCTCCAAATGGAGTGAAATGTTATTTTCCTGTTTCCTTAGTGACTCATTTCTTTTTCTATTATAATATTCCCCACTTTGTGTAATTATTTGTTACATCATTGAATTGTGTTTTTCCTACTCTCCGGAATTTTGGATGAAGCTCTAAAACCTAGGAAAATTGTTTATGATGACTCTGTGTGAGAGCTCTCCTTTGCTCACCAAGGTTACTCTCCAACTTTATCTTCCTCAATTCTTCTTTCTACCCTACATGAAACTCATTGAATTCTCTTGCCCTCTGTCTTCTCTGTGGTTTTAGTGAATTCCGGGCACTGGCAGATGCAGCCAGTATGAGAGAAGGAGGTGTGTGATTCACCTTGGAGTAAACCCAATGCTCCAGGGACGGCTGCAACCCTATTCAAGGCAGCCTCTCTGTTAACTCTCTTCTCAAGTTATTAATTAATGCCTCTTCCTCTTATTTCTTAAGGTTGTCAGAACCCAATAAAGTACTGCACCATTCTTTAAAATTCCCTTTTTGTCAGGTGTCCTATTATTAAAATTTTCTTTAAAATATTGTGTGCCATTTATTTTCTGCTGGGAATCTGATTTATACATCATCCAAAATTATTGAGATTATACATATCTATACAGGAACTAGACAGAACAGGTGGAATTGGAACCTTTATCTTTATTACTTCCATCAAACTGTTTAAGGGGAAATCAGAAAGTCAGAAGGAGATTCATTAGTAAATCTTACAAAAGTACTTTGACTTTTCTCCTCTGCTCCCCAAAATGTATCTATAGATTTTTTTTTGCAAGAAGGAAAGCCAGGCACTTCTGTCTTCAGTTATAAAATTGCCAGGCTTCAAAAATTATGGAACCATCTTCATAGAACTTCTCGAATATAGCATGGTGTTTTTGTTTACTATTATTGGTGTAACAAATTACCACTAATGTAGTGGCTTACAGAAACATAAATTTATTATCTTATATAGTCCTGGAGGTCAGAAATATGAAAAGGACTAAAATCATGGCATTTCTATAGCCTCATTTCTTCTGTAGGCTTTAGGATAAAGTCCATTCTTTGCCTTTTTTGCTTCTAGAGTCTGCCTGCATCTCTTGTCCACATGGTCTGTGGTCTCTTCCATTATCACATATCCTTCTCTTTCTCTGTCCTTCTCCTTCCTGCTTATAGATAGACCTGGGCAATTATCATGGGCCTACCTTGATAATGCAGAATGATATACCCTTTGTGGGATCTAATACACGTATGGAAAGTTCTCTCTGCCACATAAGGTAACGAATTCACAAGGCTGAGAGTCAGAACATGGGTATATTTGGTGGGGTATTATTTAGCCCACCATATAAAGTGAGAGACTTCGGGAGATAGATACGTGTGACCTGAAAATTGGGACACATGTGAGCACAGCTTCTGGGTCTTGCTTACCAAGTAATAAATATAAGACTAAATGCAAGCTAAAACAGCTTCAAACACAGGATAAAGAGATTGGTTGTCATTTTAATAAATTGTACTTTTATCAGTTAGCAGAACTAGGATGTGTGACATTCTATGGAATAAATGAACTCCATGGGAATAGATGGCTTGAGTCAGTTTGTGAAGGGCCCCAAACTAGGAGGTCACCAGTGTGGAAGAACTTTAGCAGTAAGCTCTGTGTGGCAGAAAACCACACAATGGAAGGCGAGGGTGAGGGTGGTGCCACAAAAAATCAGTGGGAAAGGGGGTGTCTGCCCCATGTCAGAGAATGGTACACGGTGTCACTGGGGAGGGTCAAAAATTCAACATAAATTCAGTAAAGCAAAAAGAGCAAGCATGATGGCCAGCAAATATCACCCAAAGAGATCATTGAAACAACAAATGAGATGCCTCCAGCACCTTTTCTTCCATCCTCTCCTAGTCACAACTCAAATAATTTCAGAGGAGATAAAAAGACAGTGTTGGAGAGTTAACCAAGCTTCCCTTTGCCACTGATTCTTTCCTGAATCAAAGGAAAGAATGGAGTTGAAGAGAGGGTAAATTATTGGCATTGTATATGAGGCTGTGTTCTTCTATTATATTGGATTAGGTTTTTAAGAAACACAAATATTTCCTAATTATAGAAATTTTCATGATATATGTTCAGAAGTTATGACAGAAACTCAGAGCACATTTTAAAATAATGAAACACAGCTGTATTTCATTTTGAGCCCATGAGGTCCAGCACATTCAAAATATTTAAAAAGCTCTGCAGATTAACATAATTAATGTTAATCCCTTTTTCTCTAATTTTTTATTCTGAATACAAAAATATCAGGATTGGGTTTCCTTCTAGTCATGTAAGTGTAATAGGGCTGTCTTTAATATCTCTCCTTCTGTTTATGTCATTCTAATCCTGAGGATAAGGGAGTCTTTTAAGTTAGTAATTTTCCATTTGTGCTCTAATAAATGGTGAATATTACAAAGAAAAAGTTATTTGTTTATAAATGGTCTTTTCTGATGAATGTGAAAAACCTTAAAGACCAACAAAGGACAGCAAGGATGTTCCTTGACATACCAGGATGTAGGCTAGAAAATTAGTTTTGACTTTGTATCACACTTAGGTAGAATGAAGTTAACAAGAATAACAATAAAAACAATAATATAAATATACACACCAACAAAATCAACAAACAAGGAAATAAAAAATAACTTTGGAATTGGTGAAAATATAAGGGAACAAAGACACTATGGGAAAAGAAAAATCCAAAAAATGTCCTTTATATGACAGTAACCATGAACTCTGGAGTGGAAGAAAAGTACATTTTGCATCATTTTCTAGAAATCAAAGGTGTTCATCGTCAAATATGGTATAGTAGGTACCACATAGGAGCTTTCGGTAAATAGGGGTTTCTATCATAAAAGTAGTATTTTGTGGATTATATCTTAGTTTTACATTCCATAGTTATGTGCCACTTAACTTTCTAAAAACTGATTGTTTTACCAGCATGTTTACCTTGAATTTTTAAGAAATTTTATCCACAATTTTTTAAATCAGCCTGCCTTTTTTATATACAGTCCTCTATACATTAACATGGTAATACTAGGGTGTAGACATTTACCCCTAGCCAACAGCCACAATTTCTTTACACTTACTCTCAAAAATCAACACAATAATAATGAATGTAAAAGCAAGAAGGTAAATTAATTAGTATACAATTATCATTGCACCTATTTCCCAGTTTTTATTATATTGGATTGATATGTTTTTAATGGAAAATCATATATTGCATTAGCCAAAAAGTCCATTTAGATTTTTTCATAAAATAAAGGACACATTTTTCATTTTCATCAATAAGTTTATTGATTTGCATATATTGAGTGTGTCGGCTATTGGTTTCTAGTGGAGAGAGGCCAGGAGTGCTGCTAAACATCTTCCAATGCAACAGCCCCACAGCAAAGAATTATTGGGCCAAAATGTCAATAGAATCAAGAAACTTTGCAAACCACTTTTGACAAGTTTGATCAGTCATAGCACCTTCTCCACACACCGCATAAATATTTTTGTGTGTGTTCTCGCCTTTCTTTAAATAATAAATGATAATACATCGAAAATGTTGCCTGTTTTCTTCCATCTTCAACATTACAAAGGCTATTCACCAGTTTTGCTAGGTTTAATGCACACTGATATGACAGCTGTCACAATGAACCTAACAAAATTGTTTTGAATGAAGTTAAAGACATCTAAGCACTACTAGAGCCATTTTATGGAAAAAACTAAAAGAACTTTCTGGCCAACCCAATATATTACAGAGCACAAACTCAGTGCTGTGTTTATGATGTCCATGGAAAGCTACCTAGACATTATTTTAGATGTTTTGAAATTAGTTATATCAAATTAATACTGTAAGTATAGAAAATTTGCAATTGTTATTATTTTACCATTACTGTAGGAATTATAAAATATGAAATGTGTAATCTGTGTATAACCATCAATCATAAACCTAGCCCACTTCTTAGAGTCCTGATACCATTGGGATAGGCTTTAGAAAAGTTCCTGGTAATGAAGTCTTCATTAAATGTTAATTATTAAATTGTTACTGTAGGAGTTTTAATTATTGATCTGATTTGGAAAATGACAAATGGTCTAAAAACTCTTAAAAGAACAAGAGCAAAAGCTCTTAATAATGAGAGCATCACTTCTTTGAGAGATTTTATTGGTCATGTTATTATTCAGTCTGGACTTTAATCTCTGACAGGGTTCACAGATGGAATACTTGAAAATGGAAGATATTTATCATTAAAACAATTTGGCACATCTATAATTGTTCCCCTTTCCCCCAAGAAATACCCATATAATTTTATAGATTTAAAGTTAAAAATTGGGAACAGTCCAAATCCTTGGGCTCTCTAAGGATATGAAAAAAGCAAAGCCCCATCGGTAATCTTAAGTACAATAGTGAGACAAAACAGGGAATAAATATTTCTTACTTGAACTGATAAATTTTGGAGATACACCTAATTTAGACCAGCCATTTAATTATGTAGAAGAGATAAATTACCTTGTAAAACGCCTTGCTCTATTTCCAAAGGGAAGAACACTTTATCCTTCTCCCCATAATGGGATGCTCACATCTGACAACAATTAAGAGAAATGGCACCACTTAGCCTCTTGAACTGTAGCAACCAACAAAAGAGCAAATAACTGAAGAAAGAAATGCTAAATGACTGAGTACAAATGGACCACTGTATGAAGCAATTCAAGTAAAGTTTTCAAGTCCAGAAATAATGTTTTCAGGAAACAGTATTTTGACCACTAATGATATAAACTCAAATTATAGTGCCAGAGACCCTGACTTTTAAGATTCTGTGACCAATTTTAATTTACGGGTATATGGATGGCAGATCACAAACTTTTCAGCAAGTCAGTTAGAAGCAAGCAGTTATTTCCCATAATAGAATCACAAATTATAGTCTCTTTCCTGAGTACTTTTGACTTAAATAACATCTATTATAGGCTAAGCAAGCAATATTATTATTTAAATTTTTCTCAGCCCACTTTTTTTAACTCGAGAAAAATAATACTGCCAAAGATTTCTCAGAACATTTGTCTGTAATTCCCTTACACGAATCCCGGGTCACTGGGAAACTGTTAACATTTAGTGAACTTTATACAATTAGCTCTGTCCTTTGGGTGTTCAAACACATTTTCTTTATCCTCACACTGTGTATGGGAAAGAAAAATTTACAGAAAAATGTAGTCATGCAATTTTCTTCATTAAAGTCTCCCAAGGCACTTTACCATCATTAAAAGCTATAATTAGCACTGAAGTACATTCAGCTCCTAAAAGGATCATTTTTTAAACTAATAACTTTTTTAACATCTGTATTTTAAAGTCTCAAAGCAGTTTAAGTGCTCCTGACTTCAACAGATAATGACTTCCTGAGCATAGAGGAAAGAACCCAAAGAGTTTTTAAATGCTCTAAAACATATTTCCGGATGCCCTCTAGATTCTGTTTCTGAAAAAAAAAGAAGTCAACTACTTACATAATTAAACAGAGTTTCTTTAGTTTAAAGAAGTGTCAGGCAAGGAAATTAAGTAAAACTATAGTAGTAGATTGTCTAAGGAAACTACAGTGAGAGTTACAAATTTTACTCTGTCTTAAGCATGTTACTAGTTAAAATGAGGGCTTTAGCTGTTATGTTTTCAGGAGTTTGTCTCATGTGACACAATTCCAGCCAATGTCATCATCAAGAACTATGAAAGATCTGACATTTTACACTGTTTTCAAGCTAAAAAAATGTGCCCGTCACAGTTTCAAGGATGCTGGGAGAAGACAAGACTCTCTAGATCAAAGGCAGTGTACAGTTATTATTCACACCAATAGCAGGAGCCACAGCTAATCTCATCATTTTCTTCTGCCAATTCCTTATAAAGGCAAGGTTGAAAAATTCAGCCAGCAAAAAAGGGCAAGCCCTTTTAAAATTAACACTATTTGTCTCTATTTTACTTGCTAGTTCATTGTTTTCATTAGATTCCACATATGAGTAAAATGATTTGGTATTTGTCTATCCCTGACTGATTTATTTCATTTAACATAATGTTCTTCAGGCTGACAGCTTTGGAGTGGGAGCTAGAGGGTGGAGAGATTGAGCAAAAAGGAAAAAGTTCTCATGGACATGGTCACCGCTGTGGTGATTGCAGTGTGGAGGGGGCATTAGGGGGATAAATAGTAATGGAAATAAATGCAATAAAAATACACTTAAAATAATAAAATAAAAATTAACACTATAAATATTACATAGATAGCAAAACTCAAGAAAAGCAGAGGTGCCTGCTTCTGTGTCATTTATCCCTTTGGATAACACACAACAAGAAGGGAAAGATTACATGACAATACAATGTAAGTGTGGGAGACCCTGTTGCTGGGGGGCTGATGTCATGCCGCAGCTAAGCAGTTTTAGAGCCTGCAGCTGTATCCTAAGAAGTCAAGGCAGCCAGCCTCATAAATCACATGAAACTGGAAGGCTATGAAAAAAGTGTCTCATGCCATCCTCCCGGGTGGAAAGGGAGGCAAATGGAAAATAGCCTCACAACAGCTCTTCACAAGCTTCTCATGATCTCATCTAACAGGGGATCACAGATCATTTGGCCAAGACTTAGAACAGTTGCCGTCAAGTCTCGCCTATGTGGTCTATGTAAAAAGGCATGGAGTGGTCAGAGTGACGAGATAGAGTCATTCTCACAAATCCCCCAAATCTCAGTTCCCATAGGCACTGCAAGTGAGAACCAGCTGAATTCTACACACATAGTGAGTCACATAACAGAAGGGGTCATCTGAGCTTAGGAAACCCAAACCTTTTACTATGACTGAAAGCAAATATGTAGGCTCTTTACCCCACAAGATGTTATCTTGATTACTGGACAACACGCCCACCTGCCCTGTGCTCTAGAATAGCTGAAAAGCTATTCACCATGTAAAGACTTAAAGACTACACAGAACAAAAACACTTGTCAATGCCTTTGCAAAGAACAAAAGCATTAGAAACTCAGGACTGTCTCCAAACAATCATGTATTACAAAGTAGCAGATGGCATTTCTTGTGAAGCTTTTCAGAACAGTTTTGCTTTACAGACTAAAACAAGGCAAAGCAAAAATAATTTCAACAGGTCAAAACTTAGCCACATTATTCTTGTACCTACTCTCCTCCTTAAATAGAAATATAATGTCTAATGAACTATTAAGGACCGAGGAGCCAAGACCAAGAAGATTCCACAAAGTAAGGATGGTAGAAGGAAAAAATAGGAGCCTATTTCTACAAAATATTGCTAGAGTTTCAACTGCCCCAAACTGGCTTCCTATAGTTTTTGTATGAATTATGTGTTCCACTATAGTAACATTCATGATGTGTATACAAAAAAGTGAAAATAAATCAATTAAATAAATAACTATTGCCCAAAACACCTGAGCTATGAAACAGTTAACAGTGATTATAACATTAAAATAACTGGGACTTCCACCAAGATGGAGGCATAGGTGGAAGCACTGTACCTTCTCACACAACCAAGTTTAAAAACAACAAAGTTTTAGCAATAAAAATGCAGCCAAACCACAGAAAATTGAACTACACAGAAGTATAACAACAACAAACCCTTCAGCCAAACCAGTAAGAGGGGCAGGAGCCAGCAGCAGAGCGGGGTCGGGCAGGAAAGATCCACTGGACTGACCCGGGTGCGCTACCCAGGTGCAGCACCCAGGTGCGCCAACAGCCGTGGGTGGATCCGAGGTGTGGAGAAGCGGGAGGACCCACTGAGGGAGCAAGGTGGTGAACCCACTTAGGGCGGACTGTGGTCACACATTCACATGCAGATAAACCGGTGAAGGAGCTAGTGGCGGTGAGAAGGACTGGGCAGGCCCCAGCAGCTGGAAGCGGTAGAGGGAACCGCCATTGTCCCTCTCTGACCACGCCCCCACAGACAGTCACAAACCAGCGACCAGGGTGGCCCCGCCCTGGTGAACACCTAAGGCTCTGCTCCTCATACATAACAGGTGCAAACAGACAAAACATGGCTCAAGAACAACTCAGAGCCCCAAAGCCGATAAATCTAAGCAATGAAGAAAGAGCCAAACTTTCAGATGCACAGTTCAAAACACTGGTGATCAGGATGCTCACAGAACTGGTTGATTTTAGTCACAAATTAGAGGAACATATGAAAGCTAAACTAATTGAAATGAAGGGAAATGCACAGGAAACCAATAGTAATGGAAAGGAAACTGGGACTCAGATCAAAGGAGTGGACCAGAGGAGGAAAAGAATGACCAAACAGAAAAGGATGAAGAAACAAGAATTCAAAAAAATGAGGAGAGGCTTAGGAACCTTCAGGACATCTTGAAACGTTCCAACATCCGAATTATAGGGGTACCAGAAGGGGAAGAGGAACAGCCACGAGTGAAAAACTTATTTGAACAAATAATAAAGGAGAACTTCCTCAATCTGACAAAGGAAATAGACTTCCAGGAAATCCAGGAAGCTCAGAGAGTCCCAAAGAAGGTGGACCCAAGAAGGAACACACCAAGGCACATCATAATTACATTAGCCAAGATTAAAATGAAGGAGAGAATCCTAGAAGCAGCAAGAGATAAGGGGACAATCACCTACAAAGGAGTTCCCATCAGACTGTCAGTGGATTTCTCAAAAGAGATCTTACAGGCAAGAGGGGGCTAGAAAGAAGTATTCCAAGTCATGAAATCCAAAGACCTACATCCAAGATTGATCTATCCAGCAAAGCTTTCATTTAGAATGGAAGGACAGATAAAGTGCTTCTCAGATAAGATCAAATTCAAGAAGTTCATCATCACCAAGCCCTTATTATATGAAATGTTAAAGGGACTTATGTAAGAAAAAGAAGATAAAAAAGATGAACAGTGAAAGGACAGCAGACTCACAGTTATTAAGAATCGCACCTAAAACAAAAGCAAACTAAGAGGACAGCTAAATCAGGAGCAGAACCATAGAAATGAAGATAACATGGAGGGTTAGCAACAGGGGAGTGGGAAAAGGAGAAGGGGGGAGAAGGTACAGAAAATAAGTAGCATAGATGGTAGGTAGAAAATAGATAGGGGGAGGGCAAGAATAGTATGGGAAATATAGAATCTAAAGAACTTGAGACACACGGGTGGTCATAAACTAAAGGGGGGAATGGTGGGAGAGGGGGTGTGCAGGGTGGGGGGAATGAAGGGGAGAAATAAAACTGTAATGGCATAATAAAATATATATTTAAAAAACATTAAAATAACTTTTTTAAATTTTCCTAATTTTCTCCTCTTGGTTCCCCTCTGCCATGTACCCTTCCTCTCACAAGCATCCCCCACCTTAGTTCATGCCCATGGGTCATACATATATAGGTTCTTTGGCTTCTCCATTTCCCATTCAATTATTTACCTCCCCCTACTTCGTCTCTACAGTTTATCTTTATTTATCCCTGTACCTTTCCCCCCATTCTTTCCCCTCTGCACTGATAACCCTCCATGTGATCTCCATTTCTGTGATCTGTTCCTATTCTAGTTGTTTACTTAGTTTTTGTTTTAGGTTTAGTTGCTGATAGTTGTGAGTTTGTTGTCATTTTACTGTTCATAGTTCTGATCATCATCTTCTTCTTAGATAAGTCCCCTTAACATTTCACATAAGCAGGGTTTGGTGATGATGAACTCCTTTAAATTGGACCTTATCTAGGAAGCATTTCATCTGCTCTTACATCCTAAAT
This sequence comes from Artibeus jamaicensis, assembly GCF_021234435.1. Classification (NCBI taxonomy): domain Eukaryota; kingdom Metazoa; phylum Chordata; class Mammalia; order Chiroptera; family Phyllostomidae; genus Artibeus; species Artibeus jamaicensis. Next base: position 49,386,072 of record NW_026522030.1, read on the forward strand.
GAGAGTTTTGCTTGATAAAGTAATCTTAGATATAAATCCTTGCGTTTCATGGCTTGGAATACTTTCCAGCCCATTCTTGCCTGCAAGATTTCTTTTGAGAAACCAGCTGATAACCTTATGTTCTCTTTTTTGTGGGTCCTATCTCCTTATCTCTTTCTGCTTTTAAGTTTCTCTCCTTATCTTTAATCTTGGGTAATGCAATTATGATGTGCATTGGTGTGTTTCTCCTTAGGTCCAACTTCTTTGAGACTCTCTGAGCTTCCTAGACTTGCTAGAAGTCTATTTTCTTTGCCAGATTGGGAAAGTTCTCCTTCATTATTTATTCAAATAAGTTTTCAATTTCTTTCTCTTCATCTTCTCCTTCTGGCACCTCTATGATTCAGATACTGGAGTGTTTAAAGTTGTCCTGGAAGTTCCTAAACCTCTCTTCATATTTTTGAATTCTTGTTTCTTCATTATGCTCTGGTTGAATGTTTCTTTCTTCCTTTTGCTTCAAGTGGTTGATTAGAGTCCCAGTTTCCTTCTCTTCCCTGTTTGTTCCCTGTATATTTTTTATTTACTTCACTTTGTATAGCCATCTGATAGGTTGGCTGTTTCTTCATCACTTATTTTTAGTTTTGGGGCTTTGATCTGTTCTTTCATTTGGGCCATATTTCTTTGTCTTGGTGTGCCTGTTATGTAGTAATGGGCAGAGCCTTAGGTATTTATTAGTGTGGGGCAACCCATATCACTGTGTTGTGGCTCCGTATATGGGGGAGGTGTCTAAGAAGGGAAAATGCCACTTTCTCAGCTTTTGGCCAGCTTTCAGTCACTTCCCTGCTACCCACAAGTACATTGGTCCCTACTGGTGCTGATTCCAAGATGGGTGTTTTTGTCTACATTGTAGGACTCTGTGGGTCTGTCCAAAGAACTCTCTTTTGATGCTGAGAGTTTCTCCCACTGCCACCCTAAACCCCAAAGGTTTTGAGGCTTTATTACCCTGCCCTGGAACCCTGGGTTGCACAGTCTGTCTTGCTCCCCAGATGTTCCTCCCCATTCATCAGCATGCAAATATGATACTGCCTGATCTACCACCCTTAACCTCACCTGCCCCCATCCTCCAGCCACCAACTTGCTAAGAGTCCTCTCTGCCCTGGCTGTCCATCTCCTCCCCTCCTACTGGTCTGGGTGAATGTTTGTTTCTTAACTCCTTGGTTGTCAGACTTCCATACAGTTCAATTTTCTGGCAGTTCTGGTTATTTTTGTTTTTAGATTTGTTGTTGTCCTTCTTTTGGTTGTGTAAGGAGGCAAAGTGTATCTACCTACACCTCCATCTTTGCCGGAAGTCCAACATTAAAGTAACTTTAAAGTGCGTGAGCATGTGAGAGGAAACGTGCTATTTCCTAAAGCAAATGTGAGTCAAATATTTCACTGCTTACATTTGAAAACACTCCTAATCAAAATAGCTAGAACACAGCAGGAAATGTCATGATTCCTTGATATTGAGTGTTCTCTCCAAATCCCCATTAATAAATGGAGCCAGACACTCATTTGATGCTATTATTCTTAAATTAATAATATTACCCTACACTTAGTTGTGTTACTATAGGAATACGCTTAATCCATACTTAGCTATTTCTTCTTCTGTTATATTTGGGATAGCATTATTGGCTTGGTGCAAAGATTAAGTTATAATGATTGTAAATGATTTTCCTGAAGTTCCTATGAGTGCTGAATAAATATCAGTTTACTTAGAGCAACATGCCCCTGCTAAACTCCTGTGAGTATAATGGTGATTACAATTTTATTTATTCAGTATCTGCTACAAAAATCTCTATTGGTCATTAAGCATATAATTTAAATCAAGATTAACAAAATTTTTCAGATTTTTTTGCCCTAGAGTCATGTTTAGTAATAGTTTATGTTCATGAATACTTTTAACTGAGTTCTTATAGAACCAAATAGAACAGTACTAATTTAGTTGACCTATGTTCTACTGGCAAATAGGTTTATTTAATTTCTTTAAAAGTCTCGGCAAAAAACTAGATAATTGAATTTATTCACAAGTGAGGCAATATTTCTTGTTTTTAATTTTCATCATTTTTCTTACCCCCATAACATTATTTCAGGCAAACATATGCTTAACTGTAGGGGAAAAAGAAGAATGCTTTCAAGAACAAGTGACAATTTAGAATTTGTGTGGAATAATGTGTTCTTGAGAAGGTACACATTTTTAGATTAAATTTGTTAATACTTTGAAGATTTTCAAATCTATGTTCATAAGACAGATTGGTTAGAAATTTTCCTTTCTCATATCTGATTCCATCAGATGACCTCATAGAATAAATTAGGAAGTTTCCCCCTGCTTCTGATATCTGGAAGAGAGTATGGAGAAATTGTATAATCTCTTTTTTAAATGGTTGGTACAGATATCTCAATAAACATTAAAAACTTCAAGAGTTGATAAATCCGAGGGGGCTTTCAAGATGGCAATGGACTAGGATGGAGCAGATACCAGTTCCTAGTACAAAAGGGAGAGAAACCTGTCCAATCAGAGGAGGTGAAACCAGCAAGCCAGCAGTTGCCAAGCACATATGAAAATAAGAGAACAGAAACCTCATCAGTCACAGAGGAACCAGACGGTGGGAGACAGCAGCGGTACAGTAGTCTCTGGGACGCAGCAAAGAGAAACAGCCGGTGCAGGGTAGGGGAACCAGCGCCCAGTGGCGAGAGCTCAACAGCGCAGGGACAGCCTTCAGCACCCAGCCGGCTCCCTCCCTAGGATTTTTGAGCCAGGGGCCTGCCAAGTGGCCCAGCCAGAGGGGAGCTGAGGTGATTTCAGTCTGTGCATAGCTCGGAGGTCCAGCGTCTGGTGGGAGCTGTGTCTGGGAGAGTGCCTAACAGCATCTGGGACAGCGTTCAGCGCCCGGACGGCTCCCTCCCTGGGATTTTTCTGCCAGGCAGGCCAAGTGGCCCAAGCAAAGAGGTGTGGAAGGAATTTCAGCCTGCACGCAATTTGGGGAACTAGTCACGCCACACGCAGTGTATCTGGGCGAGTGCCTGAGGGTGCCTAGGCCAACATTCAGCACCCAGAAAGCTCCCTCCCTAGGATTTTTGGGCCTGGACCTGCCAAGAGACCCAACCAGAGGGGAGCAGAGGAGATTTCAGCCTGCACACAGTTCTGGGTCCAGCGCCCGGCATGGTGCTGCTCCATCCCTAGGTTTTTTTGGCAGAGGTTGGCCAGGGGACCCAGACAAACATAGGAGCAGAAGGGATACACACCACGCAGCGTGCCATGACGTGTGCACAGAGTTTCTAGGTTGGCACCCAGTCCTCAGATCGGCTTCCAGCTTTCAGTCCACCCCCCTCAGACTATCTGGAAGCCCTGGGCTCTGAGGGGTCCTGGGAAAAGAGCTGAGACCCTCAACCCCCTCCCTTTCTGGCCAAGCAAGGTGGGGTGCCAGGAGAGACTTGTTTGATAGAGTTTGCGGAGAGGGTGCTGAGGACAAAGGGCCCCAACCAAGGACTCTGTGTTTGCCAGCCCAGGAGAACTGAGAGGTACAGCGTGGGGCTCTGAATACAATAGACACAACAGCCTGGTCTGCTCCACACCCAGCTTGGCAGCGAACCCAAGATTGGGCAGAGGGCCTAGAGCTTCCCCACAGAACTGGGGCAGGTCTGTGCTCAATCCCGAGGGAACCAGGCAACTAGGCTGGTGCAGGTGCCCGCAAACACACCGAACCAGCCCATGGCGGTAACCCCTGGGAGGGAAGCGCTGTGAGGAAGCCCTAGTTCCCCATTGTAGGGAGCTGGGGAGAGGCGCCAAGTGTCTGGATCCTGAGAGGGGCTGGCTGAAAAAATCACAACAATCGACCCTCAGCCAACTGCAACCAGAAAAACCGGTTCAGCTAGTTTGAAGCCAACAAGTGACATTTCCTTTTCTGATGTTGTTTTGGGGGGATTATTTTTGTTTGTGTGTTTTTTGTCTTTTGTTTCTTGTTTTTTTTTCACTTTATTTTATTTTTATTCTTTCTTTTTTAAAATTTTCTCCCTTCTCCATTCCTTTTCTTTATCTTTTTGCTTTTTTAAAGTAATCTGTTATTTCTTTTAAACTTTATTACTGTTTCATCTTTCCATACTTTTTTCCTCTTTTCCCGAATTTTCTGTTTTATTTCTTTTTCTTTTCTTTCTAAACTTATTGCTCTTTCCTCCATTTCCCTACCATTTTTTCTTTCTTCCTTTTATTTCTTTCCTTGTCATTTCTTTCTTTTACCCACAAGAGTCACAATCAACTTGAAAATATGAAAAGACCAGAGCTGGACCCATAGAAGAGGCCTCCCAATAGTAGAGCCAGAGAGACAAATTGCACATTGCTGTAGGAGAGAAGCCACAAGTTGCTGCATATTTGAGTAGGTGGAAGCAGAGAACGACAGGATAATCAAAAGAGGCTGCACCATTGAAATTCACAGGCATTCCACCACAAAAGTTCACACCATAAACCCAGGGTGTCACAACAGATCAATCTAAGAAGCTGAGGCTAACAAGAAGAGTCTCACAAACAATGGGAAGACAAAGAAACAATCCCCAAATGAAAGGAAAGGAGGAACCCTCAGAAAGAATGTTAGATGAAACAGAGGCAAGTCAACTATCAGATACTGAATTCAAAGCACTGGTTATCAGGAAGTTCAAAGAGCTCACAATCAGCTACCAGAAACTACAGGGGAGTTACAATGATCTCACTGCAAACTATATCAACATGAAAAAGGAAATGGAAATTATTAGCAAGGGCCAAGAGGAAATGAAGAATACAATTTCTGAATTAAAAAACACAGTACAAAGCATTAAAAATATGGTAGATGAGACAGAAGATCAGATTACTGAATTGGAGGACAAAGTAGAAAGCATCTCACAGAAAGAGCAAGAAAATGAACAGAGGCTCAGAAAGAATGAAGAGGGATTAAGAGAAATGCAAGACAATATGAAACGTAATAATATCCGAATAATAGGAATACCAGAAGGAGAAGAAGAAGAACAAGGAATAGAAAACGTATTTGAAAGAGTAATGAGAGAAAATTTCCCTAATTTGATGAGAGAAAAAGTCACACAAATCCAGGAATTGCAGAGAGTCCCAATCAAGAGGAACCCAAGGAGGCCCACTTCAAGACACATCATCATCAAAATGGCAAAATTCCAAGACAAAGAGAGAATCTTAAAGGCAGCAAGAGAGAAAAAAGAAGTAACATACAAGGGAGCCCCAATAAGGTTAGCTACTGACTTCTCAATGGAAACAGTCCAAGCAAGAAGAGAATGGCAAGAAATATTCCAAGTAATGAGAACCAGAGGCCTACAACCAAGGCTACTTTACCCAGCAAGGCTCTCAATCAAGATAGAAGGCCAAATAAAGAGCTTCCAAGACAAAAGACGTCTAAAAGAATACGCCTCCACCAAACCAGCTCTACAAGAAATACTAAAAGGACTGCTTTAAGGAAAGGAAGGAAAAGAGGGAAACAGAGAGGAACACAGGTACAAAAATGGCAATGAGTAAGTACCTATCAATAATAACCTTAAACGTAAATGGATTAAATGCTCCAATCAAAAGACACAGAATAGCGTCATGGATAAGAAAGCATGACCCGCATATATGCTGCCTACAAGAGACTCACCTCAGGACAAAAGACCATCACAGACTAAAAGCGAAAGGCTAGAAACAAATTTTCCAAGCAAATGGACAAGAAAAAAAAGCTGGGATAACAATTCTCATATCGGACAAAATAGATTTCAAAAAAAGGGCCATAAAGAGAGACCCAGAAGGTCACTTCATAATACTCAAGGGAAGAATCCACCAAGAAGACATTAACATCATAAATATATATGCACCCAACATAGGAGCACCAAAATATATAAAGAAAATCTTAGAGGAATTCAAGAAAGATATAGATAGCAACACAATTATAGTGGGGGATTTTAACAACCCACTGTCAAAAATGGACAGATCTTCCAAACAAAATATCAACAAAGACATTGCGGTATTAAACAACACCCTAGATGAAATGGACCTAACATATATACAGAGCTCTTCACCCCAAAGAAGCTAAATACACATTCTTTTCAAATGCACATGGAACATTCTCAAAGATAGACCACATGATAGGACACAAAACAAGCCTCAACAAATTCAAGAATATTGAAATCATACCAAGCATTTCCTCTGACCACAAGGGGCTGAAACTGGAAACCAACCCCAAAGGAAAAAAACCAAAACACCCAAAATCATGGAGACTGAATGGTATACTATTAAACAACAAATGGGTCAAGAATGAAATTAGGGAAGAAATCAAAAAGTTTCTGGAAACAAATGAAAACGATCTCACAACAACCCAAAACTTATGGGACACAGCGAAGGCAGTCCTGAGAGGGAAGTTTATAGCAATACAGGCCTACCTAAAGAAGATAGAAACATTTCAAACAAACAACCTTACTCTACGCCTGCAAGAACTCGAGGAACAACAACAAAAACAGCCCAAAGCAAGCAGAAGGAAGGAAATAACCAAGATCAGAGCAGAACTAAACAACATAGAGACTAAAAGCACAATTCTAAGGATCAATGAATCCAGGAGTTGGTTCTTTGAAAAGGTAAACAAAATAGACAAGCCTTTAAGTAGGCTCATCAACAAAAGAAGGGAACAGACATAAATAAACACAATCAGAAATGAAAGAGGAACAGATAACAACTGATACCACAGAAATACAAAGGATTGTAAGAAATTACTATGAAGAACTGTATGCCAAGAAATTTGAAAACCTAGGGGAAATGGACACATTTCTAGAAAAATACAATTTTCCAAAACTCAATGAAAAAGAAGTAGAAAATCTGAACACACCAATAACAGCAAAAGAAATTGAAGCAGTAATCAAAAAACTCCCATCGCACAAAAGCCCTGGACCAGATGGGTTCACAGGAGAATTCTACAAAGCATTTAAGGAAGAGCTAACCCCTATTCTTCACAGACTATTCCAAAAAATCCAAAAGGATGGAAAACTCCCAAACTCCTTTTATGAAGCCAGCATCATCCTAATTCCAAAACCAGATAGAGATACAACAAGGAAAGAAAACTTCAGGCCAATATCACTGATGAACATAGATGCTAAAATCCTCAACAAAATATTTGCAAATCACATCCAACAATATATCCAAAAGATTATACACTATGACCAAGTGGGATTCATCCCAGGGATGCAAGGATGGTTCAACATTCACAAATCAGTAAATGTAATCCATCGCATAAACAAAATCAAAGACAAAAACCACATGATCATATCAATAGATGGGGAAAAAGCTTTTGATAAGGTACAACACCCATTTATGATAAAAACACTCAGCAAAGTGGGAATACAGGGAGCATTCTTCAATATAATAAAGGCCATTTATGAGAGACCTACAGCCAATATCATACTCAATGGGCAAAAATTAAAAGCTTTTCCACTAAGATCAGGAACAAGACAAGGATGTCCACTTTCACCACTTCTACTCAATATAGTATTAGAAGTTTTGGCCACAGCGATCAGGCAGGAAAAGGAAATAAAGGGCATCCAAATAGGAAAGGAGGAAACAAAACTGTCACTGTTTGCAGATGACATGATAGTGTACATGGAAAATCCTATAGACTCTACCAAAAAACTGTTCAAACTAATTAATGAATTTGGCAAAACAGCAGGATACAATATCAATATCCAAAAATCAAAGGCATTTTTGTATACTAACAATGAATCAGCAGAAGCAGAAATCAAGGAAAAAAATCCCATTCGATATAGCAAAAAGAAAAATAAAATATCTGGGAATAAACCTAACCAAGGAGGTAAAAGACATGTATGCAGAAAACTACACAGCACTGAAGAAAGAAATCAGGGAAGACACAAACAAATGGAAACATATACCTTGTTCATGGATTGGAAGAATTAACATCATCAAAATGTCCATACTACCCAAAGCAATATACAGATTCAATGCAATACCTATTAAAGTATCAATGGCATATTTCACAGACATAGAACAAACACTTCAAAAATTTATATGGAATCAGAAACGAGCCCGAATAGCAGCTGCTCTTTTGAGAAAGAAGAACAAAGTAGGAGGGATCACAATACCTGATATCAAACTGTATTACAAAGCCACTGTAATCAAAACAGCCTGGTACTGGCATAAAAACAGGCACATAGACCAATGGAACAGAACAAAGAGCCCAGAAATCAAGCCAACTCTCTACAGTCAATTAATATTTGACAAAGAGGGCAATAACATAAAATGGAGTAAAGATAGGCTCTTCAACAAATGGTGTTGGGAGAACTGGACAGCTACGTGCAAAAAAAATGAAACTTGAGCACCAACTTACGCCATACACCAAAATAAATTCAAGGTGGATAAAAGACTTAAATATAAGCCGTGACACCATTAAAGTCCTAGAGGAGAACATTGGCAAGAAAATCTCAGATATTCCACACAGCAACATTTTTACTGATATGTCCCCTAGAGCAAGGAATATAAAGGAAAGAACAAATGGGATCTCATCCAAATAAAAAGCTTCTGCATGGCTAAAGAAAACAGTATTAAATTAAAAAGACAACCAACTGTATTGGAAAACATATTTGCCAATGATACCTCAGACAAAGGTTTAATCTCCAAAATATACAAAGAACTTACACAACTCCACTCTAGGAAGACATCTAACCCAATTAAAAAATGGAAAAAAGGACTTGAACAGACAGTTCTCCAAAGAGGACATAGAGAATATCCAGAGACACATGAAGAGATGCTCAATATCATTAGCTATCAGAGAGATGCTAATTAAAACTACAATGAGATACCACTTTACACCAGTCAGGATGGCTATCATAAACAAAGCAACAAACAACAAATGTTGGAGAGGTTGTGGGGAAAAGGGGACCTTAGTTCACTGTTAGTGGGATTGCAGATTGGTACAACCATTATGGAAAAAGTATCAAATTTTCTCAGAAAAATAAAAATCGACCTGCCTTTTGACCCAGCAATTCCACTGTGAGGATTATATCCCAAGAATCCTAAAACATCAATTTCAAAGAACCTATGCACCACAATGTTCATAGCAGCACAATTTACAATAGCCAAGAGTTGGAAGCAACCTAGGTGCCTGTCAGTAAATGAATGGATCCAAAAATTGTGGTACATATACACAATGGAATTCTATGCAGCAGAGAGAAAGAAGGAGCTACTACCCTTTGCAACAACATGGATGGAACTGGAAAGCATTATGCTGAATGAAATAGGCCAGGTGTTGAAAGACAAATACCATATGATCTCACCTTCGACAGGAAGCTAAACAACAAAACAAACAAGCAAAGAGAATAAAAACAAAGGCACTGAAATAGAGAACAAGTGGGCAGCGACCAGAGGGGATAGGGAAGGGAATTTAAGGGGAAAAGGGGGTAGGGATTTGGAGGAACAAATAAGAAGGACACAGGGACGAGACCTAAGGGGGTTGGAAATGAGAGGGAGGTGGGGAGCAAGGAGCGGGGGAGTCTGGGATGGGAGAAATAGACAAAAAAACTGTACTTGAAAAATAAATAAAATTAAAAAAAACATGATAATCACTAAGTACTCAGTATTTGTCTGGCTAAGGGCAACTAATTTTAACTAAAGTTCTTTTCAAAAGAGAACTGTTTCAGGCTGTGAACAACAGTCTGAAGTTTTGCAACTGAATGGAGAGAAATTTTTTTTGGAAAAATTTATGGGCAAGTGTGTAAAAACTAAATGTATATGTAACAAATTAATTCTTTAGGAAAATATTGAACTTTTTACAACCCCCCCCCAAAAAAAAGAGTTGATAAATCCATTCATGACAAGTACATAGAAAAGTTTTAAAAAATAATTATAGCTCAGCTCATGGCAACTGAGCTATAAATAGGTTAGCAGTGATTACAACAATAACTTTATTATAACATTAAAAATGATATTATTCTAGCATATCAATCAAAATGAACTAAGATATGAACTTTTTCATAGTGAGTGCTTATAAATAAAATAAGAATGCAAATGAGGGAGAGATTCTGATATTTGGCCTAAATCTGAGACATAGGCAAATAGTGATATGGTACAGTAAAGGAATTTGGACCTAGCAACTGAACATCGTCAAGCCCATCCGTAATTATCACAATTTCATGAAGTGGCTGTAATCAAAGTCCTCATATTTCACAAATGATAATGTGCTTAAAGAGGGAGAGAGTAAACAAGTATGAGTTTCTTTCTCTCCAGCACCCTGCTACGTCCCACCATGCTGATTTTCTGAATCAGAAGACTGCATTCCCTGGAAAGGGAGAATAGGATTTAGGAACCTTCTGCTAATTTGTGTGCTAAACTTATCCCAGCGATTTAGCATTAATACTGAACTATTCCTGTGATTTGCAGTTAGAAGGTTGGATGAATGGATAGTTGAATGAATAGAATAACAGCACAGACATCTTGATTTTGAGTCTAAGGAAAAGACAATCCAATTAAAACCCAATGTTCTCTAACATGTAAAATGAGGAGCTATGGTTTGGGATCTCTCATATTGATGAGGTTGGAAGTCGGGTAGGGTAGAAGATTTCTCACTTCATCCCAGTTAGTACCCTGGCAGTACTGATGAGAGGGTCCTCTGCACCACAGTGCTTCAGGTTCTGAGAGATTTGGGTGAGGTGGATTATCTTCTGTTCCGCAGCACATTAATGAGACAGTTCAAGTAGATATTAATGATAGAGGGTAGTAGTTGTCCTGGAAAGTGACAACAGTAAGCGTTGCCAAAGTATATATTACTTGTAAAATAACTTTCTAGTATATAACTGATTTGAGCTTCTATAAAAGTTCCCACCCAATTCATGTATAGCAGGTGTCAGAGAAACTTGTGAAGCCACAGAAATAGACAGAAATGATTTCTGTTCCACTGACGCTTTCCCATCAGGTTATCTCACCTTTCATTGACTCTGAGATATTTTCAAGCTCAGAAAGTTATAGAATCTTAATATAAAATAAAACATTTCTTGTTCGTAAAAATACAAATTGTGTCTGGTGAATGTACACATAAAAAGTGCCCTGTGGATATTGGGCAGTTTTGTAAATTCATTTCAGCTTTTCTGGTAGTTGTTAACATTCGTGTTTTTTAAATTCAGTTTAACATCTACTGGCTACTTGATTAATTAATGAAGTAATAAAAATTTTAAAACATTAGAAAAAAATTTCCTGCCAGTAATATCACATAGGCTTTGGGTTTTATTTTCTGAAATGTTATCAATTAATGATTCAATTTCTTTAATAGATATAGGTCTATCCAGATATCTATTTCCTTACATGAGTGTAAGGAAATACACTTTCCTTTTTCATAGTGTGTATGCTTCAAGAAATTGATCTGCATCATGTACATTATCAAACTGAAGGGCATAGATTTGTTCATAGTATTCTTCTGTTATTGTTTAATGCCCACGAGTCAGTAATGATGACCCATCCTTTATTTCCGATATTAATGATTAGTGTTTTCTATTTTTTCTTAATTAGCAGATATAGATTGTCAAATCCATTGATCTTTTCAAAGAATAAGCTTTTTAAAATTTCATTATTTTTTCCTGTTTTCAATTTTATTGATTTCTATTCTGCTTTTATTTATTTTTCCTTCAGCTTGCTTTAAGTTTAAATTGCTCTTTTTAAATTGCTCTTTTTCCATAAGCAAAAGTTTTAATTATTGATTTTTTTCTTTTCTTACACATTGTAAATTTCCCTTTATGCACTCTTTTCAGTATGTCTTGCAAATTTTCATCAGTTTCATTTTCTTTAGTTCAAAATATTTTTAAATCCCTTGAGACTTTTTTTTTACTTATTTACCCCACGCTTTATTTAGGGAAGGAGACATCATTTCCCTCCCTAGCTACCACCATATACTCTCATTCCTTTTAAAACAAAAATCTTTGCCCTGGCTGGTGTAGCTCAGTGGATTGAGTGTGGGCTGTGAATGAAAGAGTTGCTAGTTTGATTCCCAGTCAGGGCACATACCTGGGTTGTGGGCCAGGTTCCCAGTGGGGGGCACATGAAAGACAACCACACATTGGTGTTTCTGTCCTTCTCTTTCTCCCTCCCTCCCCCTCTCTCTAAAAATAAATCAATAAAACAGAAATCCTTGAGTCATCTCTAATTCCTATTTCCAACTGTTCAATTTCCATTCTCTTCCACAGTCAGTCAAACAAATTTTGGTTATATTATAATCTTAATTATCCCTGTATGGAGATGATATGACCTTAATATACACAGCATTGATGAAAAAATTAAAGACATACAAAAATGAAAACATATCATTTGTTCCTGGATTGTAAAACTTCATATTGTTAAAATGTCCATACTACCCAAAGCACTCTGTCAATTTATAGAAATCCCTATCAAAATCCCAATGTCGTTTTTTACATAAATAGAAAAAATAACTCTAAAATTTATAGGAAATCATGAGAGATCCCTACTGGTCAAATCACTCTTGAAAGAGAGAAAGAAAGCTGGAGGTATCACACTTCCTGATATCTAAATAAACAGTAGCACAAAGCTACAGTGTTATACTTGAAAGAGTGTGCTACTGTTATATGGATACTTGTGTAAACAATGGTACAGAATAGCCATCCTATAAATAAGTACTCGAATACATAGTAAATGATCACTGACAAAGGCACTGAGAATACACACAAGGCAAATGACAGTTAGTTTAATAAATGGTGTTAGGAAAACTGAATATGCACATGCAAAAGTATAAAATTGGGTTCATTTTACATAAAACATGAAAAAAAACCCTCAAAATGGATTAAAGGTATAAATGTAGGACCTGAAAACCATAAAACTGCTATAGGCCAGAAAAAAATCCTCCTTGACATTGATCTTGGCAATGTTTTAATAGATACAAAACCAGTAGCATAGGTAACAAAAGCAAAAATAGAACAGCACTACTATGTCAAAAAATAAAAGGTTCTGCAGAGCAAAGGAAATAATTAAAAGAATAAATGACAACCTACAGATGAGAGAAAATACTTGCAAACCATATTATCTGCTAAAGGATTTACATCAAAAATATATAAGGAGGTGCCACAATGCAATAGCAAAAACTTGAACCACACAAACAAAAACACAATTATAAAATGGACTATGGATTTGAACAGACATTTCTCCAAATACATACAAATGGCCAACAAGAACATAAAAAGATGCTCAAATACTAATCATCAGGAAAAAGGAAATCTAAACCACAATGGGAAATCTTACACCTGTCAGGAAGTCAATTATTTTTAAGTGTTGTCAAGATTGGCAGGATGTGATGAAACAGAAACCTTTATACAACCATTGGTAGAAATGTAAAATGGTGTATCTGCTGTAGAAAACAGTAAGGAAGTTCCTAAAAGTTAAAAAGCAAAACTACCATATGATCTAGCAATCATATGCACGTTTGGTTATATATCTAAAATGTATGAAATTAGAACCCAAAAAAGATATTAGCACTCTTATGTTAATTGCAGCACCGTTCACAATATCGAAGCACTATTCCCAATAGCTGTAAAACCAAAATGTCCATTGATAGATGAATGAGAAAAAATATGATATATGCATGTAACAGAATATTATTCAGCCTTTAAAAAGGAAATCCTGAAATATGCAACACTGTGGTGAAAAAAGTCATTATAAGGAAACAAAACTATACATAATCTCTCTCATCAACATAGATGCAAAAAAATTATCCTACATATTACCAAATTGAACACAACACCTCTCATTCTCAAACAATATCCAAAAATTCAAGAGGAGGGAAGGTTCTCAAACTCATTTTACAAGGCCGGCATTATCCTAATTCTGAAACCAGATAAAGATACTATGAAAAAAGGAAAACTATAGGCAAATATTCCCAATGCACATAGAAACTAAAATCCTCAACAAATTATTAGCAAACCAAATATAGCAATGTCTCAAAAAGATTATAAACCATGATCAAGTGGGATTTATTTAGGCAATGCAAGGTTGGTACAACATTCACAAATCAGTAAATGTGATTCACCACATAAACATAATGAAGAATAAAAAACATGATTATATCAACAGATACAGAAAAAGTATTTGATAAATTCCAGCAATGATCTGTGATAACAACTCTCAGAAAAGTTTGAATAGTGGGAAAATAGAGAAACATAAAGGCCACGTATGACAGATCCATTGCCACCATCATACTCAATGGGCAAAAACTATAAGTATGCCCCTTAAGACTAAGAACAATACAGGGATGTCTGCTTTCACCTCTCTTATTTAACACAATTCTAGAAGTCTTAGCCCCAGCAATCAGACAAGAAGAAGGAATAAAAGATATTTGAACTGGGAAGGAAGAAGTAAAATTGTCTTTATTTGCAAATGACTTATAGTGTACATAGAAAACCCCAAAGGTTCCACCAAGAAACTACGAGAACTGATCAATTTAGCAAAGTAGCAAGATACAAAATTAATATCCAGAAATCAGTTGCAATATGCCCATAGTGAACTAACAGAAAGGAAAATTAAGAAAACACATTCACAGTTGCTTCAAAAAGAATAAAATATCTAGGACTAAACCTAACCAAGGATGTAGAAGACCTATACTCAGAAAATTGTAAGACACTGAAGAAAGAACCTGAAAGAGATACAAATAAGTGGAAACACATCCATGTTCATGGATAGAAAGAATTGGCATCATTCAAATAGCCATACTACCCAAGGTAATCTATAGATTCAGTGTGATTTCTATCAAGGTTCCAATGACGTATTCCACAGGACTAGAATATTTCAAAAATTTATATGGAGCCACAAAAGGCCCTGGATAGCAGAAGCAACCCTTAGAAAAAGAACAGAGTTGGAGGAATCACACTACCTAATTTCAAACTATACTAGAAGGTCACAGTCATCAAAATAGCATGGCACTGGCATAAAAATAAACATACATATCAACAGAACAGAATAGAGAGCCCAGAAATCAACCCAGAACTCTACAGTCAATCAATATTTTACAGAGGAGGTAAGTACCTACAGTGGGATAAAGATAGTGTATTCAATAAATGGTGTTGGGAAAACTGGACAGATACAAGTAGAGAAATAAAATTAGACCACCTTCTTATACCACACACAAGAATAAACTCAAAATGGACTAAAAACCTAAATGTTAGACCTAAAACTATAAAAATCATAGAAGAAAACATAGGCAGCAAAATCTTGGACATTACTCAAAGCAATATTTTATCAGATATATCTCCTCAGGCAAAGAAAACAATAAGTAAATAAATAAATAAAGAATGGGACTATATCAAACTAAAAACTTTTGCACAGCAAAACAAAACATCAATAAAATAAATAGCCCACAGAATGGGAGAACATATTTGCCAAACCATCTGATGAGGAGTTACCATCCAAAATTTATAAAGAACTTACAAAACAACACCAAACAAACAACCCAATTAAAAAAAATGGGCAAAGGACCTGAACGGAAACTTCTCCGATGAGGATATATACAAAAAGATGCTCAATGTCACTAATCATCAGAGAAATGAAAATTAAAAGCACAATTAGATATCTCATACCAGTCAGAATGGCTATTGTCAATATTTCAACAAACAAGAAGTGCTGGCAAAGATGTGGAGAAAGGGGAACCCTTCTGCACTGTTGGGGGGATGAAGACTTGTGCAGCTATTGTGGGAAGCAGTATGGAGATACTTCAAAAAAATAAAAATGGATCTGCCTTTTGACCCAGCAATCCCACTTCTGGGAATATATCTGAAGGAACCCAAAACACTAATTTGAAAGAACATAAGCACCCCTATGTTCATTGCAGTGTTATTTACAATCACCAAAATATGGAAGCAGTCCAAGTGTCCATCAGTAGATGGGTGGACAAGAAAAGTATGGGACATTTACACAATGGAATACTACTTGGCCATAAAAAATAAGAAAATATTACCCTTTGTGGCAGCATGAATAGACCTGAAGAACATTATGCTAAGTGAAATAAGCCAGTCAGAGAAGGTCAAATACCATATGATTTCACTCATATGTGGAATCTAATGAATAAACTGAACTAACAAGCAATATAGAGACAGACTCATAGAGAACAGGCTGACAGCTCTGGGGAGGGGGAGGGGAGGGTGTGGAGTGATTGAGCACAAAGGAAAAAGGACTCATGGAACATAGACAAGAGTGTGGTGTTTGGTGGGGCCAGGGTGGTAGGTATAAGGGGACTAAATGGTAATAAAAAAAGCACAATAAAATAATTTTTAAAAATTAATTAATTTAATCTATCATATCAATAGACTAAAGAAAAAATAAAATCACATGATCATAATGACAGAGGCAGAAAAAGCATTTGACCAAAATTCAATAGCCATTCATAAGAAAAATTCTCAGTAAGCTAAACTACAACAGGAAAACTTTCTCTACTTGACAAAAACCAATGACTACCATTAGCTAATGATAAGCTTGAATCTCTCCTACTAAGAATAGGAACAAGGAAAGGAAATTTCCCCTCACCACTGCCTTTCACCACCATCCTGGACATCCTGGCTAAAGCGATAACACAGAAAGAGGAAAGAAAACAGACACATAAGATGTATAAATGTCAAGTCGTTAAAGTGCACTTCTGAAATGATACAATATTATATACCAAATATAATTAAAAATAAATTTGAAAAAATAATTTGATAAAGTCTATTTTAAACTATTCACTATATTATAATAGTGTTCATATATATTTTGTTAAGTACATATAAAATAAAAAAGAGAATATTAATTTGGAGACTTATAAATGGGAATTTCAATCACATAAAAAAATTGTAGTCAAAGAAGGGTATCAATAGTCAATAACATGATTTTGTTAGAAAATATACTCCAAATTCAAGAAGTTAAAGACAATCATTAAGATAACGATGAGATAAACATATAACCTACAATTTACCAATCAAGAAAAGGAAAAAAGAGGAATTAAAATTAAATCCAATGAAAGGCAGGGAATGTGTAAGTCAAGAATCAAATATGAGGACAGCTAAAAAAATACACAGACGTTAAGAGGTAAACCTGGGTAAAATAATAACTTAAAAATGAACAAAGCTATATGGTGCTTGTGTATAATATTGTACTTATTTCATATTATACTTTGCTAATACAGCAAAACTATAGCCACATGAAAATGTCTACAAATTATCACTGAATGAAAATAAAGAAGTAAAATACTGAAGGACACTTGACATTCATACACTTGAACACTGGATAATGTACAGTTGCAAATTTTACCCACAGTAAACCATATATTCATTACTATTTCTATCAAAACCAGAGAAGTGTGGCCCTGGCTGGTGTGGCTCAGTGGACTGAGTGCCAGTCTGTGAACCAGAGGATTGCTGGTTCAATTTCCAGTCAGGGCACATGCCTGGGTTGTGGATCAGGTGATGTTTCTCTCCCTCTCTGTCTTCCCTCCTTCCCCTCTCTAAAAATAAATAAATAAAATCTTTTTCAAAATAAAAAAATAAAAGAACAGAGAAGTGTATGTTTGTGTGTGTATGTGTGTTCCTACTGTTGCGAAGGTTGGGAGGGAAGTTGAAAACACCAAAATTTGGAAATGTAAAGGTGAAAAGTGTCAGGGGTTTGAAGAAGCAGTACAAAGCTGGACAACTTACACAAACAGAGACCAGAAAGGGAAGAGATTTCAGATCATTGATGAGATTCGGGAAAATATGACAGCGCAGCTGATGACAATTGGGAGAACTGGGAATATATAAATGGGAATGAGGTCCCAGAGTGCCTACTTTGAAGGGGACTGGGGCATCATTGTCCTGTGTACAGTGTTTCTTATATCTTGTATCTTCTTCAATAAATGTCTCTATTTTTCATATTGCATGTCTGGTTACTTTCTGGACAGACCTCATAATACATATCTTAATTTTTAAACAAGGTACATAAAATACTGCTATAAAAATTACAACAATACTTTTAAATATAAACAAATATATAAAGTTTGAGAATAAATAAAAATATGTAAAGTAGATAAAAAAGCTAATGTAGCATTTTTAATATTGGAATAAAAATTTGTAAGTGTAATCATGAAATTAACCATAAAAACAGAACTAAGCTATATATATTTTGTATATATTATATATATATATATATATATGCATTCTAGCCCTTTTATGTTTTCAGTGATAGAGTCTTCAAATATGTCAGCATGTAACACAATTACAAGGAAAAACTAGCAGAGTCACAGCAACTGTGGGCAACTGTGGTTGACATTAACATGTTTACATCAGTAAATGAGAAATCCTGGTAACCAAAAGATATCAACATATTAGAGATTTAATAAAAAACTTAAATTTTTCAAATAAAAATTTTGCTACAAGAATAAGCATGAAATGAAGAAAATAATTTTTAAATGAAAATATCTATAAATTGTCACCTATTATCGCACAGAGAAAAGCATAAGAATAAGGGAAAATGTCAACTATATTCTGGAAAAGACAGCAAAAGAGAGTAACTAGTTTAAAACCAATAAAAAGTAATGAAACATGAAACAAATAAATCGCAGTGTGGAAAAAAACTAGTTCTATGAAAAGAGGTGAATAAATCATACACTTTGTTTTAAATTATTACTTAAATGCCCAAATGTAAAACATTATGACCAATTTTAGTAGCATCCATGCTAACATTAAAAATTAAGGAATTACATCAATACAAATAAACGTGTGTCCTATGTTTACAGCAGTGCTAAATTTATAATAGACTTGCAGACAACCTGAGTGCCCATCAGTACATCAGTGGATGAAAAAGCTGTTGTACACTTACACAATGGAATACTACGAAGCAGTAAAAAGAAGAAACTTACATTTTGCAACACCATGAATGGACCTGGAGAAAATTATGCTAAGTGAATTAAGCCAGTCAGTGAAAGAAAAATACCAAATGATCTCCCTTATATGTGGAATCTAATGAACACAATAAACCAATGAACAAAATAGTAACAGAAGCTTAGATACAAAAAAAAAAAATGCTGACAGCTGCCCGAAAGGAGAAGGTGAAAAGGTCATGAAAAAGGATGAAGGGATTAACCGGGAATATCTACGCACGACCCAAGAACAAAGACAACAGCAAGGGATTGGCCTGAGGGGGAGAGAGGGTGGGGCTGGGTGGAGGTGGGTGAAGGGCCAAACAGCTTTTTAACCATTTTAATGGCATAACCAATAAAAGTAATTTTTTAAATGTAGCTAAAGAAATGATTCAACATGTCTTCCTAACAGCTGACAAGCTAGCAGTTTTCCACTAATTTAAAATGGGAGAAACTTGTTTTCGCAAGGTAATCTGCTAGCCCAATCTCTTTGTATCAGAAATATTCACTTTGAAGTTATGTATCTCATTTGTATTTTATTTTTTAAAGATTTTTATTTATTTTTAGAGAGAGTGGAAGGGAGGGGGAGAGGGAGAGAAACATCAATGTGTGGTTGCCTCTCATGTGCCCCCTACTGGGGACCTTGCCCACAGCCCAGGCATATACCCTGGTTGGGGGTATTGAACTGCTGACACTTTGGTTCACAGGCCAGTACTCAAACTACTAAGCCACACAAGCCAAGGAAAAAGCATTTTCTCATTTTTAAAAGCATAATTATTGTCCAAAGAAGTTAAAAAAGAATAGTATTAATAAATGGACTTTGCATTCAATGATTAAAAAAATGAAGCAATTTTTTAAGTCAAGTGTTTAAAAATGTGTAGTTAAAATTTATAAGGGAAACAAAGAAATTAGTCCGAAGTACTGAGTTAAAATAAATTGTTAGTATAAGTCTAAATATTTTAGTGTGCATTTTCTAGTTCTTATCACGGGAGTTAACTGAAATTAATTTTGACATTAACCCTTAGTGGAAGTTTTTTTCTTACTTAGGAAGAGAACTCATATATGGGGCAAAGAAATTAAAGATGCTACAAGGCATCTTTTGAGAAGATAGAGTGCAAATGATGGGCTTCCCACTAGCCAAATTGTAAGTCACTGATCAATGAAAATAATACCTGATAAAAGAATTTATATTCTCTAATAAAATATAATCTCCTAATACTACTTATTATCAATACTAATTATACTTAAGCAACTGTTTGCTTTTAATCACAAGAACTGTATTCAGTGATACTCATTTTGAAACCATTAACATAGTTATGTTGAATATATGCTCTGAAAATTACAAAATATCTAAATATTCACATCCAAATCTCAATCAGAAGAAGATTTGTATTACAATATAATGACCACCAATTTACAAACTTATATCGTTACTGAACTAATTACAGTCTTATTCAAGCATGTTAAGTTTTGTGATTACTGGTTCAAGTGACTCGATTACATCCAAAGGCACGTGTCAGTCTGCAGCCTGGATTAGAAATTTACATGAAAGTTCAATCAGAGCTAAATCATTTTAGTTTCTATCTCATCTATCTATAGAGTGCACTCCACTCATTGCTAAGATTACTAATTTCCCATCATCATCATTAACCAGGTTTGGTCTTTAACCACTTTAGAAGTGTAACAAGGGGATACATTCTTTATGCTGAGAGGATATGTTAATCATACCTCCTTTCCTACAGAAAAATGCTTATTATTTCCATTACATATGATAACGTAATGGGCATAAAAGTATGTTCTCTCTTCTATATAAAATACCACCGTTAAATAGCATTCTCTACAATTTCCTGTGAATATCAACCAAAGATGATTCTAAAAGATAATAGAGTGAATACTGCCCAAATAAGAGACTTTCTTTACTTTCTTCATTAATAATGATTAGTTAGATTTTAAACTCTTGTAATCTCTTTTTGAAAACAACGAGATTATTTTACTAAAACAGTTAAACATGTAGATTATTAAGAGCACAACATAATTATTTGACTAAATTTATTAAGTTATAGATTGTAGCTACAATTCTTGGCTACTGAAGACTGAAAAAATAATTACACAAGTAATCTTTATAATATCATTAGTAAAATAACAGTTAAACAAAATACTGTTGATTTAACACTACAGAAACAAAATATTGAAAAAATAGCAAATACATTTTTAAATTTGAAACATTACATTAAATAAAAAAATGTATTTTTCAGAAGTTTTTTTTGCTAAAATTCTTTTAAATTGCAAAGAGAACCTCAGTATGGGAGACTAAAAGCAGATAATCATTTTAAGAAAGACAAATTCTACTACAGATTTATAATTTAATTTTTGGTTACAAAGAATAAAAACTTTTTGGTTTTGCTGTTCCAACAGTTAATTTTCAGATAAAAATAATTTTGTCGAAAAAATAATGTGGAAAATTAACAGTGTTCATGATTGTGACATTTGATAGATAAGAATCATCAATAAATTTATAAAGTTTTAGTCAAAAACATTGAATCAAAGAGTATACATTTTATATTTATGCTGACTGAAAAAATGTGTTTGAAATAAAATTATTAATGTCGTACAATATTAAAGATTTAGACCTCCCTGGCCCGTGTGGCTCAGTTGGTTGGACATCATCCTGAAAGTTGAAAGGTCGCTGGTTCCATTCCCTGTCAGGGTACAAGCCTAGGTTGCAGGTTGGGGTGTATATGAAAGGCTACCAGTTAATGTTTCCCTCTCACACTGATGTTTCTGTCTCTCTCCTTCTCCCTCCCTTCCCCTCTCTATAAAATAAAAAAAAGAGAGAGAGACACTATACAATATATTTTTTAAGATTTTATTGTTTTATTTTTAGAGAAAGGGGAAGGGAGGGAGAAAGAAAGGGAGAGAAACGTCAATGTGCAGTTGCCTTTCACATACCTCTAACCAGGGACCTGGCCCACAACCCAGGCATGTGCTTGCCCTAACTGGGAATCGAACCAGAGACCCTATGGTTCCCAGACTGGTGTTTAATCCACTGGGCAACCCAGCCAGGGCAAGACTATGCAATATTTCTCATACCGGATAAATTTCATCTACCATACCCATAAATATTTGCACACATACACACACGCGCGCGCACACACACACACACACACACATATAAATTTCCTGAAAGACATTTTCAGTTCTTTGAAATTCACTAGTTTTCATTCAAATTTGAGTTTGCATTTTATTTCAAGAATTTATAAATAATATATTTCTACCAAATAAGCACTCACATTTCTTTATCTGTGCCAAGTAGTATGGTATATGGCTCAGTTAGGCATAGTATGTTTTTTTTAACATAACTATTATTAAAATAACAATTATTTGAACAGGTAGTGTTATATCTGTCATATGCTGATATATTAAGGCTTGGTTGATAAAGAAAGTTATCTTTTTAACTTGAAGCAGTGATAAGTGACGATATAATGCCTAAATCTAAAATATAAAGCAATACAATTTTAACAAGTTATTTAGAAATAGGGCCATAAATACCACAAGTGGCAGCTAGAAGTCTGCCCCTGGGAAGCAGTCACATTGGGGAAGGGAGCCAGAAAATAGAAGACCTTATGTAATATGTACAGTTTTGGTATGAAGAAAAGTTAATTTAATCTTCATCAACCATGAAATGTTACTTGTTTTTACTTTGTGATAATAAAAACATCTTTTTCTCCTGTTAGTAATTATCAACAAAAAAAATGCAAAGAATTAACTTCCTACAGCCCCTCTATTACTTTTGTTTCCTCCATGGATACTACAGGTAGTTTGATTCACTTTGTCGGTTTTAATTTTTCCCACGTTGCCTTGTTGTTTAAATGCCAGCAGTCTGTTCCTGTTTGTTCTGATCGGATCATGGAAGGCTTGCTCCTATTGGCTGAAAATGAAATGTGATGGAACTGGGTGAACTGAGTGGTAGAAGCCAGGCACTGAAGATGCAGAATTCTGCAGAAATATTCTGATGTTTTTTAACCTCCCTTGTTTTTCTTCTGAAAAGTGAAGCCTGCATTTACTTATTTATTTAGCTTCAGTGGCTGAGAGACATTCTTTCTACGTACACATCCTTGCTATCCAGGGTGGGAGAAAAGCAGGTTAACAATTGTTCATATAGAAAATAACAAGTGCATAATAACGAGGAAATAAAGTATGTTTCAAGTATTCACAACCGTGAACCTATGTTTTCCCGCCCTATATTTCTTCAGTGCATTTATTTACATTATATTCAACTTGAACTAATTTGAAACTCTCTTTTTTTCCCCTTATTTTATGGCTTTGCATCTCTCAGAAAGCAAAGAGGTGAAACATTTTTGAAACTAGAAGGAAATTCCTCGCTAAGCTTTACAGGACCATGAGTATTTTGCAATCATTTTTTCTCACTTTGCTATCAATATTGAGCTACCATTCATTTTAACACAAATTTCACATACTTCAATATGCAGATAAAATATTAGGGGAAAAAAGCTTCTCACATCAGGCTTTATTTCAGTGGCTTTAGTCTGTGTCATATTAATCTTGACCAGGCATTTTCTCTCTTTTTGTGAATATTTTTGAATGACATTTAAAGTGATCTCAAGCAAAACTAAAAAATTGTCAGCTGAGACCTCTCAGTTTCAGTGAAAACTAAGTTCATTAATTTGGGGATCGGGTAAAAATAACATAGAAACTGTTACATCACACTTTCGGTGCAGCACCCGGCACCTGCTCCTGTTTAATTATGTTAACTCAGGAAACGTTATGTGCTGGTTTCCCACCTCCTCACACTTGTTTTGTTCTGTCACACAAAAACACCTTGCAGTGTATTTTGGGTATCGCAAGACTGTGGATTGTTTTTGAATTTTCTCATCTGAAGTTATTTTAGTTTGATAAATTCTATTTCCTCCATCGTTTATAACTGGACAATTCATCTGGGTAAGAGAAACTTTTGAGTAATCATTTTTAATATCAGTGATATGGCACCATGAATATTTGGAATAGAAATAATTTATTCAATTTTTTGTAGGACTGTAATGGTTATTTTAGGACTTGAAAGCATCTTATCCTTCACCTGTGCTCTTTGAGACATTCTGAAATGAGATACAGGAAAGCTCACTTCAGAAACTGAAAAGACACCAAAATCTTTATAGATTTATCTTAAGACATATTGGGCTTTAAGTGCCTCCCACTGCAAGGCAATCACATAGAAATAGAGATACCATGTGTGCTCACAGTGCTGATGGGCGAGTGTATACAATTTCAGTTCCAATAGAAATACCAAGAAACTTAAGAGACTGGAGGAGGGAGAACCCAATAATGTAAGTTTAGTTGTAATTAAATCATTAAAATGGTTCTATTTATGCCACAACTAAATCAACTTAACTTTTAAAAAACAAATATAAAATTCAGTTGGAGAGGCAGATTATACCCTTTATTTTTGCAAAATCTCTGTGGGAGCAACTTTCCTCGCAAGTCCCCCATGTGCCACAGATGAGAGTGAACAGGACTGAGACATGATGTGATCTGCTTGGGGCTGAGAGGTAGCTGGTTTCCCAGAAGAAAAAGGCCGTGAGCAGTGGCCAGTTTCTCAGGGGAAAAAGGCGTTGAGCCCCTTAAAGGTTTTTATTGGGTTGTAATACACAGGAATATGGGGCAGCAAGGATCAAACAGTAGATAACATTTCAAAGAGATCTGAGGCCTTAGTATGAGTCAGTCTGTCAGGAACAGTTTTAGGGTTTCCTGCTTGAACCCTTAACATATGAATGAAAGCACTCTTAGCAGAGCAGAGTTCACAGGTTTATCAGGAAGTCTTTGTGATGCCAAATTTTTCCCCAGGACATGCTCTAGAAAGGCAAGGAGCTGCACCCCTCCCCAGCAGGTATTCAGGCTTAAGGGGATTAGAGCCAGGAAGCGCTTCTCCCAGAGAACAAGGGGACTCAGGTTTTGTCAAAGCCGGAAGGTGAGAGTCCATTGCTCTTTGCTGCAGCCTCCCCAGCCCCAAGTCCTTCCATGAAGGCCTCCCAAGTGATGGAGTCTGGCTTAGGTTGCCTCCCACCGTGAGGGGTCTTACCCCTCATTGACTTCTGACCAAGCTTTGGGGGCAGGAAGAGGAAACTGAGGCAGCATTTGCTACCAGAGACAAGCTTTGTCTCCTGTGGCTGGCATTCCAAAGGTCATCCCTCACCCTTAGCCACAAGGGGTTGTACAATTCCTAGAACCAGGCAGAGCGATCTACAACAAATCTCACCATAAACCTGCCCTATGAATTATCAGAAGTCCCTTGTACTCTGGAATGCCGTGATTAATGTGGACCAGTGAATGTTTTCTTGTCCGCTTTAGTCCACACCTGGTCCCAGAGAAGAGAAATATGGTATTTGAATAAAGAAAGTGATTTAAAAAGATGTTCTGGATCCTTCTTTGAAATAAATTAGTAAAAGGTGACCATGTTCCAGTCAATCAGCTTAAATATGCTTCTACTAAAGTAGATGAATTAACAAGACAGAGTCTTAAAAAATTTCCTCTCTTGTTATGTAAGGTTAGAATAGGGGGAGAAATCATCAATAGTCCTTCCAACCCTGAACACATTTTTCTGGCATTTCTGTTGTATTACACCATTTGCATAAATACAGCAAAGTTTGGGAGGGCATTAGGAGAGCAGTTCCTGTCTTAATGGTTCAAGTCTCCTCTGCTGCTACTTCAGCAGCCTTCATTAAGAACGTCAGGGAAACAGGACAAGAGCCACAGGAAAAACAAGGGGTTGACAGCTAGGGTTTGGCATAAATCTTAGAAAGTGCAGCAGCAGCAACAGAGACTGTTACAAGAGCAGTTGTATGTACAACACACGGAGATATCACTTCCCTTACAAACAGGTTCCTGGCCAGACATGGACAAAGAGAGGGGCGAAGAGGGGTGTGGAGAAGGGCTCAATGAAAGAGGAGAGTGAGATGGGGAGAGCAGTCTTCTCCCAGCATAAATCTGCAGGCAGGAGATGCACAGGGCCTGCCTGCCTGCCTGCCCGCCAGGCCAGGGGTGATCAGAGCCAAGAGTGCCCGATGAGCCAGGCATGCTGGAGCCCTACTCTTCAGGCCTCAGCCTGGAGTGGGGTTCAGGGTGGACCAGAGGCCAGCTCGGCCACCTGGCCAGGGAGAAGTGAAACTGAGACTCACAAAGAAAAGGCTTTCCTACTCTTTAAATAAGATTTCGTATGTATACAAATGCACATATTTCTACCAAACTTGTTTTTTCTTGTGTCTGTGTATGAGATTATTTTAATGCCTACACATTTCCCAGAAGTTTCAAAACTCTAAACTTTTGATACTAATAAGTTACATCTGAAACAAAAAAGGAAATAAAATGTTATGACCACAATCTTCCATTTTTTTTCAAATAATTTCCCACCTCACAAATTATATGTAGCTGTGAAATATATTCAAAGTGCTGAATGAGGAGAAAATGAAAGTTTGAGGTCTGGCCCTCGTGGGCCCTCATTGCCACTTAAATACATATGTTTATAAAACTCGGTAATTTAAAATGTTTGTGAACCCAAACCAGCTTGTGGGGGTCTTAGAAGTGAAATAGCTGTCTTAACAAGAAAGTGACCAAACTGAAAAATTAACAAGTCTCCTTAAATCCTTAACAGAAGTGAGAACACAGAGCAAACCGCTCCCTTAAACAAAAATGGACAGATAGGCAAATACAAAGTCACAACTTACCGACCGGGGAAGAAAATGTCCTCAGAGCCAGTGGCGGGTAGGGAAACCAGAGCTGCAGTTGACGAACTGGGGGAGGCTCTGAGTGTCTAGAGAAAGTGGCAAAAAATTCAGGGGGACCCAGTGGTAGGGGGTCCTCCAGTCCTCTGGAGATCTTACGAGGCTCTCACAATGAATATCTGAGAAAAGTCCCCTCGTGCTCCCAGCTTAGAGAGGGAAAAAGGAACTACTTTGACACGCAACAGGACATTTTATACTTCTTAATGAGGTCAGCCTTCAGGTGAATTTAATTAACCAGATATTGACCAGCTGGGGTATTACTGGAGCCTGATTAACCTGGGCGAAGAGAAATATTCTACAGCTGGTGGCTACCCAGCTCCAGCCCACTCCAGCTATCCTGCCCAACTTAAGGAGGGAAGAAGTATTGACAAGCACATGTGAAGTTCACAGCACAGAGGTGCTGACTCAATCATAGGATTACAGGGCTCCTCCAGCCCCAACACATCACCATCTCATACATCACTTATTTATAGCATTTCCTTTTCCCCAGTACTTGATGTCCCACTATCATGAAAAAATCCACAAGGCATAGAAAAAGAAAAAGAAAGAAAGAAACACACAGTTTGGGGAGACAAGGGAACTATACAACCAGGCAGGGCAGGCATATTGGAATTACCAGACCAGGAATTGAAAACAACTGTAGTTAATAGGCCAAAGGCTCTAATGGATAAAGTAGACAGTATGTAAGCAGAACGATGGAAATACTAGATCAGAAACAAACAAATGCTAGAGAGCAAAAACCCAGTAAGGGTGTCAACAACAATAAACAGTGCCTTTTCTGGGCTTGTTAGTAGGGTGGACACACCTGAGGAAAGAATCCTGCCTTTAAAACTGGCACTTCTAAAACTGAAAAGCAAGCATTAAAAAAAGATTAAAGAATATGACAGTATCGAAGAACAGTGAGATAACTTCAAAAGTGTAACATACACACAACAGGAATACTAGAAGAAATAGCAAAAGGAACAAAAATACATAAAGTAATAATGACTGACACTTTCCCCAAATTAATGTCAGATAACAAAACAAACAAACAAAAAGACCCAGAAAACTCAGAGAACACCAGGCAGGATAATTCCAAAGCACTATGCTTAGGTATACCATTTTCAAACTACTGAAACAAAAGATTTTTTTTTAATCCTGAAAGAAGACAGAGATAGGAAAAGAACACCTTTTCTGTAGAGTAGCAAAGATAAAAATCACTGCCCATTTTTCCACAGGAAAAAAAATATGCAAGCAGGAAGAGAATGGAGAGAAATATTTAAAGTGTTAAGAGGGGTAAACATTCATGTAGAATTTTGTGCCCTGTGAAATTATCCTTCATTGAGAAATATAAAAAAAATTGGCACAGGCCAAAATAACTGCTTATTTCTTTTAGGAATAGAAAAGATAGTACCAAGAATTTTGGTGAAAAAAGTTAACTATTTTTAAAATAGTAAGAAAAATATAGAGCTTATAATATATAAATTACAAAGCATAGAATTAATAGCAGAGTAGAGGCCACTACATAAAAATTTTGTAAAATTGATTATGATTCTGAACAAAATATCCACAATACAAAAGCAAAAATCAAAGAAGGAAAACACAGGAAAGAACATAGAAGACCTATTTAATAGTTTGTAAAAGTCTAATATGTTCTTTCAGTTCCAGGTAGACATGTGAGTGAGAATAGGGCAGCAGCCACATTCGAAGAGGATAATGGCTGAAAATTTTCCAAAAATAATAATAAAATAGTTCCTTCCACAGAGTTAAAAAACTCCATGAACCTCAAACAGTATGAATACAAATAAACTACGTCTATGGTATGACAATTGCTGAACTTAAAACAGTCTGAAAGCAGGGGATACAGTGGTAGCTGGGCTATGGGAAGAACCTTCAAGGTCCATCAATATATGAGACCTAGCATCTCAAAAGAAAGAATGGAACCTGGAATACTACAGGATTATGTTCCTTACGCTTCCAGAAAAAAGCTCTCAAGAAAAAAGGAAGCCTAAATGAAGACCTTTTCAGGCAAACAAAATGAAGAACACTCACCAACTGCAGGTTTGCTCTAAAGGTAATGGAAAAGAATATTTTTCACTCAGAAGGAAACATAGCCTGGAAGGAAGTTTGAAGCTAAAGTACAAATGTGAGTAGTAGAAAGTTTTCATATGATGGTATATTTAACAAAATGTTGACTATATATAATAAAACAGTAATAAAAATTTTTGTGAAGTTCATAATATGGAGACAATTAAAAGGCATAAAAACAATTACATTTAGGTTCAGAGAGTGCATGATGTTGCCATTTTTTCATTACTTAGAAAATGGTAAAGGCATTACTTTAAATTAAATTTAATAATATTGTATAGTGCAATCTCTAGTGTACTATTTTTTTAAAGTGAAAAGCTATGTGAATAAAAGCAAATAAAATAAAATATTTTCTTATTTAGTAAAAATAACTAGAAAGATGCTAAGAAAGATAGGTTATGTATACAAAATAAATAATTTGATATCTTTAAACCCATATTATATCAGGTTTTTTTAGTAAAAGTAAAACAACTAAAATAATCAGAATGTCCTGTCTCCAGGATCCCTTCCTACTGAAGAACTCTTCATTTAGTTCAAAGATAAGTGAGAACACATTAATAAAAATATAGTAAAAAATTGATTATATATAATTTTAAGACTAAACTGAAAGTAAGAAGAGAAGAAGTGAATTCCATAGACTCTGGTAAAGTGATTAGAGGGTGCTCATGAGCACATGCAAACACATACACACACACAAGAAAAAAGTAAAGTCATTGATGTCTGCATAGAAAATGGAAAAATAGTGGAAATGAAAGAATAAAAAAGTCACAAGTCAAGGAGTAGAGGTGTCTGTGAGGAAAAAAGTGAGTTTAAGTATTAGACAACAGCATTAGTATAGAAGTCTTTTATGATATAAATAGAAACACTTTAAATACCAAAATCCCTTTAGCAAGTGGTAGCAAAAACTTTAGGTCATATAGTAAAAAATACAAGGTGAATAAACATATAGTATTTTTAACATAAAAGTGTATGAGAGCTAACATTATCATATGTTTATCAATAAATGTAAATTGACTTAACTCACCTGTAACAAAGCAGAAAAATTTTCAAAATTGCTCACAAAGCAAAATATGATTCTATATTCTATATAAAAATATACTAAAAACAAAATATTATGCATGGACAGAAATTAAATAATGGGAAAATAGATCAGATAATTTAACACAATTTAAGAATTTAAAACTTTAAGTCTGACAAGGTGAATTGACTTTAAATAAGATAAATGGAATATTTTATTACATGTATTTTATAAAATAATAACCACTATTCACAATGAAGGTATAATAGTTATCAATAGCCATGCACTAAAAAAAATCAACAGCCTCCCTGAAAAAGCAGAGACCAGAGGACATGCAAGAAGAAAGATATAGAAACTTCCCAGAAACTCTCTTAAGGACTGAAATACTTCCCCTGCACTGCTTGGAGTACTACCATCTGCCAATCCCCAGTTGTTAGCCCTCTTTGAAAAATTTTTTGGCTGAAGGGAGCTAGATCCCTGATTACCAATCAACATGAGAGTATGCCGGAGTAGTAATCCCCATCAAAGTAACATGGGGAAACTCTGAATGGCCACACCAGATTCACTGCTCCCCTTAGGTTACCGGCTGAAGCCTTTGCAAAGACTGCATGACAGCCCAATTACTTCCTCTAGCCGGTTCTGGCTCTTTCAATTTCTGTCAATAAGTATTGATCCCAACCGTACTTCCTAATAAACTTCCAGCACATTATATCACCTCAGCTCAAATGGACACAATATTGAGTAAAGATGACAAACATCTAAATAGCAATCAATACAGAAACTCTTATTGATTTATCTAGTTTTGCATTCCAATTTTAGAAGACACAGCTATAAAATGCTCATGGAACATTCTGCCACTTAAAATTCAGAAGAAATTTTAAAAAACTCATTAACACTATAATCTAAAAATAAAATAATAAGAAATACCAAATTTCAGAAAAGGCAATAGCCATAGCATGAATTGAAACAAGGTATTTTTCATTGCTCTTATAGGCTAAACCTTAAAATGCCTATTATATAAAATGATCTGAAAAATAGAAAGAAAAAGGAACAAGTTGACATAAACAAAATTACAAGAGGGAATGTATAATGGAAAAAAGAAAAATGACCTTCATGAACATAAACATATATTTAACATAATAATAATTCATAAAACTACACAATGATACCATTTCTCTTTTAGAAAAATGAAAAAATCAGAAAGACTGAAAATTTACTCTATTTATTGAGATATAGAAAATGAGATTTTTTATATTTAGGACAGGCTTTCAAAATGTTAAAACCTCCACTGAGTATCTGGTTTGATTCATTTTTACAAATATAAAACAACATAATGAACAAGTGTATTGTTATACTGCTATTTATTAGAGCAAAGATTGGAAACAATCCATAACTTCAATATTACAATGGGTAACTAGTTAGATAAACTACGATACATGCATACTTGGAATACTAATTGGTTATAGAAATAAATAAGAATGATGTTCATTGTGGTTTTATTTCTAGGATAAGTTGTTAAGTTAAATTCAAGTTCCAGGTATATTTTATAATTAGCTACTATAGTAGAGTTGTATATAATGTAAGGGGACAATAAGAGAAATATATGATCTTGCAAAAAAAAGATACACATAGCACACAAAATACTGAAAAAGGCTTGTTATGGGGAAGGCTGGAAGAGTAGAACTGATATAAGTGAAAGTAATATTTTTCTAAATATATCATTTTAGAATGCTTTTATTTTTAAACCACTCCAGTGTTTTACAAAGTAAAAATATGAAATTACATTTTTAAGAAAAGTGCAAGACTAACAATATATAAGAAAAAGTGAACAGAACTATATATCAGATACTTAACATAACTACAAAGACACAATAACTTTTGTAATAAATTTGAATACATTAACTATATACCTTTTTTTGGACATACTCTAAGGATAATAGGAATTGTCACGGAATGTTAAGCTATAATATTTGTATATAGCTTAAATATATTATATACAAATATTTATATATAATATTTGTATATATAACTTTAAAAATATTTTGAAAGTACCATAGGGTAATACAAATAAACACATGTTAATGTTATTAGTAAAATTTTTTACACTTGAGAAAAAGAAAGATATGCATAAAACAAGTAAAGATCTAAAAATGTTGCACTATTGTGTTTAAATTCAAAATGTTAATAAAAACTCAGGTCTTAAAAGCATATAAATCCAAGGACTTCTGATTTATCTCAAATGTTAAAAAAAAAAACTTGGAAGTTTTTGTCCCTTTATTGCAATGAGAAACAGCTGAACAAACTAAAAATCAATGACCTATTTTAGACTTATCAGAGAACTGGGGTCACAAGGCAAAATATCACTTTGAAAGTCAGGGAGACAGGGAAATCCAAGGGATCACAGCTTTAGCTCCTTATCTGGAGAAGAAATAGCTGAAACCATAAACTCAAACTCGTAGGCAAAGTTACAAGGTACTTTTGATTAATTACTTCAGGATAAATATAGACCAGCATAAGGGACAGGATGAGAAACTCACAGGGTCTAGAATCTTGGGAGGTCACAAACTTCTGAGGGTTTCAGCTCCAGGAAACCAACCATATTCTTGGGGTGAAAACCTGCTAAGAACACTCCCTTCCTGAATCTGTCATAGAAGGAGGTTTAGAACTTTCTCTGCAATGAAGGCATACTCTCCAGGAAAAAGACTTTGTCAAAGTATTATTGGACCCTGGCCTGGGAAGGGCATTTTCCCAGCTGCAACCCCCTCTGGCTTTCCTATTTCACTGACAGGGTGCAAAAGCTTAAAAATGCTTACAAAAGCCATACCTCAGGAACACAGTGCAGCTAGAACACTAAGATTTAATTATAGTGTTAGAGAACACTGGTCCTTCGTCATACCTGAGCATGCCAAAAGAGATCTAGTGTAGTAGTAGATCTGCAGACCTCCGTCTAAGGAGTAGTTCATAGGGAGGCCGGAAAACACCATGGACAGCCAAAGCAGGGTCACTAGAAGAACTTGAATTTCCTGGTGCCTACAGCTAGAGCAAACATTATAACACAACTTCCAATCATAATGCCATAATGTTCACACTAAGGTCTATTTACCTCAATTTCTATTTTCTGACACTTCACGTCTGACATTCAATTAAAAATTAATCGTCATGCTAAAAGGCAAGAAAGAACAAATCTGAAGAGACAAAGCAAGCATCAGAAACAGATATGAGCGAGATATTGGAATTATCAAACATAAATTTAAAATAACTATGGTCAATATAATGGAGACTCTAATGGATAAAATAAATAACACGTAAGAACATATGAGAATTACAAGTATTAAGATAGAAACTCTAAGGAAGAATCAAAAGGATATGTGAGAAATCCAAAGACCATTACAGAAATGCGGTCAGCCCTGGCTGGTGTAGCTCAGTGGATTGAGCACGGGCCTGCGAACCAGACAATCGCGGTTCGATTCCCAGTCAGGGCACATGCCTGGGTTGCAGGCCAGTTCCCTGCAGGCCAATTCCCAGCAGGGGACACATGAAAGGCAACCATACATTGATGTTTCTCTCCCTCTCTCCTTCTCTTCCCCTCTAAAGATAAATAAATTAAAAATCTAAAAAAAAAAAGAAATGCGGTCAGTGAGCCCTTCGGCAATCTCAACATGGCCTAGAAAAGTGTCAGTGATCTTGAACTTATGCCAACATGCATGCCTCCCAGACTGAAATGCAGAGAGAACAGAACGGAAAAATGTGGAATCAAACATCCAAGGGCTATGGGATAATTTCAAAAAGTGTAATATATGGCTGACAGGAATACCAGGAGGACAGAGCAGAAAAAAATGTTCGAGTCAATAATGGGTGAAATGTTACAAAATTAATGACTTATACTAAAACACAGATCCAGGAAGCTCACTGAGCAGAAAGCAGTATAATTCCCAGAAAATGTATACCTAGGCATATCAAATTCAAACTATGTAAAAATAAAGATAAAATCTTGAAAGAAACTAGAGGAAAACGTTACTTGAGAAAAAGAAGTAAGAAATACAATTGTGTTGTCATTAGAAACCATGCAAAAAAAGGAGAGTAATCATTGTGTGTGTATATACATATATACACATGCATATATATATTATATATAGTGTATATATACATGCACATATCTGTATACATATATATATAGTGTGTGTACATATATATATATAGTGTTGAAAGAAAATACCAATGTACTCTTTATCAGCAAGTGAATCTTTTATAAATAAAAGAGAAATTAAGATTATTTTAGACAAAATTTAGGGAATTCATTGCAAGCAGTCCTGTAAGAAATGTTAAAAGTTTTTCATGGAAAAGCACAATAAAAATGTCAAGAACTCAGATTTCCATAAAGAAAGAGGGTGTCAGAGAAGGATTAAATAAATACATAATTAAATCTTTATTTTTTTATTTTTAAGTAATATAGTCTAAAAGATAACTGTTTCTTTGAAGGAGTGGGTTAGCCAAAAACTTCATTTCATTTTTTCTGTAAAATAAAAAAACATGTTTTTCATTTTCACCAATAACTTTATTGATTTGGATATTTTCAGTATGTCAGCTGCCTCCTACATGGTATAATATTGATTATTCTCAATTAATATCTCAATTTGATCACTACCAGCTTCAAGTGGTCTGCCCCACCATGGCAGCAAGAAATCTCTAGCATGAAACTTCACAAACTGCTTTTGACACATTCAGTCAGTCACAGCACCTTCTCCATACACCAAGCACATCTTTTTTAGCATTTCAGTTGCATTTTTCCTTTCTTGAAATAATCAAGCATAATATGCCAAAAATGTCACTTATTTTCTTCGCCATCAATATTAAAATGGCTACACCAAAATTCACCAACTTTGATGTTTTCTTAAATGCATGTTGATATGACACTATCACAATACAATCTAAAAGAATTGTCTTTAGTGAAATTAAAGACAACTAAGTGCTACTAGAGACATCTTACAGGAAAAAAACCTTCATGGCCAACCCAATACAAATAATAACAGTGTATTTGGTCATTATAGAATATTGATAAGTGAGGAATGACAGCAATGCCATGAGGAATAGGGCAGAAAAAAAGATATTCTTTTAAGGTGTATTCATTACACATTAAGCAAATAATGCCATTTGAGTTGGACTTAGATTAGTTGAAATGTATATTGTAATTCACCTGGGAACAACAAAAGTAAAAAAGAGAAAAAGAATTATAATTAGTATGTCAAGAGAGGAGGTTAAATCAAAATCAGATAAGGCAGAGGATGACGGGAAAAGAAACAAAGAACTGATACAAAGCACAGAAAACATTTACAAGCATAGTGGGTGTTATTCTAACTAAACCATTAATCACTTCAAATGTGGTTTTAATACTACAATTATAAAACAGATCATTGGAATGAACTTTTTTAAAGGTACAACTATATATTGCCTCCAGAAAATCCAATTTCAAATATTAAGTTTTATATAGGTTAAAAGAAAAGGATTAGAGAAAGATACAGCATGCTAATACTAATCAAAAGAAAGTAGAAGTAACCATGTTAATATAAAATAAATTAAACTTGGGAACAAGAAAATTAATCAGGAAAAAACATAGATACTAAAAAGTAGGAGTAAATGGGTCAGTTCCTCCAGAGGACATTACGGTCCTTAATGTGTCTGCATCTAACAACAGGGAAACAAAGTATAATACATAAAGAAAATCTTACACATCCTCAAAGAGACCTAGACAAATTCTCTAATATAAAAGAAGATTTCAACAACTCTCTATGCCCACAAATTCGATAATTCAGATGAAATGAACTAGATTTCTTAAAGACACAAAATACCAAAATCCACATAGTGACAAACAGGTAATCTATATAAGCCAATATCTATTAAAGAAATGGGATCAATTCTTAATAACCTTCTAAGACCAAATCCCCACACTGAAATGGTTTCACTGGTAAATTCTTCCAAATAGTTAAGGAAGTGATGATACCAATTCTACATAATATCTTCTAGAATATAAAAGCATAAGGATTCCAGTTAAAGGTGAGATCATATTAACAAAATGAACAAGCAAGCAAAATATAACCAAAGACACTGAAATAGAGAACAGGCTGACAGTGACCAGAGGGGAGAGGGGAGGGAATAATGGGGGGAAAGGGTGGCAGATTTACAGGAACAATTATAAAGGAAACATGGACAATAACAAGGGGGGGTGGAAATACGGGAAGGAGGTGGGAAGGGCTGGGGTAGGGGGAATGGTGGGGGGAAAGGCCCAAAACTGTACTTGAACAGCAATTAAAGATGTTAAAAATAAATTAAATATATATATATTTATTTATAAAGTTAAATAAAATTGGCTAAATTGACTGATAAAAAAAGCATAAGGAATGCTTCCTAATTCATTCTATTAGTCATCAGAAACAATACCAATAGACAAATGACAAGAAGAACTACTACAGACTAATACCTCTATAGATGCAAAACTATCCTCAACAAAACAGCAGCAGATCATATTCAGTAATATTACAGAGCAATTATATCTCACATACAAATGGGGATTATTCCAGGTATTCGGGACTGTTTCAACATTTAAAAATCACCACCACATTAACAATTGAATTAGAAAAATAATTTGACAAAATCTAATATCCATTAATGATAAAAACTGCCAGCATACTAGGTATAGAGGAGAACTCTCTCAACCTGATAAAGAATGTCTATAAAACATAGTGAACATAGTATTTAATGGTGAGACACTCAATGCTTTCTCCCCCAAAATGTGAAAGAAACAAAGTTATCCTTTCTAATTACTCCTATTCAACAGTGTACTGGAAGTCCTACCTAGTTTATTAAGACAAGGAAAGCAAAAAAATGTAGACAGATTGGGAAGCAAGTAATAAAACTGTCTTTATTCTCTAATGTTAGGATAATCTCCATAGAAATTCTCAAAGAATCAACAACAAAAAAATCTTACAAGTAATATTACAGTACAGTAAAGTCATAGGACACAGAGTTATTATACAAGTTATTTTCTATATACTATCAATAAACAATTTGACTTTGAAATTAAAATCAATACCATTTATTTGAACACCCCTAAAATAAATACTCAGGTATAAATCTAACAAAATATGCATAGAATATTTATTTGAAAACTTCAGAATTATAAGAAGTCAAACAAGAGCTAAATAGATGAAGAGACTTTTCATGTTTATGGATTGAAAGACAATATTGTTGAAATGTCAGTCCTTCCAAGATTGATTTATAGATTCAATACAATTTCAACCCAAATCCCAGGAGCCTGCCTTCTAGGAAGGGGAGTTTAAATCCACATTCCTCAAGCATTGTCTTTATATTGTGACTTCTCTCCAAAGAGTATGTGATGAAAATGAGGGAAACTGTAACTTGAAAGTGTAAAAACTTGACACATCATTCCTTCAGCCATGAGATCAAGGTTAACTAACAACAATAAGACAGGATCCTATATACCCTTAATGTAATGTGCTAAAAATTGGCACTTCATTCTTCATCTTTCTTCCAAAATCCCATAACCACAATCTAATCACTAGAAAACATGTTTTCTAAGTCTAATTGAGAACAGTCTAATGAAGAAACTTTCTACAAAACACCTGAACAGTAGTTCCCATGGTTTTCAATGTCACTGAAAACAAGGAGTATCTGGGAAACTCTTACAGCCAAGGAAAGCCAAGGAAACAGAATGACTAAATACAACATGGTCTCCTGGACGAGATCCTGCAACAGAAAAGAGACACTAAGTGAAAGTTAATCACATCTGAATAGATGTGGACTATTAATCATGTTTCAATATTGGTTAGTTAAACAAATACATTGAACAAATGTAAGATATTAATTATAAGGGTAACTGAGTGCAGAGTTTATGAAAACTTTCTTTGCAATAATTCTATAAATGTAGAAGTGTTCTGCAATACAAAATTTCATTTAAAAATACATCCTATATATGTTTACTGAAAGGATCTAAAAGCAATGACATGTCAAAAGCCATTAGTACACTTAGCACCCGGGGGCACGTTTGCAACTACCATTTGCCACTAAAACAAATTAGGATACCTTGGAGAAATGGCTGCATATAAGTCCGTGGCCAGTAAAACAGCTGTATTTTGTCACGCATGAAGCATTCAAAGAGCAATAGAATCATGTGGGAAAAAATTGAATGCTTCTTGAAAGAGCTCCTATTGGTCACATTTGGTATTATTTGAACATCAAAATAAATAGTTATAGTAATCATTAAATAATATAAGCATGTGAATTCACAATGACATGTAAGGAGGCAGATATTGCCATAGAAAGGATGAGAAAAAATGTCCCATACACAATTAATTCACTGTAGTTCCTAAACTACCCAATACTTTAAAAAAAACTCATAGCACTGACCTATGTAAACTTCACTAGGACAAATTCAATCTTTTTATGCATACACACATATACACATTCACATACATAGACATACATGCAAATTTACATTTCAGAAACAATGTAAAAAAATCTAATAAACCCTGCAGGTAAGCAGACATATATCAGAAGTGTTGATTCAAAATTAGGCATTTGATGATAATGTTAACGAACATCATCAAGTTATAAGAGTATTTAATTACATTTGGTAAAAATAAATGAACTAAAACTTGTAAGTGCTTCAAAATGTGCCAAGTACTCAATATACTTTCATATAATCAGTCTTTAATATTAATCAAAATGGTTTGAAAGGACACATATATGCACTTAGTGATTTTTTATTCGTACCTATTCTCTAGCTCAGTTATTTTAAAATCATTTCTTCACAAAATTTGCTGTATACACTCCCATTTATAGTATACATTATAGGTTGTTTAAAGGACATATCCCAGCAATTTTTATCCCAGTAATTTTCACCTTAATTTTGAACCTAGCTTCCAAACAATATGTGATTCTACAGTCTATAGTATTTTTAAAGAACATTTCACTGTTTTCATTTCTTTATATGATATTGCACAGATATTATTTCTCATCCCTGAGACTTGTTTCAGAAGATGAGTTTAGAAAATGTGATTCAATTCTCCCTGGTATATAACATTACTGAAACATAGAATTATATGTTCAGTGAAACATTTGCAGGCTTATTTTTTTTTATTAAAAAAAACACATTTGTTCAATATCTGTAAGTCTAGATCCAAGCTAATGTAGAGACAATTATTAGTGTTTATGTAAATCACAGACAAATGAACATAACCAGTTGAATATTGAATCTCTAAGATGTATAGTGACTATTTCTGTTTTAGTAAACCTTTGAGCTCATCAAAGTTTTTCAATAAAACTAAAAAATGATATACATGCAACATAAATTAGTGTCATAGCATATTAATATCAATTTTGTTCTGCACATTTTATTTGTAACATATATTTTTATGATTTTTGAAATATTTTGGAAATTCAACTTTCCACTAGTTGCCGTAATTCATTATCACGATCAATTTGAACAAACCATAAATAACAGATATTTGACTTCCTCTCTTTGGAAATTTTCATGCACTTGCCTTGAAATTTCCAACAGTGAAAGTAGACATCATGATTAATAATAATAATAAAAAGTTACTTACTTAGTGGTGAAATTAGTTAGCTGAAATTGCACATTTCAAACAAAGACAAGGTTTAAATGGATCTCTTTTTTGTGCTTTTTTCTCCACATACAAAATGAGACTCCTTGGTGCTTCAGACCTATGGAAATAAAAGTAAGCAGAGAGAATTTGAGAGATTTGGAAAGGTCTTCATGAAGGGTTTGTAAACGAATTATGACGAACACTAACACCTCGTTAGTGTAGTGACACAGGAAAACTTCATCAATTCAACAGTCTTATGTAGTCTTCCCATTTCTAATTCTCTGCCTAGAAAATGGAAATGATTCTAGATCCACAAATAAGAGAAAGGATAAAGAGAAAGAGAATATACATTTATTGAGTACCAGAGTCTATGTTAAGATCCTTTATATTCTCAACGATATTTAATTCTCATAACTATCCAGAGATAATAATACCCCATTTAAAAGGTCATAAAATATTCTTAAAGAAAACTTATCAAAGTTTATACAGTAATTTTCAGAACTCAAATGCTGATATATCTGCTCTTGAGCAGAGTGAACTTTAAATCCACTTAGACATATATAGAAGAGGACAGGTTACCATTAGAAGAATTCAAAGAAAAATCTTAAACGAAAATGATTTTGAAATGCATGATTGCCAAATGAATATAGTTTACATTTTTTATTTAATCTTTATTGCATTCTATTACCATTTAGTCCCCTTATATCCCCCTAACACCAGCAATCAGCAATCATCACACTCTTGTCCATGTACATGAGTCCTTTTGTAACAGGTTCCTCCTCTGTAGGCAGAGGCCCCCAACCCCCCCAGTCCACCATGGATGAGAGTAAGTCTACCAAGACATGATCTGCTTGGGGAGGAAAGGTACCTGATCTTTAAAAGGAGCAGGGCCAGGAGCCTGTTCCTCAATGGGCTTTTATTTGGTTTAATTTGCACAGAGTGTATAGGTAAAGCTCAGTCATTGTCGGACAGAAATGATCAAACAACAGATAACATTCAAAGAAGTCTGAGGGCTTATTCTGAGTCAGGGTCAGTTAGCTAAAGGGCCATAAAACTTTGGGGAAACAGACTCATTTCATGCTTTGACTCTAATTATTTAAATTGAGGGTATTAGCAAAGCAGGTTTCACAGGATTTTGTGCCTTCTTTCTTAGACCTGATCTCCTGGTGAACCTACCCTTTTCAGCACAGGGTGGCACACACCACCTCCAGCATTGTTTCAGACTTAAATTGGGCAGGGTAAGTAAGGCAGCCAAGAGATTAGGAGCCTTTTTGCAGACATAATGAGGACTCAGGCTATGTCAAAGCTGAGGGGTGAAGGTTCATCACCCCCTTTTTCTATAGCCCCCAAAGTCCTTCCCTGAGGGCCCCTTTGCGAATGTGCTGTCTTAGATAATCCCTCCCTTGAGGAATCTTACCCATGATTGGCTAACCAGTCATCTGCTCAAGGCCAAGCAGGGTGAAATAAAAGGGGCAGAGGTGGCCCCCCTGCCGGAGAGATAAGCTTTGTCTCCTTAGTAGCTTATGGTTCTAAGGTCTCTCACTCAGGAGCCATGGGGGCGTTACAACTTCTGAAACCAGGCTAGGTGGTTTCCAAAAATCGGGTACAGCCAGGACCCCACCAAAGAGGGTTTTATAATGGGGTCCAGAACTTGGGGTGTCCAGGGAATATGAAAATATAGGATATCCTCACCCACAGAAGTCTGAACTGGGGGATGGGACACATGGAGCTGAGCCATTGAGTTATTTTGCATAACAACAGTTGGCCAGCTTTATACCTGCCATGTAAAAATGGTTATTTTACATGTCTATAACAGCTGGCTAGCTTCATAGATATCTTAAATAACTATGGCCATACTTTGAGCCAGGGAGATGGGAGTGACTTCGACCCATGACATAACTGGGAGGCAGCTCCTCCAGGTTACAGCACCTTTGTGACAGCTTGGAGATGGTTCCCTCCATGCCACTGCACCACTTCTGCCCAGACTTACTATGGCAGCCCAGAAAGGCTGGAAAAATATGGGAATACTAGCGGATGAAGTCAGTTGCAGGTGGAGTTGGAAAAGGGGTTGCAGAGGGCATTAGCACCAGGATTTAAAACCCAGGTGTGGCAGCCATGCGGATTCTAACGATGCAGTGTTGGGGGTACAGAGGGTGCTCCCTTTATCAGGTGGCTTAGGAAGTAGGAAAGCAAGATGTAGCAGCCATGCAGACCTCTGTTAGCAATTCGGGGAAATGAAGGAGATATGTTGTGGAAAGAAAGGAGGGAAGGAAAGGAGTGAAAGAATTGCTGGTGGGCCATGAGAAGATGCCACCTGGTTTTGGATTAAGAACTGGATATTGTGGCTACACAGCTGATGGTGCTGGGAACCACGGGAGACCTGCCAGCCAAGCACAGATTACTAGGAAGAACCAGGAGCTAGCTGAGCCATAGACTTCTATTTTTTTCCTGAGATATACGGTACACCTGACTAGCCTCATTGGGCAAAGGGGGGAAGGAAGGACTGTGTGTGTTTGTGGGTATTTTAAGGGACTTTAGAATTTTAACAAAGACATTTAGTCCTTACTCTAAAT
Organism: Artibeus jamaicensis; assembly: GCF_021234435.1. Classification (NCBI taxonomy): domain Eukaryota; kingdom Metazoa; phylum Chordata; class Mammalia; order Chiroptera; family Phyllostomidae; genus Artibeus; species Artibeus jamaicensis. Next base: position 49,428,030 of record NW_026522030.1, read on the forward strand.
CTGTATAACTTCTGAATAAATAAATCTTTTCCTTTTCACCAAATGCTGGCATTGAAAGTCATTAATTCCAATTCCCTGGTGGGGTCAAAGAATCCACAGTGACTGAGGGACCCCATAACCCCCAGGTCCATTCTGTAATATTTTTTTCTTGTTGCTCAGTAGCTATACCCCCCAACCCTCACCGCTCCCCACTAGCTACCATCCTGCTTTCCAGCTGTGAGCTTATCTCCATTTTCTTTGTTAGTTCAGTTTGTTCATTAGACTCCACATATGAGTGAAATCATATGGTATTTGTCTTTCTCTGACTGGCTTATTTCACTTAGCATAATTTTACGATATAATATAATTTTGAGTCAACACTGTAATAAGAGATGTGGATTTTACAAATATCACATCAGCACAATTATTGCAAAAACAATATGGATTAGAAAATATTTTGCAATTATAACTTCTTTGTCATCTTCCCTGTATACCAAATAAGAAAACACATTTACAAATTATGGAATGAACAATTGTTAAAGTAATTTTCATTGGGTGCAACTTTAAAATACTATAGCAAACACTGCTACCATCAGCATGATGTTTTTTTCTTTTACCTTCCAGTAAGGAATTCTCCAAGTTTAATCTAGGCAGTTGATGACCTAGTTATCAACCATTTCCCAGCTTCTCTCACATACAAGTATGTCATTGACATAGGCCCATCTGTAGAATGCACTAGAAGAAATGCATCTGACTTCTGATACTTACCCTGAATTCCTCCACAATCTTTCCTGGGAGATGAAACACAGATAAATTAATGGGTCCTCTTCAACCACGTAGATGCAGATACTGCTCTGAGGAATGACAGCCCGACAAGAAGAATATGACCAAATTATGATAACCTGGGCCCTTGAAAGACTTGGTTGAGGACCACTGTCCTAACAGCTTGTATTGCTCTACAACCAACTGCTATGTGAGAAATAAACAACCTGTGTAAACTGCCATTGAAGTAATGTAGCTAACACCTCACTAATAAAATATTAACTATGTTTCCTCTGTTCTCCATTTGTCCCCCTTCCCTCTTCTTTTCTGACAGCATACAAGTCATTCTATGCCCATGCCTAAGAGAAAAAAATGTGCAAACACACATCAAGGAATAACAAATTTCTTCATGCTAATTACTTACAAAGACACCGTTAGTAAATTTATAGGAAAAATAATAGCTAATAATTGGGTAATTCTCACTAATCCAGGCAAGGTTCTGGATTTTTCCACATATCAACTGTATGTTATACATACTATTACCCTTCCTCTCCAGCAATGAAGAAACCACGGTACAGAGTGGATAACTACCAAGGATGCAAAGCTAGTGAGTGGATGTGTAAGTATTCAATGCTAGTCTGACTTCAGACTTGAAATAATTCCTAATAAGAAAATCCAGTTTCTTGGCAATAGACATGGAAAAATATAGGTGAGAAACTATAAATATCCCTATCAATGAGAATAGAGAAGGAAGATTAATACTTAGCAGCAACATTTAACATGAGGCAAATATTACCAACATTTGAAAAATATCAGTAGATTAGAATGTCTACAGTTAGATTTAGATTAGTTAGATTAGAAAAGTCTATATAGAGAATTAGAAATGTTTGGTGGAAAGGTGGAAGCATTGTCTAGAAATTATGATTTTCAGAATTTCAGAATAAAAGTAATGAGAAACTGAATAATAACTTCAAAGGGGAGTATAAGGTAGCATGTAAGACTTGATCAGTTCTTTTAGAATATGAAAGTGTTCTCTTTTAAAGTAAAGGTGGGATATATTGTGAAAACTTGTCTATATAGAGAGCAAAAATGTCCATGGGATATGCATTTTTTTCTTTCTTGATTAGCATCCATGACTTCTATTAAACTGTGTAGAGGCCCTGGAAAAAGCATCTAAGTCTATGCACATATACATGAATACTGTCTACCTGACCACAGGTAGACAGACATATAAGAAAAGGCAAAGTGTGTGCATGTGTGTAAATATATGTGCCTGTTACCTTTCCTTATATATTATACAGTAACAAATTGACAAATTCTCTCTTAAAAATGCTTCAGAGAATGTGTTTCCCTATCTTTGCTTGCTTTTACTTATCTATTTTGCTAAAATCAATAAAAACTTAAAATACCAGAAGAAAATCATTTCAATAAAATCCAAAGCAAACAATTCCAAATCACATAGACTTATTTGATTACTACATTCTGGAGGGATTCCTGGGAGCACAAAATATTGTGAATATATTATTATACAGTCTTTACCATTCTCTTTTGCCTTAATATTATAATTTTATAAAAGGACATTCCTCAGTAGAGAGTTAATGTTATGTTTCATGGAATAAAATCATGATTATAAATTTGCCATACAAAGGATAGCCTTTATTATTTCATATTTATTTTAATTATTGACCCTATCCCATGTTCTTACTCCTATGTCCATACTCAGAGACTATATCAAATACTTTCATGTAAGGACTGCTTTTGATATTTAAATTTTTAGCACCACATGATAATCAAAATCTCATTTACTTGTTACCCTCTAATGTAATTTAAGCATATACTATAATCATAATTCCTCCCAATTATGATTGTATTCCTCCTTACAAAATAACCTTAATATGATGGTATATACAAAATACATGAAAGCTGCAGGAAAACAAAATAAAATAAATATGATTCTTGTTATTTGGTTACCAAGAAAAGTCAAAGATTTTATATTAAAAACTATTTTTTACACTAAAAATCAATATATCATGAAGTACAATGCAAATTTTACATGGTTTAATCAGAAAATTATTAAAACTGAAAGAACATTAACAGCTGAACTCTTAGACATGTTATCTGGACCCTTGTCAGCCCATCTGTGATCACTTTCTTCTAACACAGTGATGTGTCCCAGAAAGGAAAAAAAAAAGGAAAAGAAACAAGATGTGAATAAAGATATTTGCATTATGGCTATGTCTGTAGAATTCTTGTTTTTTAAGTTATCCCTTAAGTTTACTTATTCTGGGCTACCGTAATTAAATTTACTATTTGTGGAAACCCCACCCTCTTGCTTAAGACAGCTTTGTTCACTGTTCCTAAACAGACTTCCAATTTGTCTACGTGATTTCCTGCTTATTTTGAAAAAAAAATTGTGATAATATCATAAGGGTTTAAGAGAGAAAGAAAGAAGAGAAAGTAAAGGGAAGGGAAGAGATGAAGGAAAAAGAGTAAAAAGAAGAGAAAAGCTGTCTTGTTCTCTCCTTGTCTTGCAAGCTTATCACACACTACATGAGATGATAAAAAATCTAATAATAACCTGGAATTTAGCTCACTCCCAAGTTTTTTAATTTTCTTGTTTCTCTGATTACACGCATCATTCTGGCTGAAATTGTTAAACAGTTTTCTATCTACTGCACTCTTCCTATCAAAGTTTTTAATGTATACATTTTTCAACCACCCATCCACCAACCTAGTAAATTGATAATTACTATATGTAAACTCAAAGATCTCCCTAAGGTAGTGATCTCAACACAGGCACAATTTTTGCCTAAACATTCACAAATCTCTTTTTAAGAATATTCTATGACTATTCTAAATTTTTTAAGTAAATATACTTTATAATGATTGTATTAGAAAATGCAACCAAAATCTTGGCATTTTGGCATTGTAATCTGGATATCTGGGAACTTGAATAAATATGTTTCTCAAATAAGTTATAGTCATTAGTCTATATACACTCTTATTTTTAAATAAGATTAAGTATGTTCATTAATCCATAAGAACTTTAACATAAAGGTTGACACATAGTAACATATGAACTGGTAAATGGTCTGTTTCTTTCAATATTTGATTTAAAAAAAAAACCCTAAAATTGTTCCTGTGAATCCTTCCCCTTTTCTCCTGAAACAAGTATAAAGGACACATGGACAAAAACTGCCAGGGGTGGAAATGGGAGGGAGGTGGGGAGCACTGGGGGATGGGCTGGGATGGCAGTAAAAGACAGAAAACTGTACTTGAACAATAATTAAATTTAAAAAAAAACTAAAATTGTTCACTAGCCAAATATTTATTCACTGCTTGCCTGAAACTGAGCTAGAAGATATAGCCAATTAAGAGAATAATAATCTCCATGCCTTAGAGAAGTTCACGGAGTTGTGCACTAAACTAGGATAAACGATTTTTGGAAACTCTCATCCCCTAGGTGTACATGGCTGCTTGATTTAATTTTTTTTTTGTGCTAGTGTCTTCAAATTAATCATAGAAATGTCATGTGTAGAACAATGTTGGTGAAACTATTGTGTAATCATTCATGACTCAGAATGTCTTGGGTTGAGTAAATACATGTGGGAGAATGGCAGGGAAATTACAAGGTCATATTGGTGAGAAGGGTCAAAAATTTTTCCAGTAATACAATGCAGGCAAACTCACCCATGAAGAATTGATTTCCTCTCTTCCCAGATGACCGGGCAGTGTCTAAATCACAAGAGAATATGTCATTCATGACTTTCAGAAACTAAATGTTGAAGACTTTTAGTACAAGCTTACTTAGTTCAGAGAGCTTGGCAACTGCAGTGGTGACTACAGCCATAAACAACTGAGGGGGTTTATTCCAATTTACTGGCTGGTTCTGTAGAGGGACCCATTCTGTATGGCATGGAAAATGTAGCCCAGCCCCTGACTCAGAAAACCAGTGGGGAGTGAGTTGGCACACAGGACCCAAGCCCGTGGGGAGGTTTTCCCATAGGGAATCGGGCCTGTGTTGTACCTAAGCTGCTATGAGGCTTGCTTTTGCTAAAATTACCTCACCCTGAATTGAGGCAGAAAATGTTTACTGCATATCTTCAAAGTAACTTCCTAAAACCTATGCTAAACCTCTCACGGACGGAGTGTAACCAGTTCAACCACCTTTTCCTTTGCATTTGCAAATATCCTTTTACTTTGTAGTAATTAGCAGCTTCCTCTCCTTTGTTATCTATGTAAAAGGTAACCACCTAAAGCGAACCTGTGCATAGTAAATGAGGACCATCCTCAATTTAATGTGCCCAGAAAAGCAATAAAAGCCTGTCCAGGCAGGGATAGGGGCTCTCTCTCAGAGAGTGGCCATGCCATCCCTTTTTCTCCACAAGATTTCTGCAGTCCATGTGAATTTGTACATCATATCCACAACACACGGGCCCCGCAGGCTGGGGTCCACATCAGTTCTGCACCATTCTGTTTGCTGGAGGGGCCACATTCATAGAGACTGCTAAGTAGTGTGGTTTCCTAGTCTCAGGACACAGGAGTGGGGGTATTTGGAGAGGTTTTTCCATATAATCTGTTACCACTGCACCCCCATAAAAATTCATTGCTTGAAGAAACGGAATGTCGAGGATATTTGCATTCATCCATTTTAAAAAATTACTGAGGGGAAAAAACATCAGAGGAAATGAGAAGATTGGTAAGAATTTCTTTGTGGCGACAGAGGTGAAGACAAATATTAAGAAATACTATTACATAAAGTAAAGAGCACTATATTACAGGAAATTTCAGGAACTATGAGAAGTACAAGAAAGAACAATTAATGATGCCTGGGTGTATCTACCCTGTGTTTAATTTCCTCCAATTCTGCCTCTGTTCTGCATAGCCCAGATTATATATCACTACATCCATGAATGCCTTCCCAAAAGTGTACCTGAAAAAGCGCTATCGACCCACTTCTAATTTTTTATATTTTTTATTTTCTTATTCATTATGCTTTTCACACTTGACTATATTTTATAATAGTTTTCACTAAAAGAAAAATAATAAGTGAAAGAGTAATTGCTTTATAACTGCTTAAACTATTTTTTTTTATTGTATTTCATCATGTTCCTTCACCCAGCTTACACTCTTGATGGCCTTTTAGGTCTATGTACTTTCTTGAGTGAAGTAGCAGCACCATTTATTCCTCCTGAGCAAGCCAAAATTTGTACATATATGTCAGAATAGTCTGATTATTATGCAGGAATCATGAACACTTAATTTTATTCTCTAATTTCCATTAACCAACTAATATACTAATTCATTCTAATGTAATAATGGAAATGTGCATTATTAATAATATGTCCATAGAAAAATATATATTAATCTGACATCTAACTTCTTAAATGCAGTGATTTTTAAAACACTTTTAGAGAAGACTAGGGTTGTTCTGTAGAAGTACCTTGGAGATCACTGTGGAGTACAGGGATGGGTGAGTTTGTTGTGGAAACAGAAATAATGGAAAACTCTTCACCCCAGTGCCATTCAGTATTTAATATGATTTAACCTGGCACTATCTAATTCAAAAAAAATAGCTGTTAAAAAATAGTTTGAAAACCACTGGTGTAGTGATTGTAACAAAGGTAGCATCCGATCAATCTCAGTTTTAATCCTGTCTCTGCCACTTAGAAGCTTAGTGACCTTGAAATAGTTATTTCAATAGTCCTTCGAGAATCAGATAAATTATCCTGCCTTCCTCCACGCACATCGTATGGACAATTCCCCATTATTCCTGATAAAATTACGAGTCCTAATGTTGACCAACTGAGGACTGAAAATACATTTTACATTTCTCCATCACTATGCATGTTGGTTTTATGGGCAGGAATACAATCAATTAAAAAAATAATAAATTTTCATGATTTCCTATGGAACATCACTTTACCAAGCATATTTACACTGCAGCTCTTTTTATGAACTTCAAGACTATATTCTCTATGAATCTTTATTAAACCTTTGTTTCCTAAAGATGCAATGATCAAACCAGGTTCTCAACATCACCCTTCCCAAAGGATGTTTTATTGCACACTTGATTACTTGAAGTTTTGGGAAAGGATCTATAAGGTCTCTCTCATTCAAGGGGCAGGAACATAAGACATTTAATATCATAAGTATATCAGATGCTTGATTTTACACAGAATGTGATAAATCAACACAAACTCACAATTTTAACATCTGGCCTAAAATATCAATTTTTTTGTAAATTGATTTCAACTTGTAAGCCTAATGGCATCGACATTCTTTATGGTAGTTTAATTGGATATTTTAGATGCAAATAATAATTAAATAAAAATGTTTTGTTTAATTAATGGAAGATATATATATATATATATATATATATATATAAAATCTGTATTTTCTGTTAAAGTCAGAATGAATGGTATATTTACTATTTGATGTTTAGAATATTTTGACATTAAATTCTATACTTAATGCCATCATGGTTCTTATGAACATTGTTGATGCAGAGGAAATGGTCATATAGTGAAAATGATGCTATCATGGCAGATGCTATAGTAAATCTAATAGATGACAATTTATTTCTACATTGTGATAGAAAGAAAACTATAATGAAATACTATTATTATAAGTAGAAATATGATAGACCCACTAAGGCCAGTTATTTTTTAATATTTGCAAATTTAATAATATTGCATATGTCATATTTTCTAGTAATACAGCTAAAATATATTTATTTCTAGTAGAAATAAGTAATATATCAGGTATAGCCTTCTCAAATTCTTGCTCCTTGCTCATATTATTTTACAATTACTCGAGCTTCTTTTCATAATAATCTTGAGACAAATAACCTAAATTGTTAAAATAGTGTGGTCTCCATGATTTCTTTTGGCAGACCTCATTGATTTCAAAGTTCAATGGTCATTAATTGCCAGTAATATCTTCTAATCTAGGTAAAATTGATTATAGTTCAAGTGATTTTTTTCTGTATTGTTTAAGAAACAACTGATCCCAGTCTAGGGGCTATGACATTATTAATTTCATTCAACTACTCTCAAAGCAATTAGTAATCAATTTTGCTCCTGCTCTTTCTAATTTATGCTATAATAAGGACAAAATTGTCTGCTCTGAGTCAGAGACAACCACTGCAAATGAGAATCTTTAGTGTTAATAAAAATCTTTTGTTTATGGCTTTGAGTTTTCAAAATTTTAAAGTAAGAATTATGCAGGCTTAAATCAGTTTTAAAATCAATTAGACAGGATGTGTCAAATGCCCTTTCAGCTGGGTACACATTTGTAACAACTTTATTGATTGCATCTGTTAGTATCGTCTATAAACCAAAGATGCACCATTGACTTACCTTCACATTTGACCCAGCAGGTCTCTGAAGTACAAGGGCAATTTTCTGCAAGACAAAGAAGACAAAGGATATTTTTTTTCTGTTTTCTGCTTCAACTGCATGAAGAGTGAACTTAAGTCTCAAAATGCTGAACTACATCACAGTTTTTTTAAAGACTGTAAAGGCCTCATGAAGACAAAGGGCATATTGTCTTCATTTCATTTTGGAAATTTACCACTGCCATTGCTGTTGAAAGTCATAATATTATTAATAATATTTATAAATTGTTAAATGATGAAAAGGAACATGGTGCTTTTCATTTTATTGTCTCATTTAGCTTTAATGCCATAAAACCATAACTGGCATGAAAGTCTGTAATAATAAAAAATCTCAAACTTCATATATTTACAATTAGGGGGAAAATGAATTTTGTGCTGCTTCCTGATGTGGAAGTAAGTTTAAAACATATACTGTATCTCTTGCACCTAACAGATTTCATTTCCAATATACTTCTCTTCAAATGTTTTCTTTTATCTTTTATTTATCAGTTACAGTTGACATTCAATATCATTTTATATTAGTTTCAAGTATACAGCATAGTGACTTGACATTTATTTAATTACAAGTGATCCTCCTTATAAGTCTTAGTAGCCATCTAAACCATATATAGTTATTCCAATGTTATTGACTATTTTCCTTATGCTATACTATACATCCCATAACTAAATTTTTAGTGAGCTGAGAGAGAGAAAGATAAATCTGTTGTTCCATTTATTTATCCATTCATTGGTTGCTTTTTGTAGGTGCCCTGACTGGAGATCAAACCTTGGAAATCACAATTTTGGCATATCAAAATGACACTCTTAACTAACTGAGCTACTTTGCCAAGGCCTGACTATTTTAAAACTACTAATTTGTATATCTTCATCCCTTCACCAGTTGCCTAAACTCCCTCTTAACCTAGCAACCATAAGTTTGTTCTCTATATTTGTGGTCTGTTTTTGTTATGTTTGTTCACTCATTTTGTTCTTTGGAATTCATATATAAGTAAAATTATATGGTACTTGCTGTTCTCTGTCTGATTTATTTCACTTACCATAATACCCTCTAGGTCCATCCCTGTAGTTGCAAATGGTAAGATTTCATTCTTTTTTTTTTTATGGCTGAGTAACATTCCACTGTATATTATGTACCATCGTTTTTTTGTCCACTTGTATATTAATCAAGGCTTATGTTGCTTCTACATTTCAGCTATTGTAATTAATGATGCAGTGACCATATGAGTGCCTGTATCATTTTGATTTAGTCTTTTGAATTTCTTCAGATAAATACCCAGAATTAAAATATCTGTGTAATTGGTAGTTTTATTTTTAATTTTTGGAGCAACCTTCACACACTGATTGCACAGATTTACAATCACATTAACAGTGCACAAAGGTCCTCTTTTCTCCACATTCTTGCCAGCACTTGTTGTTTGTTGATTTATTGATAATAGCCATTCTGACATGTGTGAGGTGACATTTCACTGTGGTTCCATTTTTAATTTTGATTGTATTTCTTTCATTACTGTTTATCCCCCTCATGCCCTCTTCCTCCTCCACCTAGCCCCCTCAGCTCTGCAATCACCACGCTGTTGTCAGTGTCCATGAGCTCTTTTTCTTTTTGGCTCAATCCCTCTAACCCCCAGCACCCCTCCCTAGACTGGCAGCCTGCTCCCTTATCTGTGAGTCTGTCTCTATTTTGCTTATTAGGTCAGTTTGTTCACTAGATACCACATATGAGTGAAATCACATGGCATTTGTCTTTCTATGACTGGCTTATTTCACTTAGCATAATTTTCTCCTTTCTCTAATGAATGGCATTGAGCATCACTTCATATGTTTTTTCATAGGTTTATCAGCCATCGGTATGTCCTCTCTATAGAGAAATGTCTACTTAGGTCCTCTGCCCATTTTTTAACTCGTTTGTTGGTTGTTTTTTTTTTTAGTGTTATACTGCATTAATTCTTTATACATTTTTGATATATTAACTCCTTATTGGATGTATCATTGGCAAATATCTTTGCCTAATCAGTAGGATGTCCTTTTGTTTTGTCTTAAACAAAAAAAAATTTAAATGATTTCTCAAATTTAATCAACTTATGCTCAACAGAGAGTCATTATGTGTATCTTCCTCTACCCAACTACATTACAGAGAGGTATTACTGGACTGAGATATTAACTTTAATAGCAAAAGAGGTACATAATGTAAGATAAACCTGTGCTATACTGTATATCTGTAAACAGTCAATTAGAAAAGAATTTTAAGAAATTCTTGTGGTGTGCACTGTGGACACATAAATAACTAACATAATGGTAAGAACAGTTATAAACAAGAACAAAGCACTATGAAGGGCAGGTGCAAGGTGAAAGCAGATGATTTAAACAGAGTAGAAACTGGGGTGTATGTGTAAAAAAAGTATTAAACTTTCTCATGAAATATTACTTTGATTCCATATTCTCTCTTCTCTCTCACTGGGACTTCAATTCTTAGTATATTAGAACTTTTTCTAATTCTTATTCTTAGTATATTAGAACACAGTGTTAAACACTAACACTGTGTCTTACTGTTTCTGATACTCTTCTCTCTTTTTTCCCCTCACCTGTTTTGTTCTAAATGATTCAAACTACAAGTTTCTATTGATCACTGTTTCTCTCTTTTAATTCACTAATTCTCTTTTTAATGGCTCCACATACTATTATATACTGAATTCTTAATTATATTATTCAGTTATAGATTTCTCTTTTGACTTTTTAATAAAATACATAATCCAATTATCTAGTGAAGTTCTCTACATTGTCATGTCTTTTTTCAATATGTTATTGCAAATGCTTCAAATCCACGACTTACAAGTTTAGTTATTTGGGGCATCTGTCAGTGGCATTGCCTCTTGGTTCTGATTCTTGCTCTGTAGGGTAATTTTTGATAGAATGTCAAGCATTTTATTATCTCTTTCAAGAAAGGCTGGATCTTATTTTCTGGTAAACAAATAGGACAGGAATGGAACAGATCATCTAAGTAGAGGCTGAGTGGACCAGATGCTGGACTGGAGTTTTGGTCAAGCCCTGCCTCTGCAAGTGCAGTGCCCCAGAAAAGCACCCGAGAGCCTGGGAAGTTTGCCAAGGCTTCTCCTCTTTGGAAGTTTCTGACTCATAGTACCTGTCTTTTCAACACTATAAAATTGCTCTCAACTACCATCCGTTTCAGCAATATTTTGCTTAGTTTTACAGAATTATTAATCTGTAAAAGCCTCGTTGGAGAAACTGCTGATGTGGGTCTCACTTCCCCTTCATCTCCCTTCTTGCAAAAATAGCAGCCTTCTCTGTCAGCCTTTGAGTCCTGCCAAAGGCTGGACTGCTCAAAGGCTGTCTACTTTGGTCATGCCAAATTCTCTTCTTTGCTTCTCCAGCACTATGAGACTGAGGTGTGTCAGATACATGGCTACAGCTACCTGATATTCTCAGTATCTCCCCTGCTCTAATAATAAATGACCAGAAGAAAAACTGCTTGCAAAATGTCAACTCAAACTCTGTCATTCTTTCTGCAATCTTACCTTCAGAACCTTTTTGTCTCAGCAGCTCTCTGATGAATTCAGGAATATCTTCTCTACTTTTTATTGATAGAAACTTTAACCTGATAGAGGGTATTCATTATGTCCACAAGCAAGAGTGCTAGACAGTTCATTTGGATGGTAAAGGTTTATCTACTCTTGGGAAGAGAATGGATAATAGAGTAAGAAAATTCAAATTGTGATGGAGCATACATGCCATACTCGAGCATGCAATGTTTACAATAATATTTGGTTGAAGATATTTAGGCAATAGAGGCTATACTAGATTTACATTTAAAAAAAGACAACACTTTTCACCATGGCAGATCAAATGGAGGGCTAGCAGAATAGAAATTGTTGATGAAAGACAATAGGCAAGAAATAATATGTTAATATAATGACTACCACTTATCTTTTATATACTAAACACAGAAAGGTTGCAGACATTTATAATTATTCAGTCTTATCCTTAATTAAATAACTCATATATAATAGAAAACTTCATGTATGTTTCCTATATTAATGTTTAATATTTTCTCACTAACTTTTTTCCAGGTTTCTAAGATATAATTGACATATAGCATTGTATACAATATGCATGATAATTTTATAGATATATACACTGCAAAATGATTACCACAACAGGTTAGTTGATACATCTATCACCTTACATGATTAGCTTTTATATGTGTATGCCATTTTGCTGACTGCACATCCCTAGACTTTTTCTTAATCTCTTCCAATCAGAAAGGTACTCTGTAATAATCCACCTTCTAGTGCAGATTAGAAAATTAGGCCAATGAAAATTCTTCAACATGTGCCTTCCTGGGTTGTATCCAATCCTATTAGCAAGAAGGGTACATATGTGGCTACTTTCCAAGGGCCAGGTCTAGAACACTCAATGTTCAACTCCTATAAGTGAGTATAGAGCTAAAGGAAATGAAACTAATATCTTGAAGAGCTATGTGCACACCCATGTTCATTGCAGTGAGGCAAGCTAGCAAGAAGGTAGGAAAATTCCTTGATGAGTGGAATGAGGGAAACTTAGGCAAGATAATTAAACAAGGCTGAGCAATGAACAGCCTGCTAATAAGTTGCAAGATATTGTCTTCCCTAATCAAGGACACCTAAGAGCAGATGATTTATACCTCTCTTCTCTTCAGCCAGAGAATGAGTAGCTTAAATTATACTAGTCAAGAAGAGACATAACAGATACAGACCGAGTGCCATTAGTGCCAGCCAAACTCCAGAACAGATGAAGTTAGGGGAATAAATAATGAAAATTCTTGAAATATTACAGAGGCCCAGAGTTCCTTTAATATTTACTGAGGGGGGGGATGTTAAAATGGGCAGTTAGCTGATTAACAAAAGAGGAGAAAGTGAACAGAACAGTCTTACTGGGGAGTAACCAACATTGTTCTGCCCTAGGTAGCAAAACATCTTGTCTACTCAAGTAGGCAGGAAAGAGCTTTATAGCGCCCCCAGAAGGTGAGTGGCATCATTCCACTGGCTGAATGCATGAACAATAGAAGCCAAATTGGAGGCATACGCAGGAGGATCCAAAATAGTGACCATAAATACAGGGAGAACAAAGCCTGTGAAAATCTGGGGGGAAAAAGGGTAGGGGAATGGCACAGTCCCTAGAAAATCCAGGAAAGAGATTGGATAGAGGGAAGGCACAAGCACAAGCCTGGGAAAGGCCAGGAAAGACAATGGATAACCTGAAAGAAAGTCTGTTCTTTTCAAAGCCCAAGGAAATATATGGAAGCTTAGCAAGGACCTCAGGGCAGCCATTCCCCTCTCACCTGCCTACTCTCTGCCTCTCTGAGAGTGTACTGTATCTCTTGGCTTTGATAAATCTTGTCACTATCACAAAACTCCTATATGAGGGTCCCTAAAATTCTTTTCCTGTGATGATATTGAAGAACCTATTTCCTCTAATAACAGTACCATTATTTACAATTGCCAAGATATGGAAACAACGTAAGTGTCCATCAAGATATGAACACATATATTGTGATATTTGCAGCCATAAAGAAAAGCAATTCTGCCATTTGCAGCAACATAAATGACCTGGAGGACATTATGGTAAGTGATGTAAACCAGTATAAGCCAGACTCAGAAACACACATCCACACTAAAAAACTTCATGATCTTACTTATACATGAAATCCAAAATAGTCAAAACTGTAGAAAGAGAATAGAACAGCGGTTGCCAGGGCAGAGATATAGGGAAAGCGAGAAGTTGTTGGTCAAAGGCACAAAGTTGTAATTATGTAGGATGAATAAATCTAGAGATCAAATACACAGTGTGGTGACTGTAGTTAATACTGTATTGCATATTGGAAACTGGCTAAGAGATTTTAGGTACTCCTACCATTAAAAAGATAACTATGAATAAATGGGCATGTTAACTAGCTTGACTAATAATCATTTCATTATGAACATGTGTACCAAGTCATGTTGCACACCTTAAGTATGTATAACTTTTATTTTAAAAATAACAAGTAAATAAAATAATTTTAAAATGTTCACAATTTTTGCTGTGTGATTAAGACTTTAGGAAAATGAGGTCAGAAGCAAGGAGACCAATCAAAAGATTGTTGCAGGCACACGTGCAAGGAGGCTGTCAGTAGCTTGCCCCCGAGTGTTAACAGTGCAGACAGTGAAATGCTGTGTATACCGTCTACCTGGGGCTGATTAAAAATGTGGGAAAGTAAAACACAAAAACTTTGATAACCAATAGTGATATGGATAGGGCTGTAAGCAGAGCATGTCTGAAAAAGATCAGAAGACTAATTTCTAATATGATTAATAAGAAATAACCTAGTAAGCACAAGAGTCAAGCTATTAAAATAGACAATTGTACTATGAATGTGGGGCTTCAGAGAGAGGTCTGGACTGAAGACATAAATTTTAGGGAGTTTTATAGGTGGAATAAATTTAAATCCAGGTTATTACATGAATCACTGAAGGAATGAGTTTTGATAGAAAAAGGGAGGACAAGAATTGATCAACCAATGCCTCACAATATAAGTGAATCCCAAAAGAAAAAGAGATCTTGGCAGTCAAGTATCAAGGAAGAAAGGAAGGTTATCCTTGTTAAATCGTGTTGTCTGGTCAAGTTAAGTGAGAACTAAAACCTTCCCATTAGGTTTACCCAAATGAGAATCATTAGCAAAACTATCAAAAAAAATTTAGGGGGGTCATTGTGTCATATAGAGATTTTAATGGAGAAAGGATGTAAGAGAGACCAGGAGAGGAAGAGAAGAAACTGTTCATGGCCAATTGTTTGGGGAATTTGGGTACAGAAGGACAAATAATTCTTTAGAAAATATATCGCTAGTGAGTAAAGAATATACTTTTCTAAAAAGAATTATTCTAAAATGTTACTATCCTCAAAAGAAAGGTTAAAATGATCAAAGACAGTTATAAATAATATTTGGAAGTAGGTAAGTATTAGCATTTTATTAAACTCCATTTTCTCTACTGGAATCCTTAAAATTGAAGTACATCTTCACATATTTCTTACTCAGGTTTTTAAAATGAAATAAAGAACAAACTGACAGTAACCAGAGGAAAGGAGGGAGAGGAAAGGTGGGAGAAATAGGGAGAAGGCCATCAAAGAATATTTGTAAAGGACACATGGACAAAGCCAAAGGGGTAGGTAGGTTCAAGGGTGGGAGGCGGGGCTCAGTGGGGTGGGGGTGTGTGGTGGGGTAAAAATGGAGACAGCTGTACTTGAACAATAAAATAAATAAATAAATAAATAAATAAATAAATAAATAAATAAAAATACCTTGCTTCACTTTTGAAAATAAATTGCTTAATGTGAAAACTGCTAAAAATAAACCTTGATTTCATTACAGAAATACCACAAAAATTTAATATTATACAGAGAAAACAATACATATCTCCAAAATAATGTAATATCATATTAAAAATGATATAAGGACATTGAAACTGTAAAAAATTACAAATTCATTCAAACTCTACATCTATTATTTTAATAACTTTATAAAAATTTACACCAGTAATTTAGGGTTCTACAAAATTTTCATTGACTTTATAGAGATTGTAGGATCAATTTATTTACCAAAATTAAATATCAATAATAATTTGAATATTAATGTATAAATCAACTTTTAAAAAACTTCTGATTTTATTTTTTAATCAATCATATGAGAAAAAATGGCTCACACTTAATTCATTTCTGAATGAATGCTTTCCCAAAATGACATTACAGTGACCTTTAGATACTAATTTTATTACAGTAATTGTAAGAAACATATGAGGGTTTAAACATTACTTTCCATTGAGTTACATTAATTATGCTGCATATTACATCAGACAGTTTATTAATTACCTGAACTCAGGCAAAGATAGTCAACCAAATCTAGCAGTGAGAAATTTTAATAACTTGAATATATAAATATGTGACACTTTCAAGAATGTTGCAGAACAGAAAAATATTTTTTATCTTTAGAATTCTTATTGAATTATTTAATATAGAAAATGTGAAATTGAGATTATCAGAATCATACAGTAGATACTCACACTTTGAGGTCTACTTTTCCCCGTTATTTTTTCTGAGATGTATTTAGTTTTCTATTACATAAACATACCACAGTTGTGCACACTACCACTGATGGACACATGGGTTATTTTCATTTTAAAGAACATATAGCCCTGGCTGGTGTAGCTCAGTGGAATGAGCACAAGCATGCAAACCAAAGGATCATGGTTTAATTCCCAATCAGTGCAGATGCCTCTGGGTTGCAGGCCAGTTCCCAGCAGGGGATGCACAAGAGGCAACCATACATTGATATTTCTCCCCCTCTCTCTTTCCCTTACCCTCTAAAGATAAATAAATAAAATCTTTTAAAAATCCATTCCTTTAAAAAAAAAAGAATATATATACTTACTTTTGTGGAATACTTAACCAGAAATGTAATTGAGGGGCCTTAGGGTACATATGGTTTTAGCTTTAGAGATACCGCTAACATTTTAGACAGGTTATTGGTATAAACTTACTTTGCTGTGGCAGTTATGATAATCAGTTTTTCCCATACGGCATCAATAAATGACATTGTCTGCCTTCTTAAATTTAATCACTCTGTTAGTATATAGAAATTTGCATTTTGTTTAATTTACATTTCCCTGATAACTAATAAAGTTGAAGCTTATTTATCTTTTTTTTTTCTGTTACATGAACTGCCAGTTGAGATTTCCTTTTCATTATTTTATTAGGTCGTTAAGATTTCTTGTTTATTATTTTCCTGATTGTCTGTTTACCTTACTGATGTGAACAATTTTTAAATATAGATTTGAGTTTTGTGATATGTATGTATCAATACACATCAATATGGATACATTCATAGTGGATATAAAAGTTTTGGATATTAATCTTTTTAGTCTCATTTTGACTTTGTTTAATGAACAGAATTTTGTAATTTTAATATATTCTAATGTATCAGTTTTTCCTTCATTATTTTCTGTCCTGTTTAAGAAATCTTTACCTATACCAAAGTTAGAAAGATAATCTGTTTTCTTATAGAAGTTTAATTTTTTTATACCTTCCATACTCAGGCTATGACTTACCTGCAGTTAATTTTTGTCTATGGTGTTTGCTAGGGTACAAGATTAATGGGTTTTTTCCAAAAAGATATCCAATAATTGCAGAACATTTTACTTTAAAAGGTCATATTTATTCCAATGCACCATGATGTCTGTCACCTTAGGCATAAAGTTGACCATATATATATGTGTTGTTATTTTCGAATGTTCTACTATGTTCCATTTATCTATTTTTCCATTATTGTACAGATAAACAATACTAATCCTTCTTAATTTCTTATAGCTTTATGCAAATATTGATACCTAGCCACAGAAATTCTTGGGCTTTGTTCTTTCCTATAAAGAATGTCTTTATACAAGAAATGTATCTTAAAATTTAGAATCAGTTTGGTAATTTCCATAGCAACTCAATATATTGACAGAAATTGCAATGGATTTATAGACTAATTTGAATGAAATTTTAATAATTTGAAATTACCTCAACATTTTGCTTTATTACTAGCCCCTACTATTCATATGTTTTCTCAAAAGCTTTTAAAAATATGTTCTATTTATTTATTGTTGATTATTTCTATTATCTATTTCTGTGTCATACAAACTATCCTTAAACATATCCCTAAAGAAGACAATATTGATTGTTCACAAATCTTATATACATGCAGGAACATGGAGGAAAAATAGCTTCAGCATCTCTAGGTGTCAGCTGGCCTGGTTCAAAAGCACTTTATTCTGGCTGCCAGCATTTCTGACTATCAGAGAAAAATACACACACTTTATTGGGTGAAAAAATATAATATAATTTGGAATCTTTATGTTTTAAAAAAGATTTAAAAACAGAATTAAAAAAAACTTGAAATATCCAATACTAGAACCAAAGCTGAGACAGTAAAATTGAAAATAGATATTAACTTAGATTTGATAAAAAAAATCTGCTGTTAGCTGCCAAGTTAATAAGATTATCTTCCAGAAAATAAAAAGATGAAATATCTCACTAGAGACTTAGAATCAATTCTGTAAAAAGTGAAATGTAATTATAATTTTAAAATATATAGAGTGCTACTTAAAAAGCATATCTGCTTCTTTTAATTTAATTTAATTTATTTATTTCTAGGGAGACAAGAAAGGAGAAAGGAAGAGAGGGAGAAAAATATCATTGTATCGTTGCTTCTCATGCTCCCCCAGCTGGGGACCTGACCACAACTCAGGCATGTGTCCTGATTGGGAATTGAACCTGTGACCCTTTGGTTCTCAGGTCAGTACTAAACCTACCAAGCCACATCAGTCAGAGGTATCTGTTTCTTAAAAAGTATTCTTGCTAAGTCCTTGAGCATACTTTTATAACCAGTGTTTTGAACTCTGCACCTGATACATCACTTCTCTCCATTTCGTTTGTAATTCTTTTTCTGGAATTTCATTCTGTTCTTCCATTTGGGCCATGTTTCTTTGTCTCCTCCTTTTGGCAGCCTCCCTATGTTTGTCGCTACATATTAGGTATAGATGCTATGGCTCTCTGTCTTGGTAGCATTGCCTAATATAGTAAGTGTTCTGTAGGGTCCAGTGACACAGCCTTCCCTATCCTTAAGCTGGGTACTTAAGGTGCACCCTCTGTGTGGGCTGAGTACACCCTCCTCTTACAGTTGGGCCATGATTGCAGTTGGCAGGTCAATGGGAGAGATTTACCCAGTTGAACATTGGTTGCTCTTGGCAGGACAGTGGGAGGGACTTTTCCAGACCAGTCAGCTGCAAGGACTGGTTGTAACCACTGACCACCAACCTCCACCCTCAATGGCAGATCTGCTGTTCAAGGGCAGGGTGGTGGCACTCCAATGTGGTTTGTAGCTGTCCACTGGGTATGTAGGCTCTGGAGTTTCCAGGTAGTGCGTGCCAAGATCAGCTACCACCTGTGTTCTGCCCCTCTCCCAGCTCAACATGAGCTACAAAGTAATCTATAAATGGCTGCTACTTGTGCTGGGTTTAGACGTTCCCAGGTGAAGCCAAGCTGTGAACCTAGGGTGGCTGCTGCTAGTGCCAGGCTTGGGGCCCCAAGAGGTATAGGGGCTGGGGACTTGCTGAGGGTGGTTGTTTGGGAGGATTTAGGAAGATGTGAAGGATGAGCCAACACTAGCCATTCATATGGAAAAGCCACTGTTAACAGTGTGGGCTGGGCCTCAAGAAAACACCAGGGTGGGGCAAATGTGTAAGCCAGGTTGATGTAGTCTCAGAAATGACTCCTGCCTGCCAGGTGTATGGCTTTGTAAAGGGAACATTCAGAAAAGGAAAAATGGCCTCTGCCTGTCGTTCTGTCCAGTAGAAAGCTGTCCACCAGCTCTTGCTCTGACGCCAGACATCTCAGTTCCTCCTCCTATGCCACCATTGCCCTTCTAGCTGCTACCCTAGTGCTGGAACTCAGATGGAATGAGTCTAAGTAAGTTCATGTGTGGGTCATTGGGGTTTTGGGGAATAAGTTAGAGAATTAAGAAGTATAAATTAGTAGTTACAGAATGGTCATGGTGATATAAAGTACAGTAGAGGAAATGGAGTAGCAAAAGAACTTATATGCATGACTCATGGACATGAGCAAAGGTGTGGGGATTGCCTGAGGGGATGTGAGGTGCTGGGTGAAAGAGGGCAAAAGGGGAAAAAATGGGAAAACTGACTATAGCATAATTAATAAAATATAATTTTAAAAATTTTCACAGACTAAAGAAAGCCAAATAAGTTGTTTCACAAAAATAAATGTCCTAAATATGCTACCATTAGAATTTAATATAGTATATAAATGTACTAAACTCTAATCAAAGACATAGGGTGGCAGAATAAATTTTTTTAAAATGACCCATCAATGTGTTGCTTACAAGAGACTCACTTTAGATTGAGAGACACACATGGGTTAAAAGTGAAGGGGTAGGAAAAAAATATCCCATGCAAACAGAAATAAAGGGAAAGCTGGGTAGAAACACTTATGCTAGATAAAATATACTTCAGAAGAATAATAGACCGAAAAGAACATTACATTATTTTAAGGGGATCAATCCAAGAAGAGGATACAGCAATTCTAAACATTCAACATAGGAGCATAATGAACATAAAGGCATAAATTAATGGTAATACTATAATACTTGGGGCTTTAATGCCCCACTTACTTCAGTGGATATATCATCCAAACAGAAGATTAATAAGGAAACTATGTCCTTAAATGCCATATTAGACTAGTTTGATCTAAAAGAAATTTCTAGAGCATTTTATCCAAACACTGCAGAGTACACATTTTTACATTTGTCTTAAGTATACATGGAATATTTTTCAGAATAGGTAACATATAAGCCAGAAAACAAGCTTCAATAAATTCAAAAATATCAAAACTATATCAAGAATATTTTCTGACCACAATAACAAGAAATTAGAAATCAACTAATGGAAAAAAACATAAATACATGGAGATTAAACAACATGCTTCTAAATGACAAGTGGATTAAAGAGGAAATCAAAAACGACCTTGAAACAAATGAAAATTTTAAAAGAAAACTTAAAAAATTTACACAATGCAGAAAAAGAAGTTCTAAGAGAAAAATTGATAGTTATGCAGATTTACTTAAAAAAATAAAAAAGTCCCAAATAAACAATCTAAACAATCTAAAGAAACTACAAAAAGAGGAATGAACAAAACCCAAAGTAAGTAGAAGAAAGGAAATAATAGATCAAAGTGGAAATAAATAAAATAGAAAAACAATAGAAAAAAATAATGAAACTAATCTAGTTCCTTGAAAGAACAAATAAAATTAACAAGCCTATAGTAAGATCCACAAACAGAAATGAGAACACAAATAAATAAAATCAGAAATGAAAGAGGAGAAATTATATCTGACACCACAGAATTACAAAGGATCATTAAAGAATACTATTAACATGTACATGCCAACAAATTTGACAGTTCTGAAGAAAGAGATAAATTTTTAGGAATATACAACTTTCTATACTAAACCAAGAAAAAACAAAGAATCTGAACAGACCAATTACTACCAATAAAATTGGCAGTAATCAATACACTCCCACAAAAGCCCAAGGCAAGACAGCTTCACAGGTGAATTTTACCATTTAAAAATAATTAATACCAACTTTTTTCAAACTATTTCAAAAAATTCATTGAGGTAGGAATGCTTCTAAACTTATCCTATAAAGCAAGCATTATCCTTATGCCAAAACCAGAACAAGACACTGCCAAAAAAAAAAAAAAGAGAGAGAGAGAGAGAGAGAATATAGGCTAATATTCCTAATGAATAGAGATGCCCAAGGTCTCAACAAAATACTAGCAAAATGAACCAAAAGATTATATGCCATGATGAAGTGGGATTTATACAATGGATACAAACAAATCAATTTATTCATCACATTAATAAAACCAAGGATTAAAAAAAACTATGATTATTTTAATAGATACAGAGAAAGCATTTGACAAAACTCTAAATCTCTTTATGATAAAAACTTTCAACAAAGTGGGTATAAAAGAAGCTTAACTTGATAAATGCTACATACGACAAGCCTATAGCTATATTAAAAAGAGGAAAGCTTTTTTCTCTATGATCAGGAACAAGTAAAAGATGCCCCACTCTAACCACTATTATTCAGTATAGTACTGAGAGTCCTAACCACAGCATTCAGACAAAAAAATAATGGAGGAAGTAAAGGAGAAAGAAAAGAAAGGAATAAAAGGCAATCAAATTGGAAAGAAAGATGTAAAACTGTTACTATTTGCAGGTGACATAATACTATATATAGACAACCCTCAAACTTTCCCCAAACCTTAATAAAATTAATAAAAGAATTTAGTAAAGTAGCAGAATACAAAATTCATATATAGAAATATATCACATTACTATACACTAATAATGACAATCAGAAGGAAAAATTAAAGAAACATCCAATTTACAATTGCATCAAAAAGTACAAAATAGCTAGGATTTAATTAAACCAAGGAGGTGAAAGACTTGTACTCTGAAGAATATCATTACATAAAGAAATTACAAAGAGCACAAATAAATGGAAAAATAGACCAGCCTCATGGATTTGAAGGATTAATATTGTCAAAATGACCATACTACCTAATGTAATCTATAGATTCAATGTAATTCCAATCAAAATACCAACTTTCTTCTTTTCAGAAATAAAGCAAATAACTGTAAATTTTTATTGAACCACAAGAGATGCTGAATAGCCAAAACCATCTTGAGAAAATGAACAAAATTAGAGTATAATGCTCCCTGATTTCAAACTACATTATAGAGCTACAATGGTCAAAACAGTAAGGTACTGGAACAAAAATAGACACATAGACCAATAGAAGAGAATACAAAGCCCAAGCCCAAAGAAAAACCCTCAGTTATTTGGTCAACTAATCTATGACAAAGAATATAAAAATATACTATGGAGTAATGACATTCTCTCCAACAAGTGATGTTGGAAAAACTGGACAGATAAATTTAAAAAAGAAAAGAAAAGAAAAGAGAAGAGGCACCACTCTTTTATACCATATAAAAAATAAACTCAAAATGGGGTAAACACTTGAATGTAAGGCCTGAAACCATAAAATTCTTAGAAAAATATAGAAAGTAAACTATTTAACATTAGCCTTAGTAATATCTTTTTGGATATGTCTCCTCACACAAGGAAAACAAAAGCAAAACTAAGCAAATAGGACTTCATCAAACTAAAAACTTATGTACAGTGAAAGAAAATTTCAACAAAACAAAAAGACAATCTACTAAATGGAAAAATACATTCACAAATAATATATAAAATAAGGAGTTTATTTCCAAAACATATTAAAAACTCATACAACTCAATAACAAAATAAATCACTGAAAAATTGGCAAAGAACATGAAGAGATATTGCCCCAGAGAAGACCTGATAGCCAACAAACATATAGGAAGATGCTCAGCATCACTAATTATCAGGGAAATAAATATCAAAACCACAATGAAATACCATCTCACATAAGTCAAAATAACTACTCCCCAAAAGTTAACAAATAATGTTTTGGCAAGGATGCTGAGAAAAGGAAACCCTTCTGCATTGTTGGAGTGATTATAAATTAGTAGAGTCACAATGAAAAACAGTATGGAATCCCTCAAAAAATTAAAAATAGCTATTCTATATGTCCCAGCAATTTCACTTCTGGGTATTTATCCAAAGAATAAAAACACTAATTTGAAAAGTTACATGCGCCTTTATGTTCACTACAGCATTATTTACAATAGCCAAGATATGGAAGAAACCTAGGTGTCCATCGATAGATGAATGGCTAAAGAGATGGTATGTATAAATGATAGAATATTACTCAGCCTCAAAAAAGAATTAAATCTTGCCATTTGTGACATGAATGGATCTAGAGGGTATTATGCTAAGTGAAATAGATCCGGCAGAGAAAGATAAGTACCATATGGTTTCACTTATGTGGAATCTAAAAAAGTTAAACAAACAAATGAATATAACAAAACAAAAGCAAGCTCATAAATACAGAGACTAAATGAATGGTATCTGAAAAGAGAGGGTGGGGAGATGAGTGAAAAAGAGAAGGTGAATATAGGAAATAATATTGTGATAAGTTGGCACAATGACAGATAATTAACATAGTGGTATGATCACCTTATAAGGTATAAAAAATGCTAATCACTATATTGTACACCTGGAACTATAACTGATAGTGTATATCAACTATACTTAAAGCTTTGTTTAAAATTTTTTTAAAATAATAAAATATAGTAAGTTAATAACTAAATAAAAATTTTAAAAAAAGAACCATAATTTTCTAGGTGGAAAGGAAGCATTTTTTAAAAATGTGTAAACACCTAACATATCTTAGTACAATGAAGATTTTAGTATATGTGTCACAAATAAAGTTGATTTGAATTAAACATGAAATATTGTTCCATAATATATATACACACAAAAGCACTCATATATATAATATGTATTATATATCACAGTGTTCAATTATATTTAAAATATGCATACCTCCTGTATAGTATTTTATATATTGTTTAATGTATCAACATTATATAATGTACAATTTGCTACATCAATGCACAGAGGTTCAGCTCATTGTTTTAATAACCTGCATAAAGTTCCATATAATAGATATATTAATTTATTTAGCCAGTATTTTCTTTGATGTATTTTTTATAAATGAATATATATTTAAAATAAATTCTTTAATAATTCCATGAGACTTATTAAATAGGCCCATAAGAGGTGAATTATTTGTAGAATAATGGAATTAAGTGCATTCATTATTTGCATAGACATGAACAAACTGCGTTCTGAAAGGTTGCACCAATGACATGTACCCTTTATGTTCCACGTTTTTTCCCTAATTTTGATTAAAAAATATTTTAAAAGATTTTATTTATTTTTAAAGAAAGGAGATGGGATGGAGAAAGAGAGAAACCTCAATGTGTGGTTGCCTCTCATGTGCCCCCTACTGGTGACCTGGCCCACAACTCAGGAGTGGTAATTGAACCAGTGACCCTTTGGTTCACAGGCCTGCACTCAATCCGCTGAGCTACGTCAGCCAGAGCTAACAGAAATATTTTAAGAGTTTCAATATTAGGTATCATGCTTGCTATTGATTTCTAAAAGATATCTTTTATTTCATAAGAAGTTTTTCTCTAATTTTAGGTTCATAAGACTTTCATAATTTAATGAAGGATGAGTGTTAACCTGGCCAGAGTGGCTCAGTTGATTAGAGCTTTGTCCTATAAACCAAAGGGTAGTGGGTTAAATTCCCAGTCAGGGCACATGCTTGGGTTTGGGTTCCTTTCCCCAGGTAAGAGTGCATACAAGAGGTAACCAATCGATGTTTATCTTACTTTCTCTCCCCCTCCTGTCCCCTTTCTTTAAAAATCAATAAGCATGTCCTCAGATAAGGATTAAAAAAAAAAGAAGTGTTGAGCCCTGGCCAGGTGGCTCAGTTTGTTGGAGTGTCTTCCATACACCAAAAGATTGTGGGTTAGATCCTCGGTCAGGGCACATGCAAGAATCAGCCAATGGATGTATAAATAAGTGGAACAACAAGTCAATGTCTGTCAGTCTATCTGTCTGTCTGTCTCTCAAATTAACAAATTAAAGTTTTTAAAAATTGAGTATAGAGCCCTGGCTGTGTGGCTCTGTTTAACAGAGCATTATCTGGTACATGAAAAGGGTGCAGGTTCGATCCCTGGTGAGGGCACACACCTAAATTACAGGTTCGATTCCTAGTCAGAGTGCAGGCATATTCTCAAGAAAGATTAAAAAATACATAAATATTTAAAAATAACAAAAAAGAATGAGTGTTGAAATTATCAGGTGTCATTTTCATATCTAAGTTGATTATATCAATCTATATAGTGAGTCACACTGTTTTTCCCATTGTTAATAATCCTTGTAATCCTAGATTAAAATGTTTTAAATCATACCACATAACTCTTCTAATACAATGCTGCATTAAACTTCTTAAGTTTTATTTAGAATAGTTTGTCTAGATTTGTCAGTTCAATATTTTACTAGATTGTATGTCAGAATTATAGTAATCATATAATAAAGTATGTATCTTCTCTGGACATTTAAAATTAGAGATACCATTTCTTGTTTGAAAGTTTTATAGCAATCTCAATACCATACGGACCTGCTATTTTTTGTTTTACATTTTCTAAAATTTCCTAATTAAATGTTGGTCATTTCTATATCCTTCTAGAATATTTAACTGTATGTGAATTTTTAGTTTTATTAGTATATAATCCTATTTAATAGTTCCCTGGTTTCAGGTTATATATTTACTCTGTCCAACCTAATGTTGATTTGAGTTACCTATGTGACTCTTAATAACATCTGGCATAATTTTGTCAACTTTTGAAAATACATAGTTATCTCTGTATTATTTAAACTAATTTTTTCTATTTAATATTTTTTCTTTTATTTTGAAAATTTTTCCATACTTCTATCTATGGTTAACTTCTGTATAGAAAGGTATGAAAAACTGAACTCATAAATACAGAGTACAAAGATGATTGCCAGGGGCTAGAGGTGAATAAATGGAAAGATTTTGGCCAAAAGGTAATAAATTATAGTCACGAGATGACCAATATCTGAGGACCTAATGTAGAGCATGCTGGCTATAGTTAATACTGCATTGCAACGTTAAAATCTGCTAAAGGGGCAGATTTTTAGATATTTTTATCAAAAATAAAAATAACAGAATTATGTAATGTGAAGGATATGTTAATTAACTGGATTATGTTAATGATTTTGTCAATGTATACATACATCAGATCACTACATGAACATTTAAAATACAGTATATAAACTTTAGCTGTCAATTATACCTCTATATAGTTCTAGGGGAAAAAAAAGAACTGAAATAAAAAGTGTTGAAATTTAGCTGATTTCCCAAACATTCCCATTCTTTCAGACCCAGAATGAAAGATTCTAAAAAGATTTCCCTTAATGGTTTTTTCTTCTCACCTACATGATTTAAAAAGAACTATCATTACCAAGAGATTATTTTTACACTGACATTTTAGAGACAAAATTCTAGAATAAATTGCATGACAGCTTTTTCTCCCCATTAGAGATGTGATTCACTGAATATTTCATGCAAATGCAACATACAGTTAGCAATCAAGAGCCTTAGATGTTAATGGCACTATGTTTCATAACCAAAGACAGCATAGAAATATTCTTTTCAGAGTCTAACGCTGTAAAAGATGCAGAGGGAACTAAAATGATGGGAAATGTCACATCTTTCCTCTTTAAATACACTCTCCTGTGTTTTCATTTGTTTTGCTCTTTTGTTTTGTTTTATTTCCAACATACCCACATCTTCTTCCCTGCATGTGGTGCAGGGTGGCTATGAATGTGGCCTGACACAAAATTGCAAATTCACTTAAAACCTTTTATTTGCTCATCAGTTTCCATTCCTGTTTGTGCATTTAATGTGTGGCCCAAGACAACTCTTCTTCTTCCAGTGTGGCCCAGAGACACCAAACGGTTGGATACCCCTGGGATATCTGAGGATGTTATTTTTTTTAGCCCTATTGACCACATTGCACGGCATTTGATTTCTCTTGTGTAAAGAATAAAAATCATGAATCAAACAATTAAAAACAAACACAAAGCAGTTATTAGCTAGAAGTAAGATGGACAAAGTTTATGACCAGGTGTTTGTGATTTCACAAGCTGTACTATCTACACAAAAATGTCACTTCTTAATTTAGAAAGTACTCATTATCTCTGAGTTCCAGCCAAGATGGAGGCATAGGTAGAAACACTTCACTTTCTTGCACAAACAAAAGGAGGATAACAACCAATCTAAAATCAATAAACAACCAGAAGCACCAGAAAAATCAAACTGCGTAGAACTGCAACAATGAAGGAATTAAAGAAAAAAAAAACCAATCAGAACCAAACAGATAAGGCAGCGGATGGTGCAGGCCAGCCAGTGGAGAAAAACCAACAGGGGGTGGCAGACTGGGCAGGTGGGGCAGGCCTTGTGACCAGGCTGACTTAAGGGGAAATTGAGACTCAGAGTTGACATAGGGGTTGCTACTGTGGGAGAAACTCCCAGTATCACAAAGAGTTTGTAGGAAAGTACACTAGGGACCAGCAGGCGAGCAGCACTCTTCCCTCTCTGTCACCTCCCACACAGCCCGCAGGGCAGGGCAGCAAGGAGGGCCCCACGCCCTTCCTACTTAACAGGTGCACCATAACAAAGAAATAGGGCCCAAATGAAAGAACAGAGCAAAGCTTCAGAAAGAGAGCCAAACAATGAGGACATAGCCAACCTATCTGATGAAGAATTTAAAATGCTCACCAATCTGACTGATTGAGCTTGGTCAAAAACTGAAAGAACAAATGAAAGATACACAAAATGAAATAAAGCAAAATATTCAGGGAACCAACACTGACAGGAAGGAAACCAGGACTCAAGCAATGATTTGGAACAAAAGGAAGAAATAAACATCCAACTGGAACAGAACAAAGAAACAAGAATTTAAAAAAGTGAAGAGAGTTTTACAAACCTCTGGGGCAACCTGAAACATTCCAATATCTGAAATATAGGGGTGCCAGAAGGAGCAAAATAAGATCAAGAAATTAAAAACTTATCTGAACAAATAATAAAGGAAAACTTCCCCAATCTGGTGAAGAAAACAGACTTCCAGAAGTCCAGGAAGCCCAGAGAGTCCCAAAGAAGTTGGACCCAAGGAGAAACACACCAAGGCACATCATCATCAAGTTTCCCAAGATTAAAGATAAAGAGAAAATCCTAAAAGAAGCAAGGGGAAAGGAGAGAGTTACCTATAAAAGAGTTCCCATAAGGCTATCAGCGTATTTCTCAAAAAAAAAACCTTGCAGGAAAGAAGGAGCTGGAAGGAAGTATTCCAAGTCATGAAAGGCAAGGACCTACATCCAAGATTGCTCTATCCAGCAAAGCTTTCATTTAGAATGGAAGGGCAGATAAAGTGCTTCACAGATAAGGTCAGGTTAAAGGAGTTCATCATCACCAAGCCATTATTATATAAAATGTTAAAGAGACTTACCTAAGAAAAAGAAGATAAAAAATATGAATAATAAAATCACAACAAATACAACTATCAACAAATGAACCTAGAAGAAAATAAAAACAATGAAAACAAAAACTAAGCAAACAACTAGAACAGGACCAAAATCAGGAAAATGGACATCACATGGAGGGATTTCAGTGGGGAGGGGGAAGGGAGGGATAGGAGGGGAAAGGTACAAGGAATAAGAAGCACAATTGGTAGGCATAAAATAGATGGGAAGAGATAAAAATGGTATAAGAAACAGTACTCAAAGAACTTATATGTACAACCCGTGGACATGAACTAATGGAGGGGGAATTCTGGAGAATTAAGAGGGGTAGGACTGAGGGGGTTTAAAGGGAAGAAAAACTGGGAAAACTGTGATAGCATAATCAATAAATATATTTTTTAAAATAGGAAAAAAGAAATTACTCATTATGTGTTTTATTTTAATTTTGGTTTTTCATGCTAGAATAAAATTCTAAAGGACAGTGATGCATCTATTTTGTTTATTGCTATAATGCGGAAAGATTTTTTCCAATTACTAAACACAATTGTCTTAATTTGAATTTAACTAGCTCTCACTAAGTAACTATCAGTCTGTAACTGTTCAGGATTATGCAAAGATAGGAGAATTCATTTCAACAAATATTTCCTGAGGGTTTCTCTAGCCAGACCCTTAGCTTGACACCACACTGTCTCCCAGTTGAACAAGAACCTTGTCTTCAAGGTGTTTATAACCTTGTGGAAAAGATTTGTAACAGTGAACTCCAATAAAAGGTAAAATTGAAAAAGTATTAAACAATTAAGTGATAAATGGCTCAAGTATTGCCAAATAATATTTTTATCAATTTTGATCTTTTTAATTTTTCACTTCTTGCCAAATAATCTGTAGATACCTTGTAAAGTAATGACATGTTGAGAAGACAAGTAGTGGGGGTAAAAAAGGACAAACAGTAATTGATTATACAGCTAATTTAACCTTCATTTATGTGAATAGGTTCCTAGAAAGCAAAGGAACACGTCACCTTGAAATGACTTTCCATGACTTTAAACTATGATAAACAAACTCAGGTCAGATCTTCCTAAAGATGTCATCTAATCTTTGTGTTTTTTTTTAAATTCTTACTTAAAATGAATAGATTGGTCCTTTCTCTAAATTATGTTCCAAACCTAACCATTTATGAGTTTAATTAATTTTTCCTTTTACAAATAGGGCTCAACAAGCAAAGAACATGATTGTCTGTGTATAGTGATTTTGAAAGCTACCAATTATTAAGTACTTTGATGCATCATACTTCTCAAAAATCACTTACAAAGTATTTATAGGTATGTTATCTCACTAAATTCTTAAACTTAACAGCAAAACCAGTCATGAGGTTCATTTTATAGGTAAATAAATTAGGAGCATATGTTAAATTAATTAATGAACATCAAGCAGTTGATAAGCAGCCAAGTCAGCTCTACAAGATCCAGAGCCTTTAGCCTTCAGGGCTAGTTAAAAAAAAACAGCTCACATTATTGATTTGATTTCTAATTATTCTTTGATCTTTAATGACATTATTAACTAATTATCATCACACACTGCTATGGAATGAACAACAACAAAAAGCCACATTCTAATTTTTATCTTTTTTCTCCAGAAGAAATATTAAAATTTTTTCATTAAGAAAGAACACTTTCCCTCTTTCTTAGAGTCAGTGGAAGTGTTAAAGCAGTCAAGTTTAAGTCTCCTAAAATAGCCAACCCATGAAATGATACAAAGTCTGTTAATTAGTACCAAGATTGCAGAATAAAAGTAAATCAAAGGAGAAGAATTCAATTATTGTATGAGACTGGTAATATATAAATGTAGTCTCACAGGATATTTTAAAGTGGGCCAAAACTTCCTTTCTTACTGATTGGCAAACATGTGATATATCAGGAATACAAAAACAAGATTTTTTCCAATTGAGGCAAAGAAATCTGTCTCTTACCTGCTATATTAGTTAAGTATTAAAACATGTAATTGGGTCAATTTGAAACATGTTTTCTTGGGGTGGTAAGAGTTTCTACATAGGTATCATTACCATACATTTTGATGGTTGGGATATATTAGCTATTAATAATAGCACTCATTTCAATGAAATGTGATATTAGTCCCACACCTATTAAAATATCTGCATTATCTTATTATTGTAAATAGAAAGGATAACTTTTAAATTTTGTATTTTTAAATCATATTTGACATACAATATTATATTAGTTTTGGGTGTACAACATGGTAATTAGACATGGTGATTAGATTATATAACTTACAAAGTGATCACTCCAATTACTCTAGTAAGGGTAATGCCAATGCAACCTCACAGAAAATATGGACTAAGAATTTATACTATCCAGTTCTGTAACATGAAGTTTTCACTAAGAAGATAAAAGTAATTGGACAACTTCATAGCTGACATCTTCTAATAAGTAGAAAGGAATGTACTGTGTCTAGATGATTAAGTGGATATCCAAAAGTACAACAGAACACAAGTTTCCTGATGCCCCCAGTGGCCTGCTGTCCATTCAAAGATCCCACACTACTGCAGGAAGTTTTAATCTAGTTTATTTTGTGAGCTCAGGCAGTGTGATTACGTTCAGAAAAAAACCTGAAGAATGAAAGGCAACATTCTTCATGATACCTCCTGTCTGTAGCCCAGTTGATTTCAGAAAATGTAATTCACCAAATAGTTCACAAGGCAGAGCCTTTCACTTAGCAAAAGCTTTAATGGATCCTCTGCCTTCATGCTTGACCTTGTAATTGGTTGACAGATGCACCTGAGTTTGAGTGGCAGGAATCAATGAAAAGCTGTACCTAAAAAAACCAGTAACATCACAAAATGGAAGAACCAAATTTCTAACCACTCAACCAGCTTGACTGTAAATGAGATTGATATTTATGGAGCATTAGCACTGTTGTTATTTTAATGACTATCTAAATGTTTTTATCAGAGACTAAGTGGCAATACAGCATATTAAACTACAGCAAACATCTGGAAAACTCTCAGCAGCAGTTTAATTGCAGCATTTCTAAAGTCTGCTCACACCAGTTACAGTTACTTCGGACATATTTCAGGATGAGCACACTGTGAACTTCATCCCCTAGAATGAGTATCTGCACCAACTGAAGCATACTCATAAGCTCATGGACACAGACAACAGTTTGCTGATTGCCAGGGGGAAAGGCGGTGGGAAGAGGTAGAAGAGAGTAAAGGGGGGATGAGTGGAGATAAAAGGAGACTTGAGGTAGTGAACACACAATACGATATGCAGATGATGTACAGGGTCTGACACAAATAATGCCCCTATTTTATTACAAAATCTTTCATTACAAAATCATAAGCATGTGATTCTGTAACATAACAATATCACACTCAAGCACACCATGTGACATTTTAAGTGAAGTGTTCAAATTAAAACTATAAATTATTATACCCATATTATTACCCTTCCAACCACACTCAAATGGGCATTACTTCTGCCATATTCTGTATTATAGAATTGCACACCTGAAACTGATATAATTTTATTAATCAATGTCACCCCAATAAATTCAGTAAAAAATAAATTAATTATTTACAAAGAAGCATACTCATTACTCAAGGCAACTCCCTCTTTTCTGACAGCAAATGTGAAAAACTTATTTCTAAAAGTAAATATACTGTGGGATCACAGATTATCTAAATATATCTGTCTAGAAGTCAAATTAGAACTTACACACTGTCAGAACTTCCATTTAAACATCATACTTTATTGCCCTACTTATAAATTTTAACTGCCTCTGCATTCTCCATTTGTCTCCCATTTTTAAGTGTCCTTACACTATAATACCTCTTCCTAACGTTCACAGGTCCCTACATTCTGCATCGATCTCTTTTCTTGTTATCTGTCACTGTTCTCTACATATACCATCCACTGACTCCAGACTATTCCTTCATGGCCCTACTGTGCATTCAGCTGCCTTTGGTAGAAATGCCCACATTAGGTTTCAGCTATTATATATTCAATTCACCAAACCAAATAGTATTTTTTCCCACAAAGCACTCATTTCTGATATTTCCATCTGAATGAAATCTTTTCCTTCTCAAAATTTCCATAGCATTTTATAAATCACAGATCTCACATTAAGGCAAGGAACCATGCATATTTTTCCTGTATTCTTTCCTATTTGATTTACTAGGTTTCATATAAGCTTTGAACACTGTCTTTAGAATATGTTGATATTATACATTTTATTTCCCAAAATTTAAACTGCTTTTTAAAATAAAAATAATTATAACATTGCTAACTTAATACCAATTTATCATTCAATTAACATTAAATATTAGCAGCAGCTATCATAAAATATTTACCACTTTTTGGAAACAGTTTAATCTCCACATCCCTGTGAGCTACAGATGTATATTCCCAAGCAGAGAGAGAAACAGACTTGGAGGAATTAAGAAACTCAATCAAGGTCACAAAAGTAGCAAGAGCTAGAAAGGCTTTCTTATCTTTATTAAATTCAGCACTTTTAATCACTTTACAAAACACACTAACCTTGTTATTAGATTTTTGTAGTACAGTGGTGATAATATTATGGGATCTGACCTCAGAAACAAACAAACAAAAAAAAGGTAACTAACTGGGAATAATTCCATAGCCTAATCAATGCTACAACTGAGGATACACTTGGAGATATTGGGTACAATCCGGGGGCATCTAGTCTCTCTAAGTGATAAGTATTTCACCTATTTTGGAAGTGGAGCTATGTGTGTGGGGAAGGCAGCTTGGTATTTTTTAGAGTAGAAAATTCCTAAACTCACAAAAAATATTAAACATTATTTTAGACTGTAATATCTTTAAAAGCAAAGGCCATGCTTATATTTTAGAATCTAAGGCATTTTTTTAATCCTCAACCAAGGGCAATTTTTTTATTATTTTGAGAGAAAGAAGAAGGACTGTTAGGGGCATGGGAGAGAAATAGAAAGAGGGAAAGAGAGAGAAGAGCCATCAAAGTGAGAGAGAAACACTGATTGGTTGCTTTCTCATAGGTAACCCAACTGGGGATCGAACCCACACGTGTGTATGTGCTGTGACCGAATATCAAACCCACACCATTTTGGTTTATGGGAGTATGCACCAACCAACTGAGCCAACTGGCCAGGGCTCTAAGGCTTTTTTAATTCATAAAAAAAGCAGCACAATAAAGTACTTTATTGGGTTGGTAGAAGAAGTGATGAATAAATGAATGAAAAATAAACTAATAAATGAATCACTGAACAAGTGAGAAGGATACTGCCTGAAGACAATGTCTTAGGAAAGGATATCCCAAAACATCAAAATGTAGGCAGAACCATGGTTTCTCTAGGCATGACTCACATATTTAACTTGACCATCTCCATGTTGAGGAAATGAAAGCATTCCTATATTTTGCAATACAGTCATTTTTCCATCATTTTTTAAAAGATTCGATTAACTATTTAGTACCAAAAAGTGAGGGGCAGGGGAGACAGAATTAAAAGAGAAAAGTTAAAGTCATTAAATTCAAGGAATATTATCTGTGTACCTCTTCCTATTTAGTTTGTAATCAAACAAATGGAGGTACAGCACTGTCAACTGTACTCTGTAATCAAGTGACAAATACAGGGCTGTAATTCTACTCTGGTTGGAATATTTTTCATTATTCACCTTATTTATTATACTGTCCCTTGAAAGGGGGTCTGGAGGCTTTTTCACAACGAATCAAAGAACTGCGCTCTGTTTCTCCCTTATTATGCATGCTACACTTGAAGCTAATGAAGCATAACCTCTGAGCTGATACTTTTATAGATGAAAGAGACATCATGTCACATCTCCTGTTTATTTCATCAGCTATGCATTGCCAACACAAAACACATTGATTGCTCTGCACTTTCTTTTTGACATTTGGTGAGCATTCTTGTTGCTCTCTTGCCTAATTGTTTCCTGCCATATGCACAGTCTAGGTATTAACTATGAAGAAAACTACTAGGAAAAATAGCCTCTGATATCAATGGTACATTTAATTTAAGAAGTATAGTGGAGAGAAGAGTGGAGATACTCCTGATTATTCTATTCTACAGAATTTAATATGCCCAGCCTCTAGAGCAGATATATTGCCTTGAGATAGTTTTTTTTAAGAAGTATAACATCACCTAATATTATTTTCATGAGGTTTTTGTTATTTATAAGAGTAAATCTAGAGTATTAGTGAAGGTAAAACTATATAATTTTCTCTGAGAGTAGGACTAGGACTGCTTTGTGACTAAAGGTCATCAAAAGGAACAATTCATCACTAAAGATATGATTTCATTACAGTAATGCTGCTCAATGTCACTAAAATTAACATTACTCAATGAGTAGTAAAATATAAGTGATATTTGATCAATAGCATGATAGAGGAAATAAACAGACTTTACTATCAAGGCATGTGAACATATGTTACACAAAACAGGTTTTTGTATATAATGTTTAGTGGCTTTTTAAATGTTTAATAATGCTAATACAAAATATAACTTTTAATAAATTGGCTCCTCAAGTAAAATTTCAAGAGTGTAAAGTTAGTTTTAAAATAGTAGTCTTACTATTATCAGTAGAAATACAGCCTTCTTTTATTAGAATGGGAGGTAAGTTTAGAATACAAGCAGGTATTCACGCAGACTACTTAACAAATACAGAGCTTTCATTTTACTACATAACTTGCATCTCTATAATATATGCCTAGTTTGTTTACTAAATAAATCTTGTTTCAAAAACAGTGAGGAAAATACTTTGAAGTAAGGTACTACAAAACATTATTACAAAGAAACTGTATTATGAGTTAGCACCATCAAAACAGAGTGATAAACCTTAAAAAACTGGAGCAACTAATTGGAAAATTGCTCGTTTAGTGCATGATAACAAAGTTACTGAAAATATGCATAATAACGAATTATAATCAGTGAAACAAATGAATGGAGAACAAGTACCCTTGATATACAAAACTCACATAAAGCCCCTCCTATTAAAGACAACAATGATGAAGGATATTTACAGTTAAAATGACTGCATGAAAAGAAATTATGTATTTCTTTTAGATGTAAAATACATGTAATTTAATCAACAACTAAGAATTAGACTCACGACTTTGACATTTTTATATGTATGGGATGCTGTGGAGTTCTAAAATTTATTTTAAGTAAAGTAAAATATGAAAAGTGAAAAAAATTTTAGCAAAACAAATATTACCTATTTTACTTCAAAATTAACTTTCTATTATTTCATCTCTTCATTATGCTGATCAATATAGATGGTGTAAGGATCTATACAGGTTGTGTCAGGACCTACTGTGGTTAGTGTGGGCTTCCTAACTCTGTAGCATACAACTAAGTTAATTTTCAGCTTCAAGTTCCTAAGGGACGGTGTAGCTCTATCTCTGCACGAAACTGGTCTGTTTCCCAAATACACTGTTGTCAGGTGTCCTACATTAGAAATCAAAGAAGCCCATTTTGTTCCTAGCTGACCCCTTCTAGATCAGTTTCACACTCTGATGTTTAGAGGTTAATTCCAGAACACTAAAATTGACTAATTCTAAATAATCCAATACTTCTAATGCTATTACTCATTTTAATAGACTACTAGATCAGAAATCCAAATAGTCAATATATGATTGTGTGCATGTTTTGGTATCAAACACAACCATATCAACTAGAGCTCTCCTTATGTCTAGTTAAATTATTTATTGCTAAAATAAGCCAAGCTATTCCTATTATGGTATCATATAATTAAAACTGAATCTATATTTTTTTCTTTTATATGTCTTCCAAATCCTAGAAAGCTATTTCATGGTCTTCCTTTGATCTTCACTAGAATAAACTATTCTGTTGTAGTAAAGTTTTATGTCAAGCTCCAATTTCTATTTCTCTGTAAGAATCCTTATGTTAACCCACTCTGATTCATAAAATTTCTGGATAATTTGATCTCAAGAGGAGTATTATTATCAAAATTCTTCATAATCATATTACTTTAGTATATTCATCATATCAATCAGCTGTCTAAAAAGATTATAATGCTGATTATGTGCATATGGATTTTTAATACCATTTTCTAACTGTGAAATGATATTAAAGGGACTGTGTAGCTATGACCCTTTGAAAATTTTTGTCCATGTCTTCCTAGAATGTGTGTTCCAACAAATAGAATATGATAACAATTAAGTGATTAACTGTGTAATTTTGAGACCAAAATGAAAACTTGGTTGGATTGCTTATTGCTCTGCATTTATATATATAAATTTATAAGTCTATATAAATATTTATATATTACATAAAATTTATATGTGTATACAAATATAAATATACAGATATATTTATATGAGGTTTATATTTATGTGTTTATACTTTATATATTTATATTCTTTTATATCATTTATATTTATATTATTTATATGTATATATAAATTTACATGTATATCGAGACATTTTTATTTGAAACACATAGCAGTAAATAGAATATACTGCATATGATTTTCATTAGAATCACATACATTAAATATATAAAGTACCTACAATAATATCTAGGTACATAATTATTTATAAGTTAATATTATTATATTTTAAGTATATTATTATATAATTTAAATATCCCACTATTTCAAATATGTGTATGTAATATTAAATTATATATGGTCATCATTGAATATCAAATTTATCTTAGTTGATATTCCTTTATGATATAACATATATTATAGGTATGATAATTATATTAAATTATTTAATAGAAATCATGTAAAGAAGCCATATAAACCTGAGAAAAAAATGTTTATATTTAAAAGTATCCATTTGATATGTGATAATGTACTCAAATTTTTATTTTGCATTATAGGTTATTTGTAAAATGAAGTTACTTTTTTCAAGTATTTACTGTATTTATATTTAAAATCTCACTAAGTGGAAATATTTTTTCTCCACATATACTGAAATACTTGAATCAGGGGCCTCACCCATAAGAAGAGATTATCAAAGAACAGTTCTTTTGACCTATCTATAGGACAGAGGAAACTTCTGTTTACTAAATGTCTGTTCTTCTCAACCTGCAATGATTCACTAAAGCTCCAATGATACATTACCTCATTCCTCACTCAGATGTCATACTTACTTCATTCCCCCTCTCCGTCTCTTAACCTGTCCTGTCTGGATCTCTCTTGTGTGCAAAGTTTCCATGCATAGAGTGAGTATTCGATTTGGTTATCTTCTCTTGCTAATCTGCTTCATGTCTACTTAATTATTTGATCAGCCAAAAAGCCTTGAGTGTATAGAAGAGTTTGGTACTTCCCCACACTACTATAAAAATTTATTGTTCAAATACTTTGAGTCAGAAACAGCAGCTACAGTTCTGCTGTGTTATTTAAGCACATACTTTATTGTTCATGAGTTTTTGTGCAATTACAAAACAACATAAACGAAATTTTACATAAAGAAGCATGTTTTACTCCTATATCTGTAACTAATCAATGCAACATTCAATTCGACAAATGCGTTTTAAATATTTACTCTAAACTAGAGACTTTCCTAAGTGATAAGGACAGATATTTAGCAAAAAAACTCTTGAAGATTTCAAAGTATTTTTAAGGGAGACTAAAGAGTGGGAAATTAAGTTTTGTATAAGCCACAGAGATAGCTCATCTTACTGATGAAATCTATCTGAGTCTATGATAGGGGAGCTCCAAAGTTAAAGACTTTAGTCTTAGTGATAGTTGATTAGCTTAAGTGATTAATGAATGTGGAATGGATGCTCTCTACTCCAGTTACTCCAGGGCAATTCAACCTTCGTGTCCCAGGGGCTATGCAAGCTATGGAGATTGTGTTAGAAGGAGGGAACTTTTTTGAAGCAGATAAAGAATTATTGATAGTGGGGGCAACTTCTATCGGGAGTCCCCTTGGTGCCACAGACATGCGTGAATGAATAAATATGGCCAGGATAAGATGAGATCTGTTTAGGGGAGGATAGAGTGGGCTGTGGCCAGTTTCTCAGGGGAGACAAAGGCCAGCAGTGGCCAATTTCTCTGAGGAGAAAAAGGTCCCGAGCGCCCTCTTCCATAGCCTCTTATTGGGTTGTAATACACAGGAATACAGGGTGGCAGTGATCAAACAATAGATAACATTTCAAAGAAATCTGAAGGCTTCCGAGTCTGAGTCATTGTCTGTCAGGAAGGGAGTTGCAGAAACTTTGGGAGACATACTCATTTCCTCTCCGACCCTTATCATATGAATGAAAGCACTCTTAGCAGAGCAGATTTCACAGGTTTATCAGCAAGTCTTTGTGATGCCAGATTTTTCCCCAGGACACATTCTAGCTAGGCAAGGAGCTGTGCCTCTCCCTAACAGGTATTTAGGCTTAAGGGGATTAGAGCCAGGAAGCACTTCTCCCAGAAGACATGGGGACTCAGGCTTTGACAAAGGGGGGGGGGGTCGCGAGAGTCCATTGCTCTCTCTTTGTTGCAGCTCCGCCGCCCAGGTCCTTCCCTGAAGGCCTCCCAAGTGATGGAGTCTGGCTTAGGTTGCCTCCCACTGTGAGGGGTCTTACCCATCATTGACTTCTGACCAAGCTTTGGGGGCAGGGAGAGGAACTGAGGCAGCATTTGCTACCAGAGACAAGCTTTGTCTCCTGCTGCTGGCATTCCAAAGGTCGTCTCTCGCCCTTAGCCACAAGGGGTAGAGATACAATTCCTAAAATCAGGCAGAGCGGTCTACAGCAATTGATCAGCAGATTAAAACAGTAGTAGGAAAATCATTGCTTGAGTGCAACTCTTACCTGACTAATCTTTTTTCCAAACCCCTTATCTACCCTTTTCTTCTCATTATAAATAGGTTGGCTTGAGTGAGAAGTTAAGACAGTTTTTAGGATACATAACTCACCATCTTCTCAGATTGCCAGCTTCTAAATCAAGTGCCCATGAAGATTCAATCCCTGTCTCTATTTGTTGGATGGTAGTGACAGGCAGTGCTAATGCTGGCTTTCTGGGTTCAGGTATATTTTGGATCTATATGTGATTTTTGTGTTGCTGAATCATAAATGTAATTAATGGTTTTATAATGTCTCATAAGACTTTATCCAGTTTAGCCTTTGGAAGAGCCAATGGAAGTTTTCTTCTGGCCAAAAAAAGTAATTGAAGTAATTCAAGGTACAGTTTATACTGGTTTGGGAGATAATGCTTTTGAGAAGAGATAGTATTAAAGGTAGCCTTCTACAAATTTGGAAGATATAATTGAGAAATAAGATTTGATAATAATTCCATGTGAAAAACCAAGCTGATAATAATACATGGAAAGCAAAATCAAGATTCTAGCATATCTCAGCACATCAAATGTCATCCCAAGAAAAGTATTGTTGATTACTGCTGATTTTTGTACAAAGTAGAATTCCCGGGAATTTTC
Source organism: Artibeus jamaicensis (assembly GCF_021234435.1). Taxonomy (NCBI): domain Eukaryota; kingdom Metazoa; phylum Chordata; class Mammalia; order Chiroptera; family Phyllostomidae; genus Artibeus; species Artibeus jamaicensis. The sequence continues at coordinate 49,468,289 of NW_026522030.1, forward strand.
AATATTTAAATGTTCAAAGTATGTGAACTAATTAAGTTCACTTGACATTAAGAAGAAAATGGCCCTTTTTGAGGCTATCTGCTCCTATTCTCTGATCCCCTATAGGTAATGTCTTTCCGAGTCTACCCTTAGAGTCAATTGTTCTTTCTACTGTGCACTCTCCTGCTCAGGAGCTTGTCATCACACAGGCACAACATGCTTTTTCCCCACCTCCATTCCTTTGTCTGCTGATATGTCATTCAACAGTGGATTTTTCAATACCAAGAAGTACCAGAGTTAAGCTTTTTGTTTCCTATGAAAATCTGTTATCTTTTAAAATTTGGTTGGTGAGACCTTAGTCTTCACTTTTTAAAATCCGCCTAATATGCTCGCTTGCCATGTAAATATGAAGATTCTGATCATGTGTATCAGTTAAGTTGAAGAATGCAGGTATCGATGTACTTTAGGTGATTCTCATTATTTTTTGAATTGGGGTATAGGATATAGTTTGGTTTGATAAAGCTGCTAAGATTTGGAAAAAAACAGTATGACATATATTGTGCTTTAAAAGGGTACAAAGTAAAGTCAGAATAACGGAACCATTAAGGTCAGTAGAGTATTTCATGTGAGTAAAGCATATAGCTTCTTGATAGCTTTTCTAATCTGATTGTAACACATGTAATTTCTTGCTAAAGCTTAAAGTGTCCGAATGGGGATCTATTATATGTGTAAATCGATAGCCTGAGCATATTCTTTTTCTACTATCTGGTTCAAAACTGTTACAAAAAGATAACTGTGAATCTAAACTGTATATTATTATCTCAAAAGAGATGCTTCCTAGCCCATTGGCAGAAGTGGTGAGAATAATAAGAGTTTCACCCAAGAATGAAAAGAGGGATGTTTGTGGATGTACTGATATGGATAGTGCTGAAAACTACAATAAAGAGGAAAGATCAATATCACCAATATTTTTCCCAGTGCAAGCAAGACTATAATAAGTGGGAAAGAAAAGTTCTTATTAATTTATATAAATATTTTTATTTTGAAGATTTTCAAAGTTTTCCAAATTGGTACATAATTTTCCATTCTTTATCTCCAACCTTTCTTTTTTAAAAGATTTTATTTACATATTTTTAGAGAGGAAGGGAAGGAGAGAAATATCAATATATGGTTGCCTCTCATAAGTCCCCTGCTGGGAACTGGCCTGCAACGCAGGCATGTGCCCTGACTGGGAATCGAACCGTGATAATCTGGTTCACAGGCCCATGCTCAATCCACTGAGCTACACCAGCCAGGGCCTCCAACCTTTCTTAAAGAAGAAGTGAAGTGTGGCAAAGTGTTGGTAGTTCTTAACTCTTTCTAACTTCGTGTCTATAAACATTCATAAGTAAAATGACTAAAAAGAAAATATAGCTGACACTTGTTTCCCATCCCATTATAATAAGTCTTCCACATACAACTCACAACAAAACCATTCCTAAAACTTACTCTTGATCATTTTTTTTTCATTTACTCTGGAAAATTAACTATTGCTGCAAATTAGCAATTGTTGGCTTCATTATTAAAAAATAATCTTCATTCTTCATTTATCTCCTATCACTTCTATCCAATATCCTTGCTTAACCTATCTTTTATTATAAATGTCTATATAAATGTTATTCAGATTTTCACTCTTTCCCCTGTTATCAAAATCCCTGAGAAATTCCATCTGGGTCATGTTTTCCAATACCATTTTTATGTCACTTATTCCCAATCCTGTATCTCCATCTCCATCTTATGTCCTGAGCACGAGGACCAAATTTTCAAATAGATAAGAACTATGACTCACATATGTTTATCACCACCAGAAGCTAATCATATTTATAACTATACTCATCCTCCTCCTCCTATTCCCCAGAATTATTCTTCCTTTTATTTTCCTTCTACCTATTTCCTATATCCTACACCTGAGTTGTCTCTTACTCATCCATGTCCTCCATTCTTTATCTACTACTGGTTAGTAAGTGCTGCCAATTTTCTTAGCTTTCTCACATCTATAGAATCTTTTCCATCCTACTGTCACAGTTCTATTTCTGGTCTCATTATCTCTCACCTAAGTCATTGTCTCAGTCTAACTGTTCTCTCTCCTCTCTTCTGTTCACTCCATGTGTGCTATCAGAGTTACCCTTCTAAAATACAGTTATGAGAATACAGTACAAACTTGGCTTTTAAACTTAATTCATTCCAGAAGGCTGTTTGAGAAGTGATTGGTTTGAAAACCGTATCATTTTTTTCCCCATTAGAAATACAGTATCAGTGTGAAAGGATGGTCAGGTTGAGAATTGAAGTTTTGTTTAACAACTTTTTTTCAAGACATTTTTCCAGAAGCAACTCAGTTGAGAACCTAATTGTTCAAGATGGGAGATGTTCAGGAACTGAGGTTTGACTGTATTTCATGACTATGTCCTATGATTTCCAAGGACTATGTAAGATAAGGCCCAAATTCTACTCTTGTCTATAAAGTTCTCTGAAATCTGACTCCTGTTCACCATTTCAGGTTACTTTCTCAAAACTTTCTCCTCCCCTCTACTCTCTCTAACATCTACCCCTCCAATCACTGATGTTCTCAATTTTTATTCATAGTAATCATATTATTTGACTCACTTTAGAAGTGATAAAACTAAGAATTACAAAGTTTATATAAATGTCCCAAAGTTACATAACTAGAACAGTAAAATCAACCATCAATTCAAAGTCTTTTGATGGAAAGTCCAAATAATTATCTCAGTACTTAATCAAAATACTACCAATATTTTTACTTAAGATTAAAAAAGTAAGAATTATTTTCTGAAGATATTTAATTTTCTAGGTATGATACTAATATATATAATTTTTGAAAGCAAGGCTTATGGTTTTTATTTTTACTCAACTAGTTCTGAAACATTAATGTTTTTTAACTACTTTAAATAACAGTTGTCTTATAGTGAAAGAGGGGTAAAATGGATTTAACTCAGAACATTAGTAACTACAATCAATGAATATACAATAAATATTATTTGCTGAGATAATTTAGTTAAATTTAATACCTAAATGAATTTCAAGTGTTTCCAAAATACTTAAAAAATAAATAGTTTAATATGACTAAAGGTTAGTTAAAAGTTTATAATATTTTATATGTTTACCTATAACATACTATTAAAATAACATGTGCAAGGCCTTTACAATTACACATTTTTGCAGTAATCATAACAGGTACCATTGCTCATCATCTATGGAATTTTTAAATTGTGCATTTAATTTTTACAGGGAGTAGGGATTATTTCTACATTTTTATTAAGAGGACACATGCTAAGGGTCACACAAGAAGTGTAAGGAGAGAACCAGAGATGAAATTCAGATGTGGGGGGCTTAAATTCCAATTATTTTTAAATCACTGCTATTCTATTTGATACTTTCAAGAGAATTACTAGGAAGATCCTGTCTTGTCCATCTCTTAAAATGGAAGATCCCTTCATTGTAAGGACTCTTTTAATTTAGAAATATTTAAAGCATAAACTTAAAACACATTTTAAAATAATTTTATTTTAAATAATTTGGTCAAATTAATACAATTGTGTGCAGTGCTTCAAACACTTGACCCATTACCAAGTCTCAAATATTTTTAAAATAAGAGAAATACTGAAGGAAATATTTTGAATGGGCTGCTTACTCCAAATGCTGAGAAATGTAAATAAGTACATCAAGAACCAAAATACGATTTTCACTAAACATTACTTGGTGTGAATAGTGCCCCACAGAGTTGTTTCAGGATAATTCATTTCATCTATAATGAGAACCAATGGGGTAAATTTCCAAGCACTAAAGACACATAAACGGTATTGCCAATTACCAGTGCTATCACAACATGTTTCTCCCTTCTGACGAAATGGTGAGTGAAATTACAATAAGCACAGTCCAGGGACATATAGAAACTACCCAAGAAGTAGTGTGCCTAATTTGGTAATTAGCATTCCTTTCACATTCCCATGTGAACTTAGATCTTTATCTCTGTCTTTGCAAACTGAGAAAGAAATCCGCCCTGTTTCTGCTTACAGGTGTGTGTGCTTCACAGGTGGAAGTCTTTTCTTCAAAAAGTTTTAGAAACCTTGGAAATATATCACTCGTGGTGTGTTCTAAACAGGATCACATGGCCTTTTACATCGTGGACCTGCACTGGGGAGCTGTTTGAGTGTGGTTAAGAGGTTGCTTGGTGACTTATAAAGAGGAAATCCTGTATCCAAAAATAGAAATAAAATTTAATTCCACAGAGTTAACCATGACAGCACTATGTTCCTCTGAGATGGTTCACTGTTCCTAGCAACAGAGCTGAAGGAAAACTTCACCACTGTGGCTCAACGACAGTTTTGACTTCTGACAAAAATCACATGTATTGGTTTTCTAGTGAAAGCAGATTTTGGTTATAAGGGACTGATTATGTAGTCCTAACAATCACAAAAACCAGTTGTGTCACTTAAGCCATGTTATGGCACATCTCTGATTCCACTGTTTTTCATCTGTGAACTAAATAAGTTTGAGAAAAACAAGACATAATTCTCTTCCATCATGTGGGAAGACACTGAGCTACATTCATTTTCAGATCATCACCCTTTATTATAATCTATAATAACAGATTTGGGGGAGAGACTTGCCCACTAACTTATAATAACTCTATTGCCTTGTACCTTAAATAGTTCTCTATCTGTAATAAATTTGCTAGTGTGTGCCACAAAACTTGCATTAAACATTCACCAAACGCCACTAGTGTTAAGCACTATGTAGAGTGCTTAAGAATGAAAAAAATATATAATATAAACCTTGCCCTAGAGATGCTATAGTAAAAATAACACATGAAAATAAAATATTCATTATTTTATGCACACTTACTGTGCATCCATCAGGTTGTATAGTTTCACAATTAACAGATGAGCAGAATAATTCGTATTCAAACCTAGAGTGACTGGCTCCAAATTCCATGTGTAGTCAATGATACTACATTACACATGGGGAAAAGGGTTCAGCACTGATTTATGTAGGCTTCTTACATCCAAGTTCTGTTCCCTGATGTCTTTAACCTATAGGCTTACAGTATCTCACCAAATTTCCTGAACCAATCCTCACAAACACAGACGGCTTATATTAAGTCGTTGGTCCTTCTATTGGGTTATTCAGGAGTTAGTCCTATGACTACATGCCGTACCTCATGCCACAGAAAACCTTCATTAATGATCTCTCAACTTACCTGCCTAACAAGAGCTTGACCACATGATATGGCCATGCTAATTACCCCTCCAAGAGTGTAACCATCTGCAGTCCAGACTACAACTTGAAACAAGCATTTGTATAAAAACTAACACTGTCCATAATCAGCAAGAAATATTATTACCTTTTTCTAACTTAATGCTTGACCTCAGAATGTCAAACATTTTCCCAGCTATTTTTGAGGGGACCAGCCATACAGCAGGGCTTTTTCTTGGATTCAACTCTGCATGACCCTGAATTTTTTCCATTATTCTCCATCCAGCTGAGGTTCTGAAGATTCTCAACACGGTTTTCCTATTTAAGCATTCTGACACTCTTCCATTTAATTACATTAATAATTACATTAACCTGATAAGCAGATCCTCAATCCAATGTTTTACTTAAGTTAAATAATTGTATATTGCTTAAGTTAAATAAGTACAATAAACATTAAAATGTTTATACATTTATAAGGATTGAAAGACAAGTGACAACCCATGTTGAGCAGATTCTTTGGCTTTCTTCTACATTAAATCAACACAGTAACTGTGGTGGCCAAACTCTTCTGGGGCAAGTGTCTTTCTCTGTGTCATGTGGTTTTTGTTTTTTTATTAATTTTTATCTCTACGGATAATGTTTTCTATGCTGGAATTAACTTGAAAATGTCTGTGAGAGTAGGCAGTAAAAAAATACCCTGAGCTTTGCAGGGTGCCATGTTCTGATAGCTTAATTAGTCTTGATCTCTGGGAGCATGTACATTTTTAATTGATGCACAGATTTAATTGTTGTGCAGATGCTACATTTGTAGCATCAATGTCTTAAGTACACAGTGGGTGTTCTATGTGCTACTATACAAAAACAGAAATTGGTTTCTTTTACATAGAATTACATTCAATATATATAATATGCATTTAAAACTTGAAAAGTATCCTTATTGTAGGAGAGAATACTTTAGATAAAAATGCATATATATATATATATATATATATATAGCAGCTTTGATTTGATTTTTAATTTTTTTTTTTGTTTTCATGTACAAACCCAGCTTTAGGGTTTCTTAAAATATATATTCTATTGATTATGCTATTTCAGTTGTCCCACCACACCCTCTTTATTACCCTCTGCCCTGCGTATCCCCTCCCACGCACATTCCTACCCCACTTAGGTCATGTTCATAGATCATATATATATAAGATCTTTGGTTTCTCTATTTCCTGTACTATTCTTAACCTTCCCCTATCTATTTTGTTCTTACTATTTATGTTTATTTTTCCTTTTCCCTCATTCTCCTTCCTTTCCTTTCCTGGTGATAACCCTCCATGTGATCTCCACATCTGTGATTCTGTTACTGTTCTAGTTGTTTGCTCAGTTTATTTTCTTATGTGTATTACATTTTTACAACTGCTCTTTATATATAATTGTATATAATATTTATTTTATTTTATTTTTATTTTTATTTAGTTATTTTTCAAGTACAGTTTTCTGTTTATTTCTCCCATCCTAGCCCACCCCTCCCCCATGCACCCCACCTCCCTCCCATTTCCACCACCCTTAGTTATTGTCCCTGTGTCCTTTATACTTGTTCCTCTAAATCCCTTCCATTTTTTCCCCTTAAAGTCCCTTCCCTCTCCCCTCTGGTCACTGTCCCCTTGTTCTCTATTTCAGTGTATTTGTTTTTATTTTGCTTGCTTATCTGTTTTGTTGTTTAGCTTCCTGTTAAAGGTGAGATCATATGGTATTTGTCTTTCAACCCCTGGCTTATTTCACTCAGCATAATGCTTTCCAGTTCCATCCATGTCGTTGCAAAGGGTAGTAGTTCCTTCTTTCTCTCTGCTGCATAGAATTCCATTATGTATATGTACCACAATTTTTTGATCCATTCATTTACTGATGGGCACCTAGGTTGCTTCCAACTCTTGGCTATTGTAAATTGTGCTGCTATGAACATTGTGGTGCATAGGTTCTTTGAAATTGATGTTTGGGGATTCTTAGGATATAATCCTAGCAGTGGAATTGCTGGGTCAAAAGGCAGGTCCATTTTTAGTTTTCTGAGAAAATTCCATACTGTTTTCCATAATGGTTGTACCAGTCTGCAATCCCACCAACAGTGAACTAAGGACCCCTTTTCCCTACAACCCCTCCAACATTTGTTGTTTGTTGCTTTGTTTATGATAGCCATTCTGACTGGTGTAAAATGGTATCTCATTGTGGCTTAGTTTACTTTTTTTTTCTTTTAGGTTTGATTGTTGATAGTTGTGAGTTTGTTGTCATTTTACTGTTCATAGTTTTTGATCTACTTCTTTTTCTTATGTAAGACCCTTTAACATTTCATATAATAAGGGCTTGGTGATGATGAACTCCTTTAACTTGACCTTATCCAGGGAGCACTTTATCTTCCCTTCCATTCTAAATGATAGCTTTGCTGAATAGAATAATCTTGGGTGCAGGTCCTTAGTTTTATAACTTTGTATACTTCTTTCCAGCACCTTCTTGCCTGCAAGTTTTCTTTTGAGAAATCAGCTGATAGTGCCTCCTTTTCTCTTGCTGCTTTGAAGATTCTCTCCTTCTCTTTAATCTTGGCTAATGTAATTATGATGTGCCTTGGTGTGTGCTTCCTTGGGTCCAACTTCTTTGGGAATCTCTGAGCTCCCTAGACTTTCTGGAAGTCTATTTCCTTTGCCAGATTGGGGAAGTTCTCCTTTATTATTTGTTCAAATAACTTTCCACTTGTTCATGTTCCTCTTCCCCTTCTGGTACCTCTATGATTCAAATGTTGGAGCATTTAAAGTTGTCCTGAAGGTTCCTAAGCCTCTCCTCATATTTTTGAATTCTTGTATCTTCATTTTGTTCTGGTTGAATGTTTATGTCTTACTTCTGATCAAAACTGTTGATTTTCATCCTGGTTTCCTTCCTGTCAGTGTTGGTTCCCTGTGCATTGTCCTTTAATTCACTTTTCATAGCCTTCACTCTTTTCTCTATTCTGCATCTTGATTACCAGTGTTTTGAACTGTGTATCTGATAAGCTGGCTATGCCTTCATTGCTTAGTTGTATTTTTTCTGGAGCTTTGATCTATTCCGTCATTTGGGATCCCAAATATATATCCCTATATATATATATATATATCCCAAATCATATATAATATAATATATACATTATATAATATAAGTAATATTATATGATAATGCTATAATATACATATATATTATATATATGCATATGTATATGTATAATTTGTCTCAGCACATCTGTTAAGTAGTAAGAGGCAGAACCTTAAGTATTCACCAGGGCAGGGCAACCAACGTTGCCATGTTGTGGTGCTGTTATCTGGAGAAGGAGTCTGAGAAGGAACAATGCTGCTTGCTTGGCTCTCTGCTGGCTTTCAGTCACTTCCTCCATTACCTTCAAGCAAGTTGGGCCCTTCTGGTGCTGATTCCTGAGTGGGTGGGTTTGTATACATTCTAGGACCCTGTGAGTCTCTCCAACAAATTCTCCTGTGAAGCTGGAGTTTCTCCCCCTGCTGCAACCATCAGATTTTTTTAGTCACAGGTTTTGAGGCTTTATTTTCCCCCAGTGGAACCCTGGGTTGTGTGGTCTGTCTAGCTTCCCAGTTGTTCTTCCCAGTTTATCTGCATGAAAATATGGAACCACCCAGTCCACCAGTCACAATCTCACCCACCCCAGTCCTCCAGGTGCTGCCTTGCCATAAATCCTCTCTGACTCAGCTGCATGTCTCTGCTCCTCTTAATGGGCTGGATGAATGTTTCTTCTTTAACTCCTTGGTTATCAGACTTCCATACAATATGATTTTCTGACAGTTCTGGTTGTTTTTTTGTTTTTAAATTTGTTGTCCTTCTCTGGTTGTGCAAGGAGACACAAATGTATCTGAGTATACCTCCATCTTGGCCAGAAGTCTAAAACATGCATGTATAATTTTGATAGAAATTGTTGGAATTGATTGAAAATGCATTTCACCTCATAGCTTTAAAAAAGTATTTCTAATTATACTTTATATTCAATGTTATTTTATATTAGTTTTGAGTTTACAGCATAGCAGTTAGATAATATTCTACAAAGTGTCCTCTCTGATATTTCTAGTACCACCCACCTGGCACCTTACAATATCATTGATTATATTCCCTATGCTGTACTTTATATCCCATAATTATTTTGTAACTACAAATTTGTACTTCTTAATACCTTCACCTTTTTCACTGACTCTGCCAAACCCCCTCCTCTCTGGTAATAATCAGTCTGTTCTCTGTATTTATGAGTCTGTTTCTATTTTGTTTGTTCATTAATTTTGTTTTTTAGATTCCACACATAAGTAAAATCATATGGTATTTATCTTTCTATGGCTGACTTATTTCACTGAGCATAATACACTGTTGGTCTAGCATCACTGTTGTAAATGGTAAGATTTCATTTTTATGACCAAGTATATATATAATTTCCTTATATGAATCACTACTTTTTATCCAACTAACTATTGATGGGAATTTGGGTTGCTTCATAGCTTGGCAATTATAAATAAAACCACAGTGAGCATAGGGGTGCATATATTCTATATTAAAAGATTGGTGATGTTAATGTACAGAAACACAACTGATTTTAACCATTGATTCTATATCCTGCACCTATGTTGAATTCATTTATTAGTGCTAACAGTTTCTCTGTGTGTATATGGACTAAGGTTTTCTAAATACAAGATTGTCATCTATAAACAGAGATAATTTTACTTCTATTTTTAATGTTGGTGATCTTTTATTTCTTTTTCTTGTTTAAGTGTGTTGGCTAGGACTTCCAGTACTATGTTAATACAAATGCCAAGGGTATGTGTTTTTGCCTTGTTCTAGATCTCAGAGAAAATTATTTCACTTTTTCAGAATTCATTATTATGATAACTGTGGGATTTGAATATATGGCCTACATTGTGTTAAGGCAAGTTCTTTATATAACTAACTTACACAATTCTTATCATGAAAAAGTGATGAATTTTTATCAAAGGCTTTTTTCTGCATCTATTGAGATAATAGAATTTTTTATCCTAAATTATTGATGTTGCTACAGTATATTATATAGATGAATTTGTGTATGTTGAACCATCCTTAAATTCCAGAACAAATTTCATTTGGTCATGGTACATGATCCTCTTTATTTTCTTGTTTATTCAGTTTGCCAATATTGTGTGAGGATTTTTGCATCCATGTTCATCAGGGACACTTGCTATAGTTTTCTTTCTTGTAGTGCCTTTGTCTGATGTATGTATCAGGATGGCATTGGCCTCACAGTAAAACTTTAGAAGTGTTTTTTCTTCTGTTTTTTTCAAAAAGTTTAAGAAGGATTGAAAACAAAATTATCCAAAAAGCAAATTAAGGAAACACTCACATTTATAATTATAGCAGATAAAATACTTAAGAATAAAAGAGGTAGACACTAAAAAATTATAAAACACTGATGAAAGAAAACTATATATAAATAAAAGATATCCTGTGTTCATGGCTTGGAGTAATTAATATCGTTAAAATATCCAAATTAACTAAATTAATCTATAAATACAATGAAATCCCTATAAGATTCTAATCCTATTTTTAAAAGAAATATTTAAAAAATACTAAAATTATATGGAAAGTCCAAAGCAATTTTAGCAAGAAATCAAAAGTGGACATACCATAATTCCTCATTTCTAATTACATTAGAAAACTACAATATAGTGCTGGCATAAAGGAGACATATAGGTGATACAATAGCATAGAGAACCCAGAAACAAACCCACACATGTGGAGTCAACTGATGTTTGACAAGGATACCTAAAAGAAACAATGGGAAAAGATTTCCTCAATATGTAAATATTTCTTCCATAAACATTGTTGGATTAACTGAATATACACATTCACAAGAATAAAACTGGATGCTTATTTCACACCATACACAAAATCAACTCAAATGCATTAAAAATTACACATAATACCTAAACCTGTAAAACTTCTAGAAGAACACATAGGAGAAAGATTCTAGACATTGACTTTGCCAATCATTTTTTGAACCCCCAAAGCACAAGCAACAAAAATAGATTTAGTGGGACTAACTCAAGATAAAAAGTGTCTGTTAGCAAATAAAACAATCAACAGAGCGAAAAAGGCAACCTATGGGAGAAAATATTTACAAATAATATATTTGATAAAGAGAAGATTATTATATTAATTATTTGCAACTTATTGGCAAACGAAAAAACATTAAAGATGCACAAAGGAACTGAATATACATTTCTCTAAGCAAGACTTACAAATGGCCAACAGATATATGAAAAGGTACTAACATCAACAGGAAATGAAATCAAAACACAATGATATATCACCTCACACCTATTAGAGCAAGTATTATCAGAGAGAGAGACAGAGAGAGAGAAGAAGAAAGGAAATAAGGAAGGAGGGAAAAGGGGGGCTCTTGTACACTGTTGGTGTGAATGTAATTGGTACAGACACTTGCAAAACAATATGGACATTTAACAAAAAAATAAAAATAGAAGTCTCATATAATCCAGCATTCCTACTTCTGGGTGTATATACAAAGAAATTTAAATCAGGGTCTTAAAGAGATATCTGTACTCCCAAGTTTATTGTAGTATTATTTCTTTTTTTTAAGATTTTATTTATTTGTTTGTTTGTTTGTTTATATTTTTAATTTATTGTTGTTCAATTGCAGTTCTTACCTTTTTCCTCATTGCTCACTCCTACCCCATTCCCCCAACCCTCTCAGTTGATCTCCCCACATTGTCTGTATCCATGAGTCCTCTATTCATGTTCCTTTGCTTGCCCCTTACTATTCTATCCCCCATTATTCCCCTCCCCACTCTCCACTGGTCACTGTCAGTTTGTTCTTTATCTCCATGCCTCTGGTTCTATTTTATTCATTTCTTTGTTTTGTTGATGAGCTTCCACTTACAGGTGAGATCATATGATATTTGTCTTTCACTGCTTGGATTATTTCACTTAGCACAATTTTCTTCAGTTTCATCCATGCTCTCTTGAACGGTAGCAGCTCCTTCTTTCTTTCTGCTGCATAGTATTCCATTGTGTAAATATACCGTGTTTCTTTGACCCACTTGTTGGGCACTTGGGCTGTTTCCAGCACTTGGCTATTGTAAATGATGCTTCTATGAACTTTGGGATGCATAGGTTCTTTTGAATTGGTGATTCAGAATTCACAGGGTATAGAGCCAGCAGTGGGATCACTGGGTCGAAAGGCAGCTCCATCTTTAGTTTTTTGGGGAAATTCCACAGTTTTCCATAGTGGTTGTACCAATCTGCATTCCCACCATTGGGGCACTAGGGTTCCTGTTTCTCCAAAACTTCGCCAAGTCATTACATTATTATTTCTTATAGATAAGACACGGACACAATCTAAATGTTCATGATGAATCAAAAGATAAAGAAAATATAGCATATGCACATAATGGAGCATTATTCAGGCTTAAAAAAGAATTCTGTCAATTTCAACAACACTGATAAACCTCAAGACAATGTACTAAGTGAAATAGTACAGACACAGTAGGACAAATACAAAATACCACATAGCTCTAAAATAGTTACACTTTTAGAAGCAGAGTGTTGAATGGTGGTTGTCAGGAGCTAATGTGGTCAGGGGTAAGAATGGGGAGATACTAGTCAAAGATTATTTAGTTTCGGACATAATCTATGAATGAGTTCTAAAGATCTACTTTACAGCATAATGTCTATAGTTAATAAAATTTTGCAGAGTTTAAATCTTAAGTGTTCTTCTATGTAATAATTAATAATAATAATAGAGCAGAAGGAATATTTTGGAGGTAATACATAGGTTTATGGCATAGATTAAAATGAGAGTTTCATTGATGTATACATATCTCCAGTCTCATCAGGTTGTACACATTATATATGTACAACTTTTTAAATAAATTTAATGTGTACTTTTTCCATTACTATTTATCCCTCTTATGTCCCCCTAGCCCCCAACCACCATACTCTTGTCCATGCTCATGAGTCCTTTTTCCTTTTTGCATGATCCCTCAACACCCTAACCCTTCCCCATAGTTGTCATCCTGTTCTCTATGAATCGGTCTCTATTTTGCATGTTAGTACAGTTTGTGCATTTGATTCTACATATGAGTAACATCATGGTATTTGTCTTTCTCTAACTGGTTTATTTCACTTAAAACAATGTTCTTCAGGTACATCCATGCTGTTGCAAATGGTAGATTTTCTTATTTTTTATGACCAAGTAGTATTCCATTGTGTAAATGTCCCATAGTTGTTTTATCCACTCATCTGTTCATGAACACTTGGGCTTCTTCTATATCTTGTCAATAATGCTGCAATGAACATAGAGGTGCTTGTGTTCTTTTGAATTTGCATTTTGGGTTTCTTTGCATATATTCCCAGAAGCAGCATTATTGGGTCAAAAGGCAGATTCTTTTTTTTTTTTTTTAACTTTTGGAGGTATCTCTATACTGCTTTCCCCAGTGGCTGTGCCAATCTGCATCCCAAAAAACAGAGCAAAAGGGTTCCCCTTTCTTCACATCGTTGCCAGCACGTGTTATTTGCTGATTTATTTATGAATGCCATTCTCATGGGTGTTGAGATGGTATCTCATTATGGTTTTAATTTGCATTTCTCTGACAATCAGTTACATTGAACATCTTTTTCTATGTTTATTGGATATCCGTATGTTCTCTTTGGAGAAGTATCTATTCAGATTCTTTGCCCATTTTTTAATTGGGTTGTTCGTTTTGATGTTGAGTTTTATAAGTTCTTTATAAATGGTGGATATTTACTCATTATCGGATGTATCAACAAATACGGTCTTCCATTTAGTGGGTTGCCCATTTATTTTGTTGATGGTTTCCTTTGTTGTGCAAAAACTTTTTTTTCTGATTTCTTTTCTTTAATATATTTTATTGATTATGCCATTACAGTTGTTCTATTTCTCCCTTCATTCCCCTCCACCCTGCACACCCCTCCCCCACCATTCCCCCCCTTTAGTTTATGACCACGTGTCTCAAGTTCTTTAGATTCTATATTTCCCATACTATTCTTGCCCTCCCCCTATTTTCTACCTACCATCTATGCTACTTATTTTCTGTACTTTCTCCCCCCTTCTCCTTCTCCCACTCCCCTGTTGCTAACCCTCCATGTGATCTTCGTTTCTATGGTTCTGCTCCTGATCTAGCTGTCCTCTTAGTTTACTTTTGTTTTAGGTGTAGTTCTTAATAACTGAGTTTGCTGTCCTTTCACTGTTCATCTTTTTTATCTTCTTTTTCTTACATAAGTCCCTTTAACATTTCAGATAATAAGGGCTTGGTGATGATGAACTCCTTGAACTTGACCTTATCTGAGAAGCACTTTATCTGCCCTTCCATTCTAAATGAAAGCTTTGCTGGATAGATCAATCTTGGATATAGGTCCTTGTCTTTCATGACTTGGAATACTTCTTTCCAGCCCCTTCTTGCCTGTAAGGTCTCTTTTGAGAAATCCACTGACAGTCTGAAGGGAACTCCTTTGTAGGTGACTGTCCCCTTATCTCTTGCTGCTTCTAGGATTCTCTCCTTCATTTTAATCTTGGCTAATATAATGATGATGTGCCTTGGTGTGTTCCTTCTTGGGTCCAAGTTCTTTGGGACTCTCTGAGCTTCCTGGATTTCCTGGAAGTCTATTTCCTTTGCCAGATTGGGGAAATTCTCCTTTATTATTTGTTCAAATAAGTTTTCCACTCATGGGTGTTCCTCTTCCCCTTCTGGTACCCCTATAATTAGAATGTTGGAGTGTTTAAAGATGTCCTGGAGGTTCCTAAGCCTCTCCTTATTTTTTTGAATTCTTGTTTCTTCATATTTTTCTTTTTGGTCATATTTTCCTTCCTTCTGGTCTCCTCCCTTGATTTGAGTCCCAGTTTCCTTTCCATTACTATTGATTTCCTGTGCATTTCCATTCATTTCAATTAGTTTAGCCTTCATATGTTCCTCTAATTTGTGACTAAAATCAAACCGTTCTGTGAGCATCCTGATCACCAGTGTTTTGAACTGTGCATCTGAAAGTTTGGCTCTTTCTTCATCACTTAGATTTATCAGCTTTGGGGCTCTGAGTTGTTCTTGAGCCATGTTTTGATCTGTGTGTGCCTGTTACCTATGAGGAGCTGAGCCTCAGGTGTTCACCTGGGTGGGGCCACCCAGGTCGCTGTTTTGTGATGCTGTATGTGGGGGCGGGGTCAGAGAGGGACAATGGCGGTCCCCTCTGCTGCTACCTGCCACTGGGGCCTGTGGTCCATATCACTGCTCACTCCTTCACTGGTTTATCTGAATGAGAATATGTGACCACGGTCAGCCCTCAGTGGGTGCACCTCCTTGCGCCCTCAGTGGGCCTGCCCACTACTCCACATCTGGGGTCCACCCATGGCTGCTGGAGCACCTGGGTCGCGTGCCCAGGTCAGTCTGGTGGATCTTTCCTGCCCAGCCCTGCTCTGCTGCTGGCTCTGCCCCTCTTACCGGTTTGGCTGAAGGGTTTGCTGTTGTCAGACCTCCCTATAGTTCAATTTTCTGTGGTTTGGCTGCGTTTTTGTTGCTAAAACTTTGTTGTTTTTAAACTTGGTTGTGTGAGAAGGCAGTCTTTCCACCTACACCTCCATCTTGGCAGAAGTCCTGCAAAAACTTTAATTTGATGTAGTCCCATTTGTTTATTTCTCATTTTGTTTCCTTGATCAAGGAGATATATCTGATAAAATTGCTATGAGCAATGTCCAAGATTTATGTATAACTTTTTGAATGTCAAAAAATAAATTACCAAAATAAAACTTGACAGTAGAAAAGAGAAGGGTGATTGAAGACAGAACAAAAATTTTAAAACAACAGAAGACAAGAATTTTATGGTGAACAAAGTAAAAAGTGTGCCATAATACATTTCTTGTAGCTATTTTTCTCTCTATTGTTTTTTTATCTTATTTTTCTGCAATGACCTTTTATTTTCAATATTTAAATGTCTCAATTCTGTTATTTTCTAAAATTGTCTCTTGGATTTATAATCATTTTATTCAATGATTTCATACTGCCACTGATCTGTCCGTTTTTCAATATTTCTGTCTAACTCTTTAAATCTGTAACTTCATCCACTACTGAATGGTTTTATCCAGCCACTCCACATTTGTTCCTATGTTCTGCAGCTCTTACCCTCAAGTCTCAACCAAAGCTACTCTATTGAAATTCTTATTTTTTCTGTATTTCTCTGACTGTTAATTTCTAACTCTCTTATTGTCTCATTACCACATTTTTCACCTTAGCTTTAAACCTCAGTTTTGCATTATACATTTTTTGGCCTGTGCATTACTAAATTCACCAACTTAAGTTTTTCACTATCATCTTTGTGTTGAAACCTCCCAAAGCAGCTTTTCAGTCCTAATATTTGATATTTTGCAGTTTCAAATTTCTTATATTCTCCTAGGCCATCCCTTTGGATTTTTTTTTCTTCAAATATCCCAGAACTAAAATTATCGATTAATTTACTACATTAACTTTTTTTGTACAGAACACCAAAGTTGATATCTGGCAAAATACAATCAGCAGTGCTTTGGTCGTATACACCCCCCACTTCAAAACTCAGTGCCCACCTCCCACAAGCACCTGAGATCACTCTATTTCTCTGTCTTTTAGCTAAAGTACATTTGTGTACTTTTAGAATACACATGTCACAGTAAATGTCTCATAAACCCTTCTACCCATAAGGCGTATGAAAGGAACTGGCTGAGATAAAAAAAGAAAAAAAAGAAAAAAGAACAAAGCAATAAGAGCAAAGGGAAGAGAAGTTAAAAAATCAGCTTATCCAAAAGTAGGCATAGAGTAAGGGGGTTGGCTATCAACGGAGGAATAAATCATAAAAAATAAAAAGTAATCAATTACACGATGCCTACTTATTGAGCACCTACAAACCGTATGTGTGTTAATGTAAGTATATATGTTTCTGTGTGTGTGTTTATGTGTATACTCCCCATATATGTGAATACATAAATATATATTTATAAATATGAGTAAATGTACACAAATGTATAGACATACTAATACTAATATTATTAGTATTATAACATACTGATATACATGTAAATGTGTACATATCTATACATTTGTATACACACATATATGTGTATGTGTATATACATACACACATATAGATATAAACTAGAACAGTGACTGGCAAATATTAAGAGCCATAAAAATGTTAGTCATTGTTTTTATTGGTGTTCTTATGCACTAGCCACTCTCTAAGACTGAGTTAGTCCACGTCATGAACTGACATGTTAAAGAATCCTTATGACTATTTAGTAGGGACAGACTGCAGGGATGCAAAGATGGACATGGGACAGACAATGAGGAGTTAACTGCAAGGGAAAAATTTGTATACGACAGTAATTTGACTGGGCTGGTAGAGGAGGAGATCATAAAAAATTGCTGACTTGTAGATGTATTTAAAGGAAAAGCCAATAGGATTGGCCCATGGACTAGATACAGAGTATTAAGGGGGAAAAGGTCAAGGATCACTTCAAGGATGAGCATGATTTTAAAAGTGCAGGTAAATGCTGTGCTAATTCGGATGGAAAAAAAATTCACATCCAGCTAGAAAGATACAAAAAGTTGCATTAATGAGATTGTATTTTGGTCAGGCCTTCTAAATTGTTATATAAGTTTTTAAAAGATGAGAATAAAAATATTTCACTTTTATCTTGTAAATAATTGTACCTTCTTCTACCCTCCCTTATAGGTTACTGATATAAATACAACTTCAGCTGCTGGTATGCTTCCAATGTATGTCCATAGAATCATGTAATGATTCAAAGTTTATAAAGAGCTAGAAAATTGGGAGGGGACAGATCCTTTACCGATACCTGTCACTATTATTGTCATTACTGTCACTCATTCAACTACTCTAAGTCATCTCTTGGTGATAACTCATTGATACCTATTAGGAACTATAGAACAAGTGCCTTACAGAGACTCACTTGATAGAACACAGCATCATGTAATGTGTGAGGAAATGCTCCTAGGAATGTTCAATACCTTCTGCTCTAAAGAAAGCCCCCAAACTACCAAACATTTTAGTCTTTAAGAATATACAACCACTTAATGCAGCTATGTTTACTTGACATTTTCCTCAACAACAACAAAATTCTGTTGAGTGAAGACTGTTGCCTGTATACTTGAAATCCCTGGTTTTGACCCTAAAATACACAGGCCAATAAATACTATACATATTTCTTCTGAATCCATGCAATGAACTAAAACTTAGAACTAACCTTAGCCTCTCCTTTTCAAAGGCAATAAAAAATACCAACAGTGGAAAAAATTAATCTCAAATAATGATTCTCTTAAATCAACCTAATGTAGAATTTAACTTTTTATATCTACAGAATCTAGTGGAAGATATTCAAGTAACACTACCAAAACATTGCTTAAATATGCAGAAAAAAGAATAAGGTTTACCCAGCAATTAAGACTGACTTGTTTTAAGAGTGATACCAACTCTGCAACTCTGAATAGATCTTTGGTTTTTATCCACCTTTTCATGTAATATTAAACCTAATTCCCAGTTGGGTGATGGAATACAGGGTATAATTTTTCTTCTATTCAGTCATTTTCATTAGAAGGTTGTCACATATGAAAGAAGAATGAGAACATCATGCAAATAGCTAATAAGGCTGAAGATATTCATAGTTGAAATTATAGAATTGAAAAAAATAGAAAATTATAGGGAATGTTACTATTCACCTAGGATATCTGGGATGTTATATATGATAAAAATAATTAAAAAGATACTACAGAGTCACAATAAGAGAATTATGCAAACTAGATTTCACTCTTCAAATATATTATCATTTCTAATATTAAAAATGTTCACATGTAGTTTTATCATTTATTTAAAATTTAAAACCTCAGTAGTTTTTAAATATATTAACCTACACTTTCCATACATCCTAAGCTCCTTGCTCCTTATATAGATAAGGAAATAATAAAATGTTACTCAATTTTTAATACATGCATTGTTGCAGTATTATAGGATGCAAAATGGGATAGTTTACCTTGAAATAAAGACTGAGACTTAGTTTGGTTGCTTCTCCCCACCCCTTTCTTAGTTCCAGAAAGCATCTGACAAGTCTGCCAACATGTTAACCTTTATTCTCTCTCCTGGGTGTCTCTAGTCATAGAACAAATGCAATGCTTCCTATCAAAAATAAGCCATGTGTCTGTGGACTAGACAGTTTGTACTTCACCTTCAGTTTGATTAGTCTTGACTGCTGGGATTCACATATGAGTTTAGAAAACATGTACATTTCTAAGTCACTTTACTTTCTGGAAAAGAGGAAAATAAGCATGGTGGGTAGAATAACAGTATGTGCAAACAGTTTGAAATTATCTTTAGTATCATATACATTACAAAAACACCACAAGTATACACTCCAGGGGACATTTATGAAGCCTTTGTTATTTGCAACATAACAATAATTTTTATTTCACTCTTAGGAATTAGATTGCAGTAATTTATTCTCTATTTGCCCTTAGATTCATGTTCCATCTTTCTTGAAAATGCAGAACCCATCAGGAGACTGTCTATGGACCATATCACTTGGGCATCATTGTCATCTGACTTCTTCCTTTTGGATTTGGTCAATTGGTGATGTGGCAGGAGATCAGAATGGGGAGAGAATTAGCCAAGAATATACATATTTCTTGTCTTTTTTTTTCTGAAGTGGTTCTGACAGAGGTTTCATCCTTCTTTAAGAACAGATTCTGTGTGGGAACTCTACTTGCCTTATGCTTCAATACTACCCTTACAAACACAGAACTTCAGGTCCAGATATGGTATTGCTAACATCAGGGCTACTCAGTATCCTAAGCTGATTCTTCTAACCTTGTCCATACGTCTAACAATAGTTCCTTTATTTTAAAAAGTCTTTAACATCACAGCTCAATAGACTGACTGATTCTTCTGGGCACTGTACTATAACAATGTTATCGTTATAATGCTCTAAAGATTTTACCCCAAAAGAAAACTTGTTTACTTACAACAAAGGAAGAAATATGAATTATTCTAAACAAATGAACAAAGAAACAAACAAACTACCTCTACATTTCTGGTCCTCTTTCCAAAGAAATAATATGTGTTGACTATTTTGTAATGTTTTCATTAGAAAATAGAAGTCACCTTTCAATTACACAAGTAAAATTGTAACTAGACATTATCACTATCAACCATCTAGATGAGTGATTTTCAAATTGTAGGTTGAAATCTTTAGTGTATCATTAAATCAAAGTAATCAGTCAAGACCAGCAATTTTTTCACAGGTACAATAAATTATCAAGTCAGGAATTTATTTAAAATAGAATATAAATGATTACAATGAGTTGCACATACAATGGATGTTTATTCATAAATCATGAGTTATGAAAAACACACATTTCTGGGTTATACTTTTAAAAGTTTGAAAATTTCTATTATAAAATAGGGATCTGTTCCTTTCTTCCTTTGAAAGCCCTTACAAGGTTGTGTCTACAGAAGTTAAAGTGCTGTGCAGACTACAATATATCTATGTCTTCTAAGATTAAAAGAGTCATCATTCTTCAGGACTTTGACACAAAATAAAGAAAACAGCTGAGGGTTGAGAAAACAGTATGAGAAAGCTCATTTTTACATAACATATCTTGTGTAGAATATAAATGAAGTGGTTTTTTAACCTCGAAGTTCTGAATTTCTTGCCTACTGCTTAATGGAAAAAAGTATACATACATATAAATTTTTGCATGTATTCCCCTCATCAAAAGTGAACAGGTGATTTCAGACTTAGTAAATAGAAAGAAACTTCCTCCGATTAAAGGCAAGTATTACCTTTTAAAAAGTAGGAAATATTCTGGTATAAGAGAAAGGAAGATTCAGTCATAGGATGATAGTGTGATCTCTACACCCAAATAAACCCGACTTGAATATTATTGACCATTTAGAGGTATAATGATTTATAGGATAGGCCCCCAGGACAGACTTCAGGGGTTTATTTATTTTTCAATATAGTTTATTGATATGATATTACAGTTGTCCCATTTCCCTCCTTCACTCCCCTCCACCCTGCACACCCCCTCCCACCCACATTCCCCCTCTTTAGTTCATGTCCATGTGTCATAAGTTCTTTAGCTTCTACATTTTCCATACTATTCTTGTCCCCGCAACTATTTTCTATCTACTGTCTATACTACTTATTCTCTGTACCTTTCTCCCTCTCTCCTCCTCCCACTCCCTTGTTGCTAACCCTCCACATGATCTCCATTTCTGTGATTCTGTTCCTGTTCTCATTGTTTGCTTACTTTGTTTTTATTTTAGGTGTGGTTGTTAATAATTGTGAGTTTTCTGTCATTTTACTTTACACGTTTTTTATCTTCTTTTTCTTAGATAAGTCCCTTTAACATTTCAGATAATAAGGGCTTGGTGATGATGAACTTCTTGAACTTGACCTTATCCAAGAAGCACTTTATCTGCTTTTCCATTCTAAATGAGTTTTGCTGTATAGAATAATCTTGGATGTAGGTCCTTGTCTTTCATGACTTGGAATACTTCTTTCCTGCCCCTTATTGCCTGTAAGGTCTCTTTTGAGGAATCAGCTGACAGCCTGATGGGAACT
The DNA here is from genome assembly GCF_021234435.1 of Artibeus jamaicensis. Lineage (NCBI taxonomy): Eukaryota > Metazoa > Chordata > Mammalia > Chiroptera > Phyllostomidae > Artibeus > Artibeus jamaicensis. The sequence continues at coordinate 49,490,202 of NW_026522030.1, forward strand.
CTTTTGTAGGTAACTCTCTCCTTATTTCTTGAGGCTTCTAGGATTCTCTCCTTCATTTTAATCTTGGCTAATATAATTATGATGTGCCTTAGTGTGTTCCTCCTTGGGTCCACCTTCTCTGGGACTCTCTGAGCTTCCTTGACTATCTGAAAGTCTATTTCCTTCTCCAGATTGGGGAAGTTCTCCTTTATTATTTGTTCAAATAACTTTGCCACTGTTGCTCTTCCTCTTCTCCTGCTGGTACCCCTATAATTTGGATATTGGAATGTTTAAAGAAGTCCTGGAGGTTCCTAAGCCTCTTCTCATTTTTTTGAATTCTGGTTTCTTTCTTCTTTTCTGTTTGGTTGTTTTTTTCTTCCTTTTGGTCCACTCAAATTAGTTTTCTTCCCATCACTATTGGTTCCCTGTACATTTTTCTTTATTTCACTTAGTGTAGCCTTCATTTATTCATCTAATTTGTGACCAAACTCAACCAATTCTGTGAGCATCCTCATCACCAGTGCTTTGAACTATGCATCTGATAGGTTGGCTATCTCTTTGTTGCTTCATTTTATTTGCTCTGGAGCTTTGATCTGTTCTTTCATTCAGGCAATTTGCTTTTGTTTTGTTTTGATGTGCCTGTTATGTTGAGGGGTGGTGCCTTAGATGTTCACCAGGGTGGGGCAACCCAGGTCACTGCGTTGTGACACTGTATGTGGGGGAGTGGTCCAAGAGGGAACAATGGCACTTGCTCTGCTCTCTGCTGGATTTCAGTCCCTTCTGCCTCTCTCCCCAAGCAAACTGGGCCCTTCAGGTGCTGGTTCCCTGGGTGGGTGTGCTTGTGTACATTCTGGGACCCTGTGGGTCTCTCCAATGAACACTCCTGTGAGGCTGGGAGTTTCTCCCAGAATCTTAATCCCACAGGTGTTTTCAATGAGTGTTGAGGCTTTATTTCCCCACGCTGGGACCCTGGGTTGTGCATCTCATCTAGCTCCCCAGTTTCCCCTGGTTTAACTGCGAGTGAATGTGGGACCTTCTGGTCCACCAGCCCCTTGCGCACTGTGCCCTATTCCACAATCCGCCACCTCTCTGGGTTCGCCTGACACTGTCTGTGCTCCTGGGGTCCACCAGCCGCCACTATGCCATGAGTCCTCTCCACCCAGCCACCCAACTCTGTCCCTCCTACCAGTCTGGATGAATGTTTCTTCTTTAACTCCTTGGTTGTCAGACTTCTATACAGTTCAATTTTATCTCAGTGCTAGTTGGGTTTTGTTTCTAAATTTTTGTTGTCCTTATTTTGGTTTTGCGAGGAGTCACAATGTGTCTACCTATGCCTCCATCTTGGCTGTAAATTTCAGTGTGTGTAGACTTCAGGGGTTTATAGCGTTGCTTTATGTGGCTTAGCTATGTGATCTTGAGTGCATTTTTAATCTTAATTCCCCAGTTTTTCTTCTAAAAATGGAGATAACAAATGCATCTACCATGTAAGATTGCCTTAAGAATTATATACCTTAAACAACTAAGTGCTTAGATAGTGCATGTCGTATTCTAAGCATCCAATTAATGTTTGCTTTTGTTCTTTTAATTTTCTCTTTCTTTTTACTCAAAAATCTCCATTCCCTAGTACCCTCCTAATAATTTTTAAAAGCTACATAACCTTTATATAGGGCCAGGTTAAATTAACATAAATGCTTATTAACTATATATTACCTTTTATTTCTTGCATATTTGAAGGAGACTAAAAAGATCATCTTACTAACAAGAAAGACAGAATATTATATATTATATATTAATATATTACATAACATAATTAATATAAAACACAGAATATTGTGCATTTTTTCTAATTTTAAGATTCTTGCTGTGGGAGAATTCTAATATAAAACTTATACAACAACATCAGGAAATATGGTATTTACTATGTTATTCAGATAATTTTAAATTATTAAATTAATTTAGACAGAAACCTTCAGAAAAGAACATATATAGTATATATTATGTTGACCAGACAGGATGATATAGTTCAATAGCACTGTATTGGAAATTGGACCTAATTTCAGTTCCAATGTATCAAGAAATTATGTCCCTCTGGTAAGTTACTTCTCCACACTGGACCTTGATTATGCATTTGCAGAAAGGAATTTTTAATGCACACTGATATGACAGCTGTCACAATACAAACTAACACAATTGTTTCAAATGCAGTTAAAGAAAACTAAACACTACTATAGCCAGCTTACAGAAAAAAAACAAATGATCTTTTTGGTCAGCCCAATACGTATACTCTAAGATCCTTTACTATAATCCTCTGATTAAGTATATTCATTATGAATATATTAGTACCACTCTACTGCACTAATTTTTTCAGAAACTGTTTAGAATAGTAGTGATACTTCCCTCACAATAAAATACTCTAGTTTTTAATTTTATCTTATTCTATGGAGTAAAAATTTTCCTCTCTTCTTTAATAATACAAATATATTCTACTACTTTTCACTGTCTCACTAAGAGTACATTTAGTTTTTATCAAAATGAAATGCGGTGCAGTAATTAAGAGTGCTAATATTATTTCCTTTTACTTATTATTCATATAACTGTAGGTACTGTACTTGAATCCCTTAAGTCTTTGTCTTCTTCCAGTATAAAATATATATTAATAAAAATAATTATTTCACTTTGTGAGAAACAAAATAATTTCTTCACTCAACAAATCCTTGACTGGGTTCTTGCTAGAAACAACCACTGTTCTATGTGCTCCTGAGCTGCAAAACCAACTTAAAAACTTCAGCGACCCTGCTTCAAGGATGAGACAAACAAAGGAATGTAATGTCAAAGGATAATAACTAAGCTGGAAAAATAAAGTAGGTTGAATGTTTAGAAAGTGATAAATTAACAAAATAAGGGTGTGATGGGAGCTACTGTTAATTGGGTAGTCAACACAAACTGATATAGAAATAACCCAAAGTCTCGAAACTTGACATTGATTAAATTTACAGCCTGCTCATGTTACCGAACAAGAGGTCCAAGGGAGGGGCAATACAATATTTGGCCCACCTAAGGGTGCCAAAAACTGCTACAGAACAGCAGGGGCCCCTTCCAAGGACAGAATACTAATATCTACTGGGCTCTTCTGTTCGCCGCCAATTGGAAAGACATCTGTCAATGCCAGAGATTTGTGAAAAGGAAACAAAATGTTTATTTAATGCTATTCAGGCCTAATGCCTCCACTAAAATATCAAAGTCCTTTAGGGTATACACCTACACCCACACAGCGCTCCCTTCTCTCACTGTCCCAACTCCGGGTACCATAAATCAGGAAAAGAGCACACGTCTGTGTTGCAGGCTGCTGGCACCATCAGCTGTGTCACTGTGCAGGATCTCGAGTTAATCCAAAGTACTGTGATACCCTCTCATGGTCCACTGGCAAGAGTCCTTTGTACCCAGTTCCAGTCAAAGTCTCTCTTGCTTTTCAGGCCCTGCGGCCAAAGGGGGCACCCCAAAGTCATGTGGGCCTCTTCTACCAAAGCTGCAGGAGTCCGTACTCCACCAAAAGCATGTGGCTTTCTTCTTCACCTGGCTGCAGGGATCTCCATTCTGCCCCAAACAGCGTGGTTTTTCCCTTTCACCTGGGAAAGAGAGGGTCCGCACCCTGCCAAAACCATGTGGCTCCCTCTTTCACCTCACCAAGAGGGGGTCCTCACTCTGCTGAAACCGCGTGGCTCTCCCTCATCTGGCCAAGCGGGGGCCCTTCATGTCTCAGAGCCAGTCTTTTCCAAGCTCCCACACAGGCCTTCACTCAGGAGCACAGCCCCTAGTTACATTCTGAGTTCCAGCTACTCCCTTCTCCCTGGCTCCAAACTTGGCCACTGCTATTTAACATATCTATGAAACCAGTTAAAGGTTATAGATATGTTAAATAACCATTTCAGAGGTTAGCTGCAAAACTGTTGCTATGCAAAATAGCTCTCAATGGCCCTGGTCCATTGTCCCTTCCCCCTGGGGGTGGGGGCGGTGAGGACATCTTATATGTCTCTCCAATATTCCTATATATTTTGAATTCTGGACACCATTCCAAATCCCTTTCTTGGGGGCCCCCCCTGGCTGCACCCTGTATCACTCATGTTTAAGTCCAATGTAGGTCCAACTGTTCTTACAGAGATCTCTGTATCATACGACTGGGACATTCAAGTTCTCCCCAGTAACAGGAAATATCCTCCCAATGTTTTTGCAGTTGAGAAAGGAAAGGTGGTAAAAATCATGAAAAGTGTTTTTTAGCAAGCCTGGTATGTGGCATGCATCAATTCTGTCTACAGTGTATTGGTATGAACCCAGTCACATGGTTCAAACTTAATTATAAAAGAGACTCTGAAATGTAGCCTTGTTTGGCACACATGGCAAAAGAACCCAGGTTTGCTGGACACTTTGACAAAAACTTTTAGCCCTGCCTAATGAAGGGCACTGTACAGACTTCTGCAGAAGCCTTATAGTAGAAATATACTATTTCCAGTTTTGCTAAGGGAGCAGAATTTACTGACCCCAAATATGCCTCTTGGGCATATAAATTACTTTCAGCTAGTTGTGTTTTTATCAATCCCCACCAGAGGATATTTTCGATGATGTTTAGAGAGAGAGGAAGGGAGAGAAAGAGAGAGAGAGAGACATTATCAGTTGCCATCCATACATATCCCAACTGGGGATTGAACCCCCAACCTAGGTATGTATGTGCCCTGATCAGGAATTGAACTCATAAACTTTTGATGCATAGGATGATACTCCAACCAACTAAGCCACCTGGACAGGGCGAGCTGGTTATTTATTTCTTTTAAGGAACTGCAGGTACATACAGGAAAAGCTCTGAAAACCAAGTAAAAATTACTTTTATAGAAGAGATTTATTTACATTTGTATGGCAAATCTCCATTTGTAAGGGTCTGTTCTTCTCGGTATTAGGGAGAATGACTAAATTTCTAGAAACCTATCAATTGAGAGGCTAAAATTTAAATCTGCATAACAATTATTCCCTTGTTTATGGTGCTTTGCCTAATAACCTCCTATAAATGGCTCTCCCTACCCCGAACACCTTCTTTTGTCTTTAGCTGGAGTTGAAATTGAAGGTGTCCCTAAGGGCCATTTCAGGGAGTTACTCAGTTTTCCAGGGTATCACCCATGTATACAGAATATTTACAACAAGGTCTATCTGGAAAAAGTCCCACCATTGTTAATATAACAAGAACAGTTTGCACAACACTGGTGCAATCTGGCAACCAAGGAGAGTGAACCGTAATGTGCATATGTATACAAGGATGACTTCACTGTGTTATGGAACAAGAGGTCCGAGGGGGGGGCAATATTTGGCCCACCTAGGGATGCCAAAAACTGCTAAAGAACAGGGGCCCCTCCCAAGGACAGAATACTAATATTTACTGGGATCTTCTGTTTGCTGCCAATTGGAAAGACATCTCTCAATGCCAGAGATTTGTGAAAAGGAAACAAAATGTTTATTTAATGCTATTCAGGCTTAATGCCTCCACTAAAACATCAAAGTCCTTTAGGGTATACACCTACACCCACACAGTGCTCCCTTCTCCCACTGTCCCAACTCCCAGTACTGTAAATCAGGAAAAGAGCACACGTCTGTTTTTCAGGCTGCTGGTATCATCAGCTGTGTCACTGTGCAGGATCTCGAGTTAATCCAAAGTACTGTGGTACCCTCTCATGGTACACTGGCAAGAGTCCTTTGTACCCAGTTCCAGTAAAAGTCTCTCCTGCTTTCCAGGCCACACGGACAAAGGGGGCACCCCAAAGGCACATGGGCCTCCTCTACCAAAGCTGCAGGGGTTCTCACTCCACCAAAAGCATGTGGCTTTCTTCTTCACCTGGTTGCAGGGATCTCTATTCTGGCAAAGCTGCATGGTTTTCCCTTTCAACTGAGAAAGAGGGGGTCCGCACTCTGCCAAAACCATGTGGCTCCCTCTTTCACCTCACCAAGAGGGGGTCCTCACTCTGCCCCAAACCAAGTGGCTCTCTCTTCACCTGGCCAAGAGGGGACCCTTACTTTGCTGAAACTCCGTGGCCCTCTGGTCACCTGGGCAGTTATTGCCTCATGTCCTGGAGCCTGTCTTTCCAAGCTCTCACACAGGTGCTTTCACTCAGGGGCGCAGCCCCTAGTTACATCCTGGGTAGCAGCCCCTAGTTATATCCTGGGTAGCAACCACTCCCTTCTTCCTGGCTCAAAACTTGGCCACCACTATTTAACATATCTATGAAACCAGGTAAAGGTTATAGATATGTTAAATAATCATTCCAGAGGTTAGCTGCAAAACTGTTGTTATGCAAAACAGCTCTCAATGGCCCTGGCTCTATTTGTCTCTTCCCCCTGGGGGTGAGGACATCTTATATGTCTCTCCAATATTCCTATACACTTTGAATTCTGGACACCATTCCAAATCTTTTTTGCACCCCCCCCCCTTGGCTGCACCCTGTATAAACTGTACTAGTCAGTTGGGAGTGGTAGATGTCATTGAGTGAGCTTGTGTACTGTGTGGCCATCACATTCCAAATGACTGAGCAAAAACAGCAATGAATCTGCATGCAATTTCATGTTAAGCTTAACCATTCCTACACGGAAACTATTTGAATGATTTAGAAGACCGCAGCTCTGGGCAACTAGTGATTGGTAGCTTCATAGCTTCAACATGACATTGTGCCTGCTCAAGCATCACAATTCCTGCAGAGTTTTTTGGCAAAACATCAAACAACCCAGTGACTCAGCCCCCCTACAGCCCAGATTTGGTGCCCTGCAAGTTTTGGCTTTTCTCAAAACTAAAATCACCTTTGAAAGGGAAGAGATTTGAGACCATCCATGAGATTCAGGAAAATATAACAGGGCAGCTGCTGGCAACTGGGAGAACCATGTGGGGTCCCCATGTACCCACTTTGAAGGGGACTTGAGGTATCACTGTCCTATGTACACTGATACTTATATCTTATATCTTCTTCGGTAAATGTCTCTGTTTTTCATATTACATGGCTGGATACCTTCTGGACAGACTTTGTATATGTTATTAAACTTCTGTTTGTTTTTACCCTGTGATAATAGAACAAATAAAAAGGTCACTGGAGGCCACTGAAAAAGTGAGGCTTATAAATGCCTTATGCCTCAGTTCTCAGAAGTGCCATTAAAGTGCCAACCTGTTACTAAATCTGTCTTAAGGCTGAGCCATGAACATCATGGAACAGCCACATATATAATGGACATATATGAACTTTACTTCTACTTTGTAGTTTTTGCCTCCTCTGTTTGCATATTGGAACTAACCAATCCCTGTTAACCTAGCCAGAAACCTTTGTGAGTATAGAGGACCCAAATGAGAACAACACTTGTAAATTTACCTCTATAAAACCCTGCCTTTCTCTGCTCTTTTTGGAGCACAATTTGGGTTCTTGCCTGAATCTATGACTCCCTTTCAGAAGGCAGGAGGGTTGTGGGCCTGGGTGAAAGAAGTGAAGAGACTAAGGGGAAGAAGACAAATCAGAACTCAAAGATGTGTTATGTAGGATAGATAGCAAACCAAGGCAGGGAGAAAGAGAGACGTGTCTCAGTCGACAAACTCAGCAGTCCTGAGCCTGTTCCATAATATTGCCAGGTGTTCCAACCGCACAGGAAACACCATGCTAACACAAGTAGAGGGCAGTCCTTGAAATTCTATGTATGTTCTCTACTATCTGGGAAAGAAAGCCTTTGAAACCGTGCTTTCATCCCAAGGTCTGAAAGGCCAGAAATGGCCCATAATGCCCAAAGGAAGAAGCCCATTGACACCTTTGGGTATTCACACCACTATACCACCAACAGCTGATGCCGCATTTACCTGTCAATCAAAGTGTAACTTCTTCACCCCCATTCCACCAACTATCTAAGTCCTCAGAGCAAAGGATTTCTTGGCTTGGCACTCTTGGCTCTCTGGCTGCCTGGCCTCCAGACACCCCAGCACTTGCCACCCCAGCCTTTGGCCACCCTTACTTTTGCTTTCCTTACACTGTTTTGTCCTCAACCTATGCCTTTCACCCCCTACCTTAGCTAGGCTCATTCTCTTCCCTGAGAACATATCACCAATAAATCCTGCCTGCACACTAATAGACTGGCTGGTCTGTAATTCTTCAATGCATTGGTGAGAAAAAACAAGTTTCTGGGAGTTTCCCCTATAACAGATGCAGATAACGGTATGGTGAAGGCTATAGGGGAGATAAATGGTGATGAAAGGAGACTTGACCTGAGGTGTTGAACCTACAGTACAATATGCAGATGATGTATTATAGAATTGTACATTTGAAACCTATATAATTTTATTAACAATGTCACCCCAGTAAATTAATTTTTTAAAGAACAGATTAAGTAGCCTCAGTATCTGCAAGGGCTTAGTAACTTCTGGTAACTTCTTAGTAACTTCTTTTATGGTAACTTCAACCTCTCCCACTATCAGCTAGAAAAGAGGGAAATGCCCTCTCATAGTTCTCAGAGCAACCCTATGCACACTTCTGTTTCTTTTCTCTTTCTAAATCCTGTTTCAGTTTTCTATAATTCTTCTTAAGGTGACCTGATTTTATACAATTAAAACATGCTTCTCCACAGAAGTGTCACAGTGGACCATGTTTGGTAATTCTGTTGTTTTTCTCCTGGAATCAGTATGTATGTTAACTGGAATAGGTCAGAATAGCTAGGATTACCTGTTCTATTAGTTCAACTATTATGAGAAAAATGCAGTTCTTCTTGCTGACTCAGTAAAGATTTACAGATCGGTGAGTCCCTTAATATGCAAGCAAGGTTTATTAATGACAAGTTCTCATGGAAGAGAATGGGTTTAGCTAAGGTGAGGGTGAAAGGCACAGGCTTGGGGGATAGAAGCAAGGGTGACAAAAGCATCAGGTCCTTTGTCTTGAGGACATATATAGTCGCAGGAAAGGAGGAGGGAGTTGCGTATTGATTAGAGGGTAGAGATGGTGTCCCTTCCCCCAGGGGGATGTGACAACCCAAACAAAGGTATTTGTGGGGGGCTATCAACCCAGAATTTTTATCTTGCTGCAGACCACCTTTGCTTATCTTGTTGTAAAACATATATGACAGAAGAAAGTTAATTAAAGTTGAGGCAGTTACCCAAAGTTACTTATGGGCTCTTTTTGAAAGCACTAGGGACCCCCTCCTAAAACAGGGAGTGACCAGAGGTAGGCACTTAACCAAAGTTGTTTATGGGCTTTTTTTCTTCAGGCTTTATGGTCACTATGGACCACCTTCTCTTCTCCCTTCCAGACCTTAGGATGAATGCACAGTTTTGAAGGCTTTCTCCCTGTTAGTGGAAACAATACACAGAATTTCAAGGGCTCCCCTCCTCTTCTGCTAGTATGGTGTTTCTTGCAATGTTTAGAACATGTGCTAATGTTACCAGACCAGGCTGAGGACTGACTGCTGAGTTAGTGGGTGAGACATGCCTCCCTCTGCCTTGGTTTACTATCTACCCTACCTAACACAGCTAAATTTTTTTGTGAACTTATTAGGGTTCTGAAGAAAGTAGGAGAAATCTTTGGTAAATTCTTTAATTTGATTCTAGTTCAAGAAAAATATTCAGTGGCTGTTTCCTCTCTGCCTAAGACTGGCTTTTCCAGGTTTCCATCCTGAGTGTTCCCCTAGGTCAGTAAGAAGCTGTGGTGGAGAAAGTGAGAAGAGAAAAAGAAAAGGCAGAAAGAAATGAGAGTAAGTCCAGACAACGAAGTAAAGAACACAGCAGGGCAGTAGAGAAGAGGGGAAAGTGGGGTGTTGGCATTGAGCAGCCTGAGAAGCCTGCCTCAGTTCAGAAACAGGCTCTAAAAGTTCTTATTAACTTCTTGTAGAACAGAGAATTTTTCTGGGCTCCTTTCATAAGCTTCTAATTACCAATCAAGATTACCTTGCCATTTTTGTAAGTACTTGCAAGTGAAGTTTTCCTCTTTATTGTATATCTGCAGGGATATTAATAGGGGTTTGAGTCTGGGAGTTTTGTCATCAGAGGCAAGGTTTCCCATGTTAAGTTCAGATCTTTACTTCAAGATCTGAAGAGTCTGAACTAAATTTCTAGGGATACTGTCTAGTAGGTTGAAGTGTTTTGCTTATGAGTTGAGCTCCGAGGAGTTGTCATTTTCTGAATCACCTCTACTTTCTCACCTGTCTTGGTTTCTTTCCCTTCCTAACACAGCCATGAAGACTTGGAATATTAGGTAACCAACCTTTAGGTGAATGTCAATTATTTAATTAGAGTTAAGGTAGAGTTCCCGATGGGGTTCCTGTACCTCCTCAGGGATGCCCTCTGACACCCACACGGAGATTTTAGTCACCTGAGAATAACCAAGAATTGATCCAAAGGGAAGAAATGAGCCTTATTTACTGGAGTCAAAAATATTCAGGCTTTCATTTACCCAGCAAGAGGTCTTGTTCAAACTCTCAGGAAGCAATTCTGATTGAAAAGCCAAAGTTAAAAATCATCCACCCATTTGTTTTTCTCCTGTCCTGAGTTATCTCGACTCTCTTATCTTTAGCTTACATTACGGATTATTTTAACCCTTAACCTTTAGCTCCACCTCAAGGGGTTTTTTAAAGAAAAAAAAATCCAGCTCAAGCAAAGTCAGCCACTGAAATTAAAACAGGGAAGTCAGGAAATCTCACCCAAGTTCACCCTATGCAAACTGAAGAGCCAGTGGGGCACTATCGGACCCTGATGGTACATAGCATGGGTCTGGTCTGCAAGGTGTCTCAAGTGAACTTCTCCGGAATCTGGCCACAGTACACTACTTAAGACAATCCAAGTCAGGATCCAGGCCACAGTGCCAAATTAACCAGTTTGGCAACAATTCTTATTATTTGATCCATCAACTCTGCACCCTCTTTTCCCACATTCCAGAACTCATGCATACATCATCCTTCTCTTCCTGTGATCCATCACCCATTCTTTGATTCTACTGATTACATATTTTCAACCATATATGCATTCTGAAATAATATTAAAATTAGTAAATTTGATATCCAGTAATAACAGCAAATAAAATAGTCAATTCATAGAGTTAAATTCAAATTCCATCTTAGGAAAAATAATTTTCAATTAAAATTAGATTAATTTTTAATTAAATCAATTTCAAAATTAAGTTTTTCAGAAATTAAGAGTGCACGTGTGCCCTGGCTGGTGTAGCTCAGTGGACTGAGCGCGGGCCTGCAAACCAGACAGTCGCGGTTCGATTCCCAGTCAGGGCACATACCTGGGTTGCAGGCCAGTTCCCAGCAGGGGACGCGGGAAAGGCAACCATACATTGATGTTTCTCTCCCTCTCTCCTTCCCTTCCCCTCTAAAGATAAATAAATAAAATCTTCAAAAAAAAAGAGTGCATGTGTATTTAAGCACATCAACATATACACAAAGACATATCAAAAGTTTGAGTACACTTAAATTCAAGACTGTGTCTATCATTTTCTTCTCAATGAAATCACTCAACCAGAAAAGATCCATTTGTTTCCAAAAGAAAAGATTTATAAGTAAAAGCCTACTGCTTGAAGTAATTCCCTACTGGGACTACTACCATCTGGCAAAGAAATATGCACAGCAAAGTAGAGGAAAAACAGCACCTCTTAAAAGTAATTTTCTCTGAGGGTTTTCTTCCTGGTATTTTGCCAACAGCAGTTTTTAAACCCTTAGTTTACTACACCATGAGAAGCTCTTAGCAACAGTCCCAGATTAGGGGAGCCCTGCTTTTTGCTTCTAGTTCTAAAGAAAATAAATAATAAGGGGAACCAAAAGAGAAACAAAGACCCTTAATTTTATAGCAGTCATGCCGCCGAGTTATTTCCTTTTCTCCATTATTCACGGGTTTCTTTTTAAGGTAAAACTTTTGCAGACCATTTTGGAATATTGAGGCAATTCTAATCCTCCAAATAAAGAATTCATGCTGATGGCTCTAAGATTATGTGGTATGTAAATTTATCTAGGTAGAAAAGTAGGAGCAATAATGGGAACGTGAATACAAGGGCAATAAACATACTAGAAATGCATAGTACAGGGGGCTAAAAATGTTAATATATTTTCTCTTCCAACTAATAAGTTCTTCTGGCTGGACTAATAATTAAATTAACCAAGTCAGAAGAACAGGAGGGAATCAAAGTTTAATACATATGCATGGAGAATTCACATAGATATGATAAGTCCATGAAAAATTCCAAAAACAGCGAAGCAATCTCAGGTACATAAGGCATTTTTGAACAAAGTAAAAAGGAAGGCATAGGGTATTCAATTTCAGAAGTGACAACAGGTGATTTATAAGTAGATGAGGAATCCTTGCTGGGCGACTCAGAAACAAGGGGACACATTGGGTATGTAGCTAACAGTCCTGCCTGAATACCTCTTGTTTATTACATGTAATTCAAAGTAGGCTAAGGCAGCATTCTGAGATACCATTCCCGAAGCAGTTTTCTCTGTCTGAATCTCTTGGGCAGGAGAAGAGGGGGTGGTTAGAAATTCAGAGTCCTTTGTTTCATAATAAACAGCTTACAATTAATGTCCCAAAGAGAAGCTTTGGGGTGGCAGAATTTTGGCCCCTTTGATAGTAATTAAATCCTAGTGCACTTAATGCATTAGTCTATATACTGACATGAGCCCACCTTTAAGGATCTCTTCTTTGGATCCTCATATACCAGAGACAAGGAATTGCTTAACCTCTGTTCTGCATTTTCTGCAGTCTACTTTTTGAGTGTTTTGACTTTTTGCTCATTTTTTTCTCCAGATAATTATCACTGTTGTCTAATTTTCTCTGGTATTTCCTCTTTAGTAGACAATTTAAGCAGAACATGCATCCTTAAACTTGAGGTCTCACCTAGTGCAGAATTTCTATCAATACTAAGCTGTAAAAACAAAAGCTCTTATCAGCTCTGACACAACAATTATTTCCCAAGTGTTTGGTTGGACAGCTTAGTCACAATGGTTTTATGACTATTAAGAATCACCGTGCAATTTATTTGGGTTGTATTTTGTTTTGTGTTTGTCTGAGTACTCTCTCAGTACTACTTAGGGTTCAGAAGAACAATGCAGAAAATGTCAGCAGTGATGCACAATTCTTAATTGTATTGCATTAGGACGGTCATTGGATAGCAGAAATCAACTACTGGGCAATAATTGGAGTTAACTATCTTTAGTTAATTAGAGTTCTAATTTAAATGAAGCTTTGCTAATTTTAACTGTTAAACATTTTACATTAAGGTACTCATACAATAAAACCATGAATTTTATCTTTCTACTTTCAGCATGATATGATTACTACAGTATGAACTCATGGTTTCTGCACCTTTTTGACTGTGTTGAACTCTGGTTTAGTGGATTATCTTAAAAATAACATGATTTTATTACATTTTAGAACTATAGTTTTAAAATAGAATATTATTTAATCTCTCTAGGTCTTAGTTTCCACACCTTTAAATCTAGGAAAAAAAATTTTTGCCATGTAGTTTGGTTGTGAGGAATGAATAAACATACAAGTTGTGTAATGAATTATAAGTGTTTTGCAATTATTATTATAAATAGGAACTCATTTTTTATCATAAATTTTGAAATTGACATCATTGTCTTTCTTAAAATTTTTATTTTATTGAGTATGCCATTACACTTGTTCTATTCCCCCCTTCATGCCTCTCCTCCCTGCACCCCTCCACCCCCACCATTCTCCCCTTTAGTTTATGACCATGTGTCTCAAGTTCTTTAGATTCTATATTTCCCATACTATTCTTGTCCCCCCTATCTATTTTCTACCTACCATCTGTGCTACTTATTTTCTGTACCTTCTCCCCTCTTCTCCTCCTCCCACTCCCCTGTTGCTAACCCTCCATGAGATCTTCATTTCTATGGTTCTGCTCCTGATCTAGCTGTCCTTTTAGTTTACTTTTGTTTTAGGTGTCGGTGTTAATAACTGTGAGTTTGTTGTCCTTTCACTGTTCATCTTTTTTGTCTTCTTTTTCTTACATAAGTCCCTTTAACATTTCAGATAATAAGGGCTTGGTGATGAAGAACTCCTTGAATTTGATCTTATCTGAGAAGCACTTTATCTGTCCTTCCATTCTAAATTAAAGTTTTGCTAGATAGAGTAATCTTTGGTTGTAAGTCTTTGACTTGGAATACTTCTTTCCAGCCCCTTCTTGCCTGTAAGGTCTCTTTTGAGAAATCCGCTGACAGTCTGATGGGACCTCCTTTGTAGGTGACTGTCCCCTTATCTCCTGCTGCTTCTAGGATTCTCTCCTTCATTTTAATCTTGGCTAATATAATGATGATGTGCCTTGGTGTGTTCCTTCTTGGGTCTAAGTTCTTTGGGACTCTCTGAGCTTCCTGGGTTTCCTGGAAGTCTATTGCCTTTGCCAGATTGGGAAAATTCTCCTTTATTATTTGTTCAAATAAGTTTTTCACCTGTGGCTATTCCTCTTCCCCTTCTGGTACCCCTATAATTCAGATGTTGGAGCGTTTAAAGATGTCCTGGAGGTTCCTAAGTCTCTCCTCATTTTTCTGAATTCTTGTTTCTTCGTATTTTCCTGTTTGGTCATTTTTTCCTTCCTTCTGGTCCACTCCCTTGATTTGAGTCCCAGTTTCCTTTTCATCACTATTGTTTTTTTCCACCAAGATGGAGGTATAGGTGGAGAAGCCGTGCTTTCTCACACAACCAAGTTTAGAGACGACAAAATATTAGCAACAGAAAACACAGTCAGAACACAGAAAACTGAATTTTTTGGAAGACTGATAACAACAAATTCTTCAGCCTGACTGGTAAGAGCGGCAAAGCCAGCAGCTGGTGGAGCTGGGTTGCACAGGAAAAACTCGGTCAGACGGACTCAGGTGCATGGATCCCAGGCATGGGGTGGCAAAGGGCAGACCCAGTGAGTGACCCAGTGAGCGACCAGAGGACCCAGGGAGGGTGCAGGGCGGTGGGTGGACTGTGGTGGCACATTCCTGCGCAGATAGACCAGTGAGGGAGTGGGCAGTGAGACAGGAGACCGAGCAGGCCACAGCAGCAGGAGGTAGCAGAGAGGGCCGCCATTTCCTGGCTCTGACCCTGCCCCCACATACGGCATCACAATCCAGCAACCTGAGGGGCCCTACCCTGGTGAACACCTAAGGCTCTGCTCCTCACCCAGCGGCGGGAAGCAGGAGAGGGGGACGCCATTTCCCCACTCTGACCCCACCCCCACATACAGCATCACAACCCAGCGACCCCACCCTGGTGGCTCCACCCTGCCCCTAAGGCTCCATTCCTCATACTTAACAGGCACAAACAGACCAAAAATGGCTGAAGAAGATCTCAAAGCCCCAGAGCCCATAACTCTAAGGGATGAAGAAATAGCAAAACTTTCAGATGCACAGTTCAAAACACTGGTGATCAGGATGCTCACAGAACTGGTTGATTTTAGTCACAAATTAGAGGAACATATGAAGGCTAAACTAATTGAAATGAAGGGACATAATCATTGTCTTAGCACAATTGTCTTTTGGTCACTTCTATTATCTCACCTTTTCTTATATACATTGTGGAGGCAGGAAAATAAAAAGATAGAAATATTCTTAGGCAAGTGGAATAGAGAAACTAAGACAAGAAAATTAAACAAGGGCATACAGTTTGAGCAACTTACAGCCAGCTTATCTCCTCCAACCAAGGATGCATGAGAGCAGATGGTTTATACCTCTCCTCCCTAACCAGAGAATACACACATGGGGTAGCTTAAATCACTCTGGTCTGTGGATTTCCTTTGATACTTCTCGCAGTTGTGAGGTACCACAAGCGTCTGGGGAAGGGAGTAGAAGGGGGAAACCTGGAAGATGGCTATGAGCATAACACCCAGAAGAAACACAAGATAAACAACTATCCTTTATTGAGCATATTCGCAGGGCTTGAAGAAGAAAAAAAACAAGACCCGGGTTCACCTTCAGGGAGAAAATAACAAGGACCATTCATCAGCACCCTGTAGCCATGGAAACTCAAGCCAATACAGAAGAGCCTACTGCCACCCTCTGACTCCAATAAAAAGCCTGAGCACTCACACACAGGCCTGACTCTCTGATTCTGATGCCCAGAGTTTCACCCTCTGCACAGCTGATATAAGTCTTATTTTCATTATTGGCATTCCTTAACTGATTTTTTTTATTTCTCAGGATAAGAATCCAAATCGGTTCTGGGTTCCTTTTGGTAACACTCTGACCCTGCTCTCCATCTACATCAGGACTCTGATAGTTCATATCCACCCATAACAAGTGTTTTCAACCACCCGTGTTAACAGATGCTTTAAAGTGCCCACTATACTACTTAAACTCTCTTTATTTCCAAACATTTTTATTAGCTGTGGTGATGTTTTAAATAATTTCAAAAATCACTCAATTGTGTGGCTTTACACAATTGAGTTCATATATTGATTATAGTAATGCATTTATCAGAGGTCAGGAATTGGAAGGGATGGGGTGTGGTTCAGAGTTGTTCAGGGACTGAGGCTGATGGATTTAACATCAACTTCTATGTCAATGACTGACTGTCATAAGAGAAAAAAATGAAGAAGGCTCACCCACTTGTTATTCACCTCAGCCTGGAAGTAATTCATGCCATTTCCATTTACCTTTCACTAGTCAGAGGTACTCAAATAGTTCAACCTAAAATCAAATGGCTATGAAAACTAGGACTTAGACAAGAGAGACATTCCAGAATCAGCTCAGTTCTATGCAGGAGTATGACATATTGTTGCAGAGATAGCTATCTTCGTTATACCCTCTCCTCCTCTGACATAAGGTTAACTCCTAACTCAGGTTCTCATACTGTAACGGGAGGAAAACTGGTCTGGAAATAGGTTTTTGCAGTGTCACAGAAATAGTATTTCAGGGACATGCATGTGGGAAGATTTTAAAGATAGTGGCAAGATTTATTAGAGCACCCTAAAAAGGGCTGCCGCTCTTGATGAGGCAGTTCCTGGGAGGGGTCCAGCAATAGAACCCTGTTGATGTGTTGGGTCTGACCCCATCAGGACCAGGTGGCTTAGCTACATCTCACTGATTGAGCATTGCAGCTTCCAGGATGCAGGTTCACTCCCATGCTCACCGGGACTAGGAGGGCCAGGGCCCAGAGCTGCCTTGACATTACGCCAGGTGCATTCTCTGCTCCCAGGGTATGCTCAATACAATCTGCCAAAAAGAGGTAGAGGCCTTTGTTAAGCTTCCCTGTATTTCCTTGGGCTTGAGAGAGAGCAGGATTTCTTTCAAATCCACCAAGTTCTTACCTGGCTTTTCCCAGGTTTGGGTCCTTATCCTATCTGGTCTTGTCCCCAGATTTTCCCAGGTCTATCTACAACCCTTCAGGGTGGCCATTTGGGCTTCTACTGCACATATTCTCAGTGAAGAAATGCCCCCCTCATCATATCTCCCTCCCACCAGTAATCTGGGGAAACTGGATGGGTGTTCTGTAGGATAATTGGAAAGTTGGATGATAATCTGTTTGGCAGAACAATTCAGGCTATTCCCTGAAGTGTTTGTGAAACTGTAGTTTCTGGACTTAATCAGCCTTAGCCAGTTCTCTCCCTTCTGTTTTGTTAATATCTAACTAGCTGCCTACACTGACAACACTATTCCCTTTCTTTTCAGTGATCATAGTTCATATACAATAGCAATTGATACAGAACCCTTAGATAAGTCTGCACTGTCCAAAGGAATCATATATCTTTTTGACATTAACTTGGCACATTTCTGGTATCATCTCATCTTAATTCCTCAATGGATTTTACAAAGCAGCTCCTTCAAAGCTTATTTACATTCAAATAATTATTTCTAAATTTCATAGTTAAATGAGAAAATTGAAAACATCTGGCCTGACACACAAATATCTCGGCTCCATATCATTAGACATTTATTCCATTTCTTCTCATACAGCATTTATAAGCTATTTTATAAAAAAAAATACTAGCCCCACAAGAATCTCCAAGGGAAATAAAATTATAGATATCCTTTCTTATTTGATTATTTGGGAATGCTTAACACTGCTTCTCGTCCAACTTCTCATGAAAGTGATTTCTATTTATTAGCACCTGTCTCATTATTCTCTAACTCTTTATTCCTTTTGCCAATTAATTTAAAACTTATTACCAAATTTATTCCTTGATTTTTCTCTTTAAACAGGTCTTTCATGGTTACATTAGTTTCCCCTCTTTTCTTCACATTCTACAACATATTTCTTTTATTTTTGTCTGTGTCTTTACTATAAAACTATCAGAAACTACATATGGATGCATTAATGACACAACATCCTTACCCCTAAACCCTTCTCTATGCAAACAAGCAAACAAACAAAAAAGAGAATTCACTGAACACTCAACTCTCACTCTAACTCCCAGATCCACACCATCTTTTGAAGTATTTTTTTTCTTCATGGAGTTATTCAAGGAAACTAGCATAGTGCTAAGTATCAGCTTGGCATGTAGTTAATAGATATCAACTATTTGATGGTATTTATATCTATCTGTAGTTAATGTATGTTCCCAAAACTATGATAAAACATATAAATACCATTATAAACATATAAAAAACAACCAAAAGTCTTAGGATGGAATTAGGAAACAATAACCCCTGTTGCTATTCAGTTCTTCAAAGCCTAGTTCAACTAACATGATGTCTCACAAGTACTTCCTTCACAAATTCAACTGTAGACTATTTTGATGAATGAGGACTAAAAAAGTCAGTTTAACTAGAAAGAATTTTACCCTCTCTCATTCACACTGAACTAAGCAAAAGCATCTGAAATCCTTTGAAAAGAGTTCAGTAAAGATGTGCCATTTTTTAAAAAACAACATAGTTGCTATACACAAGCCCCCTTCTTGACTTAGGCTGCTTTATTTGGATACATCCTTTTTGAACCTCACCCAGCATTTCTCCACATGCAGACACTGGCTAGGGAACAACTTAAATCTCATGTGTCAGCAGTAAGATATTTAGTTATACTTTATTAGTGATGACGGTGTAAGGAGTGAAGAGAACATAGCATGAGCCACATATTCTGGATCAAGTTTGTCACACTAACCTGCAAATATATAAATTGGCAAGCTGAAAGATTTTTATGGAAGATACTGATGGAGAACAAATATAAAATGCACAGTATTTTAGCACTCCTTTCTGGCTCTAAAACTAATTTAAAGCACAAAATAATTCTATATGAATAGAGAAATAATAAAAAGCAAAGACCTACCCATTTGGTGGCCTAAGACACACCTTGGTGCACTCCTCTTTGTTCTTCAGAGGAGGGGTCTCAAAAGTGTCTCTTTGCCCTGAAGCTGCTCTCCATAAACCTGAATATTTTCCAATCACTTATTTTAATAATAGAAAAATCAGAATAGAACTATATAGAATTTGGTGTTCATTTTAATATTTCCCAACCAAATTTTAAAATCTACTTTCAGGGCTCATATTTTATAGCCTTAATATTTTAGTTGTATGAAAGTTTTAAATTACAATTTGGCTTTATTGATTTTGGCTTTAGAATATGTAGTCTCAGTTATAATTTATTTCCCAGTTGTTTTAAACCATTGATCTTCTTATAGTGAATTTTTAAAAGTTATTTTTGGTTAAATTTTATATAATTCAAACTCATATTATCTGAACTTAACCACATTCTCAAGGTACAGAAATACCTTGAGGATAAAGTTTTTTGTTTATTTATTTACTTAGTAAATATTTTCTTTTGCTGTATTCTTCCATGAATATTTTTCCCTTATGTGCCAATCCCCCACTCAAACACCACACTTTTGTTGTCCACATCCATGAATCCTTTATCCTTTTTGTTTGATCCCTCAGCCCCCAAAACAGCCCCTATAGCTGTCCTCCTGCTCTCCATCTATGAGTCTGTCCCCATTTTCCTTGTTAAGTCTGTTGGTTCATTAGATACAACCTATGAGTGAAATCATATGGTATTTGTCTTTCTCTGACTGGTATATATCACTTAGCATAATGTTCACCACATCCATCTGTACTGTTGCAAAAGGTAAAATTTTCTTATTTTTTATGGCTGAGTAGTATTCCATTGTGTAAATGCCCCATCATTGATTTATCTATTATTCTACTGTTGGATACTTGACCTGTTTCCATGTCTTGGCAATTATCAATAATGCTGCAATGAACATAGGGGTGCTTATATGTTTTTGAATTAGTATTTTGGATTTCTTTGGATATATTCCCAGAAGTGGGATCACTGGGTCAAAGGGAATTTCCTTTTTATTTTTCAGGTATCACCATACTACTTTTCACAGTGGCTGCACCAGTCTGCATTCCCACCAACACTGCGGAAATGTTCCCCTTTTTCTACATCTTTGCCAGTACTTGTTTGTTGATTTACTGATGGTAGCCATTCTGACCTGTGTGAAATGATATTTCATTGTGGTTTTAATTTGCATTTCTCTGATGATTAGTGACACTGAGAATCTTTTCCTATGTCTATTGCCCATCTGTATGTTCTCCTTGGAGAAGTGTCTGTTCTGTTCAGGTCCTTTGCCCAGTTTTTAAATGGATTGGTTGTTTATGAGTGTTGTGTTTTATAAGTTCTTTATAAGTTTTGGATGAAATAACTTCTTTATCATATGTTATATATTTATATGTTTTTCATAAGTAGATATTATTCATTATAGCACAAATTAAATTTCATATACTCTCTACATACAAATTGCTTGTGGAATAAATTATTTTTATAGATGTGCATACTTATATGTCTTATAGAAATAGATATTACTCATAATAGCATAAATAATATGTACTTAAAATTATTAAAACTGAAATATATTGTTAAAGCTATATAATTTATTGGCAGTGCTATCACATTTGAAACAAAAAAAAAACACTAATTTTGAGAGGTCTGCCTAGAAAGTATCCCATCATGTAATATGAAAAAATAGAGACATTTATTGAAGAAGATACAAGGAACATTATACACAGGACAATGACACCTCAGTCCCCTTCAAAGTAGGAACTCTTAGAACCTCACATAGTTCCAGAATCTCTTCCACTGTTCAAAACATTCTGCAAAATCCTTTGTTTAAATTGCCATCAGCTGCCCCATTGTGTTTTCCCGAATTTCATCAATGGTCTCAAATCTCTTCCCTTTCAAAGGTGGTTTTAGATTTGAATGGTGAAGTTGGGGCACCAAATCTGGACTATAGGGGGCTGAGTCAACCTGGGTGATTTGATGTTTTGCCAAAAATCTCTGCATGAGACATGATGCATGAGCAGACATCTTGTCATGATGAAGCTGCCAATCACCAGTTGCCCATAGCTGCAGCCTCCTGAATCATCTGAATAGTTTCCACAGAGTAATGTTCAAGATTAATGCAAAATTTGATGCAGATTCATTGCTCTATTTAGTCATTGTGACTAGATGGCCACACAGCACACATGCTCTCTCAACAGCATCTACCACCCCCACTGACTAGTACAGTGATATCATCATTGTTCACACTCCTGCATTCCAGCCCACTCTCCTTGGCTGCTAGGATACACCAATGTCACACAATCTATTCCCATTATATTAATAATGACTAAACTTTTTCAAGAGAAACCTTATATAGAAATAGTAATTTTGGCCACTCTAGCTTCTTGGTTTTACTTCACCTGTGTGTGAAAAGCACATCATAAGAAACCAACTTCCGGTCGACTTGCGCCAAGATGGAGGCGTAGGTGGAAGCACTGCACCTTCTCACACAACCAAGTTTAAAAACAACAAAGGTTTAGCAACAAAAACACAGCCAAACCACAGAAAATTGAACTACACGGAAGTCTGACAACAACGAACCCTTCAGCCAAACCAGTAAGAGGGGCAGAGCCAGCAGCAGAGCAGGTTTGGGCAGGAAAGATCCACTGGACCTGGGCACACAACCCAGGCAAGCTGGCAGCTGTAGGCAGATCCCAGGTGTAGAGTAGCGGGCGGACCCACTGAGGGCTGACCACAGTCACATATTCAAGTGCAGATAAATCGGTAAAGGAGAGAAGGAGTGAAGGAGAGGCAGACCTTGCAGGCCCCAGTGGTGAAAAGTGGCAGAGTGGACCGCCATTGTCCCTCTCTGACCCCGCCCACACATACAGCATCACAAAACAGCAACCTGGGTAGCCCCACCCTGGTGAACACCTCCTTGTACGTAACAGGCACAAACAGATCAAAACATGGCTCAAGAACAACTCACAGCCCCAGAGCCAATAAATCTAAGCAATGAAGAAATAGCTAAACTTTCAGATGTACAGTTCAAAACACTGGTGATCAGGATGCTCACAGAACTGGTTGATTATAGTCACAAATTAGAGGAACATATCAAGGTTAAACTAATTGAAATGATGGGAAATGCACAGGAAACCAATAGTAATGGAAAGAAAACTGGGACTCAAATCAAAGGAGTGGACAAGAGGAAAAAAATGACCAAACAGAAAAGGATGAAGAAACAAGAATTTGAAAAAATGAGGAGAGGCTTAGGAACCTCCAGGACATCTTTAAAGGTTCCAACATCCGAATTATAGGGATACCAGAAGGGGAAGAGGAACACCCATGAGTGGAAAACTTATTTGAACAAATAATAAAGGAGAATTTCCCTAATCTAGCAAAGGAAATAGACTTCCAGGAAATCCAGAAAGCTCAGAGAGTCCCAAAGAAGTTGGACCCAAGAAGGAACACACCAAGGCACATCATCATTACATTAGCCAAGATTCAAATGAAGGAGAGAATCCTAGAAGCAGCAAGAGATAAGGGGACAGTCACCTACAAAGGAGTTTCCATCAGACTGTCAGCGGATTTCTCAAAAGACACCTTGCAGGCAAGAGGGGGCTGGAAAGAAGTATTCCAAGTCATGAAATCCAAAGACCTACATCCAAGATTGATCTATCCAGCAAAGCTTTCATTTAGAATGGAAGGACAGATGAAGTGCTTCTCAGATAAGATCTAACTCAAGGAGTTTATCATCACCAGGCCTGTATTATATGAAACGTTAAAGGGACTTACCTAAGAAAAAGAAGATAAAAAAGATGAACAGTGAAAGGTCAGCAAACTCACAGTTATCAACAACCACACCTAAAACAAAAGCAAACTAAGAGGACAGCTAGATTAGGAGCAAAACCATAGAAATGAAGATCAAATGGAGGGTTAGCAACAGGGGAGTGGGAGAAGGAGAAGGAGGGAGAAGGTACAGAAAATAAGTAGCATCAACAGTAGGTAGAAAATAGACAGGGGGGAAGGCAAGAATAGTATATGAAATATAGAATCTAAAGAACTTGAGACACATGGGTGGTCATAAACTAAAGGGGGGAATGGTGGGGGAGGGGTGTGCTGGGTGGAGGCAAATGAAGGGGGAAGTAGAACTGTAATGGCATAATCAATAAAATATATTAAAAATAAAGAAGACTTGTCTATCAAAAAAAAACAAAACCAACTTCTCTTTGAGGAGGTTTTCATGAATGTATGAATGTTAAGACAGTATTTTAAAACCACATTATTCTTTATTTCAACTTATTGGAATTGATGTTTTCTTATTTATTTCCTAACAAATTGACATTTTTATGTC
Organism: Artibeus jamaicensis; assembly: GCF_021234435.1. NCBI lineage: Eukaryota > Metazoa > Chordata > Mammalia > Chiroptera > Phyllostomidae > Artibeus > Artibeus jamaicensis. Next base: position 49,513,778 of record NW_026522030.1, read on the forward strand.
TTCCAACCTCTTTCTGTAGTTCAAAGTGGGGATTTATTGTTAACTTTATTCCTGTAAGTCTGTAAAAGCTGAATAATATTTTAGTTTTCTTCTTCCTATTCCATTATGCACTCTCCAGCCTCCTCCCTCTCACTCCCCACTGCCACAAGCATTGCTCATTTTGAACAATGCAGTGTCTCTGTCACTAGGATGGCATTTGTAGAAAAAGTCTTATCCCCAAAACACAGCAAATCCTATTATAAGGCAGTTTTATTATTTTCATATTAAACTGTAGGGAAATACATTTTTTTAATTTAAAAAAAAATTAGACTATGGGCCCTGGCTGATGTGGCTCAGTAGATTGAGCACCAGCCTGCAAACCAAAGGGTCACCGGTTTGATTCCCAGTCAGGGCACATGCCTGGGTTGCAGGCCAAGTCCCCAGTAGGGGGCGCGTGAGAGGCCACCACACATTGATGTTTCTCTCCCTCTCTTTCTCCCTCCCTTCCCCTCTCTCTAAAACTAAATAAATAAAATCTTTAAAAAATAAAGAATTAGACTATGAATATGATATCAATCATGAAATAGTGAACATCTTCTGAATCTGCATATAACAATATTTAAGCTTCTTACCTAAGTACAAGAAGATTCATTTTAAATAATATGTTGTTGAGCAGTGACAATGTGTTTATAATTCTAAGTGTGGAATTTTTGTTTTGTAGTTTGTGACCGATCTTATTTATTGCTGCATAGTCTAAATATCTGCATTTTCCTTGAGTTTTCACTTGATAAAACTCTTAATAATTTCTGAAAGATAAATCTAAATTAAATGAAATAAAATGAATTCCATGAACTATTTCCTACAAATAGTTACCACATCTAATTCTGAAGCTATAAAAAGACTCAGAAAAAGTAAGGTACCTATTGTAATATTTCTAATTAATTTCTCACTTCCATATACTTCAATTTTATGTAGTGAATAGAAAAAGTCTGATATGGTAAAAATTTTATTTTATTGTATTAATTTTATGTAGATAAAAAATGCATGTGGGGGCAAGACAACATTTAAAATTTAATTCAGATTTCTTTCCTCATTAAGGTTCTAGAATTTTGAGTTTTATAAGATATTACATTCTGAGTGATGCTTTATGTCTAATGTAAAAAGAATTGCTAAAGAGCTCTATCTTGTTTTGTTTAAACTAGATGGACACACTGGAAAGAAAGTAAGTGGGAAAGAGAGTGAGAGGAAGAGAGAGAAAGAGAGGGGAAGCAACGAAGAGAGAGGGAGGGAGGGTCCAGGGTGGAGAGAGAGAGACTAAAAGAAAAATTGTCAGTTTGGAATTTTATTTTGCAAATATCAATGAAAATAAATAGTAAAGATATATGAGCACAAGAGATGTGTCAAGTACTATGGGAGACAACTCTTAGAGAGCAAATATTTAGACATTTAATGTCCATTAAAAATACAACAAAAACTGCTATTCAAAATAATTCAATAGAATTTTTGAAGGCTGACCACAATATAGTAGCACAAATTAATGAATGCCAAAACATTTTAATTAAGATATTGAACTTAAGCACCAGGGAAAAAAAAGTCTATAAGTATCAAAGAAGAAGATTCAAATGACCTCAATAGAAAAAGCAGTGGGTCATTACATTTCATTTGACCAATATTAGAGGTAAAATCACCAAAGCATCATGGATTCTAAAGTCAGATGCTAAAATATTATAAACCAAGATTCTGTGACGCATCAACAATCTTGTTCAAGAGCATAAGCAACAGAAAAATCTTGTCTTGGTTGCTAATCACATACAAGAACAAAACCACAATCCTGATTTCATTGTGCCTAAAGGATCACAATGAAACAGAGTAAAATATAATATTGGAAAGTGAAACAATGGGTAAATATAGAGCAGGAAAATATCAAAAAGTTAGAGAATAAGTATATTTAGTCATATTATATAAAGTTGAATACATAGAAAGCAGCACTCAATAACATTATAAGCAGGTATATCAAGAATAAGAACAGTTGATACTTAATAAAAGAAAATACATAATAACTACACATTTTTCTTATCCAAATAACATAAAATGTATAAAAATAGTGACAACCTCAATACAAACTGACAAACATAAACTATTAAAGGAAAATGTTAGCATTTTGGTGCTAAGCTAATAAGATTGACTTTAAAATTAAAATATAGACTATCATCTACCTATCTATCTAATATTCATTGGCAACAATTTATAAGACGGTATTTAATAATAACTTTCCTTGCAGCTTCGAGTATCAGTGGAAAGTCTGAAATAATGAAACAGTTGTATTTTCTACAGTTTAATATGAAAATCATATAACTGCCCTGAAATATGAATGAAGAATTTACAGTGACCAGTTAAACTATGCTGTGGGATAATAAAACAGGTTTGGAGAATCCTAAGTCATTATTCGCTGAGACAGTTTTAAATTAGGAGAGACTAGATATCTGATCTAGGGAAAATGAAAGCTATGGAGGCTGCAGAATAAGAACGTCTTTATAGAGAGTTATGAGATACGAGGGCAAATGGATCCTTGAAGAGAACTCAGCCTTCTTCTTTACTACTTTACTTCCAGAGACACTGACATCAAGGGAGCACAGAAAGAATTCGGCACGTCTTTCGAAATGTGGGCATTACAGATACTGCTACTTAATTTATAAGTAAAAGTCTAAAAACAAGATGCTGGCTGGCAAGAAGGAAACTACCTTGAGAACTGCCTGTACATTTCAAGTTTGGTCAAGCAAAAACACTTCCATAGCATCTGTGAACCTGATATAGACCTTGAATAATTGATATGGATGGCAGTCACTTTACAAAGTACCACCCTCAAAACAACAACAATGAGAGGAGTAGACCACTGGAAGATAGGGACCATAGGAGGAGGCCATCATAAGCTGAGGTAAGAAGGTACTGACCATGTCATGGAACTTGTCCAAAGTACCCAGAAAAGAGATTTATAAGAAACCGCAAAACATGCCCTCTAAGTAAAAACATCAGCTTTGGTGTCTATGATCTGTCAGATTGTATCTCTCCTAATTGCATAAGCCTTTCCCATTAGGCCTGACTGCAGAGAGACCACTGGCAGCAGTCTCAAAGAAGGAAAGGAAGGCAACAGAGCCGAAGAGACACCAGTCATTCATTCTTCACCACTCACTACCAGCCTCAGTAAGGCAGCACCAACCTGTGTAAAGTATGGGAGCAAGGAGTTTTGAGAATAAATGGGATTTGTATATTACATGAGACTTATCAAAAGCCTAGAATTTTACCTAGACTATTTTTAAAGGAAGTCAAAGCAATAATTTAAAAGAATCCACAATGAAACTAAATAAACTTGCTTTAGCTTGTATCTTATTGAAATCAGCTCATTCAATGTACTAGGAAAAAAGTAAAGTAAATATTTGGCAAGCCAGCAAGCAAACATACAAAAACTTTTTAGTGTTTTTCTTCAGGAATAAATAAGACTAAGAAAAAAGTAAAAGTAAATTAATTTTTACTCATTTTACAGTGCTTAGGAATGGAAGATTACATATATATATAATAGATACAATAGGTATATAGATATAGATATAATAAATATATACTATATAGATATATAGATATATAATAAAAATATATACCTTTAATATCTGCTACCATAAATTTCCTCTGTTGAAACAAAAAGAAGAAAGAACAACTTTATTTAAGGCTATTGTAATAGGTCAAAAAGCCCAAAACTTAGTTCAAGTTCAACTCCATTGAAACAAAGGAGAATTTTTAAGAGCTGGTATGGGAGGATCATAGCCCATATGTATTTGCCATTGGCCTCACCCAGAGAAAAAGTAAACTTTGTCATATCTTCACGACAGGATATTTTTTACAATTTGGAAAAAGGCATCCCCTGCAATTTAACATAAATGATCTGAAAAAGTGATTGCATATTAATGCCTATGCTGTATTTACACATTAATATAAGATTAATTGACATCTTCCAACAATTGAATTTTACTACCCAAATTTCACTTAGTTACATGTTTTATTCAATTAGCTTTCAAATGACCTTAGAAATGAAAGAATTAAATTAAATAACACAAACACATTTACTTAAGTAAATCCAGTAGGAAAAGACTCAAGGAGCTGGAAAATAAATACAAGATGGGACAAAAGCAGGTTTACAGTTGTTCATATGAAAAATATATATAATAATTAATAAATAGGAATATAAGAATAAACTTTGTGTCTCACATATTCACAACTATAAACCTACCCTGTATTTTCCTAAAACATACTCTAGTAGCAAACCTAAAGATTTAGATAATAATTATTAAGATTCAAATAAGTTGTCTGGAAGATAAGTGCAAGAAGCATCTAAACCTTGAGATAAAAATGTAAAGGATGTCCAGGAAGCTCAGAGAGTCCCAAAGAAGTTGGACCCAGAGAGGAACACACCAAGGCACATCATCATTACATTAGCCAAGATTAAAATGAAGGAGAGAATCCTAGAAGCATCAAGAGATAAGGAGACAGTAACCTACAAAGGACTTCCCATCAGACTGTCAGCTGATTTCTCAAAAGAGACCTTAAGGGCAAGAAGGGGCAGGAAAGAAGTATTCCAGGTCATGAAAGACAAGGACCTACATCTAAGATTGCTCTATCCAGGAAAGCTTTCATTTAGAATAGAAGGACAGATAAAGTGTTTCTCAGATAAGGTCAAGTTCAAGGAGTTCATCATCACCAAGCCCTTATTATATGAAATGTTAAAGGGACTTACCTAAGAAAAAGAAGATAAAAAAGATGAACAGTGAAAGGACAGCAAACTCACAGTTATTAACAACCACACCTAAAACAAAAGTACACTAAGAGGACAGCTAGATCAGGAGAACCATAGAAATGAAGATCACATGGAGGGTTAGCAATAGGGGAGTGGGAGAAGGAGAAGGGGGGATAAGGTACAAAAAATAAGTAGCATAGATGGCAGGCAGAAAATAAACAGGGGGAGGGCAAGAATAGTATGGGAAATGTACAAGACAAAGAACTAAAGACACATGGACATGAACTAGAGGGGAGGAATGTGAGAAGGAGTGGGTGTGCAGGGTGGAGAGGAATGAAGGGGGAAATGGGACAACTGTAATAACATAATCAATAAAATATATTAAAAATGTAAATGACTAAAAAATAAGAAATAATTATGAGATTTGCTGGTATTTTTGTGTTCAGTTGATAAGTTTCATCTTTCTATAGCATTCTTTTTAAAATAATTTTTATTTTTCAATTACAGTTGACATAAAATATTATAGTAGTTTTAAATGTATAACCCATGATTAGACATTTATATAACTTACAAAGCGATCATCTCAATAAACCTAGTATCTATCTAACACCATAGTTATTACAATATTACTGACTAGTCTTTATGCTGTAACTTATGTCTTCCCATGAATACTCTGTTACTAACAATTTGTATTTCTTAATCCCTTTACCTGTTTCATCCACCCCACCCCACCACCCACCATTTAGCAACCATAAAAATATTTCTGTATCTGTGAATCTATTTCTGTTTGGCTTGGGGTTTGTTTGTCTGTTTGTTTTTAGATTCCACATATATGTAAAATCACCTGGCATTTGTGTTCCTCTCTCTGACTTATTCCACTTAGCACAATATGTTTAGATCCATCTGCATCACTGCAGATGGGAAGATTTCATTCCTTTTTGTAGCTGAGTCATATTTTATTGTACATATGTACCACTTCTTCTGCATCCATTTATCTAGTGGTGCACACTTAGGTCGCTTCCATATCCTGGCTATTGTAAATAATGCTAAAATAAACATATGGATATATATGTTTTTTTTATTTAGTGTTTTGGGTTTCTTCAGATAAAATCTAGAAATGAAATTGCTGGACCGTTCTTGGTTTTTCATTTTAGTCTTTGTTTTAAAGGCCATTTTATCTGGTATAAGTATTAGTACCCCGGCTTTGTCTGTTTGTTTACATTTTCATGAAATACATTTTTCCATTTCTTTACTTTCAGTCTGTGTGTCTTTTGATCTGAGCTAGATCTCTTGTGAACACCTTAACTAAGGATCTTGTTTGTTATTCACTCAGTCACTGTACACCTTTTGATTGGAGCATTCAAGCCATTTGCATTTAAAGTAATTATGCATAGATATATATTTATTGTCATTTTATTATTCATATTTTTTATATTTTTTCTTCTTCTTAAAGGAGATCCTTTAACATTTCATGTAATGCTGGTTTGGTGGTAATAAACTCCTTTAGCTTTTTCTTGTCAGGGAAGATCCTTATATGTCCTTTGATTCAAAAATGATAGTTTAGCTTGTAATCTTGGTTGTAGGTTTTTGCTTTTCATAACTTTGAATATTTCTTGCCACTCCCATCTGGTCTGCAGTTTCTGTTGAGAAAGCAGCTGACAGTCTTATGGGAGCTCCCTTGTAGGTAGCTAACTGCTTTTCACTTGCTGCTTTTAAGATCCTTTGTCTTTAACCTTTGGTATTTTAATTATAATGTGCCTTGCTGGGGTGTCTTTGGGTTCATCTTATTTGGAACTCTCTGTACTTCCTGAACTTGTATGTCTACTTCCTTAACCAGGTTAGGGAAGTCTTCCATCATCATTTTTTCAAATAAGTATTAATGTCTTGCTCTCTCTTTTCTCACGCCAACACCCCCATGATACAAATGTTGGTATTCTTGAAGTTGTCCCTGAGGCTATTTAATCTATGCTCACTTTTGGTTTTTTCCCCTCTTTTCTTATTAGGTGTTTTCTGCTTCCTTATCTTCCAAACCACTGATTTGATCCTCTGCTTCATCTACTCTACTGTTGATTCTCTGTAAATTATGCTTCATTTTAGTTATTATATTCTTCATTTTTGACTGGTTTGTTTTTATGTTTCTATATCCATTTTTATGTTTGCTATCTCTCTGTTGAAGTCCTCACCAGCATTCTTAATCATTTGTGACTTTGCAGTTATTTTTAAGCAATATTCCAACTATTTCTCAGTACAAGATGCATTATTTTTCTGCCTTCATTACTTTCTAATTCCTCCCTGTTTCTTCCTAGTAGCATAAAAAATATTTTTATTTGCCCATTCCCTAATTTGTCCTTTCCTTTTCATCTCTAATGAGACTGTGCCATTCCAAATTTAAAAACAAAACATACATAACTTTTTGCATGTATAAGAAAAGGGACTGAATTCAGGAAAGCAAGTATAAGGGAAAGGATTGGATTGGTGTGGGAGTCACAAGGCTATAAATGATGCTGTTGCCTTTTCTCCTACTGACTATAAATACACACAATTTACACTGTAAAAATATTTTTTCCAAAGGCAATGTTAGCCTTCTGTTTTCTTTTGGTTCACAGGCCAGCACTCAATCCACTGCACCACACCACCAGGGCCTACCTTCTGTTTTCTGATAGCATCACACTCAGAGCTTATAGAACCCTTATATATTATGGATATACTGATATATTAACCCATAACCAGCTTTTTAAACCATTTGCCTTTACTTTTGTCTCTAAATTTGCTGTTTATTGCAGTTGTCAATGTATGGGGTACATTAGGAAGATAAATTATCTCATAGTTCAGGTAATGATTGTATATTATATGCATACATGTTCACATGAAAGAAAAGAGTATACATAAAATACCTTCCATGTGTTTAAGAATCACTTTGAGAGTGGGAGGGAACTTTTGAGATGATGGATATGTTTAAGCATAGGTGGCAGTAATGGTTTCACAGATACATATTTACCTCCAAATCCATCAAGTGGTGCATGCTAAATATGTACAGCTGTTTGTGTGTTAATCAAACCTCAGTAAAGTGGTTTTTAAAAATTGCTCTAGGTTAGTCATTCTTCTGTGTGGTATTTTTTCTTTCAAAAATAGCCTAGAGTTTCTTTAAAAAATGTATAGGTTTAGTTTTGTTCATGAATGCAACAATGCCTCCACCGCAGGTAGTATATTTATTTCCACATGTTCTCAGTTTCTACATGAAATGCAGTTGATTTATTCTGGGTGTAACTTAAGGTGTTTTCTATAATATTTAAATAAGTAAATGTCAGTAGTTACTTATTGAAGTAAGTAAATACGTAAATGCTTTGTAAAAGATTACATAAACACATAGTCTTTCAAACATTACCTGAGTTACTGATCTCATATTCTAGGGATTTCTCTGACAATTGGCAGAACAGGACCATGAGTATTAGAATAACTTGTTCACAGATATGTTATTTTAAAATATTTTTCTCACATACAAATGTGTGGAAATTCTTAACAAGAACCAGTGAAAATGAAGCCTAATCAGAATAATAGGAAGAAACTCTATTAAGCAATGCCTTATTTTCAGTTAACTTTTCATAAAATAATGTTCTAAAATAGTGTTCTAAAATAATGAAGGAAATGGTTATTAGCAGTATCATTTTTAATAAGACTTTTAACATTAGAGGCCAAACTCTAGACACACTGGTGTGTCCTAAAAGTCCTCCTGCCCACATAGCCTGCAAGAGACAGAGGGACTGGCTCCTGGGTATGCTGGATGCTGGGGAACAGAGAAGCTGTGGATACCTCTGTCAATCACCCAGAGGTCTGTGTTTGTTCTGAGTAGAGAGCTCTACTCACTGAGAGCTTGAGTCCCTTTGTTCCTCAGAGGCATTCTTTATAGCCAAACCTTATGACAGAGAGAAGAAAATACAGAGAGGCCTCATTTTAGAATTCATTTTATAGTGCAGCTGTGCACAGATTCAAAAATCATTCTTTGATTTTTCAATTAACTCTCCTCTAAGGCTGATAATGCTTGTGGGTTGTGCTGAAGAGAGATTAGAGGCAGGTAATAGAAACTGTGGAAGAAACAACACTTGTTTTCTTCTATGGTCAATACGGAAAATTATCCTCCTTTGGTGAATAAAAAACTGATGGGCTGAGAAACACAGACATCTGACAAAATGTAAATTAAATGTCTTTTTTATACTCAAAGGAAAATTCAAGTTGTGTTTGGAATTGGGTCCTCTCCAAATGCAAATGAATAATAAGCCCTGTGTGCCCCAAGAGAAATATCTTCTGTAGACAAATAAAAAGAAATAAAGCCTATTTCTTTATTTCTCTTTTTATCCTGTATGGTAAAATTTTTGACTAATCATTTTTATGCACTTTAATTGCTAGAGTAGCATTTTCCTAACAGTACTCGGAGAAACTCTTATTTTCTGAGAAATATTATAAGCTGCCTTTGGCCAAAAACCAGTAATATTTTTTAAAAAAATTAGTAACACGTTTCTCCTAATAATTGTTTCTTAACATATATGTGTGTGTGTGTATGCACATATATACATATAATGTTACATTCTAATATGATCAGAAGCTCTTTGGATGTATTAATTCCTTTAATCCTAACAACATTGGAGGTAGGCATTATATTAATTAAAAAAGGAAGCCATTACACTGAAGTGGCTCTAATGCCTTGTTGGCCTACATAAGGAAACCAAAATCTAAGTCTATAAATTATTCTGGGTTACTAAATCAAAACCCAATGGCAACCAATCACAAACAGCCAACTAGTCTTTAAGCAAGACCAATCACATAATTTCCTTGCTTTGCTTTGCCTCTTCTCTATAAAAGTCCTTCCCTGACTTGTTGTGCAATAGACTGCTCCTAATGCCTTCTGGTTAGGTGTGGCTCAATTCCAGTGATTTTGCTCAAATAAACTGTTAAAATTTGTAATATGCCTCAGTCTATTTTTTAACATAGGTAACGTAACTATTATCATTTTACTAAAAGTTCAAGGAATCCACCCCTTGGTAAAAGGACTGAAATTTACATAAATGTATCAGAACAAGAAAGGCCAGAAATAAGTCCATACAACACAGTCAGCTGATTTATAATGAAGATGCAAAATTTGCCCACTTTGCTGGAGAATATTCTTTTCAACAAAAGGTACAGAAATAATTGAACCTCCAAATGCAAAACTGAATTTTCACACATAAGTTTTAAAAAACTTCTAGAATGGAATATAGGTGAAAATATTTGTTATTTGAGACTCAGCAAAAAGTTTAAGTATGTCCTCAAAAACCTGACCCATGAAAGAAGAAAATGATGATTTAAACTTTATCAATATTAAAAAATATGTTTGCATTGCCTTGTTGTTAAGAGAATGAAAAGAAAAACTGAAGACAGGGAGAAAATATGCACAAATCACATTTATGACTAAGCATATGAGTCCAGAATATATAAATAATTTAAATTCAATAATAAGATATAAATTACAACAATAGGAAGATACATCATAACAAAGAGGTTATATTTATATAAGGGTGGCAAATAATCATATGAAAGGATGCTCAGCATCATTAATCATTAAGGAAATGCAAATTTAAATCAAAATGAGATACCACTACACACTCATTAGAATAGCTAATATTACATTAAAATAAACTGACAATAACAAACACTGACAAAGAGGTTAATCAGTTGAAACTCTCACACATTGTTGGTAAGAATAGCAGGGAGAGGAAAAATATAATCTCAGTTATGGGCAAGAGAAAATGACTGCTATGTATTCAATGACAAATAACAGCTGTGATGTTTACCATGTGTTACCATAGATGTACGCTAAAATCACTGAGGGACATACATATTCAGGAGGCTCCTTTCACTATTATCATTTTCACTACTCACCAGTATTTCTTGCATTTCTCAAATGCGTCTAGGATTATCTAAACTAACAATCTGAGTTGAAGTCACCTTTGTTACAACCACGCAACTATGTTTTCAAATGCATATCTAAGCTGAAATTCTGAGATGTTAGTGTATGTATAGTTCTGTAACATTGATTTATTGATTGATTATGAAATAAATATACCACTTGAATTTTTATATGGTTTGGTCTAAAATTCTATTAATTTTAATGTTTTTATTTTACATAAGTGCCTTTTCACGGCTATTCAGAACACTCAAGTTTCTTTGTTCTTCAATTTCTCTCCTAAAATACGTTGCTGATGACTACCAAATTTTGGACTAATTCAACTAACCCAAGATCATCTAATTTTCTCCTACTCTATCTTCCAGGCATTTTATAGTTTTGAATCTTACATTTAGATCTGTCATATGTTTTGTGTTAATTTTTGTGAGGAATGTAAAGTCTGTGTCTAGAATATTGAATATACTCAGTAAAATACTTTAATAATGGATATGTTCCACTTCACATTTGCCCAAACCATAGAATTTTAAGAGTAAACACTAATGTAAACATTGGACTTCATGTGACTATGATGTGTCAATGTAGGTTTATCAATTGTAATAAATGTACCACTCTTGTGAGGGAATATTGATAATAAGGAAACATCTGCATGTATGGAAGCAGAGGGTATATGGGAAATATCTGTACCTTTCACTCAATTTTGCTGTGAATCCTAAATTACATTTATAAAAAGTTAGTTAAGCCCTGGCCAGGTAGTTCAGTTGGCTTGAGCATGGTCCTGATACACCAGGGTTGTGGACTCAATCCCCAGTCAGTGCACATACAAAAATCAACCAATGAATGCATCAATAAGTATAACAACAAATTGATGTTTCTCTCTCTCTCTCTCCCTCTCTTTTTTCTCTCTCTCAGTATCAATAAAAAATTTTTTTTAAATATTAAAAACAAAGGGAATAATTATGGTACTATAGTTTATGGTTTAGTTATAGAGTTCTTTAGTAAATGTCATATATTACAATAGATTTAGAAATGATAACAAAATATTCAGTTTTTGATACCTGTTTTATATTTACTATTTATAGACATCATCTAAAATTATATCAACTTATTTGATTTTCTAATTCAAAGTAATAGAGAAGTCACAAACATGTAAAGGTAGAATCAAAAAAGTTTTCCTGGCTGTGGGTAAATGTTATAGTGTTAAAAAATGTAAGTCAATTATAGATGGAAAATGACAGTAAAATTTAAATATGATGTCTATGATGTATCTACCATGTATGGAATTATGGTAAATAAAGAAGGAAATGTTGATTCTGTTAGGAAAATGTTAGAATTTAAAATTTCAAAACAAAGAAAGATTATTTTTAATATATTATTTTTAAAGCATCCTGTTTCATTTATTTTTTCTTTACTTTTATTGTTAACACTATTACACATATCCCCATTTCCAGCCCCTTAGCCCACCTCTGCCCAGCCCCTACCTCCCCCTCCCTACGCTGCTGTCTGTGTCTCTGGGTTATGATGGATGTTCTTTGGCTAATCCCTTCATGTTTTGATTCCTGCTTTCTGTTTGAAATGTAGAAAAAGTTTTAAAATGTTAATTTTTTTTCATAAAAGGAGGGGGTGCCATTATTAACTTTCCAGTAAAGATAATTTATACAAATTAGATGAGAGACAACACAGAAAATAAATGATGCAAATTTGTCACAAGATTTTCAATTCTAGAGGAAAAAAAAAAACAAGAAGAAAATCTCGTGTGGTACAACCTAGAATCAGTTATTCATTTGATTAGTGTAAACTGGCAGAAATGGCATTATTTGACAGGAAGTTTTGTTTATGTGACTTACAGGAATTTTAAAAAATCAAATAACTTGAATGGAAAAGCTTTATCTATATAAGAGGCTTATGAAAACCCATGTTACAATCTCAGTCAAAGCAAAGCTGCCACTAATGTGTATTTATGGCTTTGCACATTTCCTAGAGAGAAGATACCTCAGCTTAATGATTCTAAGTAACTACTAATGCTTGAGATATGAAGGCTTTTAATTCTATTTTTTTACAAAATATTTCCTGCCTTGGGTGTATATAGAGATTTTTTTAAAGCCATAATTATAAAATAATCTAGAAATCAAACAAAATAAAAACACTAAGGGAGAATCTTCTGCTGTATCTCATGTTTTTATTTATTTTTGAAATAAGTATTATTATTCTATGCCATTTAAAAAATTTTTTTGAAGAATTATTAATTTATTGATGTATTTTTATTGAATTTATTGGGGTAACATTGGGTAGTAAAATTACATAGGTTTCAGAGCTACGCCAACTGGGTGGCTCAGTTGGTTGAGGTATCATCCCATACACAAATAGGCTACAGGTTTGATCCCCAGTTGGGGCACATGCAGGAAGCAACTATCCAATGTTTCTCTCTTTCTCTCTCTTCCTTCCTCTCTCTCTAAAATCAATGATAACATCCACAGATGAGGATATAAAAATTAAATAATTAAATATAAAAAATAATTATGTTGGTTTTGTGCATATAATATACAGTATCTGTATATCATATTGTGTGTACACTACCCCAAGTCATGTCTCCATTTATCCCCCTTTACCCCCCTCCTTATATCATCATTTATCCCCCTTTACCCCCCTCCTTATATCACCATTTATCCCCCTTTACCCCCCTCCTTATATCACCATTTATCCCCCTTTACCCCCCTCCTTATATCACCATTTATCCCCCTTTACCCCCCTCCTTATATCACCATTTATCCCCCTTTACCCCCTCCTTATATTACCATTTATCCCCCTTTACTCCCTCCTACTTCCTCTCACTCCCTTTCCCTCTGGTAATCAACATACAACACTCTATGAACAGTGAGTTTCTTTTGGTGTTTATTTAGTTTTAGTTTTTTTGTTGTTATTGTTATTGTTTTGCTTAATTTCTTCACTTTTTTCACCCTTTATCAAATTTTTAATATAACATTTTGTGGATAAAATATACTTACTAATTTTAGAAAGTCACATCATTAGACATATCATTTTAGTCATATCATTAGAAATATGTCTACTTAGTTTTGCCTTTCTTGGGTATGAGATTTGTTTATCAATTTTTTACATTTTAATAATTTCTAATTTGTGTTGAGACAACTTGAAGAATAAAGGTTTTCTTTGTGATTGATCATCTAATGTATAATGGAATCACATTTGTCAAAGCTGATTCAGATGTTATTGTCTTTATCTGACACTTCCCTATTGGATCTACCAAAGTCCAAAGACAGATGTTGAAAACTATTAAAATTTTATTGTCTATATCTAAATTATTTTGTACTTATTTGCAAGTTTTTTAGTTTCACAAAGAAAACAAAAAATATACAAGACTATTATAACTCACTAGTAAGTTAATTATAACTACAATAAAGATTTATTTTACATCCTGGCTGGTGTAGCTCAGTGGATTGAGCTCGGGCCTGCGAACCAGACAATCATGGTTCGATTCCCAGTTAGGGCACATGTCTGGGTTGCAGGCCGGTTCCCTGCAGGCCAGTTCCCAGCAGGGGACGCACGAAAGGCAACCATACATTGATTAAAAAAAAAAAAAAGATTTATTTTACATATAAATATAATATTAGTTAAATTATAAATTACAGTTAACTGAATCTTATATGAAAGAAGAAATTTTGATATTAAAGATTTATTATCATGGTTTAGCATTCAAAAATCCATCACTGATATTTGCCAAATAAATAAAATTAATATGAACATATATTTATGATTATTCTAACTAATGAGTTTTGACACCTCTTGATTTTGGGTATCTTCATATGGATTCTTCAAATACATAGCCTGTGGCAGAGACTTGGGGAAAGGATGGGAGGTAATCCCCCCAAAACAATGAAAGAGTTGGGAAAGATAAACATCAGTGAGGAAAAACTAATGAAGAATGTGTAATGGAACTGATCAACATCTTTTCTGAGGAATCCTGTAAAATATGACTCAGAATAGTTCTTCCAAGAGGTTAAAGACTATGGCAGATGAGTTCTTAACCTTCTAACAATTATAAAAATATTCTATCCTGGCTGATATAGCTCAGTGGATTGAGTGCGGGCCTGCGAACCAAACAACCACAGTTCAATACCCAATCAGGGCACATACTTGGGTTGCAGGCCAGTTCCCAGCAGGGGACACATGATAGGCAACCATACGTTGATATTTCTGTCCCTCTCTTCTTCCCTTCTCCTCTAAAGGTAAATAAATAAAATCTTTTAAAAAATATCCTGTCATTAAGAGTGATGCAATAGAAAATAAAGTCTATTATTAAGTGATATAACACATCACAATATGCTAAATCAAGAAGTCCAATGATTTTAGACCATGAGAAAAACCCTTTCATTAAAAAGGATCTTGTTCTCTCATGAAAAAGAAGACCACCTTGTAGCCAGTCATGAATTGATTGCAAAATTAAAATATACTAATATTTCTAATATCATACCTGTTAGTTATCACCAATAGTTGAACTGAGAACAAAGCTTTTTTTAAAATTATGTCAAAATGTTGGCATGACTATCCAAATAAATAATCATCCTATTCTCAGTATATTTTTGTGATGAAAGAAAAAATTTACAAATGGCCAGGAAACCTATGTAAAATCTAAATGGATTATTTTTCCTCTCACCAATAGAAGTGTTGGGTCACTTTTTTGACAGTTTTCATGACCTGAATGTATTATTTTGTGTAATGTGTCTCAGTAAAGGTTGCAATGATAGAAAAAAAAAAGGAACAAGTGGTATGACAACCATAACAAGAAAAGGTGATTGAAAAATGAAAAAGAGAAAGGAAATACAACTAAACAGATACCTATGGAAAAAGAACTTTTTACTTCCTCAAAATATGACATTAAGAAAAACTTTAAAACAGTTACAAAAATAAATTTACTAATATGTTAAATATGCTGTTGCTTCTTTAGTAAATTTTCATTAATATACACCAATGGTCTCTGAATACTTGTTCATCTGAACTGAAGGTTTTTTGATAAACTTGTAGTTTACATACTTTTCTCTGAAAATAATTTTGAGTTTTTCCTGTATATTTTTATTTTTTTCTATCCATTATCAATATTTTTGTCTTTGTTTATTGTTGTTCAAGTACAATTGTCTCCATTTTTCTTTCTAGAAGATATCATTCACTGGAAATTGTCCTTATTTCTTATAACTCTGGTATTAATCCTCCAATTTTCTTAAATATAATTTAATGAGTTAATAAAATCTAAAATTGTGTGAGAACGACTCAAAGGGTAATTCCGAAAACAAGTTTTAAAAAAGACATAGTTTGAATGAATACATAGAAAATTCAATAGATTCTAGAGACAAACTCTCAAAATTAATAAGTAATTTTCCTCAACAATTTTTGGGGTTCAGGTTAATTTTCAAAGGTGCATTTTAACCTAAAAGAAAATACAACAAGTGAAATTTTAAAATACCATTTTAGAGTAGTATATCAAGACCTAAATTATTTAATGATTTTTCAAAAACATTTTAAGTGTCTATATGAAGAAACTGTGTTGCAGAATATTTGACCATAGATTTTGTATTTTTTAAACATTAAATTTAAATAAACATGTGATTCTAGTTTTTATTGAAGAGCATCTCATGTTTATTTAATAATTCCAAGACCATCCTTTGTGTATATCTATAAGATAACTAATAGAGAGAAGACAGAGGTTTTGTTTTGTTTGCCCTGGCTGAAGTTTAGTAATGAATTTCTGCAATGTCTATCATGTTGATAGGGGCTTTGAAAAAAAATCTTGGGATTCCAAAATGTATAACTTTCAAATATTTTGGACAAAAATATTTGAAGAGTGCCCAAAATTCAGACTAGATGTAAATAGAATTATTTCAATATATTGTCATTCCAGAGTTTAACCTGTAACCACATTGGATTATTATTTTATTGTACATACCCAAACCAATTTATTTTCTCTCTCGGCCCTTATAGAAAATATGTACATATACAGTTGTGTTAAATTCCTAAGGCTGTCAAGTCACTAACTTAATGATTTAAATATAAATGTTTTCTCTCCCAGTTTTAGAGACTAGAAAATTGATGTACTGTCAAGTTCATTGTCCCTCTGAAACCTGTAGAGGAGAACATTCCTTGCCTCTTCATAGATCATGGTGGTGGCACTCCTTGGATTGTAGTAGCAGAAGTCCTATCTCTGCTTTCATCTTGGTATTTTCCTTTTGTCTCTTTCTTCATATGGCTGTCTTCTTATAAGGACAGCTGTCACACTGAATTAGGTCCCATGCTACCGCAGCATGGCCTCATCTTAATTAATTGCCTCTGCTACAACCTTATTCCCAAATAAGGTCACATTTTAAGGTACTAGCAGTTAGGATTTCAACATGAGATTTTTGAGGGGTGGGATGCAATTCAACCCATAACAACTGTGAAACAGATTCCTGAAAAAAAGTTATGGGTACTTATTGAGACATCAAACTTTAAAGTGTATTGCACTACATTTCTGCAGGAAAGCAAGAATCCCTGTGCAGGGCCCTCCTTAGGTGAATTCTAAAAGGTACAGTACCTAAGGACTCCATCCGTAGTCCCCATTTCATTCCTATTTTTCTCTCTGCCTAGTTCATCTCATCCCTGCTGATGACCACGGGCTTAATTTCATTCTGTTTTATATGTCTTGTGGGAGTGGCTTTTCGCGAGTCCCCCCTGTGTGTCACAGATGAAAGTGAATGTGGCCAAGTCATGCTGTGATCTGCTTGGGGAGGAGAAGTGGGCAGTGGCCAGTTTCTCAGGGGAGAGAAGGCCAGCTGCAGCCAGTTTCTCCGAGGAGAAAAAGGTCCCAAGCGCCCTCCTCCATCGCCTTTTATTGGGTTGTAATACACAGGAATACAGGGTGGGAAGGATCAAACAGTAGATGGCATTTCAAAGAAATCTGAGGGCTTAGTCTGAGTCAGTGTCTGTCAGGAAGAGAGTTGCAGAAACTTTGGGAGACATACTCATTTCCTCTTGGACCCTTAACATACAAATGAAAGCACTCTTAGCAGAGCAGATTTCACAGGTTTATCAGCAAGTCTTTGTGATGCCAGATTTTTCCCCAGGACACATTCTAGCAAGGCAAGGATCTGTGCCTCTCCCTAACAGGTATTTAGGCTTAAGGGGATTAGAGCCAGGAAGCACTTCTTCCAGAGAACATGGGGACTCAGGCTTTGACAAAGTGGGGCGGGGGTAACACAAGAGTCTATTGCTCTTTGTTGCAGTCCCGGCCCCTGCCCCTGCCCCTGCCCCTGAGTCCTTCCAAGAAGGCCTCCCAAGTGATCAAGTCTGGCTTAGGTTACCCCCTGGCTGTGAGGGGTCTTACCTGTCATTGACTTCTGACCAAGCTTTGGGGGCAGGGAGAGGAAACTGAGGCAGGGGTTTGCTACCAAAACAAGCTTTGTCTCCTGCAGCTCCCATTCCAAAGGTCGTCCCTCACCCTTAGCCACAAGGGATTGAGATGCAATTCCTAAAACCAGGAAGAGCGGTCTACAACAATGTCTAAGTGTTTTCAGGGTTAAATGTGTGGACTTCCAGGGGCCTTTGATGGTACACTGTGAGTGCCAGATTAGGTTGGGTGAATATTACTAGTCTTTAGTAGGAAAGAGCATTAACTTAAGTAACATTTAAAACATAAAATTTAAAGGACCTGTTCTTTAAATTCTAAATTGAGATTTCTCACTTCCTAATATTTTTTCCTTCAAAAATACTCAGTGTAAAAAAAAAAAAAAGTGTTCTGTGAAGTAGATAGGTGTCACCTGGTGTGATAAAGTAAACAACACTAACAGAAGTGATATTCACCAAAAAAAGCAGAGCGTGAGTCATCCATGTGAAGAGATGGAAAATTAGGGCATACAAACTGATGTCATAGTGCTTTATATGAACAGTAATAAAAAGAAGGGGGAAAATGACCAAGTTTTCTCCAGAAAATTCTTTAAGGCCTTAAAAGACATAAACTTTCTAAATCAGTAAGACTGTTTTTTAGGGAAGAGCTTTTTTTCTCTCCTTGTGGTTAGATTTTTTTATTGATTAACAGTTGAAATAATATAAAATTTCAGTTTTTGGCTTCTCTACTCTCTGCATTGTCCACACATACATGCACAAGCATGCACACACAGTGAGTTTGAAACTAATTAAAACCAAAAAGTGGTACTTATGTGAGTTTTATTATTTAAAATTATGGAATGAAGAATATTGAATGATAAAGGGTAATCACTAGAAGGACAGAGCCCTTAGAACAGGTTTTATTTGAATAGTAAGATAGCTTACTGAGTGTTTCTGCCTCATACTCTATGGACAAAGGAGAGAGAAAGAAAATAAGAGGAGTGAGAAGAAAGATAAAATAAAAGAGAGAGAGGAAAAAAATCTCAAAAGATCTAAGAATGATGATTATGAGCCTGATGATAACAAGGGAAATATAGTTAAAATATAATGTAAATAAATTAAAGTGTCTATGCCCAGATTGCTGTGAAATTTATTTTCAGGTCATAATCGAAAACGATGCTGCCCATCTAAACAAGATGAAGGAAAATATCTCCTAAGTAAAACAAGGTGATTCAGACAATATGCAGATCAAGAATAACGATAACTTTTTTAATTCAAAATACATGTATTTAAGAACAAAAATGTATGTTTAAGCAGAGGGAAAGAGACGGAGGAACCATGCCTGGAGTACCATTTAAAGTAAGCCACCATTATCTTGCAGAGAATATAAAAGCACGCCAGGTAACAGCAGGTATACCAATGCTAGAGATGCAAACAGGCTATACTGGACTCTCCATTCCAACAAATCATCCAGCTGAATACACCCATGTACACGAACCTAGGTGAAATGAGCAAAGAAACCCTTCAACCAACATACACAGTAAAAAATAATAAATGTTTGTTGTTTAAAGCCATAATGTTTTGGGCTCTTTTATTACATAGCAGTTGACAATCAATGCACTGAGCCAGGCACGGAGCAAAAATAATGTAATTTATGGAGGTTTATTTTTTAGTAAATCTATGTTGGACACTTATTTTCACTCTGATTATTATTTATTATACAACAGTATGGAATAGAAAGTGTTCCTACCTCCTAGAACTACTATATAATCCAGCAATTTTGCTTCTGGGTATACATCCCAAAGTAACAAAAACAGTGTGTTGAAGAGCCCGCATCTGCACCCCAATGTTCACTGCAGCATTATTTGCAATAGCGAAGATATTAAAATAATATATGTCCACTGGCAGATGAATGGATAAACAGTGGTACCCTGCATGCCTGCACATGCACCCACATACAATGGAATATCATTTAGCCATAAAAAGAAGTGAATTCTGCCATTTGTAACAACATGGATAGATATCAAGAGCTTTAAGCTAAATAAAGTAAGTCTCACAGAAAAAGACAAATACTTATATTCTTATATGTGGAATCTAAAAATAATACAAAGCTAAACAAATGAAAAAATAAAGAAGATGGTATTTCACACTTACGATTATCAGAAGCAGGGGTAGGTGGGGAAATTGGATGAAGGTGGTCAACAGATACAAACTTTGTTTCAAGATAAATAAATAGATGAGATGTGAAGATGACTATAGTTATCACTGTTATGTAGTGTACTGGAAGGCTATTAAAAGAGCAGATCCTAAGAGTGCTCATCACAAAGAAAAAACGATATTTTTCCTCTTTATTGTATCTATATGAGGCAATGGCTGTTAAACTAATTGTGGTAATTATTTCACAACATCTGAAAGTTAAGTAATTTTTTTACATATTTTATTTATTTTTACAGAGAAGGGATGGGAGAGAGAAAGACAGAAATCTCAAAACGAAAGAGAAACATTGTTCCCTGGCTGGTGTAGCTCAGTGGATTCAGTGCAGGCTTGGGAACCAAGCAACCACGGTTCGATTCCCAGTCAGGGCACATGCCTGGGTTGCAGGGCAGTTCCCAGCAGGGGATGCATGAGAGGCAACCATACATTGATATTTCTCTCCCTCTCTCCTTCCCTTCCCCTTTAACGATAATTTTTTTTAAAAAAAGAAAGAGAAACATTGTTAAGTTGCCTCTCACACACACTCTCACCGGGGACTGAACCCTTAACCAAGGCAGGTGCTCTGACCAGGAATTGAACTGGTGGCCTTTTGCTCTGTGGGATGATGCCCAAACAACTGAGCCACACAGATCAGGAAGTAAGTTGAATCTTTATTCTGTACACCTTAAATTTATACAGTGTTATATGCCAATTACAATATCTCAGTGAAACTGGGGGGGGGGGTGTTAGGTAAATAAAATCTAATGGTTCTGCTGGAGATGTTTCCCCTCCTTTTCCAGATTTACAGCTTTACCATGGTTATATTTTACAGATGGTGCAAGACACTTCTTGTTCTAGATGGGAGTGAAATTTCCTCAGTGATGGTAGAAAAGTGGATTTAATTTCACCTTTGTACGTTGAGTAATGTTGTAGAAGCCAGAGAATAAACTTTGGGTGAAGGAGAAAATGGCCATCTGGGTGGTTAAAATATGGAACTTGTTTACAATTGAACTTCATATTCAAGGGCTTTAATTTGGGAGAGTTTAAGTTCCTCAGTTAGGGGTCACTTACTAAATAGAGTGGATTTAAGATCTTGCCTGATTCTAATGACACAAGAAAAAATTTATGAGCTTCCTAGCCCTGGCTGGTGTGGCTAAGTGAGTTGAGAACCAGGTTTAATTTCCAGTTAGGGCACATAGCTGGGTTGTGGGCCAGATCCCCAGTTGGGGGGGCATGAGAGAAGCAACCACACATTGATGTTTCTGTTCCTATCTTTCTCCCCCTCTCTCTGAAAATAAATAAGTAAAATTGTTCTAAAAAGAATTTATGAGCTCCCAGACTTAGCATATTTATCAGAGGGTGAATTTACTTTTGTTCTGGGAGTTTCTACCTTACATATGCTTATCCACTTTGACATTAACAAAGTTGCTAAGAGGACCAACACCCGTGGAAGAGACAGAAATCATACCAAAATTTAGCCAAGATGAGGCAAAGAATAAAAAATGGCAGTTGTGAAACCTGGTCAGAGGTCTTAGAAAAGGGAACAATAGTGTGGTGACTGTTAGTACTTTTACATTAGGGGTAAAAAGGCTCAGGAAAAGGAAACAAAGGTTGTGACTGTCTCACCCAAATAAAATTTGCTCAAAGCAGCTATAATTAATTCAAGAAAGGGAGAGAGATGGGAGGAGATGTGAAAAGTAAGAACCACAACAATCTAAAAAATACTATGGAAAGGAGGGCACTTCTGGTCATGATGGAGGCATAGGTAGAAAAGCTTTGCTTCCTCACACAACCAAAAGAAGGAAAACAACCAATTTAAAAACAGAAAACAACCAGAACCGCCAGAAAATCAAACCATATAGGATGTCCAACAACCAAGGAGTTAAAAGAAAAACATTCCTACAGACTGATAGGAGGGGCAGAGATGGGCAGCCCAGTGGAGGAGACATGTAGCAAGGTGGTGGCTGGCAGATCTGGTGGACAATGGCCAGCAGACCAAGAATCCCACATTCTCATGTGGATAAATTGGAAAAATTGGGAAGTGAGAGAATGCACAATGTAGAGTTCAAATGCGAGAAAATAAAGCCTCAAAACCTCTAGCTGTAAAAACCTATGGGGGTTGCAGCAGCAGAGAAACACTCATTCTCACAGGAGAATCTGTTGGAGGGGCCCATGAGATCCTAGAACATACACGAGCCCATCCAGTGGGGAATCCACACCTAAAAGGGCACAATCCATTTGTGGGAAGCAAGGGAAGTGACTGAAACTGGAGCAGGAGCCAAGTAAGATAGCAAGTGTCACTGCTCCCTCTCTGACCCCTCCCCAACAGACAGCACCAAAATGCAGAGGTTTGAGTTGCCCCACCCTGGTGAATACCTAAGGCTCTTCCCCTTACAACATAACAGGTGCCCCCAGACAAAGAAATATGTCCCAAATGAAAGAACAGACCAAAATTCCAGAAAAAGAGCTAAGCAACAAGGAGATTGCCAACTTATCACACGGTTCAAATACTGGTAATCAGGATGCTTACAGAAATAATTGAATGCAGATGCAAAATAAAGGCATAAGTAAAGGCTATACAAAAATGAAATAAAGAAAAATATACAGGAAACTTACAGTGAAGGGAAGGAAACTGGTACTCAAATCAATCATTTGGACCAAAATAAAGAAATAAACATTCAACCAGAACAGAATGAAGAAACAAGAATTCAAAAAAAAAAAAAAATGAAGAGAGGCTTAAGAACCTCTGAGACAACCTTAAATGTTCCAACATCCAAATCATAGGAGTGCCAGAAGGAAAAGAAGAGCAAGAAATTGAAAACTTATTTGACAAAATAGTGAAAGAAAACTTCCCCAATCTAGCAAACAAAGTAGACATGCAAGTTCAGGAAGCTCAGGCAGTTCCAAAGAAATTGGACCCAAGTAGAATTACACTGAAATACATCATAATTAACTTACCCAAGATTAAAGATAAGGGGAGAATCTTAAAAGCAGCAATAGAAAATGAGAGAGTTACCTACAAAGGAGTTCAATAAGACTATCAGCTGATTCTCAAAAGAAACCTTACAGGCAAGAAGGGGCTGGAAAGAAATATTCAAAGTCATGAAAGTCAAGGACCTACACAACCTACATTACTTTACCCAGCAAAGCTATCATTTAGAATGGAAGGGCAGCTAAAGTGCTTCTTAGATATGATAAAGTTAAAGGAGTTCATCATTACCAAGCCCTTATTATATGAAATTTTAAAGGGACTTATCTAAGAAAAACAAGAAGATCAAACTATGTACCATAAAACATATGAACAACAAATGCACAACTATCAACAACTGAACCTAAAAAACAAAAACAAAAACAAACTACTGATACAACTAAGCAAACAACTAATATAAGAAGAGAACAATAGAAATGAAGTCGTATGGAAGGTTATCAGTGGGATGTGGGAGGGGAAAGAATGAGGGAAAAGGTACAGGGAATAAGTAGCATGATTCATAGGCACAAAATAGACAGGGGGAGGTTAAGATTAGTGTGGGAAATGGAGAAGCCAAACAACTTATATGTACAACCCATGAACATGAACTAAAGTGGGGAGTAATGCTGGAGGGAGTGGGGTACAGAGCAGAGTGGGATAAAGAAAAGAAAAAACAAGACATTTATGTAATAGCATAACCAATAAAATATACTTTAAAAAAGGAAGAAAAAAGTAGTATAGAAAGGAATTGTGATTGTCTGTTGATACTTTACATATTATGTCCAACCTGACTTCTTTTTACCCACCACAATTCCCATTTATAATTGAAAACTCAGTCCATATTTCATCTGTAAACCACTCCCTGAATCTAAGGTTTAGTGATTTTTTGGAAACATTTTAAGCTATGAATATATTCATCAAATCAGTTAAAATATATATTGGACTAATGGGTTCAGTTTTTTCTTTCTCTCAGTAGGCTAGATTCCTTAGAATCACAAACAATAATTTTCTCAATGTTATAATGAGTAATATGCTAACATCTAGTATATGTCAGGGAATATTTTATTGTTGTTATTGACATGTTTTACATTATTCTTTTTATAAAGTTCCATTTTTATTGAGAAAATATCTGTACCTGAGAGCACTTTGTAGTCTCATATATATGTATGTTTAACATTTAGTAATGAATAGAAATAAATGACAAACATACATATATCATTTATTACTAAATGCTAAATACCTTTTAGAATGTCACTTTAACATGGAAGAGTTCTATATAGGTATTTCACATATAAAAATCCATTTAGGCAATTATAATTTACTTCAAATATTATCAAACTGAATTAAGTAATATAATCAAGGAATTACTTCTATCACCCCAAATCAAAGTCTTTATTTTGCAGGAATAGCACATTCCCTGCTCTGATCTACTCTGATGACCCTTGTGGATGCTTGGTTATTTGTAGATGCAGGATACAGTAGAAGAATGTAAGACAATGTTGGTCTTTTCAGTTCTATTGTAGTCATTTTTTAAAAATTTATTTGTTTTTAGTTGGAGGGAATTGGAAGGAGAAAGAGAGGGAGAGAAACATCAATGTGAAAAACATTGAGCATTTGCCTCTGGCACATCCCCTAACTGGGGACTGGCCCACAACCCAGGTATGTACCCTGACTGGGAATCTAACCTGGGAACTTTCACTTTTAGGGACACTGTTCAACCAGCTGAGCCCGCTGACCTGTGTGTGGTCATCCTTTATCTAAGACTCTCTCTACACAGGGAGTTTCAAGGATTTTGAATTTTATGCCTGTGAGCTCACAAGACTGAGCACACAATATAACTCCAGTGTCTAGGTTTTAAACTGTATAAATTATTACAACTTTATTACCTATACTTAAGACAGTTATATTTATTCAAAGTATTTACATTATACATAAGGCATGAATTACTTACTGTGAAAGGTGTTTTGGTAAATGAAAACCTAGTGATCTTGTAAGAAACTTACACATTTTATCTTTTATCCTTATTTTACCTCTAAATGACAGAGATACTGATAATTACTAAAAAAATATCATTAATTTTAGATGACAATAGGTGAAATCCCTTATTCTGTGTTGCATAAATGTAGAATGTGGGACCATGTCTTTAAACCTTATTTTCTTTCCAGTCCATTGCTATAAGTTCTGCTTCTGTAAGCATTTTTTCTACTTATTTTTTTCTCAAAGGATCACTTTGAAAATTAGTATACTTCTGTAAATATGATTTAGATTCCTTAGGGAGAAAGCTCTTGGAAAATGGAATATGTAATACATTTATTCAGTAAATTGTTACATCAAATCATAATCTAGAGAGATGTTTATTGAGTTTGCAAAGTGCAGAAACCATAAATATACCATCTTAAAATGAAATCCTATAAAAACAATTTAGGAAGAAATTGGCCACCATTAATATTACCTTTTTTTAAGCCTCTACTTTATATGACTTTTAGCAGCTAGTGTCTATTTATACTTGCAATTCCTATCACAAAATTTAAATTAAATTGATCGTATTTTAATTTTGTTATTAGAGATTTTCCTTAAGCATATTATATAGTGATATTCCTTTCACAAACACAATTATGACACCTTCCACTAGTTTATAAACATTTCCAATTTACAATGCCTAAGAGAGTTCTCTTCTTCCTCAAATTAAAATTACAGAATAAATTTAAGTATGCACTGTAGTAAAAAATTGTGAAGCTTATCATGAGCAAACAATGTGCATGGAAATTTCTCCACACATAAAACTCATGAAATCAGATTGAATGTAAATCTAGATAAAACTGGTTGACTGCCTTATGTCAGCCAAAGAAAAAACAGCATGTAGCCTGAGCAATGGCAAGTAACCCAGGGTCTGAGAAATGAGCACTGGAGTAGTTGTGCCTTTACTTGGTGAATCAATTAAAAGGCTGTGGAGCAACTGATTCAGTTTTCTCTAAGAACTGCCAGCACCCAGTGTTTTCTAAAGTGCTAAAACTACAGGCCACTTCCTAAAGGGTCAGTTATGACGTGAGGGAAGTGCAATGCCTCAGGTAACCTAAACCACTGTCCGAGTAGAGTGACTGCATCCCCAGAATATCATCTCACCAACAGAAAACCTGCTGAGCCACACGTATAGCAATTAAGTAACTTCTCAGAGAAATGTCCTCAGGGAATAAAGATTTTGATCTGTGGATATACAAACAGCTATATTATCAATAATCATCAAAATATGTGGTTATTTATAAACATGAATAACCAGTGTAGCTGAAAAATATATATACATATGTAAAATGAAAATACGTATTTTATATTTGATTCATTTAAATGAAATTGGACTATTTATTTAAATATGAAAAATTATTTTTAAATGTTTTTGCTCCTTTTATGAGGAAGAAAAAAATGTGTCAATGATCTACTTCTGATTTAGAAAACAAGCCTCATAACTGCTTAAAGTTTTCTCTTTTGTATATATGTATATATATATAATTTTATTTTTAAATTTTACCTTTTTATGGTGTTAAATTTGTTCCTGTTTTTTTCTCACTTTCCCTCCTTTATCCAGCCTCGTTCTCTCCCTACCCCCAGATAATCTACACATTGTCATCAGTGTCCATGGGTTGTATATAAATCTTTGATTAAACAGTTCACCCACTACTTCTGTCCCCCAGCTCCTTTCCAAGAGCTGTCTGTATTATGTGTCTAGGCCTCTGTTACTATTTTGTTCCTTGGTTGATTATATTCATTATATTCCACATATAAGTGAGACCATGTGGCATTTTTCTGTCACTGACTGGCTCAATTCACTTAAGATAATTTTCTTCAGGTCCATCTGTGCTGTTACAAAATGTAAGAGTTTTTTTTTCCTTTTGACTTCTGTGTAGTATTCCATCCTGTAAATGTGTACAGCTTTTTATCCATTCCTTTGCTCATAGGCACTTACACTGTTTCTGAATCTTGGCTGTTGTAAAGAGTGCTGCTATAAACAAATTGGTCCATACATTTTTTTTTGTACTGGTGTTTCAGGATCCTTAGGATATATTCCCAGAGGTGGAATTACTGGGTTGAGAGGGAGTTCCATTTTTAATTGTTGAAGAATACTCCATATTGTTTTCCACAGTAGTTGCACCAAACTGCATTCCCATTAACAGTGCACAAGGGTTCCCTTTTTGCCACATTTTTGCTAAAACTTGGTGTTTGAAGATTTACTGATGGTAGCCATTCTGACAGGCGTTTTTGATTCTGATTCAGGTTTTTGTTGCTATAGTAAATGGAATTTTCTTACTTTTTCTTTTTCATGGCTCATTTTTGGTGTATGACAATATGATTACTTTCTGGGTATTAAGTTTGTATTTTGCTACTTTCCAAATTCATTTATTAGATCTAGTAGTTTTTTAGTGGAGTCTTTCAGGTTTTCTATGCACAATAGTATGTCATCTGCAAATAAAACAGCTTTATTTCCTCCTTTCCAATTTTGATGCCTTTTATTTCTTCTTCTTGTCTGATTGCTGTAGCTGGAGCTTCCAGAAAACTATGTTGAATAAGAGTGGAGAAAGTGTTCCTGATCTTAAAGGGAACACTTTTTATTTTTGCTCATTGAAAACATTAGCTGTAGTTTTTCCATATGTGGTCTTCATTATGATGAGATATGATTCTGCTATTCCCACTCTGATAAGAGTTTTTATTATAAATGGGTGCTGGATTTTATCAAATGCTTTTTTTGCATCTATTGATATAATCATGTGATATTTATTTGTCATTTTGTTTATGTGATGAATCACATTTATTGATTTGCAAATATCATACCAACCTTACATCCTGAGGATAAATGACTCTTGATCATGGTGTATATTTCTGATGTATTGTTGTTCTAGTTTGCTAATATTTTGTTGAGAATTTTAGCATCTATGTTCACCAAGGATATTGATTCATTATTTTCTTTTATTATTGTGTTTTTGCCTTGTTTTGGAATTAGGATACTACTGGCCTCATAGAAAGAGCTTAGAATTTCCCTCCTCTTGAATTTTTAGGAATAGTTTGAGAAGAATTGGTGATAGTTCTTTGAATGATTGGTAAAATTTGCCCATGAAGCCATCTGGTCCAGTGCTTTTGTGTGCAAAGACTTTTTGATTACTGCTTCCATTTCATTCATTGCTATCAGTCTATTAAGGTTTTCCGCTTCCTGTTTCACTATTGGGAGATTGTGTGTTTCTAGAAATTTATTCATTTTTCCCAGGTTGACCAATTTCTTGGCATATAGTTGTTCATAGTGATAGCTTACAATACCTCGTGTTCCTGTGATATTAGCTGTTATGTTGCCTCTTTCATTTCTAATTTTATTTATGTGGGTCCTCTTTCTCTCTCTTTTTTTTTGATGAATCTGGTTAAAGGTTCATCTATCTTGTTATCTATTCAAAGAATCAGCTCCTGATTTCACTGATCTTCTGTATTGCTTTTTTATTCTTTATGCCATTGATTTCCACTCTAATTTTTATTATTTCCAGGCTTCTACTTGCTTTGGGCTTTGTTAGTTGTTGTTTTCCTAGTTCTTTTATGCATAGTGTTAAATTCTTTATTTGAGATTTGTCTTGTTTTTTTATGTTAATAAGTACTGTATTATATAAAATTATTATACCAAAATGTTTGGGGACTTTGCAAGTTATATTGTTACTCATATCACTATTACCTCTATTGCATTTTATAAGTAACAAAATATTTTTATCTTTTTTGTATATTTTATTGATTATGCTACTAAAGTTGTCCCATTTTTCTCCACTTTATCCCCTTCCACACTGCACACCCCTCCCTCTAACATTCCCCCTCTTAGTTCATGTCTGTGGGTCATACATACAAGTTCTTTGGCTTCTACATTTCCTACACTAATCTTAACCTCTGTCTATTTTGTGCCTACCAATCATGTCGCTTATTTCCTGTACCTTTCCCCCATTCTCTCCCCTTCTACTCCTTGCTGATAACCCTCATGTGATCTCTAATTTTATGATTCTGTTCCTTTCTAGTTGTTTCCTTAATTTGTTTGTTTTTTAGGTTCAGTTGTCAATAGTTATAATTTTTTTGTCATTTTAATGCTCATGTTTTTGATCATCTCTTTCTTAGATAAGTCCCTTTAACATTTCATATATTAAGGGCTTGGTGATGATGAACTCCTTGAGCTTGATCTTATCTGAGAAGCACTTTGTCTGCCTTTCCATTCTATATGAAAGCTTTGCTGGATAGAGCAATCTAGGTTGTAGGTCCTTGACTTTCATGACTGAATATTTCTTTCCAGCCCCTTTTTGCCTGTAAGATTTCTCTTGAGAATCCTTAGAAAAGCGTCTATTCAGGCCCTTTACACATTTTTTAGTTGGATTTTTGTCTTCTTGGGGTTAGGTCATGTGAGGTTTTTATATATTTTGGAGATTAAACCTTTGTCCAATATATCATTGGCAAATATGTTCTCTCATATGGTAGTTCCCTTTTCATTTTGATGATGGTTTCTTTATCCATGAAGAAGCTTTTTAATTTGATGCAGTTCCATATGTTAATTTTTTTCCTTTATTTCCCTTGCTGTAGGAGATATATCAGCAAAAATTGTTGCTATGCGGTATCTGAAATTTTACTGTCTATATCTTCCTCTAGGACTTTTATGGTGTCACTACTTATATTTAATTATTTTATCCATTTTGAGTTTATTCTTGTATATGATGTCAGTTGGTGGTCTAGTTTCTTTTTCTTTCTTTCCCATGTACCAGTTGAATCTTCCCAACATCATTTATTGAATAGGCTTTTTACTCCATTATATGTTCATGCCCCCTTTGTCAAATATTAATTGACCATACAGACTTGCATTTATTTCTGGACTCTCTATTCTGTTCCATTGATATATATATTCTTTTGCAAGTCCCAGACTGTTTTGATTATAGTGGCCTTTTAATATAGTTTGATATCAGGTACTGTGACCATTCTTACTTTTTTCTTCTTTCTCAAGGTTGCTTAGGCTTTGGCATCTCTTTTGGTTCCATGTAAATATTTAGAGTATTTGTTTTACATCAGTAAAATATGCCATTGGCATTTTAATAGGAATTTTATTGAATCTGTAGATTTCCCAGTGTTCATAGCAGCACAATTTATAATAGCCAATTCTGGAAGCGACCTAATTGCCCATTAATAAATGAGTGGATCCAAAAACTATAGTCCATTTACACAATGAAATACCACAAGTAGAAAGAAGTAAGAAACTTCCACCCTTTGCAATAGCATGGATGAAACTGGAGGGCGCCATGCTAAGTGAAATAAGCCAAGTGGTGGAAGACAAATACCACATGATCTCACCCGTAAGTGAAACCTAATCAACAAAACAAGCAAGCAAAGAAAATATAACTAGAGACATTGAAATAAAGAACAAACTGACAATAACAAGATGGAGAAGAGGGGTACTGGGGGATATAAGGAAAGGGTCATCAAGGAACAGGCATAAAGGACCTGTGGGTAAAGCCAAAGGAAGATAGGATGAGGGTGGGAGTTGGAAGTGGGTGGGGAGAAGGAGAGCGGTGGGGGGAAAATGAAGACAACTGCACTTGAACAATAACAATAAAAAAGATTGCTTTGGGCAGTAGGGACATTTTAATGATGTTAATCAATGAACACAGCGTGTGACACTGTTTATTTATACCTCCCTCAATTTTTCTTTTCAGTATTCTGTAGTTTACTGAGTACAGGTTTTTTACTTCCTTGTTTAAATCTATTCCTATTGCTATAGTACATGGGATATTTTTCCTAGTTTCTCTTTCAGGTAGTTCATTGTTGCTATACCAAACTGCCATAAATTTGTGAATATTTACATTATATCACATTATTTTGCCCAACCGACTTATTAGGTTGATAGTTTTTCTGGTGGAGACTATACAGTTGTCTATGTACACTGTCATGTAGTCTGCAAATAATGACAGTTTTACTTGCTACTTTCCAGACAGTTTTACTTGCTACTTTACTTGCTACTTTTTTCCAGCTAAAAGTAGCTGGAAAAAGCTACTTTCCAGCTACTTTTATATCACTTTCCAAATGATATAAAAGGCATTCCAGTTTGGATGCCTTTTATATCATTTTCTGGTCTGATTGCTGTGGCTAGAACTTCCAGTACTATGTTGAATATATTCCATTACAGAATAACTAAAAAAATGAAGGGCATTATTTTTTTAATAGAAAGGATATGATTGCTTCTCTCATGGATGCTGTTCATTATGGGTACAAAGATAAATATGTCAAGATTCATGATCCAGAAGAATTTTCATTCTGATTGATGGGCTTTGGTCAAATAGGTACTAAATATTGAAATGTTTTAGGAATAATTTTAGCTGTCAAAATTGAGAAACCAGGATACTTTTTAAACTCATTTTTTTTTTAATTTCAAGCCCTGGCTGGTAGATTGAGTGCTGGCCTGAAAAGCAAAGGGTTGCCAGTTCAATTCCCTGACGGAGCTCACGCCTGGGTTGCAGGGCCAGGTCCCCAGTAGGGGGCACATGAGTGGCAATCATGCATTGATGTTTATCTCTATCTCTTTTTCCCTTTCTTCCTTTCTATCTAAAAATAAATAAATAAATACAATATTTAAAAAATAAATTTATAAAAAATTTCTCAATTACAGGTATTATACAACTTTTAATCTGGTCATCTAATTCACAGAGTACTTTATATACCATCTTATCTTCTTACTTTATTTTTTAAATGCCCTACCAAGTTACTAACACACAGATGGTAGTCTGAATTTAGTTCTGCAGAATCCCACAATCTTTCTTCTTACTCTACCCCAAAATCTCTTCAAGCTACAGATGTGAAAAGGATTGGGCTTCTACCATTGTCATTTCTGTAAAAAAATCAAACATACTCACTGAAAGAGAGATCAAACTGATTGTTGCAGAGGGGAGAAGAGTGGGGACATGGAAAAAAAGGCAAAGAGAAATATAGTCAATAACATTGTGATGTTTACACAGTTAAAGGTAATTACTAGACTTGGAGATAACATTATAAGGTATATAAATGTTGACTTACTATATTTTATACCTGAAACTAACATAACATTGTATGCCAACTATACTTAATTTTTTTTAAAGGAAAAAAAATAACCAATTCTGACTCAATTGACTGCATAACGGACAGATATCCTCTTTTTACCTAATGACTGCATAGGCTTTTTTACTGAAAGTATAATGACAGAAGTTGATCTTTCAAGTTGGAAAAGAGTAGGAATTGTGTGGTCAAGGGCATGTGAGTAACTCCAATAGGCAGAGAAAGAGAGACATAAAAGAAAGAAAGAGTGTGTTATTTTTCTGCTATTATCTAGGGATTCTTGTCAGGCTTCTGAAACAAAAAAAAAACAAACATAAGACACATTTTAATAAACAGGAATCTATATTTAGTGACATATTTTAAATGTTATAAATAAGAAGTGCAGAATTCTTCAGTAAGATGCAAACAAATGCTATATTTTGATGTGGAAATAAACATTAGAATCGAGACACCTGACAAGCTAAAGAGAGAAAACTCAAACTAAGAATGGTTTTCTTCATTGAAGGATTATAAGATAAACCATCTGCCATTTAGTAGTTAAATATATACATGGGCAGGCCTATAAAATAAAATAATGTCAGATTTTTGGCTATGATATTTTTCAACTTTGTTAGCTGAAAACACTTTGATGTATGTTAGATTATTATCTATGAACTGTAGGGAGATATAATTTAACCCCAAAAGTTACCAGTACCACAGCTTATAACTGATTTTAAACCTCATGTGTCGTCTTGAAGACTTTAAATTCTGTTAAAATGTTGGACTTTCTTTTAAAATACATCTTTTCACAGCTAAACTGGAATAAGCATTTGTCTCTATAAATAAAATCTGTATTATCAGATTGTTTAATTTCAAATTTCATGTAATCAAGTTTTATTTCTTGTTGTGGATGAGAAATTCATGAATGTACCCTGTTCTAAACACTTATGGCTAAATGTTTAACATAGGAGGTTAACTGTATACCAAGTCTAATTGCTTGTCAAATGGAAAACCTTCAAGTAAGAGTGACTACAGGTCCTTGCCAAGTTAAAAATTAGAGTTTAACTTTCTTTTACCTGTATTTTAGGTCACACTGAACATTTTATCTGTAAAAATATTTTTAAAATTACACCAGCAAGGGTATAATTTTGTAGCTTGCTGTTAAAAGACTATAGGAATTAGTTGTGGTATAATTACATTTCTACCTATCAATGTTTGCTTGTAGTGTTTTTTTAAACAGTATCCTAACATGTATTTTAACCCACATCATTTCAAAAACAAATTAAACAATAATATTTTACAACATTTTTAGTATATCTTAAACTTATTAGTTACAAAACCAACAAATTCTTTACTTTAAACAAAAAGTTTAGCAACTTTTAGAGGTTATGACATTTTTATCAAAGTAAAAAAATATCTTATGAGAATATGCAATAAAGAGCTCATTCTCAGGAGTCTAAAAATTTAACTTTGTGCTGATAGTAATTGTTGATGCTGATTGGTATTTTCCTACAGCTTCAAATTTATGAAATCATGTTTTTGTTCCTTAGGTAGGCAAGTGAATTTTAAGTAATCCAAAGAAAAAGTAGAATGTTTTAAAATGAATGCTTTGAAATTATTTGTATCATATTAAAAGTTAAAATAAATATTTTGCATGATTTTCTTAAAAGAGCCAAGGAAAAGTGATATGTCTGAAATTCTACAAATAACAGTGTACTATATTCCATATATTCTCACATCATTCTCTAATATTTTGTTTACGCAAAGTACACTTAGTTCTCCAATTAAATTCTAGGGTTTTAAGACATACACTGTCTCTTCTACTTCTGCATCTTTCTTATTCCTTAGCAAAGTTGGTAGATACACTTTTGGTGAATAAGAATTGCTTTTTAGATTATAGAAGGTAGTATGATATTGAATACTGTTTCTAAAAAACAAATATTTCAAATTATATTTAATCATTTGATTCCAAATGTATTGCTTTCTCAGGGTTTTGGCAGCAAAATAATTCAAATTATCAACTCTTTGTGTATAACCTATTCTTAAAATCAGCTAAAATTTCTCCTACTTTATAGTATTTGTTTAAAAAACATAAAATTTTTATGCTCAAATGTTCTAGTAACTTCCATTTTACCAAATAGGAATAAAATTAAAATGTTATATTATTGCCCAAACAAAGATGTTCCTCACCTTTAACAATTAATACCATGATACACATACTAAAAAGGCTAAAATAAATATTATATGTGTGAGTATGTACACAATAATTTATTTTCTCCATACACATGTACACTAAATATATGCACACACAAACTCACAATAAAAAATGCTGGCAAAGATATAGAGAAACTAGAACTGCAATACACAGCTGATGGGAGAAAACAAAAGGGTACAACACTGTAAATTAGTTTGGCAGTTCCCAGAAAGTTAAACTAACACTTAACAACATGACCCAGAAACCATACTCCTAGGTACTTACCTCTGAGAAATAAAAGGTAATGGTCACAAAGTACCTGTATATGACTATTTATAGCATCTTTATTCACTTGAAATTTTTAAACTTTACTTATTTGGGAAATAACCCAAATGAGCATAACTGAGTAAACAGATTTTAAAAACTGTGGTACATCATACTACTCAACAAAAAGAAGCAAACTATTGACACATGCAGCTTCAACAAACCTCAAGGCATTATGATGAATGAAGAAAGCCAGTCTCAAAGCCTTACCCATTGCATGGTTCTAGTGTATGGCATTCTTTAAGAAAGCAACTACAGCTCCGGAGCACAGATCAGTGATAGCAAGGGTTTGGGTGCTGAAGGAGGGTGTGGTGACTAGAGAAGACATCAAAGGGGATGTTTGGAGTGATGGCTTCTTCTGTGTGCTGAACTGCTCTGCATATTGTGGTACTTACACAAATCTAAATTTGTGTCAAAATTAATAGAACTGTACATGTAAATAAAAACTAGTTAATTTTACTATGTGAAATATAAAATTAAATTAAATATATATGCACATATTATACAGACATGTAAACATGTGTATGTACACATATACAATTATATAAAGATTATAATGCTAGCAAGCAATACATCCAAGATTAAATATTGTTCTCTGATTCTGTGTATAGCCCAAACTTGATGCGAGAAATTATTTGTGAATAAATTCTACCTGTATAGACTAGTAAAGAGAATAAAAATATTCCAAGGTGATGCAATATATTGTGTTAATACACAGGGATGTGAAATTTGTAAGTTAAAGTGAAAAGAATACAGAGACCTATGAACAAGAAAAATAAAACAAAGGATGCTGGGTGGAGGTAGAAGAGGCTATAGGGGGGTTGAATGGTAATGAAATGAAAATGCAATAAAAAATGAACTATTATAACTAATTAAATAAATAAATAAAATCTGATAGTAAAAAAAAGAAAAGAAAATTGTAAAAAAATAAAGTAATATATTATATTTTCATTAGATCCCTTTCCCAGAGAAGCTAGACAAGATAAAGAGAATACATGGGGCACATCAGTCACTGCCAGGATAATTATATTAATTATAATACTGTTTTATCTGATCAAAGAACAACTTATATAAGCACAGAGATCAAAGAAAAAAGAATGGGTCAGAAGAATTGCAATTAAAATTAATATTTCAAATGTATGTTACAGAGATATTTGTTTTTTTAAATATCTGTCTTCTTGTCCCTGCCCCTATGAGTATATAAGTAGAAAAATTCTCCCACCATTCCTAAAATATAAGAATTTCTACAGCAACAGTCTAAAGGCTACCAAATAAATTTCCCAAAATTCCATTATTTTGTTCTATGTCAACGTGATATTACATGTGGCTGAGAATTGTATCAATGTGCAACATTGAGGGAAATATCAATTTAAGATTGCTAATTGGATAAAAATAGTTCTTAAGAAACCTGATTACTAGGCTTCCTGCAGTTAATTCAGAATTGAACTTGACTGTTAAAACTGATTTAAATATTCAGGGAAAAAAACTGTTTTTGATTCTACGACTTTTCCACTGCAGCCTATTTTTATTCAAATAAACAGGACATTGTAGAATGAGAAGAAATGGCAAGGATGTAGGCCTAGCCTCCGATTGTTGCTACAGTATATTCATGATTGAATTTGCATTACAGCAATGACATCATATAACTATGGGGGTGACAGCAGGTAAGTGACAACAATTTTGTGGCCACTCAGTTTGATCATCTGCATCAGAACACATACAGTGTTAGTTATCTGTGTGTGCTGTCTCCCTGTTAAGCAGTTCTAGAATTTGAAAAAGAAGCAGGACATGGTAGGATATGAGCATACAAGCGATCTTAATGACAGAATCAAGAAGATTCTGATGCAGGATTACTTCTCATTCTACAATTTATGTACATAAATTGATTGCTATTTAGAGATTTTCTCATTTTAGACAAATCACAGAATCTCTCTAAATGTCATGGGGAAGTAAGAGGAATACTTACTAAATATTATTAAGAGGATCAGAAATAATTAATGGAACATATTGCCAATTATAAAATGAAGAATGTGTGCTTTATTTGCATTTTAAAGGTAATTTTATTATTTAAAGAGACATGGGTACTGTATATATTTAATAGAAATTCTGGTTATAATACGATAATAAAGAATACAAAAGAAGATAATAAAGAATAAGAAATGTTCACTGTTTAATTATATATAAGTGCATGTAATCTATATTAAGCAAAAGGTTGTAATTTGGTAACATTTTAGATGATATAATTAACATTACAGGGACTTCACTTGAATCTTTGGGTTTTTCTGACTAATTAGCTCATCCTAAAGACAAAATGATAAAGTAACATTCCCTTTGAAAAACTGGCCTTAACTACTGAGGCAGTTTAAAAAGTATTCATGAAAATTATGATCTATTTTCCTACATTTCACTAAATGCCAAGTAAACAAATTGAAGTGAGAAAAACATTTTAGAAATAGTTATCAAATTTGAACACACCTTCTGATATTATTCACAAAAAGCACTTAGTCCATATTTTTTTTCTCTTCAATCCTATGTGGTAATGAATAAAACGTAGTTTCTTAATTTAGCTCACTTAATGATTCCAAATTCCCAACCAGACATATTTCCCAATTAAAATGTTAATCGAAGTAGATACTATCTTTCATTAGTAGCAAAGTAAAATCAACTAATATACACTGAGCACTTATTTGTAAGGTAGACCAGGTTTCTGGAGGGGGAATGTACATAAAAGGAATAAATTATGAGTTCTTGTTTCACAGGGTGCTACATGAGTGTGGGCTGCAATCTGAAAATAAGGTGGAAAAATTTCATAAAGGAAAACTACTAAACTGAGTATTTAGAGAATAGATAAGCATACATTATAATGAAAACATGAGTTTACATGAATGGAATAAGCATATCTCAAAAATACAGGATTCACTGAGCATGACAGGCTGGTTTAAGGACTTTGAGAAAAAGCAATAATGGGGAGAGCATCACAATACATTGTTTGGGACAAGGTTGTTTAGATTTTAGAATGAAAAGTTTTAACTTGATGCTGTTCTCAAAAAAGAAAATCACTTAACGTTTCTGAGGAGGAAGAAAGTTTTATCAGAGGAATAATGAAAAAATACATGTAGAAATGTCAGTTAAATTGAGGATTTTTATTTCTTTCTTTCAATGAGGGCAGGAGATACCTAATGTTGTAACCATAGTGTTATGAGGAGAAAGGAGAGAAAAGTGAATGTGCGCGTGAGAAAACCTGAGGCAATGGAGGGTTTAGAATGTAGGCACTCGGGCATTAAAAGAGAAGCCAAATTTAACCACAAAGAAAGAAAAGCTTTCAAGTCCAGACAGCTTTAAGAATTGGGATATTAAGAAGATGAACTTGTCTGAGTGTATGAAAGAAAGTATTTTAAAAGCCTGTTGAATATGAAGAAGCAGAGCATTTAAGTGTAAATATCTGGGGAATCATTGCAAATCAGGAAATGCAGACTAAAGCTCCAGAAATAAGTCAAACTGGAAATAATTTAAGTGTCCAGGGCACAGAGAAGTGGGAGTCAAGGTCATGGACCTGAGTGAGATTTGATGGAAAACTAACAAAGAGAATGTTCCCTAAGAGAAACTTGGAAAATGTCTATGCATTATACATGAGAATTCTGAGAAAAAGTATCAAGGACACTTACATATGTTATGAGATTTAGGGGAATAGATTTTTTAACAAGAATAAAATGACCAATTGTGTGGCCCTTTAAATGAGGTCAAGAAAGTAGGATGAAAAAGAGAAAAGTGGATTGACAATTAGAGAGACTCAGTTAAGAGATTAAATTCAAAAAAGTGGATTGCAAACAAGATAAAAAGGAGTTTAAAAAATAGTATTGATGAGCAACTGGAGGGAGCAACTAATATATTGTGCTTTCTACAATGCTTGCAATTGGAGCTTTTAATTACTCAGACATTTCTTGAATGAGTTATACCTAGCCAGAAATTGGAACTGTTGTTGAAGTCTAGATAGCACACAGCCAATCAGCATTAAGGACTGTATGCTCTGGGTGCTGGAGTAGCATTTAGTTGGGGGAATGGAGTATAATGAGCATTGTGAGAGCCAGAGAGAGCCCACCTATTCTGTGAAGTGAAGGTTAGGCCTTTTAGAGGAGCCAGTCTGGGAACAGAAATTAAATGTTGCTTCTGAAAGAATAAGCATATTTTTCTGAAGATATGGAGGTATATAGGGGAAAGGATGAGAGCTTGATATAGGTAGGTATATCAGGGAGGAAGCAAGATGAGAGGGAAGAAAGAAGAGAGAGAGAGGAGTAGGAAGAAGAAAGAGGAGGGAGAGGAAAGAAGGGGAAGAAAGAGAGAGAGAAAAAAAGGAAGAGGGAAAAGAGGAGGAGGAGGTAGGTAGGAAGGGAAGGAAACAGGGAGAAAGGGAGGGAAACAAGGCGGGAAGATGGATGGATTTTTAAGCAGCTGGGGAACTGCACACAACAGGGTAACTGGAAAGTAGAATATTGTGAGTAGTGTGAATGAGAGGCTAAAAAGGAACTCATGGCCTGAGAAGTACTGCTGAGAAAGTCTACCTTTCCTCTGAGTACAATGAATAATAGAATTCCAAGCAGGGGAGTGATCTTTATCTCAATCACAAGATTGGCCTTGCTGTATCTTTAGCTTATAAAATAGAACAATGGCAGAAAAAAATGAGTAGAATCAATTGTCTATCATGGGTCAACATGTTTGATTCTTTTAGTTTTGAAAATTCTGATGCTTCCAAGCATGGGAATCATGAAACTTATAAGTACATTGACTTCTAGGTTTATGTTACTGGGTACCACTAATTAAAAAAAAAAGTCCGGGTGGTTTGCGAACAATATGAGCAATTTTAAAACTGCTGGGGATTATTTCCATCCTATGAGAGACTTTATTTTATCCTATGAAGAGCTGCTTAACAGAAAGATTAGCACATAGCAATAGCATCCAATCACACAGATGTAAAAATGATCTCTGAATTTGAAGGTATTTAATAATTTCTGTACCTCAGTAGAAACTATTGCTACCATTGGAATATCTCACAAATAAAAACTGACTGATTATGGTACAAAGTAACTACTTTCTTGAGAATCACTTGCCTACAGAGCTAGCTTACAAAATAAAAGAAATAAAATGTTTCTGCCCATGTACTTAATTTGCCGGTGCTTCAGAGTTCTGAAAAAAAAAAACTTTAAACTGATGCATATCAAGAATAAATATACCAATATAGTTGTGTTATATATTTTCTGGGATCCTGGACAATATATTAACACCCATAATTTTCCAGAATAACTGCCTAGGGTGGGAAATCACCAATTATAAAAACAAAGAAACAAACAAGCAAACTATTCTGTAAATCAACCAGAGTTGGCAATTACAGACATTATTTCTTGAAATAAATCATCACACTTAAAATTTGTGACCCAAAACTGTTGCTCTTCTCATCTGTGAGATTGTACCCACTGACATGGTGTGTGTTAGGGAGAGAGATGCTTTTTATAAGATCTGTTCATTTAACTCGCATAACTTAATTGGCTGAAATATGAAGTAAGTGTATAATTTTAACATTTGTGTAGCTTTATTAACTAAAAAGTTAGGTGTTGAAATATATTTAAAGTTCTGTTATTCTGTTCTCTCCTGGTGTAATGTGGGCAGATTCTCACTTGCTAATTGCATTGTGTATTTTAAAAAAAAGCAGAAAAAACCAAATTGAAAAAATATGTACTATATTAGTACTTTTGTACATGGAAGTTTATTCCTACCAAAAAAAATTAGGGTACTTGTTATTACAAAACCTGCTTTGTCTTCAACACACTCCCATGGCTACACATTGTTATGACATAATTATCTCCTTTCTCAAGATACTGCTTCCCACTGTAAAAAATCTCCTATTACTCTACCATCAGCATTCACCATTATGTAATAGGTTCTTAAAGATCTACCCCAAAATGCTCTAGAAAACCCAACAAACCTTGACTCGTCATATAAGAGAACACTTACCAAAACAGAATACTGACAACACTTAATGAGTAATTCAGACTAGCTTTTTTTTTTTTTTTGAGACTACACATGATCACAAATTCTGGCTTTAGAAAATTTCTTCCTTGCATTTCTCACTTCCAGCTAAGATGGAGGCATAGGTAGGTACACTTTGCCTCCTCCCATAACCAAAAGGACAGCAACAAATTTAGAAATAAAAAAACAACCAGAACTTCCAGAAAATATAACTGTATAGAAGTCCAACAACCAAGAAACTGAAGAAAAAAAAATTCATCCAGACTGGTAGGAGGGGCAGAGATGGGCAGCCAGGGAGCAGAGGACTCACAGTAAGGCAGCAGCTGGAATACCAGGTGGTCTCACATATATGTGCAGATAAACTGTGAAGAACAACTAGGGGCCAAGACAGACCTTGCAAACCAGGGTTCCAGCTCTGGGAAATAAGGCCTCAAAACCTCTGGCTATAAAAATCTGTGGGAGTTATGGTGGTGGGAGAAACTCCCAGCTTCACAGGAAAGTTTGTTGGAGAGACTCACAGGGTCCTAGAATGTACACAAACCCACCCACACAGGAATCAGCACCAGAAGGGCCCAATTTGCTTATGGTTAGTGGGGGAGGTAACTGAAAGGCAGCCAAGAGCTGAGCAAGTGACTTTGTTCCCTTTTGGACCCCTCCCTCATAGACAGTGCCACAACCCAGTGACCTGGATTGCTCCACCCTGGCAAATACATAAGGCTCTGCTCCTCACTACATAACAGGTATGTAGAGACAAAAAAAAATGTGCCCCAAATGGAAAAAGATTAAAGCACCCCCCAAAAAAAGAACTAGGTGATGAAGAGATAACCAATCTATCAGATGCACAGTTCAAAACACTGATAATCAGGATGTTCAAAGACATGGATGAGTATGGTTGAAAAATAGAGAAAAGAGTGAAGGTTATGCAAAGTGAAATAAATAAAAATATACAGGGAACCAACAGTGAAAAGAAGAAAGCCAGGACTCAAATCAATGGTTTGGACCAGAAGGATAAAATAAACATTCAACCAAAACAGAGTGAAGAAACAAGAATTCAAAAAAATGAGAAGAGGCTTAGGAACCTCTGGGGCAACTTTAAATATTCCAACATCTGAATCATAGAGGTTCCAGAAGGAGAAGACAAGGAGAAAGAAATTGAAAACTTGAAAAAAATAAAAAAGGAAAACTGCCCCAATCTGGCAAAGGAAATAGACTTCCAGAAAGTCCAGGAAGACCAGAGAGTCCAAAAGAAGCTGGACACAAGGAACCACCACACCAGGGTACATCATATTTACATTACCCAGGATTAAAGATAAGGAGAGCCCTGGCTGGTGTAGCTCAGTGGACTGAGCACAGGCTGCAAACTAAGGGGTTGCCACTTTGATTCCCAGCCAGGGCACATGCCTGGGTTGTGGGCCAGGTCCCCAGTGGGGGCCACGTGATGTTTCTCTCCCTCTCTTTCTCCCTTCCTTCCTTCTCTCTAAAAATAAATAAATAAAATAAAATAAAAATTCTGACAAGGTTAGATCTTAAAAAAAAAAAGACAAGGAGAGGATCTTAAAAGCAGCAAGAGAAAAGGAGACAGTTACCTACAAAAGAATTCCCATAAGACTATCAGCTGGTCTCTTAAAAGAAACCTTCTGAGCTAAAAGGGACTGGAAAGAAGTATTCCAAGTCAGGAAAAGCAAGGACCAATAGCCTAGATTTCTGTATCTAGTAGATTTCTCATTTAGAATGGAATGGCAGATAAAGTGCTTCCCAGATAAGGTCAAGTGAAAGGAGTTCATCATCACTGAGCCCTTATTATATGAAATGTTAAAGGGACTTATCTAAGAAAAACAAGATGATCAAAACTATGAAAAATAAAATGATAACAAACTCACAACTATCAACAACTGAACCTTAAAAAAAAAAAAAAGAAACTAAGCAAATAACTATAGCAGCACCAGAATCACAGAAATGGAGATCACATGGAGGGTTATCAGTGGGGAGGGAAAGGGAGGAGAATGGGGGAGAGGTACAGGAAATAAGAAACATAAATGGTAGGTACAAAATAGACAGGGAGAGGTTAGGAATAGTATGGGAAATGGAGAAGCCAGAAAACTTATACGTGTGACCCATGGACATGAACTAAGGTGGAGGAATGCTGGTGAGAGAGGGGT
Organism: Artibeus jamaicensis; assembly: GCF_021234435.1. Classification (NCBI taxonomy): domain Eukaryota; kingdom Metazoa; phylum Chordata; class Mammalia; order Chiroptera; family Phyllostomidae; genus Artibeus; species Artibeus jamaicensis. The sequence continues at coordinate 49,556,759 of NW_026522030.1, forward strand.
GCAGGGCAGAGGGGAATAAAGGGGAGAAAAAATGGGACAATTGTAATAACATTATCAATAAAATATATTTAAAAATAGAAAATTCCTTGCTCTCCTCTTTACTCCATTGTTCGATGGTTAAATTAAAATACTGTACTTCAGTTCACCAATTATTCCTAAAATTTATTATGATGTTCACTTGTGAGAAACTGGTATCACAACTACAATTTCATAAATGGGATTCATCATACATATTGTACATATAGCTGTGTGTACCCCTTTTGAATACATTATAAACCCATATATTTGCTATGAATTTCAGACACCAAAACATACTCTAAAATTCCTGTTCTGATTTAGAAATAATAAGCTAAATGTTGAATAGAGAGAGAGAGAGCAAGAGAGTTATCAAACTATCTTCTTATACTTCTTTATTTCCAGATTCTAATGTTCTTGAAAATCTTTCAGATATATGTAAAAATGAATATAAAAGTTGATTGAAAATGTAGCTTCTTGAAAGATGAAATGACAATAGTAATTCTTATATCACATGAAAGCAACTAGAAAAATATGCAATAATGCTTATGAAGTAATTTTGATTCAGTAGGTGTTTTGAATCAAAATATATGAATGAGGATGAGAAAACAAACAGCATTATTATAAGGTAGAGAACATATTCCCAATTTAAATTGATATAAAGTGTCTTGAAGACATATTTAAGAATTAGAAAAATTACATTCAATACAAATATACAGAAAAAAGGCATTTATTAGTTAAGTGAAGGCAGAATGGCAGGAAAGTGAAAGCTGGTGACCAGTCTTCAGTTGAGCTATTGCTGCTGTGTGTTAGTGACTCAAGTCACAGTCATCAACGAGGCAGGCTATTTGGTGCAGGCCTGAAACAGAGGCCAGGTACAATCGAGACAAACAAGAGACATCCTTCATTCTTTCAACACACAGAGGCTCTGTGCTGTAAATTACCTCTGTCTCAAACTGCAGAGATAAAGGCTTAAGGGCCCTTGGAGAAAATATTGCCACGTGTGGAAATGGTTCAGGAAAAAGTCTTCACTTGCTAGACACATTGGGAAAATGTTTGCAGCTCATGAAGATGAGGAATAACCAAAAGGCAGAGGTGTCTTAGGAATGGAAACTGCAGAAAAGAATTCAGGATAATATATTGGAAATCAAGAGGGGTTGTCTAATTGTTAAAAGTATGAACTTTGGTCACAAAAAGAGTCTTTTGGGACCTTGCAAATGAGCTAAGGGACCACTGTGCCTGGTAGCCCTGACTTGCTAACACTATCCACAAAACCCAGCTTTGTAAGTAGATTAATTAGTAGCCAGTGAAGTGAAACATGAGATATTATTTCCCTAAGCTTTCTTTATATGCTATATTAATATATCAGAAAGCTTCATAGATGGGGTTGCATTGTGAGCTGAGGATTATTGTAACTTCTATTTTTTTTCCTTATAAGAGATGTCTTTATATTCTAGGTTATTTAGTCCTCTTCCCATATTAGACATCAAGAAACTTTGCACATAAATTTATTTAACAAATAATACTTTTGGTGTGTCAGACACTGTACTAGATGTTGGGTAAAAATTGAGTCAAAGAAACAAACAGCCTACTTTGCTGAGGTTTAATGAGCATGACACATATTTGTATTCCTACAAATACAGAATAAGATAATTAGAAATTTATTTAAAACAATAGATAGGGGCTAAAGCAAAGACATCTCAGGACATGTGGCATTTAAGTGGAGACATGATATGTGAGTAAGGGTTTAACTGATAAAGGAAAGACGTAGGGTACAATTCTAGCAGAGGGATGAGCAGGCCAAATACACTGAGACTGGGGGGAACATAGGGGCTGAATCTACTGCAGGAAGTAAGGAGAAGGACGTGTGCAGAGGAGACAGGAACATGTTACAAGGGTTAGTAATTCAAGAAGGCTAAGATCTTTGAGCTTTACCCTGATAAATGACAAATGGCTTTAAATGAGAATGTCACATGACCAACTGTAGCCCTTGAACAACACAGTAGATGGGGAATGCTAACACTCTGTGCAGTCAAAAATCCAGGTATAACTTTCTACTCCCCTACAACTTCACTACTGATTGCCTACTGTGGACTAGAAGCCTTACCAATAATATAAACAGCTGATTAACACATGGTATATATATATACTGTATTCTTACAATACAGTAAGATACAGAAAAGAAAATCCTAAGAAAAGCATAAGAAAAAGTACATTTATAATATTTATTGAAAAAAAATCTGTGTATAAGTGGACCCGTGCAGTCAACTCCCTAGCTGCCTTTATGAAAATCATTCTGACTGCAAGAGTAAATGAATTGGATAAGGAGGGCTGGGGTGGGGAAGGGGTATGGATAATATTGTCACTAAGAAAACCTAGGAGATTCTTACAGGAGAGTAACGGTCTTGACTATCAATACCCTTTTCTCCATTTCCCCAAACTCTGAACAGTGCATAACCCAGACTTCAGTGGCCTCTTCTCTGCGTTGTGTACATTACTGTCTATGTTAGGTCTAGGTGCACTCTTCTCAAGTTTCATGGTTTAAAAATCATTTACTTCCTGATTTCTCCCAAATTCATAACTTCATTTTAGAACCAACAGTTGGACTCCTGAAACTTAGTACCACTTTAATTTCTAATAAGCCTTTCAAATTTAACATGTACATTGAACTCTTGATTTTAAATCCTCTAAACTTGCTCTTCTTAAAATTTGCCCAGTTTCAGTAATTGAGAACTTGACTTTCCAAGTAGCTTAGCCAAATTGGTTGATAAAATGCTTACCTACTATCTTTCTCTCAAAACCTGCATGTAATCATCAGAACATTTTATTCACGGTAAATGCACAATCCACCCTTGATTTGCCTCCTCCACTTCTAATGCCCTAATAAAACCACTAATGTCCCTCACTTAGATCATTTTGATAACTTCTCAATGGATCTCAATTTTTCTACTCAGCACCACTAAAATGTATCTCAATGAAATAACTCTATGTCATCTGATACCTTTTTCTCTTCTCAAAACTCTCTAGTACCTTTGAATTATATTACTAATATAACCCAATATCTCAGCTGTGGCACATTCTATTTTCTAAATGTGGCTGCAACAATATTTACCATTTGTATGCTCTTCAGCAATGTAATCTCGCCACTTTCCAGTTAAGAAGTTAAGTCTATCTCTCCACCTCCTTGACTGTAGGTAGCTAGTGACTACTTTGACTGATAGAATACAACAGAAATAAAGATGTGCCACTTCTACAAATAGCACTTACTTCACTCGGCAGCTTCCTCTTATTGAAATGCACAATTCTGCAACTCTTATTCTTAGAACACTCCCTCTTAAAAACTAAGCTTAAAACAAATAAACCACACACATGCTCTCTGTTTGAAAGTCCTAGATAAGCATCCAATCGATAACCAATATCAATCTAGCCAAGAAACATCTACACACAGCTGAGTAGAATCTTCAAATGACTGCAGGTCCACCTGACATCTAAGTATATTCACATTAGAAATGGCAAGCAAGATACCCACCACCCCCTCAACAAAAGCAGCAACAGGAGAAGCCAGCTTCCCAGCCCCCTGACAAAATTCAACAATTGAACAGCTATTCACAGACTAAGAAACAACTCTGAGAGACCTCTAGCATCTATTTGTGAAGTTTAGCAACACTGTGGAACAACGAAACCAGAATAATCACATAAGAGAAGGAAGACAACTCCATTCCATCTGCATCATCCCATGTAGTGAGCCAACATTTTTCAGTGACAAGAAGAAACTTACCAGCCCCAAAGAGTTCCTCTCTCCAGAAAATTAAGAGTGGGGTGAACAATCAACTTCTCTAGCCTCTCCAGACCCTGTGTGAAGGCCCCACTTTAGTTTTATCTACCCAGACCAGCAAAGCTGAGCTGTATTAAAGTGCTGGAAACAAGAAAGCAAAACAGAGGCTATTATTAGCGCACATGCAAAGAGAGCTGTTGTGGATCACAGAGACCTGGTCTACAGACAAACTCAGCAAATATCACCACTGAGGAAGCCAAAGACCAGCATACCCTTCACGGATATACTCCAAAGCTCACTACATTTTGCTCCACAGATAAATGCCTTTGCTGATATCAGCCAGCTGGACCCCTCCACACTCTCTTCTTCTACTACACCTGCCAGAGTCCAGGACCCATGTGGGTAATCACTCCAGGTCTCTACAGCTACACAAGTATAAGACCCTAGCCGCTTGAATCCCTCCCTGCCCCTCAAAGCCAAGGAGCCACACTTATATCCAGATCAGGCTTCCACAGCTGCACTAGTACAAAATATCATCCTAGGCCACAGATTGCAAACACAAGGTCTGTGGGCCAAATCCGGCCCTCCACCTTGTTTTATCCCACCTAGTACCTTGTTTCTACCTGAAAGCAGCACTGAATTTCTTGCCCCTAGTTAAGGAGTAGTTACATTTATACAGTCCTAAAATTGCATTTGGCTATTTGAAGGCAACCATGAAGTTGACGTGGCCCCTGGTGAAAATGAGTTTGACATCCCTATACCAGGCCTTCCCCACCATTCTCCTCTGGCTGACACCCACCACCATCCTCTTGCTTGGGGCTAGTCCTTCCAGCTGAACACCTGTACAGCACTGGCCTGGTACCCATCATTGGCCTCCTCTGCAGTGGTGGGGAGGTATTGTGCAGCCGCAGGAGTGCAAACTGATAGCCAAGGCTCCCAGATACTTGTATATCTGGATCAAGCTTTGCCTTCTGTCACTAGCTAGCACCACTGTGCCCACCTTTATGTAGTCCCCCAAATTGTGTACCAGCATATATCCATCCTAACCTCTGTCTCCAGCCTTTACTGCAGTATACATGCCCAGTGGGAGAGTATGCAACTGCAAGATAACAAACTGACAGCCAGGGTCTCCACAGCTGTCAGCAAGCCCATAGTTGACTCTGGCCCTTGCTACCTGCTCTACTTACTGTCATTGTAAGTGTGTCTTAAACTAGCCTCTGCCTTTACTTAGGCACTTGCTGGCCCAGGGAGCTGAGTGTGTATGTACTGCAAGCTCCAACCACCACCACTGCCTACTCTGGTTGCTTGTAATCAGAAAGGAAGACAACACTTAAACACACTGTGGATCCCCTACTGTGTGTCAGTGCTGTGGACCACAGTGGCCTAAACTGAAGAGATATAATGCCCTGGACCTAGTGGTGCCATGCACATCCACGCATGGTACCTTGAACCACTGGATGCAGGGTCACTGCATAAATCAGCATGTCTCCACCATGAAAGGCTTCCCTTATCAAAGTCAGTCCATAAAGTTTGGAAGACTTGACTGTTTTTTCAAGTGTAAAGATACCTGTGAAAGGCTACAGGGGTCATAAACAATCAGGAAAACATGTGTCCACTCAAGAAACACAATAAATCTTCAGGAACTGCCCGTCTCTTTCCACCCCCAGGAATTTCCAGACAATGAAGTCAAACTAATTGTTATACAGATGTTCAGTGAGTTACAAGAAATCACAGAGAAACAATTTAATAATGTCACTAAAACAATGCAATAGCAAATTAAGAAGTTCTACAAAGAAACAGAAAACATAAAAGAACCAAACAAATTTTGGATCTGAAGAATACAGCGTGTGAATGACAAAATTTAACAGAGGGTTTCAGCAACAGATTTGAACAACAAAAAGAGAGAATCACTGAGCTATAAAACAGGTAAACTTAATTTATTTAATCAAAGAAGCAAACATAAATGAATAATAATAAAAATTAACAAAGAAATCTTATAAGAATTTTAAGATACCATCAAAAGAAATTATGTATCATTGGTATCCAAGAAGGGGAAGAAAATGAAAAAGGGGTAAAAGCATATTTATAGAAACAATGGCAGAGAATTCAATACCCCACTTCAGCAATGGATAGATCATACACACAGAAAATCAGTAAGGAGAACTTAGGCTTAAACTATACTTTAGATCAGAGGAAACTAATAGATGTATACAGAACATTTCATCGAAAAGCAGAATACACATTTTTTTCAAGTGCACATATAATACTCGCCAGGAAAGATCATATAATAGGTCACAAAACAAATCTCAGCAAATTTAAGAACATTAAAAATATGCCTAGTATCTTTCTGATCATAATGGTATGAAACTAGATGTCAAAAAAAGGAGGAATGCTAGAAATTTTCTTAAAAAGTGACTAACCAGCATGTTCCTGAACAACAAATGGGTCATAGAACAAATCAAAAGAAAACTTTTTAAAAAATAGCTTGAAAAAGATGAAAATGGAAGCATAAGATATCAAGCCTATGTAACATTGAAAAAGCTATTTTAAGACAAACGTTTATAGCAAGAAATAATTATATTAAAAAAAGAAATACTTCAAGTAAACAACCTTACATTACAACAAAAGAAAATAGAAAAAGAAAAAAATCTGTCTTAGAAGAAGGAATGTTATAGCAAAGATTAGAGTGCAAATAAACACAGACCAGAAAAATAACAGCAACAGTCAACAATACAAAGAGCTGATTTTTAAAGGAAAACAAAATTGACAAAACTTTAACCAGACTAACTCAGTAAACACAAGAACTCAGATAAAATTAGAAATGAAAAAGGAGACATTACAACTAATACCACAGAAATAAAATGAATCATGAGACACTATTATACATCAACAAACTTGATAACCCAGAGGAAATCAATACAACCTGCCAGGACAGAATCATGAAGAAACAGAAAATATAAATAGACAAATGATGTGTAAGAAGAATGAATCAGTAATTCAAACTCTCCCAACACAGAAAATCCCAGAACCAGATGGTATCACTGGTGAATTCTACCAAATATTTAAGTGCAATTAATGCCAATCCTTTTCAAACTCTTCAAAAAATCTGGAAAGAAAGAAACATTTTCAAAGTCATATTCTTAAGACAGCATTACTCTGATGCCAGAACAAGATAAGGCCACTGTAAAAAATTACAAATATCCCTGATAAATCTAGATGTAATGTTGTAGACTGCTCTGCCTGATTTTAGGAATTGTATCTCCACCCCTTATGGCTAAGGGTGAGAGACGACTTTTGGAATGCCAGCCACAGGAGACAAAGCCTGTCTCTGGTAGCAAATGCTGCCTCAGTTCCTCTCCCTGCCCCCGAAGCTTGGCTGGAAGTCAATGATGGGTAAGACTCCTCCAGAGGGTTGCCCCCTCTGGATTAGCAGAGGGGGCAACCTAATCCAGACTCCATCACTTGGGAGGCCTTCAGGGAAGGACTTGGGGGGCTGCCACAAAGAGCAATGGACTCTTGCCTTCCTGCTTTGACATAGCCCAAGTCCCCAGGTTCTCTGGGAGAAGCACTTCCTGGCTCTAATCCCCTTAAGCCTGAATACCTGTTGGGGAGAGGTGCAGCTCCTTGTCTTGCTAGAGCATGTCCTGGGGCAAAATCTGGCATCACAAAGACTTGCTGATAAACCCGTGAAATCTAATTTGCTAAGAGTGCTTTCATTCATATGATAAGGGTCCAAGAGGAAATGAGTATGTCTCCCAAAGTTTCTGCAACTCTCTTCCTGACAGACACTGACTCAGACTCTGAAGCCCTCAGATATCTTTGAAATGTTATCTACTGTTTGATCCTTGCCGCTCTGTATTTCTGTGTATTACAACCCAATAAAAAGCTATGGAGAAAGGGCTCGGGGACTTTTTCTCCTCAGAAAAACTGGCCGCTGCTGGCCTCTTTCTCCCCAGAGAAAATGGCCACAGCCCACTCTTCCTCCCCTAAACAGATCTGATCTTGTCTCAGACATAATTATTCATTCATGCATGTCTGTGGCACCAGGGGGACTCACAAAGTAGTCACCCCCACAATGTAAATTTCCCAACAAAATATTAGCAAACTTATTTCAACAGCACATTAAATTATCATTCCCTATGATCATGTAGTATTTACCCTTGAAACGCAAGAGTAATCCAACTCCAGGAAGCAATAACTGGTATATATCATATTAGTAGAAAAAAGATAAAAATCAGATGTTCATATCAATAAATCCAGAAAAGCATTTTCCAAAATAAATGATTCCTTCATAATAAGAAGGCTCAACAAATTTGGTATGGAAGGAACATACCTAAATACAATAAGGTCCATACATGAGAAATCCATAGCCAACATCATACACAATGGTGAAACACTCAAGACTTTTCCTCTATAACCAGTGAAAAGACAATTAGGTCCATTCCCACTATTCCTATTCAACATAGTACCAGAATTCCTAGCCAAACCAATCAGGCAAGATAATGAATAGATGATAGATAGATAGATGATAGATAGATAGATAGATAGATAGATAGATAGATAGATAGATAATGGATGCATTGAAATAAAAAAGAAAGAAGTAAAATTATCTTTTTGTGCAGATGATATGATAATCTATTTAAAAAGTCCTAAAATTCCACAAAAAAAAACCCTGCTAGAACTAATCAATAAAAGCAGTAAAGCTGCAGTATACAAAATCAACATACAAAAAATAGTTGTATTTCTATACACTAGCAACAAAACATTTGAGGAATAGAGGGGTTGAGCAAAGAAGAAAAAACTTCATGGACTTGGACAAGAGTGTGGTGATTGCTGAGGAAGGCAGGGGGAAGAGGAGAAGGGTATGGGGTAGGCATAAATGGTGTTGGGCAGAGACTTGACTTAGGGTGGTGAACACACAGAACAGTGTACAGATGATGTGTTTTAGATGTGTGCACCTGAAAACTGTATAATTCTGTTAACCAATGTCATCCCAATAAACTCAATAAAAACATAAAACTACCATTCATAATAGCATCAAAAATGTAATATAACTTAGAATACATTTAATGAAGGAAGTGAAATATTTGTAGACTAAAAACTGTAAGACTTTGACTAAAGAAACTGAAGACACAAATAAATTGAAAGGTATTTGTGTTCATGGATCAAAAGAATTAATATTGTTTAAATATCTGTATTACCCAAAGTCATCTATAAACTCAATAAAATCTCTTTCAAAATTCCATTGACACTTTTCATAAAAATAGAAAAAAAAGTCGTAAAAATTTCATGAAGTCACAATGGACCTCAACTAGTCCAAACATCCTGAGAAAAAAGAACATAAATAGAGGTATCACTTGCTCTGATTTCGAACTATATTACAAAGCCATAGTCATCAAAACAGAATGGTCTGGCATAAAAATAAACATGTAGACTAAAGGATCATAATTATAGCACAGAAAAAAAAAACCCTACATATATAGTTAACTAATATTTGACAAGAAACTCAAGAATACTCAATAGGGAAAGAATAGTCTCTTCATAAAATGGTGCTGCAAACTGAATAACTACATGCAGAGAAATGAAATTGGTATAAAATAGTATCATACCACTCACAAACATGAACTCAAAAAGGATTCAAATTTAAATATAAGACCTAAAAGCTTAAAATTTTAAAAGGCACCAAGCACCCTCACATTGATCTTATCAATAGTTTCTTGGATATTATACCGAAAGTACAAGCAACAAAATTAAAAAGAAATAACCTTGACTATATCAAACTAAATACTATGACACAGCAAAAGAACCAATCAGCACAATGAGAAGGTAACCTATGGGATGGGAGAAATATTTCTAAATTATATATATGATAAGTAGATAATATTCAAAATATATAAAGAACTCATACAACTCAATAACAACAAAAAATCTATTTTTAAAAAATAGAGAAACTGAAAAACTAATTTTCTCAGGAAGATATACAAATGGGCAACAGGTACAATGAAAACAGGTACTTCCAACTGTACTCATTAAGAAATATAATCCAAGACCAAAATGAGATATCACCTCACACCTGCTAGAATGGCTATCATCAAAAGGATAAAAAATAATGATAAGTATTGTTGAGGGTGTGGGGTATAGGGAATCCTTATACACTGTTTGGTATGCCCACAATAAAAAACAGTATGGAAGTTCCTCAAAAATTTAAAAATAGAATTGCCATAAGACCCAAAGTCCTATTTTGAGTATACATCCAAAGAAACTCAAATCAAGCTCTCATAGATATATCTGCACTCCCATTTATATTGCAGCACTATTTACAATGGCCTAGATATAAAAACAACTGAAATCTCCCTCAATGGATATAAGGGTAAAGAAGATGTGTACCATTCAGCCATGAGAAAGAAGGAAACCCTGTGATTTTAATGAATGGTGATCCTAACTGAAATGAGTCAGAAAAAAAAGCAAACACTGTATGATATCACTTATATGTAGAATTTAAAATAGCTATACTCAGAGAAACAGACAGTAGAATGACAATTAACAAAAGGGGTTTAGGTAGGAAAAATGGGAAGATACTGGTCAAAGGATACAAACTTCTGAAAAGTAGCAGTTTGCCATCCCAAAACATGCCTTTTGAAATATTGATATGAAGCTGGTTATTTTTCACAATGCAAGATTTGGGTTTAGATAGAGGACCTGCTCCAGAAAGGGAGATATAATCATAGATGTGTATACTTTAGTATAAATTAGTGTGTGACACCCAGGGGGAACCTAGCAAGCCCATTTGATCAATGTCCTCTGTGTCTCATTGTTAAAGATGGCCCAGCAAACATTTACTTACCAAACATTTGCTTTTTAATCTCCATATGAATTGCCTTCCTGACCTTTAAAGTACCAGACCACAGCTCCCTCCCTTTCTCCTTAGCTCAAGATGGCATATTTGCTAAACTGCTCTATTTGTCCTTGGGTCTCTCATATTCTTATAGCACCCTAATATGTACATATGTATTGAAATTGGTTATTTTCCCCAATTAATCTGTTTCATGTTAATTTGATTATTAGCCTAGTCAGAACTTAGAAAAGAGGTAGAAAATCATTTCTTATGCCCTCACACTTTCATGTATAAGATTAAGAAGTTTTGGGATGTAATGCACAACATTGTGATTATAACTAATAATACTCTATTATATTATACACATGAATGTTGCTAAGGGAGTAGATCTTAAATGCCCTCCCTACAAATAATAATTGGCAATAACATAATGAGATGCAAATGTTAGCTAATGTCATCATGGTAATCACTTTGCAGTATATAAATATATCAAATCAACATGCTGCACATCCAAACTTACACAATATTACACAGCAATTATATCTCAATAAAGCTGGAATAAAACTAAAAGAATATCATTCTCAGCTGAGTCAGCCAACAGACAAAAGGAGTTCTCAGTAAGTTGGTTTTTAGGTAATTGCTGGTACATCAACCAAAAAAAGAATATTTACCATGACCTGTGAAACCTCACTGAGTGTGGTCCTTCCACACTGCCACGATTTTGTCCCACACCACTCTTCACTCATTACAATTTTCATCACACTGATCTTCTAGTATTCCTTGAACATGTCAAGCATATTCCTCTCTCAGGACCTTTCATATTTTTCCTAATTATAATGCTCTTCCTTCATATAGTTATATTTTAAAAAGTGAAAGATTGTAGTGACTTCTTCACTGCCTTTACTGATTTGTTCAGATGTCACCTTTTAAAGAATTTTTCCTTGACTATTCTTAAGAAAAAATAAGCCCAACTTCTCCCCAGCATTCACTTTGCTTCTTAAATAGTTTTATCCTTATATATAGAATTTATTATTAGATTTCATGCTATACTTGTTTGTTCTTAGGAATTGTTCACCTTTCCTCTCTAAAATACGAGTATTAAAGCAGGACCTTTTTTTGAGTTTTTACTTTTAAGCACATACATAATAACCGGCAGATCAGTACTTGTGTTTGAATACATGATTTCATAAGTTTTATAGATGATAAATGGATAGGTGAATAAATTAATTTGAAAGCCAAGGGAAAGGAAGATACCATTTTTGCTCTGACCAAATGGATGTATAACAGCAGAAATTTGTACTGGCTGGTGTGGCTCAGTGGATTAAGTGCCAGCCTGCAAACTAAAAGCTCTCCTGTTGGATTCCCTCAGGCAGGGCACATGCCCAGGTTGTGGGCCAGGTCCCCAGTTGAGGGTGTGCGAGAAGCACACCTTTGGTTGATCAGTGTACCTCTGACACATTAATATTTCCCTCTATCTCTTTCTCACTCCTTTCTACTCTCTCTAAAAATAAATAAATTATTTTAAAATGTATTAATATATTAATGATTATTAATATAGAAAACATAAGAATCCTAGGTTTGGAAAAATGATTTAAAAGGCTCATTTCCATAAATGTTGAATATAAAGATCTTTTAGAACTCCTATTTATAAATTGGCAATGGAAGTAATTGTCTCAGAGGAAACCTCTTCTCAAGGATAAAGTCTAGATTATTATATACATTCTCTGTACACAGAGAAGGTATTACAATGAATGATTATAATGCTCTTACAATGGCATTACAATGAATGATTTTTTCTGACAGAGGTATCTTACTTTATTTAGGGTGCTATAAGAAAAATGCCATAGACAAGGTAGCTTATAAACAACATAAATTTATTTTTCACAGTTCTTGAGGCTTAGAAGTCCAAGATTAAGAAATGGCAGATATGATGTCTAGTGAGAACCCCCTGTGACAGATGGTCATCTACCTCTGTCCTCACGTGGAGCAATAGGGGGAGGCACCTCCCCAGAGTCTCTTATCTTGGGGCACTAATCCAGTCCATGAGGACTCTGCCCCCATGACTGAATAGTCCCCTAGAGGCCAGACCAAAAAACGTCACCACATTGGCAATTAGATTTTAACAGATGAATCTGGGGAGGACACAAACGTTGTCTGTTACAGGAGAAAAATAGAGTGCTAAAAGAAGGTGACCTAGAATGGAATATGGAGAGGAAAAAAATGTTTAAATTATGGTAAAATATAAAGAGCTAGAAATAAAGGAATAAGAAAAAGAAGCCTTGAAGAAGTAAAACTGTAAAAAGTCACATGGTTTAATCAGAAATTCCAATAACTAAAGGATGGCATTTTGATGTTCATGGATCCTTATTCCTTGTCTCTTTCTATAGTCAAATAAATAAGCACAGTGACATTTGATAAATTAATATAATGACACCTGTAAATAACAAGGATAGGCATAGTTTATGACTTAGAAAAAGATACATGCTAATAGGAAAGAGAAAGTTTGAGGAAATCTTGGTACTAGCAACCATTTGCTTCTCAGAAAGCTGACCTCAAGTTATTCAGTTGGAATAAAAAATATTCTAGGACACCAGAAAAAAATTAATTAATTGGATATTAGGTGGGAATTTCCAGGAGGCTTTCAAACATATTGGGAGGGGTGTCCACAATGGCAAAAACATACGTGTAATGCATGCATCATTATTATATCTAGGAAGGTTAACTGAAATAGATCATTTCTGTGTCTAGAATTCAACCCCGTATTCAGAGCTCAAAAAGCTTGATTTACTTTCATGTGCCTCCAGTGCGAAACACTTAATCGAAAACAAAATCAATTGCTGAGACATGGGCTCTAATGCACAAAACTGTAGTTCTTGCTTGGCAATTGTAGATGTATTCACTCTGTTGCTAGAAAAATCAGGAGAAAGAAAGCATGATGTAAGATGCTTCCAAAGTTCTATAATTCTGTTGCAAAAAAAACCCAAACAAACAAATTATCCTCATCTGTTTACCTTTTTGTTGCCCAATGTTTTGTTGTTGTTATTGTTGTTGAGTTCAGATTGTGTTCTTAGGGTGAAGAAACTAGTCTTCTGAGAAGCCAAATCAACTGTTCCTGAAAGTGTTATTCTGGATCTGTTTCTTTCTATTTCAGTCATAGTAGTTAATTTTGTCTTTTTCCCTACCTTGGTTTTGGGGTTATTATTTTTTTTTAATTTTGCAGTTGTGGGGATTTTAAGAGATGAGTAAAATAAAAAGGATAAAATTATATAATACATGATTACTGAGGACAGTTCTTCTTGCTTGATAAAAGAGTTTAAGGCTGGCATGATTTCTTTTTTTTTTTTTTTTTTTTTTAAATTGTGCCCCTTGTAGGTTATCTGAGGAACTCACAATATGGCAATGTCCACATTTTTTTTTAAACATTTTATTTATTTATCTTTAGAGGGGAAAGGAAGGAGAGAGGGAGAGAAACATCAATGTATGGTTGCCTTTCATGGGTCCCCTGCTGGGAACTGTCCTGCAGGGAACCAGCCTGCAACCCCGGTATGTGCCCTGACTGGGAATCGAACCGCGATTGTCTGGTTCACAGGCCCGCGCTCAATCCACTGAGCTATACCAGCCAGGGCTGGCATGATTTCTTTGGACTTCAATTCAAGACCTAGGGAAGGCTCAAAGAGTCAAAAATGTCTAATTGTACAGTTCTTAATTATATTTATTTAATAAAAAGCTTTTAGCTTCTTCTAGTGACACTGTCATTTGTATGTAAGTATTTAGGTGCTAAAAGTGATTCTAGTACCAGTTACAATGAACATTTTCTGTGAGTTGTCCCACATCAAGTAATCCTTGAACATCAACTAAACGTCCTACGATTCAACTCAATTCTGAGACTACCTACCTCAGAGATATTATGTAATTGAATAAAATAGTCTTTCTGAATCTATCTTGCTTAAACCTACCCCATTCACATAATATGTCAGTTAACATCTTTTGCTTAGTCCTGCACATAGATATGCTAATCATTAAAGAGATCTAATGTGTAGTCTAGGAATTACTGAAACAACCTTGCTACTCAGATCTACTTCCCCAGGAAGATAAGGAAGGCATGTATAAACAAGATGATCATTTATAAAAAAGATTTATCAGAATTTCATGACTGGGACCAAAGAAAGCAGAGGTTGTTGACCAAAAGCAAAAAGTTTGACCATCTCACCTGAGCCTTTGCTAAAGTCCCAGTGTCTGCAGTCATCAATCACTTCTTGACCTCAAATCTCTCCCATTTTTCCCCCTTCTCCAGACATAAAAGGAACCTGAATTCTATGCTTTCTCAAAATGGTTCTTTAGGCCACTGGTCTGCCATCTACTCAGCCTGCTAGCTTTCTGAATAACGCCACTTTTCTTGCCCCATCTCCTTGTTACTTGACTTATTAGCTCTTGTGTGGCTAGCAGTTCAAGGTTTCACCCCATTACAGTCAGACTCCACAGATAAGGACTCAGTCCCACAAGACCACCCTCTACTTCAGATGTCAATCACAAGTCAAGGTGATTACCTGCACTTTTCACTGACTGGCTTTAAATCAGATGTTCCTGTGGCATCCACTTTGGGTTCAATTAATTTGCTCATAGAATTCAAGAAATCCATTTATTTGTTACCGATCCAATGTGCCTGATGTGTCAAAAGGCCATAACTCAAAACTTCAGAGTTTGAAATAAAGAAAGGTTTATCGATCACAAAGGCACCAACCTAGAAAATGGAAGACCTAATCTTCAAATCCATCTTTAGAAAGTATGGAGTTCAGGCTTCTTCTATGTCTAGGGAAGGGGAAAAGGGGGGGGGGGGCAAAAAGTGATTGATGACTGCAGACATGTGGGTGTTAGCAGGGCTCCCGGGAAGATTGGTGATTCTAGTTGATATGAATCTAATCATGAGATTCCTGCAAATCTTCAATAAATAAGGAGCTGTTTTTGTAAAACTCAAACTACAAGCAGAATCCCTCTAATGATTAATATGTCTGTGTGCAAGGCTAAACATAAGCTGTAATCCTGAAGGTCATGGGAACAAAGCAGGCCTGAGCAAGATGAAGTCAGAAAGACTAAATGTTTCCCTCTGTTATATACTCACTACATTACTGATTTAGTGCAAAGGATATTAAAGAATACAAATCAGCAGCCAGGCGAAGAGATACATAGGGCAAGGTCCTGAATAAAGAGTTTCTGTCCTCGTGGAATTCCACAGAGGCATGTGGAAACCTCCTGGTTCCCCAAGGTCTCCTAACCTTGTATGTGTTGAAACCAGAAAAATAGGGAATAAAATACGGATTGCCTTAAAGAGACTTGGCCTGGAGGAACAAGGAACTTAGAGCAGAAACCACAAGGAAGTTAAGAAAGAACATAGGGAGTGGAGAAAGCGGAACTACAAAACCAATGGGGCTGAACAGGTAGAGGACCACCTTTTCAAGTGTCTAGGTTAAAATTTTTCCATTACTCAAAACCCAGAAAGCTTAGGTCATGCTCGCGCCACCCAAGTAGCCAGTAGCTAACAGCCACATTAGCTTCTATACAATGCTTGCTCGCTCAAGTCTATAAAAAGACTTGGCTGTAAGCGCTTAGGGCGGATCTCGTTTGCAGCTCTTATGAGCACCTTGTCTCCGGACACTCTGAGGGTCCGCCCCTGCGTAGGTTAAAACTTTGGCCAATAAAATAACATTTCTGAATCCTGAAAGTTTCTGACAATTTGTCTCTCGAGTCGGTGGATACAACAGAATGTAACTCAGGAGCAGCTGGATACATGGGACAAAAGGAGAAGATGTGGGGAAAGGGCAGGGCGTGTTCATGCCCTCTCCGGGCATGCCACTCTTTCCAAATCTCAGAGTATTCACCAACCCAGAAGCCCTCCCAACCCCACCCTTTCAGAAAGTTATGGAGTTTTCATTATATTAGCATATAATCAATCTGTCCTTCTTGACCAATTCAACCTCCAGTTCTCCTTTCTTCTCCAGAAGTCATTGAAATGGAACAAAGTTTCTACCTTCTTCCATGAAGTGGTGGCTGCTTTTCCTGGCAACCAGCCTCCTATCTTAGGGGAAGTCCAGAAGCCATCTATTAACATAACAAAGACAACCTTTGTACTCTCTCACTTAGGAAATTCCAAGGGTTTTAGAAGCTGTGACACCTGAAACTGTGAACAAAAACTAAATATATATTTCTTATAAATCACAGACACCAAATGATTTGTATAGTAATTAAGGTCTAGACAACAAAATATAGTGGAGATAAAATAGATTTGGCAATTAGGCAGACGTGAATTAGCAGCCCATATCCACCACTTACTGGGTATATTCCTTCGGGACTGTTACTTAACTTCTAGTTTTCTCATTTGTAAAATGAAAAGATTATTATGTATCCTATCATCCTTAAGATTAACAACAACATGTAAAATGCGTAGCACAGTACATGGCATATAGTGCCAGTTATTATTGTAAAAGTCAATCATGTTCCTGCACCCTGTTCACTTTCATGATTCCAGATAACTAAGTATTCATACTTACTTTTCACTGTGATGCATTGTTTCTAAAAGCCTCCAAAGTATTGCTTTTATGCAAGGACATGGAAATCTGCATTTAAATGAAAACTAGTGAGGCATAAGGTTTTCCCTGACAAATGAAGGTCACAGATTTTTTCTTTTTACATGGGTTTAGGGGAAACAGCGCTAAGCCAGAAAGGACTCCACAGCTTTTCCCTCACAGTCTGAGGAAGGCCCGCCCATAATACAAAAGTATGTGCACAACAGGGTTGGTTGGGCAGGTGAGCCATTTGCTATTTCTGAAGCATACGTGTTGCTTTCTGTATCTAACATGCCAGAGGCTCTTCTCAGTGCCAAAATTTCTCCTTTGTCAAGCTCCATGGGAAACTGATGTAGTCTGTGCTCAAAAGACATCCGATACAGAGCCATGAAGCTGCCATTGACTTCACATCTCCACTGGAGAAGAGGGGAAAAAAAATTACAGGATGTCAGGCCAGTCCTAAAAAAGTATGCTTATATTATTACAAAGGGCAGAGAATTCAACTTTTCAAATACCCCTGTAGGGAGGGTAGCTCTGCAGGAGAAAGGAAGATGCCATTGAAGAAAGGCTACTAGTTCTTTCTTGATTTTCTACTCCCTTTATGCTTTCCCCAAAATGTAACATCAAACTGGTTTTGAGATTTCCCACTTGGTGTGGATTTTATTTAGTGATTTTCCATCAACTACCCCATTTCCGGGAAACAAAAACAGATGGGTTTTTATTAAATAAAAGAATAAAAACAAAAATATTACAGATGGGGAGAGACAGAGACATGCGAGAAGTCCAGAGGCTCCCCCCCTTCCTCAGTTTTTGTCTTGCTCACAAGAGAATAATTCAAATGACAGACAAACACATATAGTGAAAATGAGACAGCAAGTTTATTTACGCAACATGTGCAAGCACGGAGCTGCAGACAGGCACCCAGCAAGTCTAAACACCCCACATATAGAGGAAAGAGAGGTGTTAGTAAGTTGGTTAGTAAGTTTATATAGTTGAGCTGTGGCTGCAAGTGGGTACTCAGCTAACCTAAGTATATGATTATTGGGGTTTGGGGGTTAGATTCATTAACTAGCTTCTAGGTTCCCCACACCTCTCCTCCTCCTAAATCTGGGGAATAATGTACAGCTACAAAAGCTTTATTTCACAGTTAGTGAAAGCTCTCTGTCTTAGTGAAATTGCTGCAAAGGCTCCCTGTCCCAGCATAGGACACCTTTCCTCCTGTACAATCCCTGCTTGTGATGTTCATTCAGCACACTCAGCAATCGTAGTGAGATGGTTACAGAAGCCCCTTTTCACAGCACAGTCTCAAGTACTCTCCCTTCCTCCTGTGCTATTTTGTTTTCAATGCTTGGGACACCGGCAATCTTTGCAAACCAAGCCCAGGACTGCTGAGTTAATTGGTGAGACATGTCTTCCTTTTGCTTTTAGCCTCCTGTATTAAGTTCTTTGTTAGATTGTAATGGTAAAAAGCTCTGCTTTATTTCCCCTTTGGCCACGCATTTCAGGCTGCTACCTAACAGAAACACATTATTTTTTTCCTCCCACTTATAGAATTATTAAAAGCAACAAAAACTCTAGGAAATCATTAGAGTTTTACTGTGAAAAAAATTTCAGTTCTCATGAGACAGATATTATGAGAGCAGTACGTAAAAGTATGATCGTTCACTGTGGCCTTTCTCCTGAAATTAATAGTACATGCACAACAAAGCTACTTTAATTTTTAAAAAATCCTCCCAAAATGCTGAAGTTTATTTCTTATGAAAGAGTCAGTGGGAGCATAGTGTATATGGTAGGGGAAGGGGCTTAGAAATGTTTGGTCATGCAGAAACCCAGAGCTCCTCTGTCTTCTTCCTCTGCCTTTTGCCAGGGTGTGAGATGTCGGTAAAGTTAAAGCTGGAAGCATCCAGGATTGGTTCTAATAACATCGGGCAGGAGAAAATGAGACCTACCTTCAGACCAGTAAAGCACATCAAATGACTCTGAACTCTATTTACAAACTGACCTACAGATGAGAACTTACACATCAACTTGATCATCATTCTAAAACTTGGAGGAAGGAAGTTGCTAGTGCATGGATGGTGGTGATTATTTATGTTAGTGACGGCCTGAACTCAGAAATGAAATCGGAAATAACAACTGGTCTGTGAACAAAAACTACAAAGAGGGGACAGTGCCTTGATGGTTTTGATGGTGTTCATATCTTTGAAAAAATTCTTTATAAATATGAGTAGGGACCTGTAAAGAAAGGACACCTTGAAAGAAAAGCAGGGGTGCAAAGGAAGTAATGGGAAAGGAGGGAGGAAAGAAGGGAGCAGATGGGAAGGGGGAAATACAGATGGAGTAGAAAAAGTAAAAATACAAAGTAAACATTAAAATTTTCTTTGAAGGTAATAATGTTTGTGGTAAATAAAACCTTAATATTTCAGAGTACGCTTAATAATTTTACTCATAATGCACGGGAACATTAGAAAGACAAAGCAAAAAATAGATGAATGATAAAGTAATAGACATTCTATCTAGTATAAAGATAAAAATTCTAAGCTCAGTAGTTTTAAGTGGAAGTCTGTGACAGGATAGTAAGAAGCTAGGAAAATTTCTGGACAAGTGCAATAGGGAAGCTGAGGCAAGAAAATTAAACAAGGCCAAAAAAAATTGAACAACTTACAGCTGCTGAATCACAAGACTTTATCTTCCCCAACAAAGAGCAATTGGTTTGTACCTCTCCTTCCTATCCAGAAACTGCATAGCTTAAATCACCCTGGTTTTGGAAATAGAGAACAGAGACCCAATTAATGCCATCTGTGCCAGCTAAATCCAAGGACAGAGAAAGTCAGAGAAACAAATAACAAAAACCCCATTAAAAGCCAGACAGACCCAAGGTAAAAGTAAAACAATATAATAGACCAAAGGCTAATTCCAAACCCCCACCCCATACTTTTATTTTGAGGCATCAGCATAAAAAACTGATGAATATTCTGCTGAAAACCTGCTCTGAGATTCTTGCCCGAAGAATAAAAATTTTTAAAAAAGATAAAATGTCCTCTAGACGAAAGCTCAGTGTGGGCTGTCCCTAGAACACGCCCATGCCCCTTCCTGGACAGGAACTTTTT
Organism: Artibeus jamaicensis; assembly: GCF_021234435.1. Taxonomy (NCBI): domain Eukaryota; kingdom Metazoa; phylum Chordata; class Mammalia; order Chiroptera; family Phyllostomidae; genus Artibeus; species Artibeus jamaicensis. The sequence goes on from NW_026522030.1 coordinate 49,577,054, forward strand.
ATTTTCTCCTAACTCTAAGAGTCCCCATGAGACTTGCAGCCAGGGGAGCAGTGGGCAGCTCTAGTCTCCAAAGTCCCCCTTTTCTCTCACTTCTCAGTGAGCTAACAGCAGCCCCACCTTACTCTCTCCTTTCCTGTGATGTTTCTAGGGAGTCAAAGCAGAACTCTGCCTAGGCTCCCTCCTGTTACTACTTCTTCTATCCTAAGCCCTTCCTTTGTTTCACTGTCCCCAGCTTTAATAAACATACTCTCAAAATTACCTGGACTGATGTTATGAAATCTTTCCCACACAAAGTCAAGAACACACATGCTGCTGGCCAGCCTGAGGCAGACCCACTCCAGGCTGGTCTTTGTTGGGCAATAAAACCATGAAGAGGAATAGTGTCATTAACCACATGCACGTATCATTTGTGATTTGCATGTACTGTTTTCTCATTTAATCCCCAGGAACATACTAAAAATACATTCTTAAATCTATTTAACAACTGATCCTTGTAAAGAAATTTAAGTAAACTGCTACAGAATTAATAAGGACTAGATACTGCAAATCAAGCCTGTCCACTTCTAGAGGTGGTGACCCTTATATCTGCTTCCATGGAGATGAAGAAAAGTCTGAGTCTAAAGTTGAAAGGGTTTTGTCTTAAAAAGTCTGAGTCTAAAATTGAAATGGCAAAAATTATAAAGGCAGCCCTGGAGAGGAAAAATATTTGAATTTTAACAAGTTAAAAAATCTTGAAGGCATCTATTTTAAAAAATGATTTAGCTACAAAGGGGAAAAAAAGACTGCTTTCAGAATTCTATTTTGACACAGAGAAGAAGACGCTGGAATTTTGTGGGGAAATGTTTCGGATCTAAGAGGCCCCAGACTGACAAGTTGTCATCCACATGTAAAGACCTCAGAGAAATGTGCTCTGTTTCACAAGAAATCTAGAAATGCCCTTGCCTTTGCAAGATTATTTAAGGAATTAATCTAACCAACAAAATGTCAATCAAAAAAAATTTTGAGTGGGAAAGCTCTTGTGCTAAGTAGGCTCAAAACAATAAATTAAGTACATGAATGAATGTGAGTTACCTCTCCCAGTTTAAACGGTGGGGACCCACTTTGACTTTTACTGTATCTCTGGTTCTCCCTCATTAGTATTTTCATGGTTTTCTCATGCTCTGTTATTATAGTTCAGCCACAGGCTCAGAGTCAGCATTCAATACATATATATTTAATAGATTATTAATACATTGTATTTCCCTATCTATGTATAATGCTCTCAAATAATGTGAATTCCTCTTTCCCTTTGGATATTTATAAGGAAAACTCTGGCATTCTGCTATGAATGCATCATTTACTAACTATGGTTTCAAATCATCAGGATCCCTTGACTCATATTGAGGTGCCCCTGAAATCAATGGATGAGACCTCTGAAAACCACCCTTCATTTAACTTTGACTTAAATTTGGAAGTTTTAGAAAGTACAGGTGCTCTTCATTAGTCCTTGCCAATCATGTTCATTATACTTGCCGTGAGATTTACATTGTTTGGAGAGGGGTGGTGGTTGGTGGGAGGAAGCTACAACAGAGGAAGACTGAACAATGTATACACAGCATAAGGTCAAAGTGTGTGCACGTGTGTGTCTGTGTGTGATTGTGCTCTTTTTTACTGAGCATGAAAAATGTAATGGCCCCACTGACAGACACCATAAAAACAATAATGATTCCTAAATTTCTCTAGCTATATTAATCTCTAGATTGATTACTGGAATGCAGAAGAAATTATGACTAGTAATGTAAGTGTGAATAGCTTAACCCTGGGTTTGGGTAAGGGAAGGAAACAATACAGGAAGTGAATCTATAAGACTGACAATGAGCACTGAAATTAAATATTGAAACAATTCTACAGTTATGTAACATGCTACTATATATCACATATATAACATATGTCATAAAATGAACAAAAATCCTCTGAAAGACTTCATATAGTAAATAATTTGAATAAAATTGATAAAAATTTTATAACCTAAGTCTATGAATATTTCATTAAACTTGAAATAAGGAAGGTGCTAGCAGAAGAAAGCAGGCTAAGTACATTATTTCAAAAGACATAACCTTATATTGTCTTTAATTTTAGAGATAAACCTTTGTGTTTCAAGTATTGAAAGGAAGCTACTAGTTTTCAAAATAACATAACTTCTATACTACCTGCAAGAAAATGCAAGAAAACAAAACATAGTTTTTGTAATCAAGTATGAAGAGAAGGAAGCATACAAAATAGTATAAAATGACTAAGCACATTGCCAAACAATTGTTAAATATTAAATAATAAATATACATAGGTTGGCAATGTTGAACTTAAAGTCAGCCCTGAACTGCTGAAAAATAGCAATAGTTAAGAAATCCTCTATCATTTTGGAAAATAGTTTACAGCAAAAAAAAAAATCACCTTCTTCCATATGACTTAGACAAGATATTACTTGTGCACGACCCATTGTTTGTCAGGTAAAGCACAGACCTTTCAAATTTCCTTTCTCTTTCTCATAAATGATTAGCTAAATGATCTGTCCCCTGTTCCCAACTAGTCAAACACAAAAGATAAACATCTACTGGTTGACTGAGACTCTAATTACAGAACAACTGCAGCAGTAAAATCATGTCACATATAATGTCTCTACTCCTTCCTATAAAAGTCTAAGGCAAAACCACCCCCTGAGACACTCTGATTTTCAGATCTGAGGTTCCAATCCTATTGCAGGGACTGAAATGGGACTGATTTCCCAAGCTGTTTGTTGTTTTGTCTTTGACGGTTTACTGCCATAACCTTCATGGGCCTGGAAACTCACCTGTATACCTCTATCTTCTCCACTCAAGCATGGAGGCTTCTGGAACCCCTTGTGCTCCACAATTCAGGTACCTCACAGAAAGTCCAGCTCCTAATTCCTGTGCTTCAGACATCTGTTCATGGCCACACATTAAAGATTTAATTTTGATTCTTTTCTTTTTCAGTGCTCTTTTTGGCTTGGTTTTGTGGCTTATTTTGCTTTCACCTTGTTGCCAAGAGAAACTCTAATTTACTTTCAACACTTGTAAGAATCCCTGTAAGTTATATATTTCACTACCACAGCAACAATTCAAATCTTTACCTCGATTTGGCAGAATTTTACTCAGGATTGTTCCTTTCACTACTATGGACTCCTCCTGCTGCTCCTTCACTTCCAACAAAGTCACAGCATTTCTCACCCAATACTCTCCTTACATACCTTCCCCAGCATGCTTTCTTGTCAATCATTCATTTTAATTCCACAGTTTCCCTTCCCTACTTTCAGCCCTTGTTCCTCATCACCCTTCTCCAGCTGCATTAAATCCCCCTGTCTCCCAATTTGCCATCCTAGCACAGCTATGCATTATATACTTACTATGTCACCAACTGTTGGCCTATTCCAAGGAAGGGTGGTAAAAAGGATGAGAAATGGAGACAAGGAAAAGTGTCAGTGACATAAATTCTTCACTGCTAGTTTACTAAGAAGAAAAAGACAGTTTCATTTCAAGGAATATTTTTTCTAGTCAATCAAAAGCAATTGTTGAATAATTACATTGTCGAGGAATAAAATTTAGATTTAATGGAAGAGGGCTGAAAATTTATAGTACAACCAAGAAAATGAGTAAGACTGTGAAATAAGAATTTAAAAAACAATTCAATAGCACTGTGCTGGAACAAGCGTGCCAAGAGCTGCTCAGAGATTCATGCACGTATAAGCATAAGAAACAGCATCCAGAAAACAGGAATTATAATATATGTAGATGTAGCTCTGAGACTTAGAGGTATTCACTAGCATTTCTCTAAATGCCAGGCTCCACAGTAAGCAATAGAAAAATAGCAGTGATTCTACTAATATATACTTGTATAAAATCTCCATTAGAGTATATTCAAAATGTGAAGGAGCATGGAGAATTGTCACAATATTGCACATTTAGCTATATATACTTTCAAATTTAAAATATAATTCCAAGAAAATTATTTTATCCTCATACTCTACTGAACCCTGAATATGGGCATCATATCTGTCTACCCATTACAGTTGTTCTGACAATTAATGGCCTAGTTCAGAGGAATAAATAAAAATACTGAAACATGTAATTTAATGTACTAGCAGATACCCATGTAAAATCTCTAAATATCTGTAATTATATTTAAGCTATTTGCTTGTGAAGTATGTTTAATGCCAGAAGAAAGTACTTGCTATATTATTTATAATTAAGCCTTCATAACTATAAATGCCAAGAAATGTTTTTACACACATATTCCAGTTCAACACATTCTTACTAGTGTAAATGAAAGCTAAGATCCCGCTAGTATCAGTGAGAAAAGCTGAACGCATATGTAGCTGACCTTGTTTGGATTATATATGTGTCATTGTATTTACTACTGAGCTGAGTTCCAAGAGGAGAACTCTAGGAATAGGAATCTTCCATATACTTTAATAATGAGTTTTAACATATTTCAGACTCAATCAGTCTCTTTAAAAATTTTTTAACAATGTAAGAAACTGGCATATAAAATTGGCCAACTTGCAGAGTATATTGCAAGTGTATTACTGGGCCCAAAACATGCCATTTTACTGAATTCTAGTTGCAAACCTAAAATATTGGCTAGCATTGGTAAAATAAATAAAGAGGTTTTTAAAATAGTTTTTCCACGTACTCTGCTCCTATTATTTGTTAAAGAATTAACTGAAAACTTATAACAGTACTGCCTTTTCTATATTTTAAAAGATGTCTTATGTATTGTTCTTTCATTTATATTAACTGTGTTTAAAATACATGTAACTCATACATTAAATAATGGAAAAGCAAACCATAAAGTCCTGAACTTTAGTAACAGTACTAACAGTAAAAACAGGTAATAGTATAATGCAGGGAAGAGAAAAGATATATATAGGGCAATATTTTTGTTGTTGTTGTTTGTTAATGTTTAGGTGTGTGTGTTTGTATCTATTGCAAACATACTGAGAAGACCTTTTTAATTGAAATAAAGGTAAGTATAACATCTCATTTGTCAGCCTTTGATATTGTCCTCTTTACTCATCTTCTTTCTGTAGCAGACCAGAAAACATAATTTATTCACAGGACACTACATGGTAATGTTTATTTATAAAGACTATAAAAATAAATGTTTCTCTACCATCAGGGCAGAGAGAGTCAGATATTTACTGAAGCCCATATCCCCTTCTCTCTGAGCATGCACTAGGCTGCACCTCCCATATCCCTGGTGGATATGGAAGTCTGAATTATCATGAGAGTAATGCTATTGTGTTGGTGGCTGTGTGTCACTGTTCTTCCTGAACTATAAAATGTCTCTATGCAGCCTCCAACTTTCTGGATGCTCTTCTTTTTCCAAAAGCAATCTATGATGGCAAGGAGCTAGGAGATGATGGAGCCTCAGAGGTAGGGAGCCAAGGTCTCTGAATGGGCACTCAGAGAAACCGCCATCTAGAACTAATGCCTGAGAAAATCATGACTTTATATAGGATTAAGCCACTAAAATTCTTGGGTTTTTAGTTAATGAAGTCTACACTCCTAACAAATATAACTACAGTATGAAACCCAATGCACTTAACCACATGGAATTGAACAAATCTATCTCCATAAATATCTAAGAAAGATGATTATTTCAAGTCATACATTTGAACCAATATGGCAGAAAACTTGCCTACATTTTCATTAGTATACCTGGCTGGATACAATTAAATAAACATTGTGATGGTTGCCTACATGACCATACTATCAGCCTTCAGAAAGCATAAAATCCAGAAGATAAGGTACAATCTAGATATTAAAGATATGAGTGCAATTAGGAGAAAGACACTTTTCATAAGCCATTTACCTGTGTGTGTATACTGAAGCATTAAACTGGTACTTTTGTAAAGTGTATTAAGTTAAAATTGTGCTTACTTATACCTTGGTTAAAGTGATCCTTGCAGGTACTCGTGATTTAAAATAATAGGGATCTTAATAAAGTGGACAACCTTCCCAATAAGAATGACGAGAAAAACAGGGAATGTTTAAAAATCCAGTAGAGGGCAACTGGGGAGCCTGCATGTCAGTGAAGAGTGATGGGGCCGATATGCTAGCTAATTAGGAATCAGAAGGAGGTAATGTTGGTGTTTTTAGCTGCTTTTCTCTTACAAGCATTTGATAACTTCAGCAGACAGTTGAGATATAGAAAAATTGACAGAAATTTTTGTAGCTTTATGGTGATAGGGAATAAAAGAAATAAAGTCCAGGAGCGGGCAAAGAGAGTTAGATTTTAAACTCTCAATACTTCGTCTTGAGCCTACAAAATCTCTAGAGGTAAGAGTAAATCAGAAATACACTGGAACTTTCAAGAACTTCAGCCCTGTGTCTAATAATCTGAATATATATGAAGAAATTAAGGTTATCTGGGGTTGCTATTTACCTGACAAAAGTGAACAAATATCCTCTTTAGAAAAACATAAATAAACGTTAGTCCTTTTATTATTGCTAATTTTTTATATTGATATTCAGAACTACTTTACCTATTAAATGGCAAAAAGATATAATATTAAGACAAAGCATAAACACAATCAACAACAACAAAAAACAGATCCAGAAGAGATCCATGTAATGTAATTACCCAGATAATATTTAACATGTTCAAGAAGATAAAATACAAGTAGAAAATTTAGCTGAGAATCGAGATGTGTGAAACTCAAAAATAAATAAATAAATTAGTTTAACAAGAGAACAGACTGAGCTGAAGAGATAATGTGGCCACGCTCCACTTAATGATGGGGACACGTTCTAAGAAATGAGACACTGGGTGATGTTTTCATTGTGTCAAAATCACAGAATCACACAAATATGGATAGTATAGTTTACTACACACCTGGGCTACACGGCATAACATATTGCTCCCAGGCTACAAAGCCTTATGACATGCACAAAAAAACACAAAATCAAACCAAGCACAAGATAATGCAATCAAGATATGTGATAAACATTTGATGTGCAAGGCTGCTGCTGGTAAAGCATAGTACACTGTTTTAGAGCAAACTTTTTTAGTAAGTACAATAAAGAGTACACTGAACAACATATAGTATAGTAAATACAAAAACCAGTAACTGTCATTTATTGCAATTATCAAATATTATGAACTGTACATAATTGTACTTGCTATAATTTTATATGACTGGCACTGCAATAGAACAGCAGGTTTGTTTGCACCAGCATACCACACACATGCATGAGCCATGCATCACGTGTAATGCATAGCCAACACTGCCATGGCTAGGACATCAGTAGAAGGCAGGAATTTTTCAGCTCCATTATAATCTCATGGGATCATTGACATATATGTGGTCTGTCATTGACTGAATGATAGTTATGGGGTACTTGACTATAATGCCCTGGAATAATATTTTAAAAATGCCCAGAATAGAGGCAGGAAATAAAAAGTGATAGTAAATACAAAAGAGAAGATAATATAGTTACAGTAAGGTAGTCTAATCTGGATAATTGGAGATGCAAGAAGACAGGATGGATAAAATATACCAAAAGCAATACTTGAAGAAGCAATCCCTGAGAAAATTTCCAAATTAATGAAAGATATCTAGATACAAATTTAAGAATTCATATAAGAATAAGAGAAAACACAAAGAAAGTTTATCACAGTTAAGCTACTAAGTAAAGGCATAGAAGAACACAGAAAGCAGTCAGGAAATGAAAGTCCTAGATATTACAGAGAATAAAAGTTGTCTGGAACATACTCAACCTTCTCCGAAACATCTCCCTCCCAAGTTTGCACCAACTCTTAAGAGTGGACTGAGTGGCCGGATGGAACTTGTAAGCATAGTGTCTTTGGTAGAGTCATGGAAAGTTGAAGTTCAAGGTTACTAAGGCAGGAAAATTTGAGAGGACAAGAAACAGAAAACAGAAGTGTAGAGAAGTGACAACAAATCTGTAGTAGCTTTTTTTTTTAATCCAAAGACATTTTTCTGTTTTCTTAGACTGTGCATGAAGGATTTTAAGACATAAGCAAAATGTACCAGCTAATAAGCAACACATTAAGAGCCTTCAACAATTCTATTGTGCTGATAATGCAAAGATTAGAGCTAAGAGAGCACAGAGTTATTATTAGAAACCTCCTATGGGACACATCCTGGGAGTATGGGAAAACCAAAAACGATACACCTTAAGAAAATTAAATGCAGCTTCTAATTATTGCTGTCCCTGATTGGAATGATGTGATTGAATTGTATACAAACCTTCATTGTAGAAAGATAGTATCAACTAAAGAATAGCACTTTCCAATAAAACTTTCTGTTGTTATGGTAGCTGCACAGTCCAAAAGTGTAGTCACTAGCCACACATGGCTAAGGAACACTTGAAAGGTGCCTCCTGTGACTTAATTTTTAATCCTATTGCATCTTAATTATTTTAAATTTAAATAGCCATATGGATACTTTACTAGAGAGTTATTTTTTTTGTCAAACATTGTCAGGAATCCAATCTAAAGTTATCAGATATGAGGATAGGAATCAATGATGATAATGAAGAGGTGAAAAGCAGTATAATAGAGTCTACCAGATGATACAGTTAATATGGACACTTGATTTATTAAAGAAGTTAGCCAAAGACAAACAGGAAAGAACACGGAAGCAGGGTGGAAAAGGGACAGGAGCTGGGCTGTAAATTTATATGGAATTCCCATCTCAGCCTGATGTTGCAGGAAGCTCTGGCATGTAAGCTGCAGTGAGAGTTTGTCAGACCTCAAAGAAATAGCTGTGCTTTTTATTCCTTTGCCAGTAAGTCACTGGATACAGGATGGTCTAGAGGAATAAACATGCCCAAGTACTTCCTGCTTCCTCCATGTCTGAGAAAATTAAGTTATCTGAAGAAGTTGCAGTATGAATTATTAGGACTGAAGGACAGAGAAGCTGGGGGATGGGCACATAAAACTAAACTAACCTTGTGTCTGAGGGCTGACAGCATCCTTTAAAACAAATCCACAGGCTGCTTCAAGCACTCAAGTAGCAGTTCTCAAAATGTGATCCCCAGTAGCATCAGCAGCATCTAATATCTAAGGACTTGTCAGAAGTACAAATTGTCAGATCAGCATTCTCAGTCTTGCCTCTTATCTCCATTATATATATTATTTTAAGTATTATTTAAAAATCTATAAAAAGGAATTCCATTATCTGAAGCTCCCTTAAATCATTCTCTATGGTCTTTCTTTTCTTGCTTATTCTTTGTCTCAATGTTTCTTCAGGGGACAAATTGCTTTTAATTCAATACTGAATTTTTGACATCATATTACATTGATCTCCCTCTGTCTCTGAGTCACTATATATTTCAAGTAAGAACTTGAAGCCTAAACTACAAGGAGAAAAAAATGAGAGAACATAGAGTAAAAAGGACATACCTGTTTTTAAAAATATCATAGAGTTTAAAAGTCTTAAGGGAGGCAGCACCGGTGATGGCAGCTTCTGAAGCAATGGAGGGCACGATTCTTAGGGAGATGCTCCAAGGCCCTGACAAAACCCCACATCTACCCTGTACTGGTGCCACATGCCTGTTTTAAGCTATTGCTGAGAATAATGGCGTTTTTTTAAGTCTACTTTCCATCTCATGCAAGTTCTTCTCATCAGCCAATTCTAACTGAAACCCTGCTGACAGATAAGTTTGGAAATGTAATTTCCAGTCTTACAAACCTTTGACACAGAAAAAAATTTAGAATCTTGGAACAAAATTGTGCATGAGATAAAGTATCTGGACACATATCATGATTATTTTTTTTCTACTAGTTTCTTAAATAGTTTTCTTTCCACCTAAGTTTAAAATAAATAGTATATTTTGAAACTTCCCTTAAGAAATATAAACCTTGTCCTAGCTGTTATGGCTCAGTGGATTGAGTGCAGGCCTGCAAACCAAAGTGTCACTGGTGCAATTCCTAGTCAGGGCACATGCCTGGGTTGTGGGCCAGGTCCCCAACAGGGGGCATGTGAGAGCCAACCACACATTGATGTTTCTCTCCCATTCTTTCTCCTTCCCTTCCCCTCTACCAAAAAATAAATAAACTCTTTTAAAAAAACTTTTAAAAAGATGACTGTTTAAATTAAATACATTTTTAAAAAAGAAATATAAATCTTGGTTAAGGAGGATTATGAAGGGAGGAGGTTGCTACTAAAGTATATAATATTGTGTTTATAAATAAGGATATTGAAAAATACTAGATCTGATTGAATTATTAATTATTAGTCATGTCACATAGGACATATTTCCTCATCTCTTTAGTATGCTGTCTTATGCATAGATATATCTTAAAATATGTTCCTGTATGTCTATCACCATCTCATCAAATACCCAGCTTGGGCTATTCTGAGAATAAAATCTTAATTGTAACACACATGCAGTGGCTGTTTAGTTACAGTACACGAATTATTTTTTAAGTCACACTTTGTAAAGCTAACATACATTTGCTGAGAATAACTGAGCCTATGTACTCTAGAAAGAGCTACAAATATTTTATTTTACATTCTATTGCCCTTTAGATGAAAGAAAGTACTACTTTTTCTCCTTGCATACATATATATTTTCCCTCGCTCTTCTTCCAGTGAAAAATCAGTAAAAATTTATTTCTGTTCAGTTCCAAGAAGGGGTCCTGGTATGGTTCATCAAGTCAAGGACATTTCACAAAGCATAGACAGTTTGCATCTCCCCTGCTATGCCAAATCATCTATTTCAGAGGACATAATATTGCTCCCACAAAGCGTGATTTATAATGAAGTTGCAAATCTTCTATATTGCTTCCTCCGCCACTACGATGTCTTTTCTTCTACAAAGTGTGTGAGGTGACCTGGAATTGTCTGGACCAAGTTCTATTGTCATCCGATGGCAATCATTTATGAGCGCACTTAAAAAGGCAAGTGCTTTTATCAAATTTGTTTTGTTATTGTTGTTATTGTTATGGTTTGTTTGCTTTTTAGCCTAGGCTAAAATAGTTGTCATCATAGCCCATTTTGTTTCACCAGATCTTACCGAGTTTTGAGGCCAATATTTATTAATAAAAACATGTACTTGTGTAAATTATGGTTGTCTCTTTATATGTTATTCTTAGACTCATGTACAAAAAAAGTAACACTTTGGGAAAATTCAGGTAGGTGTGATGCTCTTTGGCCAAAAACATCTATATCCATTTCCAAAAACTGCCTTAACAAAGTGCCACGTGTTGGGAATCACTCTGCCTGGTTTCAGGAGTTGTAACTGTCCCCCATGGCTAAGGATGAGCGAGCAATCTCTGGAATGTGAGCCACTAAGGAGACAAAGCTTGTCTCTGGTAGCAATACTGCTTCTGCTTCATCCCCTGACCCCAACGCTTGGTCGGTTAGTAAGAGATGGGTAAGACCCCTCAGAGGGGGGGCAACCTAAGCCAGACATGATCACTTGGGAGGCCATGATGGAAGGACTCAGGGGGCTGCAACAAAGAGGGAGTGATGGACCCTCACCCCCTGGCCATTCTGACATAGCCTGAGTCCCCATGTCCTCTGGGAGAAGCCCTTTCTGGCTCTAATCCACTTAAGCCTAAAAACCTATGCTGGGGGAGGCGGTGCAGCCCCTTGCAGGCTAGAGTGGGATCCAGGGTGATCAGGCATAAGAAGGAATTCCTAAAAGTCCTGTGAAGCCTGCTTGGCTAAGAGTGCTTTCATTCATATGATAAGGTTCCAAGCAGGAAACAAGTATGTCTCCCAAAGTTTTTGCAATCCCCTTAGCTGACAGACACTGACTCAGACTAAGCCCTCAGATTTCTTTGAAATGTTATCTACTGTTTGATCCTTGCTGCCGATATTCCTGTGTATTACAACCCAATAAAAGCCATTGAGGAAGGCGCTCCTGGTCTTTCTCCTCTGAGAGATTGACCACCTCTTCTCCCCAAGCAGATCATGTCTTGGTAGTGTCACTTTCATCCGTAGCAGATGGAGGGCCTTGCTGGCAAAGTTGCCCCAACAACCACAAACTAGGTAGCCTATAATAACAAACATTTATTGTCTCACAGTTCTGGAGGCTAGGCATCTAGAATCAAGGTGCCAATAAAGTTGGTTCTTTCTGAGAGCTGTGAGGGAGAATCTTCTGTGACTCTCTCTCTTAGCTTCTGGTGGTTTGCTGGCAATCTTTGGGTCTCTTTGGCTTGTAAATGTATCACCTCAGTCTATTCCTTTATCAACCTATGGCACTGTCCCTGTGCATGTTTTCTTTGTGTACAATTGTCCCCTTTTCTTAAATACACAGCCATATAGGATTAGAGCCAATTCTAATAACCTCTTCTTAATCATCTGCAAAGACCAAATTTTTAGGATAGATGTCTGATTGAATATGACTCTACTAACACTTTTCCAGTTTAACCATTTTATGCATAATATAACACAAGCTGAAACTACAAGCTCCATTCAAAAGAGAAAAAAATGACTTCAAAGGGCTAAATAAAACAGTGATGCATAATTACTGGACTAAAGTAAATAAATAAATAGCTTAATTTAAAAAAAGATATATCCCCCCTTTCTTCTCATGGCTGAGAACTAGAGTTCTAGTACCCCAACAGAGATAATAAATGTGAACACAAGTGAGCAGAAGGCACAGAACCAGAGATGAATTCCTTCTAGAAAGTGACACACAGAAAGGGCTACCCCTACGCTAAAGAATATTGGAAAATCTCTACCCCCCATTGCCATGCAAAGAGCAGGAAGTCATGTCTTCTTGAGGATCTGGGTATGAAAAGCAATTGATATTTCCTAGTACACACACACACACACACACATACAAACCTGGCTACATATTAACATAAAACTATCACAATAATACAATACAAAACCACTTGAGAGGATCAGTAATAGAGCTAGCAGACCCAATATAAAGAAAATGTAACTTTGCAAGAAGAGGAGATGACATAATGTTTTGTAAAATCTGAAAAATGAGCAGGGAAAAATGCCTAAAGAGTTCAAAAAAGAAATCAAAACCATATTAAAATAATACACACTAAGAGATGACTTTAGAGAAAGACTGCCTGGGTTAATTCTCAATTCCACCATTCATTTGATATTAGACACTTTTCTTACCTGCTGTTCTTCAGTGTCCTCATCTGAAAGGTGAGGATAACAATTACAGCAACTACCTCACTAGATTGCTGTCAACAAATACTAAAGATCTCATAACATGCAATCCATTACTTCTGTCCATAAAGAAATAAACTTAGAAATAAGTAACAAGAATAGAGCTACACATACTCATTATACTTTAAAAAACTCAAACTATTTTATAATCTATAGGCAAAGAGCAATTGCATTCTGCCCCTTATCCATGGCGTTGCTTTCTCTGGTTTTCTACCCATATTCAACAGAGGTCTGAGAATATTAAATAGGAAATTCCAGAAATAAACAATCCATAGACTTTAATAGTGCACCATTCTGAGTGACACGATGAAATCTCACACTGTCCTGCTCTGTATCACCCAAGATGTGAATCATCCCTTTGCCCAGCTTATCCACACTACGTATGCTACTTGTCCCCTTAGTAGTCGTTTTAGTTATCAAATGCACTATCAGTGTATTATAGTGTAGCTTGTGTTCAAGTCCCCCCTATTTCATTTAATAATGACCTCAAAGTGCAAGAGTAGTGATGCTGGCAATTTGGATATGCAAAAGAGAAGCTTTAAAGTGTATGTTATGTATACAAAGATATAGCATATATGAGGTTTGGTGCTATCTTCAGTTTCAGGCATTCACTAGGGGTCTGGAACATACCTCCTGTAGATAAGGGATGACTACTGACTTATAAAGATTACCAAGTACATTTAGGATTAAGGTAGAAGATAATTAGAATATATCTAAATTTCAGGAATACAGCTATATGGATAGCTACATTTAAATGTGCAATTTTAAGTTTGTCTATTGGAAAAGGAAAAAAAAAGAAAAGTAATGAGCTGGCTTCCAAATCCAGAAGCTGGAAAAAGAATAACAAAATTATCCCAAAGAAAGTGGATGAAAGTAAGTAACAGTTTTTTTTAGAAAAAGAGAGTTTTGCAAAAAGAAAAATAAAGAGATTATAGGAGACCATTCTGCCTGGCGTGGGCCCAGCTCCCACTTGGAGATGCATAGGACCCATGCCTACAAATAGGTCCTCCCATGGAAAATCAGGCCTGCAATGTACCTAGGCTACTTTAAGGCTTGCTTTTTGCTAAAACTACCTCACCCTGAATTGAGGCAGAAAGTGCCTGGTGTAACTTCCTAAAGTCTGTGCTAGACCTCCCCAGTAGGGAGCGTACTGGGTTCAACCGCTTTTCCCTTGGCATTTGCAAATATCCTTCTTCTGTGATGTGATTAGCAGCATCATCTCCTTTGTTTTCTTTTCTGACCAACTGCCTATAAATTAGAGGTTCCCATGATCTCCCATTTAGGTCCAATTAATTTGTTAAAATGGTTCACAGAACTCAGAGAAATATTTTACTTGTTGGATTTACTGGTCTATTATTACAAGATATAGCTCCAGAACAGCTAGATAAAAGAAATACATAGGGCAAGGTACTAGGAAAGGACAAAGATCTTCCACACTCTCTCTAGACATGTCACTATCTCCATTCTCCATGTGTTCATCAACTCAGATGCTTTCCAAATCATGTCATTTAAGATGGATGCTCATGGGAAGCTTCCTCACATAGATGGCACAATTAATTTAATCATCTCAAGCCCCTCTCCTGTCCACAGATGTCCAAGAGTGAAACTACAAATTCCAGCCCTCTAATCACATGGTTGGGTGCATTAGCAACCGGCCCCCATCCTTAAGGGCAGTCCAAGAGTCACCTCATTAACAAAACAAAAGGCAACTTAACACTCTGAACACCTAGAAAATTACAAGGGTTTTGGGAGCTGTGATCCAAGAACTGTAGAGGAAGACCAAATAGATATGAGACATACGAGGCCTGTACAGAAAAAACTCCAGCCATGATTAATATAATGAGAATGGTTTGCCAGACACTGATGTAACCTGGTAGTCAAAGGCAAGTAGACTGGAATGCACATGTGTGAACAATGATGATTTTGCTGTGCTAGCCAGTGGGGGTGGTAGATGCCACTGAGTGAGCATCTGTACTATGTGGCCATCACATTCAAAATGACTGAGAGAATAGAGCTACAAATCTGCATCAAATTTTGCATTAAGCTTGAACATGTCTCCATGGAAACTATTTGGATGAACCAGTAGACCACAGCAATGGACAACTGGTGATTGGCAACTTCATCATAACAACATGCCTGTTTATATATGATGTCTTATGCAGTCTTTTGGCAAAATATAAAATTTTCCAGGTGACTCAGTCCCCTTACAGCCCAGATTTGGTTCCCTGTGACTTCTGGCTTTCCTCAAAACTAAAGTCACCTCTAAAAGGGAAGAGATTTCAGACCTTTGATGAGATTCAGGAAAATATGACTGGGCAGGTGATGGTGATTGGGAGAACTGTGTGAGGTCCCAAGGTGCCTGCTTTCAAGGGGACTGAAGCACCATTGCCCTATATACAGTGTTTTTGTATCTTGTATCTTCTGCAGTAATGTCTCTATTTTTCACATTACACAGCTGGGGATAGTCTCTGGACAGACCTTGTATATTTTGGTCATTTTAATGATCAAATATATGTTTCTTATAAATCACAGTATTTCCTCTCTCTGAAATCCATAACATTCTATAGTTATTTGATACCAGATCTTATAATCAGTATTTACTGGAGCACCTATCTACTAGAGTAAAATACAAACAACAACAACAAAAATAAGTAGTACTACAAGAAATATAAATAGAAAAAAATTTTTGCATCCAATATGATCATTAATTTAAAAAATCTATTGAAATGTACAGAGACAGTATTAGAACTAATAAGAGATTTTAAAAAAATTGTTAAATACAATATCTATATGGAAAAATGGAGAGCATTTCCTGAGGTAATACATGCCTTCAGCACCAGGATACATCATTGGAAATAAAAGACAAAGTATTAGTCTTTGTGGAAATTAAAAATCAGAACATACAATTAGAAATTCTCAGTAACAATTTATAAATCTTTTAATAATTTCAATTACTTGATAAACTTCAGTCATTTTTGCCTTTCTTGAGATACAATTATCCTGCAACTCACCATGAAATTACCTCCTTTAAAGTGTCCACCTGAGTGGTTTTAGCCACGTTCACAGGGTTGGGCAGCTGTCACCCCCGTATAATCAAGAACAGTTTCCTTATCCCAAGAAGGAACCCGTATGCATTAGCAGTCATCCTCAACACCATCTTTCCCCTGTCCTTGATAGACACTACCCTACTTTCTGTCTCTACTAATTAGCTTATTTAGGACATTTCATTTAAATGGAATCAATATATGACTTGATGTGTTGGATTTCTTAATGTGTTAGCAGAATATAGAAAATTTTCATCACTTGGCATGTTGCTCATGGAAATATGAAGTGGTGCAGCCATTTGGAAAACAGGTTAGTGGTTTCTTGAAAGCTTAAATGTACAGTTAACATATGACCCAGCATATTTGCCTTTTTATTCTGTTTCCAAAAAGTGAAACTGACCACATTACCCAGCCACTCCCTCACTTGCAGTTCTGTAGAGTTAGAAAAGATAGTATGATATAGCATTTAACACTAGAACTCAAATCAGTAGTAGCTAGGTTTACACTTTGTCTCACCAGTTTATTTGGGGTAGTCTTCATTAAAATGTCAATAATATTGTCATCTTCACTGGGTTGTTGTATAAACTAAATGGTTAATTTGTATAAACTGTCTAAAATAGTGCCTGAAAGAGATAAGGACTTCATCTATTCCTTCAGTAAATACTCTTGAACTTCAGCTTTGTGTCTCAGAGTATCCTAAGTGCTAGAAATAAATGATGAAAGAATAAGCAGATTAAACATCCCAACTCTTATGGATTTTTCATTCTGTTGGAGAAAATATATATGTTTTATGCTATATTTTATTAAAGCAAATATAAATATATTAAGTATATTGGGTTGGCCAAAAGGTCCATTTAGTTTTTTTATGTAAAATAAAAGACACATATTTCATTTTCACCAATAACTTTATAAATTTGAGTATTTTGAGTATGTTGGCTGTCTTCTGCATGGTATAACATTGGCTATTCTCACTTACTGTCTCAAATTGATCTCTATCAACTTCAGTTGGTTTATCCATCTTTGGAGCATTGTCCAGAGAGAAATCTCCAGCATGAAACTTCACAAACCACTTTTAACATGTTCAATCAGTCATAGCACCTTCTCCATACACTGCACAAATCTTTTTGGGGTGTTTCAATTGAATTTTTACCTTCCTTGAAATAAAAAAGAATAATATGTCAAAAATGTTGTTTATTTTCTTCCACCTTCAAAATAGCTACACAAAAATTCATCAGTTTTTATAAGCTTTTTTAAATGTACACTGATATAACAACTGTCACAATCCAATCTAACAAAATTGTTTTCAATGAAGTGAAAGACGGTTAAGAGCTACTAGTGCCATTTTACAGAAAAAAAACAAACTTTTTAGCCAACACTGTATTATATTTATGTATATATATATATATAAATTAAATTAGCTGATGATAAATTTTATGAAAATAAAAACTTAAAGCAACAGAGACAATGTATGATATATGAAAGTGTGTAGTCATGAGCAGCACCTTTATAAAGGTGACATGCCTGCAGAGAAGGGACAGAGAAGATCAAGCAGATACCTACTGGCACTACATTAAAGCATTAAAGACAAAGTAAAGAAAAAGTGCCAATATCCTGATAGTATCTGTGCCAGGGTCCCAGGAACAGTATGGAAGCCAATGTGGTCTGAGCTGAGTGACAGAGATGGAGGGTGAGGGAAGAGGAGGTCGGAGGGCTGGGGTTCAGTAAAGCAGTGGCCTGTGATACAGGACAAGGGACAAGAGACTGTGATTCCTCTGTCAGGTCAAGAAGGTAGTAGAACAGGAGGAAATGAATAATTGTTGCATATTATTCAGAATGCTCCTGGTTTTACCATTGACACCCCAAATCCAGGGAAACCCCCATTCCCACAGAAACCAAGACATTTGCTCACTCACTGATGAAGGCTGAACACAGACATTACAATGGGCAAAATGGAAACCTTTCTTGACCTTGATAAGAGTATAAGTGAAATAATAGAGAAAAATTTGATTTTTTTTCCACACAATCAAGAGAACACAGAAAGAAGTACCAGAATTGGGTTTATGAAGAATACACAAATCTTTCAGAATTTTTTCTATCAAAGGAAACAGATATCGGGGAAGTAGATCACGGGTTTTCAGTTTGTTTTGTTTGTTTTGATAAAAAAAAACAGATTTTTACTCACTCCCTCCATCCAATGACTTTCTTAATTCATCAGGTACAGTTTCTGTACTACCTTTTAATATTCCTTCTGCTACAAAATGGATGCACTCCTCCATAATCCATATGTTAAATCACAATAGTCCCCAGAAAGACTCCTTTCCTTCTTGTGAGAACACAGTAGAGGGGCCTATGCACAAGGAATCAGGTTCACACAGACACTGAATCTGTTGCCACCCTGATCTCGACTTCCCACCCTGCAGAAAGTGAAAAATAACTTTCTGTCTTACAAACTACCCCTTCTGTTGTATTCTGTCCAGCAGCCTGAACAGATTAAGATATTCCCTGAGTAATTCTTAACACTAAGGAATTTGGGAATTGCCACTAATATTTAATAATCTTATTCCAAAGTCCTTCTCTCTTCTTTCTCACAATTTGAATCCTATATTTTTCTCAAGGTCCATTTAAAATTGTATGTTTTTCACAATACAGAAGCCATCATACTCTAATTATTTCATTTTTATGTTACATTTAATTGGCTGTGACATATGTCACATTCCAATGTGAACTTTAAATTTCTCCTCAGTAGTGACATATTTCTATTTCTTCTGTCTCCTGCATTGTGCTCAGTATTTTATGTACACACACACACACACAGAGACTTGCTAAAGGCTTGCTAGTTTGATTAAATTTGAGGATGCAACTCCAGTAATCTGCAGTGGTTTATCACAAGGTTTTGGAAACCAAGGACATCTCTGATTTAACTCATGAAGATGTACTGTGTTCCAGTGACTTTATAAATTTACAATATAAAATCTTCTAATGGACATGCCCAGGTGCTCTCTGCAGAATCCTCTGCCTCAGTCCTGCCTGCAGGTCCACTGCACCGTTTTCGCTGAGTGATGCTTTGCTGCCAACAGCCACTTCATTATTATTTATCCCAAAGTGGCAGAAATACCATCTTCTCTCCTTTCTGCAGCCATGTCCAAATCCTCGAGGCACAATCACATCGCTCTCTTCCTCTCCTAGAGGTGTACTTTAAATTCTGAGATACTCGGAATGAGAAATTAGAATGCCTTTTGCTTCATTTATAAACCCTGACAGCTTAATTCCAAATACTTTGGAGATTTAATTAATGAGAAAGGAATCAACCCTTCAACATTACAAAGAAAATGTATAATTTGGCCTCTTGTAGTGAGCAGAGTGAAATGTCAAATTATTTCAGGCCAACAGAATTTTTCGTAACTTTTATGATGTAAATGTGTCATCATAATGTCAAAACTTCTGCTCTATTAAGCCAGCATGTAACTGATCCAATACAAATTGCCATGACACTAAGTTGTATTGATGTCTTACCACAGATATAAGCTTGGCTGTGGAAAGTGGGCCAGGCTCCATCAGCGGCAAACGAACGATATTTGGGAAATTAAGCGACCAGGCTACTTACCACCCCTGAAATTGCTTGCCTGTAGCAGCAGCTTTGCGGTGTCCCTGCTTAACCCTGAGTAACAGGAGTAGAAGGATCTAAATTGGAACTGACAGTCAGGTTTTATCTGGTAATTCTCTATTTGCTCTAGCTTTTCTTTTTTATTCAGCTTTGAGGTATATACAGAGTATTCATTAAGTGCATTCTAAGCTGTAAATTCTGTAGGATCAAGAGACCCAGACCCAGACAACAAATGAAAATGTTGGAAAATATGATTTCCACAAAAAGCTGCATTCGCGGTACTTTCCGGAGAAATGTATTTTCCATGCAATTTCCAGGACTGATAATAGCCATAAATAGTGTAATGACAGCTCACATTATAACACCATGTGCATGTATCTACAACTATAGACAATTTTGATAGTATCACAAAGACTTTAGTTTGTAAATCATGGTGACTTTTTCTAGAATTATATACTTATTGAATATAGAAAAGCAAGACAAGTTAGGACTATAAAAATATTTTGTTTTTATAAATGGTCAAATGAAATATGAACATGGAGCCAAGGTAACACAAAGTAGAAAATAACTTTTCAAATAAATTAAAAAACTAAAATGGATTAGAAAGATTAGGCATATTTTGCATTGCTTACAAGGTCAATTTAAAAGAAAGAAATGATAGGAAGGTATATTTCAGCTCAACAAAAGGAGAATGTTCTTATGTTTATTTATAATTAGTTCAACATTGATCGGTTGTTGGAAAGGTAGTGAATTTTCCATCTCCAGAGATATTCAAGCAAAGAAATGGGAAGAAAGCAATGGTTTTCACTCTTGTTTCAACTATGTCTCCTGTTATGAAACACCTTTAACACTGTCCTTAATAAATGTATATAGGCTTCATAAAGCAATATTTATCATTAATACCTATGAGGTATTCTGATTTTTTCTATACTCATCATATATAAAAAAGGGGCAGGGGAGGCTGGGATGGGAAAAATAGACAAAAAACTGTACTTGAAAAATAACTAAATAAAATTTTTTAAAATAGTAAATAATAAAATAAAATAAATTTAAAAAAAAACTAGTGGATGATCCTTAAAACTGAATTTTGCTTGTGATGAATGTTTCATAGCATACTCTTTGAAAGATACTGAAGTAAATATCCTCTTCAATTGCTGTCAACATGATTCTATCAAAATAAAATATTAGTGCATAATATGATACAGAAAAAAACCTTCATGTCTCTATTGCTTCAAGAAGCCATATCTGACTTATAAGTGATGCATAGAGCTGGCAAGAGATCCTTCCTCGGTCACAGGGTGGGAGAGTCAATCCATTGTAGAATCAAGTGAGAATTTTTGCAGAGCCAGTGTCTCAGACTCTTCCTGTGCTCTCAGGGTGGGAGGAGCAAGTGATCTCTGTGGGTTCTCTTTTCTTTTAAGCCATTTTTTTAAAGATTTTATTTGTTTTACAGAGAGGGGAAAGGAAGGAGAATGAGAGGGAGAGAAACATCAATGTGTGGTTGCCTCTCATGTGTCCCACTTTGGGGGCCTGGCCTGCTGCAACCCAGACATGTGCCCTGACTGGGAATCAAACCAGGATTCTTTGGTTTGCAGCCCTTGCTCAATCCACTGAGCTACATCAGCCAGGCAGTTCTCTTTTCTGAAGCACCAATCCTTAGGCCTTATCCATCATGACTTCAGCACTTTCTAAAAGGCCCAAATCCCAATACAATCATATCTGGAAAACAGGATTTCAAAATATGAATTCTGGGGACACACAAACATTCAGCCCATAGCATCTAGAAATCCAGGAGATGGCAAGGAAAGAGTCCTAGTCATCAGTCTCAGGGTCACCATTAAAGTGCTTATTGCCCAAGACCTTTTGATTCTTCTCAAGACAGATAGCCCCATTAACTCAACATCAAGAAGAGACAGGAGAGCTTCAGTTTCAGCACCCATGGCCATGGCTCTGGGTGTCTAGTTCCCCTGACAAGAAAGGCTAGAAGACCTCAGTACTTTGTGGAATCATCACCACCGACTACCCACACCCATTGATTGGATACAACCAACCAATGTTTCTCCCTCTCGCTCTCCCCTTTCTACTTTCTCTTTCTCTAAAATCAATAATCACATCCTTGGGTGAGAATTAAAAATATAATAAATAAACTAAAATAGGGGAAACTGGGTGAAGGGGAAACTCTCAACACTATATTTGCAATGTTCTTGTAAGTCTAAAAATATTCTAAAATTAAAAGTTTATTAAAAAGAATGCCTAAAACATATCACATAATTATTTAATACATATATGAGTTTGTGTATATATTTATATATGTGCATGTATATATGTACTCATGAGTATTTGATCAGACAAGATTGGGCACATTCAGGGTGGTATGGCCATAGACTCATGAGTATTTAATTAAATATATATATATATACTCACAAACATACGAGGTCTGTCCAGAAAGTATCCATCTATGTACTATGAAAAATAGAGATATTTATTGAGGAAGATACATGATACAAGAAACATTTTACATAGGGTAATGACACCTCAGTCCCTTCAATGTAGCCACCTTGGGACCTCACACAGTTCTAGCAGCTTTTTCACTGTTCAAAACACTGCAAAACCTTTCTTGGAATTGCTATCAGCTGTCCCCTCATATTTTCTTGAATTACAATCATAGTCTGAAATCTGTTCCTTTTCAAAGGTGATTTCAGTTTGGGGAAAAGCCAGAAATCACAGGACTCCAAATCTGGCCCATAGAGGGGCCGAGTCACCTGGTGGTTTGACTTTTCACCAAAAAACTCTGCATGAGATGTGATGTGTGAGTGGGAGTGTTGTGATGAACCTGCCAATCACCAGTTGCCTACAGTTGTGGCCATTTTCACTGTACTGCATCTCTCAACTGACAAAGAACATGGAGGCAGTTACTCCTCATTAATTGCTCAGCATGGAGGTGTGTGCTCATGATGGACAACACCTTCCCAATCAAAAAAACACTGTTGATATGGTCTTGATGATGCTGCACATCTGCTGCACCTTCTCTGGGCATGGAGAACCAGGAGACTTCCATTGGGATGACTGGGTCTTTGTTTCTGGGTCACAGCCATATGAGTAAACCCACAGATCATCTCTGATTATGACTTTTGGAAGAAATCTGGTATTCATTGGTAGCAGTTTGAATCAAGTCATTAGCAATTGTAGCACAATGTTCCTTCCACTTGGTAGCAGAAGGAGCAGAAATTTTGCCAAAACACATTTCATGTCAAGATCCCATGTCAAAATCTCAGACACAGTAGTTTTGGGAACCCACAGATCAGCTTCTAGTTCTCACACTGTCAGTTGTCAATCTTTGTTGATTGTTGATTGCACCTCTTACATGTTCAACATTCTCAGGTGCTCTGCTTGTTGAAGGTCTTCCAGAATGTGGATCCTTTTAACAGATTCTCAACCATCTTTGAAGCACTTGCTCCACACTTACTTGTGCTGCATTCATTGCATCATCCCTAAAAGCCTTCTGAATCATCTGAATAGTTTCCATGGAAGGATGCTCAAGCTTAATGCAAAATTTGATGCAGACTTTTTGCTCCACTTGCTCAGTTATTTTGAATGCGATGGCCATACAGTACACATACTCATTCAATAGCATCTAAAGCCCCCACTGACTAGTATAGTGAAATTGTCATTGTTCATGCATGTTCATGTCAGTCCAGTCTCCTTGACTGACAGGTACATGAATGTCATGCCAACCATTCTCATTATATTAATAATGGCTGGACTTTTGTGAACAGACCTCATATATTCAAATATTCATAAAACTGTGTGTGTGTGTGTGTGTGTGTATATATATATATATATATATATATGCACGTATGTGAACAAAAGAGACATGGATTTCTAAAGTTTCCTCAAATTTTAAAAGTTTTTAAAATTCTTGGAAGTTACATGAAATAGAATAAGAACTAATAATTTTTTTTTCAGTTTTAATTTTAAAATTTCATAACAGATTTACTTAGGCTCTGAGCCTTTACTAATTAAACAAATATGGTTTACATAAATCTATTAAAAGAGTGACTAAATCATCTTCTCAAGATAACAAGTTGGTCTCTAAATGAGGGTACAGTTTTAGTAACAGCAGACCAACATACTCAGTTGAAAGCCAGTATTCATAACTCAGCCTAATTGGCTATTATTAAGTTCACCCTGTTGATATTGTTAATTCAGAATCCTTCACTATTCTATAACAGTTAATTACCATTTGACATTAACACTAATTGTATCTTACATTTTCTTCCTTAAGACTCCAATTATTACTTTAAATTGTTAGGTTTGCAATTACTGACAATTGATGTACATAAATCTATAATATTGGAATAATTGTAAATTATTCATTTAATAATATAGCCTGATATCTCTATTCTTAGATCAAAACAGCAGCCAGCAAAAGTTTTCTCCCATTCACCCCATCAGTCCCAACACATGCAACCAACAGATGCCATATTTTTAGTAAAATACACTCTGGAATTAGAATTGAGGTAAGATATTGGTGCTGCCATTTTATTTCTATGGGCTTTCATTTCCTCACCCGAAAATTAGCAATGATATGAAATTCCAGATATCTTGATGGGATTAAGTGCTTATCTGACATAACAAGGCTACCTACCAGTCCAGGTGCCTCCCTGACCTTCACCAACACCTTAACCATTCAGTCAATGAATGGTTACATTTTTTCTCTGATCTGTCAGCTTCATCTACAATTCCATCCAAAACTCAAAGACAACCTTATCTGTTTTCTAGATTTTTGTAATCACCTCCATACTCCTTCTTGCCTGAAATTCAAAGTTATTTTTACTAACATGAAAATGAAAGGACCCTTTCTCCCAATCAACTTTTAATTACTGATTACATGTTTAGATTGCTAAATAATGGCTTAAAATATCTAGCAAATGTTTATATGTTACTTATCAAATATTAGAAGCTGTCTGAATTAATAAGATGATACATTTATTTGAATTCTTCTTTATCTTTTTGTGGTAACCTTTGTCAACATAAGAAACATTCAAACTTGTAAAGAAATTTAGTGGGTTTATTTGATCCAAAATAATGACAATTGCCAGGAAGCAAAATCTCAAGGGATTGAGAAAATGCTTCCGAGTATGGTAGTTTTATACCTATTTTATACATAACAATCAAAACAGAAGTAGCAGTGGGTTATATGAAATCCACCAGGGTAGGGAAATAAAGGAGGGGTGAACCTCTGGGACTGGATAAAAAGTAAAATGAGTGATGGGTACAGGATAGTTAACAGTCAACAATTAACATGCCAACAATAACAGTCAGGGCATTTGTGGTCTCAGGTGTGGTGCCTGGGCTTTGAGGGGTGGCAGAAGAGGACAATTTTACTTTGATATTCCAAAAGTGTGTTATAGATTTTAAAAGACAGTAGACAGGCTTAATTAAGGTAAACATTGATTTTTGTCAAGATTCTAGCCTAGAATATGTCGACCTGCTATAAACTGCTTTTAGTTAGTAAGTTTTAATATCAGACCATTCTTTGTGGTTACTTCAGGGCTCTGAGTTTGTAGGGCCCACCACGCAGGCCTCTGTGAGCCGGTCAGGTTTCCTTTGTGGCCCCTTTTCATCCACACCTTCGTTTTATTTCTTGGTGAGTTAGAGGCTGAATTGCACTCGTTGAGAAGCATCAGGATAGGCATGTGTATTTACATTTATTTTCCACCAAAGTTAACCTCACAACTACTTTACTTTAATATTAGTTTGTGAATTTTGAAGACCACTAGATTTAACAATTTACTTCCTTGAAGTTTAGAGGTTCTTTACCTAAAGTCATACTATGCTTTCCCTATGAAATGTTATGGTATCTTTTGTCATGTAATATTGTGTTTTCATTTAAAACTTTACCCAAATAGGAAGAAATAGATCCTTTCTTGTGGAAATAAATATGTAAATAAGAGGAATATATTTAAAAAGTTAATGTAGCAAATTATCTTTGATGAAATTAACTGTTTTATCAGCTGTACTCCACTCCTGAAAAAATGTCAGATACCCCTTGAAGAGGGGAGGCAGGGTCATTTGTTATGAAAATAGAGGGTTTGTTTACTTCTGTAAGAGTTAATAGGGCTTTATTTTCCAAATGTAGGCTCTTGGAGTACTTCAGTGTGCTTTATGAGATGGAAAGGAATAAAGGTGCAAACTCTGAGAAATAAAGGGACAGGATCTTACATTCCAGAAAGTTCTCTGAGAACAGGAATGGGAATACAGCAGGAAGTTTCCGGGTGGTAGAGAATAGACCTGAACTTAAATGTAATGCTCTGGAAATGCTGAATGCCTTTGAAGAAGCAGATGTTTTAACAGCTTCCTTCATATTAGTTTTCTTTCTATGGTGGAATGGGACATGCCTGATTGGAGAGCAATAGCCATCACTAATTTCTGAACTTTGTAGTCCTTAATCACTTTTATTTTTGCTTCCAGGTCAATCAATGGATATAGCTGCTTCCTGGTGTTAGGGCCAGGGTGATCTGCCCCTAAATATCCTATAATAGCATACTAATTATTTAGAATGAAAAACAATAGAGAAGCAAGCAGCAGAAGTGGGAAGAGTTCTCTCTTACTCTCCTCTATCTCTCTAAATGCACAAAGTAAATCTCCATGTGATAGGTGTGCTCCCGACTCCTAAAAACTGAGAGACAGTATTATCACGAGAGTTTAAAATATTCAGTCAAAAAAGCCTGTAAAAACACACCTTATAACAGCACAAAAACCCCTTTTTCAGGCCCTCTTTCCCAGAGCTAGCTGGACCCCATGAAGCATGACTGATCCTACTTGTTTTATGAGCCTTTATTCCCAGGACTAGAAAATTACTGGAAGCACCCTAAAGGTGCAGAGGCTCCGGAGCAGATCCCTGCACCCAAAGACAACATCTAGACAACAAGCTGCAGCCTATTCCAGACCAGCTGAAACATCCTGCTCTACACGCACTCCAGTCACCTAATCAAAGCTCAAAGCCCCCACTCCTCAGGCCTGGTGCATACCTCTGCACCCAGCCCTTTCCCTCTCTTGAGAAAGTAAAATAAAAACTTTGCTCTCAGCATTTTCTTCTCTTTGTGAATTCATTCATAGCTCACATCATCAACCACCCTGACACCTTACAATGCCTTTACCAATTTACTCATAAATTTATTATTAACCTAAGCCTAAACATTTCATAGATTCCTTTCTGATGAGGACTTTCTGTGTCTTGTTAACTTTTCCTAAATTGTTTCTTTATCTAAAAAGTTTCAATTACTATTTGACCCTCATTTCACATGAGCATCACACTGTGATTCTTTTGCGTATATTATAATGGTTCTTCGCCAGTTAATCTCATTTTGTGTTTACTATAAGTCCAGCCATGAGAACTAAAGTAGAATAGAAGTGGGTAGTTCTCTTATTCTCTGAAGCTGGCAATATTAGCAATGGATTTTGTACCCTTAGGGTCCATGAAGAACAAAACAAGAGATTAAATTAAACATGGGAGAAAACAATGCAGTTGGGATATGTGGTAAATAGGAGATATATGAGACTTCTGTTCACTTAACATGGCAGGCTGGTTTTCAGCAAACATTGTGTTTTCAATAAGTAAAGAGAACACTTTACATGAATGATAAAAATCATAGTATAGTATATATAGAATGTACATAAACCAGTAAAATAGTCATTTATTATTATCAAATATTGTATACATCACCCTATGTGCGATGCATTTATACAACTGGTAGCACAGTATGTTTGTTTATAGCACCATCACCACAAACACATAAATAATGAACAACACTATGATTTTATGATGGGTACGATGTCACTAAGTGATAAGACTTTCCAGTTCCATAATAATCTTGTAGGACCATAATTACATACTCAGTCTGTCATTGACTGAAACGTGCTTCTGTAGCACATGACTATGATGTCTGACATGAAAAATCATGGCTTATTTTAACGGCTTATTTTATAGAACTAGAACAAGTATTCCAAAAATTTGTACGGAACAAAAAAGACCCCAAACAGCCTCAGAAATCTTGAAAGAAGAACAAAGCTGGAGGGATTACAACTCTTGATATCAAACTATACGGTAAGGCCACTGTAATCAAAATAGCCTCATACTAGCAAAGAAACAGACATATAGATGAATGGCACACACAGAGAGCCCAGGAATAAACCCATACCTGTATGAACAATTGATACTTGACAAAGGTAGCAAAAACACACAATGAAGCAAATCAGTCTCTTCAGTAAATGGTGTTGGGAGAACTGAACTGGTATGTGCAAAAAAAAAAAAAAAAAATGAAACTAGACCACCAACTTACACCATACACCAGCATAAACTCAAAATGGAAGAAAAACTTAAATATAAGTCACAAGACCATAAAAATACTAGCAAAATAATAGACAGTAAAATGTCAGATATCTCACAAAGCAATATTTTTGCCAATGTATCTCCTAAAGCATTGGAAACATAGGGGAAAAATAAAAAATGGGACTGCATCAAATTAAAAAGGTTCTGTACAGCTAAAGAAACCATCAGCAAGAAAAATAAGGAACTCACTGTATGAGAGAACATTTTATCCAATCTGACAAGAGTTTAATCTCCAAAATATAAGAGAGCAAATATAACTTAACACCAGAAAGACAAACAACCCAATTAAGAAACAGGCAAAAAAATTAAATAGACACTTCTCCAAAGAGGATATATAGAGAGCCTATAAACACATGAATAAAAAATGTTCAACATAACTAATCATCAGGGAAATGCAAATAAATATACAATGAAATATGACCTTATACCTTTCAAAATGGCTACCATTAGTAAATCAACAAATAAGTTTTGGTGAGGATGTGGAGAAAAGGGAGATCTAGTACACTGTTGGTGGAAATGCAGATTGGTCCAGCCACTATGGAAAACAATATGGAGTATTCTTAAAAAATAAAAAAATGGAACTCCCTTTTGACCCAGTTATTCCACTTCTGGGAATATATCCTAAGGATCCCAAAATACCAATACAAAACACTATATACACCCCTATTTTCATAGCAGTGCTATTTACAATAGCTGACATCTGGAAACAAAAAAGTGCCCATCAGCCAATGAGTAAATAAAAAAAAGCTGTGGTACATGAAAGTCTTATATTTTGCAACAGCATGAATGGACTTTGAAAATATCATGATAAGTGGATTAAACCAGTCACTGAAAGAAAAACACCACATTATCTCACTTCCATGTGGAATCTACTGACTAATGAACAAAACTATAGAAACACCATATATACTTGGAACAGTTAACAGCTGCTGGAGGGTGTGGTGAGAGATGGCGAAGAGATTAACCGAAGGATACGTATGCATAATCCATGAACATGAAAGACAATATGGAAATTGACTTAGGGAGGGGAGAGAGTGGAGCTGATGGAGGTGGTAAAATAGAGAAAAAGCTGAACTTTAATAGCATAAACAAAAAAAATAAAAATAAAAAATTATGGCTTATTTTATTATTTGTGTTTGGAACAAGATTTGACATGATTTTGACATTATTTAATTGAGTATTAAAGAACTATGGTATTTTTTGCCTTTCAACTGTTGTAATGCAATTCATATTTGTTTCATAAGTTTGGTATTTTGGCTTTTAGTTGCTGTAATTTATCATTATACCTTTGCCAGGCTCACACATCTCATGTGTTTATCATAAAATTTCTTGAATATATACTCCAAATTAAATTATGATTGTTCTAGTTCTCTTTCTCTAGATATAGAACTGCTCTGTTTGCTAAGTATCATCAATATTTCTGAATCTTTTCAGAATTCAAAATTTTTCTTATTTTGGATTAGGGGACATAAAATTATGTCACTAGAATATGTAAATTAATTTAGATAAAATATGAAAGTGTTAGTGTGAATCAACAATCCCTTTGTATTTGTTATAATAAAGTAACATTTTAGCCTATTTAAAAGCTGTGTAGAGTAAGTAAATTTCTCAATTAAAAATTACTGAGTAGTGAAAGAAGTTGTGTCAAAATGACAAGCAAGATAAACCCATAGAAAATATCCAGCTGAAGAATAGACAATTGTACTCGAACAACAATAAATTTTTTAAAAAGAAGAAAAAAGAATAGAAAGTAAAAATAATGGAATGCATACATGACAATGTAAGAGACATGTGAGACCCAATCAAAAAATTAATAAGCATATAATTGGAATCTTAGAACAGGGAATAGAGTTAAAAAATAGGCAAGATTAATCTAAGATGATAGAAGTCAGATATTGGTTAACTCTATGGTAGTATTGACTAAAAATATAAAATATCTTTCTGGGATGTTGGCAATATTCTATATCTTGAGCTGGATTGTGGTATCATGTGTGTATGTACATATTTGTGTTGTGTATATACATATATAGATACAGATAGATATGGCTTGTTAATATGTATGCTTAAGATTAGTGTGCTTCATAAATTCTGTACTTCAATAAACACAAAACAATTAAAAATAAAAAACAATGACAAGCAAAATGTTTGTTTAAATGTTACTAATTTTTTAGTAAAAAAACAATAACGCATATTTAAAATATATCAATGTTTAGGAAAATGGATTTGAGCATGATGCTTTTATCTCTTGGTGATGTATTTTGTAATCATTATGAACCATCCTTTTTCCTTGCATCTTAAAAACCAGTTTTTCTAGCCCTGGCTGGTGTAGCTCAGTGGATTGACCGCCAGCCTTTGAACCAAAAGGTCTCCAGTTTGATTCCCTGTGAGGGCACATGCCTGGGTACCCGAGTTGCAGGCCAGGTCCCCAGTTGAGGGCATGTGAAAGGCAACCATGCACACTGATGCTTCTCTCCCTCTCTCCCTTCTTTCCCTTTGCTCTAAAAATAAATATGTAAAATATTTTAAAAATCAGTTTATTTACAGAGAAGTCTTGATCAATATGCATGATATAAACATTAATGCAAGGATCAAAAAAGCAAGACAAAGATGTGATAATAAATCAGAATATGAGAATAAAATAGAATACTAAAGAATAGGCAATCAAAAAAAGACAGGAAAGTGAGAGTGTGGTGAACAAAGAACTAAGAAACTAAAATATAAATAACAAGGATGCATGCTTAAACCCAGCCATACTAATAAGTACAGTAAATTTACACTGTTTTAAAAGGTCAAATTCTGGACAGAGATAGTCCAAATGGATAAAAATATGACTCAACAATATTGTGTCTATATAAATATCTAAAGTCAGATATAGGTTAAAATAAAAAGATTTTTAAAAGATATGATATGCAAACATTAATCATAAAAAGCTGGTATAACAATATACCTAGACAGAATAAATCTTGAGATAATGAACATATTACCAGTAAAAGAGATTTGGGACCCAATACCCAATGTAGGGGTTAGGGGCAGTTTTCCACAAACCACCAAGTAATTCTTTGGACACCAATGCGTCCCTACAATTTGTTGTAGACCGCTCCACCTAATTTTAGGAACTGTATCTCTACCCCTTGTGGCTAAGGTCCAGAGACAACCTTTGGAGTGCCAGCCACAGGAGACAAAGCCTGTCTCTGGTAGCAAATGCTGCCTCAGTTCCTCTCCCTGCCCCCAAAGCTTGGTCGGAAGTCAATGACAGGTCAGACCCCTCACAGCGGGAGGCAACCTAATCCAGACTTCATCACTTGGGAGGCCTTCATGGAAGGACTCGGGGGGGGGGTTGCAACAAAAAGGGAGAAATGGACTCTCACCCCCCGGCTTTGTCAAAGCCTGAGTCCCCATGTTCTCTGGGAGAAGCGCTTCCTGGCTCTAATCCCCTTAAGCCTGAATACCTGTTGGGGAGAGGTGCAGCTCCTTGTCTTGCTAGAGTGTGTCCTGGGGAAAAATCCGGCATCACAAAGACTTGCTGATAAACCTGTGAAATCTGCTCTCCTAAGAGTGCTTTCATTCATATGATAAGGGTCCAAGAGGAAATGAGTATGTCTCCCAAAGTTTCTGCAACTCTCTTCCTGACAGACACTGACTCAGACTCTGAAGCCCTCGGATATCTTTGAAATGTTATCTACTGTTTGATCCTTGCTGCCCTGTATTCCTGTGTATTACAACCCAATAAAAGGCTATGGAGAGAGGCACTCAGGGACTTTTTCTCCCCAGAGAAACTTGCCACAGCCCACTCCTCCATCCCCAAACAGATCCAGCATGTCTTAGCCATATTTATTCATTCACACGTGTCCGTGGTGGCACTGGGGGGACCTCGTGAAAGAAGTGGCCCCCAGGACTTTCGCCAAGATGGAGGCATAGGTGGAAAAACTTTGCTTCCTGGCACAACCAAATCTAAAAACAACAAAGTTTTAACAAACAATAAATGCAACCAAACCACAGAAAATTGAACAATACGGAGTCTGAAAACAATGCACCACTCAGCTAAACCGGTGAGAGGGGTGAAGCCAGCAGTGGAGTGGGTCGGGCAAAAAAGATCCCCCGACCTGGGCTGCATGCAAGCAGCCGAGGGCGCGGATCCAAGGTGTGGGGTAGCTACAGGCAGACCCAGGGAAGGTGTGGCGACGCTGACTGTCTGAGGTTGCGCATTTCTGCGTAGATAAACCAGTGAAGAGATGAGCATTGAGACAGACTGCGCAGACAGACTGGCTCACACATTTGTGCTCAGATAAACAGGCGGGGGTGAGTGGTGAGGCAGACCAGGGGAGTGGAGAGGACCACTATTGCTCCCTCTCTGAACATGCCCCCACATACAGCATCACAAACTGGCGACCTGGGTGGCCCTACCCTGGTGAACACCTAAGGCACCTCTCCTCATACATAACAGGCACAAACAGATCAAAACATGGCTCAAGAACAACTCACAGCCCCAGAGCCAATAAATCTAAGCAATGAAGAAATAGCCAAACTTTCAGATGCACAGTTCAAAACACTGGTGATCAGGATGCTCACAGAACTGGTTGATTTTAATCACAAATTAGAGGAACATATGAAGGCTAAACTAATTGAAATGAATGGAAATGCACAGGAAACCAATAGTAATGGAAAGGAAACTGGAACTCAAATCAAGGGAGCAGACCAGAAGGAAGGAAAAAATGACCAAACAGAAAAATATGAAGAAACAATTCAAAAAAATGAGGAGAGGCTTAGGAACCTTCAGGACATCTTTAAACGCTCCAACATCCGAATTAGAGGAGTACCAGAATGGGAAGAGGAACAGTCACAAGTGGAAACCTTACTTGAACAAATAATAAAAGAGAACTTCCCCATTCTGGCAAAGGAAATAGACTTCCAGGAAATCCAGGAAGCTCACAGAGTCCCAAAGAAGTTGGACCCAAGAAGGAACACACCAAGGCACATCATAATTATATTAGCCAAGATTAAAATGGAGAGAATCCTAGAAGCAGCAAGAGATAAGGGGACAGTCACCTACAAAGGAGTTCCCATCACACTGTCAGCGGATTTCTCAAAAGAGACCTTACAGGCAAGAAGGGGCTGGAAAGAAGTATTCCAAGTCATGAAAGGCAAGGACCTACATCCAAGATTGGTTTATCCAGCAAAGTTTTCATTTAGAATGGAAGGACAGATAAAGTGCTTCTCAGATAAGATCAAATTCAAGGAGTTCATCATCACCAAGCCCTTATTATATGAAATGTTAAAGGGACTTATGTAAGAAAAAGAAGATAAAATAGATGAACAGTGAAAGGACAGCAAACTCACAGTTATTAACCACACCTAAAACAAAAGCAAACTTCTTGTGCTAGTTCTTGGCTCTGAATTCTTTTTCTGATGATCTTGAGAAGTGAGGTCTAATGCTGCTGCCAACATCTGGTGTTGCAACTCAGATTGTCTTCTTGCCCAGCTCTGATTGGACATTTCTTGCATTGACATTTATGTGGCAAAGTGTGGCAGATTCCAAAGAAGCCCACCCACAAGCATTTGCAAACCTAGACACATGCTAGTTTCTAGCAGGGGCACACTGAGTCCCACCAGCTCCTGACTTTGCATAGGGTGAACTTGGGTAAGTTTTTGTTGTAATGATGGTCCTCCCTGTTTTAAGGTAAGAAGCTCTGATTTTTATTTGAGCTGTTTATAAAAAATGCTCAAGGTGTAGCTAAAGGTTAAGGGTTGAGATAACCCAGGATAAAAATAAAAGTTGAGATAACTCCGGACAGAAAAAAAACAATGGGTGGCTGATTTTTAATTTTGGCATTTCAGTTGGAATTGCTTTCTGAGAGTCTGAACAAAACCTTCTTCAGGATAAATGAGAGCCTGAACTCTTTCAGCACCAAAGATAAGAGGTATTTTCTCCCTCCAGCTTGAATTTTGTATAATCTTAGGTGACTAAGAATCTTTGTGTAGGTGTCAGATGGTATCACTCATGAAGAGCAGGAGCTCCATTGGGAATTCCACTTCAACTGTAATTAAATAATAGACTCACCAGGGGATGTGCACATAAAGGCTGGTTACCTAGTGCTCCAACTCTTCATGGCTGTTAGACAGCCAGGGAGTGGAACCGAGACACATAAGAGAGTTGAAGTGTCTTAGGTGACAGCCCCTTTGAGCTCAACCCATAAGCAGCACACTTCAACCCACTACACAAAAGCCTTAGAAATTTGTTCAGACTCTGCAGATCTCAAAATAAAACAAAAATTAACATGGGAAATTGTGCCTCCAAGGCTGATAAATCTCAGATCACACACTCCATTAGTACTCCTGCAGATGGCAATGTAGTAATAAGTCTATACCTTCGAGTACTTACAGAAATGGGAAGGTTTAACAAGAAGTGATATCAATGTAAGATGATTTGATAGATGTATACATTATGAAATGATCACAGCAATTAAGTTAATTAAAATATCCACCACTTCATGTAGTTAATAATACTGTATGATGTACTTGAAATTTTCTTAGAGCAAATTGTAAGAAATAATAAATATGTTAAAATTTAAAATAAAACATTAAATGTTCAAAATAAAGTTTTTACAAATTTCTTTGAAGAGTAATGTGAGCTAAAGTTCAAAGACCAATATTTAAGCACTCAAGTAAATAAAAATCATTGTTAAAAGTACAGATTTGCCATTCTACTACCAAGATTCTAATTCCATGGGGCTGTGCTTAGAGTTCAGAAATCTATCCCTTTAAGAAGCTCCCAAATAGATTCTAAAGTTAGTGGTTTTTTTTAAATAAAACTTTAAGAAATGCTGCTTCTCTAAGCCTCTGCAATTGCCCTCTCAAACTATCTTTTGCAGCAAATAGCATATAAGCCTAGAAAACCACCCAATTTAGCAGGTATTCTAGTCCAGATCTTCAATACCCAGGACCCATCCTCAGCCATTTAAAAGTCTATATAATTATGCCACGTATATGATTTTCCTTCAATTTTAACTTAATCCATTTACTCTATCTCTGTGTAGAATACATGGATTAATAGGTGTGGCTAAACAATAGTTTTCTTCATGATCTCTCCAAAAGATATATTCCCAAATAGTTGATTCTTAGAGAAGCTTACCAGATGTCAATCCAAATATTATAGAAGTATATACTGCTTTCATTTTTTTAATTATTAGAAAATAGGCTTATCCCTATGTCTTTATAATGTACCAAAATATGTCACCAATCAGCATTTCTACATTACCATTATATCTGGAAATATCACATTTGTCTTATTTTAGCTTTGCTGATTAGTAAATAAAGAGGAAAAAAATAAAAGTGCAATTGAGTTCATAGCTCAAAGCTGTATTTTAAATGGAATTTAAAGGGGGAAGTGTTTTTAGGAACATGTATAAAGGACACATGGACAAAACCAAAGAGGAATGGGGATGGCTGGGGTGGGGGAAGATGGTGGGGGAAAAATGAAGACAACTGTACTTGAACAACAATTTAAAAAAAGGAAAATGGCATTTTAGCCTAATCAAAAGTTTTATTACTTTTATAGAACCAGAGTGTTTCAATATTTTGCATGTGATCTAATTATCCATTCCATTTGACTGATTGACAGCTTCAGGCTTATTAAGGATGATGACCATCATCATTAATTTTTTGCTAAGCCACCTACTTATTGATTAAGGAGTCAAAGGGACATGTCACTGTCTTGTGCTCTATTGTCTTGTGTTCACTGTTTCATCCTCTATAGAATTAGAGGTCAGATCAGCAGGAGAGAGTAACATACTTTCAAGAAGCAAGAAATCTAGAAAATATGTCACTCATGGATTCTAATGGAGCAGCTTCTATATTTGTAGAACTGAGATGCCAAAGCGGGTAGGTAACATGAAGAAAGACACATGATTCTGCCTTCAAAAAAGGTAAAAGTCAGTATTATAGATAGTATATATACACACACACATACATACACACACATACATACACACACACACACACATACCACTTCCATTTTCAGTTGCTCATATCTCGCTTTTAATAACTTTCTCACTGGTCTTTCTGCTATCTTTTTTTCTCCCCATAGCACTTGTCACATAGTGTCTTTTACTGTAGCTCTTTGTGTGTGAATGCACTCATGCAATCCCACAGTATATGTGGAAAGAATCTATGACAGTTAATTTTTTTCTCAAAAAGCCATTAATCATTTAACGGATGAATAAAGCATGTGGAAACTCAAGAAAGATGGAGAGGCAGAAATGGCAATGGCATGCATACATAGCCCTTATTTCCATGAGGAAACTGGCAGTAAAAGGAAAACTAAATCAAGTCAGATATCATTTCTGAGTTTTAGTGAACTCAGCTATAAAATGAGACAGCAATGCTGTAATTATTAAACATGAGACTATATTATATAAACAGAGCATAGTTACTGACACACAGTAACTAATACCCATTAGCTCCTACTTTCCTTTGTTTTCTTCCTCTACCTTCTTCCCTCTTTGTTTCCCTAACTGGATCTATTTGCATGATTTTGTAGTACTAAAGGTTTGGATAATTTTGAATGTTGTTTTCAACAGTAGGAAAACAATTATACTGAAATTAGGCAAAATCTGCATTTTGGTCTTCCTTTAGCTAGAATTATGATCCTGTACAGTTAATTCACTTCTCCATTAATCACTTTCTTCAACCCTAAAGTAAGAATCTTAGATTAGTTACCTTTAAAATCTTCCAGCTGCAGCACTCCATGATACTCTCTCAGGTATTTACTGTGAGCAAAATAATTTCATTATATTAGATAAAATACCTATGGCCTCTTGGAAGCCAAAGCCATTTTCGAGGCACTTATCATGCTTCTGGGTCCAGCCCATTTTATTTTTGCCTACAATTACATGGAACAAAATGATGAGTAGCCCTGGGTGCAGATATGGACAGATTTTCTGTGAAGTCAAGGAATCTCAAACTTCAAGACCTGTCTCTGTGTGTATTGCTCCTAAGTTTCTAGGAGTTTTGGAAGCTCGTGGCAATCAACAAATTATAAAATTTGTAATTTGTTGTGTGTGGTTTTTTGAATTCTTATTGAATATTAACATTTGTACCTAATTTTTAATTTATAATTTCCTAAAAAGAGCCACCAAAATTTTAAAGGTTACAGGCCCACCATAACTTGAATCTGCCCCTCAGGTTAGGTCCCTGTCAACTCGGCATTCTTTCCTAAAATGTACCAATCAGAATACAAATAAGTAGAAGAGATAAAAAGCCAATGGCATACATATACATATTTAAAATACATACTAAAATTTTAAAAAGTTAAAATTAAATAAAAAGCAATTACATAAAATAAACCATTTTGTGTGAAGTGATATGGGATATGGTAAAATGTAGCTTGCTTGGAAAAACATTTTGTAAATTGTTGTTTATTTTTTTCAGGTATTTGTAGTTTAATTATTCATCATTATTTTAAATTCCTAAATGAACAACAACCACCAAAAACTCCCTCTTAGACCCCTGGCTGGTGTGGCTTAGTGGACTGAGCTCTGGCCTGCGAAACAAAAATTACCCTCTAAAATTCATTTGCCTGAAGGGGATGTTTAGAACTTTTTATTTCATTAATTCTGGAAGACATGTATTTACACCCTATTTCACTTTTTTTTATTAAATGATGGCCAGTTGGCAGTCATGACATAGTTATCTTTACCTGCACATGTGAAAATTTGAC
Organism: Artibeus jamaicensis; assembly: GCF_021234435.1. Classification (NCBI taxonomy): domain Eukaryota; kingdom Metazoa; phylum Chordata; class Mammalia; order Chiroptera; family Phyllostomidae; genus Artibeus; species Artibeus jamaicensis. The sequence goes on from NW_026522030.1 coordinate 49,614,980, forward strand.
TAATACTGATGGCAGGATAGAGAATTCAAACTCTGAATTTCCAGTAAATAAATCTTTCTGCCTTTTGACCCAGCAATTCCACTGTTAGGATTATACCCTAAGAATCCTGAAACACCAACTCAAAAGAGCCTATGCACCTCAATGTTCATAGCAGCACAATTTACAATAGCCAAGTGTTGGAAGCAACCTAAGTGCCCATCAGTAAATGAGTGGATCAAAAAACTGTGGTACATTTACATAATGGAATACTATGCAGTAGAAAGAAAGGAGGAGTTACTACCCTTTGTGACAGCATGGATGGAACTTGAGAGCGCTATGCTAAGTGAAATAAGCCAGGTGGTGAAAGACAAATACCATATGATCTCACCTATAAGTGGAAACTAATTAACAAAACAAAAAAGGAAGCAAAATATAATAAAAGACATTGAAATTAAGACAAACAACCCAATTAAAAAATGGGCAAAGTATCTGAACAGATCTCCAAAGAGGACATACAGATAGCTAACAGACATGTGAAAAAATGCTCAGTGTCACTAGCCACCAGGGAAATGTAAACTAACCCAAAATGATTATCACCTCACACCTGTCAGAATGGCTATCATCAATAAATCAACAAACAACAAGTACCAGTGAGGATGTGAAGAAAGATGAACTCTTTTGCATTGTTGGTGGGAATGTACACAGGTGCAGCCACTGTGAAAAGCAGTATAGAAATACTTCAAATAATTAAAAATGGATCTACCTTTTGACCCAGTGGTCCCACTTCTGGGAATATATCTGAAGGAATCTAAAACACTAATATGAAAGAACATCAGCACCCCTATGTTCACTGCAGTATATTCACTATACCACTACTAAGATACGGGAGCAGCCCAAGTGTCCATCAGTAGACAAGTGGATGAACAACTATGGGACGTTTACACAATGGAAAACTAAGTACCAGTAAAAAAGAAGGAATTCTTACCTCTTGTGACAACATGAATGAAACTGGAGACTATAATTCTAAGTGAAAGAAAAAAAAAGAAAACTAGAAACCAGCCATTAATTAATTAATTAATACATCTTAAATTTTAAGTTTTCTTAATTTGGCCCTAACTCATGTGTGATTGCTTCTGTAGGTTTGAAATTTTATATTAATATACTGAAATCATATAAAAAACATTTCAAATTATTTTTATGTAAGAGTTGTTATAGGGCAAATAAAATATAGAACATTCTATTTTGATGAGGATTTTTAAATTGAAGAATACTAACTACATAGTTGTGCAACTGCAAATGTTTTAAAATGCATTATAAATTATTTATTTTTTAAAAAGTCTATAGGGTTTTAAATCCTGTTAGTGAATGACTGCTAAAATGGTCTACCAATATCTTTTTGCAAAGTAAAAATGAAAAATTATAAGAAAAGGATTCTGGTTCAGTTCTATAATCTAAAGACCTTGAAAGCTGTTGCTCAAATCCTAACAAGATACAGCTGAACAAACTAATATTCAATAATGCTTTAAGACCTATCAAAGAACTAAGATTTTAGGCCAAACTCTATCCCAAAATCTAGAGACACAGGTGCATCCAGAGAATCACAACAAAATATGTTAGCCTGGAGCAGAAAATCTTGGAGGGAAAAAGGATAGAAACATAGAAATGATTTTTTATTGTTGTTCAATTATAGTTGTCCTGCTTTCTTCACAAATTGTTGGAGGCTGAGTGTCATCTAGCATCAGAGTGGAAATACTCCTGCAGACCATAATATTAGAAAGGCCACCATACTTTCTAATGGAATTTGTCTTGAAAAAGCCCAGCAGGTCCAATGAAGATTTGAGAAAATATCCCCTTATAGCTCTGGCAGAAGAAGGAGGTGGGTAATTGTAAAATATCCTTAGAGCGTTTATTATAATCAAGGCCTATATCTCAAGAAATAAGCCTTTACCAGAACCTAATATCATCTGGAAGTGGGGCATTTCTCCTACTCCAGCCTGCTAACATTCCTGTCTCACTTGATGGGGGTCTATATATGTCAGGGTTTCAGAAAAAAAAAGAGAATGGGGCAATGGAGGGTGATGCTATACCACTGGCAAAGCATTTCTGAAGATTACAGGCCCAAGACACAGGCCAAGTATAACACTATGATTTAATCTGAAGATTATAGAGCACTCCAGATCTCTGTACTTTACCATAAGAGAAATAAGCTCCCATATAATAATGGTAGGTTACAATGGAATGAACTACAAAACACAAACGTTCTCTGAAGAGATTTTAGAAAAGTCATGGTCAAGAGATAAGACAATGAAAAATACTGGAAGAATTTAAGACTCTGTAACCTATAACTGCATTAAACATTAAAACAAGTACAAATTCTAGAAGTCTATTTCATATAAAGCCTATTTTCACCAGTATTTGATAAAACATTTTTTTGGTTCCAACAACAAATGGAACCAAATGGACAAATGGACAAAAACAAATTTAAAGAGCAAAGCATTTCTCATAACCTGATTCGCATATGCCATAGATCTTGGAATTATCAGATGGAGAATTTAAAATAACTGATTAATGCATTAAGGGTTGTAAGGAAAAGGTAGACAACATGAAAGAACAGATTGGTAATATAAACCAATGTGAAATTCTAATTAGGATTCAAAAGCAAATGGTAGACAGTAAAAACTACATAACAGAAAAAAAAAAATGCCTTCAATGTACTCATCAGGAGACTCAACATGGTCAAAGAAAGATTCAGAGATACAAAAGATAGGTCAGTAAAAACTTTTTGAAGTGGAGTACAAAAAGAAAAAAGAAGAAAACAAAGAACAGAGCAAAATATTTAAGAACTACAGTGCAATTCCAAAATCCTTATCATTATCAGAAGCACTGAAAAGAAGAAAAGAAGAAATCAGCAGAAATATAGAAACAATAATGTCTGTGAACTCTACAATATTAAGAACAGGCATCAGATCACAGATTTACAAGCTCAGAGATCCCCATCCAGGATAAAAAATAATAAAAACTTTTGTTTTAATTTTATACCTATGTATATCATATTCAAACTGTAAGATATCAAAGACAAAGGAAAATATAGAAAAAGACAAAAAAATGCTTTATCTACATAGGAATAAAGATAATAGTTACAGCAGACTTCTACATAGAAATCATCCAAGCAAGCATAGAATGAAGTATTTAAGGTGATAAAAAAAAGTCTACAAACCTTGAATTCTGTATCTAATGAACTTATCCTTTAAAAGAAAAGGAGAAATAATGACATATAGACTTTCTGAAACAAAATTGAGGAAATTTGTTGTCAGGGGATATTGCAAAAAATGTTAAAATAAAGTCCTTCAGGAAAAAAAAAGAAGAAAAAAAGGGGAAGGGTTGTCAAGGAACATATTTAAAGGACATATGGACAAAGCCAAAGCAGGGTAAGATCAAGAGTGGGAGGGGGAGTGGGATGGGGGGAGTGGTGGAGGGAAAACGGAGACAACTGTATTTGAACTACAATAAAAACGAGGAAAAGGAAAAATATGAAAAAATGGAAGAGGAGGAGGGGGAGGGAGAAATGGGGGGAGGGGGGAAGGGGGAGGACAGCACCAGGAAGGTATAAATGAGAACAAACAAAATATTTTACTTTTCTTATTCTTGTTGAATTAAAAAAATATTCATTAAAAGCAATAATAGCAATAATACATTGGATAAATAGAGTACATGAGCCCTGGCTGGTGTGGCTCAGTGGACTGAGTGCTGATCTGCAAACCAAAGGGTCGCCAGTTTCATTCCCAGCCCAGGCACATGCCTGGGTTGTGGGCCAGGTCCCTGGATGGGGGTGCACAGGAGGCAACCATACATTGATGTTTCTCTCCCTCCCTTCCCCCCCTTTCTTTAAAAATAAATAAAATCTTTAAAAAAATATAGCACATGTATAAGTGAAAATAATGAAGCAATATCATATGGGGTATGAGATAAGAATTGGGAATACTCTGTTATAAGACATCTGCTTTACTCAAAAATATTATTTGAAGGTACACTTCTAATAGTTTAAAATGTATATTTTTAACTTTAGGATAAGCATAATTGTTATATTAAGAAAAAGAACTGAATTATAAAATTACTGTTGAAACCAGACATGGCTGAAAGAAAGGGTAAAGAAAGATATCAGGAAAATAAATGCAACCACCAGAAAACAGTTGCAAGCAGTGTGAATATTAACCTAACTATACAAGTAGTCATTTTAACTATGAATAGTCCAAGTACACCAGTTAAAGTCAGAAGTTGTAAAAATAGATTTTAAACAATACAACTTTATGTTAACTAAAATAAATAAAGTTTATATGTAAATACTCAGGTAAATTAAAGTAAAAAAATTGAAAATGTTATCCCATTATAACACTAATCAAAAGAAACCTGGAATGGCTATATTAAGCTCACAAAGCATACTTCAAAACAAGAAAGATGATTAGCAAATAAAAAGCATTTAATAATAAAAATGTGTCATTTCTCCAAGAAGACACAATTTTAAATGAGTATGTACCCACAGAGCATCAAATTATGAGAAGTAGAACTGATATAAATACAAGAGAAAAAAAGCCAAATCCACTATTATACTTTTTAAAAATTACTTTATTGTCATTCAATTACAGTTGTCTGCATTTTTGCCCCACCACCCCCCCCACCCAGCCAAACCCACCCCCTCCCTTGCTTCCACCCTCTCCCTTGGTTTTGCCCATGTGTCCTTTACAGTAGTCTCTGAAAACCCTTCTCCCCACTGTCCCCTCTGCAATCCGCTCTGGCTATTATTAGATTGTTCTTAATTTCAATGTCTCTGGTAATAAGCCAGGAGAACAAGGACAAATACCATCCAATCTCACCTTTAACTAGAACATAATCAACAAAAGAAAAAAGCAAACAAAATATATCCACTATTATACTTGAACATAGCAATACCCCTCTATAAGTAATTGAATAAATCAACCAGGGACAATATAAGTAAAGATGTAGATGACCTCACCCACTCTATCAATAATATATAAACTGGCATTTACAGGATTTATCCAACAGCAGCAGAATGCACATTCTTCCCATGTTTCCTTGGAACATTCACTTAAGGTAAATCAATTCTGGGTAACAGCTAGTATTAAGCTATATATCATTAATAGATATTTGGAAAAGCCTTCAATATTTGGAAACTAAACAGTCCAAAAAAAAAAACTTGTCAGAAAAAAATCTCAAGAGAAACTTCTGAAAGTTTTGAATTAATTAAAATGAAATATATCTTAGCAAAGTTTGTGAGATGCAGTGAAAGCAATATTTAGAGGAAAGTTCATAGCCATGGAGGCATCTAAGCTGGATCTAATATATATAACCTCAGCATCAACCTTAGAAATTAGAGAAAAAAAACAGCAATTTAAACCTAAAGCAAGCAAAGAAATAAAATAAAATCAGGGCAGAGATCAATGAAATTGAAAGCGATAGAAAAATCAAAGAAAAAAATCATTTCTAAAAATCAGTAAGATTTATAATCTTCCACCCAGGCTAATCAGGGAGAAAGAAAAGATGCAAATTACTAATATCAGAAAAGAGAGAGGGGTCATTACTGGTGGTCCCATGGACACTATAAGGGTAACAAAGAAATAATATATATATGGCCACAAATTTGATAAACTTATATGAAATGAAGCAATTGCTAGAAAGACAAAAACTCATAGCATATCTATATTTATAAAATGTACTAAACTAACAATTAATAACTTTCCAAATAAGAAAGTACCTAACCCAGATGCTTTTGATGAATTCTACCAAATATTTGAGAAAGAGATGATAGCAATTTTCTGCAGTTTGTCCCAGAAGTTAGAAACAGAGGGAACATTTCCTAACTCATTCAAAATAAATTTAATAAGTTCACATGAAGCTGGTCTCAGAACAAATAAGATTATCAAAGATAAAAGGGTACCACATAATGATAAATGCATCAATTCTTCAAGAAGAATTCTAGTGTAGTATTGCCCTAAAATTAAAGTCAGTTGAATATTTTACAAGAAAAAAAAAACTTACAGGCTAATATTTCTAGTGAATTCTAGGTGCAAAGATCCTCAACGGAATATGAGCAAATATGTGTTAGTACTGATATGCAGAGCTGGTTTCACATTAGAAAATCACTCACTGTAAACCAACATATCATCTAGCTAAAGAAGAAAAATCATATGATCATATTAATTGATGCAGCAACTATTAGACAAAACCCAACACCATTCTGTGACATAAACCTTCAGCAAACTAGGAATGTGAGAAAACTTTCTCAACTTGATAAGGAACATCTACACAAATCTACAGTTAACATCATATTTAATGGTGAGAAACTGAATGTCCTTCCCTCAAAATCAGGATCAAACAAAAAATATATATGATCCCACCACTTTTCCCTCAGCAATGCATTGCAATTCTAGCTAGTGCATAGGAAACAGAAACAAAACATGCAGTTTGTAAATCAATAAGTAAAACTATTTACGTGCAAATGACATGCTTATATATGTAGAAAATCCCAAAGAATCCTGGAACTACTGGGTTTGGCAAGGTCCCGAGCCCTCAGGGTAGAAAACCAGTATACACAGTCTCTTGTGTTCCTGTACCCCAGTAGTCAGCTCAAGCTTGCCATAACAAATGCAATACACAGGGTGGCTTAAAAAACGGAAATTTATATCTGACATCTGAGATCCAGGATGGTCAGGTTTTGGTGAGAAATCTTTTTCTGACTTGCTAAAGTCCCTCTTTTCATTGGGTCTTCAATGACAGAGATTTAGGGAGGGGGTGGAGAAAGAGAGAGAAGGAAAAGGAAAGAGAGAGAACAGGAGTAAGCATACAAGTGCGTGTGAGTTCTCAGGTGTCCCTTCTTATAAGGACACTAATCCTATTAGATCGAGATTCCATCCTTATGATCTCATGTAACCTTAATTGTCTCCACAAGACCCCTTTCTCCAAAATCACACTGGGGTTTGGGACTTCAATATATGAATTTTAGGGCACAGAAATATTCTGTCCATAACAATCAACAGGGAAAAAAAATGAGGCTTGAACTAATAAAATACTACTTATAATGGAACCAAAATAATGAAATATTCATGTATAAATTTTTTTAAATGTACAAAATATGCAAACAGAACACTAAAACACTGCAGAAAGAAGTCAAATGATATCTAAATGATAAACAGAGAGATAGTCCGTGTTCATGGGTTGGAAGACCCTCTGGTTAAAATAACCATTCTTCCCAGTTTTATGTACAGATTCAGTGCCATCCCATCAGATTGATTTATTTCCACTTTGAATGGCAAGTATCACATTTTAAAGTCATTTCAAGTAAACCACATGAGGAGACTAAAAATAAAATCATGTAGCATTTCAACTGATGCTAGTAGAGCATTTGGTGAAACTCAATAGTCATTTGGGTTTGAAGAAACAAGATTTTAGCACAAATTTTTATAGATATTAAAATAGTGGTTCAAAAATTCATATGGAAAGGCTGAAGACCTGGAAAAAAAGAAATATGAAGAACTTATTTTGTACTAACCAATATTTGGATATACTATCATCAAAGCTACAGTAACAAAGGCAGTGTGGTATTGGTAAAAAATTAGATACATACATATAAGGAAGAGAATAGGGAGTTTTGAAAAAATCCCACTCAAATATTGCCAACTCATTTTGGACAAAGGCACAAAGTCAACTCAAGATAAAAGCTTTCGACTAATGGTGGTGAAATGACTGGACATCTGCAGGAAAAACCACGAATCCAGACACAGACTTCAAACTTTCAATAAAAATAAATTAAAAATTGATCACATTCTAAATGTAAAATCAAGATGATACAATGTCTAAAAGAAAAAAAAAAGAATATCTATGTAACCCTGGGTTTGGTTGCAAGTTACTTGATGTAATACTGAAAGCATGATCCAAGAAAACAAAACTGGTAGGATGGACTTCAGTAAAATTAAAAACTTCTGCTCTGTGAAACACACTGTTAAGAGAATGAAAAATGAGCCAAGACTGGGAAGAAATATTTGCAAAACACATTTCATAAAAGACATCAATTTAAAATGTACAAATGACCCTTAAACCTGAATATGAAAACAACTCAAAAAATGGTCAAAAGATCTGAATAAACACCTCATCAGAGAAGACATACAAATCTCAAATAAGCATATGAACAGATGCTAACTATCATTTGTCATTAGGGAAATGCAGATTGATACAATGGTGAGCTAACACCATACACTTAATAGATGGTTTAAAATGACAATACTATTTGTATTCAAGGATATTGAAAAAGTAAAAGTTTATTGTTGCTTGAATTGCAAAAATGTACAGCTATTTTGGAAGACAGAGATATTCTTGCAAAAATGATTTGAATACTTAAGTCCATGACAAAACCTGCACATAAATACTTATAGTAGTTTTATTAAAATTTTCCAAAAAGTAAAATCAATCATTATTTCCTTCAAAAGGTGAGTAAACAATTATTCATGCAATAGAATATTATTCAGAAATAAAAAAGGTATGACCTAATAAGCCATGAAAAATGAGGAAGTTTAAACGTACATTGCTCATTGAAAGAAGCCAATCAGAAAAAGCTACTTACTATATGAGTCCATTTATACAACCTTTTGAAAAGGTCAGAACTATAGAGATGGTAAACGTATCAATGATTGCCACAGACTTGTAGTGGAAGGTGTTGAATAGATAAAGTATATGAAGAGGGACCAAAGGAAACCAGAATTTATTTATTAGAAAAATGTGTATTTATTCTCACAGGTTTGAAATTCAGTTACCTTCAAAAGGACTCTCCTTTTGATGCAACACTCCTATTGAGATGTTTTTCTTTCCACTGTTTAAAACAGTTTTTGAACTTGTTGAGTACTTCTACCATTTTTTGTTTCACCGCTACCACATTGGTAAAACATTTCCCTTTGAGGACTTTTTTCACTGGAGAAAAAAAAAAGTTTCTCGGGACAAGGTCGTATGAATAGGGAGAGTAGGGCAGAGGAGTAATGCAGTTTGGGGTAAAAATAGCTGAACACTGAGCACAGTGTGGGCAGGTGCACTCATAAATCACCCATCCTCAAATGGGCACATGGCTTGAGTCTTCAAAAAAAATTCACTGAAGCTGAACACAGCCTCTCACAACAATGGCAGCTGGTACACTGATACAGATGGGTTCCTAAAAGACTCACATAGTGGGGGAAGCCTGTACTACAAGGGACCCACCCTCTAGAAGAAAATTCCTTTTGGGGAGGTCCCCCCTCATAGTGTATTTTTATGGCAGTGAAACTATTCCATATAATACTGCAATGGTGATATACATAAACAACATGCATTTTTCAAAAGTTGTAGAAATTTATAGCACAAATAGTGAACCTTAATGATGTGGATTTTTAAAAATCCTTTTGGAAATCAGGGGGTTATGGGATGTAATGCAGGATATGGCAAATGATTTAACTGTGTTGCAAACCTATGAAACAATCTCACTGAAGGAGGTAGAGGGAAAGAAGCTGCCCTAAGTAATTTTGGAAATGAGGGGAGTCTACAAGATTAAATATAAAGGTAACAGTATGGAATCACTGTACTCCAATGAGTTGATAACATTATTTCCCACGAGGTAAGGGTTAAAAATTCTGAAATGACTAAACATGTGCAGTGGAACTGAACAATTAAGTAAGTGGATGGCAGATGGTTGGAGCCAGGTTCCTCACTGTTGGAGCGGGAGCTCACAGCAAGAGAAGGACAGAATGATCCATGTGTTAATGCATTGGAATCGGAGACATCAGTATGAACTCACAATTAACTTAATATAGATATAGATGGATATGTACATAAACATTATAGATATGTGGATATACATGGATTAGTATACACACATATATTTCCTTTTCTAGCAACTGACTGCCAAGAAACAATAACATCCTGGTAATAAAGACCACACAGATGCCCACACCTCATGTTTTTTAATACTGTTCTTCAGTGAAAAGAACCAAGGCTCCTTGGAGAAATGACTGCTTCTTGGACTGGGGAAGAAAACATATAAGATGAGCCTGGAGCACCTCGTGGTGCCACAACCCAAGGGTTGTCATGAAAACCACTAAAAATGCCAGGGAGACACAGGAGTCAATAAGCTTGTGGTTGGTAATATTTCAGTTAAACATCTGAGTGAAATCTCAATAGGTGTTAACAGGGTTAAAATCTGAATATAAAATAAAAAATGGAATATTCTAGTCAAGTACACAATATACAATTTATTAGTAGTAGTAATAATAGTAATATGTTTCTTAACAGGCATAATTGAGTTGCTAAAAGAAATAAATAAGAATAGATCTTAGGTATGCCTATAACATTTAAAGAACCCAAGAGTATAATTTATTTAAAGTATAAAATTCATTCTGAAACATTGGATTTCTCCCAAATACCACTTACGCCAAGCAAGCACAGATTGCACACAGATAGGAAAATAGGTAGATAGATAGGTGGACAGAAAGCAAGCATATTTTTAAAGTTTTTATATAGTAGGGTGAATACTATTTCTACAACAAAAAAATATAGTTGTTAACATGCCTCTTCCAAGCCTAAACCCTCCCCCTGTCTTCTCAGAGTGCTGGCCCTTAGTATTTTGTAATAACATAGAAGAAGGCAGAAATTGTTTAACTGAGAATATTGGAACAAAAATCCTACTCACCAAAACATGTGAGGATTTTGATATAAAATGTTTGTTTGTTTGTTTTAATATAGAGGAACAAGTGAGAGAAATTCATTTGAGTTTAAACATAAAATTATTAACTAATAATTCATTTGACCAAGTTATTCTTAAATTGGCTAGATTAAGTTATTAGCTATTTCTCAGAAATAATAGTGTGAGCAAAAATTTGTTCCAAGACAATTAACATGTATTATTTTTCTACTAAATTTGAGGATTCAGCTATATAAATATGATAAACCATAGTTTTATATTTTATTTAGGTAGCAGAAGCCAAAGTTTAATTCCTGGGGTCTTTGAGATTACTTTTTTTTATTCAATATAAATAAATACACATGTTAGCAAATTTTGACAAGCACTGCATCAAACCATTTTTCAGAACCATGGCTTTGAGATTTTTTTGGGGGGGGCAGTGATCTGATTGTTGTCGTTGGATGTTTCCTACCTCTGTCTGCACAGCAAGCTGTTCACCCTCCTTAAGAAATGGCAGGATCAGGGCTATGATTACGATTCTTAATCTTTACACTGGTATCTTATTTTGTTTTGTTTTGTTCTGTTTTGTTTTCATGAAGCTCTGAAATTTTAGTAACTCACAAAAATGCATTTGTGTTCAATCTTTTCTACCCTCTATTTGTGTGATTTTAAAAATATGTTTGAAATTAATTATCTCGTTTTTTATAACTGAACATGTGAAAATTAATATTTTTCATAGCCTTTTTTAAGGCTATGGTAGATAAAAGTACATTAAAAACTTTTGCATAGCTTTATTACATAATCAGAGATAAGACATTGGATTCCTTCTTCCGAGCCCTCTCAGAGGAAGAACACTGAACTTAGTCTACAGTCTACCCTCAATATACTATGTACACTGTGACCATGTACACTTGTTGCTGAAATTTTTTCTGTCAGCAGTTGAGTGGAGTGTCTTTCTTCCTTTTACAAATAAAGTATCCATTCATTAACGTGCTTCCATTTCCAAACAAAATTCAACATTTGGTTAAAGCACTTCTAGCACTCATGCTACTAAATTACCTGAACCAGGAGTAGTTTTAAAAAGTGCACAGTTTTTTATGTTTTCCTTTCTTATAAACATAGAATGCTATTTGTAAAAATGTATTTTGTTTTCCATTTAAGGGAAGAATAACTATAACAGGCAGGGGGCATCTTTAAGTAATACAAAATTTTAATAGCATTTTTAATGCCATGAGATTTATAATTACCTGTTTTTGAAAATGCTTTATTTTAGTCTGTGATGCACTTTTTTTTAATATTAAATTTTATTTAGTTACTTTTCAAGTACATTTTTTTTTAATCTATTTCTCCCATCCCACCCCACCCCCCCGCCCGGTCTCCCCCCTCCCTCCCATTCCCCCCGCCAGTCCTCATCTCTGTGTCTTTCATACTTGTTCCTCAAAATCCCTCCCCCTTTTTCCCCTTAAGTTCCCTTCCTTCTCCCCTCTGGTCGCTGCCCACTTGTTCTCTATTTCAGCGTCTTTGTTTTTATTCTGTTTGCTTTGTTTTATTCTTTAGCTTCCTGTCAAAGGTGAGATCGTATGGTATTTGTCCTTCAATGCCTGGCCTATTTCACTCAGCATAATGCTTTCCAGTTCCATCCATGTTGTTGCAAAAGGTAGTAGCTCCTTCTTTCTCTCTGCTGCATAGAATTCCATGGTGTATATGTACCACAATTTTTGGATCCATTCATTTACTGATGGGCACCTAGGTTGCTTCCACCTCTTGGCTATTGTAAATTGTGCTGCAATGAACATTTGGGTGCATAGGTTCTTTGAAATTGATGTTTTAGGATTCTTGGGGTATAATCCTAGCAGTGGAATTGCTGGATCAAAAGGCAGGTCAATTTTTATTTTTCTGAGAAAATTCCATACTGTTTTCCATAATGGTTGCACCAGTCTGCAATCCCACCAACAGTGAACTAAGGTCCCCTTTTACCCACACCCTCTCCAACATTTGTTGTTTGTTGCTTTGTCTATTATAGCCATCCTGACTGGTGTAAAGTGGTATCTCATTGTGGTTTTAATTTGCATCTCTCTGATAGCTAACGATATTGAGCATCTCTTCACGTGTCTCTGGATATTCTGTATGTCCTCTTTAGAGAAGTGTCTGTTCGAGTCCTTTTCCCATTTTTTAATTGGGTTCGATGTCTTCCTAGAGTGGAGTCGTGTAAGTTCTTTGTATATTTTGGAGATTAAACCTTTGTCTGAGGTATCATTGGCAAATATGTTTTCCCATACAGTTGGTTGTCTTTTTAATTTAATACTATTTTCTTTAGCCACACAGAAGCTTTTTATTTTGATGAGATCCCATTTGTTTATTCTTTCCTTTATATTCCTTGCTCTAGGGGACATATCCGTAAAAATGTTGCTGCGTGGAATATCTGAGATTTTCTTGCCAATGTTCTCCTCTAGGACTTTAATGGTGTCATGGCTTATATTTAAGTCTTTTATCCACCTTGAATTTATTTTGGTGATGCACTTTTTATTGGTGTGTTCAGAAAAATTGTCTGACATGTGTACACGAAAATAGGTAATATAGTTACACAATATACACTCGCTAGAAAATGGCAAAGGAAGAAAAGCACATGGCGAGACAACAAAGTTAACTCTAAATTCAATTCCAGAAAGCCTGACAAAATTTCATGTGTCAAGTTACTATTTTAAAAGTTTACTTTAATATAGAGTACAGCTAAAATTTTAGACAATCTATGCTTGTATAGGCACATACTTTCAAACAAAAAAAAAATCTGTCGAACTTCGTGAACAAAGTGGAAAGAAAACAATTCTGTGAGGAAATATAAATGAATTCAAGGTTTTGATGTGAAAGGCTAGGCATGTGCTGTTGAAAAATACGTGATGATTGTTCTATTGCCACAGGATTATACTTGTTTTTAAAATTGACAGCTTTATAATCATATTGTTTTATAAGTATATATCATAACTTTGATTTAATTAAGACATCAGCATTTTGATATTATCCATAGGATAGAAAAATAGGGGAAAAGTATCCAAATAGATGGGTAAAGCAAATTGCAAATTTGCTACAATGTCCAACTCAAAAACAAATGTGTGAATACTGTGATTGAAATAAGCAACAAATGTACCACAGCTCTTTCATCCAGTGGTCCATCATTGGGCACTGGGTTGTTTCCATGTATTGGTGATTGTAAATAACGCTGCAATGAACATAGGGATTCAATAATTTCATTACCAAAGAATAAAACATTAACATTTGTGTCAACATGAATGGACCTAGAGGGTATTATCTTAAGTAACATATGTCAGAGAAAGACAAATATCATATGATTTCATTTATATCTGGAAGCTAAAAAACAATATAAATGAACAAACAAAACAGATTCATAGATAACAGAGAACATACAGATGGTTGCCAGAGGGGAGGGAAATTGGTGGGGTGGGTGAAAAAAGTAAAGATATTAAGAAGTACAAATTGATAGTTACAAAATAGTCACAGGGATGTACAGTACAGCATAGGGTCAATATGTTATAATGTCTATGTAAAGTGCCAGGTGGGTCCCAGAACTAGCAGGGGGACCACTCTGTAAAGTATATGATTGTCCAACTGACATGCTATACACTTAAAACTAATACAAAATAATACTGAATATAAAATGTAATTTAAAATAAAAAATAAATTATTGATAGACTCATAGAAAGAAATTCCAAAATTTTTAGATTAGAAAACTAGACTTTTGGTTATTTTTGTTGTTCAAAAAAATAGGCAACAAGGGCAGCAGGGTTCCAGTCTTTGGCTGAGGTGAAAAAGTAATGAGTGAACTCACAACACGTGGGTGCTTCTGATACAACCAGATAAAAACACTTAGCAACTCAAGAAAGTATATTCTTATCATGGGTAACAATACAACAGGCCAGACTGAATAGACTCAGAAATGGGACACTGAAAAGGTAACAGTTAAGGCTCATCTAGGAAACATCGCTGTGTGAAGAACCAATAAAGTATAAATAGTGACATGAAAAGGATATCATTTGAGAGGCTAAGGAAAGAGGATAGTTTTAAGGATACTTTTCAATCATTGAAACCTGGAACAGTTCATTAAAACTTTATGTCACTAACAACTAAAAAATGACCAGTAGAGCTTGTTCTTAGTTGACTTCAGCAGATATGATTTCTCTGAAAGGTGTAAGCACAAAACACCTTTAAGAGACATAGTGGAAAGGTAAGGACATAAGAGCAAGGGATGAAAGCACACATTATTTTGAGAACATTTGCTATGAAAAAGTGTAATTGCTCAGTCTAAGAATGGATTTAAAAAAACTGAATTTGTACAAACCCAAATAGCAGCCATAATTTTGAGAAAGAAGAACAAAGTAGGAGGGATCACAATACCTGATATCAAACTGTAATACAAGGCCACTGGAATCAAAACAGCCTGGTACTGGCATAAAAACAGGCATATAGACCAATGGAACAGAACAAAGAGCTCAGAAATAAACCCAAGTCTCTACAGGCAATTAATACTCAACAAAGGGGGAAGCAACATAAAATGGAGTAAAGATAGCCTCTTCAACAAATGGTGCTGGGAGAACTGGACAGCTACATGAAAAAAAAAAGTGAAACTTGAGCACCGACTTTCACCACACACCTAAACAAATTCAAGGTGAATAAAAGACTTAAACATAAGCCGTGACACCATTAAAGTCCTAGAGGAGAACATTGGCAAGAAAATCTCAGATATTTCACGCAGCAACTTCTTTACTGATATGTCTTCTAGAGCAAGGAATATAAAGGAAAGAATAAACAAATAGGATCTCATCAAAATAAAAAGCTTCTGTGTGGCTAAAGAAAATAGTATTAAAATAAAAAGACAACCAACTGTATGGGAAAACATATTTGCCAATGATACCTCAGACAAAGGTTTAATCTCCAGAATATACAAAGAACTTACATGACTCCACTCTAAGAAGACACCCAACCCAATTAAAAAATGGGAAAAGGACTTGAACAGACACTTCTCCAAGGAGGACATACAGAAGATCCAGAGACACATGAAGAAATGCTCAATATCAATAGCTATCAGAGAGATGCAAATTAAAACCACAATGAGATACCACTTTACACCAGTCAGAATGGCTATCATAAACAAAGCAACAAACAACAAATGTTGGAGAGGTTGTGGGGAAAAGGGGATCCTAGTTCACTGTTGGTGGGATTGCAGACTGGTGCAACCATTATGGAAAACATTATGGAATTTTCTCAGAAAAATAAAAATTGACCTGCCTTTTGACCCAGCAATTCCACTGCTGGGATTATATCCTAACACTAAAACACCTATCCAAAAAAACCTATGCACCCAAATGTTCATAGCAGCACAATTTACAATAGCCAAGAGTTGAACGCAACCTAGGTCCCTGTCAGTAAATGAAAGGATCAAAAAATTGTGGTACATTTACACAATGGAATTCTATGCAGCAGAAAGAAAGAAGGGGCTCCTACCCTTAGCAACAGCATGAATGGAACTGGAAAGCATTATGCTGAGTGATATAAGCCAGGTGTTGAAAGACAAATACCATATGATCTCACCTTTAACAGGAAGCTAAACAACAAAACAAATAAGCAAGCAAAATAAAAGCAAAGACACTGAAATAGGGAACAGAGGGACAGTGACCAGAGGGGAGAGAGGAGGGAATTTCAGGGGAAAAAAGGGAGTGATTTAGAGGAACTAGTATAAAGGACACATGGACAACAGCTAAGAGGAATGGAAATGGAAGGAAGGTAGGGAGCATGGGGGGTGGGATGGGATGGGAGTAAAAGACAGGAAACTGTACTTGAAATATAATTAAATAAATTTAAAAAAATAAAAAACTGAATTTGTGCAAGTCTTCATGAGAGCGCCTTAATACATTCATCTACATTCTGCTTATAAAATGAGTTTGAATGTTAAAATGTCAGCTAAGTGTAATTTTCCCTAATGTTTCTCTCTTTCTCACTTTAGTCCACTTAATCAGAAGGAGATAATAAAGCAGCAAGCAAAAGTGTATAGGGGAATAATGCTAGTAATAAGTATGCTTACTGAGCAATACACTTCTATGAGCCAACTTTGGGAGGGAGATCTAGACTGAGCCCAGTAGATCCCTGAGTGGAAGAGATGGGGGCTAAGTTCCCTGGGGAGGGCAAGCAAGCTAAAATCTACAGGACACAATACCAGAAAGGAAGGACCCACACCTCACTGCCCGCCATGAAAATGTTTCAGAGATTTGGAAAGCACAGCCCTCATGTCTTTAGCTGAGTTCATGGGGAGGCAGAAATTATCTAGAGCCCAGCCAAAAAACCACCTGAAGGACTCTCCCCTCTCTAAAGAAATCTTCAGAATTCATGCAATCCAAATTATAATCTCTGTTCCCACCAGTTATAATGAAAGAACTTCATAATTCTCAGGGCATTGTATGGAATGTTGAGAGGGGCTTTACTTCAGCAACTGGGCAAATGAGCCTTAGATTTAGATGGTGTTCTAATACTGTCTAACAAGGCTTATAAAAAAGACCAGAAAGGATGAAACCATCTTCAAGTAACCTAATTGAAACCTAGAATAAAGATCAAAACAATTATAAGAAACAAAAATATCTTCTACACAAATCACAGGGTCAGTCATCCAATCAAATTTACCAGGCATTAAGAAAAAAAAGGGCAGGAAAATACAATCCATACCAAACAAACAAAACTGACCCAGAGCTGACTCATTTTATAATTAGCAGAAAAGTACAATAAAATAATTATTACACCTGAATTACATATGTATTCCAGGTGTTCAAAAGCTAAAGGAAAGGCTGACTGTATTAAATAGGGACAAACACAGAATATAACAAAACAATTAAATTTTTAGAGCTGAAAGCTACAATTTTATGGATTAGTGAACAGAAAGAATAGAAATACAAAATAGTCAAAAGTAAACACAAAGAATAAGAAGACTGAAAAAATTAATAGCATCAAGTGTACCTTGGGAGAACATCAAGTAGCCTTATATAAGTGTAGCTGGATTGTGAATGGAAGTCGGGAAAGGGTGGAGGGGGTAAGAAAAAATTTTGAAAAAATAATGGCCAACATTTTTCCAAATCTGAGGGAAAACATAAACCCACATGTTCATTTGCTTATGTAGAGATTTAGAGATATTGAGACACTAATTTATTAGTATCCCTTAGATTGCCAGTGGTAGATTAAGGATAATATCCAGAAACATGTCTATCAATCCAGATAATTTTGATCACATCCTGACATCTATTCTTTAATATTGATACTGTTCCACATGAAATTATACTTCCAATGATTCAACTTTAACCTGTTTATTTTTTGCTCAATCTTCTTATTGTAATAATTAAAAAGAGTCTATGTAAGAGAAAGATGGTTTTTATATGAAAGATGATAATAAGTTTTAAAAATTCATGGAGTTTTTCCTATAATAGAGTTTACATGAGAAATAAATATTATAGAGCAACTTATATTTTTGTATTGATAGTGGACACTATTCAAAAACAAACCAAAAAAACAAATAAACAACAACAGAAAGAATACAATCTTGCAATCTCCCTGGGGTAGTTTAACTTCATGGTTGCGAAACCAGGCTGGTCAAAATTCAGCTCTTTCACTTACTAGCTAAGTTACGTTAACCAAGTAAACTCCCCCTTTTGTTGAATCAATTTTCTTATCTTTAACTAGAAAATAATGAGTTGATATAAGGGTTAAAAGAGGTAATATTTATAAAAAACTTAGAATAGTGTCCAGCTCATGTTAACCACTACATAGGTTTGATAAATGACAAGTGGGTGACTTGACATTTTATTTAATATCCCCAACCTTTTCCTTTTCCTTGAATGAAACATTTTTGTACATTTTTTTCTCATTTCACTTTTTTGCCTTTCATATCTCCTTTCACTTTTAAAGTCGTTTTAGTATAAATTTATCATAAAAGTATATTCTTATTTTTATGACTGTACTCATTTTGTCATGTGATACATCATACCTTTTCATTTAATCTTTTATTTGAGTACTTCATATATTATTAAATATTTTAAATTAATTTTGTCATAATTATTTCATAACACATAGCTTGTTTTTTTAGAAATCTCCATGATAAAGAATGCTATAGTAAGTGCCCTTATGATAGATACTTACATTCTCCTTTTTTGCTCAAAGGTCTTTCTCCACTTTGGCTCCAACCCTAGTGATGGCTCTGCCTCCAAACACATCCCAGTGCCCTCTTCGGGAAGTCAGTCTCCTCTCAGACACACTAGTTCTCTGGCCACTATTTCTCCTCCCAAACTTCATCTAACATGTCAAAAAAAATTGCCTGCTTATGCAGCTTATTCTCATCTACTTCACAGACTCTTGTTTTTTTTTTTAACTGAATTTTGGGGGGTGTCCTTTGTTAATGCAGTTATATGTTTCAGTTATACTATTCTATACTACATTATCTGTATCATGTGTTCACTACCCCAAGTCAAGTCTCCCCCATTCATCCCCCCTTTACCCTCTTCTATGCCCCCTCCCTCTTCCTCTCTGGTAATCACGATACTGCCACCTGTGTCTATGATGTTTTTATTGTTGTTGTAATTTGCTCAATCCCTTACATAGACTCTTAAGACTTTACTCTGACCTCTGCCATTCTACCAAAACTGTGCTGTAGAATATCACAAGTATCAGACTGATGAATTCATCAATTTGGTATTTGTGATACCAATATAATAACAAATACCAATGGCATTTTTTAACTCTGTACCACATAAAATTGCTGATTAAAACCCCATCACCTCTTCCTTGACATTTTCTTCCTTTGGATTTTATGACTTTCTTAAAAATGATTTTTCAATGGTCAGTGACTGAAAACTCCACTGAAGATGCCATTGTTAGATAGGACAAGGGTCTTGGGGTCCGGGCAGTTCTTCACTCAGTGATATTCTTGCCAAATGTTCAAATGTAGCATAGTATTTTGCAGACTCAGCTATCATCTAGTCAGCTTGACCAGAACCAAAATAGATAGGTTTAACTCACTGCAAAAAATAAATCAACATGTTGTTAATCAAATACTGTATATGAGCTATAGCTAAGCCTCCCTTTTGGAGGAAACAAAGCTTTGAATATAAATTTCATCTCCTTTACTTGCAGCAAGTAAATAAAACTACCTAAGAACATACCTGGTTCTGGACTAGAACCCCTCAAGTGGCAAACTCCTTGAGCTTGGTGACAGTTGGACTAAACAGTGACAGTAGGTGTTTACCTAACCTAAATGTCTAGATTATACAGCTTCGAGTGCTGCTGATAACAGGGCTAAAGTGCTAACAGGAATCTTCCTCTCATTTTTTATGTTGGCTTCTTGAGTGAGACCTTCCCTTCTAAGTGGTGAATTGTCCAGCAGCAGCTTCAAATTCAACACTTTACACTTAGCACCATTCCAGCAAAAAGAGCATCTCTTCCGTTACTCCAGAGAATTCCTTAGTGGGGTCTCACTACTCTCTTTTTACTCACAAGCAGATGTCTGAAGCAACCACAACACATGGGTGCTATTGATGAATATGTATTCATCAAAATATATAACTATGTAAATATTATATGAAATATCTATTGTTTATATATTTATGTATTTAGCAATATATTGCTTTTATTCCATTCCCATTACCCTACTCCAGGTTCCTTAACTCTTATTGGGATTATTCCACTATTCTCTTCATTGGCCCCCTTGGCACCTTGTCCTAACGTGCATTTCTGCTGTTACACTCTTCCTAAAGCACCATTTTAATCATGTCATTCCCCGTGCTAATAAATTTTCAAAGGTTTCTCATTAACTATTAAAGTC
This sequence comes from Artibeus jamaicensis, assembly GCF_021234435.1. Classification (NCBI taxonomy): domain Eukaryota; kingdom Metazoa; phylum Chordata; class Mammalia; order Chiroptera; family Phyllostomidae; genus Artibeus; species Artibeus jamaicensis. Next base: position 49,635,538 of record NW_026522030.1, read on the forward strand.
TACCCAACTTAGATTGCCATTTAGATCTTCTCATACTGTGGCCTTATGTAACTGTCTGGTATTTGACCCCAATCTCCCACTTCCATGTCACGACTTTTCTGTAAAGTTACTGTTCTTTTAAACCAAATTAAGACAAAGATCCTCCGGGTAACCTTTAACAAGCCACTTGACCTTTCCATGCTTTTGTAGTGAGGACAAATGAAAATGTTGCTCTGCATATTGTTTGACTGGTTGCATTGTTGAATTTCTCAGTGCAAAGGACTTTGAGCTCCTCAGATTAAATACACTCTATGAGTGCAGAACATTGTGTCCACTGAGCCAAAAATAACTGTAGGTTAATAACTACCCCAGATTCCTAATTGAAAAACCCAGGTGCTGTCTGGCAGACAACATTCATTATTGTGTTTTAATTTCCTACATGGAATTAAACTTTTATTCTTTGCCTTTCAAGTATCTTTCCAAGTCTGACTCCATTGTATCGTGCTATCCTTTTTAGATAGGTAGGTTTCATTAAAAAACATGCACAGTTTAATCAGTCCTCTTCAGCAAGCTCTGAATTGTCTTACGGCATTGATTGTGATGTATCTAAACAAATCCCTTCAGAAGAGGTCAAAGACCAGCTGGAGCTTCTGTGTTATTCCAATTCTAAAGATGCTCTATTTTTCCAGCTTTGCTTTTTGAGTGAGTTTGGCCATGTGCTTCTAGCTTACATCCTGAAATAAATTATCACATGAACCAAAAACAACATCTTTGATTTTTACACAGAAAACCTTCATTTCGTGATGTTTCATTCTAAAGAATATCTCTCTTGGACCTGAGAAAATGGGATGCCTTCCCAGTGGACACTCTTGCTCCATACAGATAATGACATTGAACTGTCTATGCAGCCAACACTATATTCAGTCGACTTTGCTACCTCTCTAGTGCCAGAGAAAGTCACATTACTCTAAACTGCTACTTTCACAGGTTAGTCTGATCTTCTTGGCTACTATATAATGAAAAAAAAAGACTCCTGAGGACTTTTGAGATTTTTTTCAGATACCCATGACTCATGTTCCAGGAGCATGTCTTTGTACTTGGATCTCTCATGTGTCTACAATACTTTATCTGGCCACGCCAGATTGATTTCACTTCTCTAAATATTCCTCCTGCTTTCTTTAGATAATTTACAATTAATATTTTAAAATAATTACTCACCATAATAAGAGTAAAATGTGTTATGTTATTTGTACCACCATTATTGCTGTCGGGTCACAGAGTGTAGGAGAACAGTTACCAATACAGGCTCTGAAACCAAGCTGCGCAGAAATGAAGGCAAGTCTACCAAGTCTATGCAATATAATAGTGACAAGGTTACTTAAACTCTCTAAGCCTCAGTTTTTCATGTATAAAATAAGACAATTTACAAAATAGAAGTATAATAATCAAATGAAGGCATATACGTTAAGGAGTCCCCAGAGTATCTTCTTCAACTAAAGAACACAGTAAGTCTTATTTACTCATTTCCATTGACTTATTGCATTTAACATAAGGCCTGCTAGGATCTTCAAGTTAACATAAAAGAAACTGGAGCTTTCTAATCTTACTTAGAGCTAGCTCAGGAGCTCAGGAGTGACACGGCACAGTGTAGCCTGAATCCCAGGCATTATGATTCCAATCCTACGTTATTCCCATGTTGGTCATATACCATTTATAAGTACTTGCCAAGGAAAGATCTAGATAAATAGATATTATAAGCTTTAATGCAACTTCTGTTTTCTGAGTGAAAAGCTAAGGCAAAAAATAATATTTGGGCTTTTTGGAAAATAATATGAGGTTCTAGAGATACCTGATAATTTATGTTTTCTGGTTTGCGTTAACCTTGTACATACATAAATCTAAGAGTCCAGACACAGTGAACTAGAAAACTCTATAAACCAGGGGTGTCAAAACTCCTTTCACCGGGGGCCACATCAGCCTTGAGGTTGCCTTCAAATGGCTAAAATAATTTTAGGACTGTATAAATGTAACTACTCTTTAACTGTTAAGAAGTTGAAATTACATTCAGCCCTTTGAAGGTAACCATGAAGCTAATGGGATTGCTGGTGAAAATGAGTTTGACACTCCCACTGTAAACCATATATAGGCATTTGCATGCACTGTATACTTGGCTTAAATTGAGGGTTATTTCTGAAACAGTGGTTCTTAAAATTCCAATGATATTACCTGACAAGTAGCATGATGCTACCAACATAATATGATACATTGTATTATTCTACCTGCATTGCTATAACAGAATACCATAAACAGGGCCATTTAAACAAAATACATTTATCTTCTTACAGTTTTACAGGCTAGAAGTCCAAGATCGAGGTGCTAACAGGGCTGATTTATTGTGAGGTCTCATTCCCCAGCTCGCAGTAGGCCTCTTCTATGTGCTCTTGCATTCTTTGTGTCTCTTACAAGGATACTGATTCTCTTGGATCAGGACCCTACGGTTCCATTTATGTAACATTAATTACATCCTTAAAGAGGTAATTAATACAAACATACCAGGAGTTAGGGCTTCAAAATAAGAATTTGAGGTGCACACAATTTAGTCCATAATATTGCCATGCCCTATTAATCCAAATTAAAGATCTGTTTTAAAAAGTAGAAGGTTCATTAAAAAAAACTGACCAATTCTTAGATTTTTAAGAACAGGTAGTGTTTAATAATATGTTGCCCAATTGTTTCTAAAATATATATTAAGATGAAACTTTGCTTACTACTTTCCATATCAGTATTCATATAAAATTGTAATTCATATATAATTGCATGACAATAAAATTATATGTACTGTTTTTAAAATGTGTGATGAATTCTGAAGGTTCCATGTTACTCTAAGAGTTGAAACAATATATTTTCATATGGCAATATAATTTTTTTCAAATGTGTATCAGTATCTATATAGCTAACAAATCTAACTGTACTGGCTTCTATGATCGATCAGTTCTGTTTCTACTCATGATGTTTCAATATGTTTTCTGCCATCTACTGACACTACTTCCCACTAACAGCTGTCAGTTGTCACCCCTCTTCAAAAATGGCCCTTGACTGGAGAAAGCTGTCTAGCCCTCTGTCATAGCCTATGCCCCCAGGAATGCTTCTGTCCCATGACGGGTCTACTCAAAGGTAGAAACACCCATTCCCCTCAACACAACACAGGACAATTTTGAGGTGTGAGTCCATATTCACAGTTAGTACATCTCAGCCCATATTCTCACCCTGCCAATCCAGTTCCCTTTCTTTGCCTTCCCAAGAGCACACTGGATGAACCCAGCCTACCAGAGTAACAAATACTGTTTTAGTGCTGGTGAAGGCATGAAGTAATCAGACAAAATAAGGAAGAGTGTATTTCTTCCCTTCAAGTGGTACAGAGATGTGTTTTCAAAATTATGGGTAGTAAAATTATTTTAGTCTGGCATGACTCCTTTTTTCCAAATATAGCCACAAAATTAAGAATGTCGATGGTCTGCCAAGTAGTAAGAACAAGAATTTATTTGTGAAATTTGGTCACAGTTTCATTGATTTATTTCTCTAAGAAATCTAGGAAAGCATAAAATCAACTAAGTTTTCTTCATGGAAAAATAATTAAGAAATTATAGAACAATAATTCTATCAATAATCTCATACTTTATAAAATTTTTATAAATTGCAAAATAATTGGACTCACACTGCCAAAAGTGTATGCCAAAATTACTTTGTGGTTTTTAAAGGGGCTGTGTCATTTGTCTCTCCTGCTGCAGGGGCTTATTAAGGGTCTTTTCATGTGCTGGCCACCATAATTGGTGCTGCTTTTGCTCACGTACTATGCTCCCAAGTATTAACTTCATGCCTGGAAAGTCACAGGCCACTGAAAACCACTTCCTGCACAAATGAGAAGTTACTGCACTTGGGTTCATGGCACCTGAACTCAACTGCCAGTTCTGCCCCAAGTGTGAGTTGTGGAAATTTCCCTGAACTTTTCTACTTTAAAGGAGGCTTAACTGTAAATTAAGGCTGGAGATACTAACAGACATATCATGACATATGTAATGAGACTTCAGTAAGATAGTTTATACAGAAAATTAATATAAAAATGAATAACAATAAATTTTGGACTCATTTTGTATTATTCATACAATGTAGAATACAAAACTATAATGAAAATTTAAAAATACTATTAAAAGAGCCTTAGCATCCCCTCAGACTGAATTTGAGACAGGTTTCTTCCTAAATCTAGGGCCCATGCCCTCCCCTTTTTTAGAACATTTACTTTTTAAAAATTTACAAATTCTTTTCCTGTCCCTTTGAGATATCAACCTTTTAAAAAAACAGTTTTAAATTGCTTTGGGTAGTATGGACATTTTGATGATGTTAATTCTTCCAATCCATGAACACGGTATATGTTTCCATTTGTTTGTGTCTTCCTTGATTTCTTTCTTCAGGGCTGTGTAGTTTTCTGCATACAGGTTTTTTACCTCCTTAGTTAGGTTTATTCCCAGATATTTTATTATTTTTTTTGCTATATCAAATGGAATTTTTTCCTTGATTCCTGCTTCTGCTGATTCATTGTTGGTATACAAAAATGCCTTTGATTTCTGGATATTGACTTTGTATCCTGCTGTTTTGCCAAATTCATTAATTAGTTCAAGCAGTTTTTGGGTAGAGTCTATAGGATTTTCCATGTACACTATCATGTCATCTGTAAACAGTGACAGTTTTGCTTCCTCCTTTCCTATTTGGATGCCTTTTATTTCCTTTTCCTGCCTGATCGCTGTGGCCAAAACTTCTAATACTATATTGAATAGAAGTGGTGAAAGTGGACATCCTTGTCTTGTTCCTGATCTAAGTAGAAAAACTTTTAGTTTTTGCCCATTGAGTATGATGTTGGCTGTAGGTCTTTCATATATGGCCTTTATTATATTGAGGAATGCTCCCTCTATTCCCATTTTTCTGAGTATTTTTATCATAAATGGGTGTTGTACCTTATCAAAAGCTTTTTCCGCATCTATTGATATGATCATGTGATTTTTGTCTTTGCTTTTGTTTATGTGATGTATTACATTTACTGATTTGCGAATATTGAACCATCCTTGCATCCCTGGGATGAATCCCACTTGGTCATGGTGTATGATCTTTTTGATATATTGTTGGATGCGATTTGCCAGTATTTTGTTGAGGATTTTAGCATCTATGTTCATCAGCGATACTGGCCTGAAAAGTTTTCTTTCTTTGTTGTGTCTCTATCTGGTTTTGGAATTAAGATGATGCTGGCTTCATAAAAAGAATTTGGGAGTTTTCCATCCTTCCTGATTTTTTTGGCATAGTCTGTACAGAATAGGGGTTAGCTCTTCCTTAAATGCTTTGTAGAATTCTCCTGTGAAACCATCTGGTCCAGGGCTTTTGTATGATGGGAGTTTTTTGATTACTGCTTCAATTTCATTTGCTGTTATTGGTGTATGCAGGTTTTCTGCTTCTTTTTCATTGAGTTTTGGAAAATTATATTTTTCTAGAAATTTGTCCATTTCCCCTAGGTTCTCAAATTTCTTGGCATACGGTTCTTCATAGTAATTTCTTACAATCCCTTCTATTTCTGTGGTATCAGTTGTAATCTCTCCTCTTTCATTTCTGATTGTGTTTATTTGTGTCCATTCCCTTCTTTTCTTGATGACCTTACTTAAAGGCTTGTCTAGTTTGTTTATCTTCTCAAAGAACCAACTCCCATATTCATTGATTTTTAGAATTGTGCTTTTAGTCTCTATGTCATTTAGTTCTGCTCTGATCTTGGTTATTTCCTTCCTTCTACTTGCTCTGGCCTGTCTTTGTTGTTGTTCCTTGAATTCTTGCAGGTGTAGGGTTAGGTTGTTTGTTTGAAATGTTTCTATCTTCTTTAGGTAGGCCTTTGCAACAACATGGATGGAACTGGAAAGCATTATGCTGAGTGAAATAGGCCAGGTGGTGAAAGACAAATACCGTATGATCTCACCTTTAACAGGAAGCTAAACAACAAAACAAACAAGCAAGCAGAATATAAACAAAGACACTGAAATAGAGAATAGGAGGACATTGACCAGAGGGGAAAGGGGAGGTAACTTAAGGGGAAAAACAGGGAGGGATTTGGAGGAACAAGTATGAAGGACACAAGGACAAGAACTAAGGGGGGTGGAAATGGGAGGGAGGTGGGGAGCACAGGGCGGGTTGGGCTGGGATGGGAGAAATAGACAGAAAACTGTACTTAAAAAATAAGTAAATAAAATTAAAAAAATAAATAAATAAACTTACCTTGCCCCTAAATAAATAAATAACCAGTTTTACAACCCAGGGCTATCTTTCTCAAAAATCTGGGAGGCATTTATTTGAAATGTGATCATTACGGAAGATAGGGCACCTGCCGTTCCCACCCACCCCCCTCTCTGTGGGGTAGGGTAGGACCCAAACCGAGATAGATGGGTGCCTTGTTCCAATTACCTCCTTTCATGAAGATAAGAGAAAACTTCCTTTTCCCTCTGTAAAGCTAATCAGCAAACAGGAATAGATAGCCCTTGCTGTCTCTTTCACCCCAAGGTATAAAAAGTTTGCCACATTTGTTTCAGTAGAACTGAGTACAGACCGAGTCCTAGCCCCTCTCTCCTACCGTAAGAACACTGAATAAAGTTTTTCTTCTCTGTTTAACTTTGGCCGATGCAATATTTGCTCTGACAATGCCAACTACAATCCATTACCAAAAGCTATCATTTCAGATATGTTTTAATATACGTAAGGGAAAGAAGCAGAAGGATCAAGTATACAGTGGAGAAATCAGATGGGACCCAGAAAAGCAGGTAGCAACTAGTTGAAAAATATTTTCATTAAACACTGGCTGTTACCCATAGAGTTACAGAGATAGAGAGGAGAATGTTCTCTCAGAAATTATAGTACCTCGGGACACAATTTTTAGCTAAGAGGCTCAGGCTGAGGCTGCACATGCTCAGCGTTCCAGGGGTCATATATTTTGCCAGACATATTAGAAAAATAAATAATGAAAAGGAGGTAGTATTCCCCCCAAATTGTACAAATGTCAAAATATATAGCCACCTTCCTGAGTGTTATTGTGCCTTGCTGTCTAACCCAAGCAAAATCATCATTCCTTCTGTCAAAACACACAGAAAATAATGTGTAAAGAACAGGAGGAAATCTTTCATATTTTCAGTGATGAATTAACACCATGATGGTCCCTGCACTCGGCTACTCTTCTCAGCGAAGTCAAGCAAATTGAAAGATTACATAGAGGATGCCAAGAATTAATAACCTCTGAAAAGATAGTTACTTTTAGATCATGCTACAAAGTCACTGAAGTTTACAAGGGGGCTGACTCAAAAGATCCTGCTCACTAGAAACATTCATGTGTATAATTATTTCTTGTTTCCTAAGCACGGGCACTCAGTGTTTCCAAAACTGACATTAGGATGCTTATTAAAATTAAGTTTTTCTCTATTATTGTAAAATTAACATTTAAATTTGAAAGACAATTTAAAACATGCGAAAAAAGAAATTAGAAATTTACAGCAATCTATAAATCCATATTTTAGTAATATCCATTACTAGCATTTCTATAACATTTACTTCTATGTATGCATAAAATATTTATTTATTTTTATTCTTTTAATTTAAATGTATTTATTTTAATTGTTGTTCGAGTACAGTTTTCTGTCTTTTACTCCCATCCCAGCCCACCCCCTTTAGTTTTTGTCCATGTCTCCTTTATACTAGTTCCTGTAAACCTTTCCCCTTTTCCCCTGAAATTCCCTCCCCTCTCCCCTCTGGTCCCTGTCAGCCTGTTCTCTATTTCAGTGTCTTTGGTTATATTTTGCTTGCTTGTTTGTTTTGTTGCTTAGGTTCCTGTTAAAGGTGAGATCATATGGTATTTGTCTTTCACCACCTGGCTTATTTCACTCCGCATACTGCTTTCCAGTTCCATCCATGTATGCATAGAATATTTAGCATAGTCTGATAGTACAAGGTTTTAGCTTGTACCATAAAGCAGGAATTATTGTAACCACTGTATCAATACTGTACATTTAATTTTCACAATACCCTATGAAATGGGCACCATTCTTATTCATATTTTACAATCAAGGAAACAGGCACAGAATGGTTAAGTGAGTTGCCCAAGTTCACAGAGTTAGTAAATGATCAGGCTAGATTTTAGTAAGACAGTCTGGCTTCATGGTCCAGGCTGTTAAACAATGGTCATCATAACAAAAATCTTTGTTTTAAGAAATTTGGTTTGTCAAACTTTTGCATTTTATATACCATTTAATGGTGAGTTTTTATAGTTATATTTTTCTGCTTATCTTCTTTGAATAAATTTCTGGAACAGGGCTGCTTAGACAAAGAACATGCCAGTCTTTAAAACTTTGATGTATGTTTTTAAACTGTCCTCAATACTGCATTACCGCTTTTATTCAATTTATACTGTAACAAAGAGCCCCTTCAATTTCCCTTCTCATGATAGATGGGTTGCTACTCTACACCTAGCTGCACTGTATCTGAAAATTTAGGCTAAGACAACACATACTGGAAATATAAATTACTCTATACTTGTCCCTTATTCACTAGTCAAGACACTATAGAGAAGCACTTGCGCAAACTTCACTATCTGGCTATTTTTCATAGAATTTGAAAACAACTCTTCATCTTCAGTGAATCACATTAATTTTATTAATTCAGGACATAATAGGTGCTGGCTACTCTGTAGGCACAGACAATAATGCAAAGACAAATGATGAAGTTTCTTCCCTTCAGTAGCTCGGTATGGAAGGAGGACGTTATCTATTTAAACAGTAAATATATATGGTAGAGCAGTGGCCTTGTTATTTATAAGCAGACTATTATAATTACTATTGTAATAAGCAGACTATTACAATATTGCAGAGGGGTGAATAGAAACATACTATTAACTGACTGAAGTGCTCCAGAATCCTTCACTGTGCAGTTATCTCTTTTTTAATTATTCAATTTATTGGTTGATTTTGCTTAATAAGATTCTATAGGTCCCCAGTGTACATTTCTGATCCATGCTCTGTATATTGTCTTATGTACCCACCAACCAAAGTCAAATCATCTTCTGTCCCCCCATATTTGACCCCCTTTACACTTTACTACTCCCTAAACCCCTTCCTCTGGTTTCCACAATACTGTTGTCAGTATTGGTGAGTTTCAACTTTATATCCCACATATGAGTCAAACTATCCAGCTCTCAGCTTTTTCTGACTGCCATTTTGCTTAGGATGATATCCTCAGGGTCCATCCATGTCATTACAATTGGCAGTATTCCATCTTGTCTTATGTCTGAGTAGTGTTCCACAGTGTATGTGTACCATGTTCTCTGTCCAATCATTTCTCAAAGGACCCTTCGGTTGTTTCCACATCTTGGCCACCATGAATAATGCTGCAATGAACACAGGGGTACATATATCTTGGTAAAGAAATGTTCCCAAATTTTGGGGGTAGATATTCAGAAGAGGGGTTACTGGGTCATATAGTAACTCTATTCAGTTTCTTAAGGAACCTCCATACTGTTTTCCACAGTGGCTGTACCAGCTCACATTCCCACCAACAGTTATGTTTTGAGTTGAGACATAAATGGAAAGAGCGTTTGGTAGGTATAAAGAAATCTGAAGGACATACGTGAGCCAAGGAATATGATAAAGCAAGAAGCAAGCCACAAACACATCAAAGTACATAATGTTTTCTGGGCTTTTATGTTGCTGTTGTTACGAGTTGAAGGCAGTAGTGAAAAACACAGTTGGTTTTCCCAGCTATAAATACAAAGTTCATCACCTATGTATGTAAACAACTTGTCTATCAGCTTTCTAATCAACACCGCCCCAAGAGGACCAGGTATTTCCATTAATAAAATTTACTCTGCACAAAAAAATAATAAGCTAGTCATTAAAAAGTATATTAAGTATTTCCTGTGTACCTGATACTGTTCTAGACACTACTGAAAGAGTGATCTGTTCAACCCTTCTAAGGAAGGAAGATTAAAAAAAACAAACAAATATGTAAAAAGATTGATATAATGATGGATTCTGAAAATAAAACCAGACTTTGATAAACGAGATGCATGTAGCCAGGCAAATATCTGGGGAGCACATTGCAAGCAGAATAGAAACTATAGACAGGAGGCAATGGTCATAAAAGAGGGCTAAGTGATTGTTCTAGTGATGATTGATTGGTACCTTCAGTCTATTATGTTTTTTGCAAGATTACTTGATACCTCCTTATTAATTTTTTGTCTGGTTAGTGAGTGTGTGCTAAAATTTTAAGAAGTATCATTTCATTTTCATTCACATGTGCTGAGGAGTTACTGAAATTCTTCACCAGTCATCAGATATCTTCTTTTTTCATCCCTGGTTGCAGGGTGACCAATACCAGCTCCCTTCCTAGTCCCACTGTTCCCAGGCAGCCTCACTTCTAGCTTCCACCTTATTCAGCCACATTGTGTGAGGCCTCATGATACAACATTAACAGGTGATGTTTCCTTCAAGGATTTTTCCATTGAGAAATGATTATAAAACTATGTTTCTCATTGAAATTCACCTTTCATTCTGTGTCCACAACTGAGTTTCCCTCATTCGTACAACTTCATCTCAATTGGACAACAATTGGTATTTGTCAGTAGCTTTGCATTCTTTTTGTTTCTTTTCCTTTTTCTAGAGCATTATGCATTTTTTAGAATGCACATTGTGAATTAATAATGAGTACACAACTCTATATTTTAATTATCTTTAATGCATTTTGTCTAAATATAATAATTCTATATAATATATATGTTTATTATAATAAATATTAACTATTTTGACCAAAAAATTGGTTTCCTTACCCTAAGCTGTATAGTGCAATCATCACCATATATGATCATGAATAATTCTAGTGATGGAAATTTTAGGAATTGTGATAGTCACTTGTACCCGATTTATGTGAACATTATCTTTAAGGAAAAGGAGACTAATTAGCTAACTGTTTCTCAAATGGATCATTGTACATTTACCTTTGCCTTTTGAAAATGTTTCCTAAAAATTTTAAATACTCTTGCTAGCACTATACAGTGAATACTAAATGTTTGTGCTTGTCTAGCTTGGAGAAGAAAGTTCTTTAGGGTTTTCAAGTTGCTTGGAGATTGTCACTTGATGTATTGCTTTAATCATTTTGTTGTTTTAATCAACATGCACATTTGCTCAGAGAGATCTGATGAGCATAATATAATGAATGCCAAAAATAACAAGCAGGAAAACCTCTGGGTCCTTTCCAATTCCAAAATATAATGTAATCTCTAAACCAAATGAAGGTGTCCCTGGCCCAATTTGTTCAAAGCAACGTAATCAATTTATCTCCTCCCAAAGAGAAATAAAGGGAAGGAAATTGTAAAGGTAGTGAAGCCTCCAATATATTCACAGATGGTCTGAACACATCAAATAGATGTCACTTTCACTTGAAGAAAAGCACATTAGAAATAAATGTTTCAGAGATACATAGCAGTCTCCTTTTAGTCAATGTTCTAAAATAAAATAAAATATACTTAAACATCTGGAGGTAAATTAACCATAGTGGAATCTACTTTTAAAATTCGTATTCAAATAACATACATAATTCTTCTAACAATTATGATACCAGGTACTGTTTATTATATGTTTGCTAAATGGTAGAGCATAAAAATGTTATACCATGGGGATGTAATGGACAGCAGAGTGACTATAGTTAATAATATTGTATTGCATATCTGAAAGTTGTTAAGAGAATAGATCTTAAAAGTTCTCATAAGACTGTGGGGGGGGGGAATGGGAGGGAGGTGGGGAGATGGGCCGGAGGGGGGGGCTGGGATGGGAGAAATTGACAAAAAAAAAACTGTACTTGAAAAATAACTAAATAAATTTTTTAAAATGTGAAAAAAAAAGTTCTCATAAGAAAAAAATAAAATATTTTGTAACTATGTATAATAATTGGGATTAACTTTTATTATGATGTTATTATGATGATCATTTCACAATGTATATAATATAGAATCATTTTGTTATACCCCTAAAACTAATACAGCATTATATCTCAATTATACCTCAAGTTAAAATAAAAAGTTAGTGATTTTTTTATTTTTATTTTTTATTGCATTTGATTAATTATGCTATTATAGTTGTCCCAATTTTTCCCCCTTTGACCCCCTCCACCCAGCACATCTCACTCCCTTAGGCCATCCCCACACCTTGGTTCATATCCACGGGTCAAATGTTATCCTATGTTAATCCACATAAGAATCTGAATCTTCCCTGAATGTTTTCACTTTCATTTAATTTATTTGTTTATTTGTTCTTAGCATAATAATATTATTTTGTTCCTCTTTTTTACCCTTATTCCCTTCTTTAGTAATTGTTTGAGGGTCTTCTTTTAATTAAACCTTTGTGTGACTTCCCAGGCTATCATGGGATTCACTTGGTAATTATGACATGTTATAACTGGGATTCTCTTTTCTATAAATGGAATCTTCAATGGTAGTGATTGTTTTCTTTAATCTTCATAACCACATCATTTAGTTAATGTCAACTACATAAATAAAAATAAATAAAGTATTTTCTTTCTTATATGTTTACTGCATTTCTCAACAGAAAATTGTATAAAGGACACATGGACAAAAACTAAGGGGGTGGAAATGGGAGGGAGGTGGGGAGCACTTGGGCGGTGGGCTGGGATGGGAGTAAAAGACAGAAAACTGTACTTGAACAACAATGAAATAAAAAATAATTTAAAATTTTTAAAAATTTAAATCAATTAGAACAGGGCAAAGGATAAAAAAGAAAATAAATTCCTATTACTGATAAGAATGCATTAGGCTCGTTTTTCTCTTTTAAAATGATGAATACAGGGTGGGGGAAAATTGGGCTTACAGTTGCTTATATGGAAAACAATACAATAAATAATAAGTAAAAGTATAAGGTAAAACTCTGTGATTTAGATACATCTGACTGTAAACCTATTTTTGTCCTATTCTATATTCTAAGGCTTTCAACACATCTAAATCAATTGAAATATCATTTTAACTTACTTCAAAATTGCATGATTACAGTGTTAAATTATTTATGATGATTTGAAGACTCTCGATTTTTTTCTGATCTTTAATACTCATGCTCCTAATGTCAATATGTTGATAAGGTAGTTCTCTGAAATTATTTTAAAATGAAAGATTATTTCCCATTTTTAAGGAAAGCAGGAATGAATTCAGAAGAATATAATTCTTAAAAAGAGGCAGACTCAACAATAGGAAAGTAGTCTAACCAATTAAAAAACTGGCAAAAGTACTTAACAGACATCTCACCAAAAAAAAAAAAAAAAAAGATATGTAGGATGGCACATAAGCACATGAAAAAACGGTCAATATTATATCCCATTCAGAAATTTCTAGTTAAAATAATGAGACACCATCACTGCAAAATGATACGGCTATTTGGGGAGATAATTTGGTAGCTTCTTACAAAAGTAGACATGCTCATAACCATACAATGTAATAATCATGTTCTTTGGTAATTATTCAAATAAGTATAAAACTTATACCCACACACAAAAACCATGCACAGATATTTATAGCAACTTAATCCATCCCTGAAATACACATTGGTGGAACAAATCCATGTCAGCATTAGCAAAGGCACTAATAGGTGAACTATAATGTGGAGCAGTGGGCAAACTTTAGACTAACCCAGCAACCCTGAATGCTAGAAAGAACAGTTTGGGACATTTTAACTGGTACAGCAAATATTTTAAGAACTGAAGTGTGATTTGAACTGTTGCCCACAAGAGGTGAGACAAAACTCATAGTGTGAAAGGAATAGATTAATAGCCAACTAAAACAAAAATAAGGTTATATAAAAGATTATAATTGGACCCAGAGCCTATACAATATACATAGAATATTCAAAATATCCAAGATATAACCCATAATTACTCAACATAAAATAATCCAAGAATTTATGACCCATTATCAAGAAGAAAATAAGCAATTAAGAGATGTTGCTTTTGACTGAGTGTGCCCATCCAAAATTCATGTTGAAACCCTACCCCTAATGTGATGGTATGAGAAGGCGGGGCCTTTGGATGGCAGCTAATTACAGTTAGATGAGGTCATGAAGGTAAAACTCTCAGTAATGGGTTAATGGGATTAATGTCATTATAAGGGTCATAAGAGACTTTGCTCCCATGAGCTCGCTCAACCATATGAGGACCGAGGAAAAGATGGCTTTCTGTAAACTGGGAAGTGGGTCCGTACCAGATGCCAAATATGCTGCTGGCACTTTGATCTTGTATTTCTCAGCCTCCAGAACAGTGGGAAAAAAAGAAATAAGAAAAAAATGTACACTAATTTGATAGAGCTGTCCAAACTAAAACAGATGTCATTTCCAAGGTAAACCAAATATTCAAATCATCAAATGGATATTTAAAACTGGTATTGTAATTCACCTACATGTACCAAAAAGGACATGCTTAAAATTATTGGAGTAATCAACAGAGAAACAGAAACTGCCAAAAAAAAGAACCAAATGGAAATTGTGAAAAACAGTATGAAATTTTCTCAGAAAAATAAAAATTGACCTGCCTTTTGACCCAGCAATTCCACTGCTAGGATTATATCCTAAGAACCCTGAAACATCAATATCAAAGAACGTATGTACCACAATGTTCATAGCAGCACATTTACAGCAGCCAAGAGATGGAAGCAACCTAGGTGCCTGTCAGTAAATGAATGGATCAAAAAATTGTGGTACATATACACAATGGAATTCTATGCAGCAGAGAGAAAGAAGGAGCTCCTACCCTTTGCAACAGCATGGATGGAACTGGAAAGCACTATGCTGAGTGAAATAGGCCAGGTGTTGAAAGACAAATACCATATGATCTCACCTTTAACAGGAAGCTAAACAACAAAACAAACAAGCAAGCAGAATAAAAACCAAGACACTGAAATAGAGAACAAGGGGACAGTGACCAGAGGGGAAATGGAAGGGAATTTAAGGGGGAAAAGGGGAGGAATTTGGAGGAGCAAATATGAAGGACAGAGGGACAAGGACTGGGGGGGAGGAAATGAGAGGGAGGTGGGGAATATGGGGCGGAGAGGGCTGAGATGGGAGAAATAGACAAAAAACTGTACTTGAAAAATAACTAAATAAAATTTAAAAAGAAATTGTAGAACTAAAAGTTGTAATTTCTGAAATTAAAAAATATGTAATATGATGTCAATAGCAGAATATAAATATCAGAATATACAGTAAACTTGAGGATAATTAATAGAACTATACAACCTGAAGAAAAGAGAAAAAACTATTTCAATAAAATGAACACAGCTGCAGGATCTTGGAGTAAAATATTGCATAAATATCCAACAAATATTTTATTGAAGTGCTATAACAGAAGGAGAAAGAACTGAGAGAGAAAGAATAACCAGTGGAAGTATCTCTTAGGGATGAAAGCATTTTCAGATGAAGGAAAACTAAAAGAATTCAGCAACAGCATAACTTGCTCTATGGGAAATGACAAGGAAAGTCCTTTAAGTGGAAGAGAAATGACACCAGACTGGCAGTGTGGATCTTCGAGTGTAAAGTGATAATAAGAAATGGTAAATACTTGAGTAAATATTTTTTAAATCATTTTTCCTCTTATGTTCTCTAAAAATACATGTAACTCCTTATAGCAAATATAACATTGTCTGATATGATTCAGAATATGTAGGGATGTAATATATTTGACTTCTCTAACAAGCAAGTCAGTGAGGAAGATGTTAAAGGTACTTAAAAGGTTGCAAGGTTTCTACCTTTTATGTCATACTTAGTTCATACTTAGTTCTAGTTAACTGGGAATGATTATATGCTCTAGTATAATTCCCACAGCAAACACACACATACACACACACAAAAAAATATCAAAAAGGTCAAGGTAAATTAAAATGAAATAACAACAACTAATCCAAGAGAGGACATGAAAAGGGGGAACGGAGGGACAAAAAGGAAAGGAAACAAACAAAAACAAGCAATAAATTAAATGATCTATTCCAATCAAATAAAAAGAGATATTGATAATATGGATAAAAATCATGACATGTTATATGTTGTTTCTGGGAGGAAAAATTTAAGAAGATATAGGCTAAAAGTAAGTGATGAACCAATATACACCATGAAAACAATAAGCATAAGAAGACTAAGTTAACAGTTTCAATCTCAGTCAACTTCGTGACAGAGCTTATTTCCATAGACAAAAAGGGGCATTACATAATGATTAAAGGAACAAGAGGAAGACATGACAATTATAAATGTATTCACATCTAATAACAGTTCTTCAGAATACATCAGGAAAATTGAGAGTATTAAGGGGAGGAACATACAATTCCACAAATATAGTATAATTTAAGACCTGTCTGTTTCAGTAGTTAATGTAACTACATGAAATACCAATAAAGCTACAAAAAAATTCCTGAAATCAACCAATTGATTCTAATTGACATTTATAGAACACTACAACCTATAACTTCAGAATATATGTTCTTTTCAACTGTACATGCCGCTCATTAATTTGGACCACATGCAGGATCATAGAGAAAATCTTAGTAAAATATAAATGGATCTAAATTGATAAAGTATGTTCTATCCCAGTATTAAGTTAGAAAACTTTCAGAGTGGGGGAAACAGAAGATATTGCACAAAATGTACAAATTTCACATTAATGAGTTCTAGGGATCTGAAGTACAGCATGGTAATTAGTTGATGACACTGTATTATATGCTTCAAAGATGCTAAGAGAGTGCATCTTAAATGCTCTCACCACAAAAAAAGAAAAGGTAATTATGTCATGAGCTGGAAGTGTTAGCTAACACTGTGGTGGTAATCATTTTGCAATCTATTAATGTATAAAATCAACATTTTTGTACACCTTAAACTTACAGTGTTATATGTCAATTATATCTCAATGAAGTTGTAAAGAAAAACAAAATAAGTGCCAATTAGATAATTTTCTTTAAATGCTCTATTATAGTAAAATCTCAAATGCCTGAATATTACATTTTGTTGAATAGTATATGCATCAAACACAAACAGAAATTTGCATTAAATGACAATTACATTGATTATGTCATCTCTAGCATTGCTTATTTGTGTATTTTTCTACAAATTATATTCTAATGTAGCCCAGGCTGTCTACTCAGCTATACCCTAGAGTTGTGAGCAAAAGGTACTAGTTTTGAAATATCACACCTAACACGTATAGAGAATAATGCAATTTCTCCAAACAGTTATTTATTCTAGGTAGTCTAAATTTGGACTTAGGATCAGTTTTGGGAACCAAGTTAGAGAGTGAGTACCAAATTCTCCCTCACAAACTCATCAGATTCTCTTTAGTCCTTGGTCCCATGGTTGGTCTGAAAACAAAATTATAATCCTTTTATAATATTTCCCTTTTAAAAACCAAAGGTTGTACTTCACTTAAAGTCTGATATCACTTTCTATAAAAATGTAATGGCTAATATGTACTGATTACACAATGCTGGATATTTAAATGGTGTCTAGATATTATTTATTATATAAAATAGTCATATGAACACTAGTGCAAAATTTGTGTTTTCTAAATATTTTCTTGCCTATTAGCTCCTTATTATTGTGTGATTTACTTTTAACCTTTCTTGGAATTCTTTCACTATTACTTACCATCATTATTTGTTCTGTTTTTCATTAAAATACTCCAACACAAATAAAATTATTTTTGCAAAGTTAATCTAGTGGTTTTTACTACAATTGCAGTACTGTTAACATTAAAACTAAATTCATTGGATATTTCTTAAGCAAAATTGCACTGGGAATGTTAAACAGGCAGGGTTAAGTACAAGAGTGAGACCAGAATGAAATTCGAACTCAGGACCACAGAGAAGAGAAGATAGAAGAGTCTTTAACAGCTAGGGTGAGGGGTATTGTAGACCTTCTGTGTTTGCCAGGTGGCCTCACCCAGGAAAAAGTAAATTTTTTTCATATCTTTATAAAAGAAAGTAGTTTTACAACCCAGATCAAAGCACCCATCTCATTAGGCCCCTACCCTCTCCAAAGAGACCAGAAACAGGGGCTCTATATTCCTTGATGAATATATTTCATAAAAATAACTTCAAGGTTCTTGATAAACAGAGCCCTGAGTTGTAAAACTGACATGAAGCTTTTAAAAAAGATTTACATCCAAGAGAGCAGAGAAAAAAATTATAATTTCAAGTTTTATAAACTAAATGTTCCAGGGAAGAGGACCTCTGTGGTTAGGCCGTCTAGTTTCCTTAAGGATGATGAGAGAGGGAAGTCAGGAACCTGGGAGCAAAAAGGAGCCTGTTTAAATTTCCCTCAAGCTGAGGAGGAGGTGAACCTTCTTATCAATATCACTTGTTAAACAATTTCAGATTCAATTAGAAATGAATTTAGCACTTCGGGAATGTTGCAGCACAGGCTTGATAAGCACAGTGGATTAAACTAGAGAAAAATGAGTGGAATTTTCCCTAATTTACAGCAATCTACAGATGAAAGTTATCTTTATAAATTTGGGGGTAAAATGATTTAACTAATGTAATTAGAAATTCTTATATAAAAATGCATAGAATATGCTGTCAGCATATGGATTTCACACACAAAAGTCTTAATTGAACTAACCTAAGTTAATGCAATGCCAGGAAGAATTTTACACAGTACTGTGCATGATAAATATGATTTAATTTGGCTAGCAATTTGAAAATATAAAAATTGTACCATAGATAATGTTGTTGGAAGATACAACTGTTCTACTTTGACATTCTTTTGTTCCCCTAAAAGGGAGTTGACATTTTGAGAACACTTTTCCACTTTTTTCCAGTAGGCTATATCAACACAAGGTAAGTGGCACTTTTGTGAATCATGTTTATCTAAGCACAATCAATACAAATGAATATTAACAGGTTTTAATTTGTATCTCTCAGGTGACTAGTGATATTGAGCATTTTTTCATTTGTGTATGGGCCATGTATCTGTCCTCCTTGGAGAAGTGTTTATTTACTAATCCCCAGTGGGGGATTTTAACACCTCAATGTCAAGAATAGGTGGGTTGTCCAAACAAAATATCAAGGATATTGTGGCACTGAATGGCACTCTTGATTAAATGGACTTAATTAATATTTACAGAACATTTCACCCCAAAGAAGCAAAATATACATTCTTTTCACTGCACATGGATCCTTGTCAAAGACAGACCACATGGTAGAACACAAAACAAGCCTCAACAAATTCAAGAGAACTTAAATTATATCAAGCATCTTCTTGAAGCACAATGGCTTGAAACTAGAAACCAACCTCAAGAAAACAACAACAAAAAATTTAAGTACATGGAGACTGAACTAGATGTTATATAGATAATGAATGGGTTGACAATGAGATCAAGGAAGAAACCAATAAGTACCTGGAAATAAATGAAAATGAACACATAACAACCCCAAAACTATGGGACACAGCAAAAGTAGTCCAGAGAGAGAAGTTCATAGCAATAACATGACTACCCAAAGAATAGAAAAATCTCAAATAAACAACCTAAACTTATACCTACAAGAACTAGAGGAATAACAACAGACAAATCTCTGAGTAAGTAGAAGGAATAAAACAATCAAGATCAGAGCAGAATTAAATAACATAGAGGCAAATAAATGAATAAATAAATAAATAAATAATCAATTAATCCAGGAGCTGCTTCTTGGAAAATATAGAAAAATTGACTAACCTTCAACCAGACTCATCAAGAAAAAAAGAGAGAGAAACCAAATAAATAAAATTAGAAACAAAAGAGAAGTCACAACTGATACCACAAAAATACAAAGGATTGTAAGAAATTACAATGAACAACTGAAAGCCTACAAATTGGACAACCAGGGCAAAATAGATTGATTTCTAGAAACACAAAATCTTCCAAAATTTAATCAAGAAGCAGAAAGCCTGAATAGACTGATAATAACTACTGAAATTGAAACAGTAATTATAAACCTCCTGGCACACAAAACCCCTGGACCAAATGGCTTCATGGATGAATTTTGCCAAACATTCAATGAACTAATACCTATTCTTTTCAAACTAATGAGGAAGAGAAAGACCCCCAAACTCTTTTTGCAAGGCCAATATTATCCTAATTTCAAAAGTAGGTAAAGACACAACAAAGAAATAAAATTACAGGCCGATATCTCTGATGAACATAGATGTTAAAATCCTCAACAAAATATTGGCAATCCAGATCCAGCAATACATTAAAAAGGTCATGATGCACCATGACCAGTGGGGTTCATCACAGGGATGCAAGACTGATATAATATTTGCAAGTCAATAAAAGTAATACACCAAATAAATCAAATGAAAGACAAAAATGACATGATCATATCAATAGATGCTGAAAAAGCAGTTGATAAAACCTGGCACCCATCTATAATAAAAACACTCAACAAATTGGGAACAGAAGGAGCATTCCTCAACACAATAAAGGCCATATATGAAAAACCTACTGTCAACGTCACACTCAATGAGCAAAAACTAAAAGCTTTCCCCTTAAGGTCAGGAACATGACAAGGGTGCTGGCTTATACCACTCTTATTCGACATAGTACTGGGAGTTCCAGTCACAGAGATCAGACAAAACAAAGAAATAAGAGGCATCAAAATCTGAAAGGAGGAAGAAAAGTTGTCATTGTTTGCAGATGACATAATAGTCTACATAGAAAACCCTATAGTCTCCAGCAAAAGAAAAAATACTTGATCTAATAAGTGAATTTGTCAAAATAGTGAGAAGCAAAATCAATATTCAGAAATTAGTGGTATTTTGTACACAAAAAATGAACTATCCAAAAGAGAAATGGGGGGTGCAGAATCCCATTTATTATAGCAACAAGAAAAATAAAATATGTAAGAATAAATTTAACCAAGGAAGTAAAAGACCTATACTCAGAAAACTATAGAACACTGATGAAAGGAATAAGGAAGATACAAATAAATGGAAGCATATACTGTGTTTATGGATTGGAATTAACCAACATCATTAAAACGTCCATACTACCCGGAGTAATCTATAGACTTAACTCAATTCTTACTAAAAGACCACTGGCATATCTCACTGATCTAGAACAAATACTCCAAAGTTTTATGTAGAACAAAAAAAGATGCCAAATAGCCTCAGCAATCTGGAGAGAGTAGAACAAAGTAGAAGGGATCACAATACCAATGATCAAACTGTACTATAAGGCCACTGTAATCAAAACAGTCTGGTACTAGCATAAGAGAGAAACACAGATCAATGGAACAGAACAGAGAGCCCATAAATAAGTCCATGTCTCTGTGGTCAATAAATATTTGACCAAGCAAGTATGAGCATAAAATGGAGTCAAAATAGCCTCTTCATTAAATGGTGTTGTGAGAATTGGACTGATACAGGTAAGAAAATGAAACTAGGCTACCAACTTATACCATACACCAAAATAAGCTCAAAATGGATAAAAGGCTTAAATAGAAGTCATAATAACTATAAAAGTCCTAGCAGAAAACATAAGTGGTAAAATATCGGATATCCCACATAATAATATTTTTGCCAATATACCTCCTAAAACAAGGGAAATAAAGAAATAAACTTAAAGAATGGCACTACATCAAATTAAAAATGTTCTGCATGGCTAAAGAAACTATCACTGTAATGAAAAGGGAACCCACAGCATGGGAGAACATATTTACCAATGACACATTAGACAAGGGATTAATCTTCAAAATATACAAAGAATTCATGCAACTCATACAACTCAACACCAGGAAGACAAAAAATCCAAATAAAAATGAGTGAAGGACCTGGAGAGACACTTCTACAAAGGAGGACATACAGATAGCCAGTAGACATATGAAGAAATGCTCCAATGTCAGTAATCATTAGAGAGATGCAAATTAAAACCACAATGAGATTTTACCTCATACCTGTCAGAATGGCTATCATTAAAAAATCAACAAACTGCCTTTTGACGCAGCAATTCCACTGCTAGGATTGTATCCTAAGAACTCTAAAACACCAATCCAAAAGAACATACGCACCTCAATGTTCATAGCAGCACAATTTACAATAGCCAAGAGTTGGAAGCAACCTAGATGCCCATCAGTAAATGAATGGATCCAAAAACTATGGTACGTATACACAATGGAATTCTATGCAGCAGAAAGAAAGAAGGAGCTCCTACTGTTTTCAACAGCATGGATGGAACTGGAAAGCATTATGCTGAGTGAAATAAGCCAGGTGGTGAAAGACAAATACCATATGATCTCACCTTTAACAGGAAGCTAAACAACAACAAAAAAAAGCAAGCAAAATATAACCAAAAACACTGAAATAGAGAACAGGCGGACAGTGACCAGAAGGGAGAGGGGAGGGAACTTCAGAGGAAAAGGGTAAGGATTTACAGGAACTAGTATAAAGGACACATGGACAACAGCTAAGGCAGGGGGGAATGGGAGGGAGGTGGGGAGCACTGGGGGGTGGGCTTGGATGGGAGTAAAAGGCAGAAAAATGTACTTGAAAAACAATTAAATAAAAAAATCAACAAACAACGAGTGATGACAAAGATCTGGAGAACAGGTAACCCTAGTGCACTATTGTTGGGAATGCAGACTGGTACAGCCACCATGGAAAACAGTATGGAATTTCCTCAAAAAATTTAAAATGAAACTGCCTTTTGACCCAGTGATTCTACTTTTGGGAACATACTCTAAGAATCCTGAACACCAATTCAAAAGAACTTATTTACTTCTATATTCATAGCAGCGTTATTTACAATAGCCAAGTGCTGGAAACAGCCTAAGTGCCCATCAGCTGATGAATGGATTAAAAAATGGTCATACATTTACATGATGGAATACTATGCAGCAATGAAAAACAAGGAATCCTTACCTTTTGTGACAGCATGGATGGAGAATGGAGACTATTACGCTAAGTGAAATAAACCAGTCAGTGAAAGACAAACACCATATGATCTCACCTATACGATGAATCTAATGAACAAAATAAACCAAGAAGCAAAATGGAACCAGATACATGAAACAAACTGACAGCTGCCAGAGGGGAGGGGATAGAGAGCTAATGGTGGAAAGAAGGGAAGGGATCAAAGAACATGTATGAATAACCTATGGGCATGGACAACAGTGTGGGGATTGACTGTGAGAGCAGGGGTGGAAAGTGGGGGTGTCTAAGTGGAGGACGACAAAGGGGAAAAATTGGGCCAGCTATAATAGAATAACAATAATAATAATAATAATTTTAAAATAAAATAGAATATGACAAATAAAAACAAAAGACAGACATGTAAAAAAAAGCAGCATTAGTTTCTTTTTGGTGTGCAAGTAAAGAAACTGAAAAAATAGAACTAAATGCTTTATGCTCTGGTCACTTTATACCACCACCAGGCAGAACCAAACCACAAAGCTCCATGCACACCTCCCCCAACCTCACACAGAGCAGTACTGTTGCAGCCAAGAGCAAACCTGCTTAGTCCCCAAAGGTCTCTAATCCAGAGCGCTCAAGTCAGCAAAAAAGTGTAAGTAAACTTCTTGGGTTTTAGATTATGAATCCTGAGAATAACATTTGCAGAAAATTCCCAAACTTAAGTCCCCATCTTTGATAAGCCCAGAATGGGTCATTTCTGAGTAAAGTGGAAATTTTGGGTTTACATAAATAAATTGTTTCTCTATCCAGTTCACTAAGCACTCTTCTAGCTGGAATCAATCAAGAGGATGAAAATTAGGACTGTGTCTTTAAATATATATTAATAAGAACTCAGTGCAGGGAATAAAGGGAACAAAGCCATGATATCAAGTTCCGCACGGTACCTCCTGTGTATCGTCTGATACACATGTATACATATGTGCAGGATCCGCTGCAGGCATGCAGATGAGGGAAACTTCATGTGATCCAGTAAATATTTCAACCTCGTCCATTGAATCTTTGCCCGTATACTTTTATGATGCTATGCATCTTATTTATAGTTATTATATTTTAGATAAAATGTCAAATACCACTTTTCAGAAAATATTTGGTTATATTTATACACATATAATGTTTTATTCTCTTAGGAAATTAGGGTCACAATATTCTGAGTTTATAGAAGCCCATTCTTTGTGTACTAAGTTTATACCTTAAGACAGGATTTAGTGCAAAAGACTGGAGATTTTAGTGTGAACCCTTTGAATAAAATGAATGATTTTTCTTTTCTGCTGCTACAAGGTGAAGTACATGGGAGGCAAGGTGTAATTTTTGCAAGAAGGCTGCTTCTTCATAGCAGGTTGATCTTTGAACTATTTCTGTAATGACAAATTGTTTTGTCCAAGGGTTCTGACTACTCATGTTCAAATGTATTGCACCTTATGACTTGATTTTTGGCTCCAGAGTTCAGGGGAAGACAGAACTTCAGTTGACTCAACATCAGCACCAGCAGCAGCAAGAACAAAATCCTTCCTACTGAGTATTGATTGTTTATTAGCCAACATATAATATTTGGTGAAATAGGTTTTTTTTTTTCTTTAGCCATGCAGAAGCTTTTTTTTTTATTTCAGACTGGTACAACCATTATGGAAAACAGTATGAAATTTTCTCAGAAAAATAAAAATCGACCTGCCTTTTGACCCAGCTATTCCACTGCTGGGATTATATCCTAAGAATCCTAAAACATCAATTTCAAAAAACTTATGCACCACAATGTTCATAGCAGCACAATTTACAATAGCCAAGAGTTGGAAGCAACCTAGGTGCCCTTCAGTAAATGAATGGATCAAAAAACTGTGGTATATATACACAATGGAATTCTATGCAGCAGAGAGAAAGAAGAAGCTACTACCCTTTGCAACAGCATGGATGGAACTGGAAAGCATTATGCTGAGTGAAATAGGCCAGGGGTTGAAAGACAAATACCATATGATCTCACCTCTAACAGGAAGCTAAACAACAAAACAAACAAGCAAGCAGAATAAAAACCAAGACACTGAAATAGAGAACAACGGGACAGTGACCAGAGGGGAGAGGAAAGTGAATTTAAGGGAGAAGGGGGGAGGGATTTGGAGGAACAAATGTGAAGGACGCAGGGATGAGAGCTAGGGGGTGTGGAGTTGGGAGGAAAGTGGGGAGCACGGACGGGGTGGGCTGGGATGGGAGAAATAGACAAAAAACTGTACTTGAAAAATAACTAAATAAAAAAAAGAAATTTGAAAAAAAAAGAAATAGTTTTTTTTTTAAATAAAGTGAATAGTTGAATCTCAAAAGAGAAAGTGCACTCTTCATTCTGACAATCAGGTTTATTTGCCATGTTAGTAAAGAGATTGCCTGGTCTGTGACCAGGCAAGATATTCTCAGTGAGAGAATTTAATCTTGACGTACCATGTACATCAAAAATATTAATCATTTGCAGTCAGGAGCAAGAGTCATATTTTAATATAGCTTATAGAATAAATATTAACCACATGACTATTCTATAATCATATGGACTAGACTTCTAATACAGTGAAATATATAACTTATCTTGTATATTCTGCATAAACTTCTAAAGTTTGTTTATTTATTATTTATTACTGGGCTTTCACTGTATATTTCAAATGTTAGTAGCATACACATTATCTCTCAACCTTTCACTTTCTCTGTAAAGTGATAATAAAAACAATAATGCAGGTAAATATTTTCATTTGCTTCAGAATAAAGTGTTTCTTTTCAAAACGGACCTGAAAAATATGAGTTATTTCATGCAGAATGAAAAGTACAAAATGTGAGAAGAGCTTACATGACTAGAGGTGCCTGAAAAAAGGGGAAAAGCACCTGGAACATCCTAGAGTGGGTTTGCCCACCTACAAGCTGACAGGGATGGTTCGCACAGACTGAGGAGGGCCTGACAAAATCAGGAATGAGTTTGAGGAGCTCCTGAGAAAGAGTCAAAGATTAGATCAATACACTTCAGGCATAATGCAAAAAAAAAAAAAAAAAAAAAAAAGAGAGAGAGAGAGATAATCAATACAGGCCAACCAATAAATTAGACAATTGTGTTAAAGAAATGCGGGGCTTTTGCTGTTGTAAAATTTCCTCTGTAATTTCATGCAAAGGTTTAGTTTAGTCTGGATCATTTTCCATTAACAATGTTTCCTAATTTAACTTACAAGATACTAGCTAGATATACGGGAAGAATAAAAATTAAAATTGAGACTTTCAATATGTTAACAACTGTCTAGCTCAGAAAGAAACAAAAATGTCCCAGTGCCAGGCCACGGCTGGTCGTTGTGTCAGTGTCATGGACATTTGTTTCATTTGTAGATTACATTCCTAATGTCTAAAAATGTATACCTGTAATTCTATACACATAATTCTTCATAAAAATTATACACTTAAATTACATAACTAAATCAAATTTTATAATAAAAAATTAGCAGGGATTCAGAAAGATTTTCAAAACTGATATGAAGACATCGTAACACATGGGGGCTGTTTTTAAACTACATAATTAACTATAAACTTTGTTACAGGTGTCAATAAATGTAAAATTTTGATATATCTAAATAATGTTCCACAAATCTTTGGAAAGATTTTAGGAAATCCTGTGTCTATACTCTGAGGTAGTTTTTGTCACATGACAATGTTGTCACCTACATAATGGTTAATTAAAAAGTGCATATATCGCTAGCACAGATTGCTGAAATGTCCAGAGTTAACTGTTCAATGGATTTTTACTCTCCTTTTCCCAAACCATTATTGTTTTATTACATCCGCTTAAAGACTGTCAACACTATGTAACCCAGAAAGAGTTAAAATAAGTAAAAATACCAATACAAACTCATAATTATTCGTGTACAGATTATCTAAAAAATTGGTAATAAATTTTTCATTTACTTGATCATATTTCTCCACATAATACAAGTAGTTTATGTTAGTAAGAGGTTGCTTGCTATATTTGTTTTCCATTGCTGTGTGAGAGGTTACTACAGTTTTAGTTGCTGGACACAATCCTGATTTATCATTTTACAGTTTTTGTAGGTCAGAGATCTAGCCATGGCTGAGCTGAGCTCTTTCTTCAAGTCCCACGTGGATGAAACCAAAGTGCATTGGCCAGAATGCAAGTTAATCTAGATGATTGACTAGACAAGCACCTGAATCCAAGCTTCCTCAGGTTCTTGGCAGGGTGTTTCCTAGCAGCTATAGATTCACGACAACCTTCTTCTTAAAGAACAGCATGGAGAGAATCCTTGCTTCTTCATATTTCTAACTTCAGGGAAAGCTGGGGCCCTCTTTTAGAGAGATCACATGATTAATCAGGTCCACCAAGATAATCTCTTTTTAATTTAGATGCGATTGATAGGGACTTTCATTACACTTGCAAAATTTCTTCACTTTTGCCCTCTAATATAAACATGTTTACAATTTCACCCACACTCCAGGGGCAGGATTTAGATGAGGTATTCACAACAGGAGATGGGAATTCTGAGGGACATCTTAGAATTCTGCCTTCTACACATGTCTGGAGTATCCTTGCACACACATCTTCTATCTCTGAGCAGTTCACTTCGTTGGAGAAAGTCTTATAATTTTTAGTAACTGCTTTTGTCTCACTGATTTGTTATTTGCAAAGATAGGTTTATTATTGTTAAAAGTTTGAAGTAAATCATCTCTGTTCAAATTATTTTTTCTTCTCTTTTGACTGAGATATAACTTACATACAGCAAAATGTACAGATCTTAATTGTAGAGTTTGGTGATTTTAACCAAATGCTAAGAGTCCGGTAACTCTCACCCAAATCAAAATATAGAACACTTTCATCAACTCAGAAGAATCCTTACTGCTCCTTCCCAGAAAATGACTACCTGTACTCACAGAAGGAATAACTGCTCTGATTTCTTTCTCTAAAGATTTGATTTACTTATACTAAAATATGTTTGAAGTCCTGCAGTACATCTTGTGTCAAATAGATCTTGATGGTTTCTATTTTTTAAATTTCAGTTGTCATTGTTTGTTGGTACAATATCAGTTTGTTTATTGATAGTTTCAAAATGACATAAGTGGCTGGATGGGAAACTTGAGCAAAATTACCTGAGAGGCATAGAAACCACCACTGAGACAATCTGCCTTGTTTTATTCTGAAGCCAAGGTTTATTGAACAGCTCTTGATGGTTCAATACAGAGACAAAATATGTCCGTGTGTGAATAAGGACCATGAAAAGCTTGCCCCTGGGGTTTCTCTCTGCTTGCTTACACACTTTTTCTTGCTTCCCTGAATCATCTGCATCTTAACAAAAGCCAAAGATGAATGTGTTTTGTGGGGTCTTGTGACCATTTGCAAATATCGGAACTTTTGAAATCTTTTAAATTCCAATAGTGTTGAGATTTGCTTGCTTTAGTGACTTCCTTCAAATTTTCTAGATAGATATGTTGGTGAATAAAGTGAGTTTTACTTTTCCCTATCAAATTTGGGCAAATTTCCTCTTTTGACTAATTGCATTTTTTTTTTTTTACTTTTCTCTTTCAATTTTATTTTGTTTTAGATTGTTTAGTGATTAAACAATCACAAATATACTTTATATAGTGTTCCCTTTGATATTTCCAGCATCCGGCTAGTAATATACATAGTTATCACAATATTTTTGACTACTTTCCCTATGCTTATATCCCCACGACCATTTTGTAACTATCAGTTTGTACTTCTTCCCTTCATTTCTTTTACCGAGGCCATCCCCCAAACATTCTCCCTCTGGTAACTATAAGTTTGTTCTCTGTGTCTGTGAGACTTTCAATTTTATTAATTTTGTTCTTTAGATTCTCCATATAAGTAAAATTACAAGGTATATGTCTTTCTCTGACTCACTTATTTCACTGCACATAATACCCTCTACGTCCATCTATGCTGTCATAAATGGTAAGATTTCATTCTATTTTTATGGGTAATATTGCATCTTATATACATATCACTGCTTTTTTATGTATGCATTTATTGATGGGCACTTGGGTTGCTTCCCCAGCTTGATTATTGTAAATAGTGCTGCAATGAACACAGGGGTGCATATATTCTTTTGAATTAGTGTGATATGGACACCAGCCTGCAGTGTCCGAGGTGTTATGGATGAGATGAGACAAATTCACACAGACTGAATAAGTCCTGTGGAGAAAAAGAGATGGCATGACCACTCTCTGAGTGAGAGAGGACCTGGACCCTTTCCTGGACAAGCTTTTATTACTTTTCTGGGCACATTACATCAAGGATGATCCTCATTTACTATGCACAAGTTCATTGTAGATTATTACCTTTTACAGAAAACAAAGGAGAGGAAGTTGCTAATTACTAAAAAGAAAAAGGATATTTGCAAATGCAAAGGAAAATGTGGTTGAACTGGTTACACTCCTTCCTTGGGAAGTTTAGCATAGATTTTAGGAAGTCACTTTTAAGATATGCAGTAAACATTTGCCTCAATTCAGAGTGAGGAAGTTTTAGCAAAAAGCAAACCTCAAAGCAGCCTAGGTACAATGCAGGCCTGATTCTCCGTGGGAGAACCAATCCATGGCGTGACTCCTGTGTGCCTGATCTTGCTTTCCACTGGCCTTTCCAAATGGGAGCTGGGCCACATTTCCCATGCCATGCAGAACGGTCTTCTATACTAGTGTTTTGAGTTTCTTCAGATAAATATCCAGAAATGAAATCACTGGGCCATTAGGCAGTGCTATTATTAATTTTCTGAAGAAACTCCATACTGCTTTCCCTAGTGCTTGTACCAATCCACATTCCCATCAAACAGTGCACAAGGGTTCCCTGTTCTCCACATCCTCACCAACATTTGTCATTTGTTGATTTATTGATGGTATCAATTCTGACAGGTGTGAGATGACATCTCATTGTGGTTGCAATTTTCATTTATCAATTTGTAAATTTATCCAATTTACATTTTGGATATTAACCCCTTAACAAATGAATCAGTGGTGAAATATGTTCTCCCATACAGTGGGTTGCCATTTCATTTTGTTG
Organism: Artibeus jamaicensis; assembly: GCF_021234435.1. Classification (NCBI taxonomy): domain Eukaryota; kingdom Metazoa; phylum Chordata; class Mammalia; order Chiroptera; family Phyllostomidae; genus Artibeus; species Artibeus jamaicensis. Next base: position 49,665,595 of record NW_026522030.1, read on the forward strand.
ATGGTTTCTTTTGCTGTGCAAAGACTTCTTAGTTTGATCTAGTCCCATTTGTTTATTTTTCATTTCCTTTGCCTAAGGAGATATAGCAGAAAAATATATTGCTATGAAAAGGGTTTGAGATTGTACTGTCTGTGTTTTCTTCTAGAGTTTTTATGGTTTCTGGTTCTTTTGTTCTCAGATCCTCAGACACTCTCCCAACTGATACCTTTTTCTTCCCACATAGAATCAAAACCAGGTAGCACTTGCACTATCAGTGGCTTGTCCCCACCCACTCGTATGTTGGAGCTCATAAGCTTCCGACAACCAGGAACTAGCTGGGCATCACAAGGTTTGCCTTGATGCTCCGAACAACAGCCCTAGCCTCAAAAATAGGCTGCAGTGTTCTCCTCTCAAACATGCACAGTTTCACAGACTGCCAGCAAGTCGCTCTGGACCACGATGAAGAGAAAAACTATCTCCCATTAACAGTGTCTGAGCACAGACACAAATGAGGTCACTGCACAAATGAGAAAAATTACCAACACTTCCTATCCTGGGCAATGAGAGTGAAGGCTGCTTCCTTGCCAGTTAAAGCTATGGCTTCACTGTGTCATCTTCGCCTCCTAAAAGGAAATTTACAAAATTCATAAAAGTACTGCAACTAACTAATATCATTCGATCCAAATCCCATTTGGAGCCTCTCCATTTCTTTGGAGCCTTCCCATATTCATCCTACACAAGCCCACATTTTATAGTAAATTCATTCTAACTACCCCTTACTTAGATATCCCAAGATTCTTCATGCTATACTATCTCATTTGTTTCAGTAAGTCAATATAATCAATTTTATTTGATCACAAATTTGTTTCTGGTGGTATTTAATTAATGGGAGTTGACATATATTTCCATTTTTTTATTTTTAGTATGTCCTTATAATAATGTGTTCATATTAAAAACAATATATTATTGGGTCTTTCTTAGTGCAGTATGGTAATTTTGGGCTTTTAATTTGAGAGTTATTTAGTTCACATTTAATGTAAAACTGAAAGGATGGGTTTAAGTTTACCATAAGCCAACTATTTTATATTTGACCCATTTCTTTATTGTCCCTTTTCCCTCTTTTCCTACCTTCTTTTGTACTAATTGAATATATTTGAATAATTTAGTACATTCTATTGTCTCTGTTTGCCTATTATCTATACCTGCTTATTTAATGTGATTTTCAGTGCTTGCTCTAGAATTTTTATTATGTATTTGTAACATCCCTACCATCCTATAAATACCTTTATTCCATGTCACCCATAATTGCCTTCCATCAATGTGTTTCTTCTCCTTTCCCATTCTTTGTGCTAATGTCATATGTTTCTATGTACGATACAAGCTTCATATATTTTGCATTATACAATCACTTCTTTTTAATAAACTAAAAAATATATTTGCACTCATATTTACCATTTCTCATGTTTCTATTTCTTTGTGTAGATCTGAGTTTCTTATCATGTCTTTAGCTTAAAGAACTTCCATTAACATTTCTTATAGTCTGGATCTGCTGGCAATAAGTTACTTCGGCTTTAATTTGTCTGCAAAAGTCTTTATTATACCCTCATTTGTTAATAAATTTTTGCTGGATATAGAATTCTGACTGAATTTCCCCCCCAGCAATTTTATTCATTTGTCTCCTGGTTTGCACTGTTCCTGATAAGAAGTGACCAGAATTTCTTACTGTTTTCCCATACGTGTAATGTATCATTTTCCCTCACTTTGGCTACTTTTCAAATTTTCTTATTATCACTAGTTTTTAATAATATGATTATGATATGCTTTCATGTGTGTGTGTGTGTGTGTGTGTGTGTGTGTGTGTGTATCCTACTTGGTTAGTTTCAGTGCCCTTCTTTGACAGGTGGGTATGTTTTTCAAGAAATCTAAATATTTGTCACCATTACTTTTCAAAAATTATCCCCAACTCTTCTTCCCATTTCCAGGAGCAATTATATTAGATTGTTTTTGTCTCAGGTCACTGAGCAGCTTTCATTTTATTTTATATTTATGTTTTCTCTAATTCATTTTAAGTAGTTTCTACTGAACTGTTATTGAGTTTAATGATTTTCTTAAAGTTCGGTTTGCTATTAAGCCATTTATGAATTTTTATTTCCAATGTTGATTTTATTACAATTATTACTAGGTTCTTTTACATAGTTTTCATATCCTACTGATATTAATTTTATCATTTTTATGTTCATAGTTATTAATGTATTTCATTCTAATAACTAATTCCACTGTCTTTGTCATCTCTCAATCTGTTTCTATTGACTTGTTTTGTTCCTAGTTATTGGCGATATTTGCTGACTTCACATATCTAATCATTTTTATTTACTGTATTCTTGTTATTATGGGTGTTAAGTTCTTGGGTAATTTTTTTCTGATTTTTTAATAGATTATCCTTTTCTGCAACAGTTAATTAACTTGCAGTTAAGCTTGATCTTTTGAGGCTTGTTTTTATATTTTGCAGGTGTTTATCAAAGGTTTTACTCTAGGGCTAAATCAGTTATCATTCTGTGATACCATATTTGTCTGAGTATACCTGGGAAGTCAGTGAGGTCTCTTTACTCTGGAAAGTCCAAACCCAAACCTCTCTCATTCCTTTATAATCTTTGGTACTTTTCCAGCTTAGAATTTCTTGGTAATTATGTATTCTTTCACAATAGATGTCCCTTGCCTAACTTGGTAGAGTATTTCATTGTGCATTTTCAGCTCAGTATTCAAAGGAGAAGCTAACACTATTACAATGCAGATTTCTGGCACCTCTTCTCTTCACAGCTCTCTTCTTACTGGTCTGTCCTATCTCAAATTCCAGCTACCACAGTAGTGCTAATCTTGAATCTGTTCTCAGCTATTTGAGATACACTTTGGGGCTCTGCTATACAGAGGTCCAGAAAGACTCTAGAGTTAGAAGGCTGACAGAATTGTTAGGCTCACCTCATATGTTTCTCTGCTGTCTGCCATCACATTTATGTTACGTTTTGTATCTGAAAACAGAAATTTCACAAATCTTGTCCAATTTTGAAGTTTTTATTTTAACACAGGGGGAGGGGCACAATTGTGAATCCTGTCTGTAAGCTAACTTCCACATTATGTGTGTGTTTTTAAGACTGGCTATTTGTAAGAGCTTTCCTCATATCTGCTTGCCATTGAATTCAACCTACAAAAGTATCCAAATTTGGTTATTTTTTAACAGAAATCAAGTATTTATATTAAAATGTATAAACATACACAAGACGAAAAATTAAATTCAAGACTTTGAAATGTATTTAAATGTACACAAGTATAGATGCAATCTTCATATATTAATTATTTTAACATAGATCTTGAAGAATGACTAGGAGTAAATATTTATAGGGCATTCCATGGAAATCTTATAGCATGAATAAGGTTTAAAGTCTGTCCATGCGTGATGCTTTGAGAGAAGCATCTATAAGTTTTACGTGATTAGACCTTGGAAGTCATGGGCTGTGCATTGCAGTGTGGTTGTTGTGAGGTAAGAAGTCTTTGTTACAGGAGCTAAAGTAAGGAAATGATTGTTTGGGCTAAATATGAGCCCTTTAAGGGTAATTTTATTCCTGGGAGTAAAATTTCTGCAATTTCAGTTACACCTTTGACTAGTCTCATAGATTTGTGACAGAATGTAAGGAAAAAAATCTGTAGTTTTGAAGGGAATACCAACAAATGTCCGTTCATGAGCCTGAACAACTTTCTTGGTGTTACTATTTCAACATTCGTATATAGAAAGAGGGTGAGACTCAGTCTCTGTGAATGCAACAAAATTACTTAAACACTTATTTACATCCCTTATTTACATCCCTGTCCTCATTTTCCTCAAGACTATCTCCCAAAGGAAAAAAATGATTTGGAGTACACTGATCATTTGTAAATATTAATACGACACTGGTATCCATCCAACTTTTAGAACTTTAATTACTTCAGACATTCTGTTTTGTATTCACTAGGAAGACTCTTTGATGTCAAGATGGGCTAAACTGTAGCCAAGGCCAGGGCTTTGTATGCTTCATATTAGACTGGTAGTTCCCCCTTTCTCCTGGAGGACTAAATTTACATCTAATTTTAATATTCTAATGTATCTAATTCCTTTCTTTCCCTAGTAGCATGACTTGCATCTCACTCCTGCCATAATACTCTTATCATAGCACTTTCAAATGCATGAAACTATAATGCAAATAAGGTATTAATTCATAAAATTTAAATTAAAATGAATTTTAAATAGATAAAAATTAAATTAAAACTTTTGACAAGATAAACCTTACAAGAAAGAAAGTGATATTACACAAGGCCAAAACTAGAAAAGGAACTATGAATCACAGCAGTTTTTGTGTGAATGGGCTGTGACTAGGTTGATGAGATATCACTGGTCCACAGAGCAGGCTTTAGCCCCCAGACAGGGTTCAACCCTTCTTTTGAATGATTCAGTAAATCTTGCTTTTGTAAAACTAGACCACAGAAATAGCACACTATTTTCTATCATCCACAAAACCAAAAGAAAAGTCAGAGCAAGGAATTTGAATACAGCCTTTGATAAAAGCAAAACATTTCTAAGTGCCCTCGTTAAGATGTCACAATACAAGCTTTCTTCTCAATCAAGATTAAAAAAAACATTAAAAGTCACTAATGTATTTTTAGAGGCTTAGGTTATTATTAAAATGCCTTTAAAAACTTTTGAAAATACAGGTATTATGAATAAAAATATCACAGAAACTTTAGAAGAAGAATATTTGGAAAATACTTCATTAAGGAGCATAAAAGATACCACTGGCTATGATCTCTCTTACATTGGTACCCCAAAACAATTTCAAAAGGCATTCTTCAGCTGTATATTAGCAAATAACCTGAAAAACACAAAATAAATGTCTACATTTTCATAGCAGCAGAAGTTGTCCAGTTTGTTGCTGAATCCAAAGGGAATTAATTAGCAAACTTCCTCTATCATTGTTAGTTTGAAGTTATCGGAAAAGGAGACAGGAGTATGGATGTGGGGAAAAAAGTGTTGGAGGCATAACATGAAAGAAATAAAGAATAATCTTCACTGAAACAAGCCTACCTTGTATTTTAAAAGGGATACTATCAAGTTAAAAACAGGGTCATTCATTTTAGATGTTCTCTAGTGTGGATCAAAGTGTGCAAAAGAAATGTTCACCTTTGGTTAGGTTTTTTGCTTGAATTCATGTACGCATAGTGCTTTTCACTTCTGTCTTGCCTTCATGAATGTACTATTTATATATTAAGTAATACTATAATGCAAGTACTCTGCTAATTGCTGCAAGCATACCACAGATCAGTGTAACTTACTTACTTTTAAGATCTCACAGTACAGCAAGAAGGACAGGATGCGAGGTTCACATGGTCACTACAAATGATATTTTAAAGTTGTACACTAACTATATTGATGCCACATCTAAGAAGGTACAGTTTATGTAATATCATAAATTTATATATTTATTAAGCCAACTTTTAGCCAATAACAACAAATTATCTTACGCTCTTGAATATAGTGGTATTTTTTAAATTTTTAATGTGAATATTTGATAGACAGCAAACAGCAAGGCTGTGGGACCATCAGTAGAAGACCCTTCTAAGACATTCAAAGAAAATTTACTTTAATAAATTAAGTATATCCCAAACAGAAACTTCTTTCCATGCTCATAATGTTGACTGAATAAACACAGCATCAACTATTCCTTTGAGGGCCAACTAAGAAGTTATCAACACTAATAACTAAAAGCATATTAAAATGCATAGATTGATGTGGGCAACAGAATTACCATGTGAATCAAAATATTTGCATTTATAAAACCAGCAATTATCTTCTTGTGTGAACACTGACAAGAAAAGCCAAGTACATCATAGGCAGATAAGGTGATGAGAATCAGAATAATAGTAGTAGCAAAGATAAATACACATTTACTAGCAATAGAACTAAGATACCTAATGTGTGTGTGTATATTCATTCACAATTGGGTTTCTCTTGACATTGAGTTCAATATTCAAATGTTATTGACAAGTGCTTAAACCCAACTTTAATAATTAGGTTGTCATTATTAAAGGAGTAGTATTAGCTGAAGTCTATACATGTGGCCCTCTTGTTACATATAATATAATTATATTTGTGTGTGTATATATGTGTGTATGTGTGTTTTATTTATATATAAATAAAATACACACACACTATATATATGTATATATATATAGAGAGAGAGAAAGCATGCCATTAACACTGCTAGCCCCTCTGTTTCTCTTTTTCTTGATTTACACTCAACTCTTGTGATTGATACCTATTTACTGATATGTATTAATACTTTTCCATTGGTCTCTGGTCCAACTCCTGGTTTTCTGAGCCATAGGATGGATACATGACTATCATTTAAGTCATTACATGTTGACATTCTAATTTCTGTCAGAGTACACACAGTTGTTGAGTTGAGAGCAAAATGGAGCTTATCTAAAACCGCAGAGTAATCACTACTTATATTCCTTCAGAATCAGTCCTAGTAATGATTAATAATGTTAAATATCATTATGATTATTATTAACCTTCTCCCTTATTGTAGAAAATACAAAACTCTGAGTTTTGAGTTTATATAAAATGGAGATGATTAGGCTAGAAAAATAATGAGACCTTATGAAACACATGGTTTCACCACATATGGGAGCCAAACAACAATTACTGACTCAGGACACAGAGAAAGAAAGAACCACCAAAAAGTTATTATAAAAATTTTGTAAGTGAAAATATTACATTATCTTCCTAGTAGCCCACCTGACCCATCTATACAACAAGAAGTACAAAAAGAAAGGCTGTTAACTCAGTCTTGTCTGAAGACATGTCTTCTGGAGGGTTTCATGACTTATTATTAAATATACTGAAATACTGACTGTAAAGAACCTCACATTAATTAAATATCATATGCCCAAAAGGACTTGGGACTATAAAATGAATGGGCAAAAAGCAAGAGAGATATGCCAAATAAATTAGTTAGACCAAAAAAATATTTAAAAATTCATTACAAAAAAACATATAAAACCATACATTCTCAAGATGATAATTAAATTAATGAGAAAATTGGCACCTGTAAACTTTCTCTTTCAGTGTAATGTCATTTTATTATATTGACTACTAAGCCCCTGTGAGATTATTCAGGTTAATTATCAAAGGAATAAATACACCCAACAATCACATTATTGAGTAAAATGAAAACTACGCATGCTATATTAAACTAAACTATAAAACTTCAAAAAAAAATCTGTGCTTATACTTATTTGTTCTGACCAACACTTATAAGACCCTATAGGGCATATATATGCCATACACACACACACATATATCCTGTATATCTTATATATACTCCACTGGGTTTGTGTGTGTGTGTATGTATCTTATGTATACTATATACACACACACATATATATACAGTATATATACAAGTATATACTATATAAAAGCATATATGTCTATACATGTACATATACGTGTGCATGTGTGTGTATGTATATATATATCTTATAGTATATATAAGCTGTATATATCTTATAGTCCAATGGGTGCTCCTTAACAGAAAAAAAGAAAAAGAAAGAAGTTAAATTACCTTTTGGGTCACATCTAGGTCCAAACTTTTTAAATTCAAGATAATTTGGTTTCAGATAGATGACAGTAATACAACTAAGATTTATTTAAGAAAAAAGCTTGTTTTCATAGGTAATAAAATTTTAAATATCTCACATAGCAATATTTTTGCTGATATGTCTCCTAGAACAAGGGAAACAATGAAGGAATGGGACTATGTCAAATTCAAAAGTTTCTGCACAGCTGAAAAAAAACCATCAACAAAAAGAAAAGGGAGCCCACTGAATGGGAGAATGTATTTGCCATTGACACATCTGATAAGGGGTTACTTTCCAAAATATATAAAGAATTTATACAACTCAGCACCAAGAACACAAAAAGCCAAATTAAAATATTTGTAAAGGACCTCAATAGACACTTCTCCAAAAAGGACATACAAATGACCAACATACATACAAAAAGACGCTCACTCATCAGAGAAGTGCAAATTGAAATCCCAATGAAATATCACCTCACACCAGTCAGAATGGCAACTATCAATAAATCAACAAACGTGTGTTGGCAAGGATGCGGAGAAAAGGGAACCCTAGTGCACTGTTGGTGGTGGGAAGGCAGACTGGTACAGTCACGTTTGAAAACAACATAGCGTTTTCTCAAAAAAAAAAAAAAAAAAAAAAAGGAAATGCCTTTTGACCCAGTGATCCCACTTCTGGGAATATTCTAATACACTTCTGGGATTTTCCTAAAATCCTGAAATACCAATTCAAAAAAATATATACATCCCTATATTCATAACAGCATTATTTACAATAGCCAAGATTTGGAAACAGCCTAAGTGCCCATCAATAGATGAATGGATAAAAAAAAGCCGTGGTACATCTATACAACGGAGAACTACATGGCAATAAAAAAGAAGGCACTCTGACAATAACCAGAGGGGAGAGGGGAGGAAATTTCAGGAGGAAAGGGTGAAGGGTTTGCAGGTACAATTGTAAAGGATACAAGGACAAAAATGGGGGGGTGGACATGGGAGGGAGCATGAAGGGATGGGGTGTTGGGCTTGGGTAGGGGGAAAAGGCAGAAAACTGTACTTGAACAACAATAAAAAAAAAGAAGAAGGAACACTTACCTTTTGTTGTGGACTGCTCTGCCTGGTTTCTACCCCCTTAGCCACAGGGCATAGAGAATTGTAACTCTACGCCCTGTAGCTAAGGATGAGTCAGTGACCTCTGGAATGTGAGCCGCAGGACACGAAGCTTGTCTCTTGTAGCAAATGCTGCCTCAGTTTCTTCCCTGCCCCCAAAACATGGTTGGAAGTCAATGATGGGTAAGACCCCCTCAGAGGAGGGGCAACCTAGGCCACACACTATCACTTGGGAGGCCATCATGGAAAGACTCAGGAGGCTAAAACAAAGAGCAATGAACTCTTGCCCCCGCCCCCACCTTTGACAAAGCCTGAGTCCCCATATCCTCTGGGAGAAGCGCTTCCTGGCTCTAATCCCCTTAAGCCTGAATACCTGGTGGAGAGGGGTGCAGCTCCTTGCCTTGCTAGAGTGTGCCCTGGGGAAAAAATCTGGCATCACAAAGACTTCCTGATAAACCTGCAAAATCTGCTCTTCTAAGAGTGCTTTCATTCATATGTTAAGACTGTGACTGTAAAACTCTTCCTGACAGACTCTGACTCAGATTAAGCCCTCAGATTTCTTTAAAATGTTATCTCCTGTTTGATCCTTGCTGCCCTGTATCCCTGTATTCCTTTTATTGGGCTTTTACAACCCAATAAAAGCCCTTGGAGGAAAGGGCTCAACACCTTTTTCCCCTGAGAAATTGGCCACTGCTCAATGCCTTTTTCCTCTGAGAAACTGGCCACTTCTCCTTCCCAAGCAGATCATATCTCAGGCATGTATACTCTCATCCGTGGCACACAGGGGGACTTGTGAGCAAAGTTTCCTCACAACCTTTTGCAACAGCATGGATGGAATTGGAGATTATTAAACTAAGTGAAATAAACCAGTAAGAGAAAGACAAGTACCATATGATTTCACTTAGTGCAATCTAATGAACAAAATGTACTGACAAAATAAATAGAAACAGAGGCCTAGATATGTGGAACATACTGTCAGCTGTCAGAGGGAAAGGAGGAGGAGGGAACTGGATAAAAGAAGGGGAAGGGATTAGCCAAAGAACATCCATGCATAACACAGACAGACAACAGTGTGGTGAAGGCCTGAGGGAAGGGGAAGGGACAAGGTCTGGGAGGAGGTGACAAAAGGGGGGAAACGGTGATATCTGTAATAGTGTAAACAATAAAAATAAATTTTTAAAAGGCTATGAAAAGTGCAGAGTAATATGGTTTAGGGGACCCACTACCATTCTTTTCCTTTATTCTTAGGCTACATCTCTCTGTGGTGGCTTCTGCTCCTCACCACTACTTTCTATTTCAGAGCAGTTCCAACAACTTCCTAGAGTTACATTTCATCCTCTCCATGCTTATTCCTGAATATGTCACTGTGATCAGTGAGAACAACTATATGATTTGTCAAGGTCTGGGTTATTTGCCAATATGTTGGGAGGGAGTGGCCACAGGTATCTCCACAAAGGAGAACTGAGGTGCTAACCCACCTTTATAAACACTGCCTCGAAGTACTAGTGCATATCTGGCCATACAGAGATTTGCAAATGCATGATCAGTCTGCATTCTGGTTTCTTAGCATTCCCAATTACATTGTACATTGGATTATAGTTTATTATCTTTCAGACATGATGGCTACACAAAGAAAAATATTACCATTTTTGCTTGCCCAATGTACCATAATCTAGTGGACAAACATTTCTTCTTTCGATCATATCCAACATGTGGGTAAAGCACTATATAGACTTGGTAGGTTATTTCTATCACTACCAGTAGGCTCCTACAGTAAATCATTTTAGCACAAATATTCCCTTCAAAGCTTTATAATATGGAAATGGTGCCCCCAAGCAGGTCTCATGATGAAGTTTGGTCTTAGAGTGTTGTGTTCAGGGAAACCAAAGAGATGGAATCTCTGGAGCAGCCTGGTCCAGTAGAATTTTCTGCAAAGATGAAAATCTTTTCTACCATGTGCTGTCCAATATAGTAGCCACTGATCACATGTGAGTGCTAAGTGCTTGAAATATGACAAGAATGATTGAGGAACTAAATCATTAATTTTACTTAATTTAAATAGTCTCATGGGATAATGGCTCTGTATTAGACAACACAGCTCTAGACAATAAACTACATGAGGTCACAGCTCTGCTAGTCACTGTTGTGTTCCTGTTGCATCCACCAACTCGAGAGACAAATTGTCAGAAACTTTCAGGATTCAGAAATGTTATTTTATTGGCCAAAGTTTTAACCTGCACAGGGGTGGATCCTCAGAGTGTCTGGAGACAAGGTGCTCATAAGAGCTGCAAACGAGAGCCGCCCTAAGCGCTTACAGCTAAGTCTTTTTATAGACAAAAGCAAGCAAGCATTGTATAGAAGCAAATGTGGCTGTTAGCTACTGGCTACTTGGGTGGCGCGAGCATGACCTAAGCTTTCTGGGTTTTGAGTAATGGAAAAATTTTAACCTAGACACTTGAACAGGTGGTCCTCTACCTGTTCAGCCCCATTGGTTTTGTAGTTCCGCCTTCTCCACTCCCTATGTTCTTTCTTAACTTCCTTGCGGTTTCTGCTCTACGTTCCTTGTTCCTCCAGGCCAAGTCTCTTTAAGGCAGTCCCTATTTTATTCCCTATTTTTCTGGTTTCAACATTCCCATGGAGTACAGTTTCTGAAGCATAGCAAGCACCTAATATTTGTTGTTGTGGGATAATAACACTAATAGTCCACATTTCTTAGAGACTTCTTATAAGTTAGGCACTGTGCTAAATTTGTATAAATCTTTTTAAAGATTCTCCACATCTAGCCTTTTAATTCAGAGCATTTCCTAGAAGTCCAGATAGTTGTGGTTGACAATGAAAGGCTGGAGCCCATGATAATATGTGAATTGAGTGGCTTCAATTCAACAGAATACTCCCCTAATAGAATATAATATATATACCACCACTACTTTTAGCATAAGCTTTACTGAGATATACTTTATACAGAAAGAACTGTCTGTATTAAGTGTACAAGTTGTGATGAATTTGTACCTATGCATACCCCTGATATGCATAGGTACCCCCTGCTACCCCTTGGTACCCCCTGATACCATCACTGTAAGGTGCTAAACACATTCACCACTGCCAAAAATTTCCCTACATTCTTCTGTGTTATGTGTGTAGGTATGTGCTCAGAATGCCTATTGTGAGGTCTCTGCTAAGTATAAGCACTATGTTGTACAGCAGATTGCTAGAAGGTATTCATCTTACCTAACTAACACTTTATACTCTTTGAATAACAGCTCCCCATTTCTCCCTTCCCTCAGCCTCTGGCAACCCCCATTCTATTCTTTGCTCCTATGAGTTTGATTATGTTTAGATACTTAATAAGTGGGATCATGCAGCATATGTCTTTCTGTGACTGGCTTATTGCACTTACCATAATGGCTTGTAGGTTCATTCATGATGTAGCAAATGGTAGGACTTCTAAATTAAGGCTGAATAATATCCAGCATATGTGCACCACCACATTTTCTTTATCCATTTATCTGTCAAGGACAGTTAGATTGCTTATATATCTTAGATATAGTGAATATAATGTACATGGGGGTACAGATATCAGTTAGGGACCTTCGTTGCAGTTCTTTTGGACATACACCCAGAAATGAAAGGTTGGATCCTATGGCAGTTCTGTTTTCAATTTTTTGAGGAAACTCCCTGTTGTTTTCCATATGGCTGCACCATTCTACTATCCCACCAATAATGTATAGGGATTTTAACTTCCCCAACATCTTCATCAACATTTATCTTTTGACTTTTTGATAGTTGCCATCCTAACAGGTATGAGGTGATGTTTCATTGTGGTTTTGATCTGCATTTCTCAAATGATCAGTGATTTTGAGCATCTTTTCATATACCTGTTTGCCATTTGTAAGTTTTCTTCAAAGTGATGTCTATTCAATCCCTTTGCCAATTTTTAAATCAGGTTATTTGGAGGGTTTTTTTGTTTTGTTTTGTTTTGTTTTGTTTTGTTGTTTGCTATTGAGTTGTAGGAATTCCTTGTATATTTGCAAATATTACCTGCCAATTCAAATATTACCTGTCTTTTCACTCTTTTGTTTCCTCTGCTGTTGAGAAGCTTTTTAGTTGATGCAGTACCACTTGTCTATTTTTGGTATTGTTGCCTGTGCTTTTGATTTCAAATCAAAGACAACACTGCCAAAACAAATGTCAAAAGTTTTCCTTAGGTGTTCTTCAAAAAGGGGTACAGTTTCAAGCCTTTTGCTTAGGCCTTTAATCCATCTTGAGTTGATGTTTGTATATGGCGTAAGATAGAGGTCCAATTACATTCTTTGCATGTGGATATATGGTTTTCCCAACACAACCACATCTCAGTAAAATCAAATTTTGATTTTTCAAATTTAGCAACGAAGGAAGTATATTCATACAGGGTACATGTTTACACATGCAGTTCCAATTTTTTTTTGTGATAGACTATTTCTGACTCACAATTACCACATACTTTACTAATGCACTAGCAATTTGTTAATTAGCTATATGACAAAATCTGTGCTTTTTCATTTTAACAGCCTCCCTTGATTTAAGTTTCTCTAACATAAGAGCAGTTTTAGGGAATGATTTCTGCTTTACTACACTTTGCCAAAATTGATTACAGGATCATCCTTTGAGAAAGGCTAATGCATTTAAGTAAAACTTTACAAATCCTGAGGAATCAAAAACAAAACAAAGCAGGCAAGCAAATAAAAGAAATAGATCTGCTACAAAAAGGAGCATATGAATAGATCATCTGTTTTACAAAATAAGGCAGTTAGGATAGGGATAAGAAAGAAATCTGAATTAAGAATGACTGCGATTTTATCTCAGCTTTGTAATTTATGCATGAACTCTTTAACAATTTTCTTAAGCTTCCTGTCCTCAGTTTCCCCACATGTAAACAGGAAGCATAATAGTGTCTACCACATTGTATTATGAGAATTAAAGTAAACATATGTAACATACTTACAATAGCACCCAGCAAGTGATGTTAATAAACAAATAACTACTTAAAACATTATTAGTGTTATCAATATCATCAGAATATGTCTATATAAAATTTATATCTCTACCTAGTTTCTGGCATTTTACCATGTGACAGAAACCATACACTTTAATTATGGATTTTACTCAGGCAGGCATGAACCCTTGAAAATCCACAGCACAGATAATTAATAAGTCTACCTGTCCTTAAATTGTTTCCCAAATTCTGGAATTTCTCTCTGTTAATCCCTAAGGTGAACATTGACAATAATAGCAGCCTTTTAATGGTGACTCTTTCTCTATTTTGTAAGGTTCTGCCTTACACAATTATATCAAAGTATTCAAATAATCTGTGATAATTATAAACACAAAATCTATCTCAATATTTCTTGAAAGGCCTACAAATTTTACAAAACACCTACATATTCACTGTTCATTTCACTTGATTTTTACAAGTCTATAATATAAGTATTAGCATATATCTTTTATAAATTTAGAAAATCAAGGGAACCAAGAGACAGTATGAAGCTGTAAACTCTATAGAAACAAAAATAATAAGGAACACTCTCTTCTACTAGGAACATGCATTTTATAACTTTATCCTACTTGAAATAAAATGGTTAAGCAAAAGGACCATTACATTTTATTTTTACTCTAATGTCTTGTTTATGTTACATATCTGCTGTCTAAAACTATGTTATTACTATTGAAACTCAGATATTTATGTGCTTACTAACAGTTGATATTACTATTACTTTTGGGGGGAATAATTAATTTTCATCACTGCACTATATATATATGTGTGTATGTATATATATATGTATATATAATATATAATATATATGATTAATTTCATCACTGTACTATATATATCAAAGATAGTACAGTGATGAAAATTAATTATATATAACATACACACGTGTGTATAACATATATATTATATATTAACATGTATGATATTATATATATATACACACACACATACACACAGTTTTCTCACAGTTTCTTCTTCAATTTCAAATTCCTTAATTGGGGATTTTACTTAAAAGGGGATGACAAAAGACACAGAGAGGTTTGATGTCAAAGCAAAGTACCTAACTGAAAAATATTCAAGTGAATTCTGTATTTGTTATCTTAAAATAAAACTTCAAAGGAAATGATGAGAGAGTTTCAGGTTCCTAACTGTACAAAAGTTTTTTTAAATGATGAAAAGCCATGTAGATGAATAGATCTTTATAAATGCATGTGTGGTTGCTGACTGGACTTCTTCTAACTTTTCATTTATTTTATTTCTAGTTTTTCGGGGGAGGGGAGGAGGGTAAGGATCACCCTTTAATAAAGGCACATTCTGAATAATTTTAGCTCAACACTTAAATATACTACATATAAAGGTTTATTTAACAAAGGGCTATGATTCAGTGATAACAGTTCTGACCCACAATACAGGACCTGGCTCTTAATGCATAAAGATATCTGGTTACCATGACTATAATTACCATAATTTTACACCTATTAATTTTGTCTGTGGAATTAATTTCCATAACTTATGACTTGAAACAAAAACATCAGCTTCATTCTGTAGTTTCCAAGAGAAGAATTATTATAAACCTCATAAAGGCCAATTTTTTTTTTTTTTTTTTTTTGCTGTCTCTGAATCCTCCAAACTAGTTGTCTCTTACTAAAATTCAAACAGCTGTGAAATGGTCAGGCAATTTGAAGATGAAAGTAAATGTGAAATGACCTTCATCCATGACGAACAAATAGAATATAAAAAACATACTTTCCAGTTGAAGTTACACAAAGCAAATTAAGAAGTACCTAGGGCTATAATTTACTATAAAAATGTTTCTTAAATTTCTGACAGTTTCATTTAACTGACTAATTGAATTTGCTCGTAGGCATTTTAGAGATGGAGTCTAATAACTGTACTGTCATTTGGGAAGAAAATGAAAATTACATTTTATGTGAGAATTAGGTTGTAATGGCCCAGGTCTCCTACTAAACATTTGACAAATATCTGTTAGTATTTATGCCTACTTGTATTAGATGATAATGCCAATTCTATTAAAAGGTGATTAAAAGAAAATCTCACATGTAATAGCTTGGAACTATAAATGTTCATTTTTCTGAAGGACCAAACACTTGCCAAAAGAAGTTAAAATACAGTATTTCTACTATATGAAAAATATGCATTTATTGTATATTCTGTTTATTCATTTCACATCAACATGTGAGGATGACACATTTTGTAATTTTCCATCTTTGATTGTGTGCTGCTTCTTGCCATGAATGAGTGAGACAAACCCCATCCCTGGGAATCTGCATTTCCCAGATGCCAAAAGGAGATCGTTGTGGAGGACTTGGAACTCAAAGTTTCCAAGCATAGAAAATTCCATGTTCAGACTTTTTAATTTTCCTCTAAGGAAACCAAAACTACAACTCTTTTTTGAGGCATGTTTTAAGGCTATAAGGAAAAACATGCAAATAGAGTTTTGCAAACAGTGTCTTCAGGTGAAACTTAAAGTACCCTATAATCTTCTATAATTATACACCTGAATAATGGTCAAAACACTGATTTTTCTCTTATTATTCTCTTTAGAAACAGTCTAGAATCTTGGAATGTAAAATATAAAACACCTAACAACATTTCATAATTATCTGCTTTCATCACGTGTAATTGTGTTACTCATTTCATGAAAATGACATTTAAGAGAAAAATGTGAAAGCTACAATTATATAGTTATTTTGCCAAGTACCAATGCTTGTATGATCTGTGAAAACTACACTAGCTCAAGATTTAAAGTCTCACTGAACCTATGTGCAAAGTTGTCCACATTTATTTTAGTTCCTCTCTTACATCCCTTTACCTGTGAACTCTCTGAAGCCACAAAGGAGTATTTTCATCATGCAGTAACCTTCTGTCCCTATGGTAGTGCCTGACACATAGCAGTCATTTGATACGCAGTTACTAGCATAAGTTGACTGAAATGATTAAAATGAAACTAAATTAATAGGGTGTGGTATTCAGGGAAGGAAGAAGTCAAAAAGAACAATCCTCTGTGGACTTTATCATTCTTGCTGCTCTAGTGATTTCATGTTTTCCTCCTGATTTAAAATAAATAAATAAATAAAACAATGCTCGAATCTGTAGCGAAAGTGAGAAAATATTTCTGACTTCTGTCAAGATAGTGTAGGTAAACATGGCTCACCCCTTTGCATGACCACTTCAAAATTACAACTAAGCAATAAAATAACCATCGTTCAGAACTGTCAGAAATTGAGCTGATTGGAATTAAAGAATAAACCATAGTGAGCCTGGTAAGAGGTATGGAGACATGGAATGGGCTGGTTCCATACCCACAAGTGGCAGATAAAAATAAGGAG
Organism: Artibeus jamaicensis; assembly: GCF_021234435.1. Classification (NCBI taxonomy): domain Eukaryota; kingdom Metazoa; phylum Chordata; class Mammalia; order Chiroptera; family Phyllostomidae; genus Artibeus; species Artibeus jamaicensis. The sequence goes on from NW_026522030.1 coordinate 49,682,727, forward strand.
AGATATCTGAGGAGCAAGGAGTCCCAGTCCCACACCAGGCCCCCCAGCCCAGGGTTCCAGTGCCAAGAAGAGAAATCTCCATAACTTCTGGCTATAAAAAACAATATGGATTGAGGCTGTGGAAGATAGAAACTTTTGGAATGCCAGGCACTTCCTCTTAAAGCACTCCCACACAAACTTACTTGGACTCATTCCCTCCAAGCTACAGCATGGGGGACAGCAGATTGAAAAGCATTAGGGACATATGGGGAGGAACTGAATTGTCCAGCATCATGGCTAGAGCTGGGGAGAAGTTTTTCCCAGACAGAAATGCTGGCAGAGGCCATTGTTCCTTTTCTGAACCCACCCCTCCCACAGAGCCAACGGGTAGGAGCCATATCTGAGACTCCATCAAGCTATCTCATACAGTTTGCCCCACCCGGATGACTTCCTGAGGCCCTGCCTCACCCAAATATCAGGACCACCCAAACTATTTTCAGTGGCTTATCCCTATGAATGGCTTATCTTTGTCCACTCCTCAGGTTTTCCTAAATTCTCTCAATCAGCATCTTGCTTTAGCGAGAACTATACCTCTCTCTAAGTTGCCACATGCCCAGAACTAGCAGCAGTCAGCCTTGGTTCATAGTTTAGCTTGCCTGGGTACCTCCAAGCTGAGCAAAAGTAGCAGCCATCTAGAGATCACTTTTGTAGCTAATGCTGTGAGACCCTGGGGCAAAACTTATTCTGTGGCTGACCTTGAATGTGTCAACAGCAATCAAGGCTTAACTACAACAGAAGGATATACACAGCTTACACAATGTGTACACCTTCAGTACCCAGCTTAGGTAATAGGGGAGGCTGTGCCACTGGACTCTACAGGACAACTACTATATTAAGCCACTCCAGCAAGTCTGCGAGGCATAGTAGTTCTACCTAATACATAAAGCAAACACAGGGAGGCTGCCAAAATTAGGAGACAAAGAGACATGGCCCAAGTGAAAGAACAGATCAAAACTCCAGAAAAAGACCTAAACAAAATGGAGATAAGCAATCTATCAGATGCAGAATTAAAAACACTGGTTATAAGAATGTTTAGTGAACTTAAAAAACAAGAACTTCAACAATATAAAAAAGGATTCAGTCAGAAAGGAAGAATATGCTAATTGAAATAAAGAAACATTTACAGGGAATCAACAGGAGAGTGGATGAAGCCAAAAATAAAATTAAGGATTTAGAATATAAGTAAGCGAAAAAAAAAAAAAAAAAAAGAACCATAATAGAAAGAAGGAAAAAGAAGCCAAAAAATAAGGATGGTGTAAGGAGCCCCTGGGGCAACTTCAAGCATACTAATATTTCCATCATAGGGTTGCAAGAAGGAGAATAGAAAGAACAAGAAATTGGAAATCTGTTTTAAAAAAATAAAAGAAAGCTTCCCTATTTTGTGAAGGAAATGAACATGCAAACCCAGGAGCACAGAGAATTCCAAACAAGATGGATCAAAGAGGCCCACTCTAAAACACATTGTAATTAAAATGTCAAAGGTCAAAAATAGAGAATCTAAAAGCAGGGAGAGAAAAGCAGTTATTTACCTACAAGGGAGCCCCCACAAGACTGTTGCTTGATTTCTCAAAAGAAACCTTGCAGACCACAAGGGACTGGCAAGAAATATTCAAAGATGAAAAACAACGGCCTACAACAAAGATTACTCTACCCAGAAAAACTATCATTTAGAATCAAAGGACATAGGAAGAGCTTCTCACAGAAGAAAAAGCTAATGTCTGTCATCACCAAACCTGTACTAGATGAAATGTTAAAGGGTCCTCTTGAAGAAAAAAGTTAAAAAATATGAACATCCAGAGGAGGATAAGTATATAGCTATCAACAATTGTATCTAAAAAGCAAAATAAGCAAACAAACAAAACAGAAGAAGAATCATAGATACAGAGAACATTTTTATGGTTGTCAGATGGAAGGAGTTTGGGGGACAGGTGTAAAAGGTGAAGGGGTTAAGAAATACTAATTGATAGTTACAGAATAGTCATGTGGATGTTAAGTACATTATAGGGAATAAAGTAGCCAAAGAACACATATGCAACACCTATAGCATGCACTACAATGTGGAAATTGCTTGAGGGAGTTGGGGCAAGTGCAGGGTGGAAGGATACAAAAGGGGAAAATTGTGGACAACTGTAACAGCATAAATAAAATATAACAATAAACACATTTTCAAGGGAAATAGAGGACTTCTACAATGCCAGGTATAGGGCATTTTTATATTATACAAAAGTAGTGTTCAATTAGCATTTTGATTTATATTTATAATCATTGCAATACAGAAGTAAAATACAAATCACAAGCTAACATTCTAATAAAAGAATTAATTTTATTTCTCAAGATTGTTGTTGCAATTTGGAGCCTTCGTGATCCCATGTACATTTTTGGAATATTTATTCTAGTTCTATAAAATATGCCATTGGTATCTTGATAGGAATTACACTGAATCTATATTGTGTTAGGTAACATGGACATTTTAATGTTAATTCTTTCTATCCATGAACACAGTATATGATTCCATTTATTTGTACCTTCTTTAATTTCTTTCTTCAATGCTCATAATTTTCTATGTATGGGTCTTTTACACCCTTGGTTAAATATATTCCTAGGAATTTTATTTTACTTTTTTTGAAGCTATTAGGAATGGGGTGGTTTTTTTAGGCTCTGCTTCTAACAGTTCATTATTGGCGTGTAAAAATGTAACTGATTTCTGGATATTCATTTTACAGTCAATTAATATTAGCCAAAAACTTTGTTTAGGTTTTTCTGTATAATGGCTCTAGTAGTGCTTAGTTGTCTTTAACCTCTTTCCAAACTTTTTGTTAAATTGTATTGTGACAGCTGTCATAGCAGCATAAACTTTTTTAAAAACTTCTCAAATTGGTGAATTTTTGTACAGCCATTTTAATATTGAAAATGGAAGAAGATATGTAACATTTTTGGTGTATTATACTTTATTATTTCAAGAAAAGTACAAACAACTGAAATGCAATAAAAGATTTGTGCAGTGTATGCAAAAGGTGCTGTGACTGATAAAATGTGTCAAAAGTGGTTTGTGAAGTTTCTTGGTACTATTGACATTTTAGCCAAATAATTCTTTGCTGTGGAGCTGTCTTATGCATTGGCTGATGTTTAGCAGCACCTCTGATACATTGTACAAATAATGAGTTGTAGAATTGTGCACCTGAAATATATATAATTTTGTTAATCAGTGTCATCCAAATAAATTCAACAATTCGAGGAAAAAAAGCTCTATTTTACCAGATGGTAAATTTAAGAATGGGCTATGGAAACTTAAAGTGGAAGATCCACCTATCATGTTATTCCCAGGTGATCAGTACTACAGAACACTGAATTGAAGCACTAGCGACCCAGATGAAGTGGACTTATTTAATTCTGATGCATCTTGCAAGAGATAATTTCCTTCCCTGCAGAAAAATCTTTATATGACTGTTTTTTTTTCCTCTGAAGGGGAAATGGGTCTACTAATTTAAAGGATGTAGAGTAAAGGAAATTCTAGCTTAAATATTACTACAGTTGTGAAAACTTTAATCTCAAATATCTTTTTTTCTAAAAACTTTATTTTACAATCAATGTATTCAAAGGCATCTGCCTGTGCATTTCCACATTATGCAAGACTGACAATTGCAGTAATTTTCCTAAACTTCCCGCCTGTCTCAGATGACCTGGCATAGTAACCTTCAAACTCTCACTCACCAAATCATCAAATAAAGAGGTAAATGTTGGCCACAACCCTAGAATTGAAAACTAGAGATAGAAATAGGATTCATATAATAAAATACAAATAAATAAATAGGCGGAGGATTTGCTTAGCAGAAGGAGGCACTGTTGCAACATTTGGTACTATAAACATATAAGTAAGATTTTAGGACGTTGGCCTAAAAATCCTAAGAGTAGGTATAAAAACCAACACATTTTTGTCACAAGTTAGAAACTTACACTAAGAAGATAAAAAAAATAAAGACTACATTGGCTCATTTGCCTAGGACGTTTGGAGAATGACCTTTAGGCACAGCTGGGTCTAAGAACTCATACAATACTGGTGGTCATCTTCAGTTTCTCTGTATATCTTCTTTTCTGCTTTTCTCTAGTTCTATTTTTCTCTGTATTGACTTGAACTTCAGGTGTGTTCAATACTAGCAGAAACCTGTAAAGTCACTACCAGCCCAGAAGTCTCTTCATTCCAATTGAGCAATGTAGTAGATGCTCTTGGTGTCCTGCCTATAATCCTTTGACACTCAGAATCTCCACACACTAGTGGCTTCCCATCCCAAACATCCATAATCTCTCTTCCTCCAGGCTTTCTGTTGGAGCAAGGGCAAGCTGGAAGTGTGGGGGCATTATTGTTCCCTGGAGAAGCTCTCAGTTTTGAAGTACATTCTAACCATCATCCAGAAGTTCCCAATGGTATGGAGCTCCAGTTTCACAAAGCAGTAATCTGCTCACTAGTAACTCAACTGATTTCTTTTATTTTCCTGATCACTTCCTTCTTCCCCTATCAGTGCCTCTTTGGATTAGCTCTCAAATAACTACTTTTCCTCAAATCTATGCCCTAGGGTCTACTCCTATGCAATCCAACCTAACAAGAGCAGCCCCAAAAGAAAGTTTCTCTCTCAATGCCAGAGGAAGCTGTTAAATCTGGGATACTCTGAGGTCTAAGTCACATGCCCTCCCTTTTGCAAAGAAAAAAAACTGGTTTATTTCTTTACATAAATGAATTTTCTATTATCCAAGGAGGAACACACATACAACAGGCAAAATGTGATGTTTCCATGAGTTCAGGATATCTCGTAAGTGAAAAACAATTGTATGAGGGAGAGATTCAGGGATATCTACTTGTGCCTTTGAAGTGAAATCAACCGAATTATTATTTAACTACTACACCCTCCATTATTCCTTAGAGTAACATTCTGAGTATAAATAATTCAGTATTACTTATAAACTTTTTTTAGAATATCAATTTTATGCATGTATCCTGTTAGCTAACTAAATCCCTTCTGGAACATGAACTTAAAAAGCCAATATATGTAATATGAGTTTGTAGGCTATGGGGCATAAAGTTTTCTATTTTATTGGTTTTTAAAGAGAAATATGTGAGTCTGATGGAAATCAGAAACAAAGAAGAAGATGCTAGCAATTTAGAAGGATAAATTTTGGTAGATTTGTGGACAAGCTACACTTAACCAACATTTTTATGTCAACTCCAGTGGAAAGTACTGTAAGTGTTCTGCATGTACTATGATTTTCAATGGAAAAATATATATTTACTATTTTTTTTATTCTGAAGTCTGAGTTAAATCTATATAGTCTCAGGTTTATTTCTATTGAAAAATCACTAATCCTAGTGCAACACCCATCCGTTGGGTTCATTCTGGAGTCAGATACCAGAGCAGAAGAACACAACTACATTGATGGTTTTACTTGCTAACTGGTGGGGATAAAGAGTAAGATAACTTTTCTAAGATGTATATCTACTAACATTAAGTGACAAAGTGTAGAAATTGGCCCTAACTGAATAATAAGCAAAATAATTCAAAGTAGAAAATTTATGCTTAATAATAACAATAATTTATGAGCTAATATGCAAGAAGAGGTTACCAGTCATTGAATATCGCTGGGAGAAGCCAAATAAATTCAAGTTTGCTTCTGAAAGATTGGAAACTAATTTGTTAAAGAATTCATGGGATGATACAGGCAGTTCACTTTGCACTCAGCATTAGAACAAAGAATCAACTCTCCTGACACCAATTGTACCAACTGGAAGAATTCCTCTAGCTTTACCAAGGGTAGACATATGAAGAAGGAGTTCTGTGTCAAAAAAATGTCAGACTCTGGTCAAGATGGTGGCAGAGGCAGACATGGTTCACCTCTTTATACAACCACATCAAAATTTCAACTAAAATATAGAACATTCATCATTCAGGAACTTCAGAAATTGAGCTGAAAGGTATTCTGTTAACCATGAAATCAAGTTGAATGGAAGTCTGATAACTATGGAATTAAAGAAACTACATCCATCCATATTGGTAGGAGGGGTGTGGATGTGGAATGGGCTCAACCCACATTCGCATGGATAAAAATTCAGGAGGGATATCTCGGGAGCAAGGAGTCCCAGCCCCACACTAGGCCCCCAAGCCAAGGGTTTCAGTGCCAGGAAGGAAGTCCCCATAACTTCTGGCTGCAAAAGCCAGCAGGGATTGAGTTTGTGGGAGAAACTTCTGGACCCCCAAGCAGCTCCCCTTAAGGAGCCCATACACGGATTCACCTACTCAAACTCATTCCCTCTGAGTTCCAGGACTAGGGTGGCAGCTTGAAAGGCACCAGTGGTATACAGGAAGAGACTGAAGCATCTGGCATCAAGGTGAGCAGAGGCCATTATCCCTTTGCTAAATCCTCCCTCCACAGAGAAAGCAAGCTGATGCCATATCTGAGACTCCATCAACCTGGCTAACACTGTTTGACCTACCCCAGAGGCCCTGCCCCACCCAAATTATGGGCCCACCCAGACTGCTTTTCCATAAGAATGGCTGGTCTTGGCTCCTGAGTCCTATCAAACAAGCAACAGCTGTCTTCAGTGAGCCCTAACAGAAGCCAGGTTAGATTCACAGTTTGGCTTTGCCTGGGAATCTCTAAATCCAGCACAAGTAGCAGCCACCTCAGATTGCTTTACAGCACAGGCAGAGTGCCCAGAGAAAAACACAGGTGGGAGCTGACATTGGCCTGTACCACCTGGGAAACCCCAGGGCCAACACGCCCAGTGGACAGCTATAGACCACACAGGAAAACAATCACCCTGCCCCTGAAGAGCTGATCCTCCACAGAGGTTGATGGTTAGTGGTCACAGCCAGTCCTTGCAGCTGACTGGCCAGGGTAAATCCCTCCCATTTATCTGACAACAACGACCAAGGCTCAACTACAAGAGGAAGGTATACTCACCTCACATGAAGGATATACCTTGAGTACACAGCTTGGGTGCTAGGGGAGCCTGTGCCACTGGACCCTATAGGACACCTACTACATTAGGCTACACTACCAAGACACGGAGTCAAAGCAGCTCTACTTAATATATAAAAACAAACACAGGAGACTGCCAAAATGAGAAGACAAAGAGACATAATCCAAGTGAAAGAATGAATCAAAACTCCAGAAAAAAAGCTAAACAAAATGGAGATAAGCAATCTATCAGATGCAGAGTTAAAACACTGGTTATAAGGATGCTCAAGCAACTTAGTGAGGACCTCAGCAGCATAAAAAAGGATCCAGTCAGAAATGAAGGATACACTAATGAAATGAACAATTTACAGGGAAATAACAGTAAAGCAAATGAAGCTGAAAATCAAATCAATGATTTGGAACATAAGGAAGCAAAAAACAACCAATCGGAACAAGAAAAAAAAGAATATAAAAAATGAGGGTAGTATAAACAGCCTCTGGGACAGCATTAAGAGGTCCCACACATCATAAGGGTGCCAGAAGGAGAAGTGAAAGAGCAAGAAATTGGAAACCTATCTGAAAAAATAGTGATAGAAAACTTTCCTAATTTGTTGCTGGGAATAGACTTGCAAGTCCAGGAAGCATAGAGTCCCAAACAAGATGGATGCAAAGAGGTCCACTCCAAGAGTCATCATAATTAAAAGCCAAAGGTTAAAAATAAAGAGAGACTCTTAAAAGCAGCTAGAGAAAAGAAATTAGTAACCTAATAGATGCCAGAAGGGAGGGGATAAAGTACAAATAGGTAGTTACAGAACAGCCATTGGGATGTAAAGTACAGTAAGGGAAATGGAGTAGCCAAAGAACTTATATGCATGATCCATGGACATGAACAATGGTGGGGGAATTGCCTGAAAGAGTAGGGGGTGCTGGGTGGAAAGAACGTAAGGGAGAAAAATCAGGACAACTGTAATAGTATAATCAATAAAGTTACCTTTTGTTTTATTTTTTTCCGAAATATTCAGATTAAAATGTACTTGACTCAAAAACAAATAAATAAATAAAATGTAATTTAAAAGAACCCTGCTGAAAAAAAAAAAAACAAAAAAACTCAAGCCCTGGATTCTTAGGCACGGTTTACCGAACAGAGTACAGATTCAGCAAAGCTGAAGGGATATCGTTATTCTATTTATAATGCAAAGCAAACAACATAAATAAAATCCCTTCAGTTTTAAGAGAAAAAGAACAACCAATTTGAATACTGCAGGGTGCCGAGCAACCCGTTAACTGAATATTATTACAAGGAAGGTGCATGATAATCTTATAATAATAAAATAAAATAAAATGGAAATTATGCAAAATTAGTACATTAGATTTACTTTTCCTAATTTCTCTTGATTTATAGGTAACATTTTCATGGCCATAATTATACCCTTGCTATTTCAATTTCCAAGATAGTTTGTGGTTTAACTTCATTAAGGGGTGAGAAACTGCTTATGTTAAGCTATTGGCAGTGAAGACATCACAAGTTAGGAATATTTTATATTTGCAGAAGGATTAGCAACACTATATTGACTGACTAGAAACAAAACAAATCTTTGAAAAACCTGAGAGTTAAGCAGTTATTGTCCCACGGATCTGCAGGAAGAGGATCAGGTAGGATCCCAGGACAGAGGTGATCACAAAGCAGTTTTGAGGAATTTCAAAATCTTTAGTGACTTTCTAAATGTTCTCTGTATGGTTGCTTGAGTGGATGCAAAATCTACTAGAGAAGAGGAGAGAGAGACAAGCCAAAGGATGAGAGAAAGAAGAGTGATAAAGAATATGAGCTGTAGAGAGTACACTCACCCTCACTCCTCTGGAAAGGTAGAGAAAAGCACAGCTATAAGCCCTGTGAGTGTGAATGAAAGCACCCTAGAAAAAATGCCCCCGGTGTGACCTTGGGCAAGTAATACCATCTAGCTGATGCTCAACTCTAAATCTAGAGCTGGATAAGTTCCTTTTAATTTTAACATTCTCTGCATGACCTTCTATGAACAAAACTTTTATTCTTTTATAGCTACAGAAAACTTAAATAAAACAAAACATACTTCATGAAGCTACTCAGGCATTTTGGAAAATAGGCCTTCTGAAGAAATTAGCAGTACCTTAGCTTTGCTTTAAGGTGGTTTTAAGGGGGAATGGATGAGTGGATGTGGACAGGATCGAATATGACATCAATCTGCAGTGCAATGCCTCCCAGTCTCCCCTCCGAACTTCAGAAATAGCTGGAAAGGGAAAGGGTTTTCCTAATATTTGAGGTATTAAAGAAATGGAGACTCTGAATGCCAAGGATTTGTTTGAGTTTTGGCAGTGCTTTGAAATGTAGCCTGAAATAATTTAATTATTTCTTTATGTCTTTGATTTTCTTACATGCAAAATTTGATATTTTAGTCCAAATATACTTCTGTATTTTTTTTAAGATTTTTTTTCACAAAGGAGAAGGGAAGGAGAAAGAGAGGGAGAGAAACATCAATGTGTGGTTGCCTCTCACACGTCCCCCACTGGGGACCTGGCCTGCAACCCATGCATATGCCCTGACTGGGAATCGCAGGAGTGATCCTTTGGTTTGCAGCCCGCACTCAATCCACTGAGCTACACCAGTCAGGCCAAAACTACTTCTGTCTTTCACAAACATGTTAAGGCAACTGTAAGACAGTGTGTGAAAGGCCTTGAACTGCAGGAAGGGAGAGGTATATATAACATAATGCTGTTTGTAAACACCATTGTTCTGCCATTTGTTTCTGCTGAGTAACTTTATTTGACTCATAAATTCAGCATTCCAGCAGTAAAACCACATGAACATTCTCTTTGGAAATGCATTTCTTGTATTCTCAGAGAAGACCAGAGTGCCTATTGGACAACATTTCAGAAGGTGCAATTTCATGTGACTTCTCATGAATTTTAAGCTAAAGAAGCTCTCTAAAGTTCTGTCTTCTAATATTCTTTATCTCTGACATTCAAACTTCATTTTATTTAAATCTTACTAAACAGAACCAAGCATACTTTTATCTGCAGCTTTCAGACAAGAGCAATAAAAGGGAAAAAGAATAATGATAATCAGTCAAATATTGTGTATTATGTTTAAATATCAACTTAACAAATTGTTACCTAATAAATATACAATGCTTCTAAGATTACTTCTCCAAAATTATATCACACAATTTAATTTTTCATCTCACAGAAAATTTTGCAAACAAAATTTATTTTATATCCAGGATATTTTATTGAAGCTTAAATTGTGTGGCTGTGTATACAGAATCAGTTGGCAATAACAACTGCAGCTCATTTGCCAGATGCCATTTTAGTGGAGAGCTTCCTATTAGTATTTGCCAGGTACTTGCCCTAACTAATTTATTCTTCAGAAAAGACTCTTAAAATACTATTATTATTTCTCCATTTTAAATTTTAGGAAACTAAGTCACACAAAGGTGCAGGAGTAACTTATTCAAATCTTATGGGGACTGAAGGCACAGTCAAGATTTGAATTTCTTCAGTCTGGCCCCAGAGCTCAAACACTTATCTCAATTCTATAAACAGTTCCTATGCCAAGGGCATCTAGTGATGTTGTGGGCTCTGTTACTTCATATAGATACTGATTTTATCACCATATCATCATAGTCTACGATGATATGTCCACAAAGAGGCACTTAGCTCTGAATTGAGGTGAGGAATTGGAACACAAAACTTGGATGAGAGCCGGAAAAACTAAAACACAGTTTTAGTTCTGGCACTGCTGTTGACTTACTGTTTGATCAGAACAGGTCAGCTTCCTTGGCATGCAAGCCTTTGTGGGCTAAATAAGTAAATACTTAAAACATATAAAATATTGGAGTCATGAAGCTTTTCCCAAATTAAATACTGATTCTATGATTAATTTGTCTAAAAATAACTGATAAGGCATTATCCAATTTGGTAGGGAAATAAATTTAATTGATATAAAAATATAGAAGAAAATGTAATATGTATATTTCATTGACTTAATTTGGATTTTTGATAAGGACCAGGTTGGTTCTTAAGAAAAAATCTAAGTATCAGAATATCTATCACAAGAGGACATATGGTAACAATAACAAAAAAGCAATAGGTCACATATTTACACTTTGAGGTCAATATTTTTAATTGAAAAAAATTAGAGATACATTTATAGGAAGAATGAAAAATGTTATAGCAATAATATAATTAAAAAAACTGACAATGTTACCACTTAATCAAAACAAGCAAAGGAAGCCCCGGCTGGTGTAGCTCAGTGGATTGAGAGTGGGCCTGCAAACCAGAGGATGGCAGTTCAATTCCCAGTCAGGGCACATGCCTGGGTTGCAGGCCAGTTCCCAGCAGGGGACACATGAGAGGCAACCATACATTAATGTTTTTCTCCCTCTCTCCTTCCCTTCCCCTCTAAAAATAAATAAATAAATAATATTAAAAAAAAAAACAAGAGGCTAATTTCCTCTGACTTGCTAAAGCAAGAATCTCTTGAAATTGACACAATTATGTTGATTTAATCAATAGGCTTGATTATATAGCATGCTTCAATACCAAAGTGATAGGCATGGCCATAGCAGAGGGTGAAAACTGCTACAGGCTCTGATACTTTGGTCCATCATTATTGGGAGAAAAAGTACCAACTCATAGGTAGCAACACTACCTAGGAACTACTGGATATTAGATGAATTATGAATATCTAGGTTTTATAATTGTATGTACTATTTTTGTATTTGGAAATGAGAGAAAGTGGAAGTATGTCAATAAGCTAGATGACTCCAGAAAAACATGTTCGCTGTAGCAGAGTCCGGGGTGAGATAGGGTCAAACTCTCTGCAGTTGTGGAATGTATCCCTGTGAGAGTGATCAACAGGAATAAGGGAGCATCATCCTGGGATTCTCTGCCACATCTTCTATGATCAATTAAACCAATATTACCTCATATGTCAATAAAGGAAAGAGGCTACTGAAGTCTTCCAGCATGCATGAAACTTCAGTCTTCACTTAGATAAATTACATAAATAAATTTATCAAAGCATCCAGGTTTTCCAGTGACACCAAAATAACTAAAGTCCCAGGATATAAAGTCCTAGAATATATTTTTAAAAAAAGCTTGAGAATCATTATGGTTTTTGAGACATAGTTGTCAAAGAACACATTTATAATCAAATTTGTCTTCCTATAAATCCTACATGTCTCAAAGCACTTTCATAGGATTTACGGACAACATGTGACATAGAAAACAGTATCCCAATTTTTCAGAAGAGAAAACTAAGGCGCAAATAAACTGCAAGTTGTACAACATCACATAACTACAGCAGAGCTAAGGTTTTAACCAACATTCTGTTTTGAAGTTTAAATCCTTTCTTATCCTACTGTAACAGTAAAAATGAATGAATCCTACAAAACTCCCTAATGATATAAAAAATACCTTGGGGAACAGGCTCAGTAAATTCTTCCCCCACCCAAGTAGAAGACTACTTCACGAAAAGAAACAGCAACACCAGCAGGTATTAAATTTGATCAGTTGAAGTTTATGCTGGTATATAAATGTTGTGTGATCCTAGCTTTATTGAAAAATAATTGACATGCATCAGTGTATAATTTTAGGTTATAGACTACAATGGCATGATTTACATATATTGTGAAATGATTAGCACAATACCTTTAGCTAATATATATCAAATTAATTTTAATGTGTAACTCATTAGGAAAAAAAGCTGCAGATGTAGTAAGGAAACAATTTTCTAGAATGTATACATTTTTCCTTCAAAATATAAAAAATACCTGGCTTACAAATTTAGTCTGAGATAGACACCTTAGAAACCAAATGTCTGAGTCTATCACCAAAGTGTTTAACTTTTCAGCCAGATATGTTGTGATCTGCTACAGCTGTGTTGTTAGCTCTACAACTGTACACCACAACTAAAATATTGCTTTGGTTGAAATAGAAAGATGCTGTTGCTAGGAAAATCTTCCAGGCTTGTTAAAAAAATGGTTCATTTTAATTGATGATATCTTCTCTTCTTCTTTGCTGTAGGCCATATGTTACAGCAGAAAGGATTTTTATTTGGGACAAAAAGACCTAGAATTGAATTTCTATTCATCCATCTGCCATCTGTATGATAATAACCAAGCTACCATAGTGGACCTCTCTGTTGGTCAATCAGCAGTTTCATAGTCTTTCATTCCCACCTATCGCTGGTCTCCTCTGAGCTCTACCTGCCTGCCAAGCTCTCCTCTCATTTTCTCTGCTTAATCCATCACTAGCTTTCCCCTCTGGACCTATGGTATACGTAATCTTGAGTTATGGCCATTCCCAGCCTGATTGATGCCAATTAAGCCTCAAGTGACAATGAAAAATTCTGGATCCTGATCATCAGTCTGGGTACCTTGACCATTATTCTGCTAAATGTGGACACCACAACTCTTCTAGGTCCCTCTTCTGACTCCTCTTCTTCCCTTTTCACCTCAGTAAACATGGAGTAAAGATAGACTCATGTTTCATCAGTGCTCTTGGCTGCCAGTCTTGGCATTCCCTATGCTGCTCTATTTTATCATGATCATGCAATGGCTAAAAAAACAGTCTTCAAAAACTCTTACTTATTTTTGATAAAGAGATCTTATGCAAAATCAATTTTTCTCTCTTAAATTTTCAAATTGTGTTTAAAGGAAACAAATAATCATATCCTTTACCAAAAACAAAATATAGATTTTGCAAATACATACACACACTTGCTTTATTACACACACTATTAATATATCTATCATAAATGCCATTGCTTCTGCTGTGAATATTCTCTGTTTGTCCAATTAGGTATATTTTCCACAATTCCACCTTGCACCTTGCTCCATGAGGCTGAATTCTGTGGATATCATCATCAGGTTATCTGGCTACCTGGCTTTTGTTTTGGTCAATGAAAGGATATCAATGTGGAAGCACATCAGTGTGGAAGCACAGAGAGAGGCTAAGATATTTGTGACCTGATTCTTAAAAGGCAGAAAGTAGACAGAGGCTGCAATTCCTCTAGTTGGGCAGTCCCTTTCTTAAACAACAGCTCTGACTAGGTCACAAAAACCAAGCCTTCTCCTTTCCCTTCCTGGCTTTTGCTAGTCCTCTCTTGGCTTCCTTAGTCCCACACACACTTTTGTAAGTAGTACCATGGTTAAATTCTCCTTACTCTTTTTGTATGCTCCACCTGTTCTTCTTAGGACCCTGACTGACGCAGTGTCCAAGAAGCAAGTTTAACCGAGCAGTGTCTACTGCAAGTGCTCAGCCCACTTTTTAGAAATAATTGGTCCCTGAACAGAAAGGGAAAAAGTGAAGTGACTGGTAGAAATAGTTTACAATCTTTCCGTCAAAATTTTAAAATGTGATTTCTCATTTAAGAGAGTCATATGTAAAGTAGACAAATTTAATAGAATATTTTATAGACTTTAATGTTTGAGGAAATTTTATAAAAGAATATCTGAGGTAAAAATGAAATGAGTGATATTTTTTTCTTTCTTATTCAACTTATTTCACACTTAGATTTTTAAAAATCTCTTTCAAGTCTGGGAAATCAAGTCTATAATCATGACCTTGGGAGTCTAACAATCTTAGGTTTTCCTTTCCCTGTGGTCCAATTGGAAGTTGCATCATTAAATCATCATTTGTATACCTTTTTAAAAACAGATTTTATTTATTTATCTTTAGAGGAGAAGGGAAGGAGAGAGAGAGATAAATATCAATGTGTGGTTGCCTCTCACATGTCCCACTTTGGGGACCTGTCCTGCAACCTAGGCCCTGACTTGGAATCGAACCATGATCCTTTGGTTCACAGGCCCACGCTCAACCACTGAGCTACACCAGCCAGGGCTTATGTACACCTTTTTAAAAAAAATGTAGCTGATGATCAGCCTATGGAATTTCTGAATAATCAGGCAAGTGAGTATGTGAGGATTTTACAGAAGATATTCTAGCTTTCACTGGGTAATCTGCCAGGTTGGATTTTTCCCTGAATATTGCAATAATCACCTAGAGAATTTTTTTCCCTACAATCCAACCCAAAATTCAGCTTTAGAGATATTTCTGGTTTTGTTTTATCATACAACTTGTAAGACCAATCACTAACATTAGCTTTAGTACTTATGCATTGTTAAACTCTTCCATCTTTCTTGGAAGGTATTCTGTTAGACTTTCTAAGCCATAATATCCCATCGATACTGTTGGTTAACTGTCAGAGCAAAGGCTAGTGGCCCTTTACCAATCCTCGTTTTTCTTCTTCCTGTGTATTACCGCTAGCTCACATTTCTCATGCTCTTTTGATCAGTTAGGTTTATTTGAAAGAATTTAAGCTCACTCAAATGATGGGTGTCATTTTTAAATCCAGCTTAGGAAAACCTCACACCCCCCCAAATTTGGGGCCTATATGTTACAAAGCTTAGCCCACATTAACACAAACAATATGACCAAATTAATTCTTTCTCATTGATGGTTTAAAGTGGTTTATCATTTGTGTAGTCAATTTCCTTGAACTTATAGTTTTTCTCTAAATACTACATGTTTCTTTCCTTTTACATGGAGGTTTTATTTACTTTTCAAAAAGTAAATAAACACATTTATTAACTACTTAGAGAAAGTCCAATAAGATCTATACATTCTAAGGCTTTTGGGATGAGCAAATAGAGGTATATTTCTTGTCTCTCAGAACTTGATGCCTGGTGAAGGAGACAGACATTAATCAAATAATGACAGAATATAAATGAATATTTACCAATGGAGATAACAATATTGAAAGAAAGAAACACCGGCCTTAGTATGGAGGTGGGACAATTCTTTGATAAAGTGAATGAGTGATAGCAGTAGAAGGAATCAGATTAAATCAGGTTTATGTATTTTTTTAAGGTGGATATTGCATTCCCAGCAGTAGAAACACTGTGTGGAAGGATCCTGTAGATGGAGGGAGGACTTGGTGGAAGAACATTGGCCTGGAACACAGCCAGCTTTGGGAAATAAGATGAGGCCAAAGAAATTGACGGGAGCCAGAATATGCAAGACTCCACTGGCCATAGTCTCCTTTCCCATTAACTTTCTAAGTCATTGCAATCTGGCTTCCACATATTCAGAAAACTGGCTTTTTCAATATCACCTATAAGTTGTCAATGCTGATTTTCATTACTGCTGAACAGTTCCTCCTTATTTTAATGCCTCTTCCATTGGAAAGTTCAGTGCTTTATACTCTGCATTCCTTTGTAACATTATGGAAGACTGCATTTTCCAAACATTGTCACAGCAATAATTCCAGTCCATGTTCTTCCAAAACCTTGCCACTACCCCATCAAAAAGATGTCTATTTCTTCTTTCCTTGAAATGAGGTGAGCTATTTGGCTATCTCAACAAGAAGAATGTAGCAACAGTAATGCTACTTCACCTCCAAGGCTAGTTCATAAAAGGTAATACAACTTCCATCTCGTTCTCTCTTGAGACCGTCACCTTAGCCTCCAGATATTACATTGTGATGAAGCCATGACTACATGGAAAAGTCCCATGAAGATGTTCTAGCCAAAAGCTTAAGCTAAAGTCACAGCCAACTGACATCATCAACCTCCAGATACGGGAGTCGAGCAAGCCTACAGATGACTCCAGCCTCCATATTTCTAGCTACCTTAGTTGGTGATGAGTGAAACAAAGACAAGCTATCCCTGCCAATCCCTATCCAAATTATGCATTTAGGAGCATAATAAATGTCATTTCTTTCTTCTTCTAAATTTTGAAGAAGTAGTTTGTTATTTGGCAATAGTTGATCAGAATAAATATTCAGATTACTTCTTTTTTACAAGTCATTTTCTTTAGGACAATAGTGTAATAAACCTTGTTTTTTTCCAAATTAACCTTCCTTGATTTAAAATATTAATGTTGACTTCTGGCCAAATGGAGGTGTAGGTAAATACACTTTATCTCCTCACACAACCAAAAGAATAACAACAACAAATTTAAAAACAAAAAATAAACAGAACTGCCAGAAAATCAAAATGTATGGAAGTCCGACAACCAAGCTGTTAAAGAAAAAACATTCATCAGACTGGTAGGAAGGGTGGAGATGGGTAGCTAGGGTGGAGAGGACTCACTGCAAGGCAATAGCTGGAGGACTGGAGCTGGACAGGCATCAGCTGGCATACTAGACAGTCCCACATTTGCATGTGGATAACTGGGAGGAACAACTGGGAAGCAAGACAGACCATACAACCCAGGGTTCCAGTGAGGGAATATAAAGCTTCAGGACCTCTGGCTATAAAAACGTGTGAGGATTGTGGCACTGGCAGAGACTCCCAGTGTCACAGGAGAGTTCACTGGAGAGATCCACCAGGTTCTAGAGCATACATAAGCCCAACCACCTGGGACTCAGCACCAGAAAGACCCAATTTGCTTGTGGGTAGTGGGAGAAGTGACCAAAAGCCAGCTAGAAGCTGAGCAAGCAGCACTGTTCCCTCTCAGACCCCTTCCCAACATACAGCACCACAACACAGAGAGGTGGCTTGCCCCACCCTGGTGAATATCTAAGGCCCCACCTCTTACTATATAACAGACAGGCAAAGACTACATATATATATCCCAAATGAAAGAACGGATCAAAGTTCCAGAAAAAATATACAACTAAACAACAAACAGCCAGCCTATCAGATGCACAGTTCAAAATGCTGACAATCAGGACGCTCACAGAAATGAGTATGGTCACAAAATAGAGGGAGAAGTGAAGGCTATGAAAAGGAAAATAAAGAAAAATATACAGGGAACCAACAGTGAAAGGAACAAAACCGGGACTTGAATCAATGATTCAGACCAGAAGGAAGAAATAAACATTCAACCAGGACAGAGTGAAGAAACAGGAATTTTAAAAAATGAGAAGAGGCTAAGGAAACTCTGGGACAATGTCAAATGTTCCAACATGTTAATCGTAGGGAAGCCAGAAGAAGAGGAAGAGCAAGAAATTGAAAACTTATTTGAAAAAATAATGAAGGAAAACTTCCCCAATCTGTCAAAGAAAATAGATTTCCAGGAAGTCCTGGAAGCTCAGAGAGTCCCCCAAAATTCAAATGCAAGGAAGCACATGCCAAGGCACATCATAATTATATTCCCCAAGATGAAAGGTAAGGAGATAATCTTAAAAGCAGCAAGAGAAAAGGAGACAGTTATCTACAAAGGAGTTCCCATAACACTGTCAGCTGATTTCTCAAAAGAAACCTTATAGTCAAGAAGGGGTAACACTTGGACAGAAATAATGCAAGTCATGAAAGGTAAGGACCAACATCCAAGATTAGTCTATCCAGCAAAGCTATCATTTAGAATGGAATGACAGATAAAGCGCTTCCCAGATAAGGAAAGTTAAAGGAGTTCATCATCACCAAGCCCTTATTATATGAAATGTTACAGGGGCTTATATAAGAAAAATAAGATGAACAAAACTGAAAAATAAAATAACAATAAACTCACAACTATCAACAACTGAACCTTAAAAGGAAAAAAAAAAGAGAAAGACTCTAAGCAAACAGCTAGAATAGCACCAGAATCACAAAAATGGAGATCACATGGAGGGTTATCAGCAGAGGGGTGGGGGGAGATGGGGGAAAAGTTACAGGGAATAAGAAGGATAAATGGTAGGTACAAAATAGACAGGGGAGGTAAAGAATAGTATGGAAATGGGAAAGCCAGAGAATTTATATGTACAACCCATGGACATGAACTAAGGTGGAGGAATGCTGGTGGGAAGGGTGGATTCAGGGTAGTGGAAAATAAAGGGTAGAAAAAAAAGGGACTACTATAATAGCACAATCAATAAAATACATATTTAAAAGAATACAATATTACTTTTTATTCATCAGTAATATTGAGAAAATAATGCTAAATATATCATGATATTATTATAAGAATTAAATGACATAATTCATCTTAAGCATTTATTACAGCACCTGTCACATTAAAAATGCTAAATAAATGTTGTATTTTAATTTTAACTCTGAAGCTTTGGGGTTTTCTAGCATTCTACCCACTATTTTATTCTATTTTTTAATATGTTTTATTGATTATGCTATTACAGTTGCCCCATTTCCCTCCCTTCACTCCCCTCCACATTGCACACCCTTACCCACCCACATTCCCCGCCTTTAGTTCATATCCATGGGTCATACTTTAGAAGTTCTTTAGCTCCTACACTTCCTAGACTATTCTTACCCTCCCCCTATTTTCTACCTACCATCTATGCTACTTATTCTCTGTACCTTTTCCCCCTCCCTCCTCCTCCCACTCCCCTATTGACAACCCTCCATGTGATCTCTATTTCTGTGGCTCTGTTCCTATTCTAGTTGTTTGCTTAGTTTGTTTTAGGTGTGGTTGTTCATAATTGTGAGTTTACTATAATTTTACTGTGCATATTTTTTATTTTCTTTTTACTTAAATAAATTCCTTTAACATTCAGTATAATAAGGGCTTGGTGATAATGAACTCCTTGAACTTGACCTTATCTGAGAAGCACTTTATCTGCCCTTCCATTCTAAATGAAAGCTTTGCTGGATAGATCAATCTTGGATGTAGGTCCTTGCATTTCATGACTTGGGATATTTCTTTCCAGCCCCTTCTTGCCTGTAAGGTCTTTTTTGAGAAATCAGCTGACAGTCTGATGGAACTACTCTGTAGGTTACTGTCTCCTTATCTCTTTTTGCTTCTAGGGTTCTCTCCTTCATTTTAATCTTGGCTAATGTAATTATGATGTGCTATGGTGTGTTCCTCCTTGAATCCACCTTCTCTGGGACTCTCTGAGCTTCCTGGACTTCTTGGAAGTCTATTTCCTTTACCAGATTGGTGAAGTTCTCCCTTATTATTTATTCAAATAAGTGTTCCACTTGTTGCTCTTTCTCTTCCCCTTCTGGTACCCTTATAATTTGGATGTTGGAATGTTTAAAGATGTCCTGGAGGTTCCTAAGCCTCTCCTCATTTTTTTGAATTCTTGTTTCTTCATTCTTTTCTGATTGAAGGTTTCTCTCTTCCTTCTGGTCCACTCCATTGATATGAGCTCCAGTTTCCTTCCCATTACTACTGGTTCCCTGCACACTTTCCTTTATTTCACTTAGTGTAGCCTTCATTTGTTCATCTAATTTTAAATCAGTATACTCAGTAGGTATAATCCATGCAAGTGACCATGAATGGTCCAGCAGAGTTGTCATGTTGAAAGTGATTATTAATAGCACAATAAATCTTCCAAAAGAGTGACCTACTAAGAATTATGTATGTGAAATTCCCCATAATTCACCTTGTCAGATGTAGTCATGTGTACCCCTTCCTGGTTCAAGACTAATAATGGCTCACATTATGGAATACTCACTATGTGCCAGGCACAGTGCTATGGTATTTAGCTGATTTAATTCCATTCTCAGAAGAACACAGTGGTACTACTATCACCTCAAATTTTATATGGATAAACAGTCACAGAAAGATTAAAGATATTTTTGTACCTACCTATATACTTTGTACCTATGTAAACATGTACTTGTTGGGGACTGGGTTTGAAGGACTACTCTTTGCTCCAAAATGCTGATTGGAATCACTTTGCCATTTAATGGACCTTTGGGATTCTCAGTATGAAGTCCAAACCCTTGATCATTGGCAGTCATGATCCTTCATGATGTGGCCCCATTTCTTGTTGCCTACCTGTCCCTTCCCTCGTTTTCTCTCTGTGGCATCTAGGTTCCAACTAACTTAGAAAGGTAAGCATTTCCCACAAACACTTCTATTTTTCTATCCCACCATTTTTTTTCTTACATGTGGTATTGTTTTAGAGCTGGGTGAAAGAGACAAAGGGATGAGGAAAAAAAAACCTCATGGAAACAGACAACAGTATGGTGATTTCAAGAGAGAAAGGCAAGTTGGAGGAATTTAGGGTAAAGGGGCAATAAAAGGAGACAGAAGGAAGCTTGACTTTGGGTGTTGAACACAGAGTACATTATACAGGTGATGTATTATAGAATTATACACATGAAACCTATGTAATGTGATTAACCAATGTCACTCCAATAAACACAATAAAAAAATTTAAAAACCTCTTACATCTGGTATCCTTTTCTTCTTCTTTTTAATTGCTCAAAAGTCTAACAATTATTGTCAGCTCATTTAAGTGCTATCTTCTCCATGGAGATTTAACTGAACTAAACTACTTATGAAGCAGACAGGAGTCCATTCTTTCTCTTTCCTCAGGAAACATCTTTATTATATCTCATTATTTAATAGGTTATACTCTTTCTAAGAGTAGTAATTGTTGTATCTTATTTTTTTGTTTCCCTAAAATGACTGCTATAAAGCCTTGAATAAAATTCTGGTTTCTTTTCCATTAAGTTGATCATTCTATGGCTCTCTACACCATAGCAAACATTCTAAGCAATTGTGAAGAATTACTATTCATAGAAACCTGATAAGTAATCTTTTATGTTAATATGTTTCCATGTTCTAGGTATATAGCATATAAGATATGTAAAGTATCTGACCTCTAAAATTAGTTTAAGTGGTAAAATATGAATGAAAAATTGTTTCCTATTATCCAAATATATTATCAAAGATGACTCAAGGCCAAGTTGAGGGAGTCAGAAAACTCAAACTTGCAATGTTATTTAATTAATCTAAAGTAATCTTGACATTCACACATGATAATCTAATCAGAAAAATAAGACTGTGTTTTGTGCCTTAAGATTATTCAGTTATTTTTCTTTATTCTTCATAATTAACTACATGCAAACAGTTTTTTTTTTCAAAATGAAGATATCACAGACTATCTTCTAAAAATAACATAATAAATGTTATGTTCATCATCCTGGTAATGCATTTGCATTTTGTGTACTCAACAATGCAGACTAATTCATCTCTGGTAGATGTGTGAAGACAGCAATGACATTTTCCTCACTTGGTACTTGATTTTTCCTTACATTTAGTACTACTTGTCCTTAATTTTCTTGGTGGTCATTGGTCTTGTACTTCATCCCCCCCCCCTTTTTTTATGTGAGGAATTTATCAGACCATCCTGTTCAATATGTCCAGTATGCCCAATTATTCCTCTCTCTCTCTCAATTCATGGATTTTTACAATTAAAATGTTCATCCATAACTCAATTAAATAAAAACTTTTAGTGTGGCTGATTTAATTTGCAGTGGGCAAAATAGTGCCTAATTCAACGGATATAAAAACGTCTCCTGCCGTGTTGATACAGAGCCTCTAGGTGACACTTACAGAAACCAGTGTTTTAGCATCGAGAGAAACTTACCCCAACAGGAGTAGGGAGTTTAGGATTATGTGCATTTTCGGGGAGTTGTATAAACCAGGTAGAACATCCAGGGAATGCTTAAGTTTAAGCATCATAACAAGAGGGATATTGACTCCATAAATTTTCTCTGCACTGGAATTACCCTGCTATGTATAGCCACACATTTCAATCATTTTGAGGTATAAGCTAATTAGTTCAAGCAAATTTAGTTTTCTTAATGGAGCTTAATCAGACCCTTACAGAAAAATTTTTAGGCAAAAAAAATCACCAAATAATAGTTCTACAACTTTTTTTTCTTTTCTAGTATATGTTGGAGATCTGACCTCCTGAGGCAGGCTTCTACACACTGAGAGGCTAAGGTTTAATATCCTTGGCTTTAAGATGCATGATGGGAAATCCATGAGACCATAACTGCAAAGCTTCCAAAAGAGGGCTAGTGCATACATGCCATGTAGAAAAAGACTCCCAGCTCCCCATACTTGCAAACTTTTCCTAAACCCGTATTTCCTTTTTAAGCTTCTTCTCACTTTGATCCTGACCTAAGCCATCCATTGTGGCTCTTACTCTGTTATTTGTCAACACTTTGTTCATTGCTGGATAACCGTGACTGATTATGATTATTCTCCCAAAGATGCCCTTGTCATTCTAAAGGCCTTTATAATACTACTGAGTTCTTTTGTATTTGGACTGCAGATCCAGTTGCTGGTGTTTAGACATCAAAATGTCTTGATTTTTTTTAATAACAGCAAGGCTTAAAATCAATATGTATGCTTAATCATATAATGTTTTGATTGTTTTTCTGGAAAGACTTTTAGGCAATTCTAACAGTGGATAGAAATATGTCATTTTTGCCTGGGAGCTAAAAGATGGACTCAGGCTTGCCTTACCAACCAAGGTCATAATTTATTCTGCTTTGATTTGGATGTGTAATGCTTATGCTGTGCACACGTACATGTGTGCACATGTGCACACACATAGAAGTGGAGAATGTATGCTCATAAATTAACTAGATTTTTTAATTTACATGTTGCTAACAAAATGACTTTATAATGCATTCTGTGGACTGTACTGGGGATCAATGTAGTCCGAACATTAAAATAAAAAGTACTTTGTAAACATACTCTAAGTGAGGTTTAGAGGCATCTATGGGAGTTCTTGATTTACTTAGGCACTGCCCTCAATATATCTATGGCCTGTGGCTGTGTACATTTCATAGATCATTTGCACTACTCAGTAATATCTGAAGCGTATTAATCAGGCTAAAATAAGAAATAGGCCAAAGAAATTCAATATAAACATGTAGCAGTGTGAACTTTCTGACCTCTATTGAACAGAGTGAAATCTATTACTTAGAATTTGGCAACAACACAAGAAGGATTTGCTACGAGGTTATCAGATTTCATAACAATCAGTGACAATGATGGGATCATGTTGCAAATTTGAGAGCTGAGTTTAAATTAAAATGAAATGCCCTGGATTAGGCACTGGAATAAAGCAGCCCGTTATATTATTAATTTTAATTAGATTCTTTGTTGCCTTATATTCTTTCATCTGAGCTAAGTAATTAAGCCCATTTTACTTTCCAATTGGATTATAGTGCATGTCTTGCTAAATTCAAGTATAAGAGAATATATGGGACCTCAGTATATACTGCCTACCTGTAGACAGTGCTCTGGATGTAAAATGCACTTGTAAATTGACTACAGCAATGGTGTTATCCTTTCCAGGGAGACTGTAGAATGTGATTTCTTACTTTCATGTCACGTTTCCTACTGAGTCTTTACTTTGTAAAGCAGAGGCTTTTGGAAGCCAGAACGAAGAAATGTTCTAGTTCGAAAAAACTGGATGATGCCAATAGGTACATAAAAAGGGACTTAGGGTCCCGAGGACAACATGTAGCCCACTTAGAGAGGGAGATGTCCCTATGTCAGGACAAGGCTAGATTCTGAAGGATTACGGTTATGATAATCAAATCAGAAATATGATTTAATGGAGCAGCTTGAGTCAACTGACAGTTGAAAACTTTGAATTTTATGTTGAAAAAGACTTTGGAAGTATTGCAGCTAAATTTGATTGAGTACTTACTATAATCCAGGCATGGCAGTGAATATTTTATACAAATCATCTTGCTTAACCTGAAAAATCACCCACTGGAGTCAATATATTACTTAAGTTCACTTTACAGAAAACTGTAAAGAAAACTGAAGAAACTTAATGTGTCTTGACCCTGCTGCTATGTGTCAGACATAAGCCTTGAACCTGTGCCTGCATGACTCCAAAGCACATACATGTTGTAATGGCTATCTCTTTATGCAGCCCTTCGAATTTAATCACGAGTTTTAGGGACCTCTCTCAGACTTTAGGCTCCTAAAGTGCCTACATCACTTAGTGGTGCTGTAGAAATTTGAATCATTCATATTTTTAAACATGACTAGTTTGACATCATCAGGAAATACAATAGGCTAGTTAATATATTTCTTTTTTCCTGAAGTCACAGCTAAATAGAGAAATTATAAATTATTATTCAGATACTTGAATGACAATAATGTTTATTCAATATATTGAGAGCTTCTGAACTGATCTTCTTGTTTCCCTTCTACTCTCCTATGATTTATTTCTATCAGCCAAAAGGATCCAAATAAAATGTAAGTCAATTCATGCCAGTACTTTGCCTAAAACCTAAATTGTTTCACACTCCACACAAAACATAATTCAAAGTTTTCTTTGTAGTTTACGAGGTTGTCCATGGCCTGACCTCACAAACTATGGGACTTCATGTCACATCATTCACCTGTTCCCCACATTGACTCAGCCACACAGACCCTGGTATTTCCTAAAATACTGGCAAATATTCTCAGTCCAGGGCCCTTGTATTTTACTACTCCTGCTTTGCCACACATGTGCATGTCTCATTTCTTCTCTTAATTCAAGTCTCAGCTGATATGTGGTCTTCTCTGAACTGCATTCCCTGACCATTCCATGCCAAATAGCAAAAAATAACACAAACATTCCACCAATGCCAGTTTCTTCATGATTACCCCTTTGAAAAATTAATCAAGTCTGCTTGATTTTTCTTCATAGTATGTGTTCTATACCCATATAATATTTATTTACTTATGTACCTATAATTTTTATGATTGCCTTCCTCTTACTAAAAGAGATTCCACAAGAGAAAAAAAAGACTTAATTTGCTTTGTTCACAGCAAAATCTCTGGAGCAGAAAAGAGTGTCTATAAGAATGTATAAATTCAATTTTAAAAACAAGGAACAGAAGGAAGGAACGAAGGAATGAAGGAAGGTAGAAAGAAGAAAGGAAGGAGCGTATAGTAATAGACATTTCATTAAAGGTACTATTTCAACATTATGATATAAGTCTGGACTTATACACATGTTTTCCAAGGACTTTTTCAATCACCTTATTCTATGACACAAATTATTCTATAAACACTGAGCCATCACACTGATAATACACTTGAGAAGGAGAGAATAATGTTTCTGCCAGGGATGCCCCAGGGAGCAGGATGGCTTGAGTAAATTTTCTGATTATTTTTAATACCTGAATTTATCTAACCTTCAGAGCTGGGCACATTTAGAAACCTTTGCTAGGTTAACTCCATATCGTATTAAAAGGACAACACTTTCAGTACATAATATGACTTAAACTTTTACATTAGCAATATCAGCTTTCATGCTGGTGCCGGTCTGTCCTGATTTCCCAGTATCTGAATCACCTTTAAGAATAGATTTAAATATCTACCCTATACTTCCTATTGGTCCTTCCATTCCTATCACTCTGCCAACTGATCTTAATGTCTGCTCCACTAAAGGTAGAACTCTGGATGGGCCCCTACTCCTTGCCGTTGGAGCCTCTGCTTACTTGCCTAGCCCTGTGATTTAGGGTGGCGTCCAGTCTCCAGTCTGACCTGTCATTCCATTGCTCTAGCTATGATGTTCATCTGACTTCAAAATGTTGAATGACACTTTAATTTAACAAATCATCCTGAACATTGCTATTGATGAAAGAAAGAAATTACTAAAGATACTTAAGTCGGTAGCTACATATATTTAATATCTACTGGTATTTACTGTCAATGCAGGTTACATGTACATATCCTACCAAGATGTGCTTAATATAATATTCTAGCATTTTCAAAGTGTTACAGTATAGTAAGCTGTGGTAAGTTACCTGGATATAAGAAATAGGGTTTCACTAAAACTATAAGCAGCAGAATAGCAGCCTTTCTGAATTTCAAGAAATTTTACCATGGCTCACTGCAATAGTCTATTAATCTTTAATGAGACAATAATGTAAAGCACTTTGTAAGTTTTCAAGTGACTCAATATGTAAACTATGACTTGGATATAGACTATAATTCAATGTATACAAGATTTTTCAAGTGAAGTTGTACATTGTTGAATTATGTTTAAAATATTATTGTTTCTTCACCACATGGATTTATAAATATTTTGAATAAAAATAGCATTTTTATCTTATACATAATAAAGACTTCCAAAGATGATCACAAAAATAACAGGCATGACATGCTGGGAAAACTGGATGAGCTTAAACTGTACTTTAAATTAATAGCTTCTAATTAAACTAGAAAACTGGATGTTTGCTATATCATATGTGAAGGAAAAAATAATTTGTGGTTTACGGAACATGTATCTGTGTACTTACTTTATAATTGTGTTCTTTCAGTTCAAATTTGAGTAATATTTTTTTTTAGCTAGGCAGACAAATTCAAAATAAACTAAAATGGTATCTCCAAGAAAAGACATTTAACACATTTAGCATTCACCACTTTATATACCTTAAGGCATACCATCATACAGAACATTGGGCACCATGGCATGCCCATCACAAATGACGTCTGAGGAGGCCAAGTCAGCATGTCTATGCCTTCAGACCAGCAATCAACAGAGCATTTGGAGTTTGGTTAGCTATTCACACTTCTCCTCCATCTATTCCACACTCCCTTTTCCTGTTGCTAACATTCGCTAACTACTTTGGGCTCGCTGAAATGTGAGTTTTTGGTGTTCTATGAAAGTTCCATCTTTTGTTAACAAATAAGCTGTGTCTTGAAAATTCCCCAATTTTAATTACAAATTATAAGAAATATGTCTTTTCTCCAGAGAAATTTTAGAAACTCGTTTATGACTTAAATAAATTTAGGCAATTAAACTTATTGAGGCAACACAACTTATTGTATGCAATTTAATACCATCCATTGTATCATCATGTCCTGGTGGTCTTCAAAGAAAATATCTAACAAGAAGTATCAGATGATCAAGAATGCATCAGTATCTCAACAGAAATATTCAGTATTATCAAATAAAATAGATTTCTTTAAAATATACTTCTTTAGGAATTCATACCTAAACATAATAAGGCCATATATGAAAGCCCTACAGCTAATATTATCCACAACAGTAAAATGTTAAAAACTTTCTTTTTTAGATCAGGAACAAAACAAAGATGCCCATTATTACACCTCCTTTTCCACAGAGTATGCAGATACCTCAAAAAATTAAAAATGGATCTGCCTTTTGACCCAGTGATCCCACCTCTGGGAATGTATCCAATGTAACCCAAAACACTAATTCAAAAGAACATAAGCACCCCTATGTTCATCACAATGTTATTTACAATCACCAAGATATGGAAGCAGCCCAAGTGCCCATCAGTAGATGAGTGGGTAAAACAAATATGGGACATTTACACAATGGAATTCTACCCGGCTGTAAAAAAGAAGAAAGTTTTACCCTTTGCAAAAGTATGCATGGACCTGGAGAACATTACGCTAAGTGAAATAAGCCAGTGGGA
The DNA here is from genome assembly GCF_021234435.1 of Artibeus jamaicensis. Taxonomy (NCBI): domain Eukaryota; kingdom Metazoa; phylum Chordata; class Mammalia; order Chiroptera; family Phyllostomidae; genus Artibeus; species Artibeus jamaicensis. The sequence continues at coordinate 49,710,845 of NW_026522030.1, forward strand.
GAAAGACATAGCATATGTTTTCACTCATATGTGGAATCTAATGAACAAACTAAAGTAATAGGCAAAATAGAGACAGACTCATAAATAGCAGGATGGCAGCTAAGGGGGGGGGTAGAGTGGAGGAATTGAGCAAAAAGAGAGGACAATCTGTATCCTTACTTATGGACGGGTGTAAGGCACTAAATGATAATGAAAAAATATAATAAAGATTGTAAAATAAAAGCCAGAGGAAGAAAATAAATGGGAAAGAAAAAAAAGCATCCAAATCTAAGAGGAAAAAGTAAAATTATCTGTTTGTTGATAATATAATTTTGTATATAGAAAATACAAAAGAGTCCACCAAAAAACTATTTGAAATAATAAACTCAATGAAGTCGGAAGACAAAAATCAACATACAAAAATCATTCTGATGCACTAACAATAAGCTCTCTGAAAAAATTCTCATTTATGATATCATATAAAACAAACAATAAAAATACTTATGAATAAATTTAACTAAGGACCTGAAAGTCTATACCCTGAAAACTATAAGATGTTGATGAAACAAATTTAAGGAGATACAAATAAATAAGAACATAGCCCATGTTCATGACAGAAACAGATAATGTTAAAATGTCCATACTACCCAAAGCCACCTATAGATTGCATGTAATCTTTATCAAAAACCACAAAGCATTTTTCACAGAAGTAGAAAAATATCCTAAAATTTGTATAAAACCACAAAAGACCCTGAATAGCCAAAGCAATCTTGAGAAAGAACAAAGCTGGAGGCCTCACACTTACTGATTTCTAATTATATTACAAAGCTATAGCAATTAAAAACAGTACACATAGACCAACAAACACATAGACCAACAGAAAAGAATCACAAGACCAGAACTAAAACACACACATATATGACCAACTAATATTTGACAAGGACACCAAAAATATTCAATAGGGAAATCATTGTCTTTTCAAGAAGTTGACGTGTGCACTGGCCCACAGTGCCCTCGGTGTCATGAATGAGACATGAGACAAATCACATGGACTACCGAGTCCTGTGGAGGAAAAGGGACAGCATAGCTACTCCCTCAAGGGGGGAGTGCCTCAGAGTGGCCTCGCCACCCTCTCAAGGGGCGAGCGGCTTAGAGCTGCCGGGCAACTCTCTCACCAGGGGAGAGCGCACTGACCCTTGCCTAGACAGGCTTTTATTGGGTTTCAATTTGAACAGGAATACATGTACAGCTCACTAATCATTGTCAGGCAATAAGGATCAAACAATAGATAGCATACAAAGAACTACAAGGGTCTATTCTGAGTCAGGGTCTATTAATTAAAGGGCTACAAAACTTTGGGAAACAAACTCATTTTCTGCTCGGGCCTTTATCATTTAACTAAGAGCATTCTTAGCAAAAGCAGGCTTCACAGGATTTTACATAGTCTTTCTCAGGCTTGATCACCCGGGGAGCCTGCCCTTTCCAGCACAGGGCTGCACTGTCCTCTATTATTGTTTCAGGCTTAATTCAGGCAGAGTAGGCAGATAACCAAGGACTTTTTGAAGACTTCTCTCAGACTCAGGGGAGTCAGGCTTCATAAAAGCTGAGGGGCAAGGCTCCATCACCCCCTTTCTCCATAGGCCCCGAAGTCCTTCCCTGGGGCCTCCACGTGATAATGCCTATCTTAGGTCATTCCCCCCTTGGGGAATCTTACCTGTCATTGGCTAACTGATCAAGCATTGGGGGCCAGTTATGAAAAAGGAGCTGAAGCAGTGCTTCTGCCAGGGAGATAAGCTTTGTCTTCTTAGTGGCTTATGGTCTGAAGGTCACTCACTCAGCCTTAGCCATGGTGGGGTTACAGCTCCTGAAACCAGGCAGGGCAGTTCCCAAGAAGAAGTCACATTGGAAAAATTGGATATCTACAAGCAACAAAATGACGTTGGCTCCTTATCGTCCAACACTCACAGAAATGAACTAGAAGTGGATAAAACAACTTAAATGTAAGATCTAAAACCATAAAAATCCTAGAAAGAAAAAAAAAGAATAAAACTCCTTAATATTGGTGTTGGCAATGATTTTTTGAATATGAATTAAAAGTACAGGCAACAAAAGCAAAAATCAAAAAGGGGGATAACAGCTCTGGCTGGTGTGGCTCAGTGGATTAAGTGTGGGCTATGAACGAAAGGGTAGCCAGTTTGATTCCTGGTCAGGGCACATGCTTGGGTTGCGGGCCAGGTCCCCGGTGGGAGCCATGTGAGAGGGAACCACATGTTGATGTTTCTCGCCTTCTCTTTCTCCCTCCCTTCCTCTCTCTCTAAAGATAAATAAAGAAAATATTTCTAAAAAGGGGAGCTACATCAAACAAAAGGAACTTTCTTCCTTGCAAAAGAAGGATATCCTTTCATTTCAACAAAATGAAAGGATATCCTACAGAATGGGAAAGAATATCTGCAAACTATATAATAAAAGATCAATATACAAAATTTATAAGGAACTCATACAACTCAGAAGAACAATCAATTAAAAAGAAACAGAAGACTGAGATACATTTCTTCAAAGAGATTTAGTGTGTGATCTTCAAACTCAGAAACAGGTAGAATGGTGGTTGCCAAGGGCTGACAGGTGGCACAAACACGAAGATACTGCTCAAAAGATACATTCTTTCCATTGTAAGAGGAATAAGTTTTGGTGATCTAGTGTACAGCATGGTGACTATATTATATTGTGTACTTGAAAGTTGTTATGAGAGCAAGGCCTTAATATTTCTACAATGAAAACAACAAAATGGCAATTGTGTGAGTTAATGGCTGTGTTAACTTTACTTTGGTAAACATTCATAACTTATACATGTATAAAATCATCATATTGTACACCTTAAACTTACACTGTTATATGTCAATTATACATCTTTATTGTATATTTTCCAGCTTTATAGCTGGAAAAAAGATGGAAATTCATGACTATCAAATAATCATTGTGTTTTTTAAGTCAGCGATATAGCAGTGCAAATATTTGCTGGGTCTGTGTTAACTCAATTGGCATACCATTCAAAATGAACCTAGGATCTCTGCACTTGTACTTTCATTTTTTGCATTATCACTAAGTGTATATGAACAATAATTATTTTTAGCAAAAGTGAAATTTTAGATGAATTAAATGTTTCCTTTAGGATAAAGTCTTAATACTTTTTATAGAGATATATAAATCTTATAAAACCATAGTTTACATTATAATCAATATACAATTGTTCATCAGATACTGAGCATGATCCTTAAAGCAGGCAGGTTATAAAAGTAATGAAGTGGCAGCTATGTCTTGGGAAATGCTAGACTCTGAACAAATTTATTTTCTACTCACAAGAAAACAAACAAAAAAAAGAGGCAAATACTCTTTTTAAATAGAACAGTCATAAGTTACCTCCTTATTTTCAGAAAGAAGAAATCCACCTTCACAATTACATGGTCTATTTTAACTCTTCCTTCTCATGCCCAAAGAGGGAATATCATCTAAAGAAACTCACACCACTGGAAAGGGGCATTGCCCAAGACTGAAAATAAACTTAGTCATCAAATAAAATATCCAGAGATGGTACATGGGTAATAAAATAAGAATATTAGCAGCAAGATTTTATTTAGCAATGCGTTGGTTTTTTTTAGTTTTATTTTATTGCTTATGCCGTTACATTTGTTTCTGCTTTTTCTCCCTTTTCCTACCCCCAAGGCAATCTCTATAGTGCTGTCCATGTCCATGGTTTGTATATAAATTTTGTTTGGTCAATCCCTTTAGCAACCCTTTTTTACTAAATGAATGATGTGGGCATAAAGACATATGATTCTTATTTTTTTTTAAGGATAGAAAAATCCAGGTGGCTATTGTCCCCTTTCGTAGGTTCACTTTGGAAACTGTACACAAAATGCAATCATATTTCCACTGGTCTAAAGTGTTTTAGGTCCATCTCTCAGAGGAAGTTAAGAATGTTAAGGTATAATAACAGTGGAAGAAACTTGTCAATGAAAGTTGTTGTGAGTGGTTCAGATGTCAGTTTTTCTCCTTGCATAGTATACTACGTCAGGCAACTAACGTGAGCCTTACTTTTAGTAACCTTACTTTACAGTTGTGAGGTTGATAATTTTTAAAAGATGTAAAATATCTTGTACCTATTCAACAGTCAGTTTCATTTTTATTTATTTCTTTGTCATAAATAAAATCTAACTTTGCAGCTGGACTTCCGCCAAGATGGAGGTGTAGGTGGAAGCACTGTACCTCCTTGCACAACCAAGTTTAAAAACAACAAAGTTTTAGCAACAAAAACGCAGCCAAACCACAGAAAATTGAACTACACAGAAGTCTGAAAATATCGAAACCTTCAGCCAAACCAGTAAGAGGGGCAGAGCCAGCAGCAGAGTGGGTCAGGCAAGAAAGATCCACCAGACTGACCTGGATGTTTGACCCAGGTGTGCCAGTAGCTGTAGGCGGATCCCAGGTATGGGGTAGCGGGTAGACCCACTGTGGGAGCAAGGCAGTGGACTCACTGAGGGCTGACCACAGTCACACATTCATGCACTGCGCAGATAAACCAGTGAAGGAGCGAGCGGTGAGAGAGACCATGCAGGCCCCAGTGGCAAGAAGCGGCAGAGGGGACCACCACTGTCCCTCTCTGACCCCGCCCCCACATACAGCATCACAAACCAGAGACCTGGGCAGCCCCGCCCTGGTGAACACTTAAGGCTCCGGTTCTCATACATAACAGGTGTGAACAGATCAAAACATGGGTCAAGAACAACTCAGAGCCCCAGAGCCAATAAATCTAAGCAATGAAGAAATAGCCATACTTTCAGATGCACAGTTCAAAACACTGGTGATCAGGATGCTCACAGCACTGGTTGATTATAGTCACAAATTAGAGGAACATATGAAGGCTAAACTAATTGAAATGAATGGAAATGCACAGGAAACCAATAGTAATGGAAAGAAAACTGGGACTCAAATCAAAGGAGTGGACAAGAAAGAGGGAAAAAATTACCAAACAGAAAAGGATGAAGAAACAAGAATTCAAAAAAATGAGGAGAGGCTTAGGAACCTTCAGGACATCTTTAAACGTTCCAACATCTGAATTATAGGGGTACCAGAAGGGGAAGAGGAACAGCCACGACTGGAAACCTTATTTGAACAAATAATAAAGGAGAACTTCCCCACTCTGGCAAAGGAAATAGACTTCCAGGAAATCCAGGAAGCTCAGAGAGTCCCAAAGAAGTTGGACCCAAGAAGGAACACACCAAGGCACACAGTAATTACATTAGCCAAGATTAAAATGAAGGAGAGAATCCTAGAAGCAACAAGAGATAAGGGGACAGTCACCTACAAAGGAGTTCCCATCAGACTATCAGCGGATTTCTCAAAAGACACCTTACAAGCAAGAAGGAGCTGGAAAGAACCATTCCAAGTCATGAAATCCAAAGACCTACAACCAAGATTGATCTATCCAGCAAAGCTTTCATTTAGAATGGAAGGACAGATAAAGTGCTTCTCAGATAAGATCAAATTCAAGGAGTTCATCATCACCAAGCCCTTATTATATGAAATATTAAAGGGATTTACCCAGTTAAAGGACAGCAAACTCACAGTTATTAACAACCACACCTAAAACAAAAGCAAACTAAGAGGACAGCTAGATCAGGAGCAGAACCATAGAAATCAAGATCACATGGAGAGTTAGCAACAGGGGAGTGGGAGGAGGAGAAGGGGGGATAAGGTACAGAAAATAAGTAGCATAGATGGTAGGTAGAAAATAGAGAGGGGGGAGGGCAAGAATAGTATGGGAAATATAGAATCTAAAGAACTTGAGACACGTGGTCATAAACTAAAGGGGGGGTGGGGGAGTGGTGTGCAGGTGGAGGGGAATGAAGGGGGGAAATAGAACAACTTAAATGGCATAATCAATAAAATATATTTAAAAAACAAAATAAAATCTAACTATGCTAAATCCTTTTACACACAACCTTTTCAAATTTGCTTCTTATGAGCTCACCTCCCACTTTATACATAATCTATAATCAAACTTAATTTCTTAAATATTATTCTTCTAATATAGCATCTCTTCTGCCTTTTTGAATGAAGTTTCTTCTAATAAAAATTTCTCTTGAACCTCAATTTAACCTGTCACAATTTTCCTCATCCTCCATTGCTCAATCAACATGGACCATGCCCCTCCTTGCAAATGGATGTGAGACTTTCCTCTGGGTTTTCATAGAACTGGATTTCAGTTTCTCTGGACACTTTCCTACTTCACAGACCCCATAAATATGACCATACCTTTTTCCTTTGCAGGCAGGCAGAAGTAGTTTATCTTGAAGCCTTCAAAAGTAGTTACCCTTAGTTGGTACATTTTTAAAAGGTGTTTGGGTTAACTGTCTGTGAAATAACTACAAAATTGTTGTGCATTCCATCTAAAATGTGTAATACAAACATATTCTCAAAAAGCTCCATAGTGTGAAGAATTTGAAAGTCAATGCTGTTTTTTACTTTCATAAGAAAATAAAGTAGTTTGTGTTATTGTGCCATTTGTTTAAAATAAAAGCTAAATATAAAAATACTAAGAACAGGTTGGGATATTTTATTCCCTTTCAAATTAAAAGAATTTATTTTATACCTTTCCTGCCCTGAATTTTAAAATCTGCAAAAAATATATATACTTCATGTTTGTTCTTGATGATGTTCTTAACTTGACTGATAAAAAGCTTGAGTTGTCATTTTTGACACTTGGATTTTTTTTTTAATTATCACACTGCATTATCATCATATTATTTAATTGCTGTTCAAATTATATATGACACATGGAGAATAAGTATGAGACCTGATTTTTTTTCAGTGTGAACATTTTTAAGTCATTCCTCATAAGAACATGTCAGGCAGTTCTGTTTCTTTTTGTAATTAAGACAATTTCACATCTGTATTTATCTTCATACATTCTTACTACTCTGTTAACATGTTTGCTTTGACTTTGTTAGCAGAACTGATCTTGTTGATTTTCTATTAAACTAGGTAGAAAAATAGCCTTTATTATCTCCATAATATTTGGTCTTCCTAAGTCACTTATCAATTCTTATTACCATGGATGTAGGAGTAATTGAAATTCTGTGTTATCATCACCCATAACTGGTGTGATTTGAATTCTTTCCTGTGCTACTTTTCTATCTCACCTCATTACACAATTACTTCTTCTTATAATTTATGTACACTTTGAGTATTCTAATTCAGTTTTGTGTAATATAAGGAACATAGATGTTCTGCAATGCTGCCACAAAATATTTCATAGGAGGCATGAAAATTTGATACAGATGCTATTGATTTATGATGGGGTTACATCCCAATAAACCCATTATAAATTTAAAATATCATAAGTTAAAAATAAATTCAATATACCTAACCTTCCAAACATCATAACCTAGCCTAGCCTAACGTAAATGTGCCCGGAACACACTATGAAAGAAAAGAAAAAAGCAAAAAAGGAAAGAGGAAGGAAGGAAGGAAGGAAGGAAGGAAGGAAGGAAGGAAGGAAGGAAGGAAGGAAGGAAGGAAGGAAGGACAGGCATTGGTAAAACAGTATACCAGCAATTTTCAACCAGTATGCTGAAAGAATTTCTAAAACATGCAATACCTATTTAGTCAGGGGCACTGACCACTTTCCCCTTAGATTGTCAACCAAAAAAATGACAACAGCCAACACAATAGCCATCAGATGTGAATGTGCTGTTCTGAACCATAAATATATAGGTCATACAGTAGAGTTGCATTTTATTGGTCACATCATAAAATAAGGTTGCATCTTATTGGTTAATTCTTGGCATCAAAAAATCCTTATATACAACTATAGGCACCTGTTTTTTTTTAATTCACTTTGAAGCAAAAAGGGTAGGTAATTACTATTCTCATTCTTTGTAAATTAATCAAAATTATATTTTTTTGTTCAGATCACCAAAAAAATATATTTTTGGTGTGCTGACGAATTTTTGTAATTAGTGTATATGTGCAATATAGTGAAAAAGTTTGAAAATCACTGCAGTACATGTAGAGCATCAGTTGTTTACTTTTATGATCATGTGGCTGACCACGAGCTGCAGCTCTCTCATGATGCCACTGCCCAGCATCACAAGAGTTATCATACCAATACTGGGAAAAATCAAAATTTGAAATACAATCTCTACAGGATGCATATTGCTCTGGCACCACTGTGAAGTTGAAACATCTTAATTTAGACCATCATAAGTAGGGGACTGTCTGTATAAAACAAACATACCATGGGGTTGACCAAAAGTCCATTTTTTTCCATAAAATAAAACACACATTTTTCATTTTCACTAATAACTTTGTGAATTTGGATATTTTGGGTATGTTGGCTAACTCCCATGTGGTAGAATATTGATCATTCTCAGTTAATGTCTTGATTTAATTGCTATCTTCTTCAACTGGTCTACCCGACCGTGGAACATCGTCCAGTGAAAATCTCCAGCACAAAACTTCACAAATCACTTTTGATGCATTTGATCAGTCATAGCATCTTCTCCATACACTGCACAGATCTCTTTTTTTTTTTGCATTTTAGTTGTTTTTACCTTTCTTAAAATAATAAAGCATAATATGCTAAAAATGGTGCATATTTTCTTCCATCATCAATATTAAAGTAGCTACTCAAAAATTCATCAATTTTGATGTTTAAGTGCATGCCAATATGACAGCTGTCACTATACAATCTAACGAAATTGTTTTTGAATGAAGTTAAAGACAACCCCTACTAGAGCTGTTTTACAGAAGAAAACAAAATAACTTTTTGACCAACTCAATATTACTAAATGTGTTCTAATGTGGAGAATATAAGATTATAGACAAATTGAATAGAGAAGGTTTTTTTAATAAATATTTTTTTAAGATTTTATTTATTTATCTTAAGAGGGGGAGGGAAAGAGAGAGGGAGAGAAATATCAATGTATGGTTGCCTTTCATGTGTCCTCTGCTGAGAACTAGCCTGCAACCCAGGCATGTACCCTGACTGGGAATCGAACCACGATCCTTTGGTTCCCAGGCCCGTGCTCAATCCACTGAGCTACACCAGTCAGGGCTGGAATATAGAAGCTTTGTATTTCTCTTTATCTCAAACTAATAATGGAGAAATGTCTGCGGCTGTCCTGCATGGTATTGTATTTTCCTCCACTTAGTAGGCAAGGTAGGCCTGCAATAGGTTTTATGACCCTGAGACATCAAACACAGAAGTAGTTAACCATCGCTCAGCAAAAATGTGCTTCAAGGAGTTGCATCTAAGTACCCACTTGTTTCCTCCTTCCTGTCACTCACACAAAAGTCACCCAGCATGGGATTCTGGGGTTTTCTAAATATTTAATTTTTAAAGCCATTTGAGATTGTTGAAATTTTTAAATCCATGGATTAAGATTGCCACACTTTAGGGACACTTACATGAAAAACAGGGGAAGGTTGCATTTATTGTTGTCTTTGAGCACAAGAATATTCTTTGTACTGCTTGTTTTTGGCTTAGCTGCTGAATTACTGCAAACTTCAACCCTGCACAAGTCATAATTCACTCTAATTTGTATGTAATCTGCATGCATTAACTATCTGAGTTCACTCAAAAAGTATACATTTTTTTTCAGAAATAAGGCTTCTTGAATTCATTTCACTAAATTTATAACTAAATATTTCTGGAATCTCCTCTTCCTTTCACAAACATTACCAATACCTTAATCCAGGCTATATAAACTTTTTCTATATAGTTACCAGAGCATCCAGACTTTCTCCTCTTTCCCAAACCACACTATTTCAGATAGATATTTGTTAAAGAAAATGTCATAATATAACTACATTTAATGTCCTCCAAAGATTCCTCATTAATCACAGTAGTCTATGCATCTCAGCAGACAAGACACTTCTTGATCAAAACTATCTTCCCAGCTCTTGTTTTACCACCACTTTCTTTGAAACTTGTGGTCCCTACTACACTGGATAATTTGCCACATCTCTGCGTTTTTGTGTCCTTCCTCCTTCTACACATCCCTTCTCCCACCATCTGACTCTTACATGAGATTCTATGATTCTCTAATGTTAATTAATCCACTAACTCTCATCTATACTAAAAGTATTCATTGCCATTATTATATCTTAAGGTGTTTTAAATGAGCTTCTTAAAAGCATAGGTGGTCTAAACCATCTTTGCATTCCACATCTTGCAAAATATTCTGTACATAGCATATATACAATGCAGTGGGAGTCGAATTGAATTTAACTTGATTTAGCAGATTTATATTAATGACCTATGGGATCAGTATTTTATTAATATATAACATATGTCACATAATAGTATAGTACTTTTATGCAACATGGTTTAGAAACTCAACTATCTATACAATGGTAGGTAACATCTAATTTATGTAAATTAGTAATTACTCCTTTTTTCTTCTAAAAACTCACAACTCCAAGAGCTGTTCCTGCTCAGAAAATGTTGCTTATGCTCTAGAGCCTTTATCAATGGAATTTCTCTAAACCTCATCTCATTTCTACCCTTCACAGCTGAAGCCCTTCTCCAGAATTTATTCTTTGTAAACTCTTTGTCAGATGCTGGTTTCAGTTTCCTACTATTGAGCCCCTGCCTTTATTCTCTATGTCTCCATTGTAATTGCAAATATGGAGTATAGCAAAAGTATGTTTCCTGTTGCTTTTATGGAAAACAATACAATTAATAAGTAATAACACAAGAATAAACCGTGTTTTGCATACTCGTAGCTGTAAACATACTTTTGCCCCACCCTGTAGATAGTATTAAATAATAGTTTTTATAGCACCTTCTAAATTAGTTTTTCTCATTACGAAATTGGTTAGTGATTATTGTTTAACTTGAACAAATAACCTCTAAGTGTATTATTATATACCTATGCAAAAAGATCATTCTGAGGTCTAAAGAAGTAACTTACATGCAGACTTGTAATTAAAAATCTGTTTTTAATTAAAATATTGTTTTGAAAGCATTAGTAAAAATAGAAATATATTTATAAAACATGAGAAGCTTAAGATGTCTTAGAGACCATCTGTTTCTACCTGTTAAAATTAAAAATAAAATTTAAAAGATCTAAGAGATTAGTTTAAATGTTTGGTTCAAATCATATATGTAGTTAGCAAAAGATCCATAATGACAGCTTTACTCTCACAGAATCCCAGCTTGGGGCTTCATTTGGTATCACATAGCATTTCTTCTGAAAAAGTCGAAGTAGCTACCAGGATGTCTGGTCAGGTATCTACTCTGCTGTAGCTATAGCTAAAAGCAGCCTGTGAACCAGCCATCTAGATCCTTTGTTGCCACCTGAAATTGGGGGAAAAATCTATTTGCCCCTATATCTCACATCTGGAGTACATCTTGAGAGTTGGGATTATGTTTGCTTTAATTGTTCTGAATAAACAAGTGTCCAATCATACTGATGCTTGTATAGCCCTGAATACAGTAGTTTTTTTTTAGGTTTCACTTTATTTTAGGTTTCACTTTTCTGTGAATACCTTTATTTAGGTATTAAAATAAATACCTTTATTTTAGGTTTCACTTTCTGTGATTTCGGTTATCCACACTCAACTGTGGCTTGAAAGTATGAAATAAAAAGTTTTAGAAATAATTCCTACGATTGAGCAGTTCTGAGTAGCATGATGAAATCTCCAGGCCCCCTGATCCATCCTGGAGGAACACCCCCTTGTCCAGTGACACCCCTGTGTGACACTCTTTTGTCTAGTGTCTGTGCTTTAATCGCTTAGTAGCCATCTCAGTTATCAAACTGTTACAACATCACGGTGCTTGCCCAAACCTTATTTCACTTAATAATGGTCCTAAAGAGCAAGAGCAGTGGTGCTGGCAATTCAGATATGCCAGTGAGAAGCTCCAACATGCTTTTTTTTTAGTAAATAAATTAAAAGAAAATATCATGTGCTGAGGCTGCTAAGTTCCACAGTAAGAAGAAATCCTCTTCCACGAAATTGCAAAGAAGAAAAAATAAATTCATGCTAGTAGTTTTGCTATCGCACCTCAAACTGCAAAAGTTACAGCCACCATGTATTTGAAGGACTTAGTTAAGATAGGAAAGGCATTAAATATTTGGGTGAAAGACATTAACAGAAATCCTGTTTCCGATTGATAGCAATGTGTTGCTCCAGAGAGCACTGAGCTTCAGCAAGGGATCCCCCAGTAAGGAGTGACACCAAACCACTGAGTGCAAGTAAGGGCTGACTACACAGATTCAGGAATAATTTTTGGACTGAAAAACAAAAAATAACCAGAGAAGCCATGCCTGATGATGAACGAGCTGCTGCCACATATCCCGCGGAGCCAAAGTCGATTGAGGACTAGAGTACATATGTACAGGGGAAAACATAGACTGTGTAGGATTCAGTACTGTCCGCAGTTTCAGACATCCCCTGGGTGCCTGCAAACATATTCCCTGTGAATAAGTGGGGGGGGGGGCTACTGTATGGAAGAAACTAGATATGGCTTCTTTGAGAATAAGTATAGTTTGATACAAGCAATGAATGCTATTGACTCAGTACTTTGATGCAAACTTGCTGCACGTGAGTTATGCAACTGCTCCTGGCAACTATCTGTAGCTGAATTTATAGGATCTGTTAAGTATCCAGTCATCAAGACAGCTACTGCTACCCTTGCCATTAGAAAACTATATTTTCCTCTCCTTACATTTAGTATGTGTGTTAAAATCTCACATTTATTCAAGCTTGCTCAAGCCAAGTTTTATATTTCTCTTTAGTGCTGCTGAGCTGATTATTCACCCATGTAACTACACTGAGAATTAACAGCAAGATGTAGATATGAGGACAAACCATAATAAAGATGTTATGAATACTCAAATCTTCAGATCTGAAACTTTCTACTCTAAGAGTCTAGCACATAAATGTCAAAGCAAAGCACTAACCTTTGGATTTTTAAAGAGAGCTATGATGCCATCCTGTGGGCAGCTACATTTAATTGTATGCTGACCAAAAAGAGGGCAGCTTATAAAAATTTCATAAATTCATTTTCTCTAACAAAACATGTAGTCTATACAATATATATTTTATATGTCATTTAATCATTACATAGGTATAGAACTCCTACACACTCAAGAACAGAGAGTTAGTAACTGAAAGAATAAAGCCCAAATTGGTGCTTGTGATTTAATGGTGTTATTTAAGTATGAGTTATATTTTCATAATTTTAAATATATATATTATTTTGCACAAAAGGTTATATAACACAGAGGCAATTTAGCAACATATTTTATTATTTTTCATATTTTGTGGTAGGTCAATAATTTTGGTGTATAATATTTCACGGATTTGTATAGTAAAGTTAGACATATCCAGGGAGAAAGGAGATTTTCTACTGAACATGAACACAAGAGGTTATAGAGATGCTTACAAGATATGAATGTTCATCTTATTTACTTGATCCAGCAAACAGTTATACAGCCAACAATGTGCTAGATAACTAGAAACACAGAGATGAAAGAAAGGACTTGGTGTCTTGATGCAGGTCTAATCTAATGCAAAGGCAGCCCAGGCAGGGCATCTAACTCAGGCAGGATGCAGGGGCACAGAAAGCTATGCAAGTGGGCCCAAAAGGCGCAATGCCTGACTTGAGCTGCATTTTCAAGATCTAACAGGACTTACAGATTTTCTCAGTAAAAGTGACAGAAGGGAAGAAGTCAAAGCTTCTTCAAGCAGATAAAATGGGCACACTCTCTGAAAGACTAAGACTTAGAAAGTGTATGCTCAGTTCCCCTAACAAAATAATAATTTGTAAGGGCCTTCTACCACAGTCAAGAAGCCCTTTCCAAAATAGCTCTTTGAATGCCTGGGATAATTTGAAACATAACAAATCAGTTCCAGTCACAGAATCTTAATTTTTTTTTATATTTAATGTCATGAATCAAGAGTTGGGGGCAGGGATGGTCATACCTACTAGGAGGTAAACACTGTGAGATAGGCTTATGATAAAAGGAAACAAGTTCCACCTCCTTTGTATCACATTCCTCTTCCATTTTTAACAGCCTCCACTCCCAACTCATAATCTAAATGTGTTCGAGTTTGGATGAATATACTGCATTGTGGATGAAAAGGGGATTCTATGGAAACTAACCTCACATGGTGTGCTAATCATAAATTCATAAATTCCCAACTGGGCAGGTAGATCCTTGTGGGTAGTCACACCCCAGGCATTTAAATTCTTTAGTAAATGGTTTATCTTTGCTTTCAGGTTAACAGGTCTTTGAACTGCCTTTCAGATCCCTCTTTCTAACCTGTGACCAACCTCAAAAGAGCACATACTCTTAACCATCCGGTAATCCATTCCCCACTTGGCTTTTACTCGACTTTGTGTAATCTTCCTTCATGCCATATTCCCTCCTCAGTCTCAAATGTGTAAGAGAAACTGCAAACTGACCGTCTCTGCAGCATTTGAGATCCTGCTCCCTAGACAGTGTCATCAGTTTTGGCTCAAATAAACTCTTACAAATGTTCTCTACAGGTCTGAACATTTCTTAGGTCAGCAGAGTGAAACCAGCCTCCCAAATGATCTAGCATTTAATTCAAAGACTCTTATTTCTTGTGATAAGCATTCTTTGTTGAAATATCAGCATCATATAGTGTTTAAGTTGAAAACTGGATACTTGAAATGCTCTCGGAAAAGTAGCATCCATAGATAAAAACTGCCAGAAAATGAGGAAATGCCTCATTTAAATAACTCTGGGGGAGAGCTGAACTAATCACTAAATCGTGTAGATAAAAAACAAAAAAAAGTAAGGAATATATTTTCTATGTTTCAGTAAAGAGAATACAGATTATCGATTTGAACAACAGAAGAGAATGGTACCAAAATTCTGGAACTTTTTAGGCTAGCTATATGAATTAGCCAAGAAATGTTGCCAAAAGGGACAGAAACCCATCTCATGGAAAAGGAGAAATATATCAGCTCCTATGATATGGAGGTTCACAGGGAATGTGCAAACGGGTGTCCCAGCTTCAGATGCACATGAAACAAGCCTTTTCAGTGCTATCGGGTCCCTCTACCTCTGCCTACTCTCGACATTGTGGATGGAAAAGGGGCCCTATGTAAAGTAACTTCACAGGGTCATCTGATTTTAAATTCCTAGCTGGACAGTCATGCCCCAAGCATATAACTTCTTTAGAAAAAGGCTTCTCTTTGTGCTAAGTAAGCCCTGTCCATTGTTTCCATGAATCTTACCACACATTTAAATCACCTCTGTTCAGACTCCTCCCCCCTAAAGCATGAGCATACTCAAGAGAGAACAGAATCCAGTTAACTCTTACTACTAATTATTACTGTTTTGTAATCCAATCCCTACCTTGTTTCCTCCCACCTTTATGTAATCTTCATCTTCCCTCTTTAATTCAAAATGTGTAAAAGCAACTGCAAACTGCCATTCTAAGAAGGATTTATCTCAGTCTGTTGAGATTTTGCCTCCAGGCATCTCCTCAGTTTGACTCAAATGAATTTTTATGAAAATAATAGTATCTACATGTTTGGACTATCTTCCCTTAATGGCCTATTACCTCATTGCAAACCTAATTTTTTCTACAAAGTGAGGAACAGTGGCCACCAACTGCCTCTGAGCCTCATACGGACAGAAATCATTACTTGAAAAAAAAGGACTTTCTCACCTCCGACTTAGAGAATCACAGGCTTATGGAATGTGCCCAGCCTTGGTGGTAGGATGTTTTCAAATTCTGGTGGGAACATTGGAGTTATATTACCTGAGTTACTTAACTCTACTTGTCTCAGATTCTTCATCTGCAAATGTTAACGGGATTGGAATCGTTAATGTTTTTCATATTAGCTGTTGTCCTAGCCTCCCATGGGGCCCTTCCAGAGAATATATCTTGACCCAAAGTTGTGAATACTTCAGAGAGTATAAAATGAAAGCTTGACTTTTTAGTCATTTTATATTGTATCCAAAGAAAATTTCTTATATGCCTATTTAAAAATCTCTCTTGGATATAGTTTGTGAGGCAAAATGTATGTACTATCAAGTATAAGAGTCCAGTTATTTAGGACATTGAACTTCTAACTGAAAAAAGTCTAAAAGCCAAAATGAAGCTACATTATGAACCTCCCAGAGAACATGTATTCAAATATTACTTAAATGATTCTTATAGCACTTTTCAATAACATCAAGTCAGTAATTTTTTTCAAAACACTTTTGGAATATTTAAAAGATGTGTCCAGAATGCCATTTGGATTTCATTATACTTGCAAGCATGTGCGTATTATGTAGATACTAAAACTAGATACAAAAATCACTGAAAATTGAATAATGATGCTAAAGGAAACTTAGGTACCTGTCTCACCTTGGGTCATATGCCAGTCATGGATCACACACAAAAGGAGCAGAAGGCCTATGAGGTCACTGAACCATAACCCCAGCCCATCATGGACCCCAGTGGCCAGCACTCACAACCTGCCAGGGCTACAGCAAGGACAGTTAACACCCACCATCATGAACCCAATGGCCAGAAATAGGACAACATATACATCGTGATAAGAGGAAGGATAAATCAAAAATTTCCAGTATCATTCAAGCTGTAGTCTACCCTAACTCTGGAGACCTGTATGCTGTTAATAGGTGCTTCTGGAAAATATTTATCTATTTAGATTTTAGTAGGTTACTATGCCTATGATTAATTTTATTACAAACACTTTTTTTCCAGGTTGGAAAATATCTATTAATATATCAGGGACTATTAATGTTCTGTGACACACATTCTGTAACCCTTTTCTCATGTCTGCATTCTTTCTGAGGTAAGTGGGATGAGAAGTGAGAGGCATGGGTAAGAGCAGCACTGATGGTGGGTCCAATAGCAACAGACTTAGATACAGTGTGAGCGATGGAAGTTCTGAGACAAATTATTGGGACTATTTTAAAGGAAACTATGAGTAACCGAATATAACAAAGAAATTTGGATATTAAATGGATGTGTATAATGGTGGAGCGGAAGGGAACTAGAAAGATGTGAATCATCAAGTTTGACTCATTTGACATTGTGCTTAGCAATATGCCTGGGTGGTGACCAATCCTAGCATGCCCCTGGGAGAAAAGAATCACCTGCTTCCTTTAGCTCACTTGTTCTGACGGTCAACAGGTAACACCAGCTATGCTTTGGGAATGTATAGAAAAGTGTTGTTTATCCTCAATGAAACTTTTACACATCAGTTGGTACCTGCAAACCATGAATAGTTATAGCTCTAAATTACACAAATCAGGACCCTTCCCTGGAACTCAATTACGTTTTAGCTCCTCACAGGCATTACTTACATCAAGATTGCCTGTCTTTCCTCTTCGGTGGGTTTTCTACAAATAAACATGATATATAACCTAATTATATACATTATATACATATGCAGGTTAAACTTCATCAATAGTTGAATGAAGCACAGCCAGTGGAATATAAATACTGCATTTCTAAATGTAAGTTAGCAGATTTGATTCTTAGGTTGCAGGCCCAAAATGTGAGGATAAACTGATTTTAGAAAGAGCCTCTCTCTTTCTGTCTCCCTCCCCCGCTCTCTCTGTCACTGTTATTCCTCAGTACATTCTACTTCCCTATGAAAGTCTAAATCCAACCATGGACACAAAGGTTCAAGGCTTATGTAGCCAGCTTCTCAGTAACCAACAAGAGGTTTAGATAAATCCAACCATGTTATACACCATAAACTTATACAATGTTATTACATGTCTATTACATCACAACAAAACTTGAAAAAACAGAACCAAAAACCAAATGAAAAATTAGTTAATGTTTTCACATAGACTCTCCAACCAGAGGAGTCATCCCCCCTTAAACATCTGAGTATACTCTTCCTCTTAGCCCCGGAACCTTACGTTGTAGCTCTGTAGAAGCGAAGTCATATAGCTGTAGCTACTTATCCAGGTTAAATGACCTCATTTAGTTTTAAAATTGAATTTTTACAATCTTTAGCTTAAGCAACAAGTCTAAATTGATATAATAATTGATTATTAAACATTCTAATGTGAAGTCACAAACACAGAAGAATTCACAAAGCATGCATGTATATTTTAATTAGTGATTGTAGAAGAAAGGTCCATGTAGCTAGCATGCAGGTCAATAACTCAAAGACAGGCTGCATCCTTGGAGTCCTGTATGTGCTCCTTTTCAACCCAGTCCCTGCCTCCCAACTCGACATCACCACTGTCATGGCATCTTTAGCAACCATTTGCTTTCCTTGTAGTTTTATAACTTAGGTATGCATTAAGTATTACATTTATTTTTCTCTATTTGAATTTAAAAATGTTGATTTAATCTCTCTGTGAATTTTTTGCCATTTTTTTCCTCACATTATGTTTTTGTGATTCACCCATCTTGTTACATGCATAAAAATTAGGAAGACTAATCAGTTAATACATGTTATTTCTTCATAGAATAACTCTGTAAATACAAGCTCGGTATTGAAAAAAAGACTGGTTGCCCTAGGCAACTAGGTAAGAAGATGCTATTCTTTTTCATTCTACATTATTTTTCCAAACTAGAGTATAGTTTATTTCTACATACTAGCTATCTTGCACAACTCAAATATCTTTCTCCCCTCTCTTTTATCCTTTGAGGATAAGGGCCATGTTCTAGGGCTTGTTCTGCCAGCTGGCTTTTTGTATAACTTACTGGCAAGAATGCACACCATGAAACATAAGCCTAGAAACAGACTTTGAAGTAGGTCTCTTTGCTCTGGAGGGCAACTATCAAAGCTGGTTTGGTTGGCAACCCAAATACATGATTTCACCAAGTTTCCCATATAAGGGTGAATTTCTATTCTAATATTTGATGTCTAAATATCTCCTCATGGGTCTGGGGAAAAAGGAGAAATATTGCTATAAATATTATCAGTATAAAATGGTTTAATATTATTAAAGTTGAGATTAAAAAATCGATTACAAAATCTTCCTCTCATAATATGTCCCCAGGTGTTTTGATTACAGTTTGGATAAAATAAGCAAACCGCCTATAATATTCAGCCAGGTAAAAAGGTTTTCACCATGAAAAAAACCTATACTGTTAATATTTTTGAAACAATATTATAGACCTAAGACATACTGTGAAATAATCAACTTGTTTTTCTTCTCTGAAGAGTATGCACATTAGGTACGTGCATGTAGGTATCTGAATCAGAGATATAAGCCAATTCTAAATTGCTCTAAATTGTATCTTTTCAGGTTTTACCTCATGTTTCGTTACTTCCCATTTCAAATGGAGCAATCCATTAAAACTAATCCCGGTCTCTCCAGGTATGCAGTAAGTGCTAAGTATGTCATGACTAAGTCAAAAAACAAAACAAAACAAAAAACCAAGGCAGCCAAATGAAATCTATTGAGGTATGTATGAGAGGATGAGGCAAAAACATCTAGGTAATTAAAACAACATCACTGAGCAACATGCATTTTGAATTTGTTCTCTTAAAGAGAAAAGTGCTGTTAAACTTGAAATCATAATATATTTCTAAATCTTGAAATATATGCTCATGTTTAAGCTAGGGTTTTGCACATATGTTTTATAACATTTCCTTAAAGCATTAACATTAATTCATTTCTTTTTTTGTCCCCATTCACACATACAGTGTGGAAAAGTATTCAAATTATATTAAGTTATTGTTTACAAAGGACTTTCCTTTACATAACCCTTTTGACCTCCCAAACAACCCTCTCGGTCAGACAGAGATTTAGTCAGCAAACTTCCTGGGTATCCTCCAGCTGCACATTTCACACCGAGGCAAAGTGAAGGGACAGAGTGTAAGCAAACAGTTCCCACCCTAATGAAATCTGACCTTTGGTAGGGAAGCCAAAGGACAGATTGCTTTAATTAACTGTAAGTAACTGGATAATTATGAGTTGCGAAAGAGAAGTAATGACTACATTCATATGGTGAACAAAGTGAAAGAATTTCAGCAAGTTTTGAAAATAATATCTATTTTCTTTTCCTCCCTTCTGTCTACTTTGCTACTGAATTGCTTTTTTAGATACATACAGACATTTTTTTTTCTTTTAATGGACTTACTATTTCCCCCTCTTTCTAGATAACTTTAAAATCTTTCTAGGTACAGAAAGATTTGTTTTCCCTTGATGTAAAGTGTTTATAAATGATTGAAATCTCCCAAGAAAGTAACATACAGCTTTCTCAGATGTGCCTTGCAATGAATATATGATAATGTCACTGTGTTTTGATTGTCATTGATTTTATCATTGTTATTCTTGCTATTGTCTTATCCCTCCTGCACCAATAAGGACAGGAATGTTGAATTCATAATGATTCTAATCACTTGAGCCTTCAGGGAATTTGTTTTATCTTTATTTATTTTTTCTTATCTACTATGTCATTTATCCCCAGGTTTATTTATCATTAAAAGAAAAAGTAGGAAGGGTATTTAAGATCTTCCCTCCATCCCCACCCTCAATCCCTCCATCCCTCCATCCCTCCACTCCCCAACATGTATATGAGGTCAGTTTGGTTCAAACGAACTCATAAAAATTCTTTATAGTGGTGGGTACTAGGAATAATGGAGCATAAAGAAGGAGCAATTAATTCTGCCTGGAGCCATCAAGGAAAGCTTCACAGAGAAAAATAAAATATCATAATGGTCAATTGTGTTCAAAAATTGAAGCTCCTTGAAAAGCAGGGGAAGAGTTCTAGTACAACGGGAACTAGTAAAGAGTTCTGGTAAAGCTAGAAGTTGTTGCAAAAACTAGAAACAGCCCAAATGTCCTTCAGCATGTGAATGGCTATTAAACAGATGGATGTGGGACAACACTATGGAATACGGCTACACAGCAATAGAAAGTAATAAACTGTTGAAACACGCAACAACTTGGATAAGTTCCCAGGAAAACGCCAATCCTATAAAAGCAGCCAGGGGTGGGAGGACAGTGTCAGAAGTGAGAAAAAGTGGATTCTACCCTGAGCCAAACTGAGGAGAGAAGCTTGAGGTCTCAAACTGCCACCCTAAGGACTCTCCCAAGTCTACCCTGTAGGCAAAGACTTCTGTGTCCTGGGCCAACCTTTGGAATCAAGCTAAGATCTATGAGTAAAAAGTGACCAAACTCAAAGAGAAGAAAGATGCTCCTAAGGATCCATAAAGCCTGTATCATCAGCATAAAATGCTTAGAAACAGTGCACACTGGGAACCAGTCCTCCATATCAGAGATGATCAGGATAGATGGCAAATTCTGCACATCACATCTGTCCTAAACAGCAAATTAGCTATGCTTGACTTCAGCTACCATATTTTGCCTGCTGTGAACTTGCTCTACCCTTCTATGCAATGCATTTTGCAACAGTGTAGAAGGAATATGCAAGATTGATTAGAGTTGCTATAATTAATGCATATTTCTGCAGTTATTATCGTGGGAGCTGCTTTTGAGAGACAAAAAGTCCTTTAGCCGATTCTGTTCCTCCATCAAGTTTTGTTCAGATTTTAGTGAGTATATTTATGAGCAAATTGAACCAGCTTCAAAAAAGTGTGGATGAAAGTTGTAAATAGAGACTTCTTCATTTTTTTTAAGAAACAGAAGAACAAATTTCAGCATTGCTAACAACTATTGCTAACCCAACTTGATTGAGCCCTATCTTGAGGAACGACTCTCAGCAGAGAAAATTGAAAGTTTGAGCACACCTGATAGGATTAATAAAAGTTGCATTGAGTGTTACAGCTCATTATAACTTTCACATAAAGAATTATCATCTGATCATCATCTTGTTTTCATATGAAACAGCATTATTATCACCCTACACTGAATGAATATCTGAAGCTCTCAGTTTCTGTGGCTCGTCGAGAGATAGTGAATGGTGAAAATGATACTCCAAAGAGGCATGTATGGAAGCAAAGCAAAAGCCTCTTAGAGTACTCTAGATTTTAAGGTTTTCTTCCTGCCAGTGGAAGAAACATGTATTAGGAGACCAAGAAATCTCGCACTGAAATATGCAGAAACCACAGGTGTTTTAACTCAATCAAGAGAATTCCCGTTATGCACGTGCCAATAAAATATAAGGAAACTTACCTTTATATGCATATTTTACTTCCCTGAGATAGCAATGCTTATTGGTTGATGCAGGTGATGGAAAATCTTGCCAGAATCTCCAGAGGTCTTCAGAGCTGCACTTTGAAAAAAAATGTACAAAAATGTATAGAGAAGATAGTGGCCTGCTGACATAAAAGTCACAGCAACACAGTCATCCATCCTATAGGTACTAATTCCAGGGAAGGGAGGTCACCTTAGGATGAAATCTACAGCCCGTGCATGGAACAATAAAGGAGAGATTTGAAAGGTCAGGGTCACAAGAGAAAATATCTCTCTATTACAGAAGTAAAGAATCCCATTTTTATCCACAATAGCTAATGCTGTCTAGAAGCCTCTCAGGTGAGCAAAAGGGGAAAAAAAAATCAAACTAGCCACAGATGTCCAGAATATGCACCTTCATTTATTGTGTAGTCACATAAGAGAAATGACCTCTCCGAAGGGTGCAGTGTGAAGGATTCCAGTTCCCTTCAATGCTCCAAAGTACTTCAAAAGCTCAGTGGGGACTCTATGTTGTATTTCTGAAAAAAAAAAAAATGAGTAAATGTAAATACACAATTTTTCCTCCCTGGGCCTTATCCTTGAATTTTTCTTGTATATTTTCTCCAATGTAGGAATCACTATTGCCTTTCTGTCCCAGATTTTATAAATGTTATGGAAATATAATTTTAAATGAGTGCTATTTTAATTATATAGAAACATTTCACTTATTCTAATAGCCTGTGTTGGTTTTCTCCTTTTTAGTGGAAGATGAAATGTTTTATTAAATTAAATATGTCCTTAACTACATGAATGCTATTGTTTTGTTTATTTCTGTATTGCCTTCAATGCCAAGTAGAGGAACTGCCCAGGATGGATGGACTTTAAAGAAGATCTTTGAACATTGGGGAAGATAGTCTCTGATATTAGGAGATGAGTATCTGGAAATATTTGGTATTATAGAACTTATCATGAAGTAATGATAACTGGGTGTAAAAAAAGGAATAAAAAAATTGAGCATCTATGAATATAATGATATACTATCTCAGGCATGAAGTTTTCTCAATTAAAGTAAGTTTTTTTTATTTGCCTAGCAATCTCCTAACTCAAAGCAGAGACTCAGTAAATAACCATGGAAAGAAAGAAGAAGGATGGGGGAGAGAGACAGAAATAAAATTAAACAAAAACCACTGACACGCAGCTCAGAATCCTCCCTGTGCCCTGTTGTTCCAGAATCATCCCTGACACTTTTCTATCATTCTCCCACCCTGTCCTGCTTTAGGTGATATAAAACCCAGTTTGCCTTCTATCTCCATATTCTTCTACTTACATCCTCTGTCTTGCTGTGAAGCAGTCCAACTTGGAAAATTGAGTAAGAAACAAGTTGTCTGTCTCTGACCAGATCTAAGGCTGAAGCCATTGACAAATGTCACAACCCTCCAACTCTGCAGATGCAAATGTCACATTTCCATGACACCTCTGACCCAAGTCACACAGTGGGTGGAACAAGTGTCCTTTTTGAATGGAAGCACTGAACTAACACCACAACAACTGACCCTTATACTTTTGAGTCATCAAATCATAATTATTAATCAACAGAGCCAAACTCTGTTATGTGAGTAAAATTCCAAAAACAAATCCAATTTAATGTCATATTTCAGTCAATAAATTTCAACCGGTAAATCAACACACTGAGGTCCTTTTCATATTTATCCAGAAAAGGGGGCCTTCCATGCTAAAATTTCCTTTTTAATAAATAAATGATTCTCATGATCTAGTGAGAGAAATAAACTTCTCTACAGAAGCCATGATGCTCACAGGAACCATATGCAGGACTGGGTGTTGAAGTACTGCAGTCTGATGATCCTGTGTGTGATTTATACCTAATACAGGGCCCAGAACTGATAATTATCTTCTTACTACTTGTGTCTATTACAGCCACACCTCAAATACCCTGATTGAGCAATGTCTGAGGAAGACACCCAATGTTCTCTAAAATATGAACCACCTTAAGAAAAGGTGACCTGCATGCATTAGTTTTCCACAGCTTAGCTTGAACTTGGGCCTGCTCCAAAGAAAATAGAACTCACTATGCCCCTTTTGACAACCCATCTATGTATGGCCTCAGACAGAAGCAACACTCCAATGTTGCTTTAACCCTACTCAAAGAAGATAGAAAGAAGACACTTACATTAATTAGTACCAGGTTCTGGGCTGGGGGTTGGCAATAATTCAATATATATGTACAGCAGTCTAACTCTCACGACCACCATGAGTAAAATTTTTCTTTTTTGCAAAAGAAAGAAGCTTCATAAAGCTAATAATTCACCTGTGATCACACAACTAATGAAGATTTGCATGTGGCACTATTTGGCTCAAAGTCCCACGCCATTTCCTTGCTAGTGTACTGACTTTCTGTTCTCTTTTTACACACGAAGAGCTATAAATGATTAATGTATACAGCTCAATGAATTTAAATATATGTGTGGGCAAAGATCACCATAATCTGTTATAAACCTCCAAAAGGTTTACCCATTACCTCTAAAAGTTTCATCCTACCTTTTTATTATTATTGTGGTAAAAACATTTGATATAAGATCCATCCTCATAGCAAATATTTTAGTATATAATAAAGTGTTGTTAACTACAGGACTATGCTGTATACATTAGATCTCTAGGACTTACCTTGTATAATGAACACTTAGTATCCTTTGAATAAAGCCTCCCTATTTTTCCCTCCCTCTAGCCCCGGGCAACTGCCACTACATTCTCTGTTTCTATGAGTTTTACTATTTTATTTTATTTTTTATTATTTTTTAACACTCACTCAAAGATATGTTTATTGATTCAGAGAGAAAGGAAGAGAGAGAGGGAAAGAGGGAGAGAGAGGAGTGGGGGCTGGGGGAGAGAGAGAAATATTGAATGGTTCTCTTCTCCCTGCTCCTAGACCAGGGATCGAACCTGTAATGTAGGTATGTGCCCTGACCAGGGATTGAACCTGCAACCTTTTGGTGCAGAGGATGGTACTCCAACCAACTGAGCCACCCAGCCAGGGTGAGTTTTACTATTGTAGATTTCTCATATAAATGGTACCATATCATAGTTATCCTTTTATGTGGTTTGTTCACTTAACACATCCTCCGGGGTCATCCATACTGCAACAAATGACAGAATTTTCTGTTTTCAAGGCCAAATAATATTTCATTGTATATACATAACACTTTTTCTTTATCTATTCATCCATTAATGGATACTCAGGCTGCTTCCATGTCTTATATATTATGAATACTGCTATAATGAATATAAGAGTATAGATATCTCTTCAAGATACTGATTTAAATTCCTTTACATATATGTCCAAAAGTGGAAATACAGGATCATATAGGTATTTTTTTAGTTTTTTGAAGACTCTCCATACTGTTTCCCATAGTGCTTAAACCAACTTACATTCTACCAATTGTGTACATGGGTTCCCCATATACCCTCTTTGTGAGACATATTTTTTTAAATAAAAGCCATTCTAACAGTTGCAAGGTGATATCTCATTGTGGTTTTCATTTGAATTTCTCTGATGATTAGTGATGGTGAGAGTTTTTAAAACATATCTCTTGGATATTCACATCTTTTTTGGAGAAAGGTATATTCAATTTCTTTGTTCATTTTTTAAATGAGGTCTTCTATTTTTATATTCAATTGTATGAGCTCCTTATACATTTTTACATTATTCCCCTGTCAGATATATGATTTACAAACATTTCCTTCCATGTTCCCTTTTTTCTTTAATAGGCAGTAGGCTTTTAGCACAAGGTAGTCTCACCACTTTCCTTTTGTTACTTGGGCTTTTTGAGTCATATCCAAAGAAAGTCATTGCCAGAAACAATGTCAACAAGTTTTTTGTCTCTTTTCTTCTAGATTTTTATGATTTCAGGTTTTAAGCTTTTAATCTATTTGACTTGAATTTTTATTTATGATGAGAGATAAGGATTCTAATTTCATTCCTTTGCATGTGAATATCCAGTGTTCCCAAAACCATTTATTAATAAGACTATCTTTTTCCCATTGTACATTCTTGGTCTCTTTTGTCATAAATTATTGATTATATTTGCATGTGTATATTCTGGCCTCTCTATTCTGTTCCACTGATCTACTTGTCTATTTTTATGCCAACTTCATACTGTTTTGATTACTGTAGCTTTGTAACATATTATGTAATAGAAAGTGTGATGCCTTTAGCTTTGATCTTCTTGCTTAAAATTGCTTTGATTCTTTGGGATTTTTTATGTTTTCATACAAATTTTAGAATTGTGTTTCTATTTCTGTAAAAAAATGCCACTGGGATTTTTTATAGGGTTTTCTTTTAATCTGTAGATCATTTTGGGTAGTATGGACATTGTAAGAATATTAATCCTTCTAATCCATGAACACAGGATGTTTTTCCATACATTTGTATCTTCTTTAATTCTTTTTATCAGTGTGTTATACTTTTCAGCCTGCAAGTATTAATTATGTGCAGTCCTAAGTATTTTATTATTTTTGATGTGATTGTAAGTGGAATCACTTAATTTTTCAAATAAATTCTTGGTGTATAGAAATTCAAGTGATTGTACATTGATTTTGTATCCTGAAACCTTGCTAAATTTATTCATTCATTCTAACAGTTGTTAGTGAAATCTTTAAGGATTATATACATATATTCACGTCATCTGCAAACAAATATAATTTTACTTCTGCCTTTCCAATGTAGATGCTGTTTACTTCTATTTCTTCATTAATCTCTCTGTCTAGGATTTCCAATAAAATGTTTAAGTAGAAGCAGTAAATATTTGTACCTTGTTTCAGACCTCAGAGGAAAAGGTTTAGTTTTCACCCTTGAGTGTGATATTAGGTGTGAGCTTTACATACATGGCATTTATTGTGCTGAGGCACGTTCCTTTTATACCTAATTTGTTGAGAATTTTTATCATAAAATCATGTTGAATTTTGTTAAATTCTCTTTATGTACCTATTGAAATGATGATATGGTTTTGATCCTTTATTCTGTTAATGTGACATCAGATTATCTGATCTGCACAGGTTAAAATGCCCTCACAGCCCAGGGACAAATCCCACTGGGTCATATCCATTTAATGTACTATTGAATTTTGTCTCCTAATATTTTATTGGGTATTTTGATTCTATGTTCTTCAGGAATGTTTGCCTATAGTTTTCTTGTGGGGTCTTTATCTGGCCTTGATATCACTGTGATGCTTGCTTCAGAGAAAGTATTTGGAATTGTTCTCTTTTTCTATTTTTTGAAAGTGTGAGAAGGGTTGATATTAATTCTTCTTTAAGGTTTGGTAGAATTCGCCTGTGAAGCCATCTGTTCCTGGGCTTTGCTTTGTTGGAAGGTTTTTGATTACTGAATAGACCTCCTTTATCATAATGTCTTTCTCCAGCAGAGGATTGTAGCTTGAAGTACTATAAAAATGCACCAGTTTATTATTTTGTTAAATACCAGTACATAATCAATTATATCTTATGAAAGCTATTCAATTTTCCTAATATTAGAGGGACTACTTTAAATAAAATTTAAGGCAATTGGCTATTTCTTTGCAGCAGTTTTGTTGTTGTTGTTCATTCATTGAGCAAGTATGTCTTCAGTAAGTGTCATGCTAGTGAGTGTCATGCTCTGCTCTAGGCACCAGGGCTGGAGGAGTAAGCAAAGCAGACCAAGTCCTTTCTTGTCCTCATGAAGCTTACCTTCTATATCATGTATATGTACATTTGTGTATTGCTCACAAATGTAAAAGGAGTGAAATGTAAGGTAGAGAAAAGACTGAGGGAAAAGGACACAGACTGAACTAGAACCTATTATTTTATCTAGTAATGATTATAATTTTTGACTTCTAGACATTATTCAAACAAAAAGTTCCTACATATATTTTAAGTGGATAAGAATGCTTAATTTCTGTGTGCTTTCTATTCGATTTTACTAACAAAACTCCAGTGGAATGGTAAGCTGTAAGCAATCAAAATTTTAGAAGATTTTTTTCCTTTGGTTACTACATTGTTTTATGGCTTTTTCAATAAAAGAAGACAAAATAAATTTCACATTTTTATATAATTTTTAAATAATTTTCAAGTTAAACTTATCAAAATTCTAAGTAACTTATTTTGAAACTGGGAAAGTATTATTAAAAACAAAATATTATTGTTGTATGTGTTAACACATCCAAATGAAATAGATACTACTGAAAGAAATACAATGCATTATATTATTGTCTATAGCTTTGGACAGTGACATATCTTTATTATTTATTTTATTTTGTTATTGTATTTTTCCCATTACCATTTATTCCCCTTACACCCTCTCCCACCTCCACCTCCCCCTCTGAAAGAACCACACGGTTGTCTGTGTCCATGAGTTGTTTTTTTGTGCCTAATCCCCCTATTCCCCAACATGTCCCCCCCACCCCGGCCCAGAGCCGTCAGCCTGATCTCTATCTGTGAGTCTGGGGAAGTGACACACTTTCTTCTTCAACCTTTGCCATTACTGTTTATTGCTAAAAGGATAAGTTTGTCTGTATGTATCACTGGAAGGAAGGTAAAATAGATTTTAAAAATGTACACATTGGTAAAAAGAAATGTTAAAGTGTGTGCTGTTGGAAGGGTTAGCAGATGAAACACCTTAAAGGACTCTTTTAACACCTCTGCAGCGCTGTAACATTATTTCGAGTTGTTATTCCTTGTATGGGCATGTGGCTGACAGAGAAGAATTTAAAATGGAGCTCAGTTAGAGGAGCTTGTGAAGAAAAAATATCCCCTGAGCATTCTTCCACCTTTCACACCACCTCCGTACTGGGTCATGCAACTCTAGGACAAAGGACAGGCCTCAAAATCCAACAGAGGAAAGAATGGCCAGGCAATGTTGCCAGTAATTTTCAAATTGCAATATTTTTCTATAAAAATAATGAGTCATATGTCTTATAGGCAAAAATAGCTCCCACATTTGATGTGACCTCTGCATTTTTCTTATTAATTTTTGGTATACCACTTATAAGAATATGATAAATGTGTTTTATTACCGAAGACATACAAAAAATAAAGGTTAAAATTTTTCTTTTAACTATTAAGTACCATATGTTTTAAAAGTTGGCTTAATATTGTATAAAATATGTAGAAATTACTAATAAATGTTAGTTTAATTTTTGGTATGATTAAAACAAAAGTACATTTGTATTAAAAAATTATAAAAACAGAGTATCTTATCCACTGTGTTCACAAAATGACTGTTTTTTACAACAATTTATTTGATAGTTAAACATGACTTTTCTTAGATATATTATTCTAAAGTACATTAAGATCTATCTAATTTTGTGTTACCCTTGCATTTCTGAAATAATATCCATTTGTTTAAAATTATATTATTCTTAATCCATTTTAAGAGACCAATATTTTATTTAATATTTTTGTTTTAATATTCATAAGTAAACCGAAGTTCCAACTTTTGTGCAAGCATGTTTCATATTGATTTTATACTCAAGTAATAAAAAGAATTAAGAATTTTCCTTCTTTTTTGATACTCTGGGAAAGTTTTAAAAGAATTGAATATTACTCAGCTGTAAAAAAAGAGAGAAATCTTACCCTTTGCAACAACATGGATGTACCTGAAGAGCATTATGCTAGAGTGGAATAAACCAGTCAGAGAATGACAGGTACCATATGATTTTACTCATATGTGGAATCTAATGAACAAAATAAGCTAACAAACAAAATAGTAACAGACTCACAGACAGAGAACAGACTGACAGCTTTCAGAGGGTTGTGGGACTAGGTTAAAAAAAGTGAAGGGACTGAGGAAAAGAAAAAAACCCTCAGATACAGACAACTGTATGGGACTGTTGGGGCAAAAGGGAGTGCAGAGAGGTGGAAGAGAGTATGAAATGTGTATGAGGGGATGAATGATGATGAATGGAGACTTGGCTTGGGGTGGTGAAAACACAGAACAATATATAGACGATGTATTATAGAATTGTACACCTAAAACCTATAAAAATCATTAGAATTATCTGTTCCTTAAGTGGTGGTATAATTTCTCTATGGCACTCTTCATATATTATCCTTTGGTTGAAGTAAAAGAATTCTTCTGAAACTTTTCTCCCTTTGGAGTTTTTCAATTTGGGTGTTCTATTTCATCTAGTCGGTTTTAAAAAATAATATATTCTGGTTGTGTCAGGGGCTTCTGGCCAAGATGGAGGCATAGTTATGCTTTGCTTCCTCACACACCCAAAGGAAGGACACTACCCAATTTAAAAACAAAAATAAAAAAATAACCAAGAACTACCAGAAAATTGAAGTGTGTGGAAATCTGACAACAAAGAGTTAAAGAAGAAATATTCATACAGACTGGTAGGAGGAGTGGAGACAGGCAGCAAGTGAAGAGAGGATGCTTGACGAGGCAAGGTAGCAACTGTCTTGAGACAAGAATGTCCCACATTCGCATGTGGATAAGCCAGGAGGAACAACTGGGGAGCAAGACAGACTGCACAACCCAGGGCTCCAGTGCATGAAACTAAAGCCTCAAAACCTCTTAATGTAAAAATCTGTGGGAGTTGCTGCAGGAGGAGAAACTTCTGGTCTCATAGGAGACTCTGTTGGAGGGGCCCATGGGATCCTAAAACATGCACAAGCCCATCCACCTGAGAATTAGCACCTGAAAGGGCACAATCTGCTTGTGGGAAGTGAGGGAAGTGACTGATACCAGAGCAAGAGCTGAGCAAGCAAGCAGCACTTTCCCCTCTCCGACCCCTTCCCCACATACAGTGCCACAATGCAGTGACATGGGTTGCCCTGCACTGGAAAATATCTAGGGCTTCACCCCTTACAACATAAACCATGCTCCGAGACAAAGAAATACAGCCCAAATGAAAGAACAGATCAAATCTTCAGAAAACGGAACTAAGAGTCAAGGAGACAGTCAACCTATCAGATGCATAGTTCAAAACACTGGTAATCAGGATGCTCGCAGAAATGATTGAGTACAAATATACAAAATAAAGGAAGACATGAAGGCTATACAAATTGAAATAAAAAAATATACAAGGAACCAATGAAGGAAACCAGGACTCAAATCAAAGGTTTGAAACAAAAGGAAAAAAATAAACATTCAACCAGAACAGAATGAAGAAAGAAGAATTTTAAAAAAGGAGAAGAGGCTTAGGAACTTCTGGGACAACTTTAAACGTTCTAACCTCTGAATCACAGGGGTGCCAGAGGAGAAGAGAAAGAGCAGGGAATTGAAAACTGATTTGAAAAAATGACGAAGGAAAACTTCCCCAATTTGACAAAGGGAATAGACATGCAAGTCCAGGACTCTCAGAGTCCCAGGAAGTGGGATCCAAGGAGGAACACACCAAGACACATCATAATTAAATTACCCAAGATTAAAGATAAGTAGAGAATCCTAAAAGCAGCAAGAGAAAAGGAGAAAGTTACCTACCAAGGAGTGCCCGTAAGACTGTAAGCTGATTTCTCAAAAGAAACCTTGCAGGCAAAAAGGGGCCAGAAAGAAGCATTCCAAGTCATGAAAGGCAAGGACCTACATCCAAGATTACTCTATCCAGAAAAACTATCATTTAGAATGGAAGGGCAGATAAAGTACTTCCCAGATAAGGTCAAGTTAAAGGAGTTCATCACCACCAAGCCCTTTATATGAAATGTTAAAGGGATTTCGCTAAAAAAAAGAAAACCAAAACTCTGAACAGTTGAATGACAACAAACTCACCACTATCAACATCTGAACCTAAAAAAAAATAAGCAAACAACTAGAACAGGAACAAAATCACAGAAATAGAAATAACATGGAAGGTTATCAGTAGGGAAGGAGGAGGGGTATAATGGGTGTTAAAATGTACAGGGAATAAGAAGCATACACACTGGGCATAAAATAGAGGAAATTAAGAGTAGTATAAGGAATAGAGAAGCCAAAGAACTTATATGTATAAGTGTACTTAGTCCATAGACATGCATTAAGGGGTGGGAGTAAGTGTTGGAGGAAGGGGGTGCAGGTCAGAAGGGTATAAAAGGGAGAAAGAAAATGGGGCAACTCGAATAGCATAATCACTAAAATATACCACATTTTTCAGACTATAAGATGCACGTTTTCTCCCCCAAATTTGGGAGGAATAATGCTTGTAAATGGTGGTGTTGAGTTCTGTTTACATTTACATTTGTGAAATATTGTTATTTATGTTATTAAATATTTTACCATATTTTTGTCTCAAATTTTTTTCCTATTTTTCTCCTATAAAACCTAGATGCATCTTATGGTCAGAAAATTATATGTCCCTATGTAACTAAAATTTTTAATAAGATATGCAAATTTATATAGAGAGAAATGATTAAGTAAAATCCCACTATGTTCTTAATTTACAAACCTCTTTCTTGGTTTTCAATATCCTGAATTAATTTTCCTATTTTTGCCCTTTAAAATGTAGCTTCATGTTTCCTAGTTCAGAAAAGTTGCACTGAATTTTACTTCATTTTATTACTTAAGTTTTGCTTTATGTGACTACTACAGTATTTTCCTTTGATGAGATCAATTATGCCTGTGTTAAATGTAGCATTTGCTGTAGCATGCTGCGTCTCAGGAAATTTGGTGGTTGATAGATCTCAGCAGTTAATCTTCTCTGGGAGTCTGCTCAGCTGAAGAGAGCTCTTTTACTCAAGATTCATACACCCTTCACTATGCAGACTACCTCCTGGATAGCCTCCCTCCAGGTACACAAAGGCATGAACCCCCACTCAAATTGCTGCTCCTCCAGTTTGAGTGCCCTCCTAATTCGTCTGAAGCTTTCTTATGATTGCACTACAGGACAATTTTTTTCCATTTTTCGATTGTTTCTTTTTCCTTTCTTCACAAGTAGATATCTTGATAGTATTATCCAATACAATTTCTGAACTCTAATCTTCATGAAATGACCAGTTTAGCTGTGGCCAAACTAAGCAGACGTTAAAATTGTATTATGGATCACTGTTTAAGTTATCAATTGCTGCATGACAGATTTCCTCAACACTTGGCAGTTTGTAACAACAAACACTCATCATCTCAGAGAAGCTCTGAGCTTTAGGAATTCGGAAGCATCTCAGCTCTGTGGCACTAGACTAGGGTCTCTTCTAAGGTTGTAGTCTAGCCATCAGATGGAACTCCATTCCTCTCAAGGGTGCACTGAAACGGAAAGATCCTCTTTTAAGATTTCTCATGTGGTTGTAAGCAGGCCTTAGTTCCTCATTGGGTAGGCAACTCATTTTCTCACTACATGAACATCTCCATAGAGGTGTTCTATGAAATGGCACCTGGATTCCCACAAGAACAAATGATTAAAAGAAAGAGAGAGAGAATGAATGCTAGCATAAGACCAAAGTCAAACTCTTAAGAATCTGATCTCAGACTCAACATGGAAAAATTTCTGCCATATATCATGGGTCTCAGAGAGCAATCCAGGTACAATACTGAAGACTACACAAGGGTTTAAGAACATAATAGGAGTCAGGGATCATTTGAGGCCATCTTGGAGGCTGACTACAATAATCACTAATCACAGGGCATATATATTAGTTTTATGTTGTTGTGTAACAAATTGCTCCAAAACTTAGTGACATTTATTATATCACTGTTTGTGTATGTCCTTGGTGGCTGAGACTTTTACAAGGCTGCAGTCATCTCAAGGATCAACTGGAAAGGATTTGCTTTCTAGCTCACTCCTACTGGTCATTGGTAGGATTTAGTTACCCATGGTCTGTTGGATTAAGGTCTCGGTTCCTCATAAATTGTCCACTGAAACTGATGCCCATTTCTCTGCCATGGCAGCCTCTTTAGAGGATACCTATGAAACACGCTGGCATCAGAGCAAGCAAAAAAGAAGTCAGGAGAGGATGCCAGCAAGACAAAAGCCAATCTTTTGTAACTGAATCATGGAAGCGACATCTGATTATCTTGCTATAATCCACTTGTTAGAGACAGTAAGATCATTCCAGCTCAAGGGGAGGGGATTATACATGTGTGAATAATGGAGATGGGGATCTTTGGGGGCCACACTATAGCTGGCCACATGTACTCCACCAGAGCTTGTAGGCAGAGTTGGCTGCAGGCACAAGATGGCTGAAAACTAGGTGCTAGTGAACTAGAAGTTACGCGTGTTGAAGAAAATATACTAGACATTTATAAATCAGTCATTTGAAAAAATAAAGATAATGGAAATGAATAACTGCTGCTGGTGACAACTAATGCTTTCAAAAGAGATACTGTAGAACTGAAAATGATTAACTAGCAATTAACAGCTGAATATGGGCCTGCTTGGCAGCATATAAATCATATCTCCTACAGCTAGAGGGCAAAGAAAACTGAGGATTGAGCCCACAACTTAATCATAGCAATAACTACACTCTAAGTATGGGCAAATTCCCAATCTAATCAGGTTTGTTAAGTCCGGTTCAGGACCATGATGGGAAATAAATGAACCCTTAAACATGGATGGGGCATCTGTGGTGAATAATATTTAAAGATGACTTTTTAAGCAAGTAATATGGAAAGTGCATTGGAGGCATTTTTGAGTAGTGTTTCCAACACAGTAGCAATCCCATTGCCTGCCATTCCAATAGTAGGCCTTTAATACTATCAGTATCGAGTTGTCTTCTCCAATGCGGTGTCTTCGAGTAGTATGCCATCTTCAGTAAATCCCAGCCAGCAAGCACCAAGTTTAAAAGCAAAAGCTTAGGAGTGACTGGCATGTCACCAACTGAGAACAAGATAATACTCTCAAGAAGGAAAGTGGAGCAGGAATTCAAAACGGAGGAAAATGGTGTTTTTGAAGACAAACTACGTTAATCTTCTTTTTCCCAGTTTTGCCCGTTTTTACTGACAACTGAAGGCTAAGCAGTGTCTAACAGGAAGTTCAGAAACTGGACCAAATGTCATTGTTGCCAAATAACTATTTTTCTGGGTCTCAGTGACCTTGCCTATGAATCAGGATGATATTATCACCATGAGCATTTTACAGAGGCTCAGTAAATCCTATGTTTAGTATAAAAGTTACAGTGTTAGTACAGGAACAAAGAATGCTATTGCTCAAATGTTCACTCACAGAAAATGGGGGCATGTGTCAGAGAAAAGGCTCGGTATCTGAGGCAAGGTTTAGAAACTGTTAAAACAAAGGTGAGCAAAGGTAACTGAAAACTCAAACTAGAAATACTCTAAAGACCACCAGTTTTAACCTTTGCCACCTGCCCACTTGGAGGATATGTTCACATTTCAGAAATGTATTTGTGCTGCCTCCATATTTCACTATAATAGAAGAAAAATGTGTAGAAATGTAAGGTCCAAGTAATCACTAGCGGCCAACCCCTAGAAAAAGGCCCTGAGGCAATTCTCCAACTCTAGTCGTTGAGGAAGGCAATGAGTCCCCAAGACAGTCATCTGTTTACTCTGGCTGGGTCAGAAAGTCTTAACCTCAGCAGAGAGCCTTGCCCCCAGGCCTCTCCTCAAGTTTCTGGCTCAGGCATCCACAAAATTATTCCTACAGTCACCCTCTCCCACTCTTCCCTCTCTCATTGGACTGCACAGTTATTCTCTAACTTTGCTTCCCACTCATGGCTATCTATTGTTAGTTCTTTCCTTCACAGTACATCTATTTGTAAAAAGGCATTTTGACTTTCTTGTACAGTGAGGTTAAAAATAAAGATAAAATTGGAAGGGAAAAATGACACAATTCCTGTGGTAAAGCAATCTGAATCACCCAAAACTGTATTAACTTCTAATCAGAGCCATTAACTGTGATAGACTGTAGTTATAGTCATCTGGCCTTACTCCTCTGAAGAGCTTGAAACATTACATGTATTTACCCATTGTGTGTATATTGAAAAAGAACCCCTAGAAATATATCACTAGGAATTGAAGAAATAAACACTTTTGAAGTAAACTTTATTATTTGCACCATTCTCTTTTTACTCCCTTTCTGGGAAGTACAAGATGGAAACCATCGTCATCCTTACATCACTGTTCTTCCAGGAGTGAGGAGTCAATTTCTGACTGACTTTCTCCTTGAAACTTTCCTTCTTGGTGGCTTTCGTAGTTTTCCAATGCTGCCTTAACAAAGTACCCCAAATTAGGTACCTTTAACAGCAGAACTTCATTGTCTCACAGTTCTGGAGGCTAGAAGCTTGAAAACTGAAGTGTCAGCAGAACTGATAACTTCTGAGTTCTGTGAGGAATCCTCCTTGGCTTATGGATGGCTGTCTTCTTCTTGTAGATGTGTTTCAATATCTTTTCTCTATGCGTGTCTGTCCAGGTATTCAAGTATCTTCTTGTTATGAGGGTACCAGTCATATTGGATTAGAAGCCCAACCGACTTCTATCTTAACAAATTACATCTTGAATGAATGGTAGGGCTGCATTCTAAGGTACTAGTGGTTAGGACTGCAACATACAGGTTTTAGGGAGATACAACTGAACCCTTAACAGTTATGTTAAAGCTAAATGTAGCTTTTAAAATACTCATTAAAGGCTCTGGCTGGTGTGGTTCAGGTGGTTGATATGGCGTCCCATAACCAAAAGGTTGTGGGTTCGATTTCCAGTCAGGGCACATACCTAAGTTGTGAGTATGTTCCCTGGTCCAAGTGCATATGGGCAGTAACTAATTAATGTTTCTCTTTCACATCAGTGTTCCTTTCTCTTCCTTCTACTCTCTATAAACACAATGAAAAAATGTCCTCAGGCAATAATAAAAAAATAGAAATACTCATCAGTGAGAAGGAAAAAGTAGTAGATTAAAACTTGAGACTAAGAAGCATAAAGTTCCATCTCCACTATTTTTAGTGTATAGCTTTACAATCTTAGAAAATTCCTAAAAGCTACAGTAGGTTTGTACATTCAATTGTAGGTTCCTTTATGGGAACTCTGTACTCTAAAACAGACCATCATAGCACAGCTCAGCAAATCATAGGACTTACCAAGACATTCCTGAACTTCTTTTTAATTCTAGTGCTTGTATCAGGTGATTTCATTTTTTTAAATTAACTGCCTATTCAACAAACAGACAATATTCATTTAGATAGACCTATAATTGTTATATAAAATCATTCAATAGGGCCAAAATGGAAATTCTGACTCTAATAGCTAAAAATTTAATGAATACTCAGAGATCTTTTTTATATAAAACATAAAAATAATAATTTTATTAAGTATTATTTTTTACTTTCATCAACCACTTGTTTGAACCAACTGAGGAAGAGCCAGTAGTTTCTCCATGCTTTCTCACTGACTTATTTAAACCAACTAATTATTTGAATGTCATGAAATCATGCAAATCTAATGCATATACACTTTTAAATGTGAAGCCTGCTTAGAAATTCTGTTTAATAAAAAGAAGACATCACTTTACATTTACACCTGCTTCATGAAGATTATATAAAGATCAAAGGCAGAGAATGACTGATAGACATGTGAGTGATGAACATGTTAATACATGACCTAGAGGTTTGACTTTCAATTTAGGTGATCACCTGAGAATGCTGATAACACATTTTTGGCTGTTAAAGGTGTGAGTACTTTGAATATTATTATTTTTTTTCATAGGGAAGTATTAAGGAATTCAACACAGGCTGCTATCAATTTTAATTAATAATAGGGTCATTTTTCTCAGCCTGTTGGTTAAAATTTATCTTGATTTAAATGTATAAAGCAAAAACTATATACTTTCCTCACTTCTCAGTTACACAAACTTTTTCTTAATATTTCATTCAATGTATTTTCTGGACTGTGCTCTCTAACTCATGTATAAATGAGGTCAAGCCTTCTATCTCATTTTATGTGGGCTCAAATAAACTGTTGTTGAAAGTATGTGCCCCTCAAACTATATTACATAGACACTTGATAGATTAATGAGAATATATCTTCATATTTTTTTCTTTGACATTAAAATTACAGAGGGATTCTACCACAGAAGGAATTATAGCTCCCTTATGTAAAGTGCTTATTTCATATTAGGCTTGGTGGATTTATCTTTAGTCTTTAAAATAATCCTACTAGCTTAGACATTATAAGCAGCAACAACTTAAATGTTATACGCCTTTTTAAAATATATTTTATTGACTATGCTATTACAGTTGTCCCATTCCCCCCCTTTATTTCCCTCTGCCCTGTACACCTTTCCCCACCCACATCCCCCACCCCATAGTTCATGTACATGGGTCATACATATAAGCTCTTTGGCTTGTACATTTCCATACTATTCTTACATTTAGATAAATAATGGGTTTATGTAAACAAAAGTTCAGTTTTGACCTGGAGACTCGGTCATCGGGATTCCCAGTGTAATTTCTGTGGTTCTCTCACTTTGTCATGTGCTGTTTCCATTCACACACTGATTCTATGCAGCTTAACAAACACCCTGCAGCCTTCTTAGACCTTCTGCCCAGGTGACTCATCTTCAACCCCATCATCTGGAGAGCCAGTGAATATCATTTTTTAACAACTGCTAAAGGGAAAATAAAAGGAGAAAGAAAGGAATGTCTTTCCAGATGTTCCGGACACTGTCTGCTCAGATGTCATTGGCTCAAATATAATCATGAACCCTCCTATCACCTGTGTGGACTGATCAGTGTAAAGTAGCCTGATGCAGCCACGACTAAAAACAGAGTCCACTTTACCCAAATAACACCTGAAGATATACATATACATGTTTTTGTGTATAGAAGATATACATATACAGAAGAGAACAGAAGATATACATAAACATGTTCTTGTGTATTTATCATATATATGTCATAACTATTTGTCATATATATATGATAGCATCAGAATGAATAAAAGAATACTGTGTATGCAAATAATAGGCATCTACTCTCAGTAGGTACTATTAATGCTGTTTTAATAGATAAAGAAACTAAGATGCAGAAAAATTAAACTATGCTTGTATCAAGATACTATAACCAATAAGTGATAATATACTAGAAAAATAGGTTGTCAGGACTAAGGAGATCTTCAAGTACAAAACCATATTCTTCAAGAGATTTAGAAAGATTAAAGCTTACTTTGTCAGCTGGTATATTCTTGGTTCAACCTCAATAGATCTATTTCGATTAAAAATTCACTTATAAGACAACATATTTACTTACATATATCTAATAGCTACTGCACTATTATGTACTATTATAGAATAGTAATAGTGGCCAAAATAAAGTATTTATTCCCAGACTATACAAAAGCATTACAATAGTCACCATCAGACACCATAACCCAGATACCAATTTCTGACTGGATTCAGTGTACGCAGAATGTGGAATGTGCCATTTCTTTTCAAGAACATAAATTTGATGATACGGTAATGGAGT
The DNA here is from genome assembly GCF_021234435.1 of Artibeus jamaicensis. Taxonomy (NCBI): domain Eukaryota; kingdom Metazoa; phylum Chordata; class Mammalia; order Chiroptera; family Phyllostomidae; genus Artibeus; species Artibeus jamaicensis. The sequence goes on from NW_026522030.1 coordinate 49,750,300, forward strand.
TCCACAGAGGACCTGGCCTTATCTTAAATGCAGATTCTGCCATAAATTTAGAAAAAGTCCTTTACCCAGACATGACCACTGTCTCTTTTTTAGGAAAGGTTGGGCTAGATAATCTTCTATGACCCCACGATGACTAAAAAACCTCTGTGGAAAACATTATGGAGGTTCCTCAAAAAAATTAAAAATGAAACTACCTTATGATCCAGCCATTCCACTTCTGGGTACATGTCCAAAGAAATTCAAAACACCAATTTCAAAGAATATATGCACCTCTATGTTCATTGCAGTATTGTTTAAAATAGTCAAGCTATGGATGCAACCCAAGGGCACATCAATAGACAGTTGGATAAAAAAGCAGTAGTACACATATACAATGGAATAATACTGGGCCAGAAAGAAGAATGAAATTTTATCATTTGCCAACAGCACTGCTGGACCTAGAGGGTATCATGCTATATGAAATAAGTCATGAAAAACAAATACCATATCATTTGACTTATATGTAGAATCTAAAGAACAAAATAAACAAAAAGGAAAGAGACTCATAGATACAGAGATCAGAGATGGTTGCCGGAAGGGAGCGTTGGGGGGCTGGGTAGAAAAGGTAAAGGGATTGAGTAGAACAAATGGGTGGATACAAAACAATCACAGGGATGTTAAGTTCAGCATAAGGAATACAGTCAATAATATTGTAGTAACTATGTATGAGGTCAGTTGGGTACTGGAAATATCAGGAGGAACACTTTATAAAGTGTATGATTGCCTGGCCACTATGCCATATACCAGAAACTAACATAAAATAATGTTGAATATATACTGCAATTGAAAGAAAATTAACTTTCTGTTCCCTGGAAAATCTGTCTAGAGTTAGAAGAGAACCAGTCCCTCAAATCATTGGAGGACTGTCCAATGTGAAGGCCTAAATTATGATGGTTGAAAAAATGGTTCACAATGCCTTCTCTGATATGTATCCCTAACCTTGCTAGATTTCCAACAAGCTTTTAATTTTTAAGTATATTTTATTAATTATGCTATTACAGTTGTCCTATCCTTTTTTCTCCCCTTTATTCCCCTCCACTCTGTAACCCCCTTCCCACAAGCATTCCCCCCTTATTTCATGTCCGTGGACCATACATGTAAGTTCTCCATTTCCCATACCGGTCTTAACCTCCCCCTGGCTATTTTGTGCCTGCCAATCATGCTTCTTATTCCATGTACCTTTTCCCCATCCTCCCTCTTCCCCCTCCCACTGATAACCCTCCATATGATCTCCATTTCTGTGATTCCATTCCTGTTCTAGCTGTTTGCTTAGTTTGTTTTTGTTTTTAGGTTCACTTGTTGAAGGTTGTGTGTTTGTTGTCATTCTACTGTTCATAATTTTTTAAAAGCTTGATTCTGATGAAAGTTTCTAGGCATCAGAAAAGAGCTGACAAGAAAGAAACTGTCCCCAAAACACCCTTTGGTGGTTTATGTGGGAATATTATCAAAGAGTAATGTAGGCCCTTCTGGAAAAGACAGGATCAAAATTCTCCGGGACCTAGGGTGCTGAGCCCATTATCTCATTCTAGCTTTTACCATTATCATAAAAAACTCAATCGATGCATTATGGTCAATAACCATCTCAACTATTAAAAGGAAAAACAACAAGAATTTCTAAATGAAGTATCTTGAGCTAGATACTATGCTTATTATAGTGAGTGGAGCAATTTGCATTTTAGCAAAGGGAAATGCAGTAGGGTTTTAAAAACTCACAGCTATTTCTTCACTCTCATACTCAACCTGATTGTAAAGGATGTGACTATTGCCTGCTTTCTGTCAATTTATTTAGTAATTTTACATTTTCCCCGCCCCTTTCCACTAAATGACAGAGATAAAAAATCAAAATTACTGAAAGTAAGCAAAAGTTTTCTTCAGTTTTAAATTTTGTCAGTTGTCTATAATACACATTGCAGAGGTATTTGTTTCTCCCTTACTATGGGCAGTGGGGAACTCCTGTTAAACTTAATGAAGTCTCAGAGGTGGCTGATAAACTGTACTTCCCAGCAAAGAGGAGACCATTATAAGTGCTTAAAACCCACAGGCAAAGGTTATACTAAAATAAAGCCACAGCATATACAACAGATTCTTTACATTGAATAATAGGCCACCCGTCTTCTAACTAAAGAGAAATGGGCGCAGACAATAGCGTGGTGATGGCCAGAGGAAAGGGGGAGCAGGGCAAAGGATGGGGGGGAATGGGAGGTGGGGGAATGCTGTTGACCCCTGCAACAGGGTCAACAACAAAAATAAGAAAAAAAATTAAGATGGAAGAAGAAAAAGGAAGAAAAACCAAAGCAGCAATGGTTACTCCTCCTTATATAATAAGGGACCTAATTTTATGCTATTAACTATTTGATGATTTAAGGAGAAAAAAGTGACACTGATCTGAAAGTGAGAATGAGGGAGAACAAGAAAGGATTTGTAAGAGGACTGATTTTAGGCACCCAGGGGGCTTCTCATAAAACCCATTTGCACAAAGACAGGGCTGTCTTATGACTGATGGATAAATGTGATTCCTAGCTACCAGTGTGTTTCTTTTTATACTAACAAGACAGAAGAACTAAATTCAGGCTAAAATTGCTTTAAAAATTAGAACAGTTTCTAAATGAATTGTATTTCTAGGTGATTAGATAGTGACTATATGGACAGTTCATTCTGGTCATTAATGCAGATACCCTATCGGTCATTCCTGCCTATATTCAATATTATTAAACAATATTGCCCAATGAAACCAAGAGTAAAACAATGGGCTGAGCTTTAATCAATATGTGAAGGACTTCAATTAAATATTACATGAATTAAAAACATATATGAGCTTTAATATTTTTAGCAAAATCTTTCTGGAAAGGAGAGATGAGGGGTAAATTAAAAAAAAACAACAAGATCAAAGCTGATTAAAAATATACGAGCGCCATCTGGTGTTAGGAAAAAAAATAATGGCAGGCTAGCAGTCAAATGAACTCCCCTATTGTGGACTCAACCCTGTGCAACCAACTTACAGTATAGTCAAGTGGTAATTCTTCACAGGGAATTCACTTTATGAGTAATACCCAGATGGGATTACTTACCACTTGGTTTAGAACTCAGTGAATCTAGAGAAGTAAGGTTGGTTGAAGCAGTTATTGAGCCATTACTCATACATTCAGACATTCCAGGAAAAATTTGTTTTAACTCAAAAATTCGAAGGCTTACTGCATCTTTCCACTTTCATATACTTAAGCAAACCTTTCCTGAGATAGAAAAATTATATCTATACATACAGAAGCAATTCCTCTTTAGAAACATTGAAGCAGATGGGTAGCATATTTTTAAGGAAGAAACTTTGAGGCTTACGATGATAATGTGTTAAAATAAATTTAGCAATATATTTTTTAAAAAAGAAATGTAAGTAGTGGTATTTGACTGTCTTGGAAATTTATGTACATATCTATTAATAGAACTTGAAAAATACATGACACCCTATCTTGTTCTGTAACTAATTTTCACTTCATCTATACATTAAATAAAATAACTCACCCCATTCCCTTATTTTGTGGTATACTCTTTAGAGGTTTTGACAATTTCAAAGATGACAAAATATTTTGCAAATGAGAGGACTTGCTACTCAAAAGCTGTCAGCCCTCTGACATCAAGCAATTTTTAGACATGCTCTCTGTGGTTTAGTTGAATTAATAAATCCTAAATAATGAGTGCTTGTTTCTTTGAGAAATACATTCTGCAAGATTTTAGCTATGCTCTTTTTATATAGATCATTCAGTAACATGCAGTACAAATTACAGCCACAAAGAACATGAAAATGTGTTACATATCTTGTCATATAGAATAAGAGACTTGAATAGGACATGTCTCTTTAGTCATTAAACACTGTACCTTTATTAAAAAGCAGAAATACTTAAATGATTAAAAATAGCATCATAGAATGGTATATCTTTTAATATCTGATAGCAGATAAGTGAGACTATTGTTTCAAAACAATTTCACAAGATTACAACTACACGTTGGCACCTAATTTTCAAGCAAGGGTGAGAAATTTCATGTGCTTTTCACCTGCAGCCCCAAGCAATTATCTCTTCCAGAAAAGAACTGAACCAAGAGACCCTAGGGGAGCTGACCACACATGTCTTCCTTGTGTTCCACAAGAGAAAGAATAGATGTGGCAGAGAAAAGAATTGACTGCTGGGAGTGGGATGTCTTAGCATCTGGCAAGCTGCTCCCGCCACTGGGCTATGGCTACCATGGAGCAATCGAAAAAGGAACAGGAGGAGGTTCGAATGTGATGCAAGCACACAAAAAGGTTCCAGGGAAAGGACACTATTCATACCTAGTTATGAACTTCAAAAGTTTCTCATAGGGGACTGAAGTTTTGACTTAGAACAAGATCAGTAACTCAGTACAATATTCCCCCCCCCCTGGAATCTAAGAATAATTACACTAGAATTGCTGCACTAAATGCTTACTCTGTTCTAGGAACTGCTCAGGAATGAAAAAGTTATATTGCTTGCATAAAATCAATGGACATTCAATTTAAAACTAATTCCTTCATAGTAATCAATGTATAAGTAGGAGTGATATCTTCTTGGAGTTTATCAATTTTCAAAAAGCAAACTGCATTTTTTGCTTTTAAACATGTATTTACTACTTAATAAATAAAAATCTGTTGCACAGAGTTTTTCTTTTCATCTGTTTCAAACACAAGGAACTATTTTTGGCCTAAAAAGCAAAGCAAAAAAAAAAAAAAAAGACGGCTTTGAGGCATATTAGGGTAGCATCAATTTTGCATTCATACCATTTTTTTCAAATTTCCCCATGATCTTCACTTGATTAAAATTGAATTTTGAAAATTTAAAGGTATATTTCCTACGCCTTCAAAATTGTAGCACTACCTCTAATATTTATGAGTATTAAACCCTAAATTAACATTTTTGACTTTGTGGTAGCTTGACATTTTCTGATTCAATGTCTTTAATTTCTGATTTGATTACCTAATTTTAGATGTTATTATCAGCCCTAATACTATCTTATCAATTATGAACATCTAGATGAAATTAATATAAATCAGGCTTTAAATTATAAGATGTTTTTTAAGTATCTTAAAGAAGCACTATTGCACATAATCCATAGTAAGGTTTATAGGTCACTAAAAGAGAACAGCAGGTAGTTCTAGTTACCAGTTACAGTTATGTTATCATATGACCACAATAACAATCAACAATACCCTGACTCAGACAAGGTTGTGGCACTTCAAATGTTATGGGTGCAGCAGGAATGTTAATGTATCTATATGCCACAATTTGAAGCTCACATAATTCAAATTAGATAAAATGTGACCTTCATAAGCACTCAACACTTTATAAATAAAGTATTAACTCAGTTAAACTGACAATAAATCTGTGAAGCAAATAACATTATGCCTATTATTAATGGATGAAGAAACTAAAACTCAGAGTTTAAAGGAGATCTGCACATTGGAAGAGTTGGTAGCTGACAGATCACAGGTTTGGACCTACTTCTCTCTGCTTGTTCCACTACTCAACACTGAGTTTTAAAACCTGGCCCAAACTACTGGTCCAGTTCATGTGTTCCAATTCAGTACCTACTACCAAAAAGACAGAAGAAACAGCTATCGGAGGAGCTCTTCAAGAAGTTTATAAATCTCAAGAAATAAACACACACCAACACATGATGATAATGTATACTACAGCTGCTGGTGTGTGGTGTTGGCTGTTAATATTAATGTAAGCGAATAGGAATTAATCAGCTGAAGGACCCCTGGTGTCAGTCTAATGGGGAGGAATACAAACTAGCATCACATTACAATGAATAGTAATGAGAACTTCGGACAAAGTTTCAGGTAGGATCTTGTAAAAGCACAAAGAAGGCAATTAATGTAACCTTGGGTTTGGAAACATCCCTCAGAATAAAATACCTGGAAAAAAACTGAAGCTCAAGTAAGAATTATGCCAGTGAAGAGAATGGAAGTGTTAAAGACATTGTAGACAGAAAATAGCACGGGAAAAGTTTCAGCAGTGAGAGAGCTGGGCACAGTTGGTGAAAATACAATTTAGCTCATGACAACTGATCTATGCATCATGTGTTAGAGTGGCAAGAGATGAAACAAGAGATGAAAGCAGGGACAAATCAGGAAGAACCTTTTATATTCAAGACAATTTGGAGGCATGGAATATTTAAGCCAGGGAATGATGGATCAGCTTGACAATATTGCAACAGATTGAGGTCTTGGTTGAGAAGCAGAGAAAAACAATATTGATTTTTAAAATTAGCCAGTGGAAAAAAATAATGAGCCTTGATAATGGATTAAGGCAAGTGAATGTGCAATATATATGTGAGAACACTGATATGAAATGAGCCATTAATAAGAGTTGTTAAGTGTGAGAACCATATGTTTACCTGTTTTGCTTGTGTCCAAAATTTCTCATAGTATAGAAATAAAACAAATATCTAAATGCTACCAAAAATAAACAAAATGAATTGGTAATATGATATTCACTATATTGTGATAAAACTATTACCAATAAATGCAAAGATACGAAAAGATGTGTTAGATGAGATACATTAGATAATTTGTAAAACCCATTACAACTATAAATCTCTATATTATAAGCCATTTATAGTTCTATGAGCATCACAGACCTTCTTTAAATAGGTTTTAATTATTTAATTAACACAAAACATGTGGGAAGAGAAGTGAAAGTTTCATGTCTCAAAATAAACAAGATTCTATTTAGAAATAAAGTCTATTAAAATTTTCTCCAACTAGTGAACAAATGGAAATAAAGAATGATGCACAAACCATTTTCATGTTTAATGAGTCCACAATACCCTGGGTTTTAAGAAAATATACCATGCTTCTTTTTTAAGTATATTTTATTGGTTATGCTATTACAGTTTTGCCAATTTTCCCCCTTTATCCACCCTCTGCCCTGCACCCTCCAACCCTCCAGCATCCCCCTCTTAATTCATGATCATGGGTTATACATATAAGTTCTTTGACTTCTCTCTTTCCTATATCATTCTTAACCTCTCCCTGTCTATTTTATACCTACCAATTATGCTTCTTATTACCTGTACTTTCCTCCCTTATTATTCCCCTTCCCCCTACCCCACTGAAAACTCTTCATGTGATTTCTATTTCTCTGATTCTGTTCCTATTTATTTGTTTGCTTAGTTTTTTTCATTATTGTTGTTGTTGTTTTAGGTTCAGTTGTTGATAGCTGTGTTTGTTGTCATTTTACTGTCCATAGCTTTTTATCTTCTTCAATTTCTTAGATAAATCCCTTTAACATTTCATATAATAAGGGCTTGGTGGTAATGAACTTTTTGAACTTGACCTTATCTGGGAAGGACTTCTCTGCCCTTAGACTAATCTATCTGGATAGACTAATCTATCTGGATAGATGTAGGTCCCTGCCTTGCATGATTTCAAATACTTCTTTCCAGCCCCTTCTTGCCTTTCAGGATTCTTTTGAGAAATCAGCTGATGATCTTATGGGCACTCCTTTGTAGATAACTCTCTCCTTTCCTCTTGCTGCTTTTAAGATTCTCTCCATATCTTTCATCTTGGGGAACTTGATGACGTGGCTTGGTGTGTGCTTCCTTGGGTCCAACTTCTTTGAGACTCTCTAGGCCTTCTGGACTTCTTGGAAGTCTATTTCCTTCATCAGATTGGGGACATTTTCCTTCATTATTTGTTCAAATCAGTTTTGCATTTCTTGCTCTCATTCTTCTCCTTCTGGCACCCCTATGATTCAGATGTTGGAATATTTAAAGTTGTCCGAGAAGTTCCTAAGCCTCCCCTCATTTTTTTGAATTCTTGTTTCTTCATTCTGTTCTGACTGGATGTTTATTTCTTCCTTTTTGCTCCAAATCATTGCTTTGAGTCCTGGTTTCCTTCCTGTCACTGTTGGTTCCCTTAATATTTTATTTTATTTATTTTGGGGTAGCCTTCATTTGTTCTTTCATTTTCAACAGAGCTCAATAGGTTCTGTGAGCATCTTGATTACCAGGGATTTGAACTCTCCATCAGATATATTGGGTATCTCCTCATCACTTAGCTCTCTTTCTCTGGAGTTTTGCTATGTTCTTTCATTTGGGCTGTATTTTTTTGTCTCAGCATACATCTTAAGTTGTAAGTGGGTAGGGCCATAGGTATTTGCCATGGTGGGGCAACCCTCTTTGTTGTGTTGTGGTGCTGCCTGGGGGTCATGGACCATAGAAGGAACAATGCAACTCACTTGCTGGGCTCTAGCCCCACTTTCCTATGAACTGTCATGTGACACTGGGAGTTTCTCTCCCCTTTCATAGTGCACAGTCAAATCTGGGTCTCAGTTTCCCATTCAGCCAGCCCTGCCAGCATGATCCCCTGCATTGCCCTGGGTTCTCTCTGTTTGTCTGTCTGCCTGTCTCCTTACTATTGGTCTAGTTGGTCTAGTTGACTGTTTCTGCAATTCTTTGGTTGTTGGATTTTCATGCAGTTTGATATTTCTGGCACTTCTGGATGTTGTTTTTAGATTTGTTGTTATCCTCCTTTTGGTTGTGCAAGGAAGCGAAGGGTTTCTACCTAGGCCTCCATCTTGGCCAGAACCATGTGTCTTATATTTTGATGTGTTTTGTACACATCCATATGAAAACATTTATTTGGTATATCAACTCTTCTACTACCTTGCAGTTTTACTTTAGAAGTTATTCAAAGTACCACCTGATATACAGATAAAAATGTCATTTCTTATGACATCTTATGACATAAATAGTTAACTTGTTAATATTTATAATCTGGGATGTAATATAGTTTCTACTACCAAACTGTGATGAAACTCTGATAGTATACTAAGGAATCAAAATCAAAAAGCTCATAGCAAGAATTCAAAAATTCTTTACTTAATACTGCATGTGTGACTGTGTTGGCTGCTGAAGACACAAAGATGCATGAAGCATGGTAAGTGCAAATGTGAGAATGGAAGTCACAAAAATGGAGATGAAAGGTAAACTTCAAGCTCATTAATTCACAATAATAGAGCTTACAAATATGTTTGTTTAAACAAATATGTTTTGCCTCAACAAGAAGATATAACAGCACTGGAGAAAAACAAGGAAGCTACAAAATGTTCAACAGCTCTAGTCTCACAAGAAAGTGGTCGTAGGTTCACTTAGAACACGTATATCACTCTTCAATTTTCAATACATATATTTGGCCACATGACTCCTATTAGATTTGCAACTATTGTAGTAACTATATATAAGAATTATATAAAGAATGATTCTTTAGGAACACAGTAGAATGAAATTGGTCCTATTCTAGGAGCACTGAAAAGGCAGATGACAGCTGAGGTGGAGGAAGGTAGGGGGTTGAGGGATTGAGCAAAAAGGAAAAAGAACTCATGGACATGGACAACGGTGTGGTAATTGCCTGGGGGAGCAGTGTATAAGGGGACTAAATGGCAATGGAAAAAATATAGTAAAAATAAGACTGACAATTAAAAAAGGCTTCTTTGTAGGTGAAAGGATTAGTCAAGAAACATATATGAATGGGGTGGGGATTGACTACAAAAGTGGGTGTGGAATGGAGGTGGGCAAAGGGAAAAATAATTAGAATAATTGTAAAACATAAAAATTAAAAATTGAAAACGGTTTTTCTGTGATAAATCTTAAAGGAAGAGTTTGAGTTTAATGATAAAATATGCAAGGTATTAAAGAGTTAGGAAGTGTGTTATGATTGATAGAAATATTTGCCAACAGGCTCTGGCTGCTGTGGCTCAATGGATTGAGCGATGGCCTGAGAACCAAAAGGTCACTACTTTGATTCCCAGTCAGGGCACATGACCTGGGCCAGGTACTAAGTAGCAGGTTTATGAAAGGCAATCCCTCAGTGATGTGTCTTTTCTTCTCTTTCTTCCTCCCTTCCTCTCTGTCTAAAAGATATATAAAATCTTTAAAAAGAGAAATGTTTGCTAATGGTTTAATATTTAATGAATATCAAACCTATATCAAAAGTTTTAAGTAATCAGTAATAAAAAATGACATCTTAAGAAATTCCAATAGAAACTCATCACAGTATTGTAAAATTATTGAAGATTCAGATTGTAATTACTTAATGATCTCTTTTGTTTAATAGTGAAATACAAGAGAAAAATAGTAAGAAAAAAGTAAAATAAGTTATTTTATGTCCTAGATTGTTGGGGATCACTCTGTGTGGTTTCAGAGATTGTAGCCCCATGAGAGCAAGCTCTGAAAGGGGCTTATAAGTTTCCCTGGAAAACCAGGTCATAACACAGGGGGCAGGCATGACTCAATTCTACCATCAAGGGTCCTGTGGGAATCAGGCCTAAAATGTACATTTGTGTCCTTTGAAGCTGGCTCTGCCCAGGAATAAGCCCTATAACCCAGATGTTAGAGTTCAAAGCATAAGGAGTGAAATGACCTACTTCATGATCTATGCCTTCACAGCCCTCGGCATCTGCATGTCTCACAGACTCCAGCCTGAAAAGATTTCTGTGTCTCTTCAACTGTTATCTATAGATAGTATTTTATGACTATAGCTTTGCTGGACATTGATTGATAAGTTATGTACATGTGCTGTATTCCCCTGCACTTCCCAACCCTAACAAAAGCCATGTGGGAGAAGGGCTCAGGGCATTCTCCACTAGCGGAAATCACCACTCCTTTTCCCAACAGACCAACAAGGTTGTGTTGGGGAGGAATCTTTATTCTCATCTGCAGTGTCTGTGGAACTTTTCTGGCTGGAGTTCCCCACACTAGATCAGTGCTACTCAGTATGTGAACCACATACATGATGTTAAAAATTCTAGTAAGTACATTTAAAAAGGTAAAAATAAACAAGTAAATTAAATTTTAATTGGTAGTTATAATTACAATTTTAATAACAATTCAACCAAATATTATTTCAACTTTTAATTGATATTAAATTATAGTATATTTAAATTTTTTGTTACTGTGTCCTCAAAATTACATACTTCTAATTTACAAATACAACACATGTCAAATAGGACTAGCCACATTTCAAGTGCTCTATAGCCAGGATGGTCAGTAATTATCTCCATTGCATGGGGTGAGAAGTGATTCTCAGCAGCGCTTCCTTGTGATCAGTGCTCTGCACACAGGCTGGTGAAACATGCCTAAAACCAAAAATCCCATCACTGCTACCATGGCTCATGAGACTGGCATCAAACTGTGTGCTGTGTTCTCATTAATGCACCTTTAGTACAAAGACCTGAGTGACACCAGCATTATAAACACGCTCTAGTTAGTAAACAGCAGCATGGAATAGTGAAAATGAATTAAAGATTTTGATCAATAACCATTTGTTGAATGAATGTTGCATGAAAGAGAATAGGTTTAAGAATCATAGCCCAATTATACAACTAAAAGCTGTGTGATTTTGATCGAATCATTCTGTCATTCAGGGTTCACAGCTTTATTTTTTTTTCAGCTGGATTTCTTTATTATTACAATATTACAGTGTTTATTGAAATTACCTAGTATTTTTTTTAATTTTATTTAGTTATTTTTCAAGTACAGTTTTTTGTCTATTTCTCCCATCCCAGCCACCCCCGCCCCGTACTCCCCACCTCCCTCCCATTTCCTTCCCCGCAGTCCTCATCCCTGTGTCTTTCATACTTGTTCCTCCAAATCCCTCCCTTTTTCCCCCTTAAATTCCCTTCCCTCTCACAGCTTTAAAATACCTACCTACTAAGGCAGTGAGCTGCTGTGAGAAGTCAATATCATAGTTTTCTGTATTTTTGCTATTTTCTCCCAAAAATTAATTAACAATTTAAAGATACATATAGAATTCAAATAACATAAGAAGATAATTTTTTAATTGTAAAAATGTGGCAATAGGAAAATAAAGTGAAGGCAAGGCTAGAATCAGAGCTCAATATGCTACCATAGATTCTTTATAAGTATACAAAGTTTGCCCAAAAGATTCAACATAAAGGTTTTGTTTTGTTTTGTTTTTTGCAGACAGAATTTAAAAATTGGTTTAAATCCATACTTGAGGATATGCTCAGAGAGAGAGGAAAAGAGAGAGAAACATCTATGTGAGAAAAAAATATTGATCAGTTGCCTCCTATTCATGCCCCACTGGGGACTGACCCACAACCTAGGTATGTGCCCTGAGTGGGGATCAGTCCCACAACCTAGGTGTATGCCTTGACCTGAGATCAAACCCACAACCTTTTGGTGTACAGGACAATGGTCCAATAAACTGAACCATCCAGCAAGGGTGAAAAAAATTGTTTTTGACCAACAACGCTGTATATCCATAAGGGTTGGCACAAGTCAGGCTGTCTGAGTATGACACTTTCTTGGTTTGTGTCATTTGGCCTATCTGCACCTTGGTTTCTCCACAGAAAATAAAGATGAGAGTAGTGTGTAACTTACAGGGTTTTTGAGAAGACTTAATGAGACATCATACATAAAGTTCTTGGAGGAACGTCTGTCACATGCTTAACATGATATGGTAGCTGCAATTGATTTTTTATACATGATATTAAAAATACACAGATAATGGATGTGTAGCACCAAACAACACATCTGGTATATAAGATATTTAAATATGTTATTTAAAATATGTGTATATTTTTAAAACTATAATTGTAGCTGTGTTCAACACAGTTTAATAAGTACTGGAAAAGCAGTGCCAGAGTACAGGACATCAAAGAAGACTTTTAAAACAGGTAAGTTAATCTTTTTGTTAAGACGTCTGCATTGCCCTCGCTGTTGATTCAGCCATTATCCATCCCCTTGTCAATGAGCGCATAAAGAAGCATCTCAATGAGTAGTACCTGTGGGGGCTCTAAAGTGGAATCCAGAAATGGGATTAACACTTTGAACACATCTTGTCCTTTCAGTAAATGGCCACTGTAAAACAGTACCATATTGTCAAGAGCAATTATTCTTGAAGTCCTTTCCCTTTGTTATATTACATGAAATTCTATCCTGCAACACTCCTCTTAGCCTACAGTTTAACTATCAGCTTTGTTGTGTTATTGACTTAGACACGCTTATAAAGAACTGTTCATTGAATTGGTGTATGCAGATTGTCAACAGTTCCTGATGACTTACCACCTAAAGAAAAACATTGGTAAAATTGGTATATCTTTACACCAAACCTATTAGAAAAGTCAACTTTTCTGTCTCTGCCAAATGATAAACTGCTCCTGTACAAAAATTTAATTAGTATATACTTAAGAAAAGTTCAGATAGTAATGATATTGGGCCCTAAAATTTATATATAACTGGCTTGCATGCCACCTATAAATGCTTGCACATAAAAAATGTGATTAGAAACTGAGTGTGTAGCTCTTTCTTACATCAATTCCCATTTACAAATTGAACTTGTAAGAAAAAAAACCTCTGATGAAATTATGTGCTCTTTTCATTTTCCCAGCTTATTAAAAATCTCCATCTTTAGTATAATACCCCCCAAGGCTTTGCTGGACTCTCACTGTAATTTGCAGTTACATATGTACTGTGCTTGAACCCTTTACAGCCTCTCATAAAATGAGGAGTAACTGTGCTTCTCACAGAAACAGATAATGAGACCGATTGTTTTGTCATCTCAAGAGTATTGGGGCTGTCCATAATCAGAGAAACAGCTCTATGTCATCCCCAAATTTCCTTTCCTTTAGGGGAGAATCAAAGATGAATACCCCCTAGTAATTTTTACACTTGCCTCAGTTTCAAGCTCAAAGTTTATATTCCCAAACTATGGAGATGCTTCCAATTCTTGCCTTACATGTGTTTTCTTTTTAATTTTAGTTATTTTTCAAGTACAGTTTTTTTGTCTATTTTTCTCCCATCCCAGCCTCCCCCACCCCTTTCTCCCCACCTCCCTCCCATTTCCACCCCTCTTAGTCCTCATCCCTGTGTCCTTCCTATTTGTTCCTCCAAATCCCTCCCCTTTTCCCCCTTAAATTCCCTTCCCTCTCCCCTCTGGTCACTGTCCCCTTGTTCTCTATTTCAGTGTCTTTATTTTGGGCCTTTTTTTTCCTGCTTGTTGGTTTTGTTGTTTAGCTTCCTGTTAAAGGTGAGATAATATGGTATTTGTCTTTCAACACCTGGCCTATTTCACTCAGCATAATGCTTTCCAGTTCCATCCATTGTTGTTGCAAAGGGTAGTAGCTCCTTCTTTCTCTCTGCTGCATAGAATTCCATTGTGTATATGTACCACAATTTTTTCTGCAGTGCATTTTCAGTGTGCTGATGTGGAGATGCACAGAGTCACTACAAGTGGAAGGAATGACCACATGAATTTTCTGGATAGAGATTTGAAAATATGTATTGAAGTCTTTAAACTACCCATATCCCTGTTGTTGGTTCACTCCACTTTTGGTGCCCCAAATCATTTATATACATGGAGATTTATGTAATAACATGACAAAAATGTAACCCTAATTATTTTCACATGTAGAAATTAGTCAAAGCATTTTTTGTAATTGCCTTAAGTGAAAAATGAATATATATGCACAAAAGGATTAATATAAATATGTACATATATTGAAAAATGTGTAGCTCTTTCAAAATGCTATGGAAGAATACATACACAAATAAAATTTCATAAAATTTTAAAAATCATTATAAAAATATGATCTTCAAATACATAAAAAGAAAAATATAGCTCCACAAGCTAAATTTTATTAGCTGTCACTGAGCAGCTGATTATGTATAGTTATTATTCCATTTCTGATTTTTGGTATTTTCTGATCTGCTACCATAAAGAGGCTTTTCTCAGAAGTCTTAAAAAATGTTAACACTGTCCAGAGGGTAGAAATGGTGCAGTAAAGGAATCTGCTTCACATATCATGATAAGCACATTTTAACAGCTTCTTGCCCATAGAGAAAAAGTATGTTCACAAAATTCAGGGAATATTATTTATTTCACTTGTACTGTGACCGCTTAACCTAGTTGGAATCCAGTAAGTTTAGACAAAGCCAGAAGGCAAAATTGTCCTCTCTACTCCCAATGTCACCTGGTGGTGACTCTCCTCTCTGTCCTTGCATTTATATACTCAGCATTTCTGTTTGTCCTAGTTTCGCTTCACGTTTACAGCTTTGAAATGATAAAACAGCAATCAGGGATTCCCACCCATCCTGGTTTTTAACCAACTAGCATAAAATAAATCATAACAGTTTTGCACTCAGTTGAAAATTAATATTCATTGTCCAAGTAATGAAATAAAGGTATGATAATATCATGTAAGTCATTAGGTTTGTGGCTGTCACTCCTGTAGTACCTAAATTATAATATTCATCACTTCTCTGTCCTCAGTGGCTCTTTAAGAGAGACTATAAACAATATTTAAGAGCTTCCCAGAAGCTTGGTGGATGCTGAGAACCATGTAAAAGGACTGAAAAAATCCTTAATGCTTAATATCAGCAGGGGCCAGGGAGTGTTTGGGAGACTTAATGCAGTAGAATAAAGACAGATTGGCAGGCTTTCTAACATCTAAAAGTTAAAAGGCAGAAGAAAACCTAATTTCTTCTCTCCCTTAAGAGACTGATGAGCAAAGCAAAGAAAACTATAATTGTCTCTTGCTTAAAAACTATCTTACTGTTCTCTCTTCTCTAAATGCAGTCCAAACATGTAATTAAGCTGTAGAGGTTTTGGGGTTTTTTTTCCAGTACATGTGGTTTAATTGTCACACATATTTAACATAAGTCTTGCCTTAAGCTAGTTTCTTTCATTTGAGACAGAGATGCAGCTACATTTGAAATGAGGAAGAAACTCACAGACAGGAACAACAGTGTGATGATCACTGGAGGAAGTGTGGGTATTGGAGCAATTAATGGTGATGGGTGGAGAGTTGACTTGGGGTAGTGAACACACAATACAATATACAGATGATGCGTTGTAGAATTGTGAACCCGAAACCTGTATAATTTTATTAAATGATGTCACCCCAATAAACTCAATAAAAAGGAAAAAAAGAAATGATGAAGAATGTAAAAAAGTAACTTCCTACCGTCTTGCTAAAAATTGGGATCCAATATCATGATTATGCTAGACAAAAAAAAAACATGCAAATACTATAAGCCAATTCTTAATTTTGTCCTTTGTGAAAGGGTCCCATAAAGAAAACAAACTCAACCCCTATTTCTAGACCCTAATTCCTTTCCTTGTTAGAGTAGATGCCCTTTCTCACTAAACGTTTTTAGAAGCTGTTAATAATGATCACCACTAGCTGACTCAGCTTGCCTACTCTTGCTTTGTCATCTTGCCTTCTGACATGATTGCTAACAAGCAATAAAAAGGCCAAAGCTAGGTGACAGGACATGAGAGAAGAAAGTCACTTATTTAAAAAAATGACAAAAGAAGAGCAGTGACAACTGATGTAGGTAGAACATTTTAAAATAATACCTGGATACTATGATAGGCACTTTTACATGAATTACATCAAGTAATGATAATAATTATTAAAAGAAAGGTAGTACCTACATACTAAATGTTTCTTTTTTAAGTATATTTTATTTATTATGCTATTACAGTTGTCCCAATTTTCCCCCTTTATCCCCACTCCACCCTGCACTCCCCTCCCCCTCTTAGCACTCCCCTACTGCACTCCCCCTCTTAGTTCATATTCATGGGTTGTACATATGTTTTTTGATTTCTCTGTTTCCTATACCATTTTGACCTCTCCTCATCTATTTAATGCCTACCAATTAATGCTTCTTCCCTGTACATTTCCCCCTCTATTCCTCCCTCCCCCTCCCCACTGAAATCTTTCTGAAATACCACTGAAATGTGATGTACATTTCTCTAATTCTGTTCCTGTTCCAATTGTTTACTTAGTTTTTGTTTTTGTTGTTTTCTTTTCTTTTAGGTTCATTTGTTGATAGTTGTGAGTTTGCTGTCATTTTACTGTTCATAGTTTTTTATCTTCTTCAATTTCTTAGATAAGTCCCTTTAACATTTTATATAATAAGAGCTTGGTGGTGATGAACTCTTTGAACTTGACCTTATCTGGGAAGTGCTTCTTCTGCCCTTCAAATCTAAATGAAAGCTTTGCTGGATAGTCTAATCTTGGATGTAGGTTCTTGCCTTTCATGACTTTGAATACTTCTTTCTAGCCCCTTCTTGCCTATAAGGTTTCTTTTGAGAAATCAGCTGATAGTCTTATGGGCACTCCTTTGTAGGTAACTCTCTCCTTTCCTCTTACTGCTTTTAAGATTCTCTCCTTATCTTTCATCTTGGGTAATTTAATTATGATGTGCCTTGGTGTGTGCTTCTTTGGGTCCAACTTCTTTGGGACTCTCTAGGCTTCCTGGACTTTCTGGAAGTCTATTTCCTTCACCTGATTGGGGATATTTTCCTTCATTATTTGTTCAAATCAGTTTTGCATTTCTTGCTCTTGTTCTTCTCCTTCTGGCACCCCTATGATTCAGATGTTGGAACATTTAAAGTTGTCTCAGAAGTTCCTAAGCCTCTCCTCAATTTTTTGAATTCTTGTTTCTTCATCCTGTTCATACTGTTAATTTCTTCTTTTTGTTCCAAATTGTTGCTCTGAGTCCTGGTTTTCTTCCTGTCACTATTGGTTCCCTGAATATTTTGCTTTATTTAATTTTGGGTAGACTTTTGTTCTTTCATTTTCAACAGAGCTCAATAGGTTCTGTGAGCATCTTGATTACCAGGGATTTGAACTCTCCATCAGATAGATTGGGTATCTCCTCATCACTTAGCTCTTTCTCTGGAGTTTTGCTATGTTCTTTCATTTGGGCTCAGCATACCTGTTAAGTTGTAAGGGGACAGGGAGTTAGGTATTCACCAGGGTGGGGTACCCCTCCTTGTTGTGCTGTGGCCTGCCTGTGGGAGAGGAGCCTGAGCGGGAACAGTGCAGCTCACCTACTCAGCTCTAGCCCCACTTTCCAACAAACTCTCATGTGAGACTGAGAGTTTCTCCTTCTGTCGTAAACTTTGCCGTAGTTCACAGTCAGCTCTGAGTCTGTTTCCCCTTTTAGCCAGCCCCACGCACATGGTCCACCACCCTGCCACAGGTTCTTACCAGTCTGATTGTTCTGGTTGACTGTTTCTTTAATTCCTTGATTGTCAGAGTTCCATGCAGTTTGATTTTCTAGCTCTTCTGGTTGTTTACTGACTTTAGATTGGTTGTTATTCTGCTTTTGGTTGTGCAAGGAAGCAAAAGGTTTCTACCTATGCCTCTACCTTGGACAGAACTCTTGTTTCTTATACTAGAAACTAGATTGAGTGCTTTATATATTTATAGATAGTGATACAATAATATTAAATGTATTTATAAATATGTGTGTGCAGTCAAAGTGCTTTACCTACATATTTGGGTCTTAATTATACATAAAGTACCTTAAACCAGAAGCATCAATGTGTGGTTGCCTCTCATGCACCTCCTACTGGGGATCCATCCTGCCACCCAGGCATGTGTCCTGATTGGGAATCAAACCAGCAACCCCTTGGTTCACAGGCCTGATTTTAATCCACTGAGTTACACCAGCCCGGTTGCAGTTGATTCTTGAACAACATGGGTTTGAACTGTGTGTGTCCACTTTTTATGCATAAATTTTCAAGAAATACATACAATACTGAAAGTGTATTTTCTCTTCCTTCTGATTTTTCTAACACTTATATTTTTTCTATTTTTTATTTATTAATTTGACAGAAAGAGGAAGGGAATGTGAAAGGGAGAATGAAAGGGAAAGAGAGAAACATCAATTTGCTGTTTCACTTACTCATGCATCTAGTGGTTGATTCTTGTGTGTGTCCTGAACGGGGATTTAACCCACAACTTCAGCTTGTCGGAACAATGCTCTAACCAACTTATCTATCCAGCCAGGGCCACATAACTGTATTATGATATCATGAAATCCTAAATCATCCTAAAATGAGTTTTTATAGTCATGAATTTACCAATGAACCTCAGAGATGAGAAAATTTTCCATGGAGGGTGTAAAGAGCTATATGATAAGAAAAATTTAAAAATGACAGTAGGACATCCAAGCCTTTCTTCTAATCATATCTCTTGACCTAGTATCTGTTTAAAACATTTTGATGAGTTGAGTGTGTGTGTATATGTGCATGCTTAAATTTTCAAGTCTTAGTTTCTATTATATTTCCCTATAGTTTTCTGTGGAGGGGGAAGAAAATAATCCCTATAGTTTTCTGTGGGGATAGTCATTTGTGAAGTCCCATTTTTTATTACACTGCTTAATTATTTAATCAATTTCCTCATTCAGCTCTCTACTATGGGCCTCATATTATGCTGAGTTTGAGATAGATGTACAGATATAGACAGATGTATATTGATATATGTACATAAAATATATATGTACACATATATGCAGTTGATTTTTTTAAAGTATTTATTTATTTTTAGAGAGAGGGGAAGGGAAGGAGAAAGAGGGGGAGAGAAGCATCAATGTGTGGTTGCCTCTCATGCACCTCCTACTGGGGATCCATCCTGCCACCCAGGCATGTGTCCTGATTGGGAATCAAACCAGCAACCCCTTGGTTCACAGGCCTGATTTCAATCCACTGAGTTACACCAGCCCGGTTGCAGTTGATTCTTGAACAACATGGGTTTGAACTGTGTGTGTCCACTTTTATGCATAATTTTTCAAGAAATACATACAATACTGAAAGTGTATTTTCTCTTCCTTCTGATTTTTCTAACACTTTCATATCTCTAGCTTTATTGTAAGAATAGAGTATAATACATAAACAATCACTTAACACATATTTTGTATGTTATTAGTAAGGCTTCCAGTCAACAGTAAGCTATTTGTCATGAAGTCTTTAGGAAGTTCAAGTTATATGCATTGTCTTTCTGTTGTATGAGCTCTTTACATATTTTTTGTGTTAACCCCTTGTTGGAACAGTTGTTGCAAATATCTTCTCCCATTTGGTTGGCTGCCTTTTCATTGTTGACAATTTCTTTTGCTGATTAGCTTTTTAGTTTAATGTAGTCCCTTTCATTCATTTTTTGCTTTTATGTCCCTTGCCTTTGGGGTCAAATCCATAAAATCCTTCCTAAGACAAAGGCCTATAAGTTTAGTAGCTATGTTTTCTTCTGGGTAATTTATTGTTTCATGTCTTGCATCTAGGTTTTTGATCCATTTTGAGTTAATTTTTGTATATGGACAAAGAGCATTCTAGTTTCATCCTTTTGCATGTGGCTTTCCAATCTTCATAGAACCATTTTTGAAGAGGCTTTCTTTTCTCCATTACATATTTTTGTCTCATTTTCAAAAATTACTTGCCCATATACATGTGGGTTTATTTTACTTATATGTGGGATATAAAATGAAGCAACAGATAAATGAACAGGACAAACAAACAAAAACTCATAAATACAGACAATAGTATGGTGGTTACCAGAGAAAAAAGGGGGATAATGAAGGATACAGGGATTCTAGTATATGGTGATAGAAGGAGATTTAACTTTGAGTATTGGGCACACAATGAAATATACAGATGATATATCACAGAATTGTAGCTTTGAAACCTAATTTTATTAACCAATGTGACCTCAATAAATTTAATAAATTTTAAAAAAATGTACACATATTTTTTCAACTGCATGGAGGGTCAGCACCATAACTTCCATGTTGTTCGAGGGTTAACTGTATAGGCACCACACATATAATATGCAGGCTGTGGCAGAAGTAATGCCTGAGTGTGGTTGGTAGGGTGATAATATGGGTATAATAATTTATAGTTTTAATTTGAACATTTCACCTAAAATGTCATATGGTGTGCTTGAGTATGATATTGTTATATTACAGAATTTCATGCGTATGATTTTGTAATAAAAAAGGAGTGCCATTTTTGCTGGACCCTGTATATGTAGATCAATTAAGGCAACTAAAAGCAAGCTTATATCACTCTCCCCTTCCAAAGCACATTATTCACATTCTCTTTCACACTGCAGCTTCAATCACATGTTTGCTTAACTGGCTTCTCATATTAGAGTAAAAGCTGTTTTATCAGCAGCCTGTCAAGTAGGAATCTCTATTTATAGCTACTATTGCTCATTTGCAGTGCTCAGTCACTCTTCGAGTTACGAAATGTGAATATCCTATATATACAAATAACCATTTGTACGGTTCTTGCTTCTCTTCCCACTTACCCAAGACTACTCCGTCACAGCCACAACTCAAACTGTCCCAACATAAAAACAACACCCAGGGAATTTCAGTGCCTTGAGTTGCTACATCGACTTGAGAAATGTCAATATCCACTGAGCACAGATTATATGTCAGGCTCTGTGTTTGGTATACTGAATACATTACTGCTTTCAAAACTCATGGGAATATTTGGGGTAGAAAGTTTACCTCTACTTCACAGTGAACTGAAACAGGGTTCAAGAGGTAATACAAACTTTCCAAGGTTGCGTATCTCTAAGAATGAACCTGGGCTGAGAGTAGGGCTGTACCTGGTGATTGTTGCAAAACACTTGAAGGTGTTTTGATTTAACAGGCTCTGCAGGTAGAAAAGCCTTAATATAGGACATGAAAACAATATACCAGGACCACCAATTAATAATTTGTTTTTAAAATGGAAATAGATACTCTGGTCTCTCTTCAGATCATAGAAATCAGAAATCTTTTACCTTTTAAAATGGAAATAGATTTTAATAAATTAGGTCATTCTAATAATATACCTGGAAATATAAATTTTCTCTTTACTTGAAAAGAATTAAAAATAATTTTCACCAAACAGAGGTTTCTATAATGACTCTAACTTTTTTCCTTTCTTTTCTTTCCAAGAATATATAAAAGATCATCTGGCACTCCTTTACTTTTGTTGGCCTTATCAGTGTTTATTTCAGGTGCACACACATTTTAATTGCTTAAAATTTAATATCTCAATGTAAATGGAGTTCTATTAAAAAAAAATTTGCAACGATCCTGGTTTAGTGTTACTCTGCCCTCATTGAAATCACATTGTCCTACTCTGTTCATTGGTCTTGCTTACATACTTGTCATAAAGCTATAATATTTAAATAGGTCTTCAGATGAAGCAAAAGTATATGATACTTTATTAAACACACTAAATTATATCTTGGCCAAGGAGATAATAAAATAAATAAATAAGCATTCTTTATTTATAGGGCTTCAAGGTATTTTTCATCAAGTAGATGAATGTTATAATTTAATCATGAAAGATTTTCCTTAGCAAAAAATTTTCACAAGTATCACCCAGCAATTCTAAAGAATCAAATGTGAATTAGAAAAAAATCTATAGGAGTGGGTAGTACATCAGAAAGGAAAAAAAAACCTTCCTGGAAAGAAAAAAGCAAAGGATGAGGGCTGCCATAGCAGCAAATACAGGTTTTCTTTATTTCCCCAAAGCACTGTCAAATTTTAATTTATATTTCGGGGCAAGGTGATAGCGTGAAAGAACCTCTTCCTTGTTTCAGAGACTCACTTTAACTAAAACACCTTTTCTACTTAGAGTTTATTTATGTGAAGATACAGGTGGAGGGAGCTCCCTTCAGGGCCTTTGAGTGCTGCGATGAAGTGCATAGTGCCTGGCTTCATGACACTTACCATCCAGTAAGGGGCACAAACAGATAAACACTGATAATCAGGCATAGTGAACACTTTATTAAAGATGAAAAACAAAGGCAGTTACCATAATCTTGGAAACTCAATAAAGTCTTTCTGAAAAGAATTGGCTTCTGGACAACCAGCTAAAAAATCACCTAGGTGACTAGGTGGTGAAAGAGCAAAGAAAAGTGTAAGAATCTTCCTGAATGAGACTGTAAAAATAAAAGGACCCACAGAAAGAAAATGCATGATACGTCCAAGAAACTGTTAACGGATCACTATGACACAGCAGTCGTCTTTGAGGTAGTTTTCATTTTATTCATTTTGTTTGACTAGTGTTGAAGTTGTGGGACTTTTTTTTTAAAGGATGCTCCTATGGAAAGCCAGTGTGTACTCCCTGCCCCTCGTCCACATACACAGCTGCTTACATCAGACCTCAGGTTGTAAAGCAGTCCTGGAGAGAGATTCTGCCTAATGGCTCCTGTACCATTAAAGCCATACTCTCCAGACACAAAGACACAGGCAAACACACACATTCAATGGTCTCTGAAGGTGCTTTGTAGAAGCCTAGCATTCAGAAGCCTGAACATGGTTTTCAGGCCACTGAGCTAGAGACTGGAGTGTGATGGCAAGGACTAAAAGAAAGGCAGATCAAGTGGTAAACAGACCATGAAGGACTTCATAAATTATCTTTGAAGTGACATATGAGATTAAAACTCATACTGAAGGCAATAAAGATATAATAATGACTTGGTGTGAAGGAGATTTTCCTCACAAGTCCCCCCATGTGCCACAGATGACAGTAAACATGACTGAGACATGATGTGATCTGCTTGGGGAGGAGAGGTAGCCAGTTTCCCAAAGGAAAAAGGCCTTGAGCAGTGGCTCGTTTCTCATGGGAAGTAGGCATTGAGCCCCTTCCTCTAAAGGGTTTTATTGGGTTGTAATACACAGGAATACAGGGCAGCAAGGATCAAATAGTAGATAATATTTCAAAGAAATCTGAGGGCTTACTATGAGTCCAGTCTGTCAGGAACAGTTTTAGGGTTTCCTGCTCAAACCCCTTAACATATGAATGAAAGCACTCTTAGCAGAGCAGATTTCACAGGTTTACCAGAAAATCTTTGTGATGCCAGATTTTTCCCCAGGACACACTCTAGCAAGACAAGGAGCTGCACCTCTCCCCAACAGGTATTCAGGCTTAAGGGGATCAGAGCCAGGAAGCACTTCTCCCACAGGACATGGGGACTCAGGCTTTGTCAAACCGGGGATGGGGGCGGCAAGAGTCCATTGCTCTTTGTTACAGCCACCCCCCCAGTCCTTCCATAAAGGCCTCCCAAGTGACTGTGTCTGGCCTAGATTGCCCCTCCTCTGTGGGGTCTTACCTGTCCAGGACTTCCGACCATGCTTTGGGGGCAGGGAGGAAACTGAGGCAGCATTTGCTACCAGAGACAAGCTTTGTCTCCTGAAGCTCCATGGGTCATTGCTCACTCATCCTTAGCCACAGGGGGTAGAGTTACAATTCCCAGAACCAGGCAGAGTGGTCCACAACAACTTGGGGTCAGGGGAGCATGATTTTTGAGTGATTACATTAAGGTTTACAAAGATTACTCTTACCCTAGTGGTAGGAAGCCAATGATGAGGCCCTTGAGAAAACTGGGTGAGAAATGACTGGCTTGAGCTAAGGTAATGACAATAGAAATGAATGAAAATAGGTACAAAGACTTGAGAGATGTTTAGGAGGAAAACTGTCAGGTGTAGTGATAGTTGGAAAGGAGAGGTGGTTATGAACTGAATGTTAGTGTCCACCCCAAATTCCTGTGTTAAGATCCTGATCACTAATGTGATGTTATTAGAAGGTGAGGTTTTTGAAAGGCGATTAAGTCATTAGGGTGGAGCCTTTGTTGAATGGCATTAGTGTTCTTTATATTAAAGAAAGGAATCCCATGTCAGAATACAGGCAGAGACAGACACCTGCAAACCAGAAAGCTAGTCCTCACCAGAACCTTCCTGCACTGGCACCTGATCTCAGACTTCCAGCTGCCAGAACTGTGAGAAATGCCTATTGTGTAAAAGCTACTCAGTCTATGGTGCTTGGGAGCAGCAGCCCACGTGAACCAAGAGAGCAGTCAAAGAAGAACAGATTTCTTCCTCGATCAACCACATGGAGAGAGCCACAAGTTACTGAAATAAGGAACACAGCAGGGAGATTAGTGAATAATTTTAATTGAGGAAGTGGTAGATCTATGCTATTGGTGTAAAATACATTTTATTGGGTTTAATCATTTTAATTTAGTGAAATTCATTCAAATACAGATTTTGTAAATATGAATACTGACTTTACTTTCCAAGCACTCCAACACAGCGCCCACCCCTTCCACTTTCTTTACCCTACTGACAAGAGAGCAAGGATGGCGGGCAACCCAAATTCCCAATTCATGCCTTCTCAGATATGCCTATATTTCTCATCATCTTCAATCTTTTTAATAGCTATTTCCTAGTTCAAGTTTTAGTTATCTCTCAATAACCAAAGTTTCCCTGCCTCAGCAAAGCCTATACTTGTAAGATTATTAGAAAAGAGAAAGTTATTCCTTTCTTTCCACCCTTTTTATTGCCACTGAGGCTGCAGGTATAGGGAGATCTGCTTAAATGCACAATGGTCTGTGGATGGATGTGGACGGCTGTATTACGGTTTGTGGTTATGGTTCTGCTCATTCCAAATACTAGGAATGTGAGTCTGATCTACTGCTTTAGTGCTAGCTATCCCTCTGTTCGAATTTAGGGCCTATGTATAGGTCATTGGGGACCCAGCAGATCCTTACCACAGGCTTAATATTGGAGTTAACTTAGGAGAAATGCGGCTGCTTCCTTTAACCAATGGCAGGCTGAGCCTGCACATCCTCACATTAGTGATCTGTCTCTGTTGTACTAGACGATCTCTGGTATAGATGGGGAGGTGGATAGCAGGCCCTCTCGTCAGCTCCTTACCTGACCCCATGGAACACCTAGATTTAGCTCCCCAGAAAACTCTGCTGAACAATCTTTGCCCTTTCCCAAGTGGCTAGGCTGCTCTCCCTTCTTTCCAAGTTCTTTCTCCATGTTCTGACAGCATCAAGGTGACTCAGCAAACAGCCAGACAGGAAACACGATGTAGACATGTGCATTTCACAAGTTTTTACCTTGAGATGCTCCCAGACTTGCAGTGAGCAGATTAAATGTACTGTTATTTCCTTGCTATGCCTGCAATTTGAAGGAGGAGAGGAAAAAGAAATGGTTTCTGTCTTTATGAACTCATCTTTCTTCTAAGCTATCTACCCTCAACCTTCAGCCCTCATTCTATTAGTGGAAAGGTATAAGGCAAGAAATTTGCTGAACAGATTCTGCACAAATGCCACCTCTTCCCAAACTTCAAGGTGCTTTATCCAGCAGCCAGGAGGACATTTCTTTAACCTCAGAATTGGAGCTATATGGGCATTTTTATTTTCAGTTATGAAGTATCTCCAATGTGAACCTTATACAGGTCAGTAGTCTAGAGATTAGAAAAGCATATCAGTTCTTATTTTAAACTCTAAGGATAAGTAGACTGCTACAGATGGGTAGATTAAAAAGCTCTATCAACTTCAACTCTGGCAAGAAACTTTACTGGTTTTGAAGGGACAAGCATCTGATAAAGACTACTGCCCACCTCTGTCAAGTTGTTTTAGATTACCCTATTTCTAACACCCTTCGGTTCATATTTACACTGACTGACCTTAGTGTGTGACTGTGTAAATGAAGTGTGTTTGTCGTGTCTGAGTGTTTGAGTGTATTCAGCCTGAAATAAATAGTTTGACTTTAGAGAACCTAAAAAGGAAAGCTCCTGAGGGAAGTACACTAACAATTTTTGGTGCCAGTATTGGAACTCAATTCCAAATAGAGGCAAAACTACGTATTGTGTGCAGACCATAGTAAGAGCTAGAAAAATTGTTAGTTCGTTTTTCTTGCAGCCATCTGTCACAATTTCAATAAAGTAGACGCTGATCTTTTGAGTCCTTATGCAACACCAATTTGGGAATTTGGAGTTGCTCATCCCTTATGAGGAGTCTGAAGGAAACTGTGAGGTCATAGAAATAACAAAACTGGTAAAAAAAGTCAAGTTCCTGAGCACTCTGATGCTGTGCTGCCTCTTCCGGATGGCCCTGCTGCCTCCTTCAGGCTGCCACCCTTTTAAATATTTTTACCTGCCTGCCAATCCAATCATGTTTCTCTCACCTCCTTACCCCAAGTGCCAAAGAAGATGCAAACTGGGCTCCCTCCTCCACTTTAATTATTTTTTAGAATTTCCCACTATAGCAAAAGCACTTTCAAGGAAGGAATCAGAACCTTCTGTGCAAGTTTACAAAAAATTAGAAGACCGAGAATTGGAAAATATGAGTTAAAGAAATCCCCACCCTTACTCCACACACACACACACACACACACACACACACACACACACACACACACACACACACAATAAGCCCATCAGGAATGGTAATGCTGAAATCTAACCAGATCCTTCATAACAATAACTATGGTTGCATAGCACTTCACATATTTTGATGCATTTTTAGATATTATGTCAGTTGATATACAAAAACCTACAGATGCAAGTATAACCACTGTTTTTCTCTTATTTAAAGATGAAAGAAATGCCAATACTTAGTCAAGCCAAACTTCTGCATAGAAATTTATGTTTTTGTAATGAGCCTAATTTTTTTCTCTTTTAGGAGTTTCACTGATGTAAAATTGATACAAAATTAGAAACATGTATATTTAAATTTACAATTTGGTAAGTTTTTTTGTATGTATATTCACCCAAACATCATGAAAATCAAAACAATGACCTTAAACATTACCCACAAGAGTTTCTTCATCTGCCATTTGGAATCCCTTCCCAGCTCCCAATCGACACTTTCATTCCCAGGCAATTACTGATCAGCCTTCTTGTACTACTATACTTTAATTTGCATTTTCTAGAATTTTATAGGAACATAAGCATACAGTATATATTTACTTTACTCTTGGTTTGATTACTCAGGATATTTTGAGATTCATCCATGTCACACTGTATCAATTATTATACAAGAATCCATCTTTAAAAGATGTTTCTAAAGTAGGATATCTGAACTTGAAAATGTTGAGGACACTTGGTCCCATGAGAACTGGAGTTAGTTTCAGCCTTTCCCTCTCATCTGTTTGTTAGGCAACCTGAGTCTCTGAGGTCGTGAGACCTGTCACTGCACCTATGGTGATATATAAGGAACTCTAATACAGTTTTTAAAGTCACTGAATTAGATCTACAAGGCAAGTGCAAATATAATACAAACAATATGACTAATTTATATACAACTTAGAAAGCCATAAAGCAATCTGTAATGTATTTGAGACATTCATATTTATATAAGTATTATTTTATTTTGGCAAGATATATACTCATTTGACAAAACATTGTGTGTGTGTGTGTGTGTGTGTGTGTGCCTGCTTCAGGATAACAGTTGCCTCATATTAAATCAACTGAATACTGTGTAGGGAATAAACCTCATATTTTGCTCCTTAAAACAATTTCCTAAAAATAATCTGATGCAAGTATGTAAACTATCACAATTAATTCTGCTTGTTATATAGCTATAAGATTTGTTTCTCTGAATATTTTCACTGAATGTACCCCAGGTTATATCAGAGAAAGATTATATTTATATATAATTAACAGGTTTTTTTTAAATTTAATTTAATTTATTTATTTTTTAAATTTATTTATTTTATTTTTTTATTTACTTATTTTTCAAGTACAGTATTCTGTTTAATTCTCCCATCCCAGGCCACCCCTCCCCCACACACTCCACCTCCCTCCCATTTCCACCCCCCTTAGTTATTGTCTCTGTGTCCTTCATACTTGTTCCTCAAAATCCCTCCCCATTTTTCCCCTTAAATTCCCTCCCCTCTCCCCTCTGGTTGCTGTCCCCCTGTTCTCTATTTCAGTGTATTTGTTTTTATTTTGCTTGCTTGTCTGTTTTGTTGTTCAGCTTCCTGTTAAAGGTGAGATCATATGGTATTTGTCTTTCAACCCCTGGCCTATTTCACTCAGCATAATGCTTTCCAGTTCCATCCATGTTGTTGCAAAGGGTAAGAGCTCGTTCTTTCTCTCTGCTGCATAGAATTCCATTGTGTATATGTACCACAATTTTTTGATCCATTCATTTACTGACGGGCACCTAGGTTGCTTCCAGCTCTTGGCTATTGTAAATTGTGCTGCTACGAACATTGTGATGCATAGGTTCTTTGAAATTGATGTTTTGGGGTTCTTAGGATATAATCCTAGCAGTGGAATTGCTGGATCAAAAGGCAGGTCGATTTTTATTTTTCTGAAAAAATTCCATACTGTTTTCCATAATGGTTGTACCAGCCTGCAATCCCACCAACAGTGAATTAAGGTCCACTTTTCCCCACAACCTCCCCAACATTTCTTGTTGGTTGCTTTGTTTATGACAGCCATTCTGACTGGTGTAAAGTGGTATCTCATTGTGGTTTTAATTTCTATCTCTCTGATAGCTAGTGATATTGAGCATTTCTTCATGTGTCTCTGGATCTTCTGTATGTCCTCCTTGGAGAAGTGTCTGTTCAAGTCCTTTTCCCATTTTTTAATTGGGTTGGTTATCTTCTTAGAGTGGAGTCATGTAAGTTCTTTGTATATTTTGGAGATTAAACCTTTGTCTGAGGTATCATTGGCAAATATGTTTTCCCATAAAGTTGGTTGTCTTTTTAATTTAATACTGTTTTCTTTAGCCATGTAGAAACTTTTTATTTTGACAAGATCCCATTTGTTTATTCTTTCCTTTATATTCCTTGCTCTAGGGGACATATCAGTAAAAATGTTGCTGCGTGAAATATCTGATATTTTCCTGCCAATGTTCTCCTATAGGACTTTAATGGTATCATGGCTTATATTTAAGTCTTTTATCCACCTTGAATTTATTTTGGTGTATGGTTTAAGTTGGTGCTCAAGTTTCATTTTTTTGCACATAGCTGTCCAGTTCTCCCAACACCATTTGTTGAAGAGGCTATCTTTACTCCATTTTATGTTACTGCCCCCTTTGTCAAATATGAATTGACTGTAGAGGGTTGGCTTGATTTCTGGGCTCTCTGTTCTGTTCCATTGGTCTATGTGCCTGTTTTTATGCCAGTACCAGGCTGTTTTGATTACAGTGGCCTTATAATACAATTTGATACCAGGTATTGTGATTCCTTCTACTATGTTCTTCTTTCTCAAAAGCGCAGCTGCTATTCGGGCTCATTTATGGTTCCATATAAATTTTTGAAGTGTTTGTTCTATGTCTGTGAAATATGCCATTGGTATTTTAATAGGTATTGCATTGAATGTGTATATTGCTTTGGGTAGTATGGACATTTTAATGATGTTAATTCTTTCAATCCATGAACGAGGTATATGTTTCCCTTTGTGTCTTCCTTGATTTCTTTCTTCAGGGCTGTGTAGTTTTCTGCATACAGGTTTTTTACCTCCTTAGTTAGGTTTATTCACAGATATTTTACTTTTCTTTTTGCTATATTGAATGGGATTTTTTCCTTGATTTCTGCTTCTGCTGATTCATTGTTAGTATACAAAAATGCCTTCGATTTCTGGATATTGACTTTGTATCCTGCTGTTTTGCCAAATTCATGAATTAGTTTGAGCAGTTTTTTGGTAGAGTCTATAGGATTTTCCATGTACACTATCATGTCATCTGCAAACAGCGACAGTTTTGTTTCCTCCTTTCCTATTTGGATGCCTTTTATTTCCTTTTCTTGCCTAATTGCTGTGGCCAAAACTTCTAAAACTATATTGAATAGAAGTGGTGAAAGTGGACATCCTTGTCTTGTTCCTGATCTTAGTGGAAAAGCTTTTAATTTTTGCCCATTGAGTATGATGTTGGCTGTAGGTCTCTCATATATGGCCTTTATTATATTGAGGAATGCTCCCTCTATTCCCACTTTGCTGAGTGTTTTTATCATAAATGGGCGTTGGACCTTATTGAAAGCTTTTTCCGTGTCTATTGATATGATCATGTGGTTTTTGTCTTTGCTT
Organism: Artibeus jamaicensis; assembly: GCF_021234435.1. Lineage (NCBI taxonomy): Eukaryota > Metazoa > Chordata > Mammalia > Chiroptera > Phyllostomidae > Artibeus > Artibeus jamaicensis. The sequence goes on from NW_026522030.1 coordinate 49,780,997, forward strand.
TTGTTTATGTGATGGATTACATTTACTGATTTGCGAATATTGAACCATCCTTGCATCCCTGGGATGAATACCACTTGGTTATGGTGTATGATCTTTTGGATATATTGTTGGATGCGATTTGCCAATATTTTGTTGAGGATTTTAGCATCTATGTTCATCAGCAATATTGGCCTGAAGTTTTCTTTCTTTGTTGTGTCTCTATCTGGTTTTGGAATTAGGATGACGCTGGCTTCATAAAAAGAATTTGGGAGTTTTCCATCCTTCCTGATTTTTTTGGCATAGTCTGTGGAGAATAGGGGTTAGCTCTTCTTTAAATGCTTTGTAGAATTCTCCTGTGAAACCATCTGGTCCAGGGCTTTTGTGTGATGGGAGTTTTTTGATTACTGCTTCAATTTCTTTTGCTGTTATTGGTGTGTTCAGATTTTCTGCTTCTTTTTCATTGAATTTTGGAAAATGGTATTTTTCTAGAAATGTGTCCATTTCCCCTAGGTTTTCAAATTTCTTGGCATACAGTTCTTCATAGTAATTTCTTACAATCCCTTCTATTTCTGTGGTGTCAGTTGTAATCTCTCCTCTTTCATTTCTGATTGTGTTTATTTGTGTCCTCTCTCTTCTTTTCTTGATGAGCTTACTTAAAGGCTTGTCTATTTTGTTTATCTTTTCAAAGAACCAACTCCCGGATTCATTGATCCTTAGAATTGTGCTTTTAGTCTCTATGTCATTTAGTTCTGCTCTGATCTTGGTTATTTCCTTTCTTCTGCTTGCTCTGGGCTGTCTTTGCTGTTGTTCCTCAAGTTCTTGCAGGCATAGGGTTAGGTTGTTTGTTTGAAATGTTTCTGTTTTCTTTAGGTAGACCTGTACTGCTATAAACTTCCCTCTCAAGACTGCCTTCGCTGTGTCCCATAAGTTTTGGGTTGTTGTGAGATCGTTTTCATTTGTTTCCAGAAACTTTTTGATTTCTTCCCTAATTTCATTCTTGACCCATTCGTTGTTTAATAGCATACCATTCAGTCTCCATGATTTTGGGTGCTTTGGGTTTTTATCTTTGGGGTTGGTTTCCAATTTCAGTCCCTTGTGGTGAGAGAAGATGCTTGGTATGATTTCAATTTTCTTGAATTTTTTGAGGCTCATTTTGTGTCCTATCATGTGGTCTATCTTTGAGAATGTTCCATGTGCATTTGAAAAGAATGTGTATTTAGCTTCTTTGGGATGAAGGGCTCTATATATATCCGTTAAGTCCATTTCATCTAGGGTGTTGTTTAATGCTGCAATATCTTTGTTGATAATTTGTTTGGAAGATCTGTCCACTTTTGATAGTGGGGTGTTAAAATCCCCTACTATAATTGTGTTGCTGTCAATATCTTTCTTGAAGTCCTCTAAGATTTTCTTGATATATTTGGGTGCTCCTATTATTGGGTGCATATATATTTATGATGTTAATGTCTTCTTGGTGGATTCTTCCCTTGAGTATTATGAAGTGACCTTCTGGGTCTCTCTTTATGACCCTTTTTTTGAAGTCTATTTTGTCCGATATGAGAATTGCTATCCCAGCTTTTTTTTCTTGTCCTTTTGCTTGAAAATTTTGTTTCCAGCCTTTCACTTTAAGTCTGTGATGGTCTTTTGTCCTGAGGTGGGTCTCTTGTAGGCAGCATATATGCGGGTCATGCTTTCTTATCCTTTAAGCTATTCTATGTCTTTTGATTGGAGCATTTAATCCATTTATGTTTAAGGTTATTATTGATAGGTACTTATTCATTGCCATTTTTGTACCTGTGTTCTTCTCTGTTTCCCTCTTTTCCTTCCTTTCCTTAAAGCAGTCCTTTTAGTATTTCTTGTAGAGCTCGTTTGGTGGAGGCGTATTCTTTTAGACTTCTTTTGTCTTGGAAGCTCTTTATTTGGCCTTCTATCTTGATTGAGAGCCTTGCTGGGTAAAGTATCCTCGGTTGTAGGCCTCTGGTTCTCATTACTTGGAATATTTCTTGCCATTCTCTTCTTGCTTGGACTGTTTCCATTGAGAAGTCAGTAGCTAACCTTACTGGGGCTCCCTTGTATGTTACTTCCTGTTTCTCCCTTGCTGCCTTTAAGATTCTCTCTTTGTCTTGGAATTTTGCCATTTTAATGATGATGTGTCTTGAAGTGGGCCTCCTTGGGGTCCTCTTGATTGGGACTCTCTGTGATTCCTGGATTTGTGTGACTTTTTCTCTCATCAAATTAGGAAAATTTTCTCTTATCACTCTTTCAAATACATTTTCTATCCCTTGTTCTTCTTCTTCTCCTTCTGGTATTCCTATTCTGATATTATTATGTTCCATATTGTCTTGCATTTCTCTTAATCCCTCTTCATTCTTTCTGAGCCTCTTTTCATTTTCTTGCTCTTTCTGTGAGATGCTTTCTACTTTGTCCTCCAACTCACTAATCTGATCCTCCACCTCATCTATTCTAGTTTTGAAACTTTCTACTATGTTCTTCAATTCAGAAATTGTATTCTTCATTTCCTCTTGTCCCTTGCTGATATTTTCTATTTCCTTTTTCATGTTGATGTAGTTTGCAGAGAGATCATTGTAGTTCCCTTGTAGTTTCTGGTAGTTCATTGTGAGCTCTTTGAACGTCGTAATAACCAGTGCTTTGAATTCACTATCTGATAGTTGATTAGCCTCTATTTTATCTAACATTCTTTCTGAAGTTTCTGCTTTTTCTTTCATTTGGGGATTGTTTCTTTGTCTTCCCATTGTTTGAGACTCTTCTTGTTAGTCTCAGCTTCTAAAATTGATCTGTTCTGACTCCCTGGGTTCATGGTGTGAACTTCTGTTTTATAATATCTGTGAATTTCAGTGGTGCAGACTCCTTCAGGTATCTTGATGTTCTCCGTCTTCACCTACTCTCACGCTGGTCCCGGTGCTGGTTGGCCTACCACTGCTGAGTGTCCCAGCTCCCATAGCCGACTCCCCGGCCCCCAGGCCAGTCACTATGGCAGCGGCACAGGGGCCGCAAGTGTCCCAGCTCCCGTAACTGACTCTGCCACTGTCTGGTGTTTCAGCGTCGGTCACAATCTCTGGTCTTTTAATCTCATAAATGCTGGGTAACTGATGGTTTATTGCACTGTTTCTCTATAGATCTGCCAGGATTTTCACCCAAGAGTATGGGAGCTAGAATCCGCTCCATCCTACTCTGTCGCCATCTTCCCAGCATCCCCTAATTAACAGTTTTAAGAAAAAAAAGGACAATAACAAAGATGAAGGCAATATATTAGGTTGGCCAAAATGTCTGTTATTTTTTTTAAATAAAATAGGCACATTTTTCATTTTCAACAATAACTTTCTTGATTTAGATAATTTGAGTAAGCCAGCTATCTCCCACTATTGGCTACTAATGGATAGAGGTCAGGGATGCTGCTAAACATCTTCCAATGTATAAGCCCAACAGTGAAGACTTATTTGGCCAAAATATCAATAGTACTAAGAAACCACAAACTACTTTTGACATGTTTGATCAGTCACAGCACCTTCTCCATACACTGAACAGATTTTTTTTTTTAATTTCAGTTGCCTTCTTACCTTTCTTGAAATAAAGCATGGTATGCTGAAAATATTACATATCCTCTTCATCTTCAGTATTGAAATGGCTGCATATAAATTTACCAATTTTGATTTTTTAAATATTTTTTATTTTTTCTATTATTGTACAATTATAGTTGTTCCCATTTTCCCATTACTCTCCCCCACCCTACCAACCCCCCACTTCCCACATTCAATCCTCTCTCCTGTTGTCTGTCTCCGTGGGTCCTTTATACATGTTCCTTGATGATCCTTCCCCTTCTTTGCCCCGTTATCCCCCCCCCCCTCTGGTTACTTACAATCTTTTCCTTATTTCCATGTCTCTGGTTATATTTTGCTCAATTGTTTGTTTTGTTGATTAGGTTTCACTTATAGGTGAGATCATATGGCATTTGTCTTTCATCTCCTGGCTTATTTCACTGAGTATAATGCTGTCCAGATCCATCCATGTGAAAGGTAGGGGTTCCTTCTTTTATACCATATAGAATTCTATTGTGTAAATGTACCACCATTTTTTGATCCACTCATTTACTTATCTTTCTTCCAGGACTTAGCTATTGCAAATTGTGCTGCTGTGAATATTGGGGGCATAGGTTCTTTTGAATTGGTGTTCCAAGATTATTAGGATATAACCCCAGCTGTGGAACTGCTGGGTCAAAAGGCAGTTCATTGTTAGTTTTCTGAGGAAATTACATACTGTTTTCCACTGGCTACACCAGTCTGCATTCTCACAAACAGTGTACTTTTCTCCAAGCCTGGCCAGCACTTGTTGTTTATTGATTTGCTTATGAATGCCATTCTGACCAGTGTGAAGTGGTATTTCATTGTGGCTTTAATTTGCATCTCTCTGATGACTAGTGATGCTGATCATCTTTTCATGTGTCTCTCAGTCCTCTGTATGTCCTCCTTGGAGAATGCAACACCATACACAAAAATAAATTCAAGTTGGATAAAATACTTAAATATAAATTTTGATATCACAAAAGTCCTAGAGAAGAACATAGGCAGAAAAATTTCAGATATTCCACACAGCAATATATCTATTGATATGTCCCCTAGAGCAAGCAACATTAAGGAAAGAATAAACAAATGGAACTTTATTAAATTAAAAGGCTTTTGCATGACTAAAGAAAACACCAGCAAAATGAAAAGGGTACCAACTGTATGGGAAATATATTTGCCAATACCTCAGACAAGGGTATGATCTCCAATATATATAAAGAATTCACACCACTCCACTCCAGAAAGAAAAACAATCCAATTTAAAAATAGGAAAAGGGCTTGATGATTTTTTTAATGCACACTAACATGACAGCTGTCACAATACAATCTAACAAAATTGTTTTGAATGAAGTTAAAGACAACTAATCACTACTAGAGCCAGTGTACTGAAAAAAAACTAAAACTTTCTGGCCAACCCAATACAAATCTATTTGAAAAACTTCAAACTATTTGTTTGACCTCATTTAATACAAACATGAATATCTTAGAAAGTTGAAACATTCTTTTATCACCACTGGTGTTTTGCCTGAACTGGAATTACAAATGAAAGTAAGTTGATCAAACTCAAAGACAAAAACCATGGGAGGATAAAGAATAGCTGTATAACCTAAAATGTGACAAGGAACTCTACTCAAAGACTAGTAGCAAGTGCTCGGAAACTTTATCTATTCTTGCATTTATTAATATTTTGAATATTTTATTTACTTAGTATTATACTAACTTTGTTTAATTACCTGGGTTATATCAGAGAAAGATTAGGAGTCATAAAAGGATTTAATCAATACCAAACTATTCTTTTAGAGATCCTATGAAAAAAATGATTACCATTTGGGCTGGGTTTTGTTTGTGTAGATCATGGGCAGGATTCTTTATTTGCTGCTCAAATACCTGACTACCTAAATTTTTTAAAGGACAAAGCCAAAGCCTTAATATTGGAGTAATGCCTTTTTAATATTTGAGATTAGTGCAGGTGTTTAAGGAAAAATAAAAATAGCTTTTGCAAGTGTGCAGATCTGAGAGGGTGACCTAACAATAGAAATCAGCCTTCACACAGTCTCCACAGATGAGGACTGACCTGTGCCATTGTTAGCCTACCACACCGACAGTGGCCAGCTTTTCCCAGAAGCTGTGCCCAGATTGGCGTCGATACTCGCCTGCCTACAGCCTGAACAGAAGTTGGATTTCAGAATGCAGGGAGAAATAGAGTGAAATATTTACAGTCAAACCGATTCCTATGAAAATAGGGTAGGCTGTTTTTCTGCAATGACTAGGCATTTAAAATTGAAAGACTTGAATTAAGGTTTAGTATATGGGGGTGGTGGTAGTATTTGCAGAATTAATGGGAAACATGGGAGAGAGAGCAGCGTAAAGAGCCCACCAAACCCATTGTATTTGAAAAATAAGGCAATCTTTAAGTGTCTTTCCTCAGGTAGCACAATGGACATCTACGTCAGCCAGAAGTAAAACTGTACATATAAATACAGCATATATGTATACTCTATACTATATATCCCTTGGAGTACTATAAATGGATACTACCTCATCCTGTGGTTTTTTTTTTTTGATGGAATAATGTAGTCTCAGGTGAAAAGGGAAAAATCTAGCTTTTGGGGTGGGTTATAATACAGATTATTTTCTAATGATTTATTATGTTACCTAGAGAATTAGCATTAAAGACATTAAGAACAAATTGTTTGATTACCTCAATGGTTATAAAAGACTCTTACTGGTTAATGCTATGTGATGGACCTACCAATGTAAGAGTTTAGTATATGCTTATATGCACATTGTATGTACGTATGTACGTATGTATGTATGTATGTATATTATTCCAAAAGTTATTTTGGCACAACTAAGCCTCTACAATTAGCATCATAATTTATTGGGGTGACATTGGTTAATAAAACTATGTAGCACCAACTCCTTCCCTGGAAGTCAGGGGTTAAACCCAGACATTTCCTTAAGATTTGGGATTATAAATAGTCAAGGGTATGACAAGATAAATCCTTTTCCTTATATCTTAAGAGACTATTGTTAATATTCCACATATGGACAAATACTCTAACACGGGCATTTCTTTAAGTCCCTGGGGTTCTATCACATGGAATAGCCCTGTCCATGAAAGCACTGTGTAAGCTAAAGTTAAAGCACTTCACAAAACCTACATTTTACAAGAGTGGGTGAATTCTTTAAAAACAAAATAGCAGATATAATGTGTTTTTTTTCCCCTAGGAAAACTTTGCACAAGCAATTTATCTTTGAGGGAAATTTTCTAGTGAGGATGGAGGTGTCAGGTGGAGATTGAAAGATGCCTGCTTCAGCATTTCCTAGAGAAAGTAAGGAATTTCACATATAATTTTGTTAAATGTCTTGAATTAATTTTCTGTTAATTATTCACTTGATAGTCCAATTACACATTTTCTTTGGATAAGAACCAGGTGTGCCCCAAACACAGCATCTCCTATCCTTTGCAGGCAAGTCAGGGGTTAGCACTGTAAAACAAGAACGTAGCCACAGGATGGCGCTACTCTTCACTTTCAATGGCATAAAAAAGGCACCGAATTAAAAAATCCTTTTATCTCATGTTTTTTGACATGGAATGGAATATGTGTGTTTGTGCTGAAATAAATCACACATTTTAATGAGGAGACAAAGAATTAATTTAAAACATCGATAAAATCTTATTTTTGTTGACTCATCAACGAATCCAAATGATGTAGGTTTAACATCCCATTTTTTACCACGGGCTATTAAAAATGGCATGTTCATAATCCCATTACCCTAAGGAAGATTACTGTCATTTTAGAAAAAATTACAAGTTTATAATTGTTTCAAGACCTGAGCCCCTGAGAAGAGCTAAGCTTGAATGATTAATCAGTGACGCTATTCAAAATGTCAGTTTTGCAATGGAAAGCTTTATGTTCTTAAAGCCCAAAGTCTAGGACCAAGGTTAGACAGCAAGCACCTCCACAAAGAACACAGATGGAACAACCAGCAGCTTGGCCGAGCCTGTGTTTGCAATGAAGATGGCATATATTTGCCTTGTTTTGTTCACTTAAACTGAAGAGGACAAATATTAGGTGTGGCTGCTGAGGTAATTCCACAAAGTAAGGTGGGCCCAGCACTATCCGCAGCAGACTTTTCCTTCTCCCCGATACTGTTAATAAGGCTCTTTTGTATTTTCTGTTAGATCAACGTTTAACCAAAGAAAATAAAATGTATTATTAATTCAGCCTCACGTCATATGATTTCATTTCAGGGACAGAAGAAGCAAAATGATGGATTCTACTTCTTACAGGGATAAGGGGTATATTTTTCTGAACAAAACAACTCAAACAACTTATATTTGCCTGCCGAATGAACTGCTTAAACTAAGTGGTAGATGACCTAGTTAGATTGCCATGGTGGATTAGGTTTTAATACAGATGTTATTTTTTGATGATGGTAGCATTTTGTAATATTTTTCTTTTTTTTTTTTTCAATTTTCAGCCTTTCTGGGGCATAAGTAATGTTGATAAAGACTGAATGTGTCAGAAGATGATTTTACTTGGGAAGGTAAACACATGATGTAATACACTGATAATGTATCATAGAATTGTACATTTGCAATCTACATAGTTTTATCAACCAATGACACCCCAGTAAATTTAATTTAAAAAATTTTTAAAGATTACATGTGTCTAAGCTCTTTTAGGGAAGAAGAAATTTATTCACAATGCTGCTTTGTTACTTAAAATATGTCACAAAGCTAGATTAGTTAAAGAAGAAAAAAGCACAGATTTCAAATATGGGGAGCAGTCACTTGTAAGTGGGCTTTATAGAAAACAATAAGAATCTCCAATTTTCTCAACATCCTGCTCTCAGTCAACTTTAAAGATAATTCTATATAAGGAACACATTTTTAAAGTTCACCTTTGTCAGAGTTTGACAGTAATAGGAAAAAATAAAGTTACTATCAGCATTTTAGTCATTGCCCAAGTAGTAGTTCACCTTGTTCCTGATTTACCTCATTATTAAGCTTTTAAAAAATGAACCAGCCAGCTTGTTAACTAAGATTATATGTCTCCATTATCAACGAGAACAAACAGGAAACTAAGAAATTTAGCAAGGTAAATATTTTAGGTTTTTAAGTGTACAAAGCAGAAATGAAAGTGTATAACTAATTTTCCTCTTTATTTTTTATTGAATTTTTCAGGTGACACTGGTTAATAAAATCATATAGGTTTCAGGTATACGATTCTATAATACATCATCTGTATATTGCATTGTGTGTTCACCACCCCAAGCAAGTCTTCTTTATCATCATTTATCCCCTCTGAGGGTATGACTATTTTTTCCACTCAAAACAATAATCTGAATTGCCAAAGCTGGTTATACTTGATCTAACTTCAACATAATCCTTCAAGTAATACAGTAATATATTTAAGCAACTACAATATGCTACGCTCACTAAATGTAATGGTAAGCAGAAAAAACGCTGTCCAGACATAAAAACATTTTAGTTACACATTAAAAATAAATGTACATTTTTTTGTACAAAAAGAAAGGGAGGAGTAGGAGAGGGAGAAAGGGGGAAAAGGTATAGAGAATAAGTAGCATGGATGGTAGGAAGAAAATAGACAGGGGGAGGTTAAGAATAGTATAGGAAATGTAGAAGTCAAATGACTTATATGTATGACCCATGGCCATGAACTAAAGGGGGGGGATATGGGTGGGAGGGAGTGTGCAGGGTGGAGGGGAGTAAAGGGGGAAAATGGAACAACTGTAATAGCATAATCAATAAAATATGTTTCAAAAAGGTACAATTTTAAAGTTCTATTAATAAAAGTTCAATAACAAGTAGATGTCGACATTGATCACTTGAGTAGAGTTGTTGAAAAAGAACGTATTCTGTTACACTATTCCACCATATTTTGGCATAACATCTAATTTTTAAGTATTGAGCTCTCAAAATAAAAATGTTTATATAAAGATCTACTGCTTTAGTTTGTATTAGCAAGGTATGCTCTAAAGTGAAACTGAAATTAGAGAAATAATCATATCATTGATGTGTCACCTATTTTATACATATAAAAACAGATATAAACTTCATATGTATTTTATGAAAAAAATTTTATACACCAGAACTAAAGGATAATCAAAAACTACATTAATTTTTATAGTAACTGTATAAGGAAATACACAATTATAGACCTAATATATTCAACACATGCAACATCCTAAATCACCAAACCCATGAGTAAGTTACAGTTAAATATAGTTTTTCTTTAATTTGTGTTTCCACTATTAAAAGTATTAAAAAAATATGAATCTTAGGGGGTGAATTAAAAGAGAAGATAAAGTGTTAAGTTTTATAAAGCATTTTGGAAGTTGTTTAATTTCCCAATTATGTCTTTATTGAATTTAACTGTGGTCCTTTGTAATCTAAATCATGAGCTAAGAGAGAATATATGAGATATTTAAAAGGAATATATTGATACAAATAACTGTAAAAAAGTATTTTATCCCAGATAAATATGACTGGCACATTAATTTGCTTTTTAGCTGTTAGAAGCATGTCAACTGTCTTTGTAATATTCAAAGATATAAGAGCTATAGTACATGTATTATAAGTGTATTTTTATTTAGTTCTTTTCCCATGCAAATTTTTTTGTTTTAACTTTTTAAACTTAATCTGGGAATTCACCATAAATTAGATAGGTATTATTTTTTAAGTGTAAAAACCAAGGATCAGTGTTGAAACCAGAAAAATAGGGAATAAAATAGAGACTGCCTTAAAGAGACTTGGCCTGGAGGAACAAGGAACTTAGAGCAGAAACCACAAGAAAGTTAAGAAAGAACATAGGGAGTGGAGAAGGCGGAACTACAAAACCAATGGGGCTGAACAGGTAGAGGACCACCTGTTCAAGTGTCTAGGTTAAAATTTTTCCATTACTCAAAACCCAGAAAGCTTAGGTCATGCTCTCACCACCCCAGTAGCCAGTAGCTAACAGCCACATTTGCTTCTGTACAATGCTTGCTTGCTCAAGTCTATAAAAAGACTTGGCTGTAAGCGCTTAGGGCGGCTCTCGTTTGCAGCTCTTATGAGCACCTTGTCTCCAGACACTCTGAGGGTCCGCCCCTGCGCAGGTTAAAACTTTGGCCAAAAAAATAACATTTCTGAATCCTGAAAGTTTCTGACAATTTGTCTCTCGCGTTGGTGGATGCAACAATCAGAGAGATAACTGATGATGTATTCTAAGTATTGGAAATGCTGAGGTAGAACATATATATTTTAACTCCCATTTCAATCCTCTTCCCACTTAATAGTGGGCAACTTTCCTCACAAGTCCCCCCAAGTGCCACACATGAGAGTAAACAGGACTGAGACATGATGTGATCTGCTTAGGGAGGAGAAGTGGCCATTTTCCCAGAGGAAAAAGGCCGTCAGCAGTGGCCAGTTTCTCAGGGGGAAAAGACCAGCAGTGGCCAGTTTCTCCAAAGAGAAAAAGGCCTCGAGCTCCCTCCTCCAGGAACTTTTATTGGGTTATAATACACAAGAATACAGGGCAGCAAGGATCAAACAGTAGATAACATTTCACAGAAATGTGAGGGCTTAGTCTGAGTCAGAGTCTGTCAGGAACAGAGTTTTAGGATTTCTTGCTCAAACCCTTAACATATAAATGAAAGCACTCTTAGCAGAGCAGATTTCACAGGTTTATCAGGAAGTCTTTGTGATGCCAGATTTTTCCCCAGGACACACTCTAGCAAGGCAAGGAGCTGCACCCTCCCCATCAGGTGTTCAGGCTTAAGAGGATTAGAGCCAGGAAGCGCTTCTCCCAGAGAACATGGGGACTCAGGCTTTGTCAAAGCCTGGGGGCGAGAGTCCATTGCTTTTTGTTGCAGTCCTCCCAGTCCTTCCATGAAGGCCTCCCAAATGATCGAGTCTGGCCTCCCAAGCCCCCCCCACTGTGAGGGGTCTTACCTGTCATTGACTTTCGACCAAGCTTTGGGGGCAGGGAGAGGAAACTGAGGCAGCAGTTTGCTACCAGAGACAAGCTTTGTCTCCTGTGGCTCATATTCCAAAGGTCATCCCTCACCCTTAGTCACAAGGGGTCGAGATACAATACCTAGAACCAGGCAGAGCGGTCTACAACACTTAATGACTAATATTTATTTATCTTTTAAACTCGTCCTCATCTCTTTAATATGAACTATCATAAGACTTAATATGAACTATCATTTAATATGACTCCCCATCATTTTCATACTCAGTCTCGGTCTCTCCTTACTCTATGATCTCCTAGCACTTTTAATAAAACTATAATTGCAGTTATTCAATTGCAACATATTATTCCCAGAAGAGTAGGGTATAAACTACTTGGGGGATGTGCCATAGCTTATTTATTTTACATGTGTCCCCCAATTCCCTAGAAGTCTTCAGTCCACGTGCTCAAAAAGGCACTGGACAAATATTGAAGCCATTAAATTGAGAGTTTTAATTTTTTGAAACAGCTTAATAGTCACAGTAGGAACCCCAGTGTGAAAAGAGATGGATGTACTGCCTGTGCATTTCTCCTTATATGTAAAACAAGCAAGGTATCGATCATCACCACTCTTAAAATCTTGCTTATGAGGAGAAACCATGAAATGCCCAATCAAGTTTTTCCAGTGCCAGGAATGCTAATTTACCAGGGGTAATGCAATTGTTGAAGCACATCTCTTAGGAGTGATGTCAGAGAAGGCAAGGTGGCAATTATTTGAGGAGTTATTTCAATAACTGCATAGCTCTTTGTCTGATTAATGGAACTGCCAATAGATTTATAACTCCTGTTACAGAAATGTATCATTGCAGATCTTCTGAATAGTGTGTCATAAATCCCAAACATCTGACAAATTAGGACAGAATTTGATTGGAACAGCTATTTTCATCTTCCCCTTTTTCACTGAAGTCACTTCTTACTAACTACTGCTCCCACTGTCTGCTCTCAGACTGAGGAAGAGGGATAGTTGTGACAAAATATTGTTTGCTAAAGCCATTTTTTTTTACCGTCTACACCATCTAAATTGCCTTGTGGACAGTATTTGAACAGGCTAAAGCAGATTCAAATACAAATAATGTCAGACAAGAACGTTTTCCTGGAGTCTCTAATGTTTCTGGCAACTAGAGGCAGATCCAAAAAAAAAATGTTGAGAAACAAAGCAATAAGACTCAGCAAAATATAAGTTATGGGCCGAACACTTTATTCACTGTTAGGAGGGAGGCCCCGGGATGAGTGCCATCAGAGGCCCAAGGCATGACTTATTGTTTCATAACTCAAACCTCAAGATATCTTGATACGATTACAGAAGTACAAATATTTTTATATTTCTCTCAAAGAGAAATATAGTGTTTTTTAGAGATGGCTATAAAAATCACAACTTAATATACCAAAATAATTTAATTTCACTAATAAGGTGGAATAAACTGTTGAAAACAAACAGCCATAAATTGTCTTAACTCTTACATATATCATATATAAACATTATTGTAAGCTAATGCTTATCTCACAGATTATCAATATTAAATTAGCTTTTTCTAATAACATGAAAATTCATTTTGAACTAAATATTTCATTAAGATTATTAATCACCAATAAAGATTTACAAACATGAAATAATCCCACTTTATGGATCCAAAGACAATCAGCTTTTACAGTATGGTCTCCTTGATACAAACGCAATAAAAACACCTCTTAAAAACTGAACCAGCACAAAGAAAAAAAAAAACATAGAATGAATCCCAGTTCACAGCAATGGAAGCAAATTATCGAAAGACTATAATCTGTTTCTTCATATTTAAAAATACACAAAAAATAGAAGCAGATCCCAGAGTTGAATTTATTTTCCCTCTTTCAACTCACAGTATATAGTATGCCTTTCAAATCATGATGCAAGCTAGAATGTACATTTTAGTATGAAGAGATGGCCCCAAAATATACAGGGGAGAAATGTAGTGTGGGAGTGATGACTCACATGCAATAAAGGATTGTCAGCCCAAGAATTCCAGCAAACCTACTACATTAACAGCCAAAGAAGTATTTGTCATATGCTAGGGCCTTTTCTATCAACTTTACATATACCAGTAAACCTGATCCAACTAGTGTTCACAACAATCCTATGAGTCGAGTGCTAATAGTACCTTCATTTTACTGTTGAGGAAACCAAAACCCAAGGATTACACAGTTGACACTTCACGGAAGGATGTAAAATCTAGCCCCTGGCTTCAGAGTCCATGCTCTTTTCCACTCTGATGTGCAGACCTCAACAGCATCATTCTTCAGGGGAGCCTGGGCAAAAGCCGCTTAAGGCATCTCAGTTAAATTTCCTCCAATGTGCAATTTCATTCATCAGAGTTATAGGAACTGACATCTCCTTGATGTTCTAGACCACTTTTCTGTATTTTACATTTCTCCATTTCCCATTCTCTTCCTTTCCCCATATTCTCAGATTCACATTTGGTAAAAGTGTTGATTTTTTAAGTTGCAAGAATAGATTCCTGAGAATTTCAAAATTCTTTTAAGCAAGAAGACACTGTCTCAGCATTGATATTTGTGTGGCCCAGTTAAGACAAGTTGAACAATATTCTTTAGCCGTAACTGTAAGCTGGAATAGGCAATGGTTATCTATTGAATCAGCTGTGAACCTTGCATTTTAATCATTTGTATGAATTAAAAGAAGGAAATAATGAAATTCAAAAAAGTGTTGGTAATTTTTATGGAGTTAGATAATGCCCACTAAAGAGATATTACAGTTCTAGGAAGCAGCAAATACTAATTATCTTAGACTATGAATGACCCTCTGAGTATTACATTCGAAAATCACCACCAGTCAAAATACAGAAAAATCAAATCAACAAAACTGATTTACTATCAGTTTTAAGTAAAGTATAATTAACAGTACTCTTATATGGCTAAAAAAGCTAATTGTGAAAGAAATAAAAAGAAAGATAAACATGCAATACATAGATACAGTCATATTAAGTAACCTATATGTGAGAACGTCCCTCCAAAATAAATCATTGGGATGCTAGTTAATAGACTATATTCTCCTTCAATTTCTAATGCCTAAAGAGAAACCTTAAGACAGAGGGAGGGAAATGATAAATGTCCTTGTGTTGTAAATGTGACAGAGATGCTCTAATGAGACACTGGGTATAAACAAAGACTGAACCATTTAACTACAGACGTGGGACCGGAGAAAACATGCAGATCATTTGAACAGCCTTAGCACTTCAGAAACAAAACTCACAGAATTTCAAAACTCTATGAGCACAGAATTCTTCTCAGCAGGCACATTGGTACAGAGTCAGAAAATGATAATAAAATAACTAAAGAAAAAGTAAAGCAAACCAGCCAGACTTGCAAAGCAGGCCTATCAATTATTGAATAAAATGAAGTTTTACCACCAACCAAGGGTAGTAAATTCCTAATTGTCACTGGAGCCCCAATGCCTCGTAAGCAAAAGAGCTCATTTTGCATAATTCACAGCACAAGTGTAAGAAATTCATATGTGCATTTCTTAGGGGCTAGAGCTTCCATGAAGGTGACCATAGTAAATAAAGATCTACTCACCCACGCTGGGAGAGTCGAGAAAATGTCCCTTTCACCCAAACCGTGAGGAGCGAATTTGTGACCGGAGTCCCAGTATCCCTGAAGAACTGTAATTGCGACTTTCTACCCAAACCTTAGAGCAGAAACTACAGCCACCTACTTGGGAAACAAGTACATTGAGAGTAATTGGATCCTGGTGCAGACTGGGTCACGTGGTATTAACTGCCAAAGGCAAGGTGGGTATGATTACCATAAAGATAGCAAAGTTAAAGCAGCAATCAAAATCACCTGCCTCAAACAGCCCCATGGTGTTGGTTAATTGATCATGGTATCCCTAGAAGTGAAATGGACAGGAAGACTACTACATTCTTACTTGACCTGTATGAGGAGAAAGGTTCTAAGTGAATAAAATTCTAACCTAAATCATAAAACCAGAGTCACAGCTCCTCGTTCAATCCCCATAATTAGAGATGCATAAACCCTTGAATGAAGAGATTGAGTCTCCTTAAGATAAAAGTTTGATGCACTACCAAAAATAACAGTTAATCTTTCTCCCAGCCTTCCACAAAGGCCCCAACGGCCTTTACCGAGGTAACTGTGCACTGGGAAAAAGAAAATAATCGTGTCTTTCGGGGACTACAGGAAACTGGCTCTGAACTGACACTGATTACAAGAGACCTCAAACGTCATTGTGGATCCTCAGTCAGTAGGAGCTACTGAAGATCAGGTGATCAGTGCAGTTTCAGCTCAGGTCCATCTCACAGTGACCAGGTGGGTCCCTGACCCCATCCTGTGGTTATTTCTCTACTTTGGTAATGCATACAGGCATACCGCGGAAAATTTTCAGGTTCTGTTCCGGGCCACTGCACTAAAGCAATTATTACATTGCAATTACATTGCAAATTATTACTGCAATAAAGCAATTAAAAGGAGTAGTAATCCTTTTGCTGGTTAGGGGGCTTTGCGTTCAGCTTGTCAACATCTGCAATGTGCAATAAAGTGAGGAGCAATAAAATGATGTATGACTGTTATTAGGAATAGACATAGACTCAGCAGCTGTCAGAATCCCCACACTGGTTTTTTGACCTGTGGAGTGAGGGCCATTAGGGTGAGGAAGGCCAAACTGAAACCACTAAAACTGCCTCTACATAGGAAAACAGCAAATCAAAAGCAACACCTTTCTGACGGAATTTCACAGATGAATGCTATCACTGAAGACTTAAAGCACAGTTGGCAAAACAAGGCCGGAGGGCTGAATCCAGCCCTCCACCCTGCTTTATCCAGTCCAGCACCTTGTTTCTACTTGAGAGAGCCAAGCTTTCACTTAACCTCTTGAGGAGTAGTTACATTTATACAGTCCTAAAGTTACACTCAGCCCTTTGAAGGCAACTATGGGGCTGCTGTGGCCCCCATTGAAAAGAAATTTGACACCCCTGACAAAGAATGCAAGGGCAGTGATTCAGCTCGCCTATTTGGCTTGTATAGAAGACAAATGGATCTTAGAGAATGATGGTGAATAATCGTAGGCCTAACCAGGTGGTGACTCCCATTGCAGTGGTTATATCAAATGTGGTTTTATTGCTTGAATAAAGTAACATGCTCCTTAGTACCTGGTATGCAGTTATGGATCTGGCAAATTACTTTTCCTCCTTCCTTGCCAATAAGATCCATCAGAATCAATCTGTATTCAGCTGGCAAGGAGAGCAATATACCTTCACTGCCTTACTTCAAGGGTATATCAACACTTCAGCCCTGTCATAATTTTGATTTAAGAGATCTTGGTTTGCCTTTCCTTCCACAAGACGCCATACTGGCCCATTACATTGATGATATCATGCTGCTTGGACCTGGTAAGAGAGAAATAGCTCTACTCTAGACTTAATGGTAAAATATTTGCTTGCCAGAAGTTAGGAAATAAATCCAAGAAAAAAAATGGGGGCCTTCTACCTTAGTGAGATTTCTAGAGATCAGTGGACATGTTGAGATATCCCTTCTAATGTGGAGAAAAAGTTGTTGCATTTGGCCCCTCCTGCAACCGAAAGAGAGGCACATGCCCAGTGGGCCTTTTTGAACTTGGCAAGCAAAATATTCATTTGGATGTGTTACTCTGAGTCAATTATCAAATGACCCCCAAATTTGCTAGTTTTGAGTAAGACCCAAAACAAGAGAAGGCTCTGCAATAGGTCCAGGCTGCTGTGCAAGCTTCTCTGCCCCTGGAGCCACATGATCTAGCAGATCCGACAGTGCTTGAAATACCAGTGGCAGGGGAGGATGCTCTTTGGGGCCTTTGTTGGGCTCCTATAAGTGAATTGCAGCTCAGATTTTGAGAATTTTAAAGTAAAACTCTGACATTCTTTACAGATAAGTATTCTTATTTTGAGAAACAGCTCTTTGCCTCCTACTGAACTTCAGTAGAGACTGAATGCTTGCTTGACCATTGGACATTAAGTAACCGTGTGACCTGAGCTCGCTGGGTGTTGTCTGAGCCTTATATGGGGTTTCCTAGCATCAGTTAACTGAAAAAAAGAAGAGTTGAGTCTGGTTTACGGATAATTTTGCCTTATATGCAGGCACCACCCAAAAGTAAATAGTTCCAGCATTACGGCCCCCTCTGGGCCATCCTTGAAGGAAGGGTTGAGGGGAAGTTCTCCTGGTGGGAAGAACTTTGAACAGTGCCCCCAGTCGTTCAATTGGCTTACAAGGAGAAATGGCTACATATGCAAGTATATACTAATTCATGGGCTATGGCCAGTGGTTTGGCTGAATAATAAGAGATACAAAGAAAACATAATTGGAAAATTGGTGACAAAGACATTTGGGGAAAGCAGTGTTCAGATAGACTTCTCTGAATGAGCAAAAACTTAAAGATATTTGTGTACCATGTGAATGCTCACCAAAGGGTAACATCAACAGAGGAACATTTTAATAATCAGGTGGCTAGCATGACCAGTTTTGTGGAAATCAGCCTCCTTTCCCGGCTACTTTTATCATTGCCCAGTAAGCTCATGAACGGAGTGACTGGAGTGACTCCCGTGGCAGGGGTGGTTGTGCATGGATTTGGCAACATGGACTGGCACTGAGCGAGGCTGCCCTAGCTACAATCACTGCCAAGTGATCAACCTTCCAACAACAGAAAAGAACACCAAGTGAGTCCCTGATATGGCACCATTCCTCGAGTTGGTCAGCCAGCTACCTGGGGGGATGCTGTTTACATTAAACTGCTTCTACCATTGAAAGCAGAGTGTTTTGTTCTTACCGAATTGGATTCATACTCTGCATATATATTTGCCTTTCCTGCATGCAATGCTTCTGCCAAAACTACCATCTATGTATTTACAGAACACCTTATCCACTACCATGGTATTCCATTCAGCATTTCTTCTAATCAAGAAATTCACTTTACAACAAAAGTACAGCAATGAATCATGCACATAAAATTAACAGGTGTTACTATGTGTCACCACCATCCCAAAAGAAGCTGATTTTATAGAATGATGGAATGGCCTTTTGAAGACTCAGTTATAGCACCAGTTAGATGAGAATAACTTGCAGGGCTAGGGTTAGGTTCTCCAAAAGACTGCACATGCTAAAAACAGCACCATATATTAAGTGCTGATTCAGAGCACTGACTGAATCAGCACTTAATATATGGTGCTATTTTTCCCACAGCAAGATCCCTAGGTCCAGAAATCAAGGGGTGGAAATGAGAATGGCCACACTCACTGTCTCCCTAGGAACTCACTAGCTTCCTGTTCCTCTGAGTTTATGCTCTGCTGACTTGTAGGTCTCAGTTCCAGGGGGAAGAATGCTCCTACCAGGAGACCACAATGATTCCATTGGACTGAAAGTTAACATTGCCGCCCAGCCACTTCTGTTTCTTCATGCATCCCAATCAACAGTCAGAGTTACTATGCCAGCTGGTAGAAGTGGTCCTGACCACCAAGGAGAAATTTACTACTCCTTAACTGAGATAAGGAAGAGTATTTCTGGAATATAGGAGATCTAATAAGGCATTTCTTAGTATTATCCTATCCCGTGAATTAAAGTCAATGAAAAACTGCAACAACCCAATTCAGGTGGGAAAATTAATAAGTCAGCTCCATCAGGCTTTGGGTTGTTCTACCAGGTAAAGAACTACATCCAGCTGAGGTGCTTGCAGAAGGCAAAGAGTACGCAGGACAGATGGTGGAAGAAAGTCACAAATACCAGCTACAACCACATGACTAGTTACAGAAACAAGAACTGTAATTGTCATGAGTATTCCTCCTTATTTTGTTGTAAACATGTTTGTATGCATGTGGAGGTGTAAGTATACACAATTACCCACCCACGAATATACAGGCACACATTGTTTTATTGTACTATGCTTTATTTTGCTTTACTGAGGTTGTATTTTTTGCAAGTTGAAGGCAAGATCCTCCATAAGATAAAGGAATACAGCTATGTATTGCCAAAGTCACTTTATTGTGACTTTGGAACAGAACCACAACATCCCTGAGGCATGCCTGTATATGGAAACACACACATATAAAAAATATAGACACACATGTAAATATTTATATCAGACATTTACTTTGTCTTCCTCTCTTATTCCCCTACATTATACAATATAAAATGAAGGTTTCTCAAAAAATTAAATACAGAACTACCATATGACCAAACAATTCCACTTCTAGTCACTTATCCAAAGAAAACCAAAACACTGATTTGATATACACATCCATGTTCACTGTACCATTATCTATAAATCAAGATATGGAAGCAACCTAAGTGTCCATTAATAAGTAAGATGAATGGATAAAGAGAAAGTGTTACATATATACAATGGAATATTGCAAGGCCATAAAATGTATGATATCTCGCCATTTGAGACAACATGAATGTATCTATAGGATGTCATGCTAAGTGAAATAAGTCACACAAAGATAAATATTATATGACTTAACTCATATGTGAACTCTAAAAACAAAATACAGAAACAAAACAGAAACAAACTCACAGCTACAGAGATGGTCGCCAAACAGAAGGCATTTTGGGGAGATGGATTTAAAAGATGAAAGAGATTAAGAAGTACAAATTGTCAGTTATGGAAATAGCCATGGAATGTAAAGAATAACATAGTCAATGTGATAAAAATATTGTAATAACTATGTATGGTAGCAGATGGGTACTAATTGGGGTGACCACTTTGTAAGGTAAATATATGTCTACTGACTAGTAGACAGCTGAAACTAATAAAATATTGTATGTCAACTGTAATTGAAAAATAAAAAATATTTAAAATAAAGAAATTCCAATAATTCAAATAAGTGCCTACCATCTGTTATCCAACAAATCTAATCTATGTTGTGATTATTTATTTAACTGGAGCCATTTCAAAACTTTTTATTATTATATCACTCAAAGTCTTTGAGTGCTAAGAGGCACGTATGAAGTCTATGGCTATAACATTTACCATACTTCTAGAATGTCCTATCACATCATTAAATCACATCTAAGAGTTTTATAAGACTAGAAATCATTTACATAAGACTTCAACACATCTCAGAAAAGGACAAGATGTGACCTAATAAACTATCTGCAACATGACATATAGGCAGTCTCTTATATGAATCTCAAATAACTTTAAAGACATTCCTGTGCTCTGTATTAGATAGGTAGGTCTTAGATTCTTTTGTTATTGTTGATCTTAGAGAGAGGGAGAGAAAGAAAAGATTTTCTGTACCATTTATTTATGCATTCACTGGTTGATTCTTGCATGTGTCCTGACTGGGAACCAAACCCACAACCTTGACAAGGCAATGCTTTAACTAAATGAGCCACCTGGCCAGGGCCTGGTCTTAGAATCTTAAGTGGTTTCTTGCTTCATGTTTCATTATTTTTGATTCTATGAGGAATTGGCATATATTAAGAACTGTCCTCACTTCAGATGACCTAGATAGCAACCAAGTATCCCTTTTCTGGACACATTTAAATTGGGAATAACCTGCAAATGTTCTATAGTCCCTCATTTTCTCAAACATTCTTTACAGTGTCTACAGGAATGGAGCTAAATTTTAGCATCAATTCTCAGACTAAGTACTATATCCTCAGAGAGGCCTTACATCCACCCAAACTAGTGTTCATTCCTTTCATTATCCTCTATTCCAACTCATTATGTTTTTATAGCATTTATATCTTCATGAATGCAGTAAGATAACTGAAAGATTCACAAGATTGTATAATATATACTAATATAAGGCTTTAATAAAGGTAAAGTGTATAGTACAGCAGAATAAATAAAGCATAGGGAACGCTTCAGGGTGATTTGAGACATCCAGAAGCAGTTTCCTGAGCCTTTGCTAGGTTGCTCTGCACACTTAGGAACTCTACCTTGACCCCTGTGCTCTTCCTCTTCAGACTACACATCGCCATGATCCATGCAAGATACTTCCATCTCAAGGCACAAATTCACTGTTCTTTACTGGTCACATCACTAAAGACAGGTTTGTGAACCTGGTTAAGCCAAGTGTAAACTATTGATATACACAATTAAAATACACAATGTAAACAAGATGTTACAGCATACCTCCAGGACAGTTTTGAACTTTATATAGCACATGATAAATCACTACTTAGTACTCTTCATCCCTGTCTTGGCCAAGGGTCAATGCTAGACTTCTAGTCATCCCGGGAGATATGCATAAAGCTACCACAGACCAGTTGCAAATAACCATCTTGACATAATATCAGTTTTAATAATTTTATGTTATTACTTTTACACCACTACATAAAGTATCTTACTATCTATTATTTGTAGGGCTTGGGACCAGGAAACAAATAAATGCCCCAAACCAATGATCTGACTCACTGTTTTTATACCTGCAAGCATTCCAGTACCATAAGGAACCACCAGAATAGGCAGATCCATGACCTGTGAACATCCTCAAGCCTAGAAATGTGAACAGCACTAGGTGCTTGGTAAACCTTTAGGGTACTGATCCAGGGAAGAGGCTCCAAAAGGCATTGAAGCAGTGTTCAAGGTCACCTGAGCAGGGAACACTTGGGTCCCAGGTATCCAAATCATGATCTTCTATGTATTAGGCAGGAAGCTTCATACACTTGGACCTAAATTCTCCTCATCCTTCTCAGAGGAACAAACCCAAAGGGGAGCCTGAGTATGGTCCTCTAAAACACAGGGATTAAAGTGAGGGCCCTAGGTTCCCTGGTCTCTAACCAGTACTGTCTGTGTCTCTTATATTCTACCATTAGCAGCCTACATAGCAACAGGGTCTATAATGGTTTTCTGTACAGTCATGAGCCCAGTGTCCAGGAGGTCATATAGTGGGCACCCAATGAATGCTGGATGGATGGATGGATGACAAGCAAAATAACATCTGAGGATATAAATCTGTATTAGTTTTGTTGTTTTAATTTTTTTAAGATTTTATTTATTTATTTATTTATTTATTTTTAGAGAGGGGAAGGGAGAGAGAAAGAGAGGGAGATGAGTACCAATGTGTGACTGCTTCTTGAGTGCCCCCTACTGAAGACCTGGCCTGTAGCCCAAGCATATATCCTGCCTGGGAATTGAACCTGTGAGACTTTGGTTCACAGGCCAGCCCTCAAATCACTGAGTTACACCAGCTAGGTCAGTTCTGTCATTTTTGTATGTGATAACGGAGGACACAATATAGTCAGGAATAGGAAGACTATAGATAACACGTAAACTCAGTTATTACAAGAAGACTGCCGTTATTAATAGAGATATTTATGTTCAAAAATTAAACTATTGATTCAAATCAGCTATATGACTTGAGAAGTTAGTTGTATAATTCATCTGTCAGTGACAAACCTAATAAATTAATAATATAACTTAAATATTAGAGATACAACTTAGAATTCCACTGCATGTTTTATTTAAAATTTGATGCAGCATACAAATGAATCTCTACAATATATCCCTAAATCAAATGTAAATAAAAATGTAACAAACAGCAGTCTATGGGAATGAGGAGGGAAGATGATTTAATCACCATAGATATTCAACTTTCTGGGAAGAAAGAGGAAGCTTGAAATGAGAAGGACAAAGAAAGACTAACAAAGATGAAGTAAAATGGGAAATTTATCATAGTCTCATGTGACCACCATCGATATTTATTGTGCTCAATTGCTCTGCACATTCTATCAACATTGGTGTTGTTGAATCATCTGGACCTGGAAGTTGGCCAGAAAGCAGAGAACTTGGTTGTTTAAATAGTTACTTTGGAAATGATGATAGATGGAGACTTGACTTGGATGGTGATAAAAAGTGATAGATAGATAGATAGATAGATAGATTAAAAAACTTTGGCTATTTATAATGAACTGAATAAAGCAAACACTTCTAGACTAGATGCTTTTGCTAAGCAAAAAGCTGATAGAAGCAATGAATCAGACATTTCAAGTTTTAAAAAAATTAGCAAATGTCATTTCTCTATATTTTGTCTATGTCCATCTCCTTCCTATATTTTATTTGCCATGGGATATAGTCATAACCTGTAAAACTACCTCTACTGGAAAATAAAATTTCAACATTACAATGCTTTCTCTATTAATATCTTCTCTGTCTCCTTATCCTAATCAGTCACAATTTCATTTTGTGTCTCAGCCCAACCTTCATTCTGCCATTCCTCAGATATCTTACATTCACCTGCAGAAGACAAGGAAGAAGAATCCATGAAGATATTCAATAGATCTTTTTCTTTTTTCAGGAACTCATTACACATATTTCATTCTATTTTAAACTCCATGTAAATGCCACAAGTCTGAGACTGTACCCTTAGTGAAACATAACAGAAGATTTTTGTTGTTGTTGTTGTTCCTCACTTTTCTTTTTCTTACTTAGTTTTTTTTTTCCACTTGGCTTCCTTGATTAGCTCCAAGATTAAAGAAACATAAGTAGAATTTATCTTCATGAAATATGTTCCCTCATTATTTTTTTGGTAATTTAAGCTCATTTGTTAATAAATAATCTTCTGAAAATACAGACTGAGATTTTAAAATCATTAAGAAGATTGATTTCCAGTTTAGAACAACATAATTTTTCTTAAAAATTATGCATCACCACTTCTAAGCCTAGGCATATCTAGGTAAAATTGAAAAACCCAATTAACATACTCTTTTGTAGCTGCCACCATGCTATTGCTCAAAGCCTTCCTTTGTATGTATGGCTTCAAACCACATACTCTCTGCCCACCCATCTCCACAAGGTCCAGCAGATGCCTCTCACCCCAAAGCCAATTTTTCCCTTCTACTGCTTCTCACCATACTTATTGCCTATATCATCATTTGTTTACTGAACACTGGTTACTGAATAATTTCCCTTCTACTCTTACATTATGCTTTTTTTCAAATACTGTTCTCAGGTGTTTATTGCTTCTCTTTCTGTATCATAAGTATTGTTTCCTTAAGCAGATCATAAGTTACATTTCATCAGGGACCTTACCTCCTATTACTTAATCCTGCATAACACAGTAAAGAGCTTTGAACACAAGTAGCAAATTAGAAATGTAAAATTTTGATATTCTAATCACCAAAACATTTAGATAATGTTTCATATTTTGAAAAATACCAGGACTATTTCCATGGACTAGTTCATTTAGTCTGGATAACCACCCTTTAAATGATCAGTCATAAACTGGGAATGATAAAAATAATCCTAGAAGGGGTTTGTTACACAGTAAGTGAAAGGACAAGAGGCAAACCAAAGCAAAAAAAGTGCAAGGGCAGCGGCCTTTCTACTCTACTTTTGAAAATACAAGAAGTACATAGTTCTAATATTGGGGTTAAATGTGTAAGTAGCAACACCACTGTAATGAAGTGCAGCCAAAAATGCACAGGTGTGCACCCCGTGAGCAGATGAAAATAGCATAGCCAGAGAAGGGCAGCAGCTGTGCCTCTGTTCTGCTTTCACTTTGCAAGTTACACCTACACCTGGGCTAACTTTAAGATGGTTTATTAACACCTTTGCATAATGCATAATGCATAAACTCATACAAAAAAGTAAACAAGAGAAAAGCCACATCAGTGGGGGAAAATCAAATGGTGTCATTAAGGTACACGCTATAAATACCCACATAAATGTTTATTTATTATTTTGTGCGCATCTCTTCTAATAGCTATGAGGATGAATGTACTTATTATAAGGAAGGCCATAGGTATATTTGAAGATGGAAGAGCACAGCAGCCACATAAAACCTGCATAATGTGTAAAGATGAAAAACTAATCTTTTACTGATGTGTGTTTCAGGACTGAATGGTCATCATTGGTTTCACTCTGTGGCAGAGACTAGTGCCACTCTTGACATTTAACAGATAAAATTGTTATGCCTCAGGTGATCAACAAAATGAATGGCACAACTAGAAGTCAGTTGTTCGTTTCTACTATAAAATAAAATTCCATTTTTGAGAGTAGCATCCTGACTCAAAGGCATGCAGCATTTCAAGTATATGTTGATGTCTCTCCTTATGCAAAAGTGATTAGAGTCAAGTCAAGTCAAGAAACACTAAAATAATCTCTTGTTTCTTCTGGCTTGATTGATAAAAATCTATTTTGCTAAGGCTAGTTTCCCTAATCCAACCTTGTATGTCTGAAAAAAAGAAATGCATTAATTTGATGAATACTAAAATATTGGAGCTTCAACTTTCCCTTGGAAAACACTTCCCATATAAATTCACAGAAAGTTCTCTTTAAAAATGACTTTGATTAATGATAATACATAATGATAAATGGAGGATAAGTTTTTGCTAAATGTTTCATTAACTTTGTATTGCTATTAAGCTAATGTCAGCAATCATGTTAAAGTTCTGCCTGATTATCCATCAAAATGGTAAACTCCACTTCTACACTGCTAAGTCCCTAGGATCATTCTTTATTAGGTTCATTCTCTATGACATTCTTCTCTATTCCATGTTCGGCCTTTACCTGATAAATAATTTCTCTAATTTCTAGATCTATTTCTTGTTTTTACCACCCAGTATAGTCATTTTTTGTTTGTTCTGTAATTTTCAGTCATCCAATTGACTTTAGCTCTATATTCTATCATTTTTCTCAGTATTACAGTTGTTTTTTTTTTCTTTTTATTAAATTTCTTGGGGAGACACTGGTTAACAGAATCCCTCAGGGTTCAGGTACACAGTACCACAACACATGATCTGTACACTGAATTGTTATGTTCACCACTACAAATGAAGTCTCCATCCATCACCATTTACCCACCCTGCACCCTCCTCCACCTCTCCCACCAGCTCTCCTCCTGGCAATCACCACACTGTTGTCCATGTTCATGAGATTTTTTTTTTCCTTTTACTTTGTTCAGTTCTGCCACTCGCTACCATCCAGTCCCCTCCTCCAAGAGCTGTCAGCCTTTCCTATATCTATGAGTCTGTCTCTGTTTCGCTTATTAGCTCATTTTGTTCATTAGATTCCACATATAAGTGAGCTCATGTTGTATTATCTTTGTCTTTCTCTGACTGGTTTATTTCATTTAACATAATTCTCCTGGGTCCAACCATGCTGTTGCAAAGGTTAAGACTTCCTTCTTTTTTTACAGCCAAGTAGCATTCCATTATGTAAATGTACTACAATTTTTTTAATCCACTCATCTACTGATAGGTACTTGGGCTGCTTCCAAATCTTAGTTATTGTAAACAACACTTGCAATGAACATAAGGGTGTTTATGTTTTCTCAAATTAGTCTTTCAGATTTCTTTAGATAAATTCCCAGAAGTAAAATTGCTGGATAATAAGGCAGTTTCATTTTTAATTTTTTTAGAAACCTCTTTACTGCTTTCCACAGTGGCTGCACCAATGAGCATTCCCACCAACAGTGCATGAGGGCCGCCATTTCTTCACATCTTCACCAACACTTTCTCATTTGTTGGATTTTTGTTGATAGCCATTCTGACAGATGTGAGTTTAAGATCTCATTAATTTGAGATAAAATTAATTTGCATTTCTCTCTTGATTACTGACATTGAGCATCTTTTCATATGATGGCTAGCTGTATTTTCTCTTTGGAGAAGTGGCTATTCAAGCCCTTTGCCATTTTTAATTGGATTGTTTGGGTTTTTTGGTGTTGAATTGCAGAAGTTCTTTATAATTTTGGATATTAGCCTATTCTTAGATGTATCATTGGCAAATATATTCTCTCATTCAGTGAGCTATTTTTTCATTTTATTGATGGTTTCCTTTGTTGTGCAAAAACTTATATTTGATGTACTCCCCTTTATTTATTTTTCCTTTTGTTTCTCTTGCCTGAAAAGATATACCAGAAAAGTATTGCTATGAGAAATGCTTCCAGGATTTTACTGGCTATGTTTTTTTCTAGAGTTTTTATGGTT
Organism: Artibeus jamaicensis; assembly: GCF_021234435.1. NCBI lineage: Eukaryota > Metazoa > Chordata > Mammalia > Chiroptera > Phyllostomidae > Artibeus > Artibeus jamaicensis. The sequence goes on from NW_026522030.1 coordinate 49,808,487, forward strand.
TCAGATTTAACATTTAAGTCTTTGATCCATTTTAAATTTATTCTTGTGTATAGTTTATTAAGGAGGTAGTCTAGTTCCCCCCACACACACACACATCTCTCCAATTTACACAGTGCCTTTTAAAAACGTATGATCTGCCTGGCTGGTGTAGCTCAGTGGACTGAGTACAGCCTGCAAGCCAAAGGGTCACCAGTTCAATTCCCAGTCAGGGCACATGCCTGGGTTGCAGGCCAAGTCCCCCAGTATGGGGCATGTGAGAAGCAACGGCACATTAGTATTTATCTCTCTTTCTTTCTCCTTCTCTTCCCCTCTCTATAAAAATGAATAAATAAAATATTTAAAAAATAAAATAAATAAAAACATATGACCTTTGCCTCATATGTTTTTGCCTTATTTGTCAAATATTAATTGACTATGAAGGCATGCACTTATTTCTAGGCACCCTATTCTGTTTAATTGATCTATACGTCTTCTTATGCTAGTACCATTTTGGTTTGATTGCTATGTCTTTGTAGCATAGTTTAGTATCGGGTAGCATGGTTCTTCTAACTTTACTCTTTCTCAAGATTTCTGTAATTATTTGCAGTCTTTATGGTTCCATATAAACTTTTGGAATATATGTTCTATTCTATAAAATATGCCACTGGTATATTGATAGAAATTTTATTGAACCTATAGATTGCTTTGGGTAGTATAGACATTTTAATGGTGTTAATTATTCCTATCCATGAACATGGTGTATGCTTCCATTTACTTGTATCTTCTTCAGTGTCTTATAATTTTTCAGTACAGGTATTTTACATCCTTGGTTAAATTTATTCCTAGGAATTTTATTCTTTTTGAAGCAGTTGTGAACAGGATTATTTTCTTAGTTTCCATTTTCTGATAGTTAATTATTATTGTATAAAAATGCAGCTAATTTCTGGGCATTTATTTTGTGTCTCGCTACTTTACTGAATTCATTTATCAGTTATAGTAATTTCCTTGTGGAATCTTTAGTGTTCTCTCTATACAGTATCATATCATGCAAATAAAAAACAGTTTTCTTCTTTCTTTCCAACTTGGAGGCCTTTTATTTCTTCTTTTTGTCTGTTTGCTATAACTAGGACTTCCAGTTCTATGTTGAATAAGAGAGGTAACAGTAGACATCCTGTCTTGGTCTCAATTTTAAGGAAAATTCTTGTAGCTTTTGCCCATTGAGAATGTTGTTGGCTGTGGGCTTGTCATATATGTCCTTATATGTTCCCTCTCTTTCTACTTTGCAGAGAGTGCTGGATTTTATCAAAAAATTGTGGTGCATCTATAGATATAATCAGGTGGTTTTTATCCTTCATTTTGTTTATGTGGTATATCATATTTACTGATCTGTAGATATTTTAATGACCTTGCCTGCCCAGAAAAAAAGTTTACTTGATCATGGTGTATGATCATTTTCATGTATTACCAAATCTGGTTTATTAATATTTTGTTGAGGCTATTAACATTTATGTTCATCAGGGATATTGGCTTATAATTTTTTTCTTCATAGTGTCTTTATCTGATTTTTGAATTAGTAAAATGCTGGCCTTGTAAAATGAGTTTGGGAGTTTAATCTCCCATTGAAGTTTTGAAATAATTTCAGGAGGGTAGGTGTTAATTTTGCCTTGAATATTTGGTAACATTCACCTGTGAAGCCATCAGGTCCAGAGCTTTTGTTTGTTGGAAGCTTTTTGATTACTGCCTCAATTATGCTAATTGTAAATTGTCTGTACTGATCCTCTGATTTTTCCTGGTTCAGTTTTGGAAGATTGTATGTTTCTAAAAATTTATGCATTTCTTCCAGTTGTCCAGTTTGTTGGCATATAGTTGTTTATAATATTTTTGTACATTCTTTTGCATTTCTTTGGTGTCAATTGTTACTTCTCTTTCTTTTCTGATTTTATTAATTTGGGTTTTCTCTCTTTTTTCTTGATGAGTCTGGCTGAAGGTGTATGAACTTTATCTGTTAAGAAAATAACTCTTAGAATCACTGATCTATTGTTTTGATTTTATAGACTTTATTTCATTATTTCTGCTCTGATCCTTATTATTCCCTTCTTTCTACTTCTTTGGGCTTTGTTTATTGATCTTCTCCAGTTCTTTTAAGTATAAGTTAAATTGTTTATTTGAAATTTTTCTTTTTTCTTGAGGTAGGCCGGTATTGCTCTAAATTTCACTCTTGGGACATCTTTTGCTGTCTTCAGAGATTTTGGGTAATGTTCTCATTTTCATTTGTTACAAGATAAGTTTTGATTTTTCCCTTGATCTCATTGTTAACCCATTCATTGTTTAGGAACATATTATTTAGCCTCCATACCTTTGCGTGTTTTCCACTTTTTCTCTTGTGATTGACTTCTGATTTTATACCATTATGGTCAAAGAAGATGCTTGATATAATTTCATTATTCTTAAATTTACTGAAACTTGTTTTGTCTCCTAACATGTGGTTTATCCTAGAAAAATGTTTTATAAGCACTTGAAAAAAATGTATATTTTGCCGCTTTGAGATTGAATGTTCTGAAGATACCAGTTAAATCAATCTGATCTAGTGTGTCATTTAAAGCTGCCATTTCCTTGTTGATTTCCTGTCTCAGAGCTCTATCCACTGTTGACAGTAAGGTGTTAAAATCCCCTATTATGACTGTATTACAGTCAATCTCTCCCATATGTCTATCAAGATTTGCTTTACATATTGAGGTATATAAATGTTAACTACAGTTAATGTTAACTACAGTTAACATTAGTATCTACAGTTAACAGATACTCTTATGGGAGCTCCCTTGTAGGTAACTGTCTTTTTTCTGGAAGCTTTTAATATTCTCTCTTTGACTTTAAGCTTTGCCATATTAATTATGATGTGTCTTGGTGAGGGCCTCTTTAGGTCCATCTTGTTTGGGACATCTTATGCTTCCTGGGCTTGTGTGTCTTTTTCATTCACCAATTTAGGGAAGTTTCCAGTCATTATTTCTTCAAACGAATTTTCTCTCCCTGGATATCTCTCTTCTCCTTCTGGTACCTCTGTGATGCAGATGTTATCACACTTCATGTTGTCCCAAAAGTCCCTTAAAATATCCTAATTTTTTAAATTTTTTTCTCTTTTCTGCTCTAATTGGGTGTTTTTTTTTCTGCCTTGTCCTCAAAATTATTGATTCAGTCCTCTGCTTCACCCAACCTACTGTATTTTTCTTTCAGTGTATTTATCACTTCAGATATTGTATTCCTTTATGACTGGTCCTTTTTTAATGGTTTCTATGTATTTTTCATGTTGTTGAACATCCTTATTTACTATTACTTTGAACTCTATGTCTGACTAATTGTTTGCCTTCATTTCATTTAGTTCTTTTTCTGGAGATTTCTCCTGTTCCTTCATTTGTAGCTTTTTTCCTCATCTCCCAGTTTTGGTGGAATCTTTGTCTTTGTTTCTATGCATTAGATAGATTAGCTGTGACTCCCCATCTTTGCTAGGTGGACTTATGTAGTGGGTGTCCTGTGGGGTCCAACGGTGCAGTGTCCTTGATCAATTCAACTAGATGATATAGATATGTGTCTTTAGTGGGTTATATGGTCCCTCCCATTGTAATTGAGTCTCTCTCTCTTTTTTTTTTTTTTTTTTTGCTATTGCCTGTTTATAAATGTGATCAGCCCTCAGGCTGGCTGACTGTAATTCTCAACCCCAACCACAGCATGCAAGCTACTGTGCAGGTGCTGACCACCCAGAGTAGAATTCACTTCAGGAGGATTAGATACTTGCCTAGATCTCCCTTTTGATATGCTGCTTGTGAAGCTTATTGGATCTTGCTCCGATATGGTTTAAAGCTGGTCACTGGGTGTGTGAATCTGAGCTTCTTGCGAGGGACTCTGGTGCAGGCCAATATGAGATAATTAGTTCTTGGCAACCTGTTTGGAGCAATCTCGATGTGGCTGCTTTGTCCTTGGTTATAAGACTTCTTTTCAGGTAGTCATTAGTTGTTTTTTCAGGATGATTGTTCTATAATTTAGTTGTATTTCAGTATGGTCCTAGAAGGATTTGAGTGTAACTTCCCCTACTCCACTGCCATCTTTGATATTCTATACTCTTATTTCTTTCAGAAGTTAAATGATTTAGTAGCTCTTAAGGTTCTGGTATGTTAACCAGATCAATTTTAAGCTAATACTATTAAAGTAGTGTGTGTATAATGCACAAAATTAATGCAATACAGGAAAGTAAGAAGAGAAGTGTCACATACACAAGTGATAACTGCCAACACTTTTAGTACATAGTGTATCTACTATATAAGGTGGGACCCCCCAAAAGCAGACTTTATTTATTTAAAAAATGTGTATTTATTCTTACATGTTTAAACTTCGGTCACCATCAAAATACTCTCCATTCGATGCAATACATCTATTGATGCACTTTTTCCACTGCTCAAAACAGGTTTTGAATGCATTGATTTTGATGCCTTTTAGTGCTTTTGCTGATTTTTGTTTGACTTCTTGCACATCGGCCACTTCTTCCAATGTTTCCCTTTGAGGACTTATCTGGGGGATAAAAAGTCACTTGGGATGAAATCGGGTAAATAGGGAAGGTGGGCCATAGGAGTCATGCTGTTTTTGTTAAAAAAACTGATGAACACTCAGTGTAATGTGGGCAGGTGCACTTGTATCACCCATCATGACATGGGCAAAACGTATTAAATAAAACTTACTGAAGCTGAATGCAGACTTTCTCAACAGTACCAGCTGTTACACTGATACAGATGGTTTCCCAGAGCATTCACCTCATGGGTTAAGCCTGAATTACAAGGAGCCCACCCTCCAAAAGATAATTCCAGGGTTTTTGATCCTTCTGTGTGTATTTACAGTTTTTAGTTTATATCTATATATCTCTTTATATCTATCTATAACACACTTTTGTTATAGCACTATTTTCTTTTATACTTAGAAATTAATTTATATAACATTACACATAGTATGCTGCATTTTTGTTTTTTACTTTGTTATTTATTTCCAACATTTCCTCACTCAATAAGCATTCTTCTACAATATCATATATGCCACCATCTTTTGGCCTCTCTGTTGTTCCTCAACCATGTAGCATACTCTAGTCTTAGACTTCTGAAATTGGCATTTCTTCATCCTGGCACACTATTTCCCACAAATATTGTCATCCCTTAGTCTCTCACCTCACTGAGGTCTCTCTCTGATATTACTCTTTTAAGAAAGCCTTTCCAGAGAGCCCCATCTAAATAGTAAATGCTGTCCATTCTCAGTGCATCCTTCACCATGCCTCAAACACCACCTGACATTATATATTTTTTTTATTATACAATCTATCACATGATAAAGTCTTATTGGTTTCTTACCTTTCCCACCAGAACATAAGATACCTGAAGGCATAGGCTATGTATGTTTTCTTTGCTACTCTTTTCACATAGCCACATACACATTCAAACATATTTACAACAAAATAAGGAGGAATACTTATGACGATTACAGTTCTTCTTTCTGTAACTACTCATATAGTTGTAGCCAGTACTCGTTACTTTCTTCCACCACCTACTCTGTATATCTTTTGCTTCCTGCAAGCATCAGCTGGATGATATTCTTTACCTGGTAGAGTGATGGAACTGGTTTATTAGTTTTGCTCCCTGAATTGGGTTTTTGCAGGACGTACTAATACTAAGAGATGTCCTATTATTGATAGATTGCCTATATTCCAGACAAGCTATTCCTTACATAAAACATTTGTATTTGCCTCACTCAAAGCTCACTCTATCTCTTCCCCTGCTTTCTACTGAAAAATAGACAGGTCAATATGTAAGCCGAACTGAATCAAGTCTCCATCAATTCTCTCCATGCTGCTCTCAGTTTTAAAACATATGATAAAAAACAGTAAATAATGAGTTAAAATTAAGAAATTGATTTACTTACTCTACCTTTATGTCTCTATTGTGTTAAAATCCCCATTGTTGTTTACCAAGCTCATGTTCAGCACCAAGAACAAGAACTAATGCTGATTTTCCATGGAGCCACAGGCATTGCTGTGGCAAATCTCCATGAGTTCCCCCTGGATCATTGTAGGAAGTAGTCTCTCAAGACAACCAGTCAAGTGTTGTGAAAACAACAAGAATACACTCAAGCATCTTAATAGTGTCAATGGTGTTTTTTTCTGCAAATGTGCTTGAAGATCTCAATTCATCAAAAGAGATGGGAAATTGCACCACAAACTCGGCGTCTCCCTTGGGAAGTGAAAGCAGACTCAACAATGAAGACAGCGCCGAATGAATCCAGGGACACTATCTACTAAACATGAGACTCTTCCAGAACACAAATTTTCCAAATGAAGAAAATAAAACTAATAAATTTAAGGAAAAAAGTGATGTAACAATGTTTATTATAACCTGAAACACCACTTTTAAAAACTTTTGTTACAGAAAGTGGTAAAAATAAATAATGGTAAGGCTATTGTGATTAAGAACTTTAAAAGCTCCAGGAAGAAAAAAGGGCGAGTTTTAAATTTTTTTGTAAAATACCCAATAATAAATATGTCATATGTAATGCTAATTAATGCACCAGAAAGAATGTGTGTGTGTGTGTGTGTGTGTGTGTGTGTGTGTGTGTGTGTGTATCCCTAAAAGCTGGTTTTCTTGGTTGGTAGTTTTTAGGTATAGAGTTTTCTATCAAGCATTTTTATTTCTTAAATTACTTTTTTGTAGTTCGCTGTGCTTAAAAGAGACTTTTAGTTTATTTTCAGCTTGGCAAATTAAGGTTCAGAAATATCTGCACATGCTTATTCCACTGGTAGAACAGGTCCTCCAGAAACCTATGTGTGTATGAGATTTTCAGCATACTCTTAAAGAAAAAACAAAAGTCAGACACAGCAAATGCAATGCCAGAAAGAAAAATAAAAGAGAAAAAGATAGGGGAACAATTCTAATTATAGATTTGTCTTTGTTAGTCATATTTGTTTCCTGGCCAAACCAGTATTTGTTTCTTCTTTTAGTTCTTACAAATCACAAGACCTATAAATCAAGCAAGCATGCAAGTAAAAATAATTCTGAAAAAACCTACATACCTAAAACTATATAAAACAAGTATTATTGCTTTGGAACACATCTAACAGGTCATAACACAAAGAAAAAAATATGTCCTTCCCCACTTTGCAAAAAAACTCTAAAGCTTTCAGGCACTGAAGACTTCAGTGCGAAGTGTTAGTGACTAGATGGATACCAATAGGCTCTGGCAGGAAACAAGCTGCACTCCAAAACACCACTCAAATCACTGGTGAAGGCATGTGGGGTGTGCACCAGAGATTATACACATGCACAGATATGCAGGATCTGGCACAAATAACACCTTTTTATTACAAACTCTTTTATTACAAGATCATAGGCATGTAATTCTGTAACAACAATATCATACGCAAGCACATCGTATGACATTTTAGGTGAAATGTTCAAATTGCTGTCCATCCTGCGTGAGACATTCACACACCTACCAACCACACTCAAGCAAGCCTTACTTCTGCCAGACTCTGTATATACTAACCAGAGCACTGGAGGCCAACTTGGATAAATTTCAGGCTCTTCAAACATGTGTGATATCTTATCCACCTAGTAATTGTTTATATTTACCTGTACACATTAGAGTTTTGTTTTCACACCATTTGGATTTGCTAAGATATTTGTTAGGCGCTGGGATCCACAGGAACTAGGAAAACCAGCCCCAATGGACTGCGTTTGAGCCCATTGTGTTTGAGAAGTGAGAACTGGAAATTAATAGAACTATTTTTATGAAATACAGTGGTACCTCAGAACTTGTCATTAATTCCTTCTGGGACTCATGGCTAGTGCCAAAACCAATGAGTACCAAGCAAGCGACAAGTGGTGAAGCATTTACTGTTGCAGGGTGACGTCGTGATTCATACAAGTTCTAGCAAGCACAACAAGTTCCAAGCAAACGCCTAATACTGAAATATTTTTTTCTCATTGCATTGGGACGAGTACAGGGTTTGGTGAGTTCTGAAGCTGACGCGTGCCAAGGTATGACTGCACTTTGTGATGCTCTGGGTGTTGGCAGAGATCTTCATGAAATGTGAGGAAGCGTGGCAGAGGATGGACCCTGGCAAGCCCCTAGTCACCTGATACATTAAGAACTCTCATCAGGGTCCCACCCACTCCCAGTTTCTAACTTCGGAAGCTGGCACCCCCTAAACAAGGGGCTGTGGGGGCGACTTCTTCGAGAGTCCCCCCGGTGCCACGGACACACGTGAATGAATAAATATATGGCCGAAACATGCTGTGATCTGTTTGGGGAGAAGTGGGCTGTGGCCATTTTCTCAGGGGAGACAAAGGCCAGCAGCGGCCAGTTTCTCTGAGGAGAAAAAGGCCCAAGCACCTTCTCCCATAACCTTCTATTGGGTTGTAACACACAGGAATACAGGGCAGCAAGGATGAAACAGTAGATAACATTTCAAAGATATCTGAGGGCTTCGGAGTCTGAGTCAGTGTCTGTCAGGAAGGGAGTTGCAGAAACTTTGGGAGACATACTCATTTCTTCTCCGACCCTTATCACATGAATGAAAGCACTCTTAGCAGATCAGATTTCACAGGTTTATCAGCAAGTCTTTGTGATGCCGGATTTTGCCCCAGGACATGCTCTAGCAAGGCAAGTAGCTATATCTTTCCCCATCAAGTATTCAGGCTTAAGGGGATTAGAGCCAGAAAGCACTTCTCCCAGAGGACATGGGGACTCGGGCTTTGTCAGAGCCAGCGGGTAAGAGTCCATTGCTCTTTGTTGCAGTCCCCTCCCCACCCGAGTCCTTCCCTGAAGGCCTCCCAAGTGATCAAGCCTGGCTTCGGTTGCCCCTTGCTGTGAGAGGTCTTACCCATCATTGACTTCCGACCAAGCTTTGGGGGCAGGGAGAGGAACTGAGGCAGCGTTTGCTACCAGAGACAAGCTTTGTCTCCTGTGGCTGGCATTCCAAAGGTCGTCTCTAGCCCTTAGCCACAAGGGGTGGAGATACAATTCCTAAAATCAGTCAGAGTGGTCCACTACAGTTAACAAACGTTTTAAACATCATGTAATACATATTTTAGGCTGTGTGAACTACACGGTCTCTGTCATACCTTCTCTGAAATTATTGTATAAATGCAGCCATAGCCAATATGCTGCTCTGTTATGATACAACATTATTTACAAAATTGGTCATCCATAATTGCTAACTCCTTAGCTAACCCCGCATCCAGCACAGGATCTGGAAGAAGCTGAAGAAGGATCCACCAGGTGCTGCAGCTGATGAGAGCCCAACTGCCACTCCTTGTCAACCAGGTGAGATAGTATAAGCAAGCCTGTGCCTGGGCTACAACAGCACCTCATGCCTTGCTCCAGTCCTTGAGCTTAAGGAAAGCCAGGTGGCTACTGTTCCACTTCCACAAGTAACGAAGAGTACTGGAAATGGTAAATGTGTAGGTATATATGAGACACAAGCTTTCTCTTTTTTGTAACATTTCTTGAAATGATTTATGGTTCATTAATATAGTGAATGATACTAAGGTTTAAATGTTTCTCCTCTATTCTATTAAAGTGAAAAACTACATTTACTGATATTCAAATTTTAAACCAACTTTGCCTTTCTGGCCCTTTATTGGTCATATGCTGCATTACTCATATTAATATTGCTGTATTCAATACTCTAATAGTTTGTGAGAATTTTTTATCTATTTTCATAGAGGATTTTAATCTGTAATTATTTTTTTCTTGTAATGTCTTTGTTAGGTTCTGGTATCAGAATAATGCTGGTGTCAGAATAAATTGGGAAATAGTCCTTCTTTTTCAACTTCTTGAAAGTGTTTTTGTAATTATTTATTCCTTAAATGTTTGCTAAATTTACCCCTGAAGACTTTTGGACATAGAATTCTCTTTGTAGGAATATTTTTATTACTAATTCCTTACTTGAATAGATACAGGAAAATTAATAATTTTTATTTTTTCATAAGTGAGCCTTGGTAATTTTTGTCATTCAAAAAATTTATCCATTTCACCTTAGCTGTCAAATTTATTTGTACAGAATTGTTCACAGCCCCATGCTTGTGTGTGAGAGAAAGGCAGGGAGTAAGAGAGAGAAAAAAAAGAGAGAGAAAGGAATAAAGACAGATTGCTAAAATAATTGTGGTCAGCTTAGATACAAAAATGAATAAAATTTAAAAATCATCATAGATTTGGAGGCACTGTTCAACAGTACTATAAGGGGTCAGAAAAAACATATTTCATCTTGACCCAGGCATCTTTTTCTGTTAACTACCTAAGGAAGATCTACACACCAAAGAGCAAATGGAAGATAAGTTTCCATCTTATTTTTAGCTGATTGTTGGTAACTCCAACTGCAGATCCCCCTGGAAGCTGTGACTTGTGTTAAAGGACTAGGTGGGTATTTCCCTTCTCCACAATCAAAACTTAATCTCACCACAAGACAAGCACTGAGCCCAAAGATGTGACTTGAGCTGTGAGGCATTCAACAGAAGTGAAAACTAAATGGCAGTGTCCCAAACATTCAGTCAATCCTTTGTTAAATTGACACACTGAAGATAGAAAGTAAAAGAGTAAACAAAAGAGCTCTATGGGCTTGCTCAGAGATAAGGCCTACGTTCTTGCAGAAACAATCTTATGTGCTGTTAAAAGACTCTGTCATACAACACTTTGAATCCCTTTGCTCCATTTCTTGCAGTAGCCACTGCTGCAGGAACAGCGCCAAAGTGTGGATCAATTTTGCAAAGGTGCAAATTGTCAGTACGTTTTCTTTAGATCATATTACACTTACATCTTTTCCAGGGCTTATTTCCTAATACTGGCTTGGTAGAACATCTGCCTACCTGCTCAGAGCTCACATCAGAGTGTGTAAAAGTTAATCCCCAGTGGTTACCTTGACCAATGAAGATAGGAACTATTGGATAAATGCTGTACCCCTTCTTCCTCCATGGAGACAGTTCTGAAGTAGAGTTACTGCTTCCTCAAAAAGTTACACTGGATTAAGGTCTAGTCACCCATAGTGTTGGCCAACTTGATAATGTATATTTCTATAGTTTTTTCCTTCCCTGCCCTGTTCTTTTCTCTGTATACCTCACTACTATTCTCTGAAAACACATTCTCACATGAAATACTTATATATTATTCTTTTTCTCAAGTTCTGCTCTGAAGGGAATCTAGGCTAAGTAAACAAATGAAGGGAACGCCATGGAAGGTTACTCTTTAATTTAGTCTCATCACATGTAACCCAAATCACGCTGTGGAATATGACTCCATTAGATTAGCATTCCCCACTTCCACTTTCTCCACCAGCTACGGACAACTCCTGTTCTCTTCTCATTGTTCCCTAATATCAAGTTCAACTTCTTCTTCTTACTATTAGCATGGTTTGGCTTCCTAGGGTTTAATAGACAAAAAAAAAAGGTTATTAAAGAGATGCTTGAGGCAGGAATAGAGCTGAAGGGATTTAAGACTATTTCTAAGCGAGATTTAACCGATTAATTAACAATTAGAGGTGGGTGCTCAGGGAAACTGATTCCTAGGTTTTTCATGTGGGCAAATGTTTATATTCTAAAAGGGAAAGTAAGAGGGCTAATCATTAAGCTCCACAGTCTAATTTTTAGCACACAACTGTTTTGTAACACTTTCTGCAGATCTTCTTTGTCACTCGTGATCTATGAGTCTACTCCGGGGACCCTGAGTGCTTTTGTAGTATAGTGTATAAATGCACAGATTCTGGACTCAGCCGAGGTGAAAATCCTGATTCTAACTCATTTTCTGTTCTTTGACCTTGACCAAGATGCTTAATTTCTTTGTTGCTGTTTTCTTAAATGTAAAGTAGTTATTATAATTACACCCAACCCATAAATTTGTTGAGAAGACTAAAAATCTTGTCACATAGAAAATACTTGAACCAGTGCCTGACCCACCATAAATAGTAAATGTTAACTATTAGCACGTAGATTTAAAAAACAAACAAAAATTACTCCTTTGCCAGCCCCAGTCCTACAAAACTTAGCCTACTTAGATTAGTACCAGCCACTCTGTCAGACTAGAGGATTAAAACAGAGGAACTGAAGGAAACATTCTTTCTTATTCATATTTTGATTATCCTGAATTTAGTTAACAATGTATTTTCAATACACAAATGTCTGTAGCTTTGGGAATTTTAAAGGTCACTTTCCAGCATTAATTCTTCATTAACAAAATGTACTGATTACCATCTCGGCAATAACATAGCAGTAGGGCTGCCCATTGCCCACTGCAGGGAGCGGCACTAAGAAGGACCACACAGCGAGTCCTGCTGTGCTTAGTCTGTGTGGCTAAACAAAGAGGCCTGGCGATGGACCCAGGAAAAAGATGACATATCACCCTCTCACTGACACATGGCACTTTCTATCCAGACAATCTCAGAATGACCAGAACTCCTTTTTTCCCGTGCCTAGTAGGCAAAAGAAAATACATAATTCCTATTTTCTTCAAAAAAATCATCTGTTAATTGGAATTGGAACCATTGTTAGTTTGTTAAAAATACCAAATTGAACATATTTTTTTCTATTTTGAAAGCTTGAGTTATTCATTATTCATTTCATGTTTAGATTTTAAGAATTTTTTCTTTGTGTTACTTTTAGAGTATGAATTTATAAATGAATATTGAGGTGTGAAACTATGAAATTGAAAATATTAACAAATCACTGTAAGCAAGAAGTGCCCATCGACAATCATACGAGAAAACTACAAATAAATGTGAGGTCATTGTTGTTTTTCATCTTCATTTTAAATTGCTTCATAAATAATATGTAAATGTGCTACACATCCTTTAAACATGTTTTGCAGGGAGAAGATAGTCCAGTGTGGAAGGTGTGGCTAGAATTTATCCCTTGATGGTATGAATTTCATACAGCTCAGGGACCATCCTGTCAGTTTGCACCAATTTTGCTCTTTTAGACAGGCTTATTTTTGTCTGAATTTGCTAGAAGGTATGTCAGCACAACAGAAAAAAAGAAATAAAAATAATAAGAAGGAGGAAGCAGATATTTATAATACACATTGCCTCCTCAGGAGAATATCTATTATTTCCTGAGAGTACAATGGCTGAAGTGAGGCAAGATTTAAGGAGCAGAGGTGAGGCAGTCTATAGATAATTTATGTACATTATAGGTTTACATAAAAAAGAAAGGCATAGTAATATGAAACTAGACCCAGTAAAATTTAGAGATGCAAGGCTTTGGGAAGAGCAGAAATGTCTACTGGGGATATTTTAAAGCACTTTGCTGTGTAATGTGAAATGTAAACTATCTTCTTCATCTCCCTCCCAAAACTGTGTAAACTATGAACAATCACTTATGCTTTGTTGATTGGATCTGCAACAATGCACTTGTCCTTTCTGAAGATCAATGTGAAAGAAAAAAAAAGTTGGAAAACAAAACCAGGGGCTGGCAGAAGAGCCTGCCACATCGAGGTTACAGAAACAAAACATGGACAAAGAGAATCTGAACTGGGGAGGGAGGGTGTCGAACAGAACTTCCTCCAGCATTGCATATCGGAAAATTCTAATATTGTCTAAAATGGGCTTTCCTTCTACAACATGAGATTTCATTTTTAAAGAGTGGATATTAGCAATTGCTTAAGCAAAAAAACATGTTTTGCAAGAAACGGAATACTTAACACTGTAATTCAGTAGATTGGAAGTGCCTCTGAACACAGAGGAAGCAAAGTGTTGTATGAACAGTGAGTAAAAATGCACACCTGGTGCATTTGAGTGATTGGCTGTTTTCCTGTAATCGCAGTGGGCAGCTAAAAACAGGGCTATGCAGGGACACTAGAAGAAGTGCTAAGATGGCAATTTCTCTTTTAGTCACAAACCAAAATAGTTTGTTTGGTAGTTTGGCCTAGTTTCACTGGGTACAAATAAAGGTCAACTTGTTAAGACAATTTATTCAGACACTTAAAAGATGTTAAATAGGCTGGCCACTGGGCCCAGCAGAGTCATTCTAATTGCTGCTTCAATACTATTTGGGAAGGTCAACAGGAGAGCCTGCAGATGGACGTGCGTTGGAGGGATAACCTCCACCTGCCGGCTGCAGGCCACAGATCCCAGGACGGCAGCAGTGCTGGGGGCGGCTGCAATCTGCTGCCAGCCCGGTCCTCTGCAGCCCACTGGGGAGTGTACTGGGGAGAAGGATGAGCAGAATAAGGCTGTGGTCCAGATGGCACTAAGCCTGCCTCCTCTGGTGAGAGAAAAATCTGCCAAAACCAGGTGTTTCATTTTTTTTTTCTTTTTCTTTCCTTTAATTTTTTTTTATTACTGGCATATCTCTGTGCCGGTCCTATGCAAAGGCTCTAACATGAAGACAGCTTTCTAGGGATTATCTAAGGAAACGAGATTTTTTTTTAAGTGTAAGAGATTTTGGAAACCGCTTTTGGGCATCACCTCTAAATACTCTGCATACTCAGAGTTTTTTTTATCAGGTCATTTCCAAGCACAGCATGAGCCTGAGAGGAAGTTTCAACAATTCTCCTTATGAGTCCCAACAGGAAAAGAGGTTGAGCTAGATTCCTTGTAGGTCAAAGTTGTGTTAGCAGCCTGAGGTTATTCAGACTATCAGTATCAATTATCTTGCATATATGCTCATCAAATCTTTTCTCTCTTAAAAACGAGGTGGAGGGTGTCGTCTAATGGAAAAAGGGACCCAGATCTGTGCCCTTCACTTCGTGATATACCATAAAAAGATGACAGGGGAACAAAAGACGATTAATGAAGACTGCTTCATACAATGACAAGTAGGGAACACAGGGTGATTCCACAACTATTTTAAAGCCCCTTGACCTTAGCCCATGAGAAAAGAAATCACAGATCTCGTGACTCAAAACCCAGAACACCTACATGAGTCACATTTTACTGGGGACAGTGGGGGAAACACTTTTCCAAATATTTCATTCTCCTTCTCAGAGAAGGCTAACCTGTCTACCTACCTCTGCTCTCTTCCACACTTTCTGGCTGGGTGATTAGAAGCCCACTCAGTTCTTCATTAGTAGATGTGAGCACAAAAATCCTAAAATACAGACTAGGAACTAGATATGGCAAGTAGGACAATCCTTTGGTAATTTGCACCATTTTACCAGCAAATCCTGCTTCTGGAGGGTTATGAGACATTGACAATATAATAAAATTCATTCACTAACTACTTACTACCTTCTAAGTGCTCCTCTAGTGTTTTACTACCATGTGGTCCAGTTAACCCATGATTTCTTAGACATTCAGCTGCTTCAGGAACGTTACGCAGAGACACAAGTGATGCCAGGTCTCAACATCACAGAAAATGTGTTTCTGTTGAGAAGTACATGATTTAAAGTATGCACAACATCTGGCAATTAATAGACATACGGTCATGGTTAGTTTCCATTCCCTTCACTTTGAGAGGCAGTCTGCTCTTGCACAGTGAGTTCCAACACATTCCAGGAAGACAGCAAGCTGGGTTCTATGGAGGAGCCTCAAGCGGACATGGGGCGGGGCAAGGGTGACGAGCGAGAGTAACTTTATGCCGCTGTCTTCCAAGCAACACTGAGGCATCTCAGACTTTTAACTTTTTCTTTATTATGGTTTAGTGTGAGATTATATTTGGAGAAAAATGTTGAAAGAAAGTAGAGAATGGGAGGAATGTTTAAGGCCATTAGGAGAGTTAGAAAAACATTAGCTTTAATTAAGAGAAAACTAATTTTAATCCTGATTTTACTACTTACTACTATTGTGAAATGAGTATATCATTTAACTTCTAGATCATAAATGTCCTCAAGATATTGAGGTTGTATGAGTGTATCACCAGTATGATTCAAATCGCATTGCTATAATGAATCTAAACATTTAGATATTCTATTTTTTATCATAATGTGTGTTTGTCTAATTAAGGCCTTTTTTGTTGACATTTTGTGTTTCTTATGTTCAAACAACTCTAAACGCATCTGAAGGAGGCTGGCAGGAAGCACACCAGCTACTGAAGTACATACATATAATCAGCATGCAATATTTTGTTATCACTTTTATTTTCATATTCCAAAGACCCTAATATAACTTACCAGATTTATCATTACAAATGTGTTGTTCATATGGATAAGCATCTCATAATTTCTATTGTTAATAATATTAAGAATTTTTATCTTTCAATATTAAAATAAAAGGTTTTTAAATGGTTAGTTCTAGGGAAGAGAAGCTGTACATCTCTAATTGTTTAGGGTGTTCATGTCCCCATGGGATTGCTATGCTTAGGCCTCATTCAGTGAAATTAAATCAGTCTTTTGGATCAGCATCTGAATGTCAAAACATGGCATTAGACATTTCCTTAAAGCGTTATTGCTCTTGGTACTGTGCACCCCACCCTTCTCCACCAGCACTGAGATGCCTCCATCTAAACTACCCCTCCTCCCCTCCCACTCCTTCACTGCACACATAGCACTTTTCAGCAGCTCATCCTCTGTTCTGGGGAACACTCACCACACTTGGTTAGTTACAAAGATAATAAGATGCCCAGATCTCCAGATTCTATCTTGATCAATGGCGTTTAATTGGCTCTAGAGTAATATTTCCTGTGCTCCATGTACTACACAGGGGTGGGCAAAAGTAGGTTAAACATGATAAATAATACAAAAAGGAATAAATAAATAATACAAGAATAAACTACTTGAGTACTCACAATTAGACCTCCTTATGTCCATCCCTGTACAAAAAAACTCTTTGTGTGTACTTTTAACTTAAATTTTGAAGCTTATTTTTTTCTGCCCTCTCTCCTTGTAGGTCAATTACAAGTTCAAATAAGTTACAAAAGTCAATACCATAAATTGACTTAATACCAAATAAAACAATGGACATTTATTTGAATGTCCTATCAATATTATCAATCCTATACAATATTATCAATCCACAGAGCATCAGCTAATATGCATGATGTCAATATAGAATATTATAACACTCCCCTAGGCTAATTTGTGCACCTACATACACACAGACCCTACCTACACTTTCAGTGGGACTTTAGGTATTTTTCAAAGAACTATGAAATTACATTTGAAATCACAGATCACAATTAGGAGAACATTGTTTCTCCCCAGCTTGTTTAAATGCTGAATTGTTACAGTGAAAGCTAATTTTAGCTTCTGTTTTCAGCCAGAAGGAAAACAACAGTAACTGCACTCTAACCTTTCTTCTTGCAAATCTGTTCCCCCGAGGCAAGAATTGAGTTGATTTCACTATTCGCAGCCTGTCATTCATAACATCCAAGTTGTCATTAGTCATCTGAGCTCTAAAAATTCTACAGTTTGAATACTACAGCAGAGTGTACAGATTTAGTTTTGACCTACATTCAAATTTTACAGAAAATAATGAGAAAACCATTTTATTGGCAAAAAAAGTACAAACAAAAATGCAACAACAGAAACGAGCTTTTATGTGCTACTAAACTCTGCAGAACTTTTGAAACACAAATATGGAAGATGAAACGGAAGAATAAAAAGAAGAAAAGAAGAAGACAAGTAAATAATTTATCTAACTGAAAAGACTTTTTAAAAAGGGATTTGAAAAAAAATCTTTCAAAGCAGAGATGCTGTAAACCTGCAATCATGTGCTTTCTGTCAAGATGAGGTTTGCTCTGTCACATTTCCAGGATCAGACCTGCAGTGCGTGGAAAGTAGCTTGTTCAGGCTTGCTCCATAACAATTTTCTTAGCACTATTTTTAAATGCGTGTTTCTTAACTTGGGAAGAAATCCTGAGTTGTTATGAAGCCGTTTTGTTTTGTTCAATTTTTTTGTTTTTATCCCCTGGGTCAGTGAGGAGTTTAGCGAAGGAGGAAATATCCTTCAGAATGGAGTGAGGATTCGCCCACCTGTCTCCACAAGGTCAAAATGACGAGCATTTTTATGCTCATCACTGCTACAGTAAAGAGGATCCAGGAGGTGGGAGACCGTGAATTGCAACCAACACGGTTTCAGTAGAGGAACAGTGTATGCACTTAAAATCGCATAATAAAACACAATCTACTTTGGTAGAAAAACATCTTTAAGTTATTCAGACTTTTCCTCTTCATGAATTTTGATCACTAAAAGATTCAAGCTTTGCTGATAAGAATAGATGCTTTAAAAAAATAAACATTCTGCTTCAAGTGATTAATTTCATTTTTCCAGAATTTAAAATAACACTTTTTCATCTCTACTTGTCTGGCTGATATCCTGCTTCTCATATTCATGAAGGCACTGGAAGCTGTTTTCCAAAACCTGAATTCTTTCTTAAGGCAGCACACATGATATACTTTCATACAATAATAACATCTGGAAAAATAAATCATGTTGCCATTGTCACTTCCCCAAACATACATTTCTCTCAACAATCATATAAGCAATTTCAGGGTGAGCTATTATTACTAAATATGGTCACTTCATCACTATATGATTAATATAGTTAATACTGATCTTGGGCAAAAAAACCAAGATGTAAATGCTGCAAAATTCAGAATGTTTTCCAGGTTCCTCTTGATAAGATCCAATTCCTGCTGTAATGGTCACATGAATAGTGAAAACCGCACAATCCGGGCCAATGCCAATTACTGTGACAGATCTGTGATTTCATGCTGATGGATTTAAGTAGATTAATACCCACGGAAATCATGTCTTATGAGAATTCAGTCTGGTTTATTACACAAACTTTGGTAGTTTGTGTAAGGGTTCAAAAAGTCCTGCATGTCCTCCAGGGGAGGAGGTTATTTTTTGAATTCTACATATTTAGTTGAAAAGATCTCTCTGCTAGTAGGTTATTTACAAGATGAATATTTTTAGTAGCTGACCCCTTGATTTCTGGATCATTTGGCTATGGTTTGTTTTTGAAGCAGTTAACATGCAGAAGTTTCCGATTCCACATATGTATAATATAATCTCAATCACTTCATTCTGTTAGGAAAATAATGTTACAATGATGCTGTTTTTTTTAAAAAATGCTCCCAAACTCCATAATTTTGAAGCTACAATCATTTTTTGCTCATGTGTCTGTGGGTTTGCAGGGCTGAGCTGCAATCTGTAGGTTGGTTCCTGTCTGCCCCCTGTGCATCTCAACTTCCTTGGGGCAAAGGGGCAGCATTCAGAGTAAGTTCTCATCATTATTCTTTCCATGCCACTGTAACAGTGAAAAATCGTCACGGTGGGAAACTGTAACCCACCCCACCATTCTTTTGACATTGTTTCTGTAAGTGATGACTCCAACAGGTAGCTTTTAGCTGGATGAACAGCATGTTTGTATAAGATCCTAGCAACTAACTTCAAAAGATAGACTCTGACTTTTAGACATCTTAGTTCCAGGAGATTTGCTGATCTTCAACTCTGGAGCCAGAATGACATGAAACTAGGATATGAACCCAGGATGACTAAATAGGATGATGCACACTGGACCATCATTTGCCTTATTGGAATGTGTGGGGGGGGGACTTCTTCTCGAGTCTCCCCGAGTGCCACAGACACACGTGAATGAACAAATATGGCCGAGACAAGATGAGATCTGTTTGGGGAGGATAGAGTGGGCTGTGGCCAGTTTCTCCGGGGAGACAAAGGCCAGCAGCTGCCAATTTCTCTGAGGAGAAAAAGACCCCGAGCGCCTTCCTCCATAGCCTTTTATTGGGTCGTAATACACAGGAATACAGGGTGGAAAGGATCAAACAATAGATAACATTTCAAAGATATCTGAGGGCTTCAGAGTATGAGTCAGTATCTGTCAGGAAGAGAGTTGCAGAAACTTTGGGAGACATAGTCATTTCCTCTTGGACCCTTATCAAATGAATGAAAACACTCTTAGCAGATCAGATTTCACAGGTTAATCAGCAAGTCTTTGTGATGCCAGATTTTCCCCCAGGACATAGTCTAGCAAGGCAGGGAGCTGCACCTCACCCCAGCAGGTATTCAGGCTTAAGAGGATTAGAGCCAGGAAGCGCTTCTCCCAGAGAACATGGGGACTCGGGTTATGTGAAAGCGGGAGGTGAGAGCCCATTGCTCTTTGTTGCAGCCCCCCGAGTCCTTCCACAGTGAAGGCCTCCCAAGTGATCAAGTCTGGCTTAGATCGTCCCCTGCTGTGAGGGGTCTTACCCATCATTGACTTCCGACCAAGCTTTGGAGGCAGGGAGAGGAAACTGAGTCAGTGTTTGCTGCCAGAGACAAGCTTTGTCTCCTGCGAATAACATTCCAGAGGTTGTCTCTCGCCCTTAGCCACAAGGGGTGGAGATACAATTCCTAAAACTAGGCAGAGCGCTCTATGACAGGAATGGACTGGGCTCATCTGCCCATAGGGAACTTTTCAACCCCCTCCCTTGATCACTTTGTTCCCCTCTCCCTTTGTATAAAACCCTCTGTCTCCACTTAGAGATAGAGATGAGCTTTGAGAGGTGAGTCCTCCATCTTCCACATGGCCAACACCTGAATAAACCACTTACCTTTAATGTGAGTACCTGCCCCTTGAGTACTGGCTTTTGTAGAGGCAGGCATCCAGACCTGCATTTGGTTGCATCAATGGTAGAAGTATAAGAATGATAAACAGAATTGGCCTATTCTCCCACCCACATTCTACTAGCCAACAAAGTTCACATTATCAAGTACAAAATTAAAATGGTAGAGAAATACTCATACTCTCCAATGCTAAAGTCACATGGCAAAAACGGGGGTACGGGTCAAAGCATTTCAGAGTCTTCCAGTTTGGATATAAAGTAGTTTATGTCCCCCCACACTGCTTTGAGAGTAGTAAATTTGAGCTGTTGCAATCAATATAAAAGATTTGTCAAATAGAAGACCAGAATACTATCTGTTTTATTCATGTGCAGGACTGAAATCCTAAGAAATGAGTGATTAAACTAGTCAAAAAGTATGTCTCTAACAATTTTTTTAAAGTTGAATAAAGAATGGAAGTTGTAGGAAATTAAAATGACAATTTAGGCACACAATTTTAGCATAAACCACTGCTCATTCCATGATGACTACAAGATAGAAGGAAAATATCTTCCTTATACAAATCTTAAGATTCAGAGTAGATTCTCACTATTATTCCCTGGTGCCAGGCTCACAGACCTTCAACCACTGTGCACTAGTTATTAAAATATTAAAATGCTTCCATAACAGCGGTAAAGAGGCAACACCCTAAGCCTCAACTACTGAACACACAGTGAACAGAGGCCACAAAGGCCCCTCCCCAGGCACCCTTCTCCGGCAACGTCCTCACAGCCTGGCTCTGCAGGGCCCCCGGGACCTCCGGTCTGGTCAGGTAGTGCCGGGTGTCAGTGTGCATGCTCTGAGGGACATTGAACATTTTAAATATTGTCTGCTCAGTTTGACTAAGAGCAGACATTTTAAGTTTATGATCCATTCTAAGAGGAGGCTAAGTTCCATTGCTCATGATAAATATTAAAAATCAGGATTACTCTTCTTGACCTTATCCAGTTTTCTCTATATGTTCAATCATTGTGAGAAGAAAATCAAAAGTGGTGCTTTTGAATACTAGGAATAATAACAAAAATAATTATAATATGTCCATCTGGTGTCTAAGAATGATTTTCCCCTTTGTACCTGAAATAAGCAGAAAATATTTTATTGTAAAAAATAAAAGTATTACTAATTTAAAAAAATGGATAGTGTTTGAAATATCATTAGCAGCTAAATATTAGATACATACCAACAGTCTTCTACCTGAGGTATAAATTATATGAAGACATAAGCCAGAAAAGAGAAGACTTGGAGATGACAAGGGGGTGACCCTACCATTTGTAACGCATACCCATTAAAATAACAGAACATCTAATTTCTTTATTTTGATAGTCCTTGCTTAACCACAGTTTTCTCTTTTAGACAGCACATTTTTCATCATTTAAGAAGAAAAGAAAAATGATGTCATACTGCACTGAACAATAATTTCAGAATACACAATTAAATCCCTGGGCACCAGGGACTGGCGGGAGAGAGGGAAGAGAAAGATCGAAAATTTCATGTGTTCAGCCCTAACATCTTCGGCCTACTCAGGAGTTCCTCCGCTCTCACCAGATCCCCCCACCCAACCTGTTCCCCCTATAAGCCAGACCAACTGCATCCCACCCAGTGCCAGTCTCATGGGTTCAAACTTTCAGACACAAAATTATTCGAACAAGCTGATACAAGCTCTTGAGTAAACCAAGGTTGACCTCCTCCTCTTGCCACTTTGGTTCCTTTTCCCACAGGACCTGCTGCTTGGCCCACTCCTGAGTGCTACCCTATGTGGCCCTGCATGGCCCGCAGCCTCCTCCTCCCCTGGGCTGTGAGTACACGTGACCAGTAACTGCTGCTGACGTCATCTTTCCAGTGTCTGGTATCAGATGCTCAGACTTATCATGCTACTTAGAGCAGAGGATCCCTCCTTCACCAATAAGGTGAGTAGGAGGTCATCAGAATAGAGTGAACTAGAATGAAGTGATAGCAGTTTCAGGAGAGATCGGGGCCACCAGTTATGACATTCCAGATCATTTTATCTACTAGATACAACACTTAAGTTCTATAAGCTTTTTTAATGCCTACAAAATATTTGATGTATATTTCCAAGGAGCGTTAACTACAAGTGCAAAAATAAAACTGCAAAATCAAACATAATGAAAGACTGATTAAATGTAAATAATATATAACTACTAAACTCATATACTTACATATAAACTACATTTTAGGTGGAATATGGGTGCATTTTAGTGTGTTTAATATGATGTGGGATGAATGGTTCTGATAAAAATTATTCAGACCTTGGAAAACTATGACTTAATAAGTAAATATTACTTTCTAGAAGCTAAAAAAATAAAACAAATAGAACTGGTTTAAGGATAAAAAACTGGAATAAAGTAAGAGAAGAAAGGACAGACTGCAGTAAGAAGAAAGGACCCAGTGAAACACAACATACATCAATGCAGACATATGGAAAATTGTTTCCTGGAGGGCTAAGGAAAGGGCACGTTGCTGGCTGCAGAGTGTCTGGGTATATCTAATAGCAAACATTAAGAAAAAGAGAACATTCCATGATATCTAATGAACTCTGGTCAGAAAATTGTGAGATTCCCATATTGGGTCACAGTTTTGTTATTTGTAACATATATTCAAGTCTTCCATAGAACAGCCTATTTCAAGAAAAGAAAACTAAAGTAAACTAATATAACTGCATAATGGCATAGGGCTGTGTCTACAGGGCAATTAATCTAGTTCCTTTCAAACCATTTCAACTGAGAGTAAACAAATAGTAAATGAACAGTGCCAGAATGAACACCAGCCTGAACCTCCCCCCCCACAGCTTTTTCTAACCAATCTAACTTGAAAGGGATAAAACATATGTATACATGTATGTGTGTACGTGCATGTGTGCAGGGAGAAATGTTTTATCAGCACTAGGCACTGGAGTTAATGTATCTCATATGACATAATATTTTTTATATCAATTCATTTTCACATCTTTTGAAACTAGTCTTCATCACTGTTATTTTTTTCATTCTTTTCTTTTATTCCCTCTACTTGTCACTGTTTTTTTCTTGTTTTCTCTTTCTTGTTATAAATGATTGTGATTATAATTTCATTTAACTGAACAAAAGTATTACATTCTATACAAAACATCAATTTATTACATATAAATTGTCACCAGTGATTGTTATTTATAGTCATCAAACTGGAATATAGCACAAAGAAATTAGCTTTAACATTTTTCTTTAATTCACAAACACTTTTACTTTTGTGGTAGCCATAGTATTTCTCTTAAATCTTCAGTTTTGAGAAGATTTCAGCCATTTATTTAAATAGCATGATTGTTTTAAACACTAAAAAGTACTAAAATAAACAGTGCTGAAAAGGCATTTTCTGATTTAAATATGACAATTATTAGAGGGAAAATCTGTTATTTGTTATTATAAGAAGGGTTTTTGTTTTGGTACTTGTTTTAAATTTCCAGAGAGCTTTTTCCTATATTTTTAATATAGGGCTTTCCTTTTGGTGTCAGATAGTGTGCTATGAAAAATGATGCCTTTTTTTTAAAAGTTAGAGCAATAAATAATTTAATTCACCAAAATGATGGCTGCTAACTTTAATTTAGCCCCATTTATTTAAATGGCTGCATTACAGCTGACAGCATTTTGTGACATATACTGAGTGTAATGATTCATTTATTTTTTATGCTCTAGTAACGACATCATAAATTATTATTAAAAACCACCTAAAATAAGTAACAAATAATCCTTGGCATATTCATCTATATTCTAGTAAAAGACAAATTTCAATGTCTAGTATAAATTGTCTGCTTTCATTATCATAATGCCTGTGCAGGGTTAAAACATACAGAAGATTCTAGTGCCCTTTACAACACACAGAATATTTAAGTTTAATTTTTTCAAATTTATTTATATATTGTTGTTCAGTTACAGTTGTTCTTATTTTCCCCTCATTACTCTCCCTGACCCTACCCACCCCAACCTCCCACCTTCAATCCTCATCCCTGTTGTCTTTATCCATGAGTCTTTTATATATGTTCCCTGACTTGACCCATCCCCTTCTTTCCCCTGTTATCCCTCTTCCTCCTACCCCCTAGTTATTGTCAGTTTGTTCTTTATTTCAGTGTCTCAGGTTACATTTTGTTCAATTGTTTGTTTTGTTGATTAGGTTCCACTTATAGGTGAGATCATATGGTATTTGTCTTTCACCACCTGGCTTATTTCACTTAACATAATATTCTCCAGTTCCATGCATTCTGTCTCAAAGGGTAGGAGCTCCTTCATTTTTTCTGCTGCATAGTATTCCATCATGTAAAGGTACCCCAGTTTTTTTATCCACTCATTTACTGGTGGGTACTTAGGCTGTTCCCTGCCCTTGGCTATGAATATTGGGGTGCATAGGTTCTTTTGAATTGTTTTTTTCAGGATCCTTAGGGTATAAGAAAATACAAAATATCTTTAAGTCAATTTTCTCATTTGTCTGTAAAACTAAAATATTAAAACTCTTGTGATAATTTGAATTCATCTAAATTTTGACCTTTGTATTCTTGATGTTAACTTTTAATTAAAAAATTATGTATTATATAAATGAGTATGAATAGAAAAGATAAAGTAATAATGTACAATTAACTATAAAAAACCATTAAAACATATTATAAAGACATTTTACTTTAAAAAGTATGGTATAAGTACAGGCAAAAGTAGGCAGATAAACCAAAAGGGGAGAAAGTGAGAGCAGGAGAGCCTGAGGACATATCCAGATAATGTAATAATCAAAAATCTGAGAAAGGGTAACATTTCAAATCATTGGGGGAAATATAGAAAAATGAAAGTAACACAAACAAAAAATACTGAAAGGAAATACAGATAAATGCCTCCAAAATCTTTTAATGGGTGAGTAGACATTAATAAATCCAAAATTATTAAAAGTGACTAAACATTTTAAATTTTTGTTAGGCAAAGGGTTACCATCTTTAATTTTAAATACTTTAATGAAAAAATTTATCAGTAATTGATCAAACATTTCACGAAAGAAAAAATGTAAATAATGATTGTGAATGAAGGTATGCAAACTCTTCAGTGATTTAGGTTGAAAGTGAAAACAGGTTTGTGCGATATTTTCATTATTCAATTGAAAAAAATGGAAAAAATCAGGAAAGTAGAAAAGGAAGAGTGGAGAGAAAATAAGAAAGCAAAAAAGGGAAGGAGGAAAAGGGAAAGAGGGAAAAAGAAAAATATATAAGATGGAAAGAAAGAAGAGAAAAAGGATCATTCCTGCCCCTTGTTAACCAGGGTATTTAAAAATGCAATCTCATACAATGCTCAGGGACATAGAAACTGACACACGATGCCTGATACCAAACTTTGCAGTGCACACTAGGGATCCCATACATGTATGTACCTCAACACTTTAGGAATCCGTTCTAAAAAAATCAAGGCTTGCACAAAAGTTTAAGTCAAGATGTTATTACAGCATTGCATGTAAGGGAAAAATTGCAAATAATCTAAATGACAAAATTAAAGGGTTAGTTAATAAATTTACAACACAGACACATAAGAGTTGCAGTGTTTTAAAGCAATGCTGTTAATGAATAATGAAAGATGTTCAAGATATATCACTTAGTAGGAAAGGCAAATAATTGCATATCCCATTTGATAATATACATTTGTGTACTATTACAAACATGCATATGAAATTACTAACATATATGAAATCACTAATAGTGGCTATGAATGGATGAAGCAGTATTGTTGATTTTTCTACTGTTCACTTATATGTATTTTCTAAAAATTACTATTCAAATTTTAAGCAAGAAAAGTTGCTTGATGGGTTCCATCAAATCATTCACACAGATTTTGTACATATAACTTTAAGTTTCTTATAATGCTTTTCTTTTAGCTAACAATATTTTATGACTAATCAATCATTTTTATAGCTGAATATTTCTAGAAATTCGAATGTAAAATTTTATCCAGATATCTACCACCAAAGATGTAACTGGAATTGCATGCAAATATCTGTTTCTTACTAAATATTGCACTTTCTAGCATGAACAACAATAATATCTGATATTTACAGAGTATATATATGTACCATAAATTTATCTAAGCATTACGTGTGTATATGTATACATGTATATTTATGTATATGTACATGTGTGCGTAGTGTGTGTATTATCTCAAGGTTATGAACTTTATTCATTCAATCTGATGGCAGGTACCTCAGTCAGAGAACTGAAGTGAAGCAGGAATTTGGGGCTTTATAACTGCAATAGGTCTTTTCACTAGGTGATAGTTGTCAAGGTGAGGTTTCACAGGGAATGCTACAACAAACAGGCTTTAAATGACTAAAAATGTGCTTCTCTGGACTATTTTCAAAACAAATATACATATAAAATCTTTGGCATCAGTGGGCTTTTGAGCTCACAGATCTTAGCCTGCAGTGAGGAAAGAACTTAGGGGCCAATCACTTTTCAATATGCCAAAAGAAAATAACCTCTACTGCTCACTGCCCTTGCCCCTGGGAAGCAGCTACTGAACTACAGTGTCCAAAAGGAGGAGAGGTCTCCAGAGTCTTTTTCTGCAGACTGGTGCTTGAAGTGGAAATGGGGAGCATGATGATGAGATAGGAGCTTACCCAGTCACTTGGTGTGCCACACATTTCAGGTTGGTATCCACAGGCAGAGGCCTAGCAGATTGGGTGCAGTCTCCCAGCTTTTGATATGTACCATGGAGACAGGACTGGGGAGAGAACACTGACATGCTTTGTACTCTAGCAAAGGACCTCCCACGCCTGCTACTTTCCCTTTTTATACAACTGTGACAGAGCATATGTGAAAAGAACAGTCTTAGTAGCAGGTTACAATCCCCCCTCTCTCTTTACTGGATAATGCTCAGGAAAGAAAGATGGCCTGATGAATGTAAAACTTGGTATCCTATTCACTATACCAAACAATGGCATCTAATACACTTAAAATGTAGAGATGAACTTCAAGAGTAGTTGATTTAAATGCCAAATGGTTTACAGATAAGAATTTTTACTCATATTCCTGAAGCCATTAAATAAATGTCAAAGCTGACCAATGAGAAGTAAGAAAGAGCAAAATGGCTTGATAAAGATAAGATGTGTATGCTTATAATATAAAACCTACATTATATGGAATAAAATGACATAGAAGCTTGTATCTATTTCAAGATTGATAATAATGTCCCAGTTTGCTTTTTGAAAAATACTTCTTTCAAGTTACACTGAGATTTACAGACTATTTTTGCCCTGAGTTTCATAGATCATTCCCATAATATAGTTATATAATATAAAAGTTTTCTCCCTTTAAGGATGATGCTACATTTATTCTGCAACAATCCATTTGCAATTCTGAATTTAGATGCACTATTTTTGATAGGCAACTATATAGGATTTAAATTATAGACTCATTTCTCTTATCTGGAGAAGTGAAACCTTGTACAACCTTGGAGACTAACAAGAGCCAGAAATTTTTAGGAATAATGAGTATAGAAAGAAACAGTTATCCAAGTGATATACATAGATATATTTCTGACAATCTCCTGAGAAGAAAAGATTGCATTATCACTTTTCTACACTTTCATCAGAAGTTTATTGGTATTTTGACCTCCTATCTTATGTCAGGCCAAAATAGAAGTCTGAGGGTGATAAGAGTGTAGATGTGCAAGCAGAGTAAAGTCTAGTTTACAGGTGACAGCATCTGTTGGCATTAAATAATATGTATGGAAGTTTGCATAGATATTTTTTTCAACTGTTCCTGTTGTGCTGCCAGGAACTTTTCAAGTGCTTAAATTTTTTTTCTCATATTTAAAACAAAAGTTTTTCTACATGCCCTCTTCATGTAGATAGTTTTATTTGGGATTTGTTTATTTTTAAACAAGTTCAAATAGAAATACTATTCACCAGAAAAATAAAATTTTGGCCAAGTCTTCCTGCCAAAGAGAAATGCCCTGTGTTCAATTATTTGGGAAAATTTTCAGCTCAATTGAACACACATTGCCTCAGAAAAATACAAGCGAGAGAATTACTTCACCCACTGGCTTGTGTGTTCTTTGATGTCAGGGAGTATCTCCTCTTAATTTTCCCATCCCAACACTTACCATAGTGCCTGGTCTCTAGCAGTGTTCTGTAAACCTGATGTCCCGTGAAAGACTGGAAAAATACATTGATTAATACCAGGTCCGCAACAACAGGGAATCTAGTTCTATGTCATTTACACAGAAGAGAACCAAGAAAAATAAGTATTTTCTAATGAATAAATAAAGTTGCATTAATTTATATTCTAGAGTTCTTCTAGGCTGTGGTGTTAAAATTATAAACAATAGAACAGAGCTATCTGAGGACAGTTATGATAAATATAACAGAAGTAAGGGTACTTGCTGCTATATATATGGATAACAGGATTTGACCTGAGAGCCAACTTCCTTAAGAAAAAAAAGTCATAGATCTTAGAGTTAATATAAGCATAGAGGTGATAGAAAGAACATTCTGGGTAGAGGGTAGGAAAAGAAAAAAAAAACTCTCCAGTATAAGAGGAATATGCCTTTGTCAAGAAACTGCAGGGAGGTCAGTGTAACTGGATGTGGGAAAAGGTGGCAAGATTGCTAGATGCTCCCCAATATTCACTTTCTTTTCTTTATGCTCACAAACTAGAGCATATTTTTTTTTCATTTCATTTTTTGGGTGAGCATGGAACTAGTCTAAGGAATATGAGTGTATACAGTCTGTGTGATTTTAAAGTAAAAAATTTTAAGAAGAGATTGTATCCCTTCAAGTTCTTTATCTCTTTCTCCTTCTCATTCAAAGTTGATGACAAGGCTTTGGGATTGGTAGATCTATAAGAGGAAAGGGGCCCAATTCTTGAAATTCATGAGCAGGGCGAAAAGTCCAGCCAATCAGAATACTCACTTTAGTTATGATAAATGAGATCTATGCTTCTACTACGCTTGATGTCTTATACATTTTGGTGTTTATTTGTTACTGAAATTCAGCCTAATATAACCAATACAGAAATGTGTGACTTAGAGTGACATATTATCTTTTTAAAAATATTTATTTATTTTTGGAGAGACGGGAAGGGAAGAAGAAAAAGGGAGAGAAATGTCAATGTGTGGTTGCCTCTAGCGGGAAGGAAAGAAGGAAGGTAAACTAATCTAAAAAAGAACTTTAAGAGTTCTGAAGATGATTGACATCAAATGGATCAGATGTCTAATATGTTTTTGAGGAACTTCCCTTTAGGAAAAAATAAAGTCTAGAACATCCTTTGAGCTGTGAAGCAATCCTTGAACCCTAAGCAGTCCACGAGCAAGAAATAGTTTGCATAAGCCGTGCAGGTCCCAAAGTGGATGCACCCTCCAGCTGTCAAATACTGAGTTCACAATGGAAAGCAGACAAGGGTGAACCTCCCAAAAGCTGGACCTCCCAGAGAGAACACCCTACAACTAGTCAAGGAAATGCCTCCACTGCCAAGGCTGGAGACTTCCACATTGCCTGCCCAAGAGGCAATTTGCATCACTGCTATTGACAAGAGAATTCTGTATGTTTCATATTGTTGTTTACATATGTATGTATATGTGCATTTGCAACAACCCATCCTTGATCTGGTGATATAAAATGGTAGTCTGGGTTGAGAGAGCAGAGACAGATAAATTGTGTTTGATTCAATACAAGTCACCAGACTATGATGAAATACAACCTTAAGAGATGGACAAAATCATGTCATCTTTGGTATCTTGAACTTTGAGGTAGATACAGGCATTCTACATACACTCAATGCAACTTCAGGTTTGTCATTCTTTAGGATGTGATATATTTGTTTCTATTTGACAAGGAAATTAAATATTATTTTTGATGACCAGAAAGTACCAAAAAAACTAGAAAAATGTTGCTATTGTCAGATACTCTATGTGCTCACCAACACTCATATCCTCCAACACTCATATTCCTCCTCAAAGCAAAGGAGGATATGTATTTTCCAACTTTCTTTGCATTTGTGGGTACCTATATGACTGAATTTTTAATGGAGGGTGAACAGAAGTGGCCTATGCCTTTTGTAGATCAAGCCTTTTATACAGAGATATGTCCTCTCCCTGTAGAGTCTGCTTTCACAGGTGGATGAAGATGAAAACAAAACCTTTGGCAGAGGCACAGTTTCAGGGAGGAAAAAGCGTGAATTCCTGCATTAGTGCAGGGAAGGCCACCACTGTCTGACCAGACATACTCACTCTGGTGGGTTAAGTGAATGAAAACTAATATTTAATGCAAGCATGCCATTATACATTTTTAGTCTTTTTAAAAACAGTAGTTTAGTCTATAGTGATTAATATAGGAGTATAGTAATATAAAACAAGACTAGAAAAAAGATAAACCATTTTCAAGGGGCTTAGAAACTAAAAGGACAACATGTCCCAGTTTGCTTCGGAGAGTCTGAATTTAAGTTCTCCACCCACAGTTCCATCTGGTTCAACTTTATCCCAGAGATTTCACTTTTCAATGAAGCATTGTTATTAATATTG
Source organism: Artibeus jamaicensis (assembly GCF_021234435.1). Classification (NCBI taxonomy): domain Eukaryota; kingdom Metazoa; phylum Chordata; class Mammalia; order Chiroptera; family Phyllostomidae; genus Artibeus; species Artibeus jamaicensis. The sequence continues at coordinate 49,839,549 of NW_026522030.1, forward strand.
CACCAAAATAAGCTTTGGTAGGTTTGAAAAACTAACACTTGATATTTCTGCCATGGGTCTTGTAGTGTGTAAAAAGCATAGATAACACACAGTCTCCTTTTAACAACTATGTATGCCTACAAAATGAGCAGCAATAAGCAGACCAATTCCCGGTGTAACATAGCAAAGCCTTTCCTTACAAGGGCACCAGACAGGGTGTTCACTGACAAAATGAAGTGTGTTCAGTCACAAGCAGCTAGAGAAAACTACCTCAGTGGGATCTGATGAATTAAATGCTTTACTACTTACCACCCACAGCTAGCATTTTGTTGTTGTTGTAGTTTGCTAATACTTTTTGCCCCCAGGAAACTCTCTGGCAGCAATAGACTTAAAATTCATGATTAATGAAACAAAATATTAATTACTAAATTTGTGTTACTGGCATAAAATATGGTGCTGACTTTCCCATCCACCACAGGTGTTGAGATGAGATCACTGACCACAAGGAAATCAGAAAATGCAAATTTACTAAGGGGATATCAGAAGCTATTCTAGAAGTTAGATATTTAGAGGAGGCTATACCTGAAGACCATGATTTAACACATGCTGCAGTACAAGGTATATTTATACATCACTCTGTGAAGCATAGCATTTCATTTAGGTCATGTAACTACCTTAATATATAATTTTGCACATTTTTCATCTCAAGGTTCCGTAAAGAGAAAGCTGTTAATGTGTTGGCATCCATTAGCATAAAAACAAATTGAACAGCTAAATGAGGCCAGTTTTACAGAATGTTTTTAAGTTCTTCATATAGCAAATTGATTTTCTTGACTTTTAATTTTTCAATTACAGTTGATATACAATATTATATTAGTTTAAGGTGTATGACCCCTTTATTAAACATTATGTAACTTACTAAGTGATCATTCTAATAGATCTCATACCCATCTAACATCATACATATTAATAGTTATTACAATATCATTAACTATGTTTCCTATGCTATATTTTATATCCCTGTGACTATTCTGTAACTACCAATTTTCTACTTCTTAATTTCTTCCCTTCTTCCACCCATTTCCTCGACCCCCTCCATTTGGCATATATGAAAATGTTTTCTGCATCTGTGAGTGTGTTTCTGTTCTGCTGGTTCACTTGTTTTGATTTTTAGATTGAGTTGCTGAGACATGTATTTATTGCCACTTTATTATTCATATTTTTCTTTTTTTTATTCTTAAAGAAGACCCTTTAACATTTCATGTAACACTGGTTCAGTGGTGATGAATTCCTTCAGCTTTTTCTTGTCTGTGAAGCTACTTATCTCTCCTTTGATTCTAAATAACTTCGATGGGTAGAGGATTCTTTGCTGTAGGTCCTTGATTTCCATCACTTGCAATATTTCTTAACAATATTTTCTGGCCTACAAAGTTTCTGGTGAAAAATCAGCTGAAAGTCTATGGGAGCTCACTTGTAGGTAATTAACTGCTTTTCTCCTCCTGCTGTTAAGATTCTCTATTTGTCTTTAACCTTTTGCATTTTAAATATGATGTGTATTGTGTGGGCCTCTTTGGGTTGACCTTGTTTGGGATTCTCTGTGCTTCCTGAACTTGTATGCCTGTTTCTTCAGCAGGTTAGGGAAGTTTGCCATCATTTTTATTTTCAAATCATTGCTCTCTCTCCTCTCACTCTGGCACCCCCTGTAATGAGAATTTTGGTATGCTTGAAATTATAAAGGAGGGGGAATGGGGTTAGGTGTGGGTATGCAGGGTGAAATATTATATTATTGAAATATAATCAATAAGATATATTTTTTAAAGTTCAACATTGAAGATAAAATGCTAACAATACAGATTTTGATGGAGCATGATATCTCACGTACTTGTAGTGCAAGGATTGTTTTATAGGTCATACAGTCAAAGGATATTCTAGGTTTTTTTTCCCAGTAAAGTTCCTCAAAAATATTTAAACACAGGATCCATTTGAGTTCAGTCATTTCCATATACTCACAATTACTCTTAAAGTTCTTTCGCATCTGAAGCAGTGGGAAAGTTGGGAATGTTGGCATTCCAAAGGAGTGGATTCCAGCACAAAGACCAGTCGTAACCTGCCAGCACCAGTATATGGGGGAAGTAGTAGGGTCAATGACTAGAAAATGGGCCTGCCTTTCACAAGCTTGCAAAAGGACTGGCAAGCAGCCACCTCTTTTTTTAAAATTAATTTATTTTATTTAAGTATAATTGGTATGTAACCTTATATTGGTTATGTTAGTTTTAGGTGTACCATATAATGATTCAACATTTTTTTTATCATACGATTTATTTACCCCACTAATTCTAGTAACCATCTGTCATGGTGTAAACTTAACACAATATTATTGACTATGTTCCCCTTTCTCCTTTGACCCATCCCCCAGCCCCTCCCTTTGGTCTCTGTTTCTATGGGTCTACTTTTGCTACCTCTTTTCCCTCATCCCACGAGTATGAATAAGCTTTCCTCTGGGCTAGGGCATTATCTTAAGGGAAGGATGGGAGAGTCAATCATGAGGGAAGAAAAAAGAAGAGAACTGAACTTTGATTGTATGAAATATTTCAATGTAAAATACCGACTTTGAAGTAGCAAGTGTAAAGTATGTGTAGCTCCCCATCTGTGCAAATGGGAACTTCAGAGCAATGTGAGAAGTGATGTTATAAGCTATGAAGTTGTTGCACATTAAATGTACTACATTAAATTATCAACATAAGTGTATAATTATATTTCATGTACATTTCACCTTTTGATGCCAAAATCATACAGATCGTCTTCAGATAAAAATGTAGACACTTCATTGATTAAAATGTTACATAGATATAAAATCAATAAAACTTAGTGCCTTTCTTCTTACAGTTCTACAGTGTCAATTACTGTTGTTCTATCATTGAATAATAAGCACATTTTCATCCTGCCCCAAAGAGAACAATGCACATATTGTAGAATTAAAAACTTCCTTAGAGATATCTCTGGAATTGTAAGCATTTAACAATTACTGTTCATTGCCCATAATATATAACGAGGTTTTAATTATGTACATTCTGTGCTTTGTTCTCTTTTTTAATTCAAGGTGATGAGTAAATTACGAATGTAGACTTCAAAATAGAAATGGTTATATTCAATTAAAAAAGAATTTCCAAGCCCTGGCTGGCGTAGCTCAGTGGACTGAGCGCAGGCCTGCGAACCAGAGTATCGCGGTTCGATTCCCAGTCAGGGCACATGCCTGGGTTGCAGGCCAGTTCCCAGCAGGGGAATCACGAGAGGCAACCACACATTGATGTTTCTCTCCCACTCTTTCTCTTTCCCTTCCCCTCTCTCTAAAAATAAATAAATAAATAAAATATTTTTAAAAAAAGAATTTCCAGCTTGATTTTTTAAAGGAGAGAAAGAAGAATGAAAGGAATAGAAAATAAGCAAAATAGAAGACTCTTTCGATAGACTTATGGAAACAGCAAAGATTTCTAGTATGACCTTAGCCAGGTCATTTAAAATTTGCTTCATCTTTTCAGACCTAATTTGGGAGTTTCTGTTCTTATTGTTTTGCTTGTTTTGTTTCTGAGAGGGTGTTTGACAATATCTTATTGTCACATTTCTTTGAATCTGAAGCTCACAAATGAATCCAAAATCTTGTTTAATGCTGAGTAGATCTTATTTTTTCTTGGGTGCTTTTTGGATATTGTGTCTTTAAGTGGGTATTAAGGGAAACTTTAAAGTACAATAAAAATAAGCACTTTTCAAGTCTCAAACTGACATAAAACTTACTACACATAACTTCAAGGTCAATAGTAAGTAATAGAATGCTATCTGTCTTTCCATCTTTATAACCTAAATTTTTTGCCTATGCATGAGAGTATATTGAATCTGAGTAGCTCTTTTTCTTAAAATATAAATGATCACATAACTGGCTTGTTTATAAGATTAGCTTGTTTTGATCATATTTGTTCTCTTTAGCTTGTTTCTATGATGCATACTATTAAAAATAAGTCCTAAAATATTTGAGAGAACAGACATATAACGCCTTTCCCTTTCTATGGACAAAAAATAGCAATCTCTAATATCTTTTCTTCCTCTTGCAGGTACATAGGCCTTAAAGTAGCATTTCTTTTAAAAGGTAAGCAAATTAAGTGACTAAGAAATTACATCATTTTACTGTTAATAAGTCCATTCTTAGCCATTTTTAGTAAATTGGAAAAGAAGGTGATATATTTTTTTGTTCATCAGGTAGTTGTAAAAATAGATCAGATGCTGTTAAAAAGAAGGAAATAACGAACTATACACTTCAGATAAAAAGTATCGCCACAAAAGTTTTTCTTGCTTTTTAAAATCATGTTGAATTATGGAAACCAGATATATTCTCTTATACACTTTCATGGAAGTTGAATGTTGGCTTCTAACATTGATGGTCTCTAACCTTGGAGCTGACCCATTGATAATTATAAATTTAACAATTGTTGCCTACTTCCTATAACTGAAAATATAAAATTAGAAAGCAATTAGAGAAAATGGATGTGGCATTATAAATTCAGGGTGAAATGTGAAAACCAAAAGTTCATGCAAGAAGAGAATAATATTATCTCATGAAATGCAGGTTGTCCAACAAAACCAAAAGTCATCTGTGGTCACAAGGCCAACCAACATATGTCTGTCTTCATTTGTTCACTTAGCAAGTAATGGTTAAGTGCTTACTGTGTGCAAAGCAACTTACTAAGCCCTGTGATAAGTATATAAGTAAAAAGGACATGGTTATAAAAATTAATAACAAAGTTCTGTGATCTAATCTGTGTGGGTTGGGAAGATCTTCCCAAGGAAGAGACATTTAAACTGGTATATAAAGAATACATAGGAATTAATGATACATTCTGATGGAGTGGAAAAGAGGTCTTTCAGAAAGTGTATCAGCTCTGAAACAGAGGCATTGGGAAGCATTAGAAAAATGAAAGAAGTCCACTGTAGACTGCAAACTGGGTGGAATGAGGTGGTGGCAACTTATACAAATGCCACAAGAGGAACTTAGGACTTATAAAGAAAAATTTGAAAAAAATTGGCAAACTTAAATTTTCATACTAATTCTGATTCTAAAAATCTATTCTCACTGGTTGATACTTGAAAAAGCCTGCATACAATGCATAGCTGAAACTGGAAACACGAAAGCTTCTTTAAGAAATTAAAACCTTTTCAAAATTATTTCCCACAGCTTTTCTCCCCTAGCAAGCATACGCATGCACCCACACACACAAACACACACAATGCACTTTTATTGTCTCATATTTCCCAGCACTCCAAGTCATTTTGCTTCCTTCGTTTTCCCATTGCACTAAATTTAAAGGAAGCATTCATTTGATGAAAGCAAAGACATTTCAAGTTCCCCATAACCCCAGAACTCCTTGAAAGCCATGAGTAAGTGAACGTGCACATGGTGGAATCGATTTCAGTATTCTCAGGCCTGTGGATTTTATCCCGGCCCAGAGTTTGATTGTGGCTTCCATGTTCATGTTTTAAACTGTAGGCCTTGACTGTGGAAATACTACGTCTTCAAAGGGAAGGGATGGGAATGAAAATGTCTGTGTATCAGACAACACACAGCCTACTTTATGTAGCAATTGTGCCAAGAGGACTCTTTAGAGGTAATTTTTAAAATATCCATCAGATCTGTTTCTGTCATATTCAAGTATAAATTACCTGATAAGCATGGGTGTGAAGTGATCTAACCACTATGTCAGATAACAGAAAGCATTAGAAAATTGCTCTTTGAAGTTATTGTGTCCTTTAAAAAGTATTACTGAAAGCATACTGTGTCAGTATATTAGATGATCCTCATGTGTGATTTATATAAATGTGAAAATAACTCTAGGAAATGAGTTTCAGTATTCCCAATTTATAGATGAGGAAAAATGAGGCTTATAAAATTTTAGCAACTAGCTCAAGATCACAAGTGATGAAACCAGGATTTATCCTACGACTTTCTAATTACAAACCTCACAGCCTTAAATACATCATTGTGTTTCCTAGAACATTCCTATTTCTTTTGTTCTTAATCTTAGATCTCTAAGTGTTAAAAGTTAATGTCCCTATAAATGATATGTACTGAGTATAACATTAGAGTCTGTATTGATTCTCTTTTAAAAAGATTTTTTTGTCCTTAGGGGAAAATTATTATCCTTTTTCCTACATTTACTATTTTCTTTTTCTTTCTACTAATTATAATAATCATTACTCCTTCACTGACTGAACATTCCCTCTTAATAATCTTATCCAAATGCATTGTTTTAAATGTGACTACAATAAAAGTCAGTCACAAAACTCCACCTTAATCTGCTGTCTGCTGTTTTCAGTCACCTGAAAATCAACCAGGATTCCCAAGTGTGTAATTCTCCAGTCATTTTCTTCCTTCTCTTGTGCTCCTTATTGATGACAATGGTAGCATCACTATAATACTGCTTGCTCTGTTCTCACTTTTAAATAAATTCTAGATTCAATTTAAGAAAAACTTAATGCACCACCAGTTAAATACATAAGCCAGTTGCTCAACAAATAACCACAGTTTTCCATAAAACAAATTATATATATATATATATATATATGTGTATTAAATATAATACATAACACACTTTGACCTTGTACTTATCATCATCTGTTTTTCTATTAATGCTAGAGTGATGATGTCTTTACTGATCTATGACCTAGTTTTACAGACAAGAAAAATAAGAAAAACTTGGTTCAATATACCATGTTTGAGAATGTAATTTTCCCCATAATTTCTTGAAGGTGTTCCCAGTAGAGTCAAATAGCTCCGATTTCTTTTGCTCATTACCTTTCCTCTCTGTCCACTATCCTCATGCCGGATAAAGTTGTTTTGCACTGAGGACTTTTGGAGGATAGTCCCAAACTGCTTTTTGTCCCTGCAGGAGGTATACATTTGGTGCCCATCCACCTTTTAGCATATTTCTATGACTCAGCACCCTCTTGCACTCTGTGTGGGCATTTTTAGGAAGATTATGCGTGAAGAATCTCACCCCACAGCAAAGGGACGTGCTTGTGATGGTCAAAAAGTTATTTCCATCTGCTTTATGGTGCTCCTGTGGTTCTGGGAGTTCTTGTATATGGTTTGGTCAGCCTTTCTGTCAATTCTGTGCACTAACCTGAGATTTTTTCAATAAATTGCTTTTGCTTATGTTAGAGTCATAATAGATGCACCTCTCTAGGGTATTCTCTACCATTCATTTTGTGCACAGCTGCCTACCTTATCTTCTTGCTTTAAATGTAGTCAAATGTTCAATAGTCTGTCACACTTCAAGTGAAAGATCAAAATAGTATGCAGAAACATGTTAAATTAAAAAAATACACATGAGCCTGGTAATCACATAAAGAAATATTTTCCCATCATTATTAATAAAACTGTACCAACAATTGCAGCAACACCAGTATTTATCAACAACACTAATGAATGCAGCTTGTGCTCAGGTTTCCCTCTTTACCAGCATTCTTCACTGGAGAGGAGGGGCTGATTCACTTCATGAAGCAGGAAAATTCAGAGAAGGTCTAGAACTACTGGTTCTTGTTACATATCAAGATTGTTTGAGCCCTGGCTGGTGTGGTTCAGTTGATAAAAGTGCTGGCCTGTGACCCAAAGTGTTGCCACCCAATTCCCAGTCAGGGCACATGCCTGGATTGCGGGCCAGGTCCCAAGTAGGGGACATGTGAGAGGCAACCACACACTGATGTCTCTCTTCCTCTCTTTCTCCTTCCCTTCCTATCTGTCTAAAACTAAAATAAATAAAATCTTTTAAAAAAGGATTTTTTGAAAGTGTATAAACTGAATGCTGAACATAATTAAATGTTGATATGTCAAATTAATAAAATAGCCTCTAGCTATTAAAATTGTAAAAATGATGGTCTCACAAACTGAAATCATTAAATGAACAACTCCACTTTTGCATTACTGTTAAAATTGTGGAGCTGCCTATATGTGATAAATGATTGAAAGGAAATATGAAAAATACATACTTAAAGCATTAAGGAAAAAAGTTAGGAGTGAATTATTTAAAAAATTTATAATGTTTACTTAAAAGTTATGTAAATACTGAAAAAGGAGTGATTGTGGTAAACCATGGGACATGTTTTTCCTGGGGAAGAACCTAATTTAGGAGGAGAAACCTCGGTGAGCCACTCCCGATGTTACCTAACTCAAGTGCAGTCACTGGGGAGCAAAGGGAACAGACTTCTAACAACAGGAACACAAATTGAGTATATGCAATATGTGAGAAGGTTATTTTCTGAAAACTACCTCCACACAGAAAACCGCAATACGAGTAGTGGTAGCCAGTGTGCAGAGGGGAACAACTCTACTTGCCACAGAGTAGTCGTGTGGACATTTCCATTTGGAAGTTGTATGAAAACTCAGGTTGTTCTTGCCAGATTAAAGAAGGATAAAAAACTGTGGTTAAGAGATGGCATAACAGTCTTGCTATTCCAACACCTAAGCGCCAGGGAGGATTAACTCATGGTGCCTGCAGGCCCTGTAACTGAGGTTTAGGAACGAAGGTCACATGAATACTCAAGGCTTCTGCCCATAAAACAGATGTGTCTATTTCAAAACATTGTTTGCACAGTAATCCCCCCTTATCCATGGTTTCACTTTTCCCAGTTTCAGTTACCTGTAGTCAACCATGGTCTTAAGATATTAAATTGAAAATTCCAGAAATAAATAATTCATGAGTTTTAAATTGTGCACTATTCTGAATATGTGGTGAAATTTCAGTGATCTGCTCTATCCTACCTGGGACATGAGTCATCTCTTTGTTTATATCCACACTGCATCTGTTTCCCATTTGTTAGTTACTTAATTGACATTGCAGTTATAAGGTCAACTATTGCAGTATTGAGTGCTTATATATTCTGAAACTCTTATTTTACTTCATAATGGCCTTAAAGCACAAGAGTAGTGATGCTGGCAATTTGGATATGCCAAAGAGAATGCATGCATAAGAAAAAACATTGTATACAGAGAATTCTGTACTGTTCACAATACGATTTTGGCGACCACTGAGGGTCTTTGTCTTCTATGGATGAGAGGGACTACTGTATACCTTTGTTCCTGAAATACACATTAGTTGTCATGGGTTCTTGTAAGTAGCTTGCACTTTTGCATTATCCACAAGAAAAAAATGTACACATTTTTACACATGTACTTAACTTTAATATGTTTTTAATTTTAAAACAATTAGTTTATAGAAATGTATACAAAGATTTACCATATGTCCTTCCCCCAGTTTCCCTTAATGTTAACTTCTTATATAACCAAGATACATCTGTCAGAGTAAGAAATTAATATCACTATATTAGCATTAACTACACTGAAGACTCTTTAAATTTCACTAATTTTTCATTAAAAAGTATTTTTATTACTTCAGTGTCCAGTGCTGGGTACCACATTGAAATTAGTGTACCTACTTTTTAAAAGACTTTTAATGTACCACTTTTAAAATGGTACATTACTTGTACCATTTGAATGTGGTACATTACTTGAATGTGGACTTACATGTATTATTTTAAAATATTTTAAATAATATGCAACTCCTGTGGCTGTTAGTTATTGGTAGCTCTATTTTTGATAAAATAAAATAAAATAAAATAAAATAAAATAAAATAAAATAAAATAAAATAAAATGCAAAATTACTCAAAATATCTAATCTTTCCCTAAGTCATTCTCTTTTCCTGTCCTGGATGAATATATTCTCCACAATTTATATAAATTCTGAACATAAGACTCACAGGCCTATGAAATTTCAAGGTTTTAGAAGTAAAATTCATAATGATATCCAAACGGATCTCCTACATGCAAGTAAGGGTTAAATGTATCACTTGTAATACATTTGGCTATAAGAAACAGCATATCCAAGTACAGTGGCTTATACTAATAGAGATTATTTTTTCTCCTCCCTTCCCTTCCTCAGAGACATGTCTATAGTTACAGAACTGTGGCATTAGTTCACCAATAATATTAGGGTGAATATTTCTCTTGGCCTTTTTTTCTCTTGTACTTCTTTTATACAAGATAGCTGCTAAAGATCCCACCATGATAATTAAATTCAAGCAATAATAAAAGAAGGTAATAAAGTATGCTTACATCAAGAAGTAGAAACTTTTCTGCAGGCTGCCAACAGACTTCCCCTCACACCCCATTAACCGAAATATATCACAGTGGCACCCTACCTTGCAGAGGAGACTAAAAAACAAAGTGTTTTGCTTTTCTATTTCCCATAGTTGTAGGCAAGCAAAGAAAACCCTGTAGGAAAGCACTATCGGATTAGCTAGCCAACTCTGTCAGCCATAAAAGAAATTCATTAATTTTAAAAAATGTAATAGATTTAAAAGTCACTTACATTTGGATAAGCAGAGTTGTCATCATATTATTGATACACCCCAAGTCAAAGAGCTCCAATACCATTCTTTAGCAAATATTTCTAAAGGATATCTTTCAGGGCTTCCTTTCCTCAGATATTTTCGTGAATATCTATCTTTTCATACACTAGACCAAATACTTCCTAAACACAACCAAATCATGTTAAATAAATTTGCTTTTTCCTTTAGAAACCTTAAAAGTCAGGATGAGATAGATAGGACTGCACATACAATCACATATGAATTTGGCATTGATTTCAAATACTGCCAGTCTTCAATTTCAGAACTGTTTGAAATATATTTTAATTGACTATTTTTAGTGATTACCCAATTTTTCTGATAGTAGGAAATATTATCTAGTCACTCTGAAGTAAATTCAAATTGATTGTATATATTTAGTCTAGTGTACTCGAAACTACCTTGTAGGGCTCAGGAGTGTCCCATGGGCCACAGGCAGCCCAGGGTGGCTATGAATGTGGCTCAAAACAAAGTCATAAATTTACTTAAAATGTTTTTTTTTCCCCTGGCTGTTGTGGCTCAGTGGATTGAGTGCGAGCCTGCAAAACAAAGGGTTGCTGGTTTAATATCCAGTCAGGGCACATGCCTGGGTTGCTGGCCAGGTCCCCAGTAGGGGCACACAAAAGGCAACTACACATTGATGTTTCACCTCCTATCCATCTCCCTCAATTCTCTTCTGTCTAAAAATAAATAAATTAAATCTTTTTTAAAAAAGACAAAAACTTTTTTTTGCTCATATGTAATGTGTAGCCCAAGACAACTCTTTTTCCAGTGTGGCCCAGAAGTACCAAAAGGTTGGACACCCCTGCCAGTAGCCTTTAATCCATGGGCTCTTCCGTCACACCACATACACACTCACGCAATGTGTCCTTGTGCCTGGAAGCACCCAACAAAAATAGAAAAGGCAGATGAGCCTGCCTAGCTATCATCATGAATAATGATGACTGGCCGAGAGCAGGCTGTCTTTATCTCTTTGTGGCTAGCCTATTATTGGAAAAGCAGTTTCTGTGTCACTTAGTTAGCTGTATCTCTGAATGGGAAAGAAAGCATCCATTTTGTTGATTTATCATAATTGCTCATCTTTGAATGCATGTCTTCTCCTGATGCCCAAATTTCTGCCATGAGAATTCTCCTGAGCTTTTCTTCCATACAAGGTAGTTGCTGAAGATCCCCATGATAACTAAACTCAATCAAGAATAAAAGTAGGCAACATGCTAAGCTTATGAGGTCTGTCTGGAAAAAGTCCAACTATTGTTAAAATAACAAGAATGGTTTGTGTGACATTGATGTAGCCAAGGAGAGTGGACTGGAATGCACGTAAGTGAACAATGATGACTTTACTGTACTAGTCGGTGGGGGTGGTAGACACCATTGAGTGAGCATGTGTACTGTGTGGCCATTGCATTAAAAATGACCAAGTGAATAGAGCAATAAACCTGCACCAAATTTTGTATTAAGCTCAAACATTCCTCTGCAGAAACTATTTGGATGATTCAGAATGTTGTGGCTATGGGCAACTGGTGATGGTAGCTTCGTGATGACAACATTCTCACTCATGCATCACACCCTGTGCAGAGATTTTTTGGCAAAACATCAAATCACCCAGGTGACTTAGCCCCATTACAGCACAGATTTGGTGCCCTGCAGCTTCTGGCTTTTCCTAAAATTCAAATCACCTCTGGAAGGGAAGAGATTTCACATCGTCAGTGAGATTTAGGAAAATACAATAAGGCAGATGATGGCCCTATTGGGAGAACTGTGTGAGGTAACTACTTTGAAGGGGACTGAAGTGTCATTGTCCTATGTGCAATGCTTCTTGTATCTTGTGTCTTCTTCAGTAAATGTCTCCATTTTTCATACTATATGGCTGAATACCTTCTGGACAGACCTTGTATAATGGAAAGCAGAAACTAAGAAAATTTTCTGGTGTTTTGAGAGTTTCATGGTAATTGAATTGTGTACATAAAACCTCCACAATATTTTTAAAATTTAGAAATAGAAGAAAACTTAAAGATTATTTAGTTTGATGCCTTCATTTCATAAATGTATTCACCATTCAACACATTTTCTAAGCATTTAATATATGTGCCAAATGTTTAGAACAAATGATAAATTATTGGAAGACTCTGTGGTGAGCACTACAATGAATCTATCTATAAGATATGGTAATGACACATATGAATGTTTTCCTATATTCTAATGTTATTCTCTTATAAACTAAATATAACAGCAAAGGAATATGTAGGAAAAACAACTGATTTCATTATACTGTTCAAAGAATTACAGAAAATAACTTCATCTATTCAGACGTGAATATTGAAAAAGCTTCAATATGGAATAAATGATCATTTGGAATTAGAGGAGCTTATTGGATTCTTTGTATAAGGTTTAGAAGAGTAAGGCCTAACGTAATAATATGTTTGAAATCTATGTTTAGGAACTATGAACCTCACCTATTAAACAAAACCTGAGTGAAAAATTAGCATGCCTTTCAACCTTCAGATTTTCTCAAGCAGATATGTAAGATGTCTACTGTTTGTCAGTCATTTAATTAATTAATTCAGTAAATGAGGTGAGATCCAAATGAGTCCTATGGTCTCAAGAAATCTAGTGAGTAAGAAACTCATGGAAGGTTATCAGTGTCCATTGGCAGTTTAAAAAAATTCTGCAAGTTTAAAGATATTCAGTCAAGATTCCTGAATATTTTATGTTGAAATCAAAGGTTTCATTTTTAGGTTTATTCTTTCCATTTCTTCTATTAAAATGTCACCTGTGCACATTCTGCTGTGAACATGGATCCATATAATCTCATGGGTTATAGTCTTTTAATGTAAAAGAAACAAAACACAACAAAAAAACAGTTAGGAACTGTTGAAGGGGCCTACCTAACATATAATTTTTTTGCAAACTAACTCATTGATGAGAGTTGAGATAGTGCATTGCCAATTTTTTTAATGTCATAGCATACTTATTGGTCTACATGCTGTCTAAAATTCTGTGACCCTGTCTTGTGTTCTCTGCATTGCCACCTAGAATGCAAAACACTAGTCAGTAAAGAAGTTATAGGAGATTTCTGGTAGCCGATATCACAGACAATTAATTGGCTGATTTAATATAAAAGTTCTCTCTCAGGATTCTAAAGTTATTTTCAGAATCTGATATAATAAGCATTTGTTGAGCAACCATCTGTCTGACACCAAACTGGGAAATGTAGAAAATGAATAGATATATTGAACATGACTCTTTAGAAGAAAAGAAGGCTTCAATTATACTGTGCATCAGATTTACCACGGACTCATATGAGTAACGTAGGTTCTGCCCTCTGCTAAGTTTCTACAATTCAGTAAATCTAGGACAGCAAGCAAGAATCAGTGCTCAAATAGCTAGCCTGGGTAAATTTGATACTAATACTCCATGAGCCATGCTTTGAAAATCACTAATCTAAAAGAGAGAATTAATATCCATATAAATAATGAAAACACAAGGGAAGCTAGAACGTAAAACTATAAAAGGAAAAGAATCTGATTACTATGGAAGATGCAGACTGTGGAGTCAGGAGACTTATATTTAAATCCTCTTATTAGCTGTAAGAACTTGAGGCTGGTATTTAACTTCTCCAATTTTTAATTAACTCACCTAGAAAGTGGAGAGAATGATAACTTCTTTTTAGGATTATTATGAGAATTTTATGAGGAAATGTACATCAAGCGCCTAACAGATACTGTAGTCTAAATATTCCTTTAAAAGTTCTCTTCCCTATACGAACAGAGTAAGCAAAGTGCTGAAGTCAGAGACTGTGGACATCACATTTTTTAAAGGTATCTTCTATCACTAGAGGCCAAATGATTCTGAAGATATGGAGAATCCAATAATCGTGTACTTAAGGTGGAAGCAAACCAATCTGGACTATTTGCTATGACATTTGACTTGCTAAAGTATTTTAAGAATCTAAAACAGAAATGGACAGATACATAGACAAAAAATACCTTATAAGGGTATAGTGAAACAGAAAAGCATCTCCTTATACTAATCTGGTAGATCACAATCTTGTAGAAATTATATAGTAGGAAAGTGGATGATAAGCAGCAGGGAATGCAATATATCCAATTCAGGGCAACATAAGTTTTCAGAAAGCAACACGGCATCTCTGGAAATACAGATAAATGCAAGTAAATCTAAATCAATGCCTCATAACACAAATCAATACATAATTTGGTAAACTATCTAAACATTTTCTCTCTTGAAGTAAAAAGAAGCAGAGGGTAGCACAGGTGAATTTTCTAGCTGACATTTCTGAGGTAGGTCTTGTACATGTAAGGTTAGCAAGGTAAGTCAAAGAGGCTTGTCAAACAGAATACAACAGACTTAATTATCTGCACTAAAGACATCAAAGTGGAGTCCCGGCTGGGTAGCTCTGTTTTTTAGCGTGTTGTCCCAATATAGCAAAGTTGCTGGTTTGATCCCTAGTCAGGACACATACAGAAAGCTACCAATGAATGAATAAATAATTGAAACAACAAGACATTTCTCTCTCTCTCTTCCTTCCTCTGTCTTAAAAAGATCAATAAATATTTTTAAAAAATGAAACATCAAAGTGGAAATAAACTTTTCAACAAAATTAGCACTAGACACAGATTTCACCAAACAAATACTCAACATTAAAGCCAATACAAAAATGTGAAAGCAAAAGACCCAGCTCAGTTTTAGAGTGACTGAGCAGATAAAGTGTGAAAAGCCCACCACAACCAGCTGTCAGACTAAAAAATGTGGAGAAAATAAACATACAATCATGAAATAGTTTGAAACAGAGGCTGCTGAGGTGGGAAGGTAGATCCTTCACAGGCCTGGATCCTGCGGAAAGCAAAGGCTGACTCTGAATCTGATGTCCTGTCGTCACTGAAACTCTCCAGTGTAAATGGGAAACACATAGCTATTGAATTTTATAAAAATATTTGAACATAAAAACATCTAGAGTTGATTACACTGTATAGATCGCTGCTATTCTTATTTTGAATTTGATGTTGTTATTTTAGTAAATTAGCTCATCTGTGAGCATTCCCTTTTGACTTATTGACTGGATGGCAAGCAACTCATAGTTGGTTCTGACAATGGATTCCATGGGATAGCCTCAAAAAAAAAAAAAAAAAAAGGCCAGGAAGAAAGTGTCAAAGAACTTAGCACGCATTCTAAACTATGGTGATTGTAACTTTTTCTGAATGGTTCCAATATGGTAAAGCCGCTCTTTTTTGTGCCTTGGTTCAAAGGACAAAAAGCCACCCATGAATCTAAAAGTGCCAGAAGTTGTGCTACTTATAGTCTCTCATTCATGAGAAACTTCTACAACTGGCCTTGTTATAGGTCTACATATTTGCTGGAAATATAATATGATTGTAACTCATATAGAAACTTAAGTTCTAAGGTCAGACATAATGAACTCTTTTCAGTAGCTGATTAAAAAATGTTGAAGTGTGCTGAAATTCATATTGGTGCTTTAAATGAGCCCCCCCATTCCTTTCCATTAATCATGTGGAGTTCAATAGCAAGAGTATCTTTGTTAAATACGAAGTCTGCCCAGAAGGTATCCAGCCATGTAATATGAAAAATAGGGACATTTATTGAAGAAGATGCAAGAAACATTGTAAATAGGAGTATAATTCCCCTTCAAAGTAGTCAAGCTTAGGACTGAACACAGTTCTCCCAGAGTCTCTTCCACTGTTCAAAGCACTCTGCAAAATCCTTTGTTGGATTCGCCATCAGCTGCCCCATCCTATTTTTTTTTGGTTTTTTGTTTTTTTAAAATATATTTTAAATTATGCCATTACAGTTGTTCTATTTTCCCCCTTCATTCCCCTCCACACTGCACACCCCCTCCCCCACCATCCCCCCCTTAGTTTATGACCACGTGTCTCAAGTTCTTTAGATTCTATATTTCCCACACTATTCTTGCCTTCCCCCTATCTATTTCTACCTACCATCTATGCTACTTATTTTCTGTACCTCCTATCCTATTTTTTTAATCTCATCAATTGTCTGAAATCTCTTCCCTTTCAAAGGTGACTGTAGCTTTGGGAAAAGCCAGAGTCCCGGGGCACCAAATCTGGCCTTTAGCAGGGCTGAGTCACCCGGGTGATTTGATATTGCACCAAAGACTGCATAAAATGTAATGCATGAGCAGCCGTGTTTTGCAGTGAAGCTGCCAATCACCAGTTGCCCATAACTGCAGCCTTCTGGATCATCCCAGTGGTTTCCACAGAGGAATGTTCAAGCCTAACACAAAATCTGATGAAGATTCATTGCTCTACTTGCTCAGTCACTTTTTTTTTTTTGAAGATCAAAGCACTTACTTAAAATATTCAGAAGTATTTCCCCCTCTTTTAGAAAGTGAATCTAGTTGGTCTTCAAGACTAATTTTTATAATAGGGTCAAACACACATAAACACCTTCATTCAGATTTTCTAAGCAGAGAATTGTATATACAAAAGACAGCAGTAATATCAATAAACTCACAAAATGTATGTACAAATTTCACTTAGAAGCAAGGAAATGATATGATTAAAAGGGAACCCAAAAGGCAAATAGCCTATACCTCTGTTTTGGTGACCTATTGCTGTAACTAAACATCCCAAAACTTAATGGCTTAAAACAGCATTTTAGTATTCTCTCAATAGCTCTGTTCTCGATAGTATTGAACAGGGCGGTTTTCACTTGGGGTCTCTCACTGGAGTCAGTTAAATAGCAATCAGGCTGGAGCTAACTCGAGGCTTAACTATCCTAGAAATCCAAGAAAACATCTTCACTCATGTTGTCTTCATCTCAGCTGGATTGGCTAAAATAGTTGGAGACTATCCATGCATCTCTCTCTCTCCCTGCGGCTTCACTACTTGGCTACCTTAGACATTTGCTCACAGCATGTTCGTGGCTGACTTCTCCCAGAGCCCTCGTTCCAAGAGGCCTAGTGAAAAGCTTCAAGGCATCTCATGACC
This sequence comes from Artibeus jamaicensis, assembly GCF_021234435.1. NCBI lineage: Eukaryota > Metazoa > Chordata > Mammalia > Chiroptera > Phyllostomidae > Artibeus > Artibeus jamaicensis. The sequence continues at coordinate 49,856,961 of NW_026522030.1, forward strand.
TTGCCTCAGAGCTCAGCAGCATCTTGTCTAGCACATTCTACTGGTGGTGTTCAAAGAGCTGACAGAACATAAGCAAACAGATAAATCAATAGATTTTATAAATAAACCTCTTGCAGTGATAATTCTTATTAGGAGATAAAAATGTATTCTACTTAATTTTCTATATCTATAAGTAGTTCACACAAATAAAATTTATAGATATTCTTAAATCCTCATTTCTGTCAGTATCATCAGTCACTATTCCTTTAAAAATAACTTTATAAATAAGTAATAAAAAAGTATTGGTTGCATACTTTAATAAAAACTTGTTTTAAAGGATTTGATGCATTTGAGTTTTGTCTTTTGTTTTGATGTATGTTCTTTTTTTATTATTTATTCTATTATAGGTATCCAAAATTTTCCCCTTCTGCTTTCCTCCACCCTACCTACCCTTCCCTCCCACCGTCACTCCCCTCTCCATTGTCCATGGACATATGTCATTCATACAAATTCTTTTTTTTAATTTTATTTATTTAATCCTTAGAGGGGAAGGGAAGGAGAGAAGGAGAGAAATATCAATGTATGTTTGCCTCTCATGCATCCTCTGCTGGGACCTGGCCTGCAACCCAGGCATGTGCCCTGACTAGGAATCGAACCATGAACCTTTGGTTTGCAGGCCTGCACACAATCCACTGAGCTACACCAGCCAGGGCATACAAATTCTTTTACGAATCCCTTCTCCTTCCTTCCACTATCCCCCCTCCCTACTCTCCTCCTATAACTATCAGTCTTTTCCATGTTTCCGTGTATCTGGATCTATTTTATTCATTAGTTATTTTTTGATTCATTAGATTCCAGTAAAAGTGAAGTCATATAACATTTGTCTGTCACTAAATGGCTTATTTCACTTAACATAATGGTCTCCAGTTCCACCAATGCCTTTTCAAAAGGTAAGGCTTCCTTCTCTGTTTCTGCTGTGTACTATTCCATTGTATAAATGTACCACACTTTTTTGATCCACTCATCTACTGCTGGACACTTAGGCTGTTTCCAACACTTAGCTTTTGTAAATAGTGCTGCTATGAACATCAGGGTGCATAAGTTCTTTTGAACTGATGTTTCATTATTCTTAGGATATATTCCCAGCAGTGGAGTTGCCAGGTCATAAGGCAGTTTTATTTTTCATTTTTGAGGAAATCCCATACCGTCTTTCACAGTAGCTGCACCAGTCTGCATTCCCATCAACAGTGCACGAGGGTTCCCTTTCTCCACATCCTCACCAGCACTTGTTGTTTATTAATTTATTAATGATGGCCATTCTTACAGGTGTGAGGTAATATCTCATTGTGGTTTTAAATTGCAACTCTCTGATGGCTAGCGAATGTGAGCTTTTTTTCATGTCTATGGGACATCTGTATGTCCTCCTTGAAAAATAGTCTATTCAGGTCCTTTGCCCATTTTTTAATTGGATTGTTTGTCTTCCTGATGTTGAGTTGTGTGAGTTCTTTATATATTTTGGAGACTAAACTTTTGTCTGATCTACCACTGGTAAATATGTTCTCCCAAACAGTTGGTTTCCTTGTCATTTTGATGATAGTTTCTTTAGCCATGAAGAAACCTTTTAATTTGATGTAGTCCCATTTGTTTATTTTTTTCCTTTATTTCCCTTGCCTTAGAGATATATCTGCAAAAATATTGCTACATGGGATGTCTGAAATTTCACTGCCTACATTTTCCACTAGGACTTTATGCTATCATGACATAATAGTCCTTTATCCATTCTGGTGTATAGTGTAAGTTGGTGGTCTAGTTGCATTTTTTGCATGTACCAGTCTAATTCTCCCAACACCATTTACTGAAGAGATTGTTTTTACTCCATTGTATGCTCCTGCCTACTTTGTCAAATATTAATTGACCAAAGAGACATGGGTTTATTTCTGAGCTCTCTATTCTCTTCCACTGATCTATGAGTCTGTTCTTATGCCAGTACCAGACAGTTTTGATTACAGAGGCCTTTTAGTACAGTTTAATATCAGGTATGTGATCCTTCTAACTTTGTTCTTTTTCAGGATTGCTGAGGCTGTTTTGGTTTCATATAAATTTTGGAATGTTGCTCTATATCTGTGAAGTATTCCATTGTTTTCTTGACAGGAATTGCATTGAATCTATAGATTGCTTTGGGAAGTATGAACATTTTAATGTTGTTAATTCTTCCTATCCATAAGCACAGATTATACTTCCATTCATTTCTATCTTCCTCAATTTCTTTCTTCACTTTTTTATAAGTACAGGTCTTTTATATCCTTGGTTAAGTTTATTCCTTCATACTTTATTTTTCTGGTTGCTATAGAAAATGGGCTTTTTTCTTAGCTTCAGTATCTGATAATTCATTGTTAATATATAAGAATGTCATCAATTTCTGAATATTGACTTTGTATCCCAACACTTTGCCAAATTCACATATTGGGTCAAGTAGTTTTCTGGTGGAGACTATAGGATTTTCTATGTACACTATCATGTCATCTGTGAATAATGACAGTTTTACTTCCTCCTTTCCAATTTGGATGCCTTTTATTTCTTTTTCTAGTCTAATTTCTGTGGCTAGAATTTCCAGTACTATGTTAAATAAAAGTGGTGAAAACAGGCGCCTTTGTCTTGTTCCTGATATTAAGGGAAACACTTTAATTTTTGGCCAGTGAGTATGATGTTGGCAGTAGGTTTCTCATATATGGTCATTATTACGTTAAGGTATGCTCCCTCTATTCTTACTTTGCTGAGTTTTTTTTTTTTTTACCATGATTGGGTGCTATATTTTACCAAAACCCTTTTCAGATTTATTGATATGACCATGTGATATTTGTCTTTTATTTTGTTTGTGTGATGTATTACATTTATAGATTTGTGAATGTTATACCATCCTTGAACCACTGGAATAAATCTAACTTGACTGTAGTATATGATATGTTTAATGTATTGCTGGATGTGTTTTGCCAATATTTTGTCAAGGATTTTAGCATCTATGTTTACCAAACATATTGGCCTGTAACTTTCTTTCTTTGTTGTGTCTTTACTTGGTTTTGAAATTAGGATAATACTGGCCTTGTAAACAGATTTTGGGAGTCTTGTCTCCTCTTGAATTTAGAGTAGTTTGAGGAAGATAGGTATTAGTTCTTCTTTGAATGTTTGGTAAAATTTGCCTGTGAAGCCATTTGGCCCAGGGTTTGTGTGGGCCAGTAGTTTTTGTTTTGTTTTGTTCTGTTTTGTCTTTTGTTTTATTACTGCTGCCACTAGTTTTTATAGGGCTGTTCAGGCCTTCTGCTTCTTCATTCAGTTTGGGGATATTATATGTTTCCAGAAATTTATCCATTTGCTTAGGTTGTGCAGTTTCTTGGTATATAGTTGTTCATATTAATTTCTTATAATCCTTTCTATTTCTGTGATATCAATTGTTACTTCTCCTCTTTCACTTCTGATTTTATTTATTTGATCCTCTCTCTTTTTTTCTTGATGATTCTAGTTAAAGGTTTGTCAATTTTGTTTTACTTTTCAAAGAACCAGCTTCTGGATTCATTGATTCTTTGGATTGTTTTTTTAGTGTCTATATCATTTAATTCTAATCTGATCTGGATTATTTCCTTCCTTCTAATCATTCTGGGATGTGTCTATTGTTGTTCCTCTAGCTCTTTTAGATGTAGGGTCAGGTTTTTTATTTGAGATTTTTCTGTTTTCTTTAGGTACGCATGTATTGCTATGAACTTCCCTCTCAGGAGTGCCTACCCTGTGTCCCATATGTTTTGGGTTGTTGTGTGTTCATTTTCATTTGTTTCCAGGTACTTTTTGATTTCTTCCTTGATCTCATTGTCAACCCATTCATTGCTTAATAACATGTTTTTCAGTCTCCATGTATTTGAATGTTTTGGAGTTTTTCCTTGAGGTTGGTTTCTAGTTTCAAGCCATTGTAGTCTGAGAAGATGCTTGATATGATTTCATTTGTCTTGAATTTGTTAAGGCTTGTTTTATGTCCTACCATATGGTTTTTCTTTGAAAATGATCCATATGCATTTGAAAAGAATGCATTATTTGCTTATTTGGGGTAAAACAGTCTGTAAATATCAATTAAGTCCATTTGACCTAGAGTGTCATTCAATGCCACAATATCCTTGCTGATTCTTTGTTTTTTAAAATCTATCAATTCTTGACAGTGGATTGTTAAAATCCACTGATGACTGTATTGCTGTCAATTTCCTTCTTAAAGTCCTCCAAGATTTTCCTTATGTATTTAGGTGCTTCTATATTGGGTACATATATGTTACAAGGGTTACGTCCTCTTGTTGGACCACTCACTTAATTATGTAGTGATCTTTGTCTCTTATTATGCCCTTTGTTTTGAAGTCAATTTTGTCTGATATAAGTATCACTACTCCATTTTTTTATGTCCTTTGCTTGGAATATATTTTTCATCCCTTCACTTTCAGCCTTAGTAGATCTTTTGTTCTGAGGTGGGGTCTCTTGTAGACAGCATATATGCAGATTGTGTTTTCTTATCCACTCAGCTACCCTTTGCCTTTTAAGTGGACTTTAAATCCAGTTACATTTAAGGTTATTATTGATAGATACTTGTTCATTGCCATGTTTTCCTTTGTATATGTATTCCTCTCTCTTTTTCTCTATTTCTATCCAGCTTTGCTGGATAGAGTGGTCTTGGTTGCAGGGCCTTGTTTTTCATTACTTGGAATATTTATTTTCAATCCCTTGTAGCTTGTAGTGTTTCTGTTGAGAAATCATCTGATAGCCTCATCAAAGCTCCCTTGTACGTTACTAGCTGTTTCTCCCTTGCTGCCTTTAAGAGCTTCTCTTTGTCTTTAAAATTTGCCATTTTAATTATGGATGTGTCTTGGAGTAGGCCTCTTTGGGTTCATCTTGATTGGGACTTTCTGTGATTCCTAAATTTGCATGAATTTTTCCCTCACCAAGTTAGGGAAGATATCTGTCATTTTTTTCCAAATAGGCTTTCTATCCCTTGCACCTTTTCTTCTCCTTTTGGTATTCCTATCATATGAATGTGTTTATACTTTATGTTGCCCTGAAGCTCCCTTAAACCATCATGATTCTTTTTTAGTATTTTCTGTTGTTGTTGTTTTATTGCTCTGTATTTTTTTTTCTACCTTGTCTTCCAGGTCACTGATTTAGTCCTCTGCTTCATCTAGCCTGTTTTTAATTCCTTCTAGTGTATTCTTCATTTCAAATATGTATTCTTCATTTCTTCCTAGTTCTTATTCATAGTTTCTATGTCCTATTTCATGCTTCTATAGTTCCCACTAAGTTCCTTGTAGCTCCCATAATGTTCCTTGTAGTTCTCACTGAGTTCCTTGAGCATCCTTATAACCATTATTTTGAACTCTATGTCTAAAAGATTGTTTGCCTCAATTTCATTTAGCTCTTTTTCTAGGGTTTCTTCCTTTCCTTTTTATTGGAGGTTCTTTGTCTCTCCATTTTAGGTGACGCCCTTTGTTTCTGCATTTCATATTGTTCTGCTTTGACTGTCTTCCTGGGGTGACCTTCTGTGGTAGGAGTTCAGTGGGACCCAGCAGGGTAGTCTCTTTGAACTACTGATCTGGATGCTCTGGGCATGCCCTTTATGCAGTTTCTATGGGTTTCATTTTTGTAACTGGGCTTTGATTATTGGTGGTTTATACTTTGGTGAATTCTCCCCTCTCCACCACATTTTATATGCCATCATACAGGTGCTGGCAGAGCAAAACAAAACTATAAAGAAAACCAAACCCACATGAGCAAAAATACCTTCCTACCACGTTAGCAATATTAACAGCAAATTAGCAAAGATTAATAAAGGTACAAAGGGATTAAAAATATTACAAGATAGGAAAAATAATATGAGATGACCAAAGGAGAGAAAAATGATTTTGAGAGGGAAGAGAGAAAAGAAGAAAATAACTTTTAAAACATAAATAAAAAAAGGAAGGCAATGGCAAAATTGAGTAACAAGGGGGAGATTACAGTATGAAGTTTGAAATTAAATTAAAAGAAGAATAAACCAATAAGAACAAAATTGAAGAAAAACCACAACAGGGTCCATAACAATGACAGATGAGCAAATATTAATAAAGGTGGAATGAGAAATATTATAAGAAAGACAAAAGGGAATATTAGTTGTCTATGGTAAAGAAAAATGATTTTCAGAGCCTACAGGGAAAAGAATAAGAATAAGAAATAGAATCCAGCCTAAGGAAAAATAAAATCCCAACACAAATAAGCATGGGCCAGAGGAAGGCAAAATGGAGTAAGAGAGAGGGAGAATAAGAGATTTGAATTAAAAAATAGTGAACAAGTAGGAATAAAATTGAAGAACAACAGCATGAACCACAATATCCCTGCCAAATAAGCAACAATTAATAAAGATTGAAATAAAATAATAATATTATAAGAAAGAAAAAAAGAATGTGAGCTGACTAAAAAGAGAAAATGATTTTGAGAGGGTAGAGGGAAGAGAAATAGTAGGAATAAGAAATAAAAACAAGGTGTAGAAGGGGGGAATAAAACTTAAAACAAATAATAAGACATGGCAGGAAGAAATCAAAATGGAGTAAGACAAGGGAAAGGTACATTGTGAGATTTGCAATAAAAATAAAATAAAATAAAATATATAAAAATATAAATAAAAGAATAAAAACAATAGTGAATTACTTGAAATACAATTGAAGAAAAATGAAATGTTAAAAGGCTATGCAAGAGAAAAAATAATGCAAATTCTGAAGAATAAGGTGTTATTTATCTCAGCAGAGTTTGGTGTTTGCCTTTTGTCTTTTTCTTCTGGATTTGCCTCTGACTTTTTCATCAGCTCAAGGTCCAGGTGTTGGTCATCCCACTTCTGTCAGCATCACATGTACTATCTTCACCTGCCTCTAGAGGGGGCTTTTATTGTGATCCAGATGGTGGGACCTCCAGGGTCTCCCCTGGGAGGCATTGTTCAGTCTTCTGGGAAAATTGTGGGTGTGTTCCCCTACCCCTGCACAACACATTTTATTCTGTCCCAGCTTATTTCCAATAATGTAAAGTTGCTGATGAACTGGCTGTTCATTATGAGGGAAGGGCCAATCTGTGTAAGAGATTCAGCTCTTTCCTGATTGGTGCTGATAATAATTCTGTGTGTGAGCTGTGGATGGGCAGGGCTCTGAATCCCCCTTGCTGTACCAATTTCTGATCTCCTTGCCTTGCTGGCCTCAGTGGAATAGGGCTCTAGGAACCAGTGTATTTTGTCTTCTTGAGAGAAGTACAAAATAGACCCTTTGCATTTATCTTTCTGCCTTTCTCCTATAGGTATGCACCCTGTAGGGGGTTCTTGAGTCTTTCTTGCCTGTTCTTCAGAGCTACTCAGCTGGATGCAGTGCTTACAACCCTGCATGAGGTGGGGGCTGGGTATGTCCATCCCTTTCCAGAGGTTTGAACTCTGCCAGGTTAGGGGGTTCAGTCTGGCTGTAAATAATCTCAGGTGCTCAACTCTTGCCCATCTAGTTCCCATACCACTGCCCTTGTAGTAGACACAGTCCTGAACTCTCCATTTTGCATAGCCCCTGTCTTGCTAGACACTCTGGGCTGGGGCTCAGAAGTCTGTTTGCTGTGCACCTTTCTGATCTCTCTGCCCAGCTGTATTCAGTGGGAGCAAACAACATTTTCAATCGTGTTCCTTAGCTGTCAGGGCAACTATGCATGGTATCCCTGCCCATCACACTGCATTTCTCCTTTTAAAAAATCTCTCTGTGGTACATCTACTGCACCATCAAGTAGCTGTCTGGGTTTGTTTGTTTTTTTTTGTACATACCACCTCTCCAAAAACCAGAAGTCCCTCACAGTCATACTGGCCACAGCCTGCCTCTACCCCACCCAGGTGCAGCCCCTGATCCATCTGGGAGACAAACATCCCTCTTTCTTACTCTCTCTGGAACTCTTCCAGTTGGCATTTTGTGTTGCATCAATGAGAGTACTTTCACTGTGTATGTGTATAGCCTGGATCCCCCTAAACCCATAAATCCTCCAAAGTCACTCCCAGCCTGAGTCACTCTATACCCTGGGAGATGATGAAGCCATAAAGCTACAATTTCTGTTAGTTTCTCCATGGCTGCAAGTGCCGCACATGGGGTATTTCCTCTTCCACTTATTAAATCTCCTTACCACCCTTTGTGAAGCATCTTCTGAACTGCTTGGCTTTGAAAGCCTATAGCAACTAAGATTCCATTGATTGTTCAGGTTATTTGTCAGAAGATTAGCCAAGAAGGGGCAAGAGCAAGTGGGCTCAGCTTCTACCTCTGTGGCCACCATCTTCTCTCTCCTCTTGCTCAGTCATGTGACATGTGACAGCCACACTGTATACATGCTCACTCAACAGTGTTTACCACTTCCATTGACTAGTACAGTGAAGTTGTCATTTTACTCATTTGCATTCCAGTCTATTCTTCTTAGCTTCCAGATTACATCCAAGTCACACAAACTGTTCTTATTATATTAACAATGGCTAGAATTTTTCCAGACAGACTCAGTATGTCCATCCAGTGGACATTAGATTTAATGCCCTGATTATATTAAAAATAATCTGCAATGAAGTTACTGCACAAATTACCATCCTGAATTGTGGGGGTGACTTTGCCCGCAAGTCCCCCCATCTGCCACAGATGAAAGTAACACTACCAAGACATAATCTGCTTGGGGAGGAGCGGTGGCCAATTTCTCAGAGGAAAAAAAGGCCAGGAGCCCCTTCTTCCAGGGGCTTTTATTGGGTTGTAATACACAGGAATATAGGCAGCAAGTATCAAATAGTAGATAACATTTCAAAGAAATCTGAGGGCTTAGTCTGAATCAGTGTCTATCGGGTAAGGGGGTTGCAGAAACTTTGGGAGACATACTCATTTGCTGCTCGGACCCTTAACATGAATGAAAGCCCTGTTAGCAAAGCAGGTTTCACAGGACTTTAGGAACTTTTTCTTATGCCTCATTAGCCCGGATACCATTCTAGGAAGGCAAGGAGCTGGACTGCCTCCCCATCACAGGTTTTCAGGCTTAAGTGGATTAGAGTCAGGAAGTGCTTCTTCCAGAGAACAAGGGGACTCCAGCTATGTCAGAATAGCTGGGGGGCAAGGGTCCATCACTCCCTCTTTGTTGCAGCCCCCAAGTCCTTCCATGATGGCCTTCCAAGTGATCATGTCTGGCTTTGGTTGCCCCTCTCTCTGAGGGTCTTACCCGTCATGGACTATCCAACCATGCAGTGAGGGCAGGGGGGCAGCAGAGACAGCGTTTCCTACCAGATTCAAGCTTTGTTTCCTTGTGGCTCACATCCTGGAGGTTGCTCACTCAGTCTTGGCCATAGGGGGTAGTTACAGTTCCTGAAACCAGGCAGAGCAGTTCCCAACACTGAACTATTTAGGCCAGATCATGACTGGATATGCCCTCTATCCTGGATAATCACACAGACATATTGTTGAGATAAAGGAGACTGCCATTCTGGCACAGTGATTCATCTTACTTTGGACCAGTTTTTTCTTTGTTAAATGAAACTGTTGAAGATGATGTCATGATGGATGACTAAAAATTTTTGGACCTCAAAAAATCTCAAACTTACACCAAAATTGGCAAAAATGAATATCCTGTATGACATTAACCAACAGCTAAGTCTTTAATTACTGGGAAAGGAGGGTTTTTAGTAGAGTAGTGACGATCAGTTTATGACCACAACATATGCTAAGGGATTGGAAAGGGAAAAGATAGTTTGTATACCATTTGTTCCACAGCAGTTACATAATACCTGCTTTTAAAAAGGGAACAACTTGACACACAGTCATCATGGAATGTTTAGACTATTAAGACAAAATACATACAAAAAAAACCAACAAAAGAACACATTTACTGCTCTTCACTGCACATACTTCAGGGGTGTGGGGAACAACACTTAAAGATCTTTATCTTTGTACAATAAGGTTTTCTTTAGAATTATGTTATTGGAACAATTGTTAATGTTTAGAAAAATGATGACAACAAAAGTTCATCATAGATAAAAAGAGTTTGACCTTGGTGACAGAATACTTATTATCTTATACATTATTAGAAAAAGACAATTAACAAAGATAGAGGAGGAAAAAACTACCTTATATCCACAATTTTGATTTTTTGGGGGGGTATAGAATGTATGGTTTGGCCCCAGCTGGTGTGGCTCAGTGGATTGAGCACTGGCCTGTGAACCAAAGGGTCACCAATTCGATTCCCAGTCAGGGCACATGCCTGGGTTGCAGGCCAGGTCCCCAACAAGGGACATATCAGAGGTGACCACAAATTGATGTTTCTCTCCCTCTCTTTCTCCCTCCCTTCCCCTAAAATAAATAGATAATTTTTTTAAATAATGTATTATTTGAACAGTGTTATGCAAGATGTTTAGAGATCTTCATGAAAATTATCCCATTTCAATCATTTACACTAATGTTTAGCAAAACAAACATTCACATTACACAATCTAAACTTTGAAATCTAAGACTCAGAGTGCATCCCCTGACCCCTCTGGCAGTGCCCCATCAGTTGGTTTATGTACCGCACTTGCATTATGGCTAATTGTTGCTGAATGACAGAAATTTATTTGCATTAAAAATACTTGCAGAAAATATAAGAATGAATGTTACATTACAAAAGTTTTTCTTTGTTTTTTTACTTCTTTGTACTTAATTCACCACATTTTCTCCATTGCACATCCATTGTTTTTGTATTCCAATGAAGAACATAACATTTTTAAAAGTTCCATGCATGTTGCCTGGACTATTGTAGGTATTGAATAATTGGTTGCATTTGTTACTGGTATGTTCAAGTATCTGTTAACACTGTCTTTTAAAATGAAGATAAAAGCATGTACCTATATTTCTAATATATACCTTTAGCATGTTTACCTGAGACTGATTTCTATTTAGAATATTTTATATTTGTTGATCATGCAGATATTTTGAAGTTACAGATTACAAGACAATGTGTTGCAGAGACTCTGTATTCCAGAGAAATACTTCTCAGACTGTGCACCACAGAACACCAATCTTATAACATCCTCTGAGAAGAAAACTAAAAATAAGTAAAATTTGTTGGAATTTAAGTAATTCTAACCTTTTGAAGAAGCTTAACCTTATTTTGAAGAATTCTAACTCCTTTTGTCTATGAAACACTGTGAAAATCTTTGATTTTTGTATACCATGTATTTTCCAAAAATATATGTCATGCATGGTAAACAACAAATAACACAGGAGTGACTGATGTTAAGAAACACACACTCTACACACTGATTCTAGAAAATGGTTACAAAAGGTCAATACACCCTTTCAGACATTTTATAAAAAGCAGTAAGGTTTTTTTTTGTGTGTGTGTGTCTATATTCTACTATACAAATTAACTAAAAAGTATACTACCTATTTGATCAATGTGTTAAATATTTAAGCTATATTTAATATCCAGTCAAAGTTAGTGTAAAGTAAGCAGCTGACTGCATTAGTCTCTTAAAAGTTATTCTCATTCATATTTGTCAAAGTGGCAGTGCCGTGGAGACTCCTCTTAATATATTTTTAAAAATCAGTACTGTGGGTTGTAAGAAGTCAGTGACACAACTGTCATAAATCTAATAATTAGTTATGCTTCTGAATTACTGAAAAGAGTTCACCATTGAACACAATTGTAGTTAAAATGCAGAAATGACTAATGGTATAGGCCAGGTAATTCCATACCTAATCAATATAACCAAGAGTTCACAGTCATTAATGGCAATCTTTGCATTAAGATATCAAGTTATTTTTTGAAGGAAATATTTTCATTTTGTTCCTCTAAATACTCCTGTGGTTGCGCCTGTATGTGCCTGTCTTAGCAAAGGCTTTGCCTTGATCAATAATACTGAAACAAGGGGAAGATTGGACCAGTGATTAATTTCATGTTGTACTCATGGGAACAAAACAGCTGAGTGTATTTGTCTCTATAATCCCTTTTCCCAGATGTAATTACAAATGGAATTGATCAACAAATATGTTTCTACTGAGGCAGAAGCAAGCATATTAGAATTGCTAGGGTGTATAATAACTTAGTAGAGATCATTGGTCCTTGGGGCTATAGAGAATGGGATATTAGAATCTTATTTAAAAAGAAAACACCTTTACTTCTTCAAGTTCCTTCCTTCTTGTCAAGATTAAATAACTTTCTCTTCAGCATAGTTGTAGAGCCTTGTGAGGAAAAGCTAAAAACTGAATGATTATCAGAAGCATAGTGGAGTTGGAAGGGTAATAGATTTGGGAAACTGACTTTCTTGAAGATACTCAGTTGCTATATAGTCACCTTCTTGGAACTTCAACTGTCTTTATAATGTGGACAATGATATATAGTTTGCAAAGCTGTTATGAGGATTATACAAGATCGTCTCTGTAAAGCAACCAGATATTCTCCAGAGAAGTAATAAACAATTAATAAAAGCAATTCTTCACATTTTGGATATTATTTTTGCTCTGTAACTTCTATAACACATTGTCATAAAATTTGTATTTAATGTATATGCCTTACTTAGTAGTAACTAAACTTAACATCTGAAATATGTCTCAAATATTAATTTGCTAAGCTGGGTTTGCACACCAAATTAATTAGTAGAAAATGCCAGAAAACTGAATTAAAACCTACCCTTGATATTTACAGTCTCCCCAGAATTATATCCACACACCAGCATAATCATGTATAATGAAATCACACACATCAGTCTTCATTCAGGAATATGATCAAATGTAGACCCAAAATAAAGAGCTAGGATCTAAGTATTTTGGTTAACTAAATTATCTTTTTGACACTTTAGAGAAGTGAAAGGGATCTGGCTATTTGGTTAACTAATCCATGTTTTTGAAAGCTTAAACATAGATTTTTTTTTGTTTTTAATATTGCATGTAATACCTTGCTCAAGTCTGATTCCCTACAATGCTACTGTTTCTGAAGTTTCCTATAATATTTGCATATATGTGTGTATCTATTATATATTTCACCAATTTGGGGGGACTAGTATATTCTCTTAGTTAATGAGAGGCAGCACTAATATGGCATTTGGGGTTGCAAATTATCTGCCAAGGAGCTTTAATACACCATTATACAAACACCTTCAGCCAAGGAGCAGCTCATCACTCAACCCTAATGTGAGCATGCTCTGTAATGTGCATTTTTATGCTACAGAGGCCTTCCTTGCTACCATTTATTTTGTACTGGCCAACGGTTTTGATTTTGAATAGCTGACAAAAGTTGTGTAGATGAGAAGTTACGCTTGCCATAAAGAACCATCATTCTGGGTATTAGAATTAAAGTTTTACAGAAGCTTATAATATCTGCAAGAAAATGATTGATGAAACAGAGTGAAAAAAATCTGTAGGCAATTAGGTAGCAGGTAGAAATACTTTGACATTGTAAAGGGCATCATAAACCTCATTGAATCCTGATTTAGAATGGATAAACAAATATAGAAAGAAGATATGGATGTGACCTGTCATGGTTTAAGGAATCTGAAGAGAATGGCAGAGAGATTGCTAATGGGGAAAAATGTATCTTCAGTGGAGACTCTGTTATAAAGACCATGCAAAGCTCTGATTCATTAAACTTCCACTTGCAGGATCTCTTTTTCTCTCCCCAACCAACCCCCAATCAACTTTCAAAAAAGATATGTATAATTATAAGGTAACTCTTAATCACTTTACTTTGATTTCAAACAAAAACATACTAGAAAAAACATATAAGTGCTATTTTTATTTTCCTCTTATTTTAAAGACTGTTGTTATAAAAATAATATAAAGCCATAAATCCATCTTTACATTCTGAAATCTCCCGTAATTACCTAATTACTTCTATCCTTTCAGCTATAGACACACAATCATGATTAATTATTTCTCATTCCTGGTCTGAACTGACAGGTGACAATTTTCTTGTAAACCTTGAAAATGTGAAAATTGGTTTTGAGAAAAAAATTACTAGATTTTTGACACAACATAATTTCCCTATCTTATATGCACAACAATATTTGTGCTCAATGGTTTTACTGGTCTGGAGCTATTCTATTCTCTCTGCAAACTACTTGTATATTTCTCTGCATAGTTTCTTCCTGCACTCTGGAAGCCATTTGTATAAAGAAAGCCAATAGTAGTTGTATTGTTTAGGCCACTGTCAGCTGCCAGTGACAAAAAACACCCAAACAGGCTTGTGATAAAAAGAAAATATATTCACATAACTGAAAAGCTCAGAGACAAGGCTGACTTCTGATGTGATTTATGACAGGAGGGAACTGATTTCCCCTGGGCTTGGTTTCTCTACCTCTTGTCTTTATGACCTTTTTGATGTTTCTCTTCTGAAGAAGTAGCAAAATGGCTTTAGCATTTATAAATTTAACACCTTGTTTTTTAAAAAATGTTCCCTGGTCTCTTAAAGCAAAGCCCCTATGATTAACTCTAAATGAACTGATTGTAATGGCTTTAGTCAGTTACTGTGGACAAGTTGTTGGAGATCATTAATCTTTTAGGTACAGGTAGCATGCCTTACCCTCCTAGGTAGGAGTAGATCAAATTTACTGAAAGTGCAGACACTGAAACTAGTGTCGGGGAGAAATGGTTGACCCAAAACTAAAACTAGAAGCAGTTGTACATGCTCTGACTGGGGATCCAACCCTTGATCTTGGCATTATCAGGACAATGTTCTAACCAACTGAGCTACCCAGCCAGGGCCCTTGGAAACACTAAAGGAAGAAAGAAAAGGTGAAGAATTGCCCAAACAAAGAGTAAATAATCTCTATGTCTCATTTTGCCAAAAATATGTTTTCAAATATATAAATAGGGACATTTAATCTGAGATCTTACCTATTTATTCTTCCTTTCCATCGGTCCTCTTGGATATTTACCTCTTGTTAATGTCCCTACTCTTGGTGTATGTGGGGAGAAGAGGGATGGCCCTGCTCTTGGAAAAGGCTGTGCCACAAAAGAAGGTGGGTCTGAAAGACAGGAGACTAAGTATCTGTCTTAAGGGATCAGAACCATCTGATCTGAGGCATTGCTTGACAGCTGTTTGAGTTTAACAAAAAAATCTAGAAGACTTACTCTGATGTTTCAGATTAGATGCTAATGGCTTCTGTATGAACAAGGACTTTATACCTATACCTAATGACACTGTTCTAAATGTTTTATTGAATCTAAGATGCCCTTAATTATAAAACATACCATTATTTCATGTTCCACTGGGACAAGGAAAAAAGCCTATTAAACTATGACAAAACATTGATTGTAAGATCTTTGTAGACAGTAGAATGTTACAAAGGAAGGAATACATACTTCTTAGAATTGATGCCATATGAAGTTGAATATAAATTGTATTGGGCTACATAGTATAATTGTTTTGGGCACACATTTTGGAATCAGATAGTCCGGGGTTTAAGACCCAGTGTTTCACATAAAAGTTGCATGTTGGTGCCAAATTACTTATCTTGTCTTTAGTTTTCATATGAAAAAAAAAAGATATCAAAAATGTTAATAATATAAAGTTTGAAGATTAAAATATGTAACCTATGGAAAGCCCATCACTCAAAAACTGTCACTCAGTAAACAGTCAACAGTTCTAATTTATAGTGTAATTGACTTTGGATATATACAAAACATTTAAATATTAAAATATATAAATATTTAAACACACTTGAAACCACAATTTTGGAGTGCTAACCCTCCTACTCAGAGTACTATATAGGAAAATGACATACATTGGAAGAGGTAGCAAGATGGTGGAGGAGTGAATGGAAGCCACACTAACCTCCTCCCAGTACCAATCTGGAATTACAACTAAATTGTGGAGAAATCATCAAGAACAAACAACTGAACAATAGCAAGAGAAAAGACTTATAACCTCAGACAGACAGAAGAACCAGCTTTGGCACAACCTGATTAGTAAGGAGTACAGTGGAGACTCAGGAAAGCTGGCTGAGCGCCCACAGGTGGCAGTGCCAGAGGGATAATTAAGCAACTGGTTGGATCCCCCTGAGAAGTGTGGAGACTAAACTTTAAGCTGGGATCTCTAGCCTAGAACACCAGAGCCCAAAATGTACACAGATAACAACCAGCAGCGAAAAGGCAGGGTTGCTCTTTGACAGAGTTGAACAGCTGGAGATGCAAAAAGCCATTCAAAGGGACAACACACAAATTTTTGTTTGTAGCCACTTACCCTGGGCTCTGGCAAAGATGGGGGCAGAGTGGGCTAAAGACACGTGAGGAGAGACTGGGGACAGAAGCTTTGGGGAAAGAGCTGAGAGAGTAGACACCAGGATGCTCATACTGATTCATCTCCCATATGTCAGCAGCCATCCTGTTCAGGCAGACCACTCCCCTCACAGCAGCAGTAGCCTGAAGGAAACAGTAGCCTCAACCCCAGGAGGGACTCTGCCCTGCCCTATGGCACTTAAGCCTTAGTGCTGAGTGCAGAGTGACTAGATTAACAACTGAAGGAGAAAACCACAAACAGTAGATCCCTAGAAGTTTCAAAGCAGGCCACCTAAGGTCAGATGGGTTCAACATCTGACAGCACCAGAGGTGGATCCAGAAAGAATAAACAGTGGTAAATACTAGAGGACACCGAGATGAAATCCACTGTGGTATTCTCCATGATTTGCAATATTTTTTCCTGCATTTATTTCTTGTCCATCAAATTTGTGCATATTAAGTCACTAGATTTTATACTATAGTTTATTTCTCTCCTTTATATAATAGTCCTAATCTCTTTACAGCCTTATTAATACTAGTTCATTTGCTGGTGATAGTGGGATTGCAGGGAGGGGGAGCTATTTTTGCAGATGTGGGTTTGTTTCTGGGGCTTTGTGGTTTTGTTCTGGCAGCACTTGCACAACAGCACACAAGACATGGTACACAGAGTGACCCTCAGTCAACCAGCTGAAGGACCACCAAAGAATGACCCAAAACCCAATTACAACCAGAGAACTGACATCAATGGCATAAGTGATGTCCCAAGAGCATCAAGTTCAGGAAATCAAGGAGGCTACACCACTGAATCTCACAGGTCTCCTACCATAGAAGTGCACACAAAAAGTCAGAGAGTCAAAACAGATCAATTTAAGATGTGGAAACAAATGAGAAGAGTCTCACAAATGATAGGAAGACAAAGAAACAACCCCAAATGGGAAGGAAAGATGGAACCTCAGAAAGAGTGCTAAGTGAAATAGAGGCAAGTCAACTGTCACACATTAAGTTCAAAACAATGGTCATAAGGAAGCTCAATGAGCTCAGTGACAATTACCAAAAACTACAGGGAAACTATGAGGAAGTTACTGAAAATGATATCAGCATGAAAAGGACATAGAAAGTATAAACAAAAGCCAAAAGGAAGTGAATAATACAATTTCTGAATTGAAGAACACAGTAAAAGGAATCAAAAGCAGGCTATGTGAAGCAGAGTATTGAATCAATGAGCTAGAGGACAATGTAGAAAAAAACACCCAGGAAGAGAAAGAAAAGGGAAAAAAGACTTAGAAATAATGAAGAGGTTTTAAGAGAGATGCAGGACAACATGAAACAAAATAATAACCATATAATAGGGATACCAGAAGGACAGGAAGAAGAACAAAGGATAGAAAACCTGTCTGAAAAAGTAATGATCGGAAACTTCTCTAATTTGATAAGACAAACAGTCACACAAATCCAGGAAGCACAGAAGATCTCAATCAAAAGGAACCCAAAGAGGCGTACTCTAAGGCACATCATAATTTAAATGGCAAAATTCCAAGACAAAGAGAATTTTAAAGGCAGCAAGGGAGAAAGAGGAAGTAACATACAAGGGAGCTCCAATAAGGCTAGCAGCTGACTTCTCAATGGAAACGCTCCAAGCCAGAAGGGAATGGCAAAAAAATATTCCAATTAATGAAAATAAAAGGCCTGCAACCAAAACTGCTTTACCCAGCAAGACTCTCAATTAAAATAGAAGATGAAACAAGGAGTTTCCCAGAAAAAAGAATCCTAAAAGAATACACCTCCTCCAAACCAGCACTGCAAGAGATGCTAAAGTGACTGCTTTAAGAAGAGAAAGAAAAAGAATGAGAGAGAGGAATGCAGGTACAAAGGGAGAAAAATGACAATGAATAAGTACCTATCAATAATAACCTTAAAAGTAAATGAATTAAATGCTCCAATCAAAAGACATAGGGTACCTGGCTGGTGTAGCTCAGTGGACTGAGCACAGGCCTGCAAACCAAAGCATTGCCCATTTGATTCCCAGTCAGAGCACATGCCTGGGTTGCAGGCCATATCCCCAGTATGGGGTGTGCTAGAGGCAACCACACATTGATGTTCACTCCCTCTCTTTCTCCCTCCCTTCCCCATCTCTCTAAAATAAATGAATAGAATATTTTTAAAAGATGTAGGGTAGCTGAATGGATAAGAAAACATGAGCCGCACATATACTATATACAAGAGACCCCTCCCCTTAGAAAAAAAGACATATACAGACTGAGAGTGAAGGGTTGGAAAAAATATTCTAAGTACACAGACAGGGAAAAAATGCCATGGTACCAATACTTATATCAGAAAAACAGACTTCAAACAAAGGCCATAAAAAGAGACACAGAAGGACACTTCATATTACAAATGAGAAGAATGAATCAAGAAGACATAAATATTATAAACATATATGCACCAAAATAGGAGCACCCAAATATATAAGGAAAATACTGGAGGACTTCAAGGAAGTTATAGACAGCAATACACTTATACTTGGGGATTTTAATACCCCACTGTCAAAAATGGATAGATCTTCCAAACAAAATATCAACAAAGATATTGCAGCATTGACAATGCCCTATGTCAAATGGACTTAACTGATTATAAACAACCTTTCATCCCAAAGAAGCAAAATACACATTCTGTTCAAATGCACATGGGACATTTTCAAAGATAGACCACATGATAGGACACAAAATGAGCCTCAACAAATTCAAGAAAATTGAAATCATATCAAGCATTTCCTTAGACCACAAGGGCCTGAAACTAGAAACCAACCTCAAGGAAAAAACTCAAATATACTCAGATTAGTGGAGATTGAATAGCATGTTATTAAACAATGAGTGGGTTAAGAATGAGATCAAGGAAGAAATCAAAAGTACCTGGAGACAAATGAAAATGAACACACAACAACCCAAAATTGATGGAGCACAGTGAAGGCTGTCCTGAGAGGGAAGTTCATACTATTACAGGCCTACCTAAAAAAGATAGAAACATTTCAAATAAATAACCTAACCCCACATCTACAAGACCTGAAGACACAGCAACAACAAAAAGTTCAAAGTAAGAAGTAAGGATAAACCAAGATCAGAGTAGAATTAAACAACATAGATACAAAGAGAAAAATTCAAACAATCAATAAATCAAGAATCTTGTTCTTTGAAAAGAAAAATAAAAGTGACAAGCCTTTAAGTAAACTCATCAAGAAGAAATAGAGAGGGCCAAAGTAAACAAAATCAGAAATGAAAGAGGAGAGATTATAACTGATACCACAGAGATACAAAGGATTGTAATAAATTACTATGAACAAGTATATGCCAAGAAATTTGAAAACCTGGGGGAAACAAACAAATTTCTAGAAAAATACAATCTTCCAAGACTGAATGAAAAAGAGCAAAAAGCCTGAACAGACCAATAACAGCTGGTGAAATTGAGGCAGTAATCAAAATTCTCCTGGTTCACAAAAGCCCTGGACTAGATTGTTTCACAGGAGAATTTTACAAAACATTTAAGAAAAAGTTAACCTCTATCTTTCACAGACTATTCCAAAAAATCCAAGAAGATGGGGGACTCTCAAAGTCCTTTTATGAAGCCAGCATCATCCTAATCCAAAAATCAGATAAAGACACAACAAAGAAAGAAAATTACAGGCCAATATTGCTGATGAAGGTAGATGCTAAAATCCTCAACAAAATATTGGCAAACTAAATCCAGCAATTCATTAAAAAGATCATATACTATAATCAAGTTGGATTCATCCCAGGGATGCAAGGATGGTACAATATGCACAAATAAATGAACCTAATACATAAACAAAAGGAAAGACAAAAATTACATGATCCTATCAGTAGATGTGGAAAAAACATTTGATAAGGTACAGTACTCGTTTGTGACAAAAACACTCAGTAAAGTGGAGGTAGAGTGAGTATGCCAACGTAATAAAGGCCATATATGAGAGACCTACAGCCAATATCATACTCAATGGGCAAAAACTAAAATATTTCCCTCTAAGACCAGCAACAAAATAAAGATGTCTGCTTTCACCACTTCTATTCAACATAGTATTGTAAGTCCTGGACACAACAATCAGACAAGAAAATGATATAAAGGGCATCCAAATTGGAAAGGAGGAAGAAAAACTGACATAGTTTGCAGATGACATGATAGTATGTACAGAAAACCCTATAGACTCTACCCAAAAACTACTCAAGCTAATAAGTTAATTTGGCAAAACAGCAGGATAGACAATCAATATTCATAAGTTGAATGCATTTTTTGTACACCAACAATGAAATATCAGAAACAGAAATCAGGAAAAAATTCCATTTGATATAGCAACAAGAAAAATAAAGTGCCTAGGAATAAACTTAACCAAGGATGTAAATGACCTGTACTCAGAAAACTACACAACATTGAAGAAAGAAATTAAAGACACACACAAAAAATAGAAGCATATGCCATGCTCATGGATTAGAAGAATTAGTATCATCAAAATGTTCATATTACCCAAAACAATTTATAGATTCACTGATATCACTCTTAAAATACCAATGACATAATTCACAGATATAGAATAAACACTGCCAAAATTTATATGGAACCTTAAAAAATCCCAAACACCCCCAGCAATTTTGATAAAAAAAGAATAAATCACAACACCTGATATCAAACCATATTAAAAGTCCACAGTAATCAAAACAGTCTGGTACTGGCATAAGAACGGACACATAGATCAATGGAACAGAATAGAGAGCCCAAAAATAAACCCAAGCCTCTACAGTCAATCAATATTTGACAAAAGGGGCAGAAGCATAAAATGGGGTAAAAATAGCCTCTTCAACAAATAGTGTTGGTAATCAGGACCTGTACATACAAGAAAATGAAACACAATCACCAAATTATACCCTACACAAAAATAAATTTAAGGTGGATAAAAGACTTAAATATATGTCATGATACCATGAATGTCCTAGAGGAGAACATAGGAAGGAAAACTCAGCTATTCTACACAGCAATATTTTCACTGATATGTCTCCTAGAGCAAGAGAAATCTTTGAAGCATTTGTGCCACCTCTTTATTTGTGTCATTGCTGCCCTCATTGCATCATCCCCAAAAGACTTCTGAATCATCCAAATAGTTTCTGTGAAGCAATGTTCAAGCTTAATACAAAATTTGATGTAGTTTCATTGCTCTACTCAGTCATTTTGAAGGCAACAGACACACAGTACACATGCTTAGTCAATGAAGTCTACCACCCCAACTGACTAGTGCAGTAAAGTCATCATTGTTCACTCACGTGCATTCCAGTCCACTCTCCTGGGCTGCCAGGTTACATCGATGTCCCACAAACTGTTCTAAATATATTAATAATGGCTGGAATTTTCCTGGACAGACCTCGCAAGTTCATAATGATCATTCTTCATCAACTACTGCTCATACTGTTTCTTCTTCCCAGAATTACACTTCCTCCCTCGTAGTTGTGTTTGTCAAAAAGGAACTTTCTTCTGTGCTCTCTTTATACATCACTTCTTCTCCATTGTCTTTCCTAAACTTCTTGTAGTGGTGGCTATTTACAAATATCTCATTTTATTTTTTTCCTGGTTCATAGGAGGATGGAACCTGTCTGCACTCCCAGGCATTAGGCACTCCCTGGTATTTTGCTTTGATTAAGAAAATGTGAGCAGAAGATCAATTCTTGGCAGAGGTGTAAGTAAGGGACAAGAAGTAATTCTCAAATCTTCTTGCCTCAGTTTTCGTGGGAACATGCAGAGGCAACACTGATGCCTAAGAGAATATCATGTGCTGAGTTCCTATAATGAGCACAGATTGAGAATGGAGAAGTAGAATTTTACTCTGTTCATTCTTTGAGCTTTCTTTTTAAAACCATAGCAAAACCTAAGCCACTAGTTCTGAATTGGGGACATGTACACTGCTGTACAGACCTGGGGAATGCTCTGGAGCTGCTTTTGGCTGTCACAGTTGGGGGCAGGGATATTACTGCCATGTAGCAAGCAGAGCCCATGGGCTGCTGCTGATTACCCTGCAATGCAAAGGGCAGCCTCAGAATTAAGAAGTATCTGGTTCAAAATGTCAACTGTTTGAAGGCTGGAAAAAATTGATTTCTGCTGTCCTGACTGATACATTTTCCATTTATTTATTTTATTTTATTTTATTTTATTTTATTTTATTTTATTTTATTTTATTTTATTTTATTTTATTTTATTTTATTTTATTTTATTTTATTTTATTTTATTTTATTTTATTTTAATTGTTGTTCAAGTACAGTTTTCTTTTACTCCCAGCCCAGCAAACCCACCCAGCCCTCCCCCCTCCCTCCCATTTCCACGCCCCCCTTAGTGTTTGTTCATTTTCCATTTAAAAATAAAAATGCCTTTAAAGAGATTCCTGGGTTAATGCTTGTATATATATTGGTGGTTAATAAATGTTGATTGGTTAAAAGTTAATCCCACAAGTTCATTTTAGATATTCAGGATAAAATGTTCCAAATAAGTTATTTGTGCTTTCAAGAAGCACGAATAGGGTATATTTATTTGAGGAGTTTAGGATAGAAGAAATTTTAGAGCCCCACAATAAAATCAAGGAAATATAGTCATTGAGCTGAAGATGCTCTTGCACTTTAGGGAACTATCCTAGGAATAATTTACCAAACATTGGTCATATGCAGTTTATGGCCTTATAAAAATCAGAACTAAACTAAAGTAAATGTGGTCAACAGTGCTGTATGGCAGCCTTCTTCTGTTTAATTTCTGTAACATACTTTTTAGCTACGTAGTAGACTTCTGTCTAGAAGAAAACTAATAAGGTTATTTTAATCTCTCTAGGCTTTGAGATATTTTCTGCTTTGAAAAATCCAGTTTGTCTTCAGATTAATGAAAAGGGAGTCATTTTTTCTATCACTATAATTTACCTGCAACTTCTGGCATAGCAAAACAGGCTTTCGGTTGATGAAATTTCAACTGATCTTCAAAAGGAATTTCTAGAGGTAAGGATACATTTTCTAAGTTTCTAGCTTTTAAGCAACTGTGCCAGCAGACTGAGTCTCAGCTGCCTCCCGGTGAAAGTGGCCAGGAGGATGAGCAGCTGCAAACATAGGCTTCACACAGGACTACACTACTCTGGTTTAACAGGTCTTTCATACTACTTTATGAACACCTACAAGGTGTGTGGCAAAACAGGTTTACAGGTGTTTGAATGAAACATAATGCAATAATTAATCAATAGTAATACTAAAATTGTGTTTCACCAATGCACAACTGTAAACCTACCTATGCCACACCCTGTATGGTAAAGGAAGAGTTTGACTGTGCTATGTGGAAAGTTGTAAAAAATTTATATCAAATAAATACTTTGTCTTAAAATGTAGCCTATTTTTCTTAATTCATGCAATTTCTTCTTTCCTTTTCCTGGTAAACTCTACCTTCAATCACTTCAATTCCACAACTATTCTATCTAAAGTAGTGCTATCTAATAGAAAATAGCAAGCCACAAATATGAGACACATATATAACTGGAAATTTCCTAGTAGTCATACTAAAGAAAAGTAGAATGGAAGGGATCATACTAGTCTAACTATTACCCAGGTGAAAAAGAATAATATCTAAATAAACTATTAAATGAAGGTGTAGGCCTGTCCTTTGTGACTCTATCACAGCCAACACAACACCATAACAAAGCTTTTTATAAGCTTCTCCTAGAAACCAGGCTAAGTATACAATATCCAGTATCTCATTTAATTCTTTCATCGACCTTATCAAATAACAATGTTCAGTGTCCTCATTTTGACAGATGAGAAAACTGAGGCTTTGAGAGGTTAAGCAAATTGTCCAAAGGCACATGGCTACTGAATAGTGGAGCCACAGTCTGAGACCAGGTACCCTGAGCCTTCCGCATTAGCCACTGCATCAGAATGTTGACCCACCTGCAGCACACTGTCCTACATGTGACTCTGCCTCCTAAAACCAGCACAAACTGAGAGCAGTTCGAAGAACAAGGTGTACTTTGCTCTCAGCTCTTTTTATGCTGCCCCAACATGATACTCAAACAAATCTACTCAATTGTATAAAACACTTCATTCTTATTTATTTTCCCCAGTTTTAACCTCAAGTTCCTCTTTAATATTCTCCCCAAAAGATATATAAGAAATTAATAGTTAAAGACAGGAAACTATAGTTAAAGTTAGTGTAACTATAAAGAATTTGTGTTTTGGTTGAATTATATTCAGGATATTTTTAAGAACTTCTCTTTCACTTTAAATATATATTATTTGGTTTAAATGAAGAAACAGTTTATAATAAAGACAATTAACCTACTTGCCCTGAATGTCATTAGCATATTTTTTTTAATTTAACATCTGTTGTTTTTAATCCTCCTATTCAGACATTACATATCAGGTGAGCTCATATTCATAAGAATATTAGTAACCTCTTTCTTGCCTTCATTATCATCCCTGTGGAGTGTTATAATTGTTTCTTTATAAATTCAATCTTCCAGGTGTTGGCATCACCTCCAGCAGTTTAGAACTCGTCATTACTCCTCAAATCTTCCCATAAACATCCATCCCTTCTTTTAATTCGTGAATTGTCCTCAAAACCAGTTGGCATTCATGAGTTTTCCACTGACAAGACCTTAGCTACCTTCACCCTGTGGAAATGTAGAATAAATGAAGGAATGGGCTCTAACTATAATCCTCTGGGTCCTTATTCAAAACAGAGCATTGTAATATTGAAAAGCATAATCTCTTTGAGAGAATTTGATGAATTGCTCTGAGACATTTCAAATGATATGAGACAAATCATTTTACTCTTATTATTCAAGCCATAGAAGTTGCATGTTCTTTCCATTATCAGGACTTTGAAAATGTGTGGTGTTGGTTCCTTGTTTTACTCAAGCTCTTATTTCTGAAGTACTGCATAGAATTAATACAAATAATTTTATGCTTTATATTTGCATTTCTTGACATTTCAAATGCTTTAGTAAGGAATGCTTCTCCAAAAACATCCATAGATCCATATAACATATGCATCATTTGTTTATGACCTTGAGGAGGCAGCAGAAGCCTCTGAAACGTTTATCCAATTACACACTCTTATCCAATGATAACTCTTCAGCATGGGCTTATTATGTACAAAGAGGTTTTTAATGGCCTTATTTTATTTCCCTTCAGAGTCCTAAAATATAATATATGGTGCAATGGTAATACAGACCTAAGAGAAAGTTAACACTTCATTCACTCTTGCACTTCTGATAACCTTATCAGCCACATACACAAGACGTTAGATTGCAGTAGATGAAGAGACTTTCTGCAACTAAAAGGGACTGCTCTGTATTTCTCTTAAGCTCTTGTCATCTGTAATTCATGTTAGTTGAATGTTTTCTCTAGCTCAAAATCATACTCTACTTTGACAAATTGCCTTGCAGGTGATTTCTTCATTGCATGAAAACTTATTTCAATTCCGATATCATCATTAACTAAACAGGGCAGAATTTGCCTTTACTTTTGTTCTGATGTCTCAAAGGAATAAATGAGTGTAATTCCAGCCAGCTTGCTCTTTTAGCAAAATACAACCTTACATTCTGTTTGGCAGATGAAAGGTAAGCTATGCTTAAGGTCAGATGAGGGGTGGGGTGAATTAGAGAAGCTTTAAAGATTTAATAATTTAATAGGAAGAAACTTAGTCTATAAACCTGAAATAGAAAATTCAGAATATTTGCATCTGTTTCCTAAAACAATATTTCTCACTATGACCTTTTCTCACTCTGATGTCTTTTAGAAAAAAAAAGTGGGGGTTCTAAGTGTATTATAATGTAGTAAGAAATTAAAAGAAGAAAAATGTATGAATGTTTGGGCTCAAATGATACTCTAACATTTAGTTTACAATGGAATAGGCACCTTCTTATTTTGAAACAAAAAAAATAAGGTATGACAAAAGACACCCCTATCTTGAATATATACTAAGGCCTTAAATAAGTAAAGGGTGGGTTTGTGTTACTCAGCAAAACATCCAGGAATAGGCCACCCAGAGTGTGTGTGAGGAGTTGGGAATGGTTCTTACCTTGCCTACCCATTTTTTTCTACACCACCATTTGTAATGCATAGATGTCAACTCATGCTTGTTGCTTCAGCCCTTAGTTAAAAGCATATGACATTTCTGTTCATGCTACATTGGCCAAAGCAAGTTATGAAGCCACCTCTAGTTTCAAAATATAAGAGAACTAGAACCCTACCCTCCTTAAGAAGATACATAAATATTAGTAAAAAGTGTTAGTTAATATTTACTAGAAAAAAATCAAGAGTACTACATAGTTAAATTGTAATAGGACTGGAGACATTGGGAAAAATAAAATATTATCTCAAGATAATATCAAATAATATCTCCATATTATCTTAGAGCTTGTTTTAATTGAGGAATGATTGAGCCACTGATAAAAATTTAAAAAGTAACTTTCAAGAAAAAAAGGATAAATTCAATTCAAGTTTGCTTCAGTTTGAAGCAATAGCTACAGAGGGAATTAAGTGGAAATAGCATTCTCTGGGAGTGATAGAACTGAAGAGGTTAGGGGTACAAATGTGGACTTGAGAGGCACAGGAACTGGAAATAAAGTTTAAGCAATAATAGTTGGTAAAATGTCTGAGTAAGAGTACTAAAAGTAAGTGCAGAGAGAAAGCAGACTGAACTTTGGTTGCTTCTCACAATGAGAGAAATCAGAACCATTAAGAGAAGTCAATAATCAAAAGCTTGAGAAGTTCTACAGAAGCCTAGTATAAAGAATTTCAAGAAGGAAAAGTAAGATTATTAACTAACTTCAAAAATACAACAAAGTGCATGCAGTCTGATGACTGAGAAAGAATCCTTAAATATGTGAACTGGTAATAACTCAAGCATTTATAGACATTTCAGTAGATTATTAGAATGAAAATATCAGTATATAGAAAATTAAGAGGTTGTAAATAATATATTGTTCAAGGAACAGTAAATTGTTTACATGTCACATAGTTAATGGATGTAGTAAGCATTCACCTATATGTGGAAGAATTGTAAAAATGAATAAGTGAAAAGTTTTAAAGATAAAATTGACTTTATTATTTTCAAGTTCCTACATGAAAATGGTGAAAATAATATTGATATGCTATAATTTTAGACTAGCTCATAATATCACTATTAAGGAGGAGGTTGTATTCGTTAATTCACAAACAGAAACACAAAGTAGATCAATAATCCATACTATCAATTCACTTAAAAACATAAAGTAGCATCAAAATAAGAAATGGAGTCCTGGTTTTGTAAGTCTCACTATAAGACTTTGCCAGATTGTGTTACTTCATGCCTTCACACTTCCTGCAGTATGTATCAGTCAGTTTTTGCTGTGTAACAAACAAAAGTCTCTGTGGTTAACACAGTATACATTGATTTCTTACTCTCATATCTTTAGATTGGTGGAAGTTTGGATGACTTAGGCTGGGTTTGGCTGAAATTAGTATAGCTTTGCTCCTTGTATTGCTCTTCTTTCCTAGAACAGTATCATGCTTTTCTGGATAAAGAAGCAAAATACAACAAACACATTTCAAGCACTTGCTTGTCTAATATCATTCCACCTGCTAAGGCAGATCACATGACTAAACCCAATCTCACAGTGGTAAGAAAGCAACCTTTGCTTCTAGTGGGAGAATATAAAGACACATCACAGAAAACAGAAACAGTGGTGTGATGGAGCCAGCTCGTGCTGACTCATGAGAGCTGATCTCCTCAGCTCTAAATTCAGTGATGTCAAACTGGTAGTATGAAATGGGCCATGGTGGGTATATTTACACTATGCAAATCAGCAAAAGCTAAAAATTAGAAGGTTATTTTTGTTTGTTTGTTCCTAAGAAGCAGTTGTTAAACATCTATCAGCACACCCCTGGAAGTCAGTACAAGGAAAGATGGACAAATGTGGGGAATTAATCTGTCTACCACACATTATATTATATACTCCTTATTTTCATTCATTTATTCTTTCCTTCTACTTCACTGAGGACTTACTACAGTTAGAATGGAGTGAGAATACAGTGATGAATAATTCATTAGCTCTGTTCTGATGTTTTTCACCTAAAGGAGAAGTACCTATGTCAGATTACATCATTCTAAGATGTGCTAGGGTCAGCAAAATACACAAGATGTTACGTTGTCCTAACCAAAGAGCAAAAGTATGTTGCTACTTACTCCTCCAATATTAATAAGATTAAGATCTGAAGTCACACATAATTCTGAAACATTTGAAGATAGGAATGTACTAGAAAATATACCTTGGCATTTCTATACATCAGTGACTCTATTCAGTCAACACTATAACAGGAATAGCAAGGGTTACAGGAACATGGCAAGGGAGGCTGTTTTAATTGGCCTTTATTAAAATAACTTATTGAGTGCTTCCTACTGGATTGGTTTTATAATATTATGAGGATATTTTATCTTAAGATATTTCTGCTGTCCTGTACCAAATTACATAACCTTTAAAATAAGTCTACCTTATATAAGGTTTTTCTTATGACACAATTTAACAACTTTGCAAGTGATTCTCAAAGCTGCATATGGAAATAAGCAAGGGCCCCGAGTACATTACCCTCTGTTGTAAGAGACCCAGCTGGTTATGAGCCAGTTATTTAGGAACTTCAATTTGTCAGGCTTGACAGTATTGTAATTGATTGCAATAATAAAACCCTTACCATAAGCTGGATAACTTTGGGGGAATTTGCTTTGTTTTCTTAAGTGTATTGCAAGTATGATAAGTAGGTTGTAGTGCTTTTCCTGACATAAGTGTACAAGAAATATATGATCTCTTTTAGTGCACATGGTGACAAAAGATCAAGTTGTTGGGCTGCAGGCTACAACAAATTAAACATACTGAGTTCAAGTGTGGTCTAAGGCAGCCTTGATTAGTTTCACTTCATTCGCATGATACCTTTCCAAGCTAGCGGCATACTTTCTTCACAAAACTGATCAACGGGGTGCCTGTGGTTCATTATTTTAAGCAGTGTTTACTGTTTAAATGCCATAAGCCTTTATTTATTTGCATTAAAATTAACGAGTGAGATTTAAATGATAAATCTCTTGTATGAACCATTTTATATAAGATTTCTATGCCAAACCACAAGATAGTTTTCTGTATTTAACAAAACAATGTCTAATTTCAATCATACTAGTGTAATTCAAGTATTCAAGTAAATCAAATGAAACAATGATGAAATTACTGTAACATTTGTTTGTATTCAAATTTTCTGAAAAATTAAAAAATTTTCTAGCATATTTTTCATGGAATTTTAGTGACATGTTTAAATGATAAAATACTATTTGACCTTGAGGGATAGCTTTATAAGCTGATGCAAATTAGCAATTTTATTGCAAACATTTTTATTTGTGAATATCAAAGATAATTTGTGGCACTAATTGCTAAGCCTGGGAAAATGATAAAAATTCTGTCTAAAATAGGAGTAAACCTAGTCTCTCCTAATAATTAAGGAAGTCTAAGCAGATTAAAAAGGTGTAAGATGTAAAATCTCAGGAAATATTTTCATAACTACTTGTTTTATTCAAAAGGACAATACTTTGTACCAATAGTGTCACTAACCTTTTGACAACATGCTTACCAAAGCTACTAGGTCATGAAATGAGGACAAAGAGTCTTCTTTTAAAAAACATTTTACTATTAAAATTTCAGCACTTACTTCTTAGGCATAAATAATGATATCTCTATCTTTTACCCTGTGTGCACCTCAGATCTCTGTGACTTGTGATAGCAAAGAAAAATGCAGCATCCACCACGCTGGTGCACTAAAAGGAGCTTCTTTAAAAAGACCTCAAGTCTCATTTCTGGAGAAGTACAGGAAGGAAAAATGAAATTGTTTATTCTGATGTTTAAAATTAATACTTAAAATGTCTGCTAGAGCAATGGGTCAGATGATATATTAGTTTCTTTCCATGTCTGATGTTTTATGTTTCTATAAAATATACAAAGTTATCAATACTAGGACACATAAAAAATGTTTGAATCAACATATCCAGGTATAAACTGAATACATAAAGAATACACTTAGGAATCAGAATAGCTATTTCGTTAAGCAAATTTAATTGCATAAGATGTCTCCTGTACCATCTACTTGGATATTGCAAATGATAGAACAGTTAGGTAATAATTAATGTATCAAGTGCCAACTAAAGGGACATTTCTAGCCATATAACTTATAGCTTTGCTTTAGCTATTAACTTTGAGTACTTCTACACCTTTAAGCAACAACTTTTGTTGTACACATAAATACATAAATGAATGGCATTATACTGGATGATGCACATAAAACATAAAATACAAAATACATATTTAAAGTTATATAAGCAAACTAAAATATTAAAATATAATAAAAATTAAAATGTACATGAAAAACTTAAAATTCACATGACAGAGGCATGTGGAAAATTTCTGGAGTGATAATATGTTTTACATCTTGATGGTACTTTAGGCTGATTTACATCATGTTATAAAGCTATCACTCAAAGTCAGTAGCATTTATTATTTCAAATAATACTAAAAATCAAGGAAAAATACACTGGTACCTCTCATTTCTAGAAAATCTAACTACAAATAACTGCCATAGTAACTTTCTCATCACTTTATTTGCCTGACCCGAACAGACATACCAGTGTAAATGAAATTAAACACTGTTTTGTATATCATAGAAAACCACATTATTGAGGTTTGGCATAGATCCTTGATAACATGGTTCAATCAAACATATAGAACTCTAGTTCACAGTATACATGCTGAGGTGTTCATGGGGTGTTATGAGGTGTTTATACCTGCCATTTTATTCAAAATGGATCATAATATAAGATGCTTTGATGGATGAATGTAGGGATGAATTGGTAAATAGATATGTAATAAAGTAAATACAGTCAGATGTGGTTATTTACTGTATGATTCTCTTAATTTTCATTACATTTAAACATTTTCCTAACAAAATTTTGCAAAAATTTTATAATTTGGGGCTTTGGCAATCCATTGACTAATGTCCAGTACATTGAAATAGTCTAGTAAATTTATATGGAATAAGCTAATAAATGGATAACTGATTTACTAAGTGGATTAACAAAAATGGGAAAAAATCTGAATGGTAAGTCATGGGAAAAATATCCTTGGTTAGGTAAACTTCTGCTTATTTTCCAAGTACTATGCCTTTGATTCCATCAAGGAATCAAACATGATTTTATGTGATAATAAAGTAGTGTTTAAATCAAGAGGTAAGGACAAAATTGGTCAGAGCTTGTCTACATCATTGCATCATGTTCCAGACACATATCTTTGCAATAATAATAATAATAATAATAATAATAACAACAACAACAGAAAAGAGGGTGCACAGAGGAAAATCACTAAGAAATAACAGCTCTAAAAATATGTCATATAAGAAACAATTACAAGAACTAGAAGTCTCCAAATTGGAGAAGAAAAACCCAATGAGGAACTATAATTGATCCATTCCCATTCCTTCACAATGTTTAACTATATCCATGTTTATAATCCCAGCTTG
Organism: Artibeus jamaicensis; assembly: GCF_021234435.1. NCBI lineage: Eukaryota > Metazoa > Chordata > Mammalia > Chiroptera > Phyllostomidae > Artibeus > Artibeus jamaicensis. Next base: position 49,888,825 of record NW_026522030.1, read on the forward strand.
GTTTTCATCTGCTGCAGGATGCTTTATGTTACAGCCCCAATTCAATTAAAATCTTTCTTCTCTGAACCCTTGTTCAAATAGAGATTCACTTATTTTTGTTATTTAGCATTTAGCACCTGGTACCTTATACCAGTTGCTCTTATTGTTCTTATTCTTGTATGTTCACATTCTCTCTCTCTTTCTCTTTCTCTCTCTCTCTTTCATACACACACACACACATACACACAATTCTCAGTGAGGGTACAAGCTTCTTGAGGAAGTGTACTGTTCTACACATCTTTGTTCCCCTAGAGCTTACCATAATTTTGCCCATTTCTTTCATAAACATTTGAGAAATTTTGTGCTAAGCAATGGGCTGAGATTTCCATTTAAAATGCTGGAAATGCTGGTTTCAACACTGACCCTGTTCAAATGCAATTCACAGTATAAAATTACAAACAAACACATAATCCAGTACTTACAAAGCAATGTAGTCAGTACAAAGACAGAGACATATACAATAGATTATTGAAACCAATATGAAAAGTGCATCTAACACATTCTGGATGGAAGGAATGGGAGGAGCAAGGAGATGAGAGTAAGTCTTAAAGGATGCACAGAAATTACCATGGTGCAATTGTGTGTTATGAGGAGAGAGGAGAACTGTAGAGAATCACTGCATGAAAAGAAAAAAGCATTGAAGGGAGGATCACAAAGTATGGGGTATGTCTGTACTGGGTACATTTCTTAGAAAAATAATATTTGACTTAATAGTAGAGTGTTCACATTAAATGACTATCAATCCTTTCATAATGTAGAATCAACTGATCTAGATTAGGATGCCACACTGAACAGGTGAATTTCAGGATTCACCAAGATTCTCATCTGTGAAAAATACCAATTCTAGCTCTGGCTGGGTAGCTCAGTTGGTTAGAGCATTATCCCAATATGCCAAGGTTGCTGGTTCGATTCCCAGTCAGGGCACATTCAAGAAGCAACAAATGAATGCATAAATAAGTGGAACAACAAGTTGATGTTTCTTTCTTTTTTTTTCTTTCTATCTATCTATCTACCTATTGATCATCTACCTACCTATCATCTATCTATCTACATCTATATCTCTCCCCCTCTCTCCTTCCCTCTCTTCTTCTCTACTTTCCTTTCTCTCTAAAACTAATAAGTCTTTTAAAAAGACCAATTCTAGACACTGCATTTATTGCTTGAAAAAAATTTAGAAGGCATTTTCAGAACCATAAACTTTTATCTAATAAGTAAAACTATCCATCATCATCAGTTGTTAAAACATAAAACTTTATTCAGGCCCCATGGCAGCTCAGGGGCAGCAGGAAACTAGCAGCAGTGTGCACGAGCTTCTACAGCATCAAATAAAACTGACAACACAGTTACAGATGACCCTCTTCCTGCCAAGAAAACTTTAAATTGCCAGAGGCACAGGGTGTAAAAGAAGCCTGTGGCTGGAGGAAAGGCTGAGAAGGACAGAGCAGAAGACAAGCAAGAGTTTGTGCAGACCTTGCTGTAAAAAGGCAAAGCTCCCGTGGACCCAGAGTGCACCTCTACGGTGGGGAAGGCCTATATCTCCTATAAAGGGAATGATATGTATGATGTCATGCTAAATCAGACCAATCTCCAGTTCGACAACGGTAAGTACTATCTGATTCAACTGTTAGAAGATGAGGCCCAGAGGAACTTCAGTGTTTGGATGAGATGGGGCCGAGTTGGGAAAATGAAGCAGCACAACTTGGTGGTTTGTTCAGATCATCGTGACAAGGCCAAGGAAGTCTTTCAGAATAAATTCTTTGACAAAACAAAAAACAATTGGGAACATCATGAGAAGTTTGAGAAGATACCTGAAAAATATGATATGGTACAAATGGACTACACCTCCAATACTCAGAATGAAGAGGAAAAGAAAAAAGAAGAATCTCTTAAATCCTCCCTGAAACCAGAGTCACAGCTACATTTTTGTGTACAGGAGCTAATAAAGTTGATCTGTAATGTCCAGGCCGTGGAAGAGATGATGATAGAAATGAAATATGATACCAAGAAAGCCCCACTTGGGAAGCTGACAGTGGCACAAATCAAGGCATGTTCGAGTCTCTTAAGAAGATTGAGGACTGTATTCAGGCAGGCCAACAAGGATGAGCCCTTGTGTAAGCATGCAATGAATTCTACACCAGGATTCCTCATGACTTTAGACCCCATGCTCCTCTATTGATCCAAACAAAGAGAGAACTGTCAGAAAAAGTACGCCTACTAGAGGCTTTGGGAGACATTGAAATTGTCATTAAACTGGTGAGGACCAAACTGCAAAACCCAGAACATCCATTGGACCAACACTATAGAAAACAACACTGTGCCTTGCACCCTTTAGACCATGTAAGTTATAAGTTCAAAGTGATTTCCCAGTACCTGCAGTCTATCCATGCTCCTACACACAGTGACTATACCATCACCTTGCTGGACATTTTTGAAGTAGAAATGAAGGGTGAGAAAGAAGGCTTCAGAGAGGACCTTCATAACAGGATGCTGCTATGGCATGGTTCCAGGCTGAGTAACTGGGTAGGAGTCCTCAGCCATGGGCTTCAAATTACTCCACCTGAGGCTCCCATCACAGGTTATATGTTTGGAGAAAGAATCTACTTTGCCAACGTGTCTTCCAAGAGTGCCAATTACTACTTTGCCTCTTGCCTAAAGGATACTGGACTACTGTTCTTATCAGAGGTAGCTCTAGGTCAGTGTAATGAGCTACTAGAGGCCACTCCAGAGGCAGAAGGATCACTTCAGGGTAAACACAGGACCAAAGGGCTAGGCAGGAAGTTCCAGTCCTGCGAGCTTCATCACCCTGAATGGGAGTACAGTGCCCTTAGGACCAGCACATGACACAGGAATTCTGAATCCAGAGAGTTATACCCTCAATCCCAAAGAATGTGTTCTCTATAACTCCAACCAGGTCCATATGCAATACCTTATACAGGTTTGATTTAATTTCCTATAACTGTGGTAATGTAACATTGATATTAAATAAAAAAGAGAAGCTATCATCAAGCAATAAAATAGGTGATGTTGTACTTTGAGCTTTCTTGTATTTTATGTAATAAATATAGTATAAATCTAAAAAAACATAAAAGTTGTAGCATTCTCTAACATTATTTACTCAAAGATGACTTGGTTATGTTTTGTTATTAACCTAGGGTTAGACTCTGAACTTCAAAAGGTCCAAGAATTCAAATGAGAAAAACTTACACCATATTAAACATTAAGTGAAACTTAGTATTTACTTTATTATAAATGTAGACAACAAATCATATTACTATTAGCAGTGGCTCTGACTTTTCATTGCTAGAAATCGCATATATTTTCATATCACATTGCAGTTAATGCAGATATATCAAATATCGTTGACTTTCATCATGACTTCGAAATTGTAGTAAAACATCAGAATCACTTCCAGAAGTTTATGATTGTGAGAATAAAGAATCATGTTCATTACTATGTCATATACCTCTTAAAATGTTTTGATAACAGTAAGCTATATAATTGGTAATCTTTGAAATTCTATATGTCATCTTATACATATAAAGCATTATTCTAAGAAGATAGGCATAGCCTTAAGCAAGAATACCAAGGGCTCTGTGTGCCAAAGAGATAAAAGAAAATTAAGTTTGAATTTAATTTATAAAATAATAAAAGGGGCCTTCAAAGGAATCCTTTGGGACCATCTCTTTTGTATGCTTGTTTTATGTCCTTGTTTGTGTGTGCCCCTCCCACAAATTTAAGGGTAAGGACAAATCAAACATGATTTAACACACCTCTCTTCTATCAAACCCCTTTGCCCATCTGTAAAGAGTATGTGAGACTCTCAAGACATCCACAGCCCTCTGTGATAATACTGTTTATTTGTCTTTTTTGCAAAGTGACTTGTTGCCACTTTCTTTACTATTAACTGATGGCTAAACATGAGAGCATTTAAATGCTATTTTTCTGGTGTTTTCTCTAGGTTGGCTTTGACTTTGGGGTTCACCTGGTACTGGTTTCTTGAGGCAGTGGGCCATCAGATGCCTGGTAACTGCAATACCACTGCCATTCCCACAGTGCTGTCTACTATTTCAGAGTTTTTATGACACTTTCTGATTATATTTTATTTGGCCTCCAAGCCTTAAAGCTTAGCAACAAGACTATCATACCTTACTACTGACTCTAAAGGGATTCTATCCTCCATGGACTAAGAAGTGTGAATAATATCAGTAGTGCCTTTGGTGGCTCCACAGGCACATTCATTCACATTTAAATACACATTTTTATGTTTAGCCATTTATTCCTAGCTGTGAAATATGGCAACAGCTTATACATTAGCATACTAATCCATAGCATACAGGCCGTAGGTCTGGGGGGAATTTATGTTGAACATTTTTGATGTCATTATTCACACTATGTGTGAAGCTGAGCAAGACTCTCTTCTGAATCAGACTAATAACAAATCCATACACCATTGGCTGCCCTCCTAAAAATCTAACTATTTTAACTTCAGTTATATTGCAATATTTTTGAAAAGTGTAAGCCTATGACTTCAGCATTGCACCGGCAAATATGAATGGTTGTAGTCAAAGAGAACCAGCCTAAAATCTTGGCTCTATCATGTACCAGTTTTGTGGCCTTTAATAGACAGCCTCATTTAACCTGTTTCCATGACTATAACATAACTAATGTTGGGATTAAATGAAGAAATAAGAGAAAGAAAATTAAATGAAGAAATGAATACCAAGTCTGCTATGTAGTTTGGGCTCAATGAAAGAAGGCTATTACAATGATTGTATTTAGTGAATAGTGGTATACAATAGAGTTTAACCTCTCAGGTGCCAGACTGAATAGGGGAAACCTGGAGATATTGTCAGCAGGGATGAAAAGAACACTCAAATTCATCGATTCCTGCTGCATCATCCTACCAGGCACAGAGAGGTTAAGGAGTGTCCTCAAGGTCACTTAGTTATTCATTGATTGAAAACACTAAGACAAAATCTATTTCTTCAGCCTAAGTTCTATTCTTTAAAGCTTAAAGCAAAATACCAAGGAGACAAAGGCAGAACACTTAATCATAAAACAAGAAATTTCTATCTCCTGTGTACAGAGCAAAAGTCCATGGAGTTATAAGAACAATGAATTTATAAAAGAAAGTAGCTCCCTTTCATGTCCTAAAGCTCCTCCTTTAAGTATTCTGCTCCCGAACATATAAGTAAAAAACCCCCCCCCTCCCCTGCCTCTCCCCTCTGTCTCCCCTTTCTTTTTTTCTTTGTTTTTATTTGAACATGGGGTATCTTTAAAACACAGAGCAGTTGCCTTCTCTTTGCATAAGAAACACAGATTGGATTACAATTATACATACTTCTTATTCTGGAGTTTTAAATTCCATTTTGCTCCAACTGTAAAGGTTTTTCCATTTCCTCTAGCATCTCCATGTCTTTTCAGCCTTCCATTACCAAGCTGTCTTTCCAGACTTAATCCACTCTCACTGTTCTGTGTTCCCACATTCTCATTAAACACTCAGCACAACCTAAAAGGTACTACAAGCTTTTTTTTTTTTAACTTTCTACAGGTCCTGATACCCTAGTCATACGATGAAGATCTACAAATGTAAAGATATTATTTTGTTCTGATTTCATCTATTAGAGGTAATACTATTACCTACACGAGGCAATAGGATACAGCCATCATGCAGAGTCCAGATCCAGACTGCCTGGGTTTGAACCCCTGATCTTGCCATTTGTTAGTTATGGAGCCTCACCAACTTTCACAGCCTCTCTAATGCTCAGTTCACTTGTTTGTAAAATTGAGTTAATATCACCACTTACTTCACAGGATTATTATAAAAATTAAGTGAATTATTGCATGAAAAACACTTAAAGCAGTGTCTAACACATAATGACTGCTATAAATTTGAATATTGCCATTATTTTGAAATTCTGTCCTTCTAAATTTCTTGGAGTTAGATTTCCTTTACTTTTTAAAAATTATGTTGATACAATATGGAAGTAATTTTTAAATGGGCTTGCTTCAAAAGTGACAAATTGAGGAAACTTATATGTGTGGGGATGGTAATTTTACTAGTTTAGACTTTGCAATGTTAAGATCAAGTATCCAAAATCCTTGAACTCACACTCCAGGCCCTCTGTCATTTTGCCTTTTCATTGCTCTTTGGTTTCATATTCTGCTGGACTGATTTTCAATTGCTCTGTAACAAACCACTTCAACAGTTAATGGTTTGAAACAACATCATGATTGTACAGGTCCGTGCATTCTGCTAATAGTCAGCCAAAAGATTCAGGAATCTATTGCAGTCAGTTGGTGGTATTCAATCCGTGACTAGCCTGGTCTGAAGGGCCCAGGATGTTTTTGTTCAAGTGACTGGGGCCTTGTTGGAGATTATTGAAAGGCTGGCCACACCTAAGTCCCTCAGCCTCTCCGTGTAGTTTCAGGGCCTTGCCACATAGGTTTTACAGTAAGGTAATCAGGCTTCTTTCCATGGTGTTTAGCTTTCTCTACCATGAGTATTCCAAGTGGAGCTGCTGATCTTTGAAGACCTGGTCCAGAAATTGGTACAGTGTCACTTCTACCACATTCTATCCAAGTATTCACAGAGACAAAGACTGCTGAATTGAAGAGGACTGAACATTGATTCTACCTCAAAAGAAGGAGAGTCAAAGACTCTGTCTCCATTTTTAATCTGCCATGCCTACCACACTCAACCTGGAGTTAGTCATTTCAATAATGCTAAATTGTTGTAATTTTTCACAACCCTTACTGTTCAAAGCCTCGATGCCTTTTTACAACCTGATTCTCTGTCTATGATGCCTCCTCTACCTTTCTTCTTCCAGATAACTTTAACTCGTCCTTCAAATTCTATTACAGACATCCTCTATTGCTGTCTCACACTGCTAAGCTGACTCTGACTGGATAGCACACTGATTGCATGCCTATCTTATCTCTTCACATATTTTATTGAAATTATCTTTTCACTTGTTTTCCTCACAGTATATTATCTCTGTGGTGGGGAGAGTACCATGTTTTCTTTTAATTTTTTGAGTTTCCAGAGTCTTATACAATTCATGATGCACTAATGCATTCTATCTGATCTGAATGACTGTCATCAGTTTTATTTTTATTAAATATGTACCAGATTAGTGTATAAAATCAGTTGACTCTAATTCAAATGACCAAGGCACTTCACCAAGAATATTTGGATTCCAAACATTTTTTAAAAGATTAATTTGCAAAACTTCAGTTTTTATAATAAGACAAAAATGTACAATATTCAACAATGAGGTTGGTTTTATATATCTTTACTCAACTACAATATGCATTTCATTTTTCTTTTCAGGGTTAAATTGGCATAGATAGCTAGGAAATAATTTTTTAAAGTTAGTACCTGGAAGTCAATAAAAATGATGAAGAAGCTGTCTTGATGCTAACAGTGAAACAGAATTATATATGATCTTTCAAGTGTAGAAAATTAATCTATATCTGGCTATAGATGTATCTGATCACTCTCCAAAATTGAAGTACAAGGAAATTTCCAATATTTCTAGAGGCAACATGAATAGCTTGCCAAATTGCTCCACTTGCAGAATCTTCAGCCAATCTCCTCTTATACCTTCCCACTTTGTTTATTCTTTCATTTCTCTCACCGATAGTAGAAAATGTCTAAAGAATACATATGGCAAAACAATATAGTTACATTTATTGAACACTGTTATATTCTAGGTACTGTGTTAAATGCTTCCTGTGAAATATCTCCTCTACTTTTACAATGACCCTAAAAATTATCTGCTATTTATGTTGAGAGAATTCAAGCTTTTGGAAAGTGATTTTGTCATGGCCACATAGTTTGTAAGTGGCTGACATGAAATTTCCCTAAGTCCAAAGACCCTACTGGAAATCTCTCAACCTTACCTCGTAAAGGGATTGAATCACAGCATTTAATCAGATCTGCACGGCTGCTCTATGGATATCAATGTTTCCTCTCACATTGCTGAGATAAAAATTGATGAATTGTATGAAATACTTTAGTTTCCATTTAGCTTTTCAATTTTACTTGACCATTACTCAGTGTGTCTCTAATTGTAAACATGTGAATTTTCCACTTGTCATTTATTTGTGCATAAATATTTACAGATGTAGATATGAATTTCTCACCCAATGTTGGATCTAAATTCAGTGAGGTAATCCTATCCCAAATGCACCATTTCACAGGAACATTAAAAGTAGACAAACAGAACAGAAAGATTGGCCTTTAATACTGCTTAAGTACCATGGCAGGAATCACTAATCATTTATCACAATCCACCCACACAGTGTGTTTTAACTGCATCATTCATTACTTAACTCAGATAATATCTATTGAGCATTTTCTATATGACAAAACTGTTCCAGGCTTTGTGTATTCAGCAGTGAGCAAAATAAAATCTAAAGCTTTGTACAGCTTATATTTTTTATGATAAGACAGAAAACAAATTAGTATGTCAAATGGTGGTAAGTGCTATAAAGAAATTTAAAACACTTTAAGATTATAGGAAGTACTGGGGGTGCAACTGAATTTAATGTCACTGAGAGCTGACATCTGAGCAGAGATTTGGAAGAAGCAGGTAACAGTTACCTAGGGATAAAAAAAAAGTATTAGTGCAAGAGGGTACAAAAATGTAAAGGGCCTGAGGTGGTACATGTTTCATGTGTTTAAAGCATAGCAAGGGTGGCCGTGTAGCTGGAGTCAACTGAGGGAAGGGAAGAATATAAGAGATAACACCTAGAAATTAGGGCATATAGGTCCTCCATATTGTTAGGCCTTGTGGATCTTCTGGAGCTTTGAATGAGTCAAAAGAGCAATCAGAGGGTTCTAAGGTGGACTTATCTGCCCTGCAAGAAAACATAGGCAGGAGAATCTTGGACATTTAACTCCATAATATTTTTTTCTGATATAACTCCTTGGGCAAGGAAAACAAAAAAGAAAATAAACAAATGTGAACACATCAAACTAAAAAGGTTTTGTACAGCAAAACTTTAAGAAAATGGAAGGAAAACCTACTGAATGGAAGAAGGTATTCACTGATGATATGCCTGATAGAAGTTAATATCCAAAATGTGTAAACTACTCAACACCAGAAAAAAAAGCAATCTAATTAAGAAATGGGCAGAGTACCTGAACAGACACTTCTCCAAAGACGATGAATATACAGATAGCCAATAGACTTACGAAAATATGCTCATCATCACTAATTATCAGAGAAATGCAAATTACAATCACAATCAGACATCACCTCACACTTGTCAGAATGGTTATCATCAATAAATCCACAAATGGCAAATATTGGTGGGGATGTGGAGAAAGGGGAATCCTTATGCCCTCTTGATGGGAATACAGACTGGTGTAGCCACTGTGGAAACCAGTATGGAGTTACATCAAAAAAATTAAAAATGGAACTGCCTTATGACCCAGAGATTCTACTTCTGGGTATTTACCTGAAGAAAGACAAACACTAATTCAAAAAATATATATGCAACCCTGTGTTCATTGCAGCATTACTTACAGTAGTCAAGCTATGGAAACAACACAAGTACCTATCAATAGACAAGTGTATGAAAAAGCAGTGGTACATTTATACAGTTGAATATTATTTGGCCATAAAAAAATGAAATCTTACATTTTGCAACACCACAGATGAACCTAAAGGGTGTTATTCTGAGTGAAATAAAATCAGTACAAAAAAGACAAATTCCATATGATTGCACTTATATACGGAATCTAAAGAACAAAATAAACAAAACTGAAACAGACTCATAGACACAGAGAGTGGACTAGTGGTTGCCAGAGGGAAGAGGGTTTGGGAACTTGGTGAACAGGTAAAGGGATTAAGAAGTACAAATTGGCAGCTACAAAATAGTCTTGGGTATGTAAAGTATAGCATAAGGACTATAGTCATAATATTGTGATAATTATGTGTGATGCCAGATAGGTACTGAAAATATCAGGAGAAATACTTTGCCAAGTACATGGTCGTCTGCCCTGGCTGATGTGGCTCAGCTAGTTGGGCATCATCCCACAAACTGAAAGGTCATGGGTTTGATTCACAATCAGGACACATGCCTGGGTTGTTGGTTCAGTTCCTCAGTCAGGGCACTTGCAGGAGGCAACCAATTGATGTTTCTCTCTCACATCAGTTTTTCACCCCCTCTCTTTTGCCCTCCTTTTTCCTCTCTATAGAATCAATAAAAAAATTTAGGTATACGGTTATCTAATGACTATGCTGTGCACAATCAATACAAAATAATATTGAAAGTAAACTGTAATTGAAAAAAATTAAACAATAAGGTGGAGTTACCTGATATGATTATATTATCTACAGATTACTCCAGATACTGCGTGAATACATTGCAACAGACAGGGGCAAAACCAGGGAGATAAACTAGGAAGTTACTCAATAACCCAGATAAAAGTTGATGTCTTTGATTAAGGTGGTAACGGAGTAGACAGTAAAAAGAGACTAGAATGTGGACATATTTGGAAGCAGAACACATAGGATTTGCTGACAGATTGTGAGATTGGGACAAAGTGATGCATCAGTGATGATTTTAAGATTTTTACCTGAGGAACCTAAAGGTTGAATTTCCATTTACTAAAATGAAGATCTTGGGGGATATCAGTTTTGGGGATGGGGTTGGGATCCGTGTTTCCAAGAAACTCTTTACCTACAACTGGGCATCATCATAAGGAGCAGAAATTTGATTTGCATATGGGTAACTTAATCTTGAGCATGTCTTTATTTCCAGGTTTTACATGAGGAAGACATTGTTACATTCTTCCCACCTCCTCTGGGATCTCTTCTACTGGATTGATATGTCCATACCATCAACCTTTCCAGCAAGTTGTTCTGGGGAGACTCTCGGAGTTGCCTTTCCATCCAAAGAGTAAGGATGATACTGGATCCCACCCAACCTCATACTCAACAGTAACCAATGTCTAGTGATGTGGGGGTACCTCTGCCCCAAGGTAGAATAAACTATAAGGTATACCCTATATTCAAGAGCTTCCATTAGAATCAACTCCCTCTCATTTTTACTTCACTATAGCTTTCCCATGAGTGCACTCACTTAAAAATCATTTATAGTTCCCAGCAAATAAAATTCCAACACTAGATGGATTCCCTTGTGAGTTCCACTAAGTATTTAAAGAGTAATTAATACCAACCCTTTTCGATCTCTTCCAAAAAATAGAGGAGGAGGAAATACTTCTAAACTCATTTTATGAGGCCAGCATTATCCTGATACCCAAACCAGAAATGCAAAAAAATACTACAAGAAAATTACAAGCCCATATCCATAATGAACAGAGATACACATATCCTCAAGAAAATATAAGCAAATGAAATTCAAAACACATTAAAAACATAATTCATTATGATTGACTGAGATGTACTCCAGGGATGCAAGGATGGTTCCACACTCACAAACAATCAATGTGATGCCCCACATTAACAACATGTAAAATAAAAATCATAATTATTTCACTAGATACAGAAAAAGCACATGATAAAATTCAACATTGATTTGTAATTAAAAGTTGGTGTAGTTATGTTGAGGTAAATTCTCTCTATACTCACTTTGTTGAAAGTCATACTCAATAGTGAAAAGCTGATCAGGAAAAAGACAGGGATGCCCAGATTATTTTCACTCAACACAGTATTGAAAGTCCTAGCCAGATGAATTAATTTGGCAAGAAAGAAAAAAAAGAAAAGGCATTTAAATCAGAACGGAAGTAAAACTGCCTCTATTTATAGATTATGTAATATTATACACATAAAACCCTAAAAACTCCATGAAAATATTGTTAGGACTAATAAACTCAGTAAAGTTGCAGGATACAAAATCAATATATAAATATCAGGTGTGTTTCTACACACTAATACCAAACTATTGAAAAAGCACCTATGAAAACAATCCCATTTATAACTGCATCAAAAAATAAATAAACTACCTAAGAATAAATTTAACTAGGAGGCAATGACCAGTACATTAAAAACTATAAAACATAGGTGAAAAAATTAAATAAGACTCAAGTAATGGAAAGATATACCATGCTCATGAACTGGAGAAAAAAATAATTATCAATACGTCTGTACTACTGTAAGCAATCTACAGTTTCAATACAGTCACTTTCAAAATTGCAATGACCTTTTTTACAGAAACAGAATAAACAGCTACACAATTTGTATGGAGTAACAAAGAACCCCAAATATACAAAGCAATCTTAATAAAAAAGAACAAAGCTGGAGACACCACACTTCCTGATTTCAAACTATATTACAAAGCTATAGTAATTAAAACAGTAAGTCACTGGCATAAAAACAGACACATAGGTCAATGGAACAGAAAACAGAGCCCAGAAATGAATCCACACCTATAAGGTTAATTTATTTATGACAAAGGAGCCAAGAATATACAATGAGGAGAGGACAGTCTCTTCAATAAATGATACAGAAAAAAAAACAAAAAACGGGTCAGCCTCACACAAAAGAATGAAGCTAAACCAGTACCTTATATAACCCACAACAACCAACTCAAAATTAACTAAGGGCTTTACCATAAAATTCCTACATGAAAATATAGGTAGTAAGCTTCTTGACGTCAGTGTTGGTGGCAATGTTTTGGGTTCGACACCAAAAGCAAAGGCAACAAAAGCAAAACTAAATAAGTGTGTCTAGATCAATCTGAAAACTTTCTGAACAAAGGAAAACACCAACAAAATGAAAAGGCAACTTACTAAATGGAAAAAATATTTGCAAATCATATATTTGATAAGGGGTTAATATCCAAAATATATAAAGAACTCATAAAACTCAATAACAAACTAACAACAATAATCCAATTTTTTAAATGGGCAGAAGATTTGACATTATTTTTAAAAAATGATTCAGATGGCCAACGGGTATACAAAAACATGCTTATCATCACTTATCATCAGGGAAATGTAAATCAAAACCACAATGAGTTATCACCTCATACCTGTTAAAATGTTTACTATTTAAAAAAAGTGTTGGAAAGGATGCATTGAAAGTAAACCCTTGTGCACTCTTGGTGAAAACTGGAAACTGGTGCAGCCACTATTAAAAACAGTATGGAGGTTCCACACAAAATTAAACGGAAAATTATCACATGATCCTTGGAAATGAAGACACTAACCTGAAAACATTATCTGCAACCCATGATTATTATGGCATTATTTACAATACCCAAGACATGGAAAACCCTTACTTGCTCATTGACAGATAAATGAATAAAGAAAATATGGTGTGTATCTATACAGCGGAATATTATTCAACCATAAAAAGAAGGAAATCCTGACATTTGTGACAACATGGATAGACCTTGAGGTCATTAGGGTAAGTGAAATAAGTAAGACAGAAAGAGACAAATACCACATGATCTCACGGATATGTGGAATCTAAAAACAAACAAAAAACACACAAACAAAATAAACATGGATACACAAAGAGGCTGGTGGGTGCCAGAGGTGGGAAATAGGGACTTGGCTAAATGACTGAAGGCAGTCAAAAGATGCAAACTTCCAGTTATAAAATAAGTATGTCCTGGTAATGTAATATTAATAATACTCCTGCATACTTGAACTCTACTAAGAAGTGAATCTTAAAAATTCTCAGTAGAAGAAAAAGACATCTTTTAACAATATATGGTGATTACTGGTATAGTACTATATAAAGTAAAAAATGGGTATTCAACCAATGTTTGATACATGCATGAGAAAATCATCAACTCTAAATTAAGGTACATCAGCTCCCTGGATACCTAAAGGTCAAATATTATGCCATTCCCCTTCAAAGGAATGCTTAGTTCTATTCTATTTTTTTAATGTAGAAATAAAGCCTTATAAAAAAAGGACAGAAAGAAAAGAAAAGGCCTTAGAGTGGAAAAAATTATTCGAATGGGAACACTACCTTAAAATTCATTGACTAACAAAAAGCAGATATTTAAATTCCCGCTTACAAAATATTTGACTTCCAAGTGACATCATGGAAGTCAGAAAATGAAAAATACCACTTGATCTCACTTACATGTGGAATCTAATGAACACAATAAACTAACAAACAAAATAGTAACACAAGCTTGGACACAGAAAACAGACTGACAGCTTCCAGAAAGAAGAGGGGAGGATGGGACGGAAGATGGCGAAGGGGTTAACTGAACAACATTGACACAACCCATGGACACAGACAACAATAGGGGGAATTGCTGGGGGTGGGGAGAAGGTGGGGCTGGGTGGACATGAGGAAAGGAAAGAAAAGCAGGAACAACTGTAACAGCATAAAGAATAAAAGTAAAACTAAAAAAAAAAGAACACATAGTTGCATAAGAAATTTAGGTTGAGGACTTCTGCCAAGATGGAGGCGCAGGTGGAAGCACTGTACCTTCTCGCACAACCAAGTTCAAAAACAACAAAGTTTTAGCAACAAAAACACAGCCAAACCACAGAAAACTGAACTATATGGAAGTCTGACAACAACGAACCCTTCAGCCAAACAGGTAAGAGGGGCAGAGCCAGTAGCAAAGCAGGGTCAGGCAGGAAAGATCCACCAGACCCACCCAGGCACGTGACTCAGGCACGCTGGCATCTGTGGGCGGATCCCAGGTGCAGAGTAGCCGGCAGACTCACTGAGGACTGACCATGATCAGACATTCTCGCAGATAAACTGGTGAAGGAGCGAGCAGTGAGACAGAACGTGCAGGCCCAAGTGGAGGGACACGGCAGAGGGGACTGCCATTGTCCCTCTCTGACCCTGCCCCCACATACAGCATCATAAACCAGCAAACTGGGTGGCCCTGCCCTGGTGAATACCTAAGGCTCTACTCCTTATTTGTAACTGGCACAAACAGATCAAAACAGGGCTCAAGAACAACTCAGAGCCCCAGAGCCAATAAATCTAAGCGACGAAGAAAGCCAAACTTTAAGATGCACAGTTCAAAACACTGGTGATCAGGATGCTCACAGAACTGGTTGATTTTAGTCACAAATTAGAGGAACATATGAAGGCTAAACTAACTGAAATGAAGGGAATTGCACAGGAAACCAATAGTGATGGAAAGGAAACTGGGACTCAAATCAAGGGAGTGGACCAGAAGGAAGAAAAAAATGGCCAAACAGGAAAATATGAAGAAACAAGGATTCAAAAAAATGAGGAGAGACTTAGGAACCTCCAGGACATCTTTAAACGCTCCAACATCCGAATTATAGGAGTACCAGAAGGGGGAGAGGAACAGCCACGACTGGAAACCTTATTTGAACAAATAATAAAGGAGAATTTCCCCAATCTGGCAAAGGAAATAGACTTCCAGGCAATTCAGGAAGCTCACAGAGTCCCAAAGAAGTTGGACCCAAGAAGGAACACACCAAGGCACATCATAATTACATTACCCAAGATTAAAATGAAAGAGAGAATCCTAGAAGCAGCAAGAGATAAGGGGACAGTCACCTACAAAGGAGTTCCCATCAGACTGTCAGCTGATTTCTCAAAAGACACCTTACAGGTGAGGAGGGGCTGGAAAGAACTATTCCAACTCATGAAATCCAAAGACCTACATCCAAGATTGATCTATCCAGCAAAGCTTTCATTTAGAATGGAAGGACAGATAAAGTACTTCTCAGATAAGATCAAATTCAAGGAGTTCATCATCACCAAGCCCTTATTATATGAAATGTTAAAGGGACTTACCTAAGAAAAAGATGAACAGTGAAAGGAAAACAAACTCACAGTTATTAAGAACCACACCTAAAACAAAAGCAAACTAAGAGGACAGCTAGATCAGGAGTGAACCATAGAAATGAAGATCACATGGAGGGTTAGCAACAGGGGAGTGGGAGGAGGAGAAGGGGGGAGAAGGTACAGAAAATAAGTAGCATCAACAGTAGGTAGAAAATAGATAGGGGGAGGGCAAGAATAGTATGGGAAATATAGAATCTAAAGAACTTGAGACACGTGGACAAACTAAAGGGGGGAATTGTGGGGAAGGGGTGTGCAGGGTGGAGGGGAATAAAGGGGGAAATAGAACAACTGTAATGGCATAATCAATAAAATATATTTTTAAAAAAGAAAGAAAAAAAGAAAAGCTTTCCCAGAAACATCAAAAAAACCTCTTCTTAGATTTTATTAGCCGAAGAGACCAAGATTGTGCCCATGATTACAGGAGTGGTGGTTGCAGACATGTGTGGGCTCAGTGAGATCATTGAGGGTAGCAGCCACTGTAGACTAATGGAGATGGGGCGTTCAGAGAAGGCTACATGGAAGAGTTGCTGCCCACACTAAATCTAAGAGGATGAGGAGGGAAGAGAAGGTGAGAACAGGCATGTAGGGAGTGAGGAAAGTGGGCACACAGACACAGAGGCCAGAGGGTCCATTGCTCAAAGCAGCTATTCTTACACACCATCCTTCAGATCTTAGCTTCACCTTGTCTTCCCCTGGAGGTATAACAGAGCCTTGTGTGGTCCCACAGTTTCCTGTACTCATCCCATCTTAACACTCACCAAACTTCACTGTTACTCACTTCGCTGACTACCCTTCTCCATGAGACTCTGTGATGGCCGCATCCATGCTGACTGTTCTCTCTATTCCTGGTGCCTAGCATGGTGTCTGGCACATGAAACACAGTAAGTATTAATTAGATGTAAAAAAAAAAAGAAATTTAGGTTGAGTTCAAAGCCTGCTCTTTCTTTCAAACATTTTGTTCTCAATAATAAATCTTCAGAGTCAGTTTTATCCTTCAGTACCAAATTTTAAATGTGCTAAGAACACACTGTAACATGATGTTGTCTGTAGACCCTGCTGTGTTCTAAGCTGGCCACTCTCATTAGTGTGAGTGTACATGTTGATAAGCCCTGGGGGCCCCATTTATGTGACACCAAAGCACTCTGCATGACATCCCTCTGGTCAAGACTTTATTTACTCAGGCATTTTGGGTCCCTAGTGCTATTTCCTCTTTTTCTCTAGCATTTATTCACACTCGACTCTATGTTTTAGAAAGTGCACACAAGTCACTATTCCAGACATCCAAGGGACTTGAAGAGCTGGTCTAATGCCTGTGTTTAAGATAAAAAACAGAGGAATTTTGTTGCACCTATAAAAAGGATGACATTTTGCCTGGCCCTGAGCTGTTCTCTACAAAACTGAAGCTTTTGCAGCTCACGTCTCTTTGATTTGTGAGCTACAGAGTATCCTATCTTGCCCATTACTGAATCATAAAAGTTCTCTGCCTCTTCCCAGCTCATCTTATTTAAAATGAAAAAGAGAAACCATTTATCTTACAAAATCTGTTTTCTTTTCTTTTTTTTTTTTTATTTTGCGCATTGTTGGAATGGATTCTGTAAGGGTTCAGTGAATTCATGTAAATGGTAATTCGAAAAGAACATTGAGCTGGTGTCAAGTAAGATCACTTAGGTGGTGAGACTGGAGTGGGTGTCATGAGAATAGAGGAGATTGTAGCACTTTGTTTGCCATACCACCTTGTTAAAGACTAGAAACTTGTACTTATTACTTATTTTCATCTATAAAGTAGTAATATAGAGACACAGAGCACCACCAGGTCAGGGTCTGGCTTAACTACAAAATATTGATTGGTTCAGCAGAGAATGGGCTGGGTGTGAAGGACACTTCATCAGAAATACCTGTGCACATACCCTTCTCCTCGGTCAAGAAGGAGGCATGTGGAACCTGTCTTAACAACATCTGGAGGAGGGGCTGCTTTCTCAGCACAACTGTATCAGTTTAACTTAACCTTTCTGTGTAGCTTAATCCTTCCTGTACTTAACAAAGATGTGATCAGTATATTTTATATATCAGTCACTATCTTAGCTGCTGGAAATCAATAGCACAACCAGACCCCTTTTTTAAGAACCACTCAATTTACTTATAAACACAATAGTATGTCAAAGTGATAAGCACTATTTAAAATCTTACACTAGGAATAGTCCCATTTTCTTCTACAGATAAGAGGTAACATAACATCCTTTCATATGAAAAGAATATCAATGTGTCAAAAAAAACGGGAAAAATAAAAGTGTGTCAAACAGTTACTTTTCTTAAAATGGTATTTTCATAGATTTTATTATGTTTTACTTGTGAGCTTTATCAAATTTCTATTTTATTGATTTATTTTCTCATTGTCAAGTAAATATTTACTTCTATACACAATGCGTATTGTTGTTTTTAAGGAGGTTTCTTAAAAAAACTACAAAAATTTGAGACCCCTATAGCCTTGACCCAGCCCTGCTACAGGGCTGTGCCTGCGATGAGGTACACAAGTCAGGACACTGCACCAGGCACAGGAGAAGGGCTTACTACACGGCCACTATTATTATGATAGTTCTTCACTGGTTCTCTCATTGTCATTCTCTCCAGCTGTGGAAAGGTATTTTTCTGAAGAATCAAGGAAAATTACATACCTATTATTGCCCTTATTATGTCTATAAATTGTTTCAATGCATAACAGAACCAATTTTTTCAGGAATTCCATATTAAAATTAGTTTTCTATTTAATTTTGTCAAAAATGTATTGTCCCACATAAGAAGTATGAATCCTTTAAGAAAATAAGTCTGGGAACTGAGGCCATTTATACATCAAAAGTGCAGCCACTGACAGAGACAGAAACAAATATTCTACACAAATTTTGACAATTCCTTTCTCCACTTTGAAATGTCTTTTGGAATAGTGGGAAAAAATGAATGTGAAATGAACAGTTTTTCATACTGATAGAAAACACTCACAGGTGTTTAACGTCCTCCATAGCAAGATGTCCTTGATAGCAATTTCTTTCTCTTTTCTCTCCTGAGGAAGCTGGAGAACACGTCAGGGTCTCTCGGTGCTTGGAAAGAAAAAGCCATCCTTTTCATTGGCTTCAAATAGCCTAAGTAGGGGGAACAAACCCACTGCAGCTGAGTCAGAGGGAAGATAGCCATCTGTTAAAGATAAGCAGCCCTGGGTAGCTTTGAAACTGAGCCAGCCCAGAGATTGAGGACAGGCTTCCAGGAAGGACTTCTGACTTCAAGGTAATCACTTGGTGCTGGTTGATGAGGGAAAATGAAAGATTAGTGAGCCAAGCACTGACTGCTGTAGAAGCGTTTCTTTAGAAATATGCTTTAGAATTGGCCCCCTATCAAGGTGTTATTGTTCAGGTTAATGTTCATATGGCCTTATATTTTACACAGTTGTGGGAGACATTTGGGGCTGGATGAACCTGGGAAGTGGATGAGTGACAGAGTGGAATACGAGAGCGCTGCAGTGAGGAAAACTGGCTCCGGAGCCGCACTATCTGCGTGCAAGTCCTCACTGTTTTTCTCCAGGAACTTAGACAAGCTCCTGAACCTCTATAGACTCAGTTTCCTAAACTGAAGAAATTAAATTAATGATAGCATCTCCCCCATCAGATTGCTACTGACGGTCAAATGAGATAGTCTTTTTGAAGATATTAGCTTAATGTCTAGCAGGTAGTCAGGACTCCATAAAAGCCAATGCCTCATTAAACTTGAAATTACCTATTTCCAGTACCCTCTAGTACAATGTTCTTGGTTTCAAGGGAGTTTTATGTTTCTAGTTGTTTTTAGCAGCAGTTAATAGGAACTAAGAAACAGGGGTATGGACACAAGGAATAGACTGACATCTGTCATGGGGGCGGAGGGGGGAGGCTAAATGAACAAAGGTGAAGGGATTAGCCAAAGAGCATACAATTACATGCAGAACCTGTAGAAACTGACAACAGTATGGTAATTGCCCTAGGGAAAGGGGGATGGCGATGGGTGGAGGAGGGTGGGGAAGGGGAAGGGCAGGATGAGGTCATCTGTGATAGTGTCAACAATAACAATTTTTAAAAAGGGAAAAAAAACAATGACAACATCTCTCTACTAATTTAAGAGTACGTTTAAGAGTATGTTGTGCTGCCCTGGCTGGTGTAGCTCAGTGGACTGAGGGCGGGCCTGTGAACCAGAGGATCATGGTTCAGTTCACAGTCAGGGCACATGCCTGGGTTGCAGGTCAGTCCCCAGCAGGGGATGCATGAGGGGCAACCACACATTGATGTTTCTTTCCTTCTCTCCTTCCCTTCCCCTTTAAAGATAAATAAATAAAATCTTTAAAAAAAAGAGTATGTTGTGCCCAGGAAAAATCAGAACAGTTCCTAGAGACTTTTGACTTCAAGGTAATCACTTGGTGCTGGTTGATGAGGGAAAAATGAAAGATTAGTGAGCAAAGCACTGACTCCCAACCTATGAACCCTCCCAAAAATTTAATCTCTGATTTTGTTACTAGGCAGCTGTCCAGAAGCAACAGACACACCTCTTCCAAATCAATGCAGGCTCTATCTCAAAATCAGATGCAAAGTGAAGATAGTAATATATCATAAATATGCACACTTGAAACCTAAATAATCTTATCGACCAATGTATTTTGGATGATAAATAAATTTTAAACAAAAACAGACATAGCCAAGCAAATAAACTTATTTCTTTCAGCCCAATTGTAAATAAGAATTATAAATTGTCAGATTCTTATGAGGTAGCTCATTGGGCCTTGAACTTTTAATTATCTGTTCTCCATGGTACAAGAAGGAAATATGTAGAATTTGGCAGCAAACGCCAGGCAACACATGTAAGACTGTGTAATATTTTGTTGGATGAAGCAATCTGGAAATGGCTGGGGTTTCAATATATATACTATTCAAGGGAAGTACCCAAAGAATATTCACCAAGTCACCATGAACAGTGAACTGGTGAATGCTGAATCCTTGTTCCAAGGGAAAAATGTGGGGTTAGGTTCGTGTAAGCCTCTAGCCATAACATATTTATAAGACAATACATATCCCTGTTCTATGTGCATTTCTTTTTACAGACACATTAATTATGATATATTGTTGTTTCATTAACATTGAACTTACAGCCGATAGCACTATAACTCATTTCTGAACAAAATGTATCTAATGCACATGTTTCTATAAGATACATCACAACCTTCTTGTACTAAGGAACACTAGACAGCACTTCAGCACTGCAGTTAGGAGCCATTTCAAGGAGCAAAATTACCCACAAAAGCACAAAAATTCAGAAAACACAGCAGTAAATACATGGCAAAAAGGACAGTTGATTACAGCGTTCAAATCAAAACAAGAAGGCAGAGCATCATCTTTTACAACCTCTACCATGAAGGCATACATTGGCTGACTCAGATTTTTCACTGCTCTGAGAATGTCGATGAATGACCAAGAAAGCACTACCCATACTCACTTTGGTGTTACGGGTACATTTTAACTTGTAAGCAAATTTGCAAAAATGCAACATCAGAAGAAGAAGGATCAGCTGTGTTTATACATTATCTGGAAGAAATATTTTGAAGTTGTATATTCAGTATGATTCCAATTTTATAATAAGAGATAGAACTTTCTTTAAATTGTATGCTATGGAATACTACACAGCAAAAAAAATGAACTAACTTTTGGGACCGCATGAATGGAACTGGAGACTATTATGCTAAGTGAAATAAGCCAGTCAGTGAAAGATAAATACCATATGATCTCATTTAAAAGAGGACAAAACAAACTAATAAGCAAAATAGAACCAGAGGCATAGAAATGTGGAACAGACTGACAGCTGTAAGAGGGGAAGGAGAGGTGGGGACTGATTGAAAGAGGGTGAAGGGATTAGTCAAAGAACATATATGAATGACCCATGGCCATAGTCAACGGTGTGGGGATTGACTATGGAAGTAGGGGGTGGGCTGGGTGGAGGGCAGCCAAGGAAGCAACAGTGCGACAACTGTAATAGCATAAATAATAAAATATTAAACAAACAAACAAACAAATAAATAAATAGTATGCTGTCATTTTGTTTTTAAAATAGTCAAAATTGAAAAAAATGATATCAGAAAAAGAAAATGGCCTGGGTTTTCTGGTTGTAAATTCAAAGTGTTGCATAATAAAAAAAATGTAGAAATGACTTCAGGTAAATACACAGCACCCCAGTGTACTGTTCATGAGTAAGGCAATACTATCAAAGGCATTTAGGGATCACCAGCATCTGAGAACAATTAGAAAAGGAAGTTAAATCTTGCCTGAAATTATAAAGCAAGGCAATGTATCAATATAGTACATTTCATAAAGTTAAATAAGGCTCAAGTGTAATAGATGTCATCTGCATTCAACAAAGGTAAAATTTAATCATCAAAATTTTCCAGGATTATCTGGTCAAATTACCCACCAGAGTCCAGCATATGGAGCTTTATGGGGGAAAAAGTGAAGGGCTACATTTTACAGTGAGCCCCATTTCAGAGTCACAGTGAGTTTCTATCTTCCAGGCAGAAACACTTAGAAAGAGCTATAATTTGAATGCCAGTGTGTCTTTCCAACCAAAAAGGCTATACTTTTGCAGAATAAATTTAAATGAAGCAACATTTTTTCTTAAACCCCTTGAGTTCCCCACATTCCCACCCCCATGGATGATACTATGGCTTCCTTTTAAAGCCCATGTTAATGACAAACACTGTAATCTTGAGTCTGCAAGCTAAACTTCACTCCGTACCACATCCGTCCTGATCAAGGCAGAAAATATACTCCTAGTCTCACAGGTGTAGGGTTTAGGAATTGATTTGATACTTTTTAGTACAGTAATTGGGGTATTCTACCTCAATTTCTGCCTGGAACAGTTTCTTCCTAGTTCCAGATCCTTGCTCAGATCTCAGATGTCTGATATCTGCATTGTTCATACCTGACACAGATTCCTGAGGGCTGTGCCCTTTAGAGCTAGCCGCTGCATATGATGCTGCCACTCGGCTGACATTGCTGATGCTTCAAGAGACCTAATGTCCCTCCCATTGCCCAATTCAAAGTTGCATAAAACACAAAGCTGATCTGACTCATCTTTAAGTAATAATTGGGATTCCCCTGACTGGTGTGGCTCAGTGGATTGGGCATCATCGCGCAAACTGAAAGGTTACCAGTTCAATTCCTGGTCTGGTCACATGCCTGGGTTGCAAGCCAGGTCTCCACAGTTGGAGGCATGCAAGAGGCAACCAATAGATGTTTCTCTCATGCATCATTGATGTTTTGTTCCCTCTCTTTCTTCAATACCCCTCTCTTTAAAAAATAAATAAATAAAAGCTTTAAAATGATAATAATCCTAATAATAATTCAGGCTGGTGCTTCCATTACTCAGGGGCCAGCCCAACAGTATCTTCAGCTCCCCATTCACATGCCCCTCTCTATAATTCTGCCTGACTCTCTATTCCTGCCTTTCCAACGTTATAATCAAATTCTGCCTCACCCTGCAAACATTTTGAGAGGGGATGATAAGGTGCTATTTCAGGGACTGAGTAGAGACCAGCTATAAGAAACAGAATAAGGTAGAAAATAGATAGGGGGAGGGCAAGAATAGTATGGGAAATATAGAATCCAAAGAACTTGAGACACATGGTCATAAACTAAAGGGGGGGAATGGTAGGGGTGGGGGTGCAGGGTGGAGGGGAATGAAGAGGTGAATAGAACAACTGTAATGGCATAATCAATAAAATAAAAATTAAAAAAAAAAGAAACAGAATAAGGCAGTAGATCTGTGAAATACATTGTCTCCATAAACTGGTAGAGATATTTCATTCACTTGTTCCAAATATATGATATAAGAGTAGTCACATTTACCCTCCTACCTGGGATACTTAAAGTCTTTATTTAGTGTCTTCAATGGAAAGATAATAAGTTCCTTCAAATAAAAAGTGTTTGGTAAGTTGAAAGGCTTAATTTTATTATAAAGACAGGTAAATTAGTAAATCCTTTTTAACTAAAAGTCAAAGAATTGCTTTATAATAAATTATTTATTAAATTAATATTTTAGACACTGGTGTCTGTATCTTTAATATTCATTTTACTATTCTGAAAAAAGACAAAATTTGTATAACTTATAACAACAAATAATTACATTTAAAAAAGGACTGTCTTCAAATTTTACTACATTTCTTTTATATACCCACATGTTTCTTAGGAAACATATGAGCATATACACAGAATAAAATAATAATGAATGAAATTTAGTTCTCAATTTAATTAATAAAATAATCTATCTTTTTGGAGGGCCTCCATTTTCTCTTTGTTTTAAACTAAAAGAAGTCATTTTCCTAATAAAAACAAAGTTACATATTGGCAAATTCCAAAACATTAAATTTACTTGGCTTTTAATATGTTAATAGGGTTTACCAATGCTTACATTAAATTTAATAAAAGTGTCTACTTCCATTTTATATTGCTTTTCTATGCTTTAGGTATATCAATTTTCTTTAATCAGGCAAAGATCCGAATTGCCACTTGAAACCCCAAACTTCCACAACCAAATATGTCTAGCATGAAGACATTTGTATCCCAAAGATTTGCTGCTTCTATTTGACAAGTTTAAGCATCAACGGTGTTCAGATTTATGTTATCCTGCAGAGTTCGAGAGCCTGATCTTAAAAAAAAAAAGACTAAAAGTAAAGTACAAAGAACATTAACCACTGAGGAAAGGAGAGCTTTTTAAATAGTAGGACTATTGACTGAAACACTTTGGATAGAAGTGTTTGGGTAGAAAATAACATTTTACCAAGATGCTGTGATATTTTGTGCTAATATTTCACACCTAAGGTGTTGTTTTCTTCATGCAGAGGAAGCAATCGGTTGGAAAATAGACAACACAAGCTAACACACTTTTTAAAATCTTAAGGCTTAAGCTAATTTGCTTTATGGTGATTAATGCTTTAATCAAGATTCTTGGGTTTGAAAATTAATCATTTCATCAACTGAATATGGAATATATGTGGATGAAAAAATTACTATAAATCAAAAGGAGAGACATTGGAATATTCAGACATTCCAAAATTATTATTTTTTAAACAAATCTTTGTCTACCTTCCCCTTAGAATCTTTCCTGACAGAGCTCCAATCCACTATTTATTCGCTGCAGTGCTCTGAGTAAATGTTTGACCTCTCCAGTTTTTTTGTCTTCATCATCTTAAAAGCAATATTAGAATTTATGAATTGACTCCTCTTACTGGCAGCAGCGACAGTCATTCACAAAGGGTCATGGGCACAGGGAGGTAAACCCACTGGAGCCATTATTATAACAATCTGTCACTTTGCTGCAAAGAATCACAGGGAGAGAGATTGAGTCCAGTGCTTTCTTGCAATCAAACTCCACCCAAAGGTGATGGAAAGGGGAAGGAGGCAACAGATATATATGTGTTCTAATCTTCTATGAGCAAAATTCTTTTATATGAACCAAATTTTCAGAGCAGGGACATAAGTTAAATAGGTTGAGGTTAAAGTCAGGAATACAGATAGAGCTTGGGGCCAATATAATATCAGAGTTTTGGGAAAGAAACCACCTCACAGAAGACCCACACACATAAACCAAAATAGAGCCGCTGTAGCAAAATCAAACCAGCGAAATGGGACAAGTTCAGCTTGCCAGAGGGTAGTGGTTCCTGTATAGTGTCGAAGTTCCCCAGTGGTTCACATGTGCCCTCAGGAAGAATACAATACAAGAATACTTAAGGTAGCTCCTACGGCCCTCTAATAAAAACATTCGTGAAGAGTTGCTGAGGTGTGCGTGTGGAGGGGCTGAGGAAGGCAGGGGGGAAGGCTGAAGGGGGTGGAAGTAAGGACCTTTAGGCAAGGATTTCAGGTTAGACAATTTCAGTCTGAGGTATCTGCATACCAACAAGAAAAAAGCAGGCTCTCATTCATAAAGACGACCACCATCCTGCTGGGAAATAACAGCTCTGTGTTCACAGCATCTAGACTGAAGTGCTGGGAATCACCAGGGCAACAAGAATTCCAATGAGTGGGTAGGAACCTCATGATTGGGTCACAAGTCCTCTCTTTTCAACTGCCTCCTGGCCACAGTGTGTTCCTAGCCTGCCCCTCAAACAGGCTTCCAGAAGAACTGGGGAAGAGAGGGAAGATGGGAAAGTCTACCCACATGTCTGAAAGTTAAATGTCAAATTAAAATGAGATAAATCTTCCAAGTGGGAATAAGTGTAGCCTCCTCTTGAACCATTCTCATTTTCTAGTAACATATAGGTTTTACAAAGAAGGGCAAATTGGTTATAAGAAAATAAAGAATCTATTTTACTTTTGTACTTCTAAATGTAATATCTAAAATTAACATAACCTTGTTACACTACTCTTCCAGTGTGGTGATAACAACTAAGTGAAAGGAATTAACAATTAAGTAAAACACGTGAAGTGTCTAGCTCAGTGCCTGTGATTTACAAGCCATCCAAGACATGGTAGCTTCTGTCATGTCAGACGGCTCCCAGGCCTCCTTGCTCAGACCCCCTTGCACCTAAGAATTCACCCCTCTGACCGGCAGTGTGATGGTGGTTACATAGCTGCAGTGTGGGTGCCACATGTCACTTTGGGAATTATATGGTGAAATGACCTGCCTGCCCCAAAATTATGATAGGCCCGTTATGAAAGAGCCTGTTGACTATTAAACAGGTCATTAAATGCCATTTAAAAAAACATATAAGTTATTGATACTGAACTATCAATATAAAACTATAAACTCTCGTATGTTAAACTCTCACACAGAACTTCCCAGGACCAGAAAAAAAGATCACCCTGAGCAGACTACCAATCACCTTTAGCACTGCCATGGGCACACCTGCCAAGTGATGGAAGGAGACTTGGGAAATCATGCTATGCTAAACAAATATCTCACTAATACTGATGCACTTGGTGTGCAACACAGCTGTAATTTTTATATCATACAAACTGCAATTTTGCTAATATCACTGTGACAGTGTTCACATTCAACAACACAGCTATGTTTCACACCAAACCAGGAGGCAGGAATATTCATCAGTAGAATATTCACCATGGAGGGAATGAAACAGGCCTCAAACCTGTCCCACAGGCTGGTTACTGCCTCCTCTGTGTCCCCCCAGGATTCATAAGGGAATGCTGACAGACCTGCCACCTTGGGGGACCATGGCCCCAGAACAGATGACTCTGTAATGCTCCTCTGGAGGATGTGTGGGGAAGCACATTAGATAAATCTGCTGTTTAAAAGTATTGACATGACTTTTGTGACTTTTTTATTGAAATAAGAAGAGTATTATTTGAGTATAACTGAGGTTTTGTATCTATAATTTGTTTTACACAACTGAATAACCGCTGATTGACTTTGTTATTTAAAGTATGCTTTTGAAAGGAATGGTTTAAATGTTTGAACAATTTAAAATGTCAAAATGATGGCTTCTTCCTGTGACCCACTTCCTATAACACTCAAAAAGCCTGCACAGACGAGCCACTGCAGCTCCAACAAAACAGGGCAGTGCCCTTAAGTGGATCTCTAAGCATTTGTCAAAATTAAAATTTATTCTGGAACAAACAGCGATGTTCTCTGGTCCCCACTGTGTGAATCCAGTGACCAAAGTGAATTGCTGGAAACCACTCTGCCCAGTTTCAGGAGTTGTAACTGCCCCATGGATAAGACTGAGTGAGCAACCTCGGACTGTGAGCCCCTAAAGAGACAAAGCTTATCTCCGTGGCAGCAGCGCTGCTTCTGCTTCATCCCCTGCCCCCAACATTTGGTCAGTTAGTCAGTGACGGGTAAGACCCCTCAGAGGAGGGGCAACCTAAGCCATAAAGGATCACTTGGGAGGCCCTCAAGAAAGGACTTGGGGGGCTGCAGTAAAGAGGGGGTGATGGACCCTCGCCCCCGCTATTCTGACATAGCCCGAGTCCTCATTTCTGTGTGGGAGAGGCACTTCCTGGCTCTAATCCACTTAAGCCTGAAAACTTGTGATGGGGAAGGCAGTGCAGCTCTCTGCCAGCTAGAGCAGGATCCAGGGTGATGGGGCATAAGAAAGAATTCCTAAAAGTCCTGTGAAGCCTGCTTTACTAAGAGTGCTTTCATTCATATGTTAAGGGTCCAAGCAGGATGAGTATGTCTCCCAAAGTTTCTACAATCCCCTTACCTAACAGACACTGACTTAGACTAAGCCCTCAAATTTTTTTGAAATGTTATCTATTGTTTGATCCTCGCCACCTGACATTGACTGATGAGCTTTACCTGTATTCCTGTGTGTTCTGAACCTAATAAAAGTCATTGAAGAAGAGGTTCTTGGTCCTTTTCCTGTGAGAGATTGACCACCTTTCCTCCCCAAGCAGATCATGTCTTGGTCATTTTATTTTCATCCGTGGCAGATGGGGGGACTTGTGGGCAAAGTTTCCCCCACAGTGAATTCTGCCTGGTGGCCACCAATGTCGTACAGAAAACCTCCCACTACAGTTTCGAAGCATGCCCAACCTTCTGGAAGTCCTGTAACTATTCATTTGGCTTTTCAAATATCTGAACCATAGGGACGAGCTGCCCCTGTAAGGTAGACCCAATATTTAATCAACAGGAAGTTATGTTCTCCTCCCTATTAACGAGTACAGTATAATTAATGTGAGATGTGTTCTGTAGCAGATCAGTTGGTTGTCCAGTAGGGTTCCCATTGTCTTCCTCGTCACTGACATAACCCTGATTGTTTTAAGCCAATCAATCAGGGCATTTCCCTGATGATTATTATCAACCTAGGATGGGGTAAAATTTTAGGTAGTTCCTGTCAAGCTGAGTAAAGGGATTTACACTGAATGTTTGCAAAAAATAACACTTTAGAAATGCAAATTTTCAGTCCTACTTGACCTACTCTGATGGTTGGTTTAATATGTCAGCTTGGCTTGGCCATAGTTCCTAGATACTTGGTCAAACATGAGCTCAGATTTGCTGTGAAGGTATTTATAAAGATGCAATCAACATTCAAATTAGTAAACTTTAACTAAAACCTTCAGAATAGGGCTGAGCCTCATCCAATGAGTCGAACCCCTAGAGGAAAAAACTGACATCCTCTTGAGAAAGAAGGAGTATGCCTCCAATCCACCTTCAGACTTGAGCTGCCACATCAGTTTCCTGGGTCTCCAGCTGGCCCACCTGTACGGCAGACTTCAGATTTCTCAGCTGCCACAGTTTTATGAACCAGTTCCTTAAACTAAATCTCTCTCTCTTTCTCATACTGTCATGTGTGTATACATAGACACATATATACACACACACATATATACATATACACACTTCAGTCACTTGTACATATATATACACACATATACACAGAGAGAGTGAGAAAGAAAGGGAGAGAGATTTTAAGGAATTGGTGAATACATATACACACATTTTATCGGTCTATCTATTTGGAGAAACCCAATTAATAAGCCTACTAAAATGAAAACTAGAGGTAAAGCCCCAAAATCTGTGTTTTAATAATACTTCTAGTTAATTCTAATGCACCTAAACTTTCAGCTCTACTGTACTGTAGCATCTTAATCATATCATACTGGCAATTTAATGGAGGAAGTTTAAAATTATATCGTGGTGGGTTTTGATTTTTATCAATTTAACTAGTATAAAACTGTGTTTCCCGGAATTCCATTTCTTGCACAGGCAGTTACAGGTTAGTGTGAGCCACAGCGCCGAATTTCATGGCATGTGGAAGGTGGAAGGTGGAAGGTGGAAGTGGAGCGGCAGTGTCTCGCTCTGCCAATTCCCAAGTCCAGAGAAGAGCATGAGGCTTTTCTGAAGCTCATACAACTTGTGACTTACCTGCCGCATCAGCTGTGTGACATGAGCAGCAGCCAGACCCATCCAAACTCTCGTTCTTCTTCCTGGCTTTTCTGCAGCTGCACTGTGAAGGGGGTGCTGGTTTTCCCTAGAAACCACTCCATCACTGAAATTGAAGACACAGAGTACTGAGAAACTGAAGCGGGTTCCAGTCAATACTCAAGGCTTTCTGTTCATCCTCAGAGGTCTCAGTGTTTCCTCATCTGTTCCACTTTGCACCCTTCTTCCTCTTGCAGAAACAAACATACTAGCTTCACCAAGACTGGTTAATCAGCTCCCACAGATGTGCAATGTCAAATCCCTAAAAATAAATCTCTTAGTATGTCTCCCCAGAAGTTTTGCTTCTCTGATCATATTTGATACATAAACAGAATCAGTTACCATTGTAGAAAGCATTTTGTTAAAACTAAAGTCAGAAAGATGAGGAGAATGTGGAGTGTTTTTCCTTTTAATAAATACACACCCTACTACCAATCCTGG
The DNA here is from genome assembly GCF_021234435.1 of Artibeus jamaicensis. Lineage (NCBI taxonomy): Eukaryota > Metazoa > Chordata > Mammalia > Chiroptera > Phyllostomidae > Artibeus > Artibeus jamaicensis. The sequence continues at coordinate 49,919,025 of NW_026522030.1, forward strand.
CTAATGCAGTCTACGTGCTACCCTCAAATGTCTGCAGTATTATCTTTTGTCTTCCCTAAAGTTTCTCTCCTGCCCTCTTTTTTTTTTATGTTTAGATATGTTGTCTCCTACCTCACTCCTTTTCTTTCCCTAGACGTCAGGCCATTGCTCCTTGTCCTACCAACTTCAGAGACTATTAATAAATAACTCTTCCCCTTCGGTTTGCTGTTCGTGCCCAGGAAGGTACAAAACCTCCAGTGATCACATCTCCTTGGAGCAAACTATTCCCTAAATAACATTAATTAGTTTCAAAATTTTCTTCTGCTCTCTTATCATCTGATCTTCATTTATTTTTGTTGTCTTTCTTCTCATTTGTGCCAGATTTTATTTGTATGAAAGCATTACATGGGGACCACAGAGAAGACCCCCAAAACAGAGGCTTAAACATCAATGAGTTTTAAAATTGGTTTACATCCATCTTCAATAACAATTTCAAATGACCTTGATTTTTAATTGTCCATGGAACACTTCCATTTCACCTAAAATGGAGATGTGTTAAATTTTTATTTCTAATGCATTATCTGAGTAATCATCTAAGATGATAGTGAATGCCTTAACATTTTGCTTAGAAGTACCTGCAATATTCCTTTCACAGAATTTGCTAGAGTAAAAAGAGGTTTTATATTATTTTATTATGTGTGAAATCTGAAGAACAAAATAAAAACAAACAAAACATTATCAGGTTTATAGATGCAGAGAACAGATTGATGCTTGAAAGAGGAGGTTGTTGGGGGGATGGTTGAAAGCTGTGAAGGGATTAAGAGGCACAAATTGGTTGTTACAGAATAGTCATGAGAATGTAAAGTACAGCATAGGGAACACAGTCAATAATATTGTAATAACTATGTATGGTGCCAGGTGGGCACCTGAACTTTCAGGGGGAACACTTGGTAAGGTATGTGGCTGTCTAACCACTATACTGCACAACTGAAACTAAAACCACAGAGTAGTAAATGTAAACTGACAACTAAAAAAGAATTTTAAAAAATTAAAAAGAGGATTTGCTTATTTGACATGAGTAAGTCAACTATAATGAGATTCATTTATAATATTTGGTCATTATCACATGTCTGTAAATTAACTGCCTGGTACTACTATTGCATCATTCTCAGAAGCTCTACTTTTTTCCTACATTTTGTAACCAGTTATTGGTGGTATTGGTAAACAATCTCTTCTGTTACATCCTGTTCTGAAATATCATTAACCCGCAAATTACAGTATAACAGTATAAGATTAAAAAAATCGAATTTTTTACCAAATGATTAAGAGAATCTATTTCAGTAACTCAGGGGTGCATTAAACTCCTTAAATGTGACCCATTCAGTTTTTAATGCTTAATGTAATCAAATCAGATTCCTATTTGATAATACAGGATAGAATATAAAAGAAAGGTTAAAGAACAAGTTTATTCATTCTAAATAATAGGAAGAAGTAGATATTTCAGTTATGCTAATGATCCCATTGCTATACTTGTAAGACAGTTAATCTGAAGCAGGCAGAAAAACCTTGGTAAACAGTGGATTTAGTATTGATTCATAGACCTGAATTAGAGATTTTAATCTCTTAATGAGAATGAAGGTGATTTTAAAAGTCAGTGTGGTTTGCCTTATAATTTGTTTCAATCTAAAACCCATAAAATCTCACCCACCCTTTGCCACACTGGTCATTTTGATAGTAGAGATACATCTCATGTTGTGTGAGCATGTACATATACATACAGAAATCCTTCCAAGAAATGCTTTAACTATCATTATAATTCCCTTCTACAACTTAATTTATTTAGGACCCAATTTAATGTCTTTTAGGACTCTGACTTGTGAGCTCACATAAATGAATTCTGGATTCTGATTAGTTTACTTTTATCTCCATAGAGTTTATTCATCCTATTTTGCAAGACGCTTTGTTTTTACACTGTACATAGTAATATAGAAACAAATATATGCAGAAAACCATCTTTAAATCCTCAGTAAAATCAGGAAGACAGAAATGGTGTGTCAAGGTCTTGGACTGTCATTAGGCAGTGCTTAATAACCTCAAGGACACAGGCTCCTCAAAGAATACAAATTACTATGGGTAAGAAAAAGCTGATGTAGATTAATGGCCTAAACAAGCAACATTTCATATTCTTAAAATAAAAAATTGTAATTGCAGTGAGAGGAAATAGTACAAAATACTTGTATTAAATATTTTTTCTATTAGTATTCTTTACTAAAATGTGCTAATTGATTTAAAAATAGGTAGATTTACTGAGCTTTCTACTATTTTCCCCATTACTACCTGAGGGTCTGGAATTGTGCTGTAGGTCAGAGAAATTCAGAAAAATAGAGGGGATGGTTACCTTATACAGTACAAGTTCTGAAATAAGACTTTCTTAATTGTTTTGGAATTTCACATGCATCATTAAATCTGAGGACAGTAAGCGACAGATACCTTTATTTTCTAAAGAAAAGCATTAGACATACTCTTGAAAAATTTACTAAAAGCTAGCCAATCTGCTCTATCAACTGGCTTCTTCCTTCATTCAATATTACACAAGGTTAGAGATTCACTGAAGGAATCTTCTTTTGACAGGATTGATAGCACTTAAGCCTGCCTTCTTTTTCCCTTACCTCTCCAAGTGAGGCATAGAAAGAACACAGAGTTCTAAAGAAGACAGATTGGAATCTTATGCCCCAGAAGAATATTTGGAGGGAAATTTGTCAGCCTGCCCTTCGCTGCCACAGGAGCACAGTGAAAGCTTTCACTATGTCCTCTGCAACGTTCCCTCTTCTGGAGAAGTCTCAAAGCAAGAAGCAGGCTGGGGTAGCCTGCAAGGGCAGGATGAATAGAGAGGAAAAGAGCGAGAGTTGTATTCAAAGAAGCAGGGGTAACTATTTCTTTGGTGAATTTCCCTTTCACCAAAGTCTCCAGACTCCAGTGATATTGAAAATATCCCAGAAGAATAGGCTGCCTGGTGGGTGAAGCCACACTACCATCAGAAAATGAGATGCTGCAGCCAGGAAGGGAGTAGAGTAAGTGGCACATAGGAATCAGCATGCTGGTTTTGCTAGAACAAGGCAAGGAAAGGTGTAACTTTTAACACTAGTCATAAACGTCTTCTTTGCCTGACCCTGGCCATGAGGATGGAGAGGCTAGGACTTGCATAAGAATAGTAGATGGGAAGATCAGAGAGATAAATGACAATAATGAAATCAAACCCAGCTCCCTTTTTCTTTCACTGGCCCTCTATCTCACATTGGGCACAATATGGAAAGGATGGAGGAAAAGATGTGGGTTGGATCTGAGATGGAAGTTTGATTAAGTTGGCCCAGATGCTCTGGAACTAGATTGAGAGATAAAAGCCACCACACCAAAGGTGTCATGTGCCTCAAAAGCCATCTATTGAAATGAAGAAAGGATCACTGCACCTGGTGTTAGTGATAAGGAAAAAACAAACAAGGGGGTTTTCTGATTTTGCTCTACCAAGTTCAGCTCATACCAAAATAATAATAATAATAATAATAATAACTTAAGTACCACAAAAGTTCAACAGTGCTCAAGAAGATGCTACTTCAAAGAAAACAATGGCCTTTAGACCAGTGGAGGTATCTAGAAATACACGAAGGAAATCTGAGCATTTGCCTTCACCATAATTCAATGATGTACACATGAACGAACACACAGCTTTTTGACAAGGAATAAAAATATGTGTAGAAAAATAGTGATTTGATCATGGACGCTAGTTCCACCATTTTCTCACTTCCCAGACATTTGTGTTTTCTGTGTGAATACTGAGGTGATTTTTGTAGAAATCTGCATTATACTTTTTGTTAGTATTCTGACTCACAAATAACTACTAACATTCCTGAGAAGACAGACAATTAGAATGCACTGGAAGAGGAATGGGGAAAAACAGAAGTCTGAGGAGCCTAGTGTAGATCTTAGATTTTCTTGGTAAAAATATAGTAAAATGTTTAAGTTAAGGGTTTTGATAGAGAAAATATGAAGATTACAGAATATAAGACTATTGGTTCATGAAAGAATACACTCATTCATTCTTTCATTAAAAAATACACTGAGTTTGTAGTATGTGCAAAATTCTATATTTATTAAAAAGACAACACTTTTATTATAATAATCTTATAATTTTGGAAAAAAACATAGTATACATAAGTAAACAGCCACTGACAACACAGATAAACACAATATGTAAACATGCACATGTGTGCACATACACCTACATGGTAAGGCGACTCTTCTCAACATATGTGGCTTTCTAATAATCCAGAGAAACCAGGGTGATAAATGAGTGCTATATGAAGATAATCTTTAAAATGAATCTTGAAAGATGACTGGAAATCATCCAGGTAGGTAAGTAAGACAGCTGAGACACTTCAAGGTAAGGCAAGAGAAAAACATACTGAAAAACAGAGACTTTGGAAGGAATGAAAAATAAATGTCAATAGTTCACTCAGTTTAGCTGACACATGAGAACATTCAAGGGGGGGGGCAGCAAATGTAAATGGAGGGAAAGATCAAGATGCGTGATCTTGTAAACTCAGTGTGTGCTTTGAGCTAGTGACAGAGGAACAGTGGGTGGAGCTAAACCACAGAACTCTGTTCATGTTTTACATATATGTTAACTTCCATGTAATACTATAGTTGAAGTAATCCATAACTAAATTTAAAAAATCAGGATTCATGTATCTTAAAAAATAATAGAAGGCATACAAATAGACAAAAAGCACCAATAGTACAAAAAATACCAAGAGAAGATAATTGTCACAACTATAAAGGACTTTAAATATTGTCAATCTTCCTCAAAAATTTCCTTCCATGGTTTCTAGATTTCTGTTTCCTATTCTTACCCCAAATTTTCTTTTAACATTCTCTTTCTCTTACAACTTTTCCCAAACCTGCACAGTAAATATTCACTAATGACTTTATTTTTTCATTAAACACTTTTGAGTGCCAGAAAATATAAAAATTAATCAGAATGCCCCGGCTCATAAGAAACCCCCAGTCAAATATACAGGGAACAACTATGGAGATCAGATAACTTACAATGCTATATGCTAAAGGCTGTGTCAGTCTCACGAATAAACTTTTTGATTCCTAGAAAATGAAACAACTGACTTAAAAGAAAAAGCATGGTCTCTGGATTAGGTGACACACATAATAAAATCACATCTCAGCCATTTTCTACCTATGTCCCTTGCTTTTTTTCAATTACTAGTTTATCTGCACCTCAATTTTCTCTCATATACGGTAAGAAATAACAAAAGCACTTGCCTCATTGCCTCACAGTGGAGACTGAATATCACTGAGGATGCTAAGTGCTCAGCAGTGTGACTGCCTTGGACAAACCTGAGTAAGTAACAGTGACTGTGATCATAAGGGACAGAAGAAGGAGCAAGGGGAGAAGAAATCAAAGAATAAAGGAATATTTCAAAAAGAAGATAAAATTTATGCTATGTCTCAATCAATTAATAGATGTTCCCCAGCTGAATGAGGTGGGAAAGGCATTCCCTGGCAGATCTGTAGTGTCCCAGAGTTGTCTCTTCAGGTTACCATATTCATTTCTTTAAGAAATAACATCTACTGACTTCCGCCAAGATGGAGGCGTAGGTGGAAGCACTGTGCCTTCTCACACAACCAAGTTTGGAAACAACAAAGTTTTAGTAACAAAAACACAGCCAAACCACAGAAAATTGAACTATACAGAAGTCCAACAACAACAAACCCTTCAGCCAAACCGGTAAGAGGAGCACAGCCAGCAGCAGAGTGCGGTCAGGAAGGAAAGATCCACCAGACCGACCTGGGTGCGCAACCCAGGTGCGCCAGCAGCCGTGGGCGGATCCCAGGTGTGGAGTAGTGGGCAGACCCACTGAGGGAGCAAGGCGGTGGACTCACTGAGGGCTGACCACGGTCACACATTCACGTGCAGATAAACCAATGAAGGAGCTAGCAGTGAGACAGACCGTGCAGGTCCCAGTGACGGGAAGCAGCAGAGGGGACTGCTATTGTCCCTCTGACCCTGCCCCCACATACAGCATCACAAACCAGCAACCTGTGTGGCCCCGCCCTGGTGAGCACCTAAGGCTCCGCTCCTCATACCTAACGGGCACAAACAGATCAAAACAGGGCTCAAGAACAACTCAGAGCCCCAGAGCCGACAAATCTAAGTGACGAAGAAATAGCTAAACTTTCAGATGCACAGTTCAAAACACTGGTGATCAGGATGCTCACAGAACTGGTTGATTTTAGTCACAAATTAGAGAAACATATGAAGGCTAAATTAATGGAAATGAATGGAAATGCACAGGAAATCAACAGTAATGGAAAGGAAACTGGGACTCAAATCAAAGGAGTGGACCAGAAGGAGGAAAAAAAATGACCGAACAGAAAAGAATGAAGAAACAAGAATTCAAAAAAATGAGAAGAGGCTTAGGAAGCTCCAGGACATCTTTAAACATTCCAACATCCAAATTATAGGGGTACCAGAAGGGGAAGAGGAACAGCCACGACTGGAAACCTTATTTGAACAAATAATAAAAGAGAATTTCCCCAATCTGGCAAAGGAAATAGACTTCCAGGAAATTCAGGAAGCTCAGAGAGTACCAAAGAAGTTGGACCCACCAAGAAGGAATACACCAAGGCACATCATCATTACATTACCCAAGATTAAAATAAAGGAGAGAATTCTAGAAGCAACAAGAGATAAGGGGACAGTCACCTACAAAGGAGTTCCCATCAGACTGTCAGCTGATTTCTCAAAAGAGACCTTATAGGCAAGAAGGGGCTGGAAAGAACTATTCCAAATCATGAAGTGCAAGGACCTACATCCAAGATTGATCTATCCAGCAAAGCTTTCATTTAGAATGGAAAGACAGATAAAGTGCTTCTCAGATAAGATCAAATTCAAGGAGTTCATCATCACCAAGCCCTTATTATATGAAATATTAAAGGGACTTACCTAAGAAAAAGATAAAAAAGATGAACAGTGAAAGGACAGCAAACTCACAGTTATTAAGAACCACACCTAAAACAAAAGCAAACTAAGAGGACAGCTAGATCAGGAGCAGAACCATAGAAATGAAGATCACATGGAGGGTTAGCAACAGGGGAGTGGGAAAAGGAGAGGGGGGAGAAGGTACAGAGAATAAGTAGCATAGACGGTAGGTAGAAAACAGATAGGGGGAGGGCAAGAATAGTATGGGAAATATAGAATCTAAAGAACTTGAGACACGTGGTCATAAACTAAAGGGGGGCATGGTGGGGGAGCGGGTGTGCAGGGTGGAGGGGAATGAAGGGGGAAATAGAACTGTAATGGCATAATCAATAAAATATATTTTTTTAAAAATGAAATAACATCTACTACTATCGTGGCTTAAACTTTCAACTAGGCTAATGCTTCCCAAGGTGACAAAATTGTATTTCTATTGAACTTCCTTTCTACTGGAACTCACTATTTTGACCTCCTTATCACCACCACAAACTCCAACACATTAAAGGTAAACTCAGTTTTTGCCCATGTGTCCTTCATTTATCTTCCTTAATGACCCCTCCCCTATTTTCCTCCATTGAGGGTAGGTTCAAGAGTGAGAGGCTGGGATGGGTAGGGAAAAAATGGAGACAACTGTACTTGAATAATCAAAAAAGTAAACTCAATCTTTCTCTGTTCCCACATTATTTCTCCTCTTCCTAAATTCTCTTAGAGAATACAGAAATTTCAGAGCCATCAAAAACACCTCCTCCATTTGCCCCTCTTTCTTCTCCATTTGAATCATCACTAGTCTCATTTGATTCTACACTAAATTTATCTTCCAAATCTGACTCCACCTCTCCAAATTCATTCATCTTCTCTTTCCTAAACTTCTGAAATAGTTTACTCCTATACTCCTATATCCAATGTTTCCTTTATTCAGCAATTGGCCAATCATGTTTATTCACTCACTCCACAGAGATTAACTGAGCAACCAGAAAATGCCAGTAATTCTTTTACATGCTAGAAAATCAACAATGAATACCTCTGAGCTACTGAAGTATTTGTATTGTCACAGTATAATCTTTGTAAAACGATACACATCAACTCTGTTGGAAAAATCTTTATCGACTCTGTATCACCTACAAACTATGACTCAGTACAAATTCTACTGTAGCACATCACAGAAAGCCCTTCACATTGAAGAACCAGTCTATTTTAAAGACACCTTTTCTGAAAAATCAGTCAATTTCCAATTAACAAAATTATACCAAACTTTCCCCCAATCTCTAAGCATCCTATGCTTTCTCACCTTCATACATGGTCATTTTTGCTTCTGTTCTTCACTCCATCTCTGTCTGAGGAATGGTTCAACTTTTAATAACCAGTTTAGTATCTTCTCTATGAAAATGAAATCAGTCAATTAACAAGTTGTTACTGTATTTCCTTCTGCTTTAGTCATATCACTAATAGTTAAATCCTTCCAGGGGTGTCCAACCTTTTGACTTAGCAATCAAAGAAGAAAATGAAATAAAAGTTATCCAAATTTAAAAGAAGTAAAACTGTGACTATTTACAGGTGATGTGTTACTATACATAGAAACTCTTAAAGATCACCAAAAATCTGTTAGAACTAATAAAGTAATTGAGTAAAGATGAAGAGTATAAAATTAATATTTGGATATTGGTTGCATTGCTAAAAAAGTATCTAAAAGAGAAATTAAGAAAATAATCCCAACTGCATTATTTTCAAAATAATGCAGAAAAAAACCATAGAACATTAATGAAAGAAATTGAAGATAATACAAATAAATGTAAGGACAGAGCATGCTAATAGATTGGAAGAATTAACACCATTAATGCCCTGGCTGGTGTGGCTCTGTGAACTGAGTGCGGGCCTTCGAACCAAAGGGATGCTGGTTGGATTCCTAGTCTAGGGCACATGCCTGGGTTGCAGGCAAGGTCCCCAGTAGGGGGCAGCTACAGTGTTTCCCTCCATCTCTTTCTCCCTCCCTTCCCCTCTCTAAATGAATAAAATCTTTAAAAAATAAAATAAAATACTACTGATCTGTGTAACAAAATGGAAACATACAGAGAACAACTTAAATTGACCCACATTTGATGAGGTTTTTAGAACTACAGAGCACTTTATTCTCCCTTTTTTTCCAACCTGCAATTTTTGAAATAGAAATCAATCTCCTATGTTGAACCAACTCAAATATTAATTATAAGTTTGGAGCAGAATCAGTATTAAATATACTGATTTATCAGTGGTCTCCAACCTTTTTTTTTTCACCAGGGGCCAATTCCATAGAAGACAAATTTTGCCGTGGATGGGGTGGGGTGGGGCTCAGGGGGACAAGAGGCAGAGCTCAGGCATTAGTGCAAGAGGCATCCATGGACAGAGGAGGGGGAGGTTGGGGACCTCTGATTTACATCAGCCCTCCCCAACCATTTTTTTGCATCAGGGACAGGTATCATGGAAGATAGACAGGGAGAAGGGAATAGGAGATTCAGCACAGGCAGTAATGCAAGTGAAACTCTGCTTGCTTACCCGCCACTCACCTCCTGCTGTATGGCCAGCTCCTAACAGGCTACCTACCGCACTGAGGCGCAGTAAGGGGTGATCTAGATGACTGTGTGACTATTCCACTCTGTTGCTAAACATGTGCTCCTAATTCTTTAAATGAAGATATAATGACTGAAACTAATTACAAGATTCCTCTCTTGTAATTTATTTTATATAATATTCCTCAATCCAATATTAAATTCATTTATTCATTTAACATTTTTGAGATGATTACTATGTGGTAAAAATAAGCACATTGCAGAGCCCAGGGTACAGGGGGTTAAATAAAAATTCTTTCCTCCCAAGGTACTCACAGTCTAGTAAACAACTGGGAAAAATAAAGGAAATACAGCATAAAATTGTAGCTATAAGAGAAGTCTATACAGCAAACAGTATAACCAAAAGCCAAAGTTATAAGGAGGAGGAAGACATTTAGATCAGGAGAAGAAAATTCCAAGTCAGGTCAGGACAGGTCAGGACAGGTGTCTAGCATGTGCAATTACAGAAGACAACATAAGTGCTCAAATAGTCCAGCAGAGTTGTGTGTGTGTGTGTGTGTTTGTATACTTCTATGTAGAGGTTATAACCCCTCCTGAATTACAAATTCCTGGAGCTCAAGGAGAGCATTGTATTAGTCACTGTTTCCCCCACAATGTATTGAATAATAGGTACTCAGCAGACATTTCTTTAACAGATGAATAACTGTCTTATAAGAACTAATGAAAAATGATAGTTCTGAATTTACTTGAAAATTCTAATATGTTACCTGGAATTCAGGCCTACAACTAGAAGCAGCAGGCAGTGTTTATGTAAGAGGAAATGTTTAAATTTTAAGGTTTGATTGAACAGTGCCAATCATCAGGTAAGTTTCACAAGAGGTCCTACATCAACGAATACCAAGAATATTAGGTTAAATTCATTGGACCAGGATTTATTTAAATTTTCAGACAGAATGAATTAATGCTATCAAGATAGAACTGGCACATGGCAGATGTATACCAGCACAGAGGAAATTAGTTAGCTATTTAGATGAATAAACGTGTGTGTATCTTTTAAATGTAATAGAAATTGACTGGTAGACCAATCATGTGAAGAGGCTGCCACCTCTATGATTCATTCTGGGATCACCTCTAGAACACCAGGTAAAGTTTACCACAATCCACACTTTTGTGTACAATTAACACTGTATTACTGCTATTTTCCTCCCTTCCTTAGAACTCTGAAATTCTAGAGAAGACAATGAGGCAACAGGCCAATTTTTATTATCCCTGCACTGGCTGTTAAGGATAGAGTAGAACACTGTGGAAGAAAGAGGATGCTGGAGTCTAATAGCCCTCAGTGAAAATTCTGGATCTGGACAGAGTAACCTGCAGCCAAGCAAACCTCCAGTTCCCCATTTCTCCTCCTAATCCTGACTTTTTCTCATCTTTCAGGTGCAATTAAGATCACCAACCTAAAAGGTTTAATAGTTTCAAAATGAAACTCTTATCATTTCTCCCCACCCTCCATCCCCTATTGCCTCAAAACTTGCTTCCCTCGTTAGTAAAAATGACCTACTCTTCACCCAGTTTCTCAGGCCAAAATACTGTGTGACTTGGTTGTTGTTGTTGTTCGTTTTGCTCAAACACCACATCCAATCTATCAATCATTCCTGCCAGCACTATTTTTCAAATAAATCCTAAATCTGATCACTTCTCATAACCCCCAGCACTGCCACATCAGTCCGAACCCCCGCCACTGGCTGGACTGGGTAACAGCTCCTGTGTAGCCCCCAGCTTCCTTCCAGTCCTGCATCATATTGCTTAGATGACAGTTAAAGCTACCATGTAAGATACAGATCAGTTTACAGTATGTCACTTGCTCCACAGGTTTTCTATTCCAATTGGAAAAAAAATAATCAAGGATTGATCATTGCATACCACACTCTACACACAATCATGGCCCCTGGAAAATTCTTAAACAGAATTTCCCACAGTGGCTTCCTCCCTCAAATCTCACTGGTTTTCTTGCTCCCGCTGGAACAATACCAAGCACATCCGACTGTTTCCTCATTTCACAGGGCTTGCTTCCTCATCTCATCCAAGTCACCACTCACAATCACCTTCTCAAAAAAGTCCTTCCCTGACCGCCCCATCAGGAGGAGTCGCCCTCCCTCTGCTGGTCCTAATGACACCATTAACTTCTCCTTATCCCTACCTAACATTACACTGCCTATTTTTGTTTATTATAGATCTCCCCTAATGAATAATAATATTCACGATAGTAGAAATTATGTCTTTTTTATTACCCCAGTGCTAACCACAGTGCCTTAAATGTAGTAAGTTGTTTGTAAATGTTTACTGAATATTTAAAGTGTCCTCTGAATTATTCCTACGTATCCTCTCAAGACCCATTTTGATGTTTTCTGTGATGTTGTACTCACTGTAGCCAGCACAACTTTTTTCCCTCTGGCACTTATGGTGCCTCTCTACTTTTCTCTATCATTAGGTTCTATGCATCAGAAGACCACATCTGTCTTATTTACCATTGCATGCCTAGTGTCTATCTCAAAATCTTGTGTATGATGAATGCTCAGTAAATAGCATAATACATATTAAATATAACACTGGTTAATCATAGTGTTCAGGACCAAATAAAAGAGAACCAAAGTAGTAGGGCATGTTTTTATTTAATTCAGCTGGAAACTTAACTACTGCCTGCCTAAGAAAAGGAAAAAGCTGATTATGAAGTTAAGATGTGAAAAACAAGCCATTTGTCATTTCTATTTTAATTTTAGAAGGCGCAATCAATTTACTTTAGATTAATCATCCATAGCTCAGTCACTCTGAGGCAAGAAAGATACCTGAAGTTCATTTTCAGCATGAACTTCAGCATGAAGTTCATTTTCAGCATTTTCAGTATGTTCCCAGCCTAGGAAAATAATAGGCATTAGCAACATTTTATTTATTTCTCTTTTCTATACCACTGGGCACTAAAAAGAAGCATGATTTTTGTATAGGGCTATTGTAATACACTTACATTCAATGAAGGGTTGAATTTAAGCATATACTTATGTCTAGAATGCTTTTCAAGTAGAAAAAATGGAGGTGAATTACCTTGTGGTTGAAAAGCAGTTGCTAACCTGTAAGGAAAGCTGCCAAGAGATTACACCATTATTTTCAAGAGTAAAGATAGGAGATGATCTTCATCCCTAGAAAGAGCTGAGTTAAATGACTGTCAAAGCAATGCAATAATATCTAAACCCTGAGTGCTTCCCACAATGCATCATTTGAATTGCTGTTTGGGGTATTTATTGAAAACAGCCATGTGCTCTGTGGAAAGCTCTGTGAGTTTATTAGATATGTAAAATTTGGGGGGTTAGTTTTTGTTCTCTCATATGAATTTCTAATAATATAAATTATTACAGATTCTAATAAAATCCCATGCCCTTGGAAATGCAAGCACTCTTCATAAAAATTTGGGAACAATAAACACTGTGGCAGTCTGGTATGTCACTAGAGTGTACGTCAAGACTCTCAAAGGACAAAATCATTTCAACCCACACCAGGGTAACAGGCACTATTGTGTGGTTACAATAATACAGTGAACTGACCAATCATTTCAGATCCAACACCCTCCATTCACAATTAATACATTTTCTTTCTTGTGTGAACACCATCAGAAAATTTTCTCTCTGGCCTCAGACCTTAGTGATTTCTGAGTCATAACCTATCTTTAATCATTCAAGAAAATTTCAAGAAAACTTGGTTCCACTTTGAACATGTTGGAACACACTTGAAATCTTAGGAGGAAGCATATATGAAATATTTGATGAAATTGTGGTACACAGGTATTTTCTTCAATCCATTTCAGCCACTCAGGGTCCCTTTCATTGCCTAAAAACTTTAAGCTATCTGCAATGTTCCTAGAGAAGTCATTCTTCCATTGTCAGTCTTTATATTCTAGTGCACAGACATACTTGCATATAAAAACAAACCTTTGAACCTGATTCTACAAAGACCCCTTGAATGGTATGATGGTACAGTAATGAAATCATGAAAGTCAGCAGTCGGCAGTGTTGTCATATAATAGTACCATTGTTTGCTTGTTTCCTTTTTATAGTTCCCAGCATTACGAAAACATTTTATTTAAAAAATTCTTAAAAGACCTAAAGAGGATAAGAAGTATGCCACATATCAAAGCCAGTTACCCATATGCTACTATTTTGAAAGATATTTCTTAGCCTACTGCTCTGAATAATTCCTAAAGCTTCAATCCCTACATTAATTGTACTCTCTCTCACACACACTCGCGCGCACACACACAGAGGCTCACTCTCTCTCTCTCCCCCTCTTCCTCTCTCTCTCTTTTTAACCAAAGGTAGGAAATATGGTAAGTTAAAATTTTCCAGAAATAGAAACCATTCCTAAATAATTTCAGACACCTGACATGACTAAATATGTCCTAAATTTATACTTTCAATGCTCAGATCTAAGTTCAAAGCTCTAAACTGTCAGCTGTAGCATCTATATAGATTCTAGGGGCACAGCTATGAATTTTTTTTTTACTTTTAAATGTATTTTTTACTGTCCGTAAAAGTCAGATCTCATAAATCTGCTAGTTTCAAAGATCTGCAGCTTTTTGAATAGTGGCCCTTGTATTTCTATTTAAATCAAATGGGACCAAACTTATTACTACTATTCTGAAAGGTCATTTTTCATCAAGATTGTATTAGAAAGGAAATAATTTAAAGCCATCTTTGGATAGTTCCTTGCATGAATGTCCTAAGAAGCACATGTACTAAGAGTCTCTTTACAAAGCAGCAAAGGTGATTTGTTCATACGAAGTGGTCTGAAGCTGCCACCTTCTGGCACTTGAGCAGTATTTCTCTAAATTCAGTATTCTGCTGAGGTAACAGGACATAATTAGGACAACCGGCATAGTGCCTCCATCAGTATTAGAGAAGCCTGTTGAGCACAACGAAGGCAAAATGCCAACATCGTGTCTTCGTGTGTGTGTGAAATATTAAAACACTATTAATAGGAACAGGTTGCAATGGCAGAGCTCTAGGAACCAAGGCAGTTACTCCTAAAAATTGAACAAGCTCTAGTACTTGGGACTGGAGCAGTCACGTACACTTTAGAAAACTGAAAGTTTGTGTGAGATGGAGGTTCTGATTCTAGTTCTATCGGTGTTCTCTTGCTTTTCCAGAATAAAGTACAGTTTGGTACTTTATCAGTGTCCGACTTTAAAGGTAGTTAAATTAATTCCCTACTAAAGAAGCAGATTTTAAATATGTAAAGTATTTCAAAATACTTTATAAAGTATAGAGAAACTGTATCTCTGTATCTCTAACTGCTAGACATTTAAATACAAAATTCATAAGGTTAAAAGACTTTAAACATATTTTTTCCTTCAAAGAGAAAATGAAATTCATTTGATTATACTGATAATTCATGGTGAACAGTAGATCTTTCTCTTTGGAACCAACTCTTGAGATTAGTCGGGAGCAAAGCTGAGAGCCTGAGTAACTGGGTCAGCTGAGAACACTCACTGACTTCCATGAATGACCTCTTTCTTGCTCTTCTGAGGATGTTCTCTTTTTGTAAGAGTCAAGAGAATAAATTAAGAGTTTTACTGTTTTTTTCCTACTTTCCTATATTTCATACAATGTTCCCCTCGAAGTGAAGGACATCAGGGTCAGATATCTAGAATGAATAAAATAGTTTCAAGGAAAGAAACTGGCAACTTCTTTGGTGATGCTGAGTAATTAAACAGACCTACAGAGCCTGCTGAAATTACAGAACATAAGTGAAGATTAATGAGGCCTGAAAATGTGGGGTCCCACAGTCTCCAAACCACGTGCAAGGTGTCTCACCTCAGCTCTCTCCACATTGAACAGCTGCCCACTTTCAAGGCAAGAAAAATCGAATTTGTTCCTGTTTTGATTCAGAACCCATTTAGTAAAATCTACAACAAAAGGTTTAGTTTTTAAAAATAACTTTTTTGGTTCCTGTACAATAGTAGTTGGCCTTGTCTTTGGTCCTAGATTACAGGGTGCCCATGAGTTTGTGCATGTGTTTTGAGGCTGTTTCCTAGTTTCTTTCCTAATCTGAGTGGTCAAAGACCAAGATCTTATATACAGAGCCCCATTTCTTAGGGTGTAACAGTCAAAATGAGACATGGCATAGCTTCATTTCTCTTCCCTGATTGCTTTATCCTGCTAGAGGTAGAATGCTTTGGGTGATCAGGGGGCTTTGAAAGTTTGCTATATCTTTGATAAAGGAAACAGTGATTGCAATAAAAAAATATTTCCTCAAATTGATTCTCCATTCCTGATTGTTGCTGGTGCCACATAGCTATTCCAAGCAGACATGAAATAAAAGTGGTTTGTTCTTAAATTTAGATAGATACAGGTACACAGAACTGATGCACGGTGATAAGGACTTCATGTATTTAATGTATCTTATCTTGTTATTAGAAATGGGGGATGATATAAGGGCTTCTAAAATGCTTTTAGCATATATGTATGCATATGGACATATAAACATATTTGTGTATATATATGTATATATATAATGATTCTTATAGGTTCAAATTCAACCTAGGATTTTTGGATTATCTGTCTCCTCCCCATAAACATTTATTAAGTTCAAATCATTCAAATGTTGGCTTATACAGATATCTTTAGAGCTAGACCAACATAGACCAATAATGCACATATTGAAGACACCATAAATTCCAATTAAGAGCAGACACCACTCTGTGAACCATACAGTACAAGTAGTAAGACACAGGAAGGCTGACTGCTTCCTCAGGTCATTTCATATAATTTCAGTGTGTTTAGTTCTCCTTTCAAGGGAACTTCACACTCATTACTCCCTGCCATTTTCTAGTGGCTCTAGAATACTACTTTGCCACATTTTTCCTTCCCTTCCTCTGCCTTCCATTCCCTTCCCCTTTTTTCTCTTTCTCTCTCTCTTCTAGATACCTAATGGAGATGATGCCAATCAACAAGACTGTGTATTTCATGAAACTTTTAACTCTTACACAGTCTGCTGATTTAGTGTATGTGGTGTGAAGTGTACATTTAATGCTACTCAATGTAAGCACTGTTGTTCATATTTTTAAAGGCTTGTATAATGGCAAGAATATTGTTTTAGAAGTATAATAATTCATTATCAAATATGAGAGGATATCTTCTTGAAAATAAATGTCCTCCAAATAAGAAACCCCTTGAATAATTTTTGGTGAGAAATGTTGAGATACTGTTAGACATACTAGTGCCTTTTCTTCTTTTATACATATAGTAATATAATATTTCCTGTATTTTCAAGAAAAGTCATTTTCATTATCTAAGTTTGCATAAATATGTAAAAATAAAAAGACTGATAATTCTATATGTTATTCTAAACCAGTCTTTTTAGGGCTATATTTGTTTCATTAGGAGACACAACAAAAATTGTGTGTGTATTTATAATTCTATTTAGTTTAGACAT
Organism: Artibeus jamaicensis; assembly: GCF_021234435.1. Taxonomy (NCBI): domain Eukaryota; kingdom Metazoa; phylum Chordata; class Mammalia; order Chiroptera; family Phyllostomidae; genus Artibeus; species Artibeus jamaicensis. Next base: position 49,936,074 of record NW_026522030.1, read on the forward strand.
TTTTTTAAAAAAATGTATTTGAATAAACACATGATAAATTTACTTAAGAAGGATAATTAAAATAAAGGTAGATATAGTCCTTACATTCATTGTTTTATTTTCCAAATACCATTTATCACACTATAAATATCCTACAGTTAATTTGTTAAACATTTGTCAATTTTCACACTTGAATCTGAGTCTCAGAAGAGTTTATTGTGATACATGGTTTGATAACCCTCTTAGCTAGAAAAAGTTATGCAAACCCAAAAAAGTCATCATTGGCTGTTCTTACTTAAGATATTCATTTTTCAATGTCAGCCACAAAGTATTCAAAGAACTTTGTTGGAATATTGGTAGTAAGTCAACGTCTTTCTTGATATCTCCTGTGTTTTTTGAGCTGGTTGAACTCAACTATGCTATATGATCACAGGGTACACAGGCCAATGAAAGGGACACTGTCAGTCCATAAGGTAATTTTGATTGACTTTCATTTAATAAAAATATGTAATTTTAAAATGTAACATTTTTTTAAATACCTCAGTAGAACACTTCACCGCCTCATGAGGAAATCAGACCCTCACAATCAACAAATTTTTACATCCTATGTTCTAAGTTTGAAAACTCAACTAATGCAGAAATTGTTAACATGTGATACCCCTTGAGACAAGCCCTGTGTCTTTGGAGATCTCAATAATTTACTCCTCAGGACAAATAGCGCCTCCCTTTACAGGTCCTAAATCTTTGGGACAAACACTGTGACTTATTTTAAATGCATGATGTCAGTTCTCTTCCAAATAACCTTTTTGGACTCTGCTAATTTAGAAGCTTAAATAAAGTATGTGTTTCTCTCCTTTACTGGTGGAAATAGTGCCATAAATTCACATCCACTCTTGTCCACTGCTAACCACCAGTGCATGTTAGGGCATCTAAGATGCAACTGGAAAAACAGCCTGGGACTGTTACATGTTAAGAAACTGCGGTGTAAAGGTTCCCACTCAGACTGATGAGCACTCTCCTGCCATCCTATAGCACAGTTCTCATAAACAGGGTAGTCTTTCATTAAAATGAAGAGCCTGTGCCTTGGACGTTTTCTCTGGTGGCAGCACTATTATGGGGAGAGGTGGGGAAAGGCTGGGAGGGGGGTTCCCTCACTTTGGGCTTTGCTCATCTAAAAATGGTTAGTTTAAGAGAAAAGTTTAAAAATAATGTCCCTTTGTATTTAAAGAATAGCTAACTGATCCATTCTCAATAGCTAGATTATAGAGAAGCTCTTTTAAATAAATAAAATTAAAATTAAAATGTTCATAAGTTGTTCTGAAATCCTAGCCTTATTTAGTAAATTTGCTGTGTGCCCTTTTCCACCACAAATAGTGAAAAGGTCACGTCTGATTAAAAATTCAATCGGGCAAATAGATTCAACAATACAGTAACAAGAAGATAAAGATGTGTGATTGTGCTGACAGCCACGTTTGGTTATATGATGCTTGTCAGCTCCCAGCAACCTTGTTTATTTAGGAGTACCTACTAAAAGATATTTCAATGACTCCCTATCACAACACAAGCATTACTGTGCACTTAATGTGATTTCCTGCTGTCTCAAGGAAAAAATAAAAACTAGTTCAAATTGAGATATAAAATGATGTGAAAGGCGTATCAAAACCCAATAGCCAAGCTTTAAAAACTGTTTTCATTCCCCAATAACACTACTAAAATGATGAGAGATTTTAAAGCACAATCTATAAAACAGACACAATAGACTTCTATAAAATAATTACATTTCAAAAAAAGGCAGATGAAACTTCCTAGATTTTTGCTATAATTGTTAGGAAAAACACCAAAAATCTTGGCTAAATGAGTTTCATATACACACAGACTTGTTCTTCATCACCCAGAATGTGAATCAAGACAGCACAATAAATCACTGCTTATTCAATCTTTTCTCATACAAGCATGAACACAAATACCACAAAGAGCTAAAAACTGTTGCCAGACTATGTCTCCAAGCCTCCTGAGGATTATTTCACATAGTATGCTAAACCTATCAAACCCCATAAGATATAAGAATTGGAGAAATGAGACAATTATCCAGATGATTCAGTTTCAAATCTTACAAAAATTCAGAAGAGTTAGTAAATGATGAGCTTGGCTCTCAGAAGAGTACTGCCCGTAGAGACATGATCTGACCAAATTATATTTCCTGATGCCCCAATGAGGGAGTGCCAGGCTGGGGCCAAACATAATCTGAAATAGCTTCAGATGATTTGCTAGGGCCCCAATGGCACAAGTCTCAAGAACAACATGGATAAGAATGTTTCCTTATATCTGGGCCCTCAAAGGTATATTTTAGGAAGATATATAAAGTTTAAGTTAATCAGAAGTGACAAAGAATAGGTCAGTAAGGCATGTTTGTTTGCTTGTTTTTGTTGTTTTTATTATATATTCACTGTCTTGTAGTAACAATTTAATAGATTAATATTCTGAAAAACAAAAATTCTCAAAGAAAACCCATCTCATTCATACATATGAGGTCTGTCTATAAGGTATCCAGCCATGTAATATAAGAGACATTTACTGAAGATACAAGATATATTGTACACAGGACAATGGCACCTCAGTCCCATTCAAAGTAGGCACCTTGGGATCTTACACAGCTCCCTCAGTCACTATCAGCTGCCCTGATGTATTTTCCTGAATCTCACTGATGGTCTGAAATCTCTTCCCTTTCAAAGGTGATTTTAGTTTTGGGAAAAGCCAAAAGTTGGACAGTGCCAAATTTAGACTGTAAGGGGGGGGTGCTGAGTCGCCTGGGTGATTTGATGTTTTGCCAAAAATCTCTACATGAGACATGATGCATAGGCAGGTGCATTGTAAGGATAAAGCTGTCAATCACCAGTTACCCATAACAGCAACTGAATCATCCAAATATTTTCCATGGAGGGATGTTCAATGCAAAATTTGATGTAGATTCATTGTTCTACTTGCTCAGTCATTCGAATGTGACAGCCACACAGTGCACATGCTCACTCAACAATGTCTACTGCCCTCCACTGACTAATACAGTGAAGTCATCATTGTTCATGCATGTACATTCCAGTCCACTCTCCTTGGCTGCCAGATTACATGAATGTTGCACAAACCATTCTCATTATATTTACAATGGTTGGACCTTTTGCCGGACAGACCATGATCACACACACACATATATACACATATACACACAATCATACAATAAATTTTTATTCACTCCCCATTGTGAGACCAGGATTATGTAAATACTATAATTCCAGTGAGAGACATGTTGTCCCTGACCTCAGGAGTTTTTATTCTATCTAAACAGGTAGGCAAATAAGTGCCATAATGTGTGAAATAAAGGACCAAGGGGAAATTTTTTAAAAATTCAGTTCAGTTTAGACTGGAAATAAGACTAATAAGGATATACTTCCTAGTTTAAGTGGTGCTCAGAAGACTTTACTAAAGAGAAGCGAAAAAAGATAAGAGGGAGGGTTTCACATGATATGGAATGTTTTTAACGCACCAAGCATGGAGCAACGAGCAGATGGGAATGCTGAAAGTATTTCAGTATGGCTACAGCAGAGATATTGAAGGGGGAAGCTGGCAAAAGATAAAACGGAGGAAATAGGCACAGACCTTGGATTAATGTTGTCAAGTTTGAATTCTATCTTGAGAGCAGAGATGAGCCATCTCAACAATGCTTAGTAATGGGCATTACTATGTACACTTTATAAAGAAAAATTTGAAATTCAAAGATAAAAATATAATTTTTTCAAGGTAATTTAGTGTACCAGTCTTAGTTTTGGAAGAAAAAAGATGAAACACTGAAACTAGGTAACTGAAGATAGTGGAATAAAGGTACTATTTATAAAGATAAAATTTAGGATGTAGAGAAATCTACAAGGTACAGGTCTAAGTAGGAAGCACTTACTACTTCTAGGCTTAAAGGACCACAAGAGTAGAGTTTTACCAGGATAACAAGAGAAGAGTTGTGGAGAGAGACATCTGGTATTCAGTAAGCTCAAGTCCCTTCCCCACTGTGACCAGCAGGAAGGAAGCAGGGGAAATTAAAACCTTGACCCACTTTGCATTGATTGCTTCCAACTGGAAACCAGAGAGCAAGAGAACTCTTTGGTGTAGTCTCAGGGCATAAAGCATGGTGGGGAAAGATAGAGGATACAAAGAGACAAGTGAGGCAGGAAGGAAATCAATAACAGAGCTCAAACGTAAGCCTGGTCCTCGGTCTTTAATTCCAAAATCATTAGACAAAAGGTATCTCTACAGGCCACTATTTCTTTTCTATTTCTATATAAAAAAAAGACAAAGTCTATTAACAAAATATTCAATGAGTAGAATTCATTTTCAAAAAGATACTTGAAACTCCTGGATAGTCCTTGAAACTTTTGTGCCCTAGACTTTGGGCAGTGGGCTGTGCCTCTTTGTTCCCGCAAAAAATGAAATGGCCTTGACACTGCAGTAATAATGAAAAGGAATCAAAGGTGTATATTTATTTTAAGTGGAAATGACTATTAAAATACCTTGAATTTCATGAGAGAATTTTTTAAATAATTAGAATTCATGCCATTTCAAATTCATTTACTTTACTGATAAACTAATTTACCAGTGTAAAGTGCCTGAAGGAATGAAGACAATTTGTTCTATTATTTCTTTTTTTCTTTAAAATACTAAAGTATGGGCCCTGGCTGGCGTAGCTCAGTGGACTGAGCGCGGGCCTGCGAACCAGAGTATCGCGGTTCGGTTCCCAGTCAGGGCACATGCCTGGGTTGCAGGCCAGTTCCCGGCAGGGGACACATGAGAGGCAACCACACATTGATGTTTCTCTCCCTCTCTTTCTCCTTCCCTTCCCCTCTCTCAAAAAATAAAGAAAGAAAATATTTAAAAAATAAAATAAAATAAAATACTAAAGTATGCTCTTCTGTTTTCAACAGATCAGACAGGTTTAATTTCATCATATTGATTTTTACATAAACTTAACAAAAATGAAAATTGCATACTTTATTTTCAAAAGACAATACTTAGCCCGATGCAATGAACTGTTATATAATATACTGTAATATAATTATAAAATAAAACATATGGATGTTGACAAATTCTTTTTTTAAATATTTTATTTATTTATTTTCAGAGGGGGAAGGGAAGGAGAGAGGGAGGGAAATATCAATGTGTGGTTGCCTCTCATGTGTCCCCCACTGGGAACTGGCCTGCAACCCAGGCATGTGCTCTGACTGGGAATCGAACCAAGATCCATTCCTTCACAGGCCTGCACTCAACCCACTAAGCTACACCAGCCAGGGCAACAAATTCTTTTAATAATAAAATAAAGGATCATTCTTCATGAAGCATACTCTATAATAGCTTCTAGAAGGAATATCAAAATCTAGGTACAGAACAGAGCAAAGTGGCCTTTTACTAGGAGACCAGGGGTGATTGTTTTATTTGTACTAAGGCAGAAACTGACTTGTTAACATGCTCAATTCACCCAATTTCCCTAAGTCTCAGTGTCTTCCTTTGGAAAATGAGGGAGTTAATTGACCACGTGGATTCACTCCAGTGATACCTGGATAATTCAGACAACCATACCTGCAATTTCATGTTATACCAGGAATACAGAATCAAAGAGACCTGGGTTTTGATACCTCCGCCTTATTAACAAAACTTAAAACTCTAAGTTCCAGCCTATTTGCAGGAAAGTAGGCACAATAATAATAATCCATTCCTCGTAGAATTGTTGGGAGAATTAATTTTTTTTAAATGCATGTGAAGTGAATCTAAAAGATAGCTAGTATTTCTCTGTAAGAGAACTAAGCCGATATCACTGCCATTGTACGAATTTGAAAGACTGAACAACATTCCTTACCCTGTTGCTCTAGCCCCTTGATGAGGACAGTTTTTTATCTCACTGAATGCTGCTCCCAGTCCCTCAGGGACTATGACTGCTAAGAAATTGCATGTGTTTTGTTGTTTCCCTAGGTTTGATCAGAGCCATCCTGTTCACTAGAGCAAGAATGAAAAGTGTAAACACGGAAATGCTACCAAGCATAAAATGGAACTGGATTCATCTTTAATTCCCCAGCCTCATTCCAGTGACGTCTTCAAAATGTGATGAACGCTTAGAAATTGGAAAAGCTAGTGAAAACCTGCAAGAATCTTGCAGGGACACAAAAATATATGTGGGTCACATTCTAGTCAGGAGCCCCCCCAGAGTGGGAGAGGGGAAACTAATACTGGGAAACTACCCCTCAAGAAGATATTTTTGGACATAAGAGATAACTAATACCACAGAGAAATATGAGCTCTCAGAGAAAATAACAAGGCTTCTGACATCCATTGAGCACAAACATTACAAAAGAAAAATATGGTTATCATGATGCCACATACCTAGTTTCTAGTTTGGTTAGTCACAAATTTTATTCTCAAAATAAATTTTTCTTTTTGGCTGTGAATGGTTGGTTAGTGGAATTGATTTGGGTCTTATCATTATCCCCAGAAATTCCTTTAAAATATTCATGTTTTACATTATATAAAAAGCGTGCATTTTTCTCTTTAACTTAAGGAGATTTAGATGTCAAAATCAGAATTATTAAATAGTCCTCAACAAGAATTCATACTCAAAGGTGATAAGAAAAAATCGGTCTAAAAAACCCTCTAAGCCATTAATCTGAATTAATTGATTTCTCTTTGCCACTCCCATTGAGTTTGAAATGTCACAGCCGAGAAAGGAAGGTAGGTGTGAACTGCAACCAGAAACACAGTGTAAGGTAACTTACCTCCCACCTTGAAAAACTGATATAACATTTTATATTACAAAAAATATTTTCCCTCAATCACTTAAAATGTTGGTTTTAAATGATTTCATGTTTTCTTTTTTAAAGTTGTCCATTTACTACCCCTTTAAAAAAAGAAACACTTACGGCCATATCTAGGATAATCCCCAGGTGAGCCAAAAGAGCTCTCCTTTTTTTTAAAGGTTTTTTAAAGATTTTATTTATTTATCTTTAGAGGGGAAGGGAAGGAGAGAGGGAGAGAAATATCAATGTATGGTTGCCTCTCATGTGTCCCCTGCTGGGAACTGGCCTGCAACCCAGGCATGTGCCCTGACTGGGAATCAAACTGCAATCCTGTTTTGTGGGCCCGTGCTTAATCCACTGAGCTGCACCAGCCAGGGCAGAAGAAGATCTTTTCTTAGGACTTTAAATCCTGTGTACTCTTATCAAAAATAAATAAATAAATAAAACTTTTAATGTAGAAGTGATTTTTAACTGACAGGGAAATTTCAAGAACAGTATAAAGAATAACCGCACCCTCCACTGAGAGTCAGCCAGCATAACATTTGACCCCACCGACTTTACAGTTTGCTCTCTTCCCATCACACAAGGAGGTTGACGCATGCACTGACCAGCAATGCCTGAGGTCATGGATGAGACATGAGACAAATTCACATGGACTACCAAGTCCTGTGGAGGAAAAGGGCCAGCAAGGCTACTCTCTCAAGCAGGAAGAGCCTCAGAACAGCCTCGCCACCCTGTCAAGGGGAGAGTGGCTTGGAGCAGCCAGGCAACTCTCTCAAGAGAGCGCACTGACCCTTGCCTAGTCAGGCTTTTATTGGGATTTTTGCACAGGAGTTCAGGTACAATTTATTAATCACTGCCAGGCAGCAAACAGTAGATGGTATACAAAAAACCATTAGGGCTTTGTCTAAATCAGGGTCTGTCAGCTAAAAGGCTACAGAACTTTGGGAATATAAACTCGTTTTCTGCTTGGGCCCTTATCTAACTAAAAGCATTGTAAACAAAGCAGGTCTCACAGGGTTTCACATATTCCTTCTCAGGTCTAATTACCCAGGGAGCTTGCCATTCCCAGCAGAAGGCTGCACCACTCTCTGTCATTGTATCCAGGCTTAAGTCAGGCAGAGGAGGCAGATAACCAATGAATTCTCAGAGACTTCTTGCAGACAGACCAAGGACTCAGGCTTCATCAAAGCTGGTGGGGAGGGTCCATCACCCCCTTTCTCCATAGCCCCCCAAGTCCTTCCCTGGGGCCTCCACGTGATCATGCCTGACTTAGGTGATTTCCCCCTTGGGGAATCTTACTCATCATTGGCTGATCAAGCATTGGGGGCCAGTTATGAAAAAAGAAGCAGAAGTGGCGCTCCTGCCAGAGAGATGAGCTTTGTCTCCTTAGTGGCTTATGGTCTGAAGGTCACTCACTCAGCCTTAGCTGTGGGGGGTTTACAGCTCCTGAAACCAGGCAGGGCAGTTCCCAACAGGAGGTGAGTCAAATAAGCATCTGGATGTTCCCAGAAGTAGAGCTTTCTATCATATTCTTGTTAGAAATAGTAGGAGTCAAACATAGCTTTCAGCTTAGGGCCAGGCTAGATGCTCTGCTCCAATAGCACTCTAGGAGCTATTCCATTTTTAAAACTGAATTTAATATCTTTTGTAGCAGCTTTTCTCCAGTACAGGATGAGGCTTAAAATCGGGCATCATATCCATTCAGTTCCATAAATCAGAATAGTTGCTGAGTCCTTCTTCATCTTGTATGACATTGAAATAAGTTTTCTGCTGAATAATCTCTACCTCCCTCCTTTTAAAATAGAATATTCCTCATGTTGTTTGTTGGGTGTTTCTTCATTATCAGACTCAGATCACATCTTCCCAGCTGGAATACGATGTAAATGACATGTGTCCTTCTCAAACAGCACATTCCGAGGTGCATTGTCAATCTGTTTCTATTTCTGAAATTCATTTTAGTTACCTGCTCAAGGTGCGGTCCTACTCTCCTACTGCATAATTTTCCCCTTGCTATTAGTAAGGGTCTGCAGGCAGATGAAAATCAAAAAAATATCCTGCCCTTCACCAAAATTTCCATCTCAGGTAAAGCATTCATTATGATTCTTGCTTGACCCGATCTTCACTGTGATGGCTACAAAACTGATTTCCAGCTCCAGGACTTTTCCTTTTTTAATGGTCAGCAGTTGCTACTTTCCTATAAACAAGATGCCCATTGTCCATTTTTTCACATTTATTTTTATTTTCTTTATTTGTGATATGAATTCATGAATTCCCAGTTTTCCAGTTTACCATTCATTACTCTCCTTAGTTACTTGATGTTTGAATTGTTCTTGGCTGTGTGGCAGGTGGGGCCCCTGTATGGGGGACTCTTATGCCAGTGTGACAGATCCGATCATTGCGTTCATGACTTTCTTACTTTTCAGCATAACAAGATGTTCCAGGCTGATCTCCTCTACCTCCACTCTGTACTCAGCATCTCTTTAAGGAGCCTGATCCCTCTGATTAGTGTGTGGTACTAGAAACTAAGATCTGTATGCTGTGTGTGTGTTCCCAGGCCTTTTGAATGGAAAGAGTTTATAAAGTTACATACCCAAGGGGGACCCTCCAAAAATGTATTTATAAAAAATTGAGTATTTATTTTTTCATGTTTAAATTTCAGTTACCTTCAAATTACTCTCCATTGGATGCAATATACCTGCCGAGATTTTTTTTGGCACACAACACAACAGTTTCTGAACTTGTTGGTTTTGATGCCTTTTGGTGCTTCTGCTTTTTCTGTTTCATCTCTTCCATATCTGCAAAAATGTTTCCTTTTGAGAACTTTTTTCATCCATGGAAACAAAAAAAAAGTTGCTTGGGGCAAGATCAGGTGAATAGAGTGGGGCATGGGGGTCATGCCGTTTTTGGTTCAAAAGCTGGTGAAAACTCAGTGTGGTGTTGGCAGGTGCATTCATATCAATAAATCCCACTTTGTAAAGTGGGCAAAAACATTGAAAGAGCCTTCAAAAAATTCACTGAAGCCAACACAGCCTCTCACATTGCCAAATGGTACACCAACACAGATGGGTTCCTAGAACACTCCCCAGTGGGAGAAGTCTGTACTACAAGGGGCCCACCCTCCTGAAGACAATTCCAGTTCCTTTTGGGTACCCTCTCATATACAAGCCAACATACACAAGCACAAACAAATACATAAGCACATACAAATATATAGATACCTAAATATGTGCTTATACCTAAATATGCACAGACAATTTAGTAACCAAGTGTCCATTCCAGTCCCTCACTTGGTGTCCATTCTCACATGGTTCATTCTCCTCTTCTCCCATTTTATTCCCCTCCTTCCTCAGTGAGAGCTTTGTCTGCCAACAATGTTGACACACTTACCTATTTGCTCAATCAGGACTGATTTACGCATGCTACCACAAAAACAACCCACTTTTGAAAGTTCACTGTTTGCTGCTCAGGACTAAGGGTACATAATTCAGCGTTGTGCTCACCACCGTCTCAGTCCCAGATGTCCTCTGCCACCCACTCTACTGCTCACAGTCACGTACCTTAGGCAGGGTTCTTAACTTCTCTGAGCTTTGATCTCCTCATCTACGAAGCAGGCATGATGATGATTTTTATTTCATTGGGTTGGTTTGAGGAGTAAATGGGACAAAGCACATCACACAGTGTTCAATGCTGGAAGAACTCACCGATTGATCTGTAGTCTGAGAAGGAAGGAAAGAAGCTGTGGACTTGAGTGTCTTTTAATAAAGTAGTCATGGTGTGGATAATAGAATTAAAACTTTGATTTATAGGAAATCCAGTCTATCATATGGATTATTATTGAAGTATGTATAAACTGAAGCCTGATTTTAAATAATGACAATCCACTCCAAATATGTCAAATTATAACATTATTCAAAAACACTCATTGTATCCACTATTTTCTAGGTGTTGAGTATCAAAGCATAAATAAGACATGTTTATAATAGAATATGAAGACACAGATAGGTAAAATAACTGTGGAACACAAGTCATTATAAAAGACACGTGGGGTCGAGATCAGGAAGAACATATGGAACCCAGATTCTTCTATACTTATAGTATCCACCCAAGTATTGACATGGGAAATTATAGGGAACCTTCTATAATAAAATTATATTTCCCTAATTCTAAAATGCCACTGAAATTATTTGCAGTATTACTTGTATATTAAAAATGAGGAAACGACTTCCTCAAAAATCCTCGAAATTGTTTCAGATACAATTTCTATAATGGTGAAATAAAATGCAACCCTCCAGCTGGCTATGACTTAAAAATTGAACTTATACATGATACAACATTTTATAAAATTCTCTATTTATTTATGATTTACATTATCAAGCAAGTCTTGAGAGACTAAAACATCGTAATCCAGATTCTCTCTCATTGGCTAGCCCAGAGATCCAGGAAGCTCAGTAAATCCTAAGCAGAAAAACCACACAGAGGCACATTGTAACAAAACTCCTGAGAACCTGCAGAAAAGCCTTAATAGCAGCTGCAGAAAAGAGAGGGTGGTGGTGTTGGAGGAGCACATAGTACCTTCAAAAGTAGAACAACAGCCCTGGCTAGTGTAGCTCAGTGGATTGAGCGCTGGCTGGAAACAAAAGGGTCACCAGTTTGATTCCCAGTCAGGGCACATGCCTAGGTTACAAGCCAGCTCCCCAGTAGGGGGCATGTGAGAGGCAACCACACATTGATCTTTCTCCTTCCCTTCCCTTCTCTCTAAAAATAAATAAATAAAGTCTTTAAAAAAGTGGAATAATAAGCATACAACTAATTTGTCCACAGAAATTTGTCCACTGTGGAAGCCAAAGCTTCCTCCAATAATGGAATTAATGTATGTAAAGTGAAGAAAGAAAATAACTGACAACCTAGAATTTTATACTATATGAAATGCTACTCAAAAATGCAGTTTGTAATAGGCAGAGAAATTAAACATAAGAAAATAAAAGCAAAATATGTGAGAAGGGAAAAAGTTATAATTTCTAGCATAGTTTGAAAGTGGTAAAAATAAAAAGTCAGAAAGAGTATATAAGATTTAAACATTATTTGTCAATTTTACTTAATTAACATTTACTTGTCTCTCCAATGAAAAAAAGGGCAAAATATATTTTTTTCAATGTATACAGAAATTTACTGAAGTCAAACATGAGTTATGCTTGACTTCAGTAAATTTCTGTACACATTGAAAAAAATATATTCTGTACTTTATAAATCAGGCCCAAAGACATTTCATAGCACTGAAATCACAGAGAGTAATTCTTATAACCACAAAGATATAGTAGAAAATATTTGGATTTAGATGAACTAGAGAAAATAAAAAACACAACTTTCAAAAGTGACAATTTATAAATAAAAATCTAATACCATACCTTTTTAAAAAAAGATTTTATTTATTTATCTTTAGAGGGGAAGGGAAGAGAAGTAGAGAGGGAGAGAAATATCAATGTACGGTTGCCTCTGGTGAGTCCCCTGCTGGGAACTGGCCTGCAACCCAGAGGCATCTGCACTGATTGGGAATTGAACCGCACTGGTGTGGTTTGCAGGTCTGTGTTCAATCCACTGAGCTACACCATCCAGGGCTAAATGATATCATACCTTTTAAAGAAACTCAATTTTTATAATTTAAAATGTTCCCACAGGAAAAACCCAAGCCCCAGTTTATTTCACCAGTGAGTTTTAAATAATATTTAATATGTTCATTTATTAGCATATCCCAGAAACTCCTTCGGACAACAGAAACAGAGGGCATCCTTTGCAGCCTATTTACCATGCATGGTAATATTAACACAAACTCTGACAGAGATATTAAACAAAAATAACAGATAAGCATCTTATATGAACATAGACATAAAAAAACCCTGAAAATGTTAGTAGAAGAAATCCAGTCACATATAATAAATGTAATACATAATGAGTTTAACCCATAAGTGCAAAGTGGGGCTAGCATTACAAAATAAGTCATTGTAATTCACCACATTAAGTGAATGAAGATAAAAATTGCATGATGATTTTCAGAGGTTCAAAAAGATTCACTCTCCATTCATGATTATTAAAAAGTCTCAGCAAATTAGTAATAGAAGGGAATACTCTTAATTTGGTCTAAGATATCTACTAAAAATCTGCAAGTAATATTATAATCATTGGTAAAATGTTCAATGCTTCCCCCTATACTCAAGAACAGGATGAAATCACCTTGTATAACCACTTCTAGTCAACATCTCGTGTTGGAGGGCTTTATTCATACAGTAAGGCTAGAAAAATAAATAAAGGATAAAGAGATTGCAAGGAAGAACTAAAGTTGACTTTATTGTTTACATAAAGAGTTAGAAAAGAATCTACAAAAAATACTATTAGAATTAATAAGGGGATTTAGTAAAGTGACTGAATTCTAGGTCAGCATATATATAACATAAATTGTATTTCTATTACTAGACATAAAAAACATAAAAAATTTTTAAATGCTATTTAAAATTTTATGATTAAATATAAAATGTAAACAAATAAAAGTAATAAAGATTATAAATGAGCTCACTTTTATATGATAATGAGCTATAATAAACCAATTAAATACAAACAAATAAATAAAGTAATGATATATATATTAAGATATTAAAGATATTGAGATATAAATGCCATTACACCAAAAATTACATATATAGCTGAGAAAAATTAATGGAAGGTGTATAGCAAATAAATGGAAGGTGTATAGCACCTAATAAATGGAAGGTGTATAGCAAATGATAAACCCTTTCCATTGCTGATAGGAGTCCAAATTTGTACAATCTCCTAGGGAAACAGTTCAGCAATAACTACTAACCCTGTATATGCACATAATCTACGACCAAGCAACTCCATTTTGAAGTATATACCCAAGAAAAATGCATACTTCTATGTATCAAATAATACACAAAATGTTCATTCATAGTAGTGTATTTTAATAGCACAAAACTGAAAACACTACAAATGTCCATTTAAAGTTGAATAACAAATAAAGTGTGATATGTGTACACGATTATTTATTATCTAGACATAACATGGAATATAACTTCTGAGACATAAGCAACATGTAGGGATCTCAAAAACGCACTGAGTGAAAGGGTTAGCCCAGAGCAGTCTTCACCTGAAGACGTACAATGACTGAAAGGAGGCAAGTGGGAGCCTCCAGGGTCTGTTGAAAATGTTCTGTATGTGGCTCTCGGCAGTTGTTACATAGGCAGGATACATATGAAAAATGTCACAAGTTGTGCTCTTGAGAATTAGGCTCTTTACTGCATTTGAATTATATCAATTTTTTAAAAAAGCCAAGGGGATTGGGTAACAGAAGTAAACAATGTTCAGAACCACCATTGTCTCTTATACAGACAGTCCTTACACAGCCTTTCACCCTGTATTGCTAACAGTAGTTTACACACATGTTTTCAATGAATCATTCACCGAAGGAGACTAGAGCACTGGATGCTAGGATACTACTTATTGTTCTCCCGGCAGTGTTTAACTCACTGCCTGACATGTAATATACATACAACAATAAACATAAAATATGATTGTGAAGAATAAATGTGATGGCATTTATTACAAACATATAAAATAATACAGTGCCAGGAAATAGCACACTGTAAAAAATACTGTTTTCCTTCCCTTCCAACCAAAACGTACAAACTAACTTTACACTTCTTCCATTCTATAATAAAATTCTCTCTGGAGTGCACTGTGGTATGTATTTTTCTAATAATATGTATTCATTGTGAAGTATGATTTGTAGGGTGTAAGAGAATCCTGTGCTAGTGGTCAAATAACAAAGGCTTTACACGTTGAGCTTCCATTTAAAGGAAGCCAGAGTGATCTGTTTTGATTATTGCAATGCAATGATATCTGGGGGGAAACACTTGTTTTTTTACCTTGTTTTAGATAAATATGGTTAAACAATAATAGCTAAAATATATGATAGAAAATATTTGCAAACAGGAATAGTGAAAGTCTAATTCAATTAGACATTTCAATCATTTTAAGTGAGCTGTAAGGGACTAATGTTCTCAAGTCATTACTAAAATTCTATCTGTTTCTACTATAATTAATTCTAGGTTATGTGGTGTAAACAATGTTTTCTTTGCATGGGTCTGGAGTAAGGGAAGTTTACATCTAAAAGAGATAGGCGATTAGCATGAAAAGTGGCTGAAATAGGAATAGCAAAGGCCCTTGTATTTCCTAATCAGAAGTAAACGGCACAATGTCAAAATGAGCCTTAAATTGTAATTCCCAGGGACAGACACAAAATTACTAGCATTGATTTGTGATTAAACTGCTGTTCACATGAGCAATTCTATGAAGTATATTTCTTGGGTGAGTAGCATCAGAAATATATTCATTTTATGATGAGAAATTATTTTCTTCTGGAATGACTGGAGAGGTCATCGAATCAAACATGAATTCACATGGCTGATAAAAAAGTTGAGGGGTTTGTAATTGTGCTATGAAATAAAGAGCTACCCCCAAGGGTGTAGCCACCCAGAACATGATACTGTCGGTGGGTCCCTTTTTACACCATGCAATAACTACTCTTTAAAAAATGATTTTCAAAGTTGGCTTTTAAAAATCCCTATCAGAGAGATTTTATGACAACCACAATTTGACTGGTATATTACATAATTTTACTAACTCGTGTGTGTGTGTGTGAGAGAGAAAGAAAGACGGAATCTTCCAGTCAGAGGCTCTTACTTTATCTATGTCATATAAGAATACAAGGTCTTGATCCCTCTGTTTTGACATATCTCCCTATATTTTTCTTCCATTGAGATTTTATTTGGTATGTATTTTATTTCTTTTACAAATAAACCAAAGATAAACTTAGCCAAAAACTCATCTGGCCAAGTTATTGTTACTGCCCAAAGAAAAAATAGTAGTGCATGTCCACAAGATAACAATTGCTATTTTCAAAAAAAAAAGATGTTTCACATATATATACACACACATATGTCATTTTCTTACTTGGAATGGGTCAGAACATACTACCTCTAGTAGAATTACAGAGACAGTAAATACCTTAAGAACATTTTCGAAAGGTATATAGCCCCACTAGCTAGCTGCAATTCAAAGGCGGAAGTAGTGGGAACCTTCTTAGCAGATGGGATGGTATAATATGTCTGAAGCTGGGGATTTGCATGAATATGACTTACAAATAGCACAGATAACATGGTGTTCAAAAGCTGTTAAGAATCTTGAATGTCAAAGTCATTTAGTTGACATTTGGTGGGACATAATTACCTTAAGAACATGGAAATGGGTTGGTCTAAATTGCATGGGCCGAGAATCACAGGACACACAATGGCATTGCTTTGGCAATAATTGTGACAAGGAGGCATAGCCAAGGAAGCCAAGAACGGCACACATTAATGCAGTGACATTTTTTCAATCTGTGCTGCCCTTTCAGAAATATGCATATGAGGCCTAAATAACCTCTGACCCATTATAAAATAACAGGAGACAAAAAATAAAATAAAATCTACCATAAGCCCTATCCCTGACAGTCTAAAGAAAAGAGTTCAGTCACATTTCACACACACAGTGTTACCTATTTCCAACATTTAA